>NC_136127.1:3698122-6098122 GCF_965212315.1 Lampetra planeri | reverse complement strand
CGCCTCCAACTCACGGGTTAGCCGCTCAAACTGCAGCTCCTGTGGCGACAAAGACAAAGGTAAGGTTCCCAATGTAGCCTACACAGACTGTTGGGGCAAGTGCTGTTAGCGAGCACCTTGTTGAGGCCGGTACAGTGCAAGACCACACCAGGCCGCCTTTGTCTCACCAGAGCTGATGTTTACACACATTGCACTCATTTACGAGTTGACCTAGGGGAGGATCAGGACCGGTTCAAATATGAGTCACTTATGTTGACCAAGAGTAGGAAACTGCGATATAGTACGCAGACACACACACCATCAAAAGTGCCCTCATGCTCAAATTCGCATTGGGCAAATACCCATCCTACTCGCTGGTCCTGACCTAATGGTGGAAATTCCACATTACAGTGGCAGGAATCAATCTCTCTAAAGAACAATCCATGAATCCTTCCCACCTGACGAGACTGTCGCATCAGGTGGTGCTCATTTTATCAGACCCAAGTGGGATGATGATGTCCTGGGGGCTTGGATATAACCCATGGCGACATCTCCAATGCCAGCAATATGAGAGGCACTGAAAAAAGATTGCGGGGGAAAACAAATCTGACGGAAATGAGCAAACGAACCTTATGGCCGGACCCCGGGGTCCCATAAGCCCCCGGATCTCGCAGAAACTGCGTTGTGACATTATTTTGTCTGTTGAAGGTGAACGATACGGAAATCTATTCCTCTCGACGAGCTCTACACCATGAGCTAATTGAAGTTTAAAAGTTTTGTTTCTTCTGCACATTCGTCCTCGCCGCTGCGCTTGGACACGACACGACAACAGAATGATCCCCGCGCCAGGTGAGTCGCGGCATTTATGTGCGCAGTGGGACCGAGTCGCCAAAAATAAATAAATTAATTACCATTTTGACCTCCGTTTATTCGGGACCCCGGGGTCCCGCCATAAGGTTCAAATGTCAAGAAAGGAATATTGGCCCATGAGCCTTACTTTTGGGAAAAGGTTAAACCAACTCTGGAACATTATGTCAGTTTAATAAGGTGTAAATCAAATGTTTTTTTCTTCATTATAGACAATAGAGTCCAGTATCAATAATGTATACCAAGATAACAGAGGGTAACACGGTGTTATCAGGTGCTTAAACGGGCCTACTTGATGGCAACCAGCGCAATCTATCACAGTGCATGTTTTCAAACAGTTAGGACACCAGGCGGAGCTAATGAAGTTGTAATTCGTAACGAGTGCCGTCAACAATCACCATCTCATGGAGTGGCAGCACCTGGCATAGGTAATGAGTGAAGAAAATAGAAAGTTTGCACGCAGCTGCTTCTGGGAGCCGCTGGCAAATCCCAGCGGCTGCACGCGCCTTCGCTGAACACATGGTCGACAGCTTCGGAATGCCAAGTCCTCCACCCCCCTAAGACACGCTTCTTATTGACCTTTTGCACCGAATGCCACGTGGGTGCCAACTGCGACGTGGAAACTACACAGCAGTTTAAGTACGCGATATACGTAAATGACCATGCCACGCGCAAATGTTGTTAAAGGTTGATATGATGATTATTATTATTAATTATGTTGTTTACCACGAGGGTTGAGAATGCTAGTTGTGCTTTTGTATAGGATATATGGCGGGCGAGTGATGGCGCAGCAGTTTGCACACTGTGTGTTGTTGATATGGCGACACGAGTTCGATTCCGGCCACGTTTTAACGTCAGTGGCGAGTGACATCTGAACTGTGTCTTGGGTTGCCCTGTCGACAACCTGCACCGACTAGAGTGGTACGTACGTGTGTGCACATGTTGGACTTCTTTCGCACCATACGTAGCCAACCGCGCTAATTGGAGGTGCGGGATGTACTAATCGGAGGTGTGGTGCAGTTACGTCAAAAACTCCCATGATGGAATGCGGAGGCCTTCATCCAGAAATGCACTGACAAATGGCTGTACATTGGTTACTTAATTTCCGGTGCATGTGTATCACAAGCACCATCGTCGTCTTTTAGAAGTTTTATTTTCTCTACAAAACAAATTCTTCAAACCTTGGCGCACACATGACAATCCATATGCAGCACACGCAGCCTTCTTAAACGAAAATATCCCTGCAGAACTTGATGAAAACGTTACAGTCAAGACTGGAAAAATCTCGACCCAGAATGGCATGCAAAAACCAATCAACCACTGGAGCGGAGCTGCTCCCTTATCCCCCAACGACACACACGTGAACACAAATACAATTGCACACAACAAAGACAAAGATGCCCCCCCCCTCCCGCGTATAGCCTGTAAAAGACTGTAGGGGCAAGTACCACCCCCTCGTGTGCCGCTACAGTACACACGAGGGGGTGGGTGGCCAGCACCACGCCCGGCCGCATTTGTCTCCCCAGTGAGATGACATGCGAATACGCGAGTTTTGCATGTATACACGAGTTACTAAAATGTATATTAATTCCCTATTCGCGACCAGACGGACTTGAGTATTCGCGAGTGTAGGTAGTGCCAGACCACCGATGCCGGGCAGGTGTGTGCTGAATGTTGTCACATTTGAAACTGCCTGCCAAGATTAGGAATGCCCCCTCGGCTTTTGTCCTCAAATCTCAGAGTAATCACGCTCTGAACTCGCCATTGTGCATTTTTCACTTTACACGTACTTACAGTCGACTCGTTAAAACATTTTGGTACAAACGAGTCGACTCCGAGGTCCATAACAAAATGAACGCGAATGCAATCGGGGAAAGTGTTGCGGCTAACGCTCCCCAGAGACCTAAAATGATAACAACTGCGCGGACGTTGTGATCGAACACCGGCAATCTCCCGAAGAGCCATCCTCCTGAATTCCTCACCACCACCTCCACCATCACCACCTCCACCATCTCCATCGTCGTTAAACCATCATCAAAAGGTAATGATAAAAACATTGTTCTATATATATATTTTATTGTAGTCATTCTTACCAAACATTTACCATTCCCCCCCCTCCCATGTCCACTTGTAACAGGAACGTAACCCCACTTTTCACATTGTAACAATGTTTCTGCATTCGCGAATTTTGTATTCGCGAATGTGTTTTTTTTAAAGAACGCAACCGTATAACCTTAACAGAATGTTGGGGCAAGTGGCCACAACACATACATGCGAACACACACGGCACACAGTAGCTGTGATGATTTGCTATTCTTTTCCACTGGTGGAAAAGAATAGTGCAAAGATTAATGAAGTTGACTTAAGCATTTTTAAACATGTTGTGTGTTTAAACGAGAATTCGTCATGCCGATAAAAAAAAAATAACGTGTGTACCCAACTAAACCAACATGTGGCTTTATCGAACGTCGGGCGTGCTTTTTGGGGATGAAGCTAAACGCGTCATTACTGCTCCAAATCGTCATTCTGCTGCTACCAGTGACTGCTGTAAAAGGGCGCCCTCTGTTCAAAACGAACGAAACGCAAACATCCACTGCACAAAAGAGCACGACAAAACAGAGATATATATGTAAGTGCTGTTGCCGAATGCGCTCATGTAGCCGTGCATGCATGTTATGGCAAGCACATTCAGACACACTCAGTCGAGCACATAGTCATACGTGCATAAACCGCACAGGCGTGCGCACACACACACAAAAGACTGCATTCAAATGGCCTTTTTGTAAGTCAACGCACGCACGCACACACAAGACAAACGGCCCAAACTTGGTCATAGGCAATTGCACCGCAAACACAGCCACGCGCGAACTCCGCTCTCCCCGTTCAACCAACGCGTACACAATTCACATATCCGCGATCCTACGTTGTATCCGGCTGCTTGGCTCATGTCCCGGGGAGAGAGAGGGAGACTGCAACTTCCAGGAGCCGCTACAACTGCTTTAGGGCCGAAGAAGCGCGCGGGAGAACTCGCGACTCGAGGAAGTGGCTGGATGAGCGACATGCGCGCACAGAGCACCCAACCGCTCGACTCTACACCCCACTAACAAAACCCAACCCCCTCTACTCCTTCACCGACGAGGCTTGACAGCTGCCCACGGACAAAAGCAAGGGAGTGCATGTGGGGGAAGGGAACGGCTGCGGCAAGATGCAGTGTTGGGGCTGATGATGATCATCATCATCATGCAGAATTCTCAAATGCATAAAGACTTCCCTCCCATCGTCCACAGCTCTGTACAGCTGCAATCCATCTCTTCCCCGTACGTGCTAATGATTGTGTTGCGCTGTATCTGCTTCAGTGGTCCCATCACTGGTGTTCTTCTTTCTGGCTGCCACTCAATCACCCGTTTTGTCCATGGGACATAATTTATACCATGATATCTTGCCCAAAATGACACGATAATAAAGTCATGTATTTGCTACCACGATGCATTTAAAAGCGCTTAAAAAATGATGGAGGCAATACATTTGCGACAAATGTGTAAGATTATCATTAAATGATTGCATTTAAATGCAATATGCATACCTTCAAATGTCAGAATACTTGTTCATTATAATTAATTACGAAAAAAAGTGTATTTAAAATGAGATGATTAATACCTCTCAAGGCTTGTGATATACTGTAATGGGTTACAAATAAGAAGACCTGTGGATAGCAGCATTGCTGTAGACATTTTTTTCTCTACATCTCTCACTGAAGTTTTAGTGGGGTATCTATACATGGATTGCCCTGGACCCCTGTATTATATATAGTGCATGTGTTGTGAGATCTATACGACTGTAGTTCACAAGCTGCAAATATTGACTGTTTTTACAGAGGCTCACATTCATGGTGTCATTGTACTATAAATTGACTGGAAGATACCAAATCATTACAATTGTATATACTCAAGTCATGTTCATGGGTACATGAGCTTCTAAACACAAAGGGAAGTTGAAACTAGTTCAGAATGGGATAATGCTGAAACATAGCGACACATATTAGGTTCACTCTGATGATCCCATACTTGTATATTTACCACACAAGCACACACACACATATAGTTCCGGAATAGAATAAGGAAATTTATGTTAGGGGTTAACCATGCAGAAATATAAATGTAAAAAAGCGTGAATCCGTACATACTTGTAATAGGCAATTTATATACACTGTTTATATATAGGTATAAAAGAGTAATAACAACTTATTTTGGTGGCTGCAATGGGGAGGGGGTACAATTTATGGAGCGGAAAGGTAGATATCTCAGGCCCCTGCACAACACATCAAATCTGACCTGTGACATTGAGCACGAACCCTGTTTGTGCGGCAGGGCAGCGTGCGGCTGTTCATTCCTCATCGTGTATTTTAAAGAGTAATAATAAATCAAACCAACAGAAATCAATTTCCAAACGTGTCCACGGAAATGGAGCTCGCATGCTCCTGAAATAGAGTCCACCGGGCAAATGTGATAAGGTGGGCCCCTCTCGTCGTCCGTAGCAGCAAAGGCCCCCCTCCCCCCTCCCCCCCCACACTATTGTTATTTTACCTCGGTGTTTGCATCCGCGGTCCTTTGTCATTCTTTCCTGGGTAACCACCACCGCAATGAGTAACCGCATCCGATTCCACTCACCCGGACCGTGCAACAAATAAGACGCTCCGTCTCCATTGTGTGGGCCTGGTAAACCGCGCTGCTCAAGCAGTAAAAAGAATGCCTACGACATGAGAAACCGCAAAGAGCACTCGGGGAACACAAAAAACCTGGCCGTGTACAGAACCAGGCTGACTGTGCAAAACAGTGATCGTGAATGACAATTAAAGCAATTATCATTCAATCACTGGGCCAATGATCAATACATCCATTGGCTTGTCGAGCTGTCTATCCATCTGTTTCCCTACTCCCTAGGTAGCCGATCTATCCATAATGCCGCCCACCCCTGTACTCACTCAGCCCTACGAACATTTATCCACATGTTCATCTAAGGTAGAAGACATTTATTTAACTCTCTAAATCTTCATTCTCCAAAACAACACCAACCTCTCTCCATCGGTCTACCAGGCACCCTGTCTGTCCCCCCATTAACCTAATTTATTTGTTCATTGATTTATCTATTCATTCACATACACATTCGTCCATGTAAATCTAAACATCCGCATATCTATAACATTATTTGACTATTTGTCCTTGTAACCCATCCAGGCTGATACATAGTAAGTTCCCATCATCATAATTTAGGCTGCCAAATAACTGAAGTCTTCTCTTCCTGCGTGGTACCACCACATCATATGTTAACCAGTATTGAGCCTGTGATACAGACCGGTCTGCAACCCTGGTGAGGTCCCCAGCAGTGTCGAGCTCCGTGGAGGATCCTACAAATAACTGAAGTGCACAGTAAGTAAATAAGATTACTTTTGAGCAATAGCCCTCCTTCAGGGAAGAGCAAGATGTGAGGCAGAAAACAGTAACATTGTAGTTATGTTGTAGTCGCAAATCAGATGGGGATTTCTGACATCACTCGCTCTTTGGGATAAATGACCTGGGCTCCGACACACATGCTCCTTCGGCTTGCTATTTAGATGCACCACAGAACGGGGATGGGTCGTGCCTTTATTGCTGAGAAAAGCAGCTTGCTTGCTTGCTGTCGGGTAGGTATCTGAAATTGACATGTAATTGGTGTTATTTATATTATGCCAAACCAATCCATCGATCCATATACCGTGCGCAATTGCCACATTCATATGCACATCATCCTATGGTGCTCATCCATCTCTATTTAGACAGACAAATTAGGAGAGCCCAAGTGAAGATTGTTGTTTAGCCGCACGTGGCGCTCAAACACTGCGCTGGCACGGCAGCAGGGAATGCGACGCCACACTGTGACCATTCCGACACGCCTACTCAGCTGTCAAAATACCAGGAAAATACCATGGAAAAAAAGTGAGAATATGACTGCCGGGCAGAACATGCCCGTGCACTCAAACCATTTTCATTTCCACATCCGAGGCCTGGAAAAGGATATAAATGTCCACACTAGACCATATACGTCCCAAATTATTATATCTTTGGCCAGGGACTTTCACGAAAACGCACATCGCTCCATACAATGGCCTTGAAATTCTGGTCGGTTAGTATCGCTTCAATTCAGTCCAACGAAGTCGCCAGTTAGGTCCTGGGAAAGCGAGGCCGACCCATACGAATTTGGAGAACTTGGATTGATGATGCCGTTGCTTGGACAGGGCTCAGCAATGGGACAACTCGCAAGAATTGCTGAAGACAAGAACGCTGTGGAGTAGGACAGTCCATGTCGCGGCCAACTCTCGGGTCGAGGAAGGCTTGAAATGGAAAGGAGCCTCAGGCATTTGCAGCGTAATCCTAAGAACCCCAAAAATATGTAATCGGAAACAAGTGAGTAATCCTTTCCCATGTGCACGAGTGCAAAGTTGTGTTGCAAATGCTTATAATGCAGCTGCAAGTTTTATTTAGTCGTGTGTTATCAAGACCAAAAAACCCACTGCTAAATACGTTTCAGCAATGTACGACTGCATCTGCCACGTTTGCTGCACTATGTTAACATCACTTCTACACATGTACTTGCACACAATATGTGCGTGGATACATATGTATTACGAGCAGCTTAACTGTACGACAGAGCCTCAAAAATGCACTGATTTCCTGGACTGTAACCACTGCTTGCCGAACTGTAATTTCTGGTTCTGATTAAGGGCAGGCAGACAGGCATTGCTGTGGAAGCGTGTGAGCCACAGAGGGAGCATGTGCACGTGTGAGCACTCGCGTGCACATGTGCATATGTTACTGCACACATTACGAATAGTAACCATAGTGCTGTATTATAAATTGTTTTCTTAAATACTTTTTCAAGAGGGTCTTTGCCTGGGATGTTCAGATAACTCACTTTTATGCACGATCATGAGTCACGACTACATTTAGAATAATTGGTGAGTGGCAGCCGAGGGAGGAAATGAACCGAAGAGGATGTTTGAGGAGATAGTGATGAAATCAGCTCGTGTGCAGGTGCCGGGTGGATTTTTACACCACAGGAATGTGAGACATATGGGACGGCTTGGGTAGGCGTTGAATTTTGGGCAGTGCAATAATCATCCCTGATAATCATGATGTTGTGGATAATTGTTGTTATCATATAGACAAGACAAAAAATAATCTTTACATTGAATTTTTTTTTCAACCCATTGGCCTTCTGGACAATAATAGGCCTGAATCTATAGATGCTATCCAGGAGATCAAAAGTGATTAACGTGTAGCCTGCTTAAACAAAGTCTGCTGTGAAACATTGGTCTGCAAGGTCAATAAGGCCACTGGACTGAAAAAGCATTTCTTTGAGCATTTCTGAATGCGGGAGGAAATCGAAGTGCCTGGAGAAAGCCCACGAATACAAGCGAAGAACTCCCCCCGGTCTAGGATTTCACAGTTGTGCTTTATAGCTCTCCGATGTGTTTTGGGGTTGTACTCAATGTTGTTCGACATAACGTCCGATGTTTCACTCCCGAAGAAGCTCCCTGCAAATGCAGCAAAACATTTGAAATCGTAATAATAGGGGTTTTCCCCCTTTTTTTCTGGCAACAAAACTGAAACCTTTTTACAAGGATTCATGTCTGCATTAACCACAATACCTGCAATCAAATGCAAACAAAAAACACACTATGATAATATATGCATTGTCCTTGAAACTGATTGGTCCACACCAGGGACGGCTTTCTTTTGAGCCTCGACCCAATTGTTGCTCGACCAGAGGTCGCCAAAAGGCGTACAGCTCAAAGATAATGCACTATCAAAGTATTGGAAATCGTGCCAACCAGAAAACACATCGGAGAGCTATGAACAAGCAACACTCGTCGAGGCCAGACAAACTGCTCGGCAAAAGAGCAGTGCTTGCTGTACTACATCATACAAATAATGATGTCGGTGTGATTCACCAGTTTCACTGGATTAACAGACGTGGGCCACTGCCGCACCGGGAAAATACATTAGAGATGGGAGAGTCGGTGCATGTGATGTGTGGGAGATTTACATGCAGGCCATGCAGAGCTTTACCGGCAACATGCCTTCCGATTAAATGCTGCGACACTAAACTGTGGAATAAATGCGACATCTTTAACGTCAGGATATTGCTTAAATATTTGGTAAAACTATTTTCTAAGTGTTAGAAAATATTTTTATTTTATTATATTATTTTATATTATATTATTTTATTATGTTTTATTTTTATTATTTTATTACTTCCCTTCTACGTGACTTTACCGAAAGAACCAAGAAGATACAAATTACACTCGCACAAGTACAATACGAATGCATGTCATGATGCACCAGGGCCTATTGCCAAATTGCCCAGAATGCGCCGCTATCTCGTCAGATCTCGGACACCAATCAGAATTGAGCGTAGATAGGGTGCTTGGATGGGTGAACACCATGAATCAAACAGGTGTTATAGGCTGCTGCGGGGACACACTGTGGGAAGCAGGGGGAGATGCAGCGAAATTCGTTGCTATATTTTACTAGGCTGGGAAGTCTATGCTCTCCGCCTTCATGAACGCATGCTGACGAATGCGATGAATTATGGTCAAATAACCCAACAAACCTACACAGCACGGGGAGGCCCTCATCCAGCAGTGGAATGACAAAAGAGCTGTATATGAACATGTATGGGAAACGAGCACGGAAACACAGCACACTCGCAGCGCAAAGTTCATATATAGTAGGGTTGTGTATAGATTGATGACACTATGAAAAGTATGAATTTAAAAAAGCTAAAGCAGTGGACTTCAAGCTGAGTAGAATATTCCCATGAGACATTTCATCAGCTGGGGCACTTCATAGATCACTGCTCATATATTTCAAGCTCAAAAAAATAAAAGATATAGCGAATACAGTAATTTTTAAATCCATTTCAAGAAAAAGAATTGTGAAGTTCAGTGCTGAAAATTCTATTACACCCTTCACAAACCACTATCGATCAATATGTATTTGCGGTAACATTTAAGGCACGATGGTGAATGAATAAAGGGGATTGCGGAGTAAAAGAGTGGCGAGTCAATAATTTCAGGAAAAAGAGAGTCCTGGATGTGCAATGTCTATAATCCACTTCAGCTAAACAAGCCATAAACATTTTTTAAAAACTTAAAATATTTAAATGTACATTTTGCTTAATGGGTGGATCTTACCAACTTGCAATTTTGAGCAATGTTATTGTAACTCTCGTGAACAAACAATGAAATAATGAGCAAACAAAAATATCCACACGTTTTATTTAGCAATTATGTTGACTGGTTTCAATTTTGAAGCTGTGTTTTTGTGTGTGTGCATATATATATGTGTGTGTGCATTATTAAAATTATTGTTGTTACACTGCTGTATTGGGATATGGGTAAATTAAAAAGCTGTGTTGTCAAGAGCAGGTTTTTCTCTGGGTGTGCCCATATTTTTCTTTCCAAGATTATGGATAATCTTGGTTTATTTTGCACTATCCTATGTGTCTGGTCAGAAGGGATTTACTACGGGGGCAAGAAAGTGAAAATGTGACATTTTTTTTATTTTACAAACACTTGTGTCCCTTTCAATCACAGGATATAATAAGGAGATGCTCTTTACATTTACATTCTTTATTAACCCACGACCGGATGAAGGCCTCCACATTGCAATGCCAGTCACTCTGGTTGCTTGACCATACTTCACCATACTGGTACATGTCGGCTGTTGAAGTGGTGGGCCCAGAACTGACAGGTTTATGATTTGTTTTTGCCGAAGTTACTCAGAGTGCCTTGAGGATACATTTTCCATAAATTGGAGAGAGACAACATTATTCCACATATGCTAACCTCAGGGGTGAAACTGTGGCACAGTGGTTGGCACACGACTCTTTAAACCTGGCACCCCGAGTTACAATTCCAGCCATGAGCTCACATCAATGACAAGTGAAATATTAACCGGTCCTGCATCCCCCCCGTTAATCAACCCACACAAACATTCGAGAAGGGTCAAACAACCCCTATGAACGACACAGCGAGGGGAAGCCTTCATCCAGCAGTAGACTGACAATGGGCGATAATGTTTTTTTATTCAATACGGGTATTAAAATCCATTCAGGATTTCAGTGGGACTTTATTAAGTGCATGCAATTTAGCGTTATCTGCACAATTGTATGCTGAACATGCCCGTAATGTTGTGTAAACAAAATGCAGCAACAATCGACCTTGTATTGGCATTATTGACAGCATCGTTGGATAAACAGAACAAGTGAAAAACTAACTTAAATTGAGCTTCATGAATAAAAGTTAAATTTATAATTCTTTAGGAATATTCTCATTTTTTTGTCATAAATATTCACACATCCCTTCTATTTGAGCCTCTCTAGACGTAATGTTTAGCGACGGGGTTTTTTCTTCAATCACTGTCTCATTTATGGTTATCATTTTATTGCAGTAAGCCCTTACAAAAAGCTCACGAATGTAAGCCCTTCATTTGTTGTTGTTGCGGGAATGTCAGGGCTGGGATAAGGGAGAAAACATTGAAGGCTGCGCGAATTACATGTTGAGCAAAAAGCATAGTTGATCTGTTAATACCTCCCTGCTGCTGCTGCTGCTGTTGTATCTGCTTTTACACACGAATAAATACACGCGTGCACTCATACAACAAAACACAAACGAAGCGGGAGTGCTCGCTTGCATACTGCACAAACACGCACACACACGCCAACAAAAACTACCCCCAGTGACAAGGCACAAAAATACATGAAGTTACATACCACATTTGGTCATGCCGTTTTAAAAACTAACATGTTACACATACACACAGACACACATTCTCAAACGTAACTACACAGATAAATTACCCACGAATAGAATATGCATAATTTAATTCCTACCGAGACCAACACAAACACCGTGTTGGCTTAATTTCCTACCCAAATTTAAAATAATTTCCACTGCCTAATTTCCAAAACTTGCATCTTTCGTGGGAAATGGAGAATCTTCTTTGGAAGAAATATATTTTTAAAATGCCAAAACAAAAATGTATATTCCAAATCACATGCCAAAAGGGCCCTCAAAAGAGAAGCCAAAGACACAAGTTGCTTCACTGTACAATGATCATAGTTGCCACCTATCCTGGTTTTCCCAGGATAGTGCTCATTTTTGATAGCCACACTGGAAGATAACGAATGACACATCAATAAAGGCAATGCATTTACATGTGGCTTGCCCCTTTTCCAGTATTGACAGATATTGTTCTTCCGACGATGAGTGTCGGTTTTTTTTGGACCTCAGAGGTGGAAACCAAAACTGTGATGGCAGTGACTTACTAAACTATCCCTGAGCCTTCGGAAACCCGCTGCTTATTAAGCAGGCTTGTGGGAAGCAATGTGTGGTGGCATCACACGATCGCTCGATTTCTGAACGGTATTGCTTAAGTATCACGATATCGTCAAAGAACAAAAATATTGGTAGAACCAATTTTAATCTTAGGTCTTTGTATATGGAAATATTGCCATTTTTGATGTAAAACAATGAAAAACCCATATGATACGAAAAATGCATGTTCATATGGTTGTTAAACTCAATATATATTGTTCTCAACACCGAGGAGTGACACCTGCACAGTTTAAACAGATTGGTGCATTTTTGCAGTTGTATCTATCTGCCAGCAGAGGCGTGAACAGGTGATTGCAGGGCTGTACCTTTTACATCCACCACATTTATTAAAATCTATGGCCATCCTTGCAAACGAGTTCCAAAAAAGCATTCAATCTAGCTACACTGCAAAAAGAACAAAAATCTAATAATGTGAAGCAAATAAAGTGAAGGACTATAAAAGTGTGCCAATGTTTTTCTTTTTTACTTAAGGACAGGGACAAAAGAAAAAAGAGCAAGGGCATGATTTATGGAGGCAATGGTAACCTGAAAAAGAGTAACAGCAATATTCCTTTTCGGTAGGTTTATCTTCTTCCCCGAGAGGTGAGCACGACAAATAAGGAAGCCACTGAAACACTGCACGCGCTCTGACGTGCCGCGCACGTTTTAACGCAAGCGCGTCACTCGACCCCACCCCATGCGAGAACGTGACCCACCCAACATTCGTTGCAACCTGCATCTGCAACGGACCTCGCGCGACTGTGGATTTGTGCGGAAGCCGTGAAAGGAATCATTGCTCTGACCCACATTCATTCCGTTTTAATTAATGGTCGATGGGGGGGGTCACACCGTCGGTGCGTGTGGTTCCTGAAGGTGGCTTCAAACACCCTGGGGCCAATGACGGTTAAATTACATTTTACTATTTTATTTATTTTACCAGGTAAGACACACTGATAGCTATATAGGCCATTTTCAGAAGCGACCTGGCCACAAATGATAGCTCATCGAAGTGGCTTACCACGTGGAAATGTATAACAGCCAAATACTCCAATCGCATGTTTCTAAAAGTGTGGAGGGAAAACCCGGAGGAACCAGAGAAAATTCCATGCGACCACGAGGAGAAAATGCAAACTCCAAATATACAGACCACAGGGTCGGGATTGAAGCCACGACCTCCTGTATATCAGGCGAGGTAGTTAAAAATATCCCCCCTACCGCGACGGCCATTAACATAGAAAGACGACCGGTCCCGTTCCAGTAAGAAAAACCTCGCGCAAATGCACGTAGGCAGGCAACTCTATGGGGTTACGCAAGCACATCGCCAGACTAAAGCGCTCATAAAGGGTTGATCACCTGGGCGACCGCCCCGTGGGAGAACCCAATGCGACTTTAAATAATAATAGAAAAGGAACTGATGAAAGCCTTACTGGCTCCAAAAGAAATAAAGGCATGTTGGGAAGCGAGGGCGGCGAGGGGATGAGTTTTTTTTTATGGCGTCCTTTGTTGTGTAACAGGTCGAGTGATCTTGAACTAAAGGCGCTCCCCTGTTTAAACTCATCACGTGAATGATGGCTAGAGAAACACATCGTAGGAAATGCAGGACATGATGGCATCAGAGTGGGGTTTTTGGCAGGCAATGAGTAGTCAACCATCGCCCCGAGGCACTTTGCTGGATTGTCACAATTCAACGATTGCCACACTCGATGCGTAATTATTCACCCTCCGACCCCCTCCACGGCAATTCAGAGTCAAGATTTTATTTAAGAATCAATTCTATTTCTCTCGTGTTTACCATCGCCTTTGTATTCTCATTTGGTCTGTCTCATTTGTACAGATTAGGTTATTCCAATATCCAAAAATGCTAGATTAGCATGTGATTTGCATAACATTGTCATTAGATCATAAATAACACTATGTAACACGATTTTTGTTCCTGGGTAGTAAGTGTTATTTTCTAATTTATTGTGCTTCAACAGTAGAGAAAATGGACTTTATGTGAAGGAATGACACAAATGCACACGTTTTCTTATTGAAAATAGGTACATTTCAAAATATCACAGTCCTGGTCACAAAAGCAAAGTTTGTGGGGAATTATAGCAATTTCTGTACTTTTGAGGCATACGAAATAAGGAAATAACACTTACTACCCAAAAAAAAAAAATTAGTTTCACAGTGTTATTAATGAAGTGGATTATTAACTTTGCTTTTGTGTCCTGATCACAAAAGCAAAGTTTGTGGGGAATATATAATAGCCATTTTCTGTACTTTTAAGGCATAAGCAATTGGAAAATAACACGATTGATTCAAGTGCGATATAATGCATGCCACTGTGAGCATACTAATCAATTTTAATAATTGAATGTTTCATCATTACATGCCCAGTTGCTACGATGGAATAGAAAACAAGAAACAGCTGGCACATTGTTTAAGACCACATGTTCTTTAATTCCATTCTTGTTAGACTGTACAGCTGCTTAACTGCTTCGCTACTGGCAATTTAACAAAATTACTCTCGTAAAATATATTCCTGGGCATGACAGCAACACCAATTAATTTACCGTTGCCGTCTAACCATTGCCCTACAACTTTCTTGGAACTCATTGCCGGTCACTGTCTGGGATTTGTAAATTATTGGCCGGTTCTGCTGGTTTAAAGTGTTCTGTAAAGCGTACAAGACGTAAACATAGTGCCTCTGTGCTATACGAATGGCGTGATTACAAATGTACTCGCTCTTAGGGTGACAGTGGTGGAGGTCAAGTGACCCGCGTGCTGGGCTTCGCTAGGCCTTGTGTTCACACGAGGGACACGTTAACCATAACCCCCACGGAAAACACCGCGGGCACACTTTAAAAGGCCTTGCTAACACGTGACTTCTGATAGCTAAAAGCATGTCCTCTTGCACCAGGCAGCACAAAGTATTTTGGGCTGAATACAGGGAGAAGAGCACAGGGTGAGATGTCCAGGGTGTCCACAAAGGTGTGTTTGAGAACTTAATAATTACAATGATGAAACAGTTTGAGCCAGGTTGATAAAAAAAAACTACGCACACCCGTAGTTGATAGTACGAAACTTTCATGGTACGTGTCTCATCCCACTAGTCTTACATGTGCCTCCGCTACAGCGGTGACGAGGAACGTCACATTGAGATTTGAGGGGTTCCAGGTGTTCGCTCGCATCCTGGCTGTGATTGCTTTAAACGCTTCTGTTATGCACGCTGTTGAATAAATTCCAAGCTTTTAGCTTTAAAAAAAAGCTAAGTAGCGTACAAAATCAAGGTCTCCTTCACATATCCGAATCTCCACGTAAAATGTTTTTAAATAATCTATTACACAACCCATCAGCCGCACGGTCTTCTGGGAGTGCATAAAATCAGCGGCATAGTTTAAAAACAAGCAATCTCTGGACCCGTTTATAAATAGTCAATGCTGGTAAACTTCTGATCTTACAGAAGACATTGTCTGCTTAACTATTTTGTTATTTATATTCTCCACACTAATGCTCATGATTATCTTTAGTTAAGTACGGGATAGGTATATAAGGAATACATTGCCAAGAATGCAACCGCTCAGTTTAAAACGGTTTAATTATATGTATGTATTTACATGGAGACATTCAAATTATTTTGGAATAAAATGCGGACAAAAGTTGCAATTAAGTAATATTAAGCGTTATAAAATTCATATTTGTATATTTATATCATTAAGGTATAGTGTTTTCTGGATACACTGTACAGACAACAACCACATATACATTACAGGAACCTGATTTGATTGATAGCACAGATTTTTTTTTCACAATTAGTAGGTGACAAACAGATTTCTAGCATACTTGAATGAGTTTCCAACATAGAAGTACTAAATATACGTACAGAATAGATAACATGGGGATAAGAGGATTTGACCCTTTTGGCGGGACCCCAGGGTCCCATAAGCCCCCGGCTCTCGCATAAACTGCGTTGCGACGTCATTTTATGTCTGTTGAAGGCGAACGACACGGCAATCTATTCCTCTCGACGAGCTCTACACAATGCCCTAAATCGAAGTTTGAAAGTTTTGTTTCTTCTGCGCATTCGTCCTTGCTGCTACGCTTGGATGACACGACATCAGAATGATCCGCGCCAGGTGGGTCGCGGCGTTTATGTGCGCGGCGGGACGGAGTCGCCAATAATAAATAATTAATCACGATTTTTACTTCGTATATTCGGGACCCCGGGGTCCCGCCATAAGGTTCATTTGTGGAAAAGCTAAAATTTAACGACGCTCATAAGCAGGATCAGTCTCCCGTGAGGGCGTTGTTTTAAAGCCAGTTATATAACTCCCTCCACTCACCCACGCCCCCTTAATCCAACCAATTTACTCGGCTTGTTTCAAATTAGGCATGAAGCGTTGTACGTGCTCCATTCTATTTTAATGCCTCATCCGTAATAAAACAACGCCATTTAAAACCACTGTCTCTTGCTCATGTCTGTTAAATCATAAAAATCCCAATTTTATTTAAAACTCTCTCGACATCGTATCATGCAATAAAGAGGAGTCCATTTGGAACTCACAGAGCAGCGCATCACCCTGGGTATTTTTCGCAAACTTCCAGCAGAAGATGATATCACAGAACTACCTCCGAGGTGCTTTCAAGAGGGGTGCTGCACATTTTACATGCACCAAGCTATAGAATGTTCTTCTAATGTAAGCCAAACCATAAGTTTTATACTAATAATAACTAGAATTTTGCCAACGTAGAGAAAATTTTTAATTTGATACGGTGATCTTTTTTTGTATGCAGCTGTTGGTGACCGGGCTTAGACTTGAGAACTCGGTTTAATCACAGATGACTGCCGGATTTGAACCTAAGATCCAGAAATACTGATCCATTGCTCTGACATCTGAGCCACCGGTCCCACCTCAAGTGGGGTTTTTATTGTCCATATTGTCTGTGGCACTCGTTTACCTGGAAAATAAGTTCAAATGTTTTTATACATAGGCTTCATGACCAACAATATGGTTCATAATTGGTTACTTTTGGGTTAGATCGTATAGGCATGTACATTTTCAGCTATACCCTCCAGAGCCAATCAAATCAACTTGTTGCATCTCTAAATATGCCAATTGATTTGTTTTTTCAGCATACCATAATGTTAAAAGCAAGTAAAATATGTACAATTCTAGACATTTTACTGGACATTATGTCCAGCATTATCAGGTGTTAACAGCTCAGCTCTCACATTAATGCGCTTCCTGATTGGTCATTAAATTCATCAACTAAAACTAAACTATTTTATATCACCAGGTAAGGCTCACTGAGCTATATAGCTCTTTTTCAGAACGAAAAATCCAAACACCAGCCCGCAGGGAGAGAGACATCCAAACTCCAAATATGCAGGCATCAGGGTTGGGATCGAACCCATGATCTCCTGTATACCAGGTGAGGTAGTAAACATCTCGCCACTGTGGCAAGATGTTAACAATCATGCACGTGATCCAATTTAATAATTAGTTGATTACTGGATGATTGGTTAGCATTGGCATTAGTTTAACGAGGTGAATCTATTTAGCGAGTGTGAACAGAAGCTATCCTTAAGTATACGAAGGTGTATTGTTGGTAAGTCATGATGTTGTGATTCAAGTTGAGCGTTAATTGGTTAATAGGGTTAGCGAGGTAATATTATGGTGATTTTAATATAAAATGTAACATCAACAATCTCTGTAATAAACCTCTATTACTAATTCCACATTGTGCTGATGATGCTGGATATAAATCTCCAGCAAAACTTTAGCACAAGTGTCAAAATGTTGCTAGCTTTTCAACAATTTAGTTTGATTTTAAAAGTCTAATTAATTGGCATATTTGCCCACGTGACAACTTAGCTTGAGTATCTCTGTCAGGTGGTGGGTGGTTATAGCTGATAATTGCCATTATCCCTGCACATTCTAACCCAAAAGCAGGGGCGGTTTCTTCATTAGGGCGATTGGGCGACGCACCACCAATGTCATTCAACCACAGAGTCACGCTAGCCGTCACTGTGCCTCTGGATATAGTCCAATCAGCGTCATGTCACGTTCTGTGGAGTACCGCCTCTTTTTGGGCGATTTCACTACGGCTGAGAATCGCCCCGAGTGGCCCCATAGACTTACATTCAAAGATGTTTTTTTTCGAACGGGGGCGCTGCAATGCATTCTCTATGGCTTCCGGGAGGGCATGCACTAACGTGCTTACGTCATCATACGTGCTAACGTCATCATACGTAAGCACGTTTCATCCAACAATAAAATGTATCGCCACCTAGTGGAATCTTTAATAAAATAAACTTGAGTGGTTTGTTTTAATAGTGAGTATATAAACAAACAAGATGTATTGTAAGAGTCACTTTATTTTTCATTAATATTAAAGAAGTGAAGTTGCCTTTACATGCTTAAGCTGTTCATTTATTCATTGCATGGGTGGACCTTATCCTTATAAATCATCCAGACATTTGCCCCCCCTGAGAGATTTTGCAGGAGCCGCCACTGCCCAAAAGTAACTTATTATGAATCATAAAATGAATTTTCATAATTGTATCTGTAGCTACCGTGGGGTGGTGAGGAACGAACAGCAGTGGGGCAGTCATAAAAAGCAGGGAAAAGTGTACAAGGAGGTGAAAGTAGCAAAGAGTAAACGATGAACGGCCTGATTTTTAAAGCGCATATTTTCTTTCAAATCGGACTGCGAAGGTGAAACCTCTTCAAGGAAACCCCATCCAACAACTTCAACGTTCAATTTTGGGCACGTTTTGCGCACCTGGAAGATCGTGAACATGCACGGGCATCATCGTTCGAGCGTTGACGCAGAAAAATCTTGACAAGGAATGGTTGAACACCGCAAGTTATCGTATAGTTTTTGTTTTTTGTAAGCCCTCACCTTCCTGGCATCTTTTAATTCACCGCCTTGATCTTTGCCTGCCTATCAAAATACAAAAAAAAGTCATAAGCCGGCTAAAATTCGTGGAGAGCTTTTGTTATTTCCACCTCTCACACAAGTGTGGTTGTTTGCCCGTTAAATCTCCAGCACCCATTTGCCGGAGTGTCTCAAGGGTGTGATGCCTCCTGTCTGTTGGGACATGGAGCTGGCACCATCCGGATAGATAAATAGATACTGCATTCAAGCCCTGCGTGATTCAGGCCAAAAATTGGCACCCCCCCCCCCCATGCTAACAAAAGGCCGTGGTGTAGTGAGTTTGATTAACTCCGTTCAGTTGCCTAAAAAAAAGTCAGTAAAAAAATGTTGAATCACTGTTAATGGGGCGATTGTCTTTGTGTTTTCATCGCAAGTCGTATCTCTTGTCTTTGACAACACTGGGATTTAGAGCAATTCATGGAAGGCCACTTGGAACACAATTTCACTCAATCCCAATCAAAAGATTAAAATCACCATGGCGACGCAGCACTGCAGAAAAGGCAACGACAGAGAGAACCACTCAACCGGTGTGAAGCTCCAGGAACAGAGAGGGGTGCGCCCAGCAATGTGCCCCCTCGCTTGGTGCATCACAAACTACATCAAGCACTTGCAAGCTACATTGCCCATGCCCTTCAAAAAAGCAAGGGGACAGACAAATGAAAGCCTGTTTTTCTTGTGTCCTTTGATCAATAATCACACTTGATGTACCTTTGCACAGTTAATTGATTGGGACAATCGATGGGACACAGTATTAAATTGATGCATTTGTTCATTTGTGCATCACACTTAAATGTAAAGTAACACACGTTTGAGTGTTTATGGATGTCTACACTTTGATTAATCGTGCTCGCCATGAGCTGGATATAGACCAGGTGCTTGCAGGAAGCTTGAGAATACATAGCTGGCATGGATGTTTAGAAGGTAGAATATATTTTTAAAAAAGGAAGACCAGTTGAGATGCATAATGCTCACTTGAATAACGGTCCTGTTTTTGTTATTCAATAAAAACATTTCTTTTTTTTACAAAAGCAACAGACTGCACAGAGCCAACCCCTTCATATTGCAAGGTTATGTGAATACACTACGCTAAATACAATGGCTCTATCCGGTGGTCTCTGTGCCCTATTTCGAGGGGTATTTAAGCAACCTCAGTCATGGTAAACATACGCTGCATCGGTTGGATGTACCCACGTTTTAGTCAACAAAAGGTAGTCTGCCAAAAGTTATACTTAAATACACTCGACTTGAAGCTTTCGTGACTGCAGGAATTCATATTCTTTGGGTCTTTCGGTCATGCCACGTAGATAGAATTTCTCCCGCCTCGGCAGCTCTCGCTATATTTTTTCACCCGATGACGACTGCTTGTGTTGCGATCGAAACGTCGTGATAATTTTATTATTTTTCTATCTACGTGGCTTTACCGAAAAACCCAAAGACTATTTAAATACACTCTTTTACAAAACTGTATTTGGACACAGTCTCATGAAATGTAAACATGTCAATCTTGATTTGAAGCTTTCGTGACTGCAGGAATCCATACTCTTTGGTTCTTTAAAGGTAAAGTCACGTAGGTAGAACAATAAAATATTATATCACGACGTTTCGATCGCAACATAAGCGGTCGTCCTCGGGCAGAAACAATAATCCAGCAGTGATAATTGTATTACCGAAAGAACCAAAGACTATGTAAACATGTCACTAGTCACAAGATAACTTCAATAAGTAATTCTGTTTTTTTTAATATACATTTGTAAAATAAGAGAAACAACATATCTCTCCACGTTTGGAGCTGTCAAGCTGTTCTTTGTAACCACCAAAATGAAAGAAATATGCTTGTGGGTTTTTATTCTCTCTTCTTTGCTACCACAGTGGTCTGGCTGCCCACGTTTAAACAATAGCGGAAATTTGTTTTTGAAACAGATTATGGGAGACCACAAATACACCAAGTTCTTGCACGCAGTTAAGTATTCTGGGAACATAAAATATGGGCAAGGGTTCCAGCACGAGTTTAAACAATGAGCAATATAATATATTACGATACGAAACCAGATGATATTTTATGATACTATTGAGAGATAAATTCAGATAGTTTTACTTATTACTTATTGATGTCAGCAGTAGGGTGTCCTGCGATAGAACAGCTATCATTTTTCCCCCGTGCTGCCAATTATTCGGAAAAACATAATGCAAAGCGCTTATCTGAAGAATAATAGCTACTTATTTCTGAACTTTAATTAATGAGTTTGATCAACGATAATCTCAAAATAATATTTTTCAAACCGGACTTTACAATTATCACAGATCTTATATCATGCATTGGAAACACTACTTAGCACTGAAGTTGGCCCATTATTTTTGTGAAAACAGACACGACTATGAATCTGTCCTACAAAATAGACATTAATTTGTAATTGTGTTCATAAAGCCACACATCACATTCATTGGCATGCAATACTTTTAAATTCAAATATTCCTGCTGCCTGGGATGCTGGCAGATGTACGAGTCATAAAATCAAAGAGGAACACGATGTCTCAATACATTGACAGGAACTGTATGTTCTAAAGTTTAACCATGGCTGGAGGTGAAGAATTGGGGATTGACAAGAGGAACCCTGGCCTTCAGAGTTCAACTGCATTATACAGCAACAATAATTATTGTGACTTTCCACATCTTAAATCATATGCTTCGCACAATGAGCATGTTTTTTTGTAAATAAGTTAATCATGCTGCATTGAGAAAACTAACGTTCAAAGAGAGATTTCTTGAAGTGTTCTGTTATTGGTCGCCTGTTTGTGTTTCTGCTAAGAAGTGTCAAAATAATAAACATTCCAGCCTGACAGAATCGTGATTTTACTCACAAGTTCCACGTTCTTTTTGAGGCATCAGAACGCTACATCTGCAAAGTGTGTAAATGCATGCTAAAGTCATCTATGTATATTTTTTTATGCACTGGCAGAAAAAAATTACGGGACGCATAATTATTCCGGAAATCCAAGTTATTGGAAAACAGATGAACGTCCTCCAGTGTAAATGCTTTTAAAATTGACTCCCGATGAACACGTGACCACACCACTTCAAAGCAGCCCATCCAAACTGGTCAAGTACAGAAGACAGTCAGTGCCACTGCTGCACTGCTACACTGGCAGCAGCAACGACTATGTAATTCATCTTTACTCAGGCCAGGCCAATGGTTTAGTTGCTAATTCATAGCTCTAATCATCACTGCAGCAGAACATCTAGTATCTGGTCACACCATCTTATAATATTGGGATGCTTCCATATGACCTGTCCAGAACACAAACCCAAGGCTTTTACTAACACCCAATAGCACTCTTCACCAAACGAAATATAATTTAAGTAAGCAAATCATGTTTTAATGGTAATTCATACATGTACCAATGAGGAAAAATCCCATCTAGGTCAAGCAGCAAACACACACACACGGATACATAAAGTATAGCCAGATGCTGTTAGCGGAGCCTCTATCACAAACAGCATGAGGGTAATGGGTTGATGACCACATTTTTCCCAGTTGCCTCTGCTGCCTCTCCGAACACTGGCGAGGCAAAGGAGTGCCTAAATCAGATATAATACAAATCAAATGAACTCCGCACATGTCATTAGCGCTGTCTTATAGCAGAAGAAAATAGAGATGTGGTCGTCTGACATTTCATAAAATTGCCATTCGGCAGAGCGAATAGAGATGTATTCACTTTCAAAAGACTACACTTTCCACTGTAACATACTGTGAAAACTGGACATTTCTAAAGAGAATTGACTTGTGAAGAAACATTTCATCTCTGTTCATAAGGCAGTCTTAATTACGAATGTGAAGACTTAATTTTTTTTTATGTTTGTGCACCACTGCCAGCAAGGTGCCTTCATATGTTTGTTTATATCAGGTGCAAGTAATCATTTTTTGGACATATGTACATCACAGGACCATGAAATGTGTCCAGCGATTGGGTTAGGACTTCACTCAGCAGTGGATTGTCCATGGCCAACGATTGCCTCTGATGTATATGGTTTGGATACGAACTTAAAATGACAAAATGTAATATGCCGACTATCACTATACTGTGCAGAGTGGTGTGTGTGTATATATATGCAGACTCGCATGCATACGCAAAGAAGTGGAAACAAGCCCAGAGTTTGCCGTGTTTAAACAAATGCTGCTGGAAAACATTGGTCCCAAAGGCCCAATGGTCGATGAACTTAAATGTTATTTTATTTCAGCCATGAAGCAGATGGCTGGGTCTCTTATTTATTTATTTATTTCCCACACGCAGTCCAGCAGGAGAAACACGTACAATAAATTCACGAGCACACACATATTGCGGTGACCTGATGGAGGATAATTGCAGTGGTTTAGGCAATTTATTTTCATCTGCATTCAAATCACTGTATGGTTTACATACCACATTGTTTGTGTGCACATGCGGCACACAATGTGTTGCCAGCACGGTACCAAGAATGATCAGCACTGGCTTGGCATTCATCAACTGTGTAAGCGTAGCTAAATTTTTTCTAGTTTAATGTTGGAGACATTTTAATAGTCACTCTTTGAATTAATGTCCAGCATAAGAACTGGGTTTGTGATTGTACTGTATTTTGTCAGAAAAAGCTCTGTTCAAGAGAACATTATAATGAAAACTCCTTGATTCATTGCCTTGGGGCTATTCCTCATGCATTGTACGACTAGAGCGTCTCCTTCTCGCTCCGCTATTTCCCGCTCTGGCAGATGTAAGATAAAACTTTAAAAAAAAATTAGGGCCCACTGAGCTATGAGCTCTTACTCTTTAGTTCTTTCGGAAAAGTCACGTAGAAGCCACCTGGCCACGAATGATAGCCCAACGAAGTGGCTTATCAAGTGGAAATTTATGGCAGCCAAGAACTCAAAACGCACGGAGAAAAATCCACGCGACAAAGGGGAGCACATGCAACCTGCAAGTATACAGCAAGCGTCAGTGTCAGGGTCGAACCTACAACCTCCTGCATACCAGGCGAGGTGGTTAACACCTCGCCACCGCGGAAGTGGTAAAAAGAAGAGTTACAGTGCCTTCCCCAATTACATGCGACTTGCCAAAGCAACAGATTTGCTTACTCTCGAAAAAAATTGAAACATTTCACCACACAATAAAATGGGTGGGTGATTGGGCGAGCAGACGAACTCAGAAAAATATGTAACAGAAACATTAACACCACCACAGTGTTTTCACAGCACAAGGTTTCTTCACCCACCACCACCACCCGCCTGGCTAATTGGCGATCATAGCGCACACACACGCAGCTTCATAGCGAGGCGACAGCACAACCAAAACTAATTACGTGCTATTGTCCAGCCTCCAATAGATGAAGCAGGCAGAATGATGAGGAAGCAGGGGGCCCATTGGACTGATTTAGAGGAGAAACGCATGCTCGACGTGCAGCATGCAGGGTTCGCATTCTCATCGCAAGGCGATGTAGGCACTTTCGCCAAGCTGTGTGGGGGGGGGGGGCACTGGCTGCAAATAAGCGACGTTCCGGGCAATGGGCCTCCCCCGCAGTGCAAGAGAGGTACTGCGGGGGAGGGCCACTGCCCGGAACGTCGTTTGTTGTATGCGCTTTTTTGTGTTGTTGACGACTGTGTTGAGTTGTTCTGTTGTTGTTGCTGTTGTTGTTGTGTCATTTGTGTCCGCGAACCACTGCCAATGGCAGTGTCACCAAATAATGTGTGTTCAGATGCACAAGGTGTTTGGGTAAAGTCACGTAGAATGGAAACAATAAAAATAATAAAATAAAACATAATAAAATAATTCTCACGACGTTTCGGCCACAACGCAAGCTGTGTCCCCGACAGACCTGGTCTTCACCTGATGACGGCTGCTTGCGTTGTGGCCGAAACGTCGTGAGAATTATTTTATTATGTTTATTTTATTATTTTATTGTTTCCATTCTACGTGACTTTACCGAAAGAACCAAGAAGATGAATCCCTGCAGTCACGAAAGCTTTAAATCGAAAAATAAAAGTGTTTGGGCTCAACGTTTGTGTGCATCTCGCTTCGAGCAGCCTAACCACCCTCTGCTTGCATAATTAATTTGCGGTAACATTTATATGCAAGATTGGAAACGTACACCTATATGCAACGGGCTCCCTCAACAATAACACGGTGTACAGTGTGCTTAAGAAAGCCAATGTTACACGATGCAGACTGAACGCATGCCTCATTCTTAATGCAGGTTGACAATGTTGCTTAATGGTAAATGGGACGTGCTAGATGCACACCGACATGCAGCATACTTAATGCAGGCTAATATTACATTAAATTGCCCGTCATGTGCTATGATGAAGGCCCATTTTTCGAAACGTTGCCTGTTGCTTCTATCGACGAATGCAGATTTTTTTTGTAAATGCAGCAATGCTGACAGTTTCACCAAGGATATGATTATTTTACGTACAATTGGCTTACTGTACAGTTTTGCTGCAATGCAAACATGGAGTATGTAGATACAATCATCCTACAGCACTGAAATAAAGAATACAAATGCATTAATATCGCGGAGTTAATTAACATACAGTTGTATAACAATTACGACGCTGCGTTATGATCACACGTACGTGTCAAGGACTGTTTAAGCTGCATCTGTTTTTACCGGAGAGGATTTTTACCTTCTTGGTTCTTTCGGTAAAGTCACGTAGAAGGAAAATAATAAAATAAATAAAATAAAACATAATTAAATAATTCTCACGACGTTTCGGCCACAACGCAAGCAGCCGTCTTCAGGTGGAGAACAAGTCATTCAGACTTCCTTCGCGACAGACCTGTTCTCCACCTGAAGACGGCTGCTTGCGTTGTGGCCGAAACGTCGTGAGAATTATTTTATTATGTTTTATTTTTTATTGTTTTATTATTTTCCTTCTACGTGACTTTACCGAAAGAACCAAGAAGATGAATCCCTGCAGTCACGAAAGCTTTAAACCGAGGATTATTACCCTCGGCCCACAATGTGAGGCAACACTGAGCCCCAGCAAGCTTTCTGCAAGGGTAATCTGGCAATTAAGAATATGCGGGCACAATCATCCGCGACCGCAGATGGTCAAGTGATCTTACGCACCACATCAATTATCATAAATTGCGATTTTAGGAGAAGTTGATGTCTCCAAAGCACATTATGAAGACAGCTGACGATGCCCCCAAATTGTATGCAGTACACATCCTGAACACAAGCAGAGCACACCCAAGACAGTGAAGTACACAGCTGGCGCATTTAAATATAAAAAGAGATATAATCCAGAATGCGGTATATCTATATTTAACGGCATGCTATAGGGGGATTATCTATGTGTCACAGTTACAGTGAGATGGAGTATGATGTATGTGACTCTGCCACACATGAGCTCTGAGAATGGGCCCTCTGCATCTCAATAGGATCCACCACACAAATGTGATAAAACAAGTTATGTAATCTAGCACCTGCTGGCCTGCGATAAAATGCATTTACATCTCTACATATTCATCATTTAAAATACTTCATCCCTGCAAAGCATTCAAATAAACAATCCATTGTGAGGGGGCCAGTTTGAATTTATTTCAATTTGTTTAGGAAATGCTGCGTTTATTCTGTGAAAATAAATCATTTAGATTCACTGCATTTCAGTACTTAAACAGCTGCACTTAAATTTCACTAAAATAGAGCTTCACCACCACAAATGTGTTCAGACAATTAAGAAATATATGCATTGAATCACGTGTGTAAGATTTTGTGTTGCTTTTCTTTTAGGTTGCGTGATGGGTTCACGTCACCTCTACATCCACTAGAGGTGCTATCATTTACCCCTCCTATGTTTAATTACACTGTGTAACCATTTTTATTTTATTTTTGTTCCTGGGTAGTAAGTGTTATTTCCTAATTGCTTATGCCTCAAAAGTACATAAAATGGCTATTATTCCCCACAAACGTTGCTTTTGTTACCAGGACAGTGATATTTTGAAATGTACCTATTTTCCAGAACATTCCAGATCAATTCAGTGCTGAGTAAATTTGGTGTAACTTCTAGAACATTCTAGAACTTTCCAGTAATATAAATAGTAGTATAAATACAGGGGCCTTAGGCCCACCAGTTCAGTTTATTTCCAGCTGCCCAAGTGGATACATATCTGTATTTTTCTGAGATGGCATGAAGAGGCTGCAAGCGTCCGGTAGACACATTTTGCTATGTCTGCGGCCAATTTATCAAGACAAGATCGAACGCCTTGAAGTATGAGTACGGCGAGGAGGTCATCGGAGATTTCAAAATGGTGGCATTCCTGATGGGTCTCCAAAGCGGTTTTACCAAGTTTCCCTGCTATCTTTGCCTTTGGGACAGCAGGGACACAAAGGCACACTACAACAGGCGGGACCAGCCACAACGGACCGAGTTCTCTGTGGGGAGGAACAACATCAAGTGGGAGCCACTGGTGGACCCCCGGAAGGTGCTGATGCCACCACCGCATATACAATTGGGCTTTATGAAACAATTTGTCAGAGCTGTAGATAAGGAGTCGGTAGCCTTCAAGTACCTTCAAGACTTCTTCCCTAAGCTGTCTTAGACAAAGGTCAAAGCCAGTGTCTTCGTCGGACCACAGGTAAAGGAGATCCTGGAGTGCAATTAATTCCCCAAGAAGCTCACTAGTAAAGACTTGGAACAGCTTTGTCGCAGTGGTTCGTGGCTTCCTGGACAATCACAAGGTCGAAAACTATGTGGAGCTGGTTGAGACTCGAGTGAAGAACTACGGCACAATGGGATGTAGGATGTCCCTCAAAGTCCATATCCTTGATGCTCATCCTGATAAATTCAAAGAGAACATGGGAGCATACTCGGAGGAGCAAGGCGAGCGCTTACACCAGGATATACTGGACTTTGAACGCCGCTATCAAGGACAGTATAATGAGAACATGATGGGAGACGACATTTGGGGGCTGATTCGTGAAAGTGATTTACAGTATAATCGTAAATCTCGAAAAACTACTCACTTCTAAATCTTTTGTAGTCATTTTTGTATAACTTCAGTATAAATAATGTTAATTTTGATTCATATGTTTTTTTTCTGACTTAATGTGAAAGAAAAGACACAAATTCGCCCGTTTTCTCATTGAAAATAGGTACATTTCAAAATATCACTGTCCTGGTCACAAAATCAAAGTTTGTGGGGAATAATAGCCTTTTTCTATACTTTTTAGGCATAGGAAATTACGAAATAACACTTACTACCCAGGAACAAAAATTGCTACATAGTGTTACAATCTACTCTTGAATTGAATCCTGGCTCTGAATCGTGATAAATCAACTCACCAGGGAGTGAAGAATTACAGAATGCAGTGTATATTAAATACAATAGCATGAAAAATCAATCAAGTACATAAACATACTCCTAACATATTGGGCTTTCAGACGTTATAAAATTTAGTTCTCTCGACTGTTAATATCCTACAAAATGTCAAGTATCGGCTGTACCATCCATTCGAAGACTTCTTCGCTCAGGGCCCACTCAACCGGATTGCGCCACCATGTGCTCAGGCAATCGCTCACTGCAGTGTGCATCCCGGCTAAGTGCACCGCCATCCCCAGTGTCTTTCAGTCTTTGAATTCAAGACCAGGACCGCCGGGACCAAGGCTGAACCTGGAAGCCTTTTAAGACGCTAGTTGTAAGGTCCAGATCCTCTAGGCTTTGGCCTGTCGAGGCTGGATCCTCTAGACAAAGTGCTCAGATCGAGGCCACACCCCTGAGGCTAAGCACAAGATCTGAGAAATATCATCGAGGCCAAGCATTGGCCTCGAGCCCGGAGAAGAATTTCCTCAACTCTACAATAAGGCCACAGTGGCAACTTAGCAAGAGCGGTGCTATCATAGTGAGCTACAACTCTCTTCCCTGTCATCCTTTTGCTGCAATTATTCAAGGGATAGGCAACATTGCGAGTAGTTTCAAGGCAATCTTCTTCTTTCATGGAAAAATTAAGTTAGCAATGTTGGACTACATGAAAACATCCAGGGATAGATTTGCCAAATGAATGCCCTTGAGGAATATGGACTCCATCAGCCTTGAATGCAATTCCTGCTGAGCACAATGGCTCAGCCATACCCTGGTCCGGATATTACCCCAGGTCCAGAGTCCACTGCGACAGCAGACATCACATCATCTGCCTCATTCTGCAGGGTGCAATAGGAACCAATTCTACTGCCGCCACCAGATAACCCAGAGTAACCAGGCCATCCATGGCTGATGTCCGGTTCCGGCAAAGCAAGGGACGCAACCTCCACCTATGGCAAGGCTCCAACCAGTCCACCAGATAAATTATCTCCAATTGTTTACAGATCAGGAAGTACACCATCTTCAGCTGTGTAGTCAACAATGGGCATCCTTGAAGTATCCAGGGCTGGAGTTTCTGAATAGAGAACCCTGACACGGTACTCCAACCAACTCCTGCAGGAGTTTCTTCCTGGAAGCCCTAACAACATCATGGGGAAATTGCTACCGTCAGTTCAGCTTCCGAATCATAAGACAGATTGAATCTCTCCTAAGCCAACAATGGGAAGGGCGACCTCTTTCAATTGTTCTTACCAGGTAATATTACAGCTCTAACTTTAATTTGTTCTCTAATCTATTGGTTCCTCTTCCTCTATATGTAATTCTAAGCATGTACCGCTCCATTCATCTTTGCGCACCTTTCAGTTGATGTTCCATTTTTTCTGCCAGTGTCCCTGATCTGAACGATAAATCAAAGCGGGCGATATGCACGGATTAACACTTTCCTCGTGCTTTTCAATGCTATGTTCCGTTTTCAAAATGGAACTTGCTCCCATTCACTTTATTTTCTTTTATTACAGGCATTGTAATCCCAGGCCGACTTCAATAACCGTAACATTCTACCCGGTTCTCTATTTATATCCCTCTGATGGATACCTTCAATTATTTAGTCAACTTGTTTTACGTGAAGTTTGTTCACATTTGTCCTGAGCCATGCTTTGCAAGACTTGTGTTTAAGTTCGAACTTCTCCTGTAGTTAATTCTCTTTGTACAGTGTCGTCAGCAAATCAGACACCGTTAACATGTTATGTCAGCAACATCTGAGTTCGTTAACATTTTTCTCCATTCATATTCACGCCTTCATTTTTCGAATCAATTGGATTTGGAAAAGTCTAATTCATTTTAAATACCTTTTGTGCCTGTTATTTGTCGACCATGAAAATCCATTGGACTCAGTGGAGTTTAATGCAGTCATCCAAGCATTCACGAAGCGCGGGTAAAATGAAATAAAAATTGGAAATAATACAACACATTGATAAATATTGAACCGCTACATTGATATTACATGAATATAGTAGCAATATACGTATTGGGAGTGGGACAAGGTTACATTTTTTAGCCAACGCTGTTCACAGTGACATCAACAAGGTTAGAATACTGAAAAATGTAATACAGGTGCTGTCATTGTGGTGGGCGTGTATACTTTCAAAAATGTCAGTTTTCACAACTTTTTGACAATACCTGTATGACGTCAAATAAGTATTTTCAAAACTCGTGGTGGAGCCAATAATCACAGCATTAAAATGTCACCATATTTTGTGTTATATCTGTACAGTGAAAGCACACAACAGCCTCATTATAAATGAAATCGTTTGGGCATTACACTTTCATATACTTTTCGTTAAAAAAGCAGCCCTCATTTGAAGAATCATGGTTATCTTTAGGCCAACAGTTTTACCGTTTATCTTTAGCCAGTAAATAAATAAACATGGATCCACATTGGCCCATTCTTGGCCAGTTGTGGTCAATGTTGCTGTTTATATTGACCCTTTTTAATTGCTTGGTTACCAAGAGGTCACAACCATCCAGCGATTACTTTATTCTGGCAGATGTAAAATGTCGAATTATACAATTTTTGCATTATGAATATTACAGCACCATGAATACTGGCATCATCTTCAAAAATCAGTGGATGGTCATGATTCACGTAATGATGATGATGCTCAAAGACATATGGGGATCCTAATCATTGTGAAAGGTGGTTACAATTAAGCCTGGTGACACCCAGAATAAATAACACATTTAATATTGGCTGCAACTGCAGAGTAATTATGACTTCTGTAGGTAGATTAATGATGCGACACCAAAGCAATCCAGTGACACACACGAGTGTCATTTATAAGAAAACGGGATGACTGATAGTGTCAGCAGACGGTGAGCAGTGAAGTGGACTTTGAACCCGAGCGTTTAAATTAACGGATGCCACAGGACGACCAACGCACCTATGACAATATCAAACAGAAGGAACACCTTTCCAGCACATGCACGGTATCCATCTCAGCAAAGATAAAATCAGACACTGTCAGAAATTACTCGGCATATATCACTCGCTATGGTTTTTTTTGTCCAAATCCCAACTCTCCTACCTCACTCCTTCGCCCCCACCCCCTTGCCTCGCCTCTCTCACCATTGTCTTTCACCTGCAGTCACAAAAGGCCATTGCAGCCATGATGGCATTTGGATATTTAAAACGCACTTGGCCAATGTCCTATGACTCTCCCTGCTTCTGTGCACACCTCTCCGTGTCTTTCTGTCCCCCCCAGTCCGGCTTTTCCTCTTCCTGTCCGTGTCTACATGTATGCTTGTCCTCCGCTGCATGTTTAAATATCTGTGCCCTTCTACACAAGCGTGTCCTTGTGCTGCTGCTTTTCGTACGCGTGATCCTCCATCTCACTACCTCCGCCCCTCTCTACCTGTGTGCCCCCCCCCACCCCGCGTCGCTCCAACCAACAATCTCATTCCAAAACGGCATCCCTCTCTCCTCCCTTTTAAAATTTTCACGCACGTCTTTTCCAACAGAAGAACTGTAGTATACCACCATCATCATCATCACGACTACACAGACGCACGCAGACACACAATCCGCCGCGTTCACTCACAGAATTCGAAGCGGGCTGGAGCCAAAAACAAGGCAGACGAAAGAAAGCGGCTCGGTAACGCTCGCTCAGGATCGCACGCGCGCTCGGAGGTCACTCGGCAAAGCGCCACAGGAGGGCTCCGCCTCCAGGCACAACCCTCCCGTGGCCCACCACCTCTCTCCCCACCCAGCCAAACCACCACCACCACTTTAACATTTCTTAACTAGATAAACTCTATACACCTCCCCCCTCCCCTGGCCCTACCCACTCCCCAGAAGCCTTTCTCCCTCTCTGCTAATCCTCCCCTCCATCGTTTCTTTTCTTTCGCTCGCGCTCATAGATGGAGGGTTCCCCTCCCTGCAGGAGATGAGCAGACGCAATTCGCGTGTGACTGGACAGCCAGGGCACAGATTCCCACCACCACCAAACGCTCAGCGCAGTTCAATGGAAGGGAGGGTTTGGTGGAAGGTGGCGGAAGTTTGGGAGCACCGTGCGCGTATGTGCAGCGTGTATTGTGTTCGTGGCGTATGTGATTACACGGATGTGTGTGCGCGTTGCGTGTCTGTGCGCGTTGCGTGCCTGTGCGTGTGATGACATGCAAGTGGGGTAGAGCCGGTGGTGCATCTACCGGTCATCTCAAGTCGGTCAACTCATGGCACCTGCCTGGGTCTGTTCCAGAGACCTCCTCCTGTCAGCAGCGAGCCTTCGACACCCCCACGTTGGCCTCGAAGTGCACCTGGCCTGGCACAGGCGCCGCCGTGGTGACGCCACCGTGGCGAATGGCGGGTGTTGGTATGTGTGTGAATGCACCTTTGTACATACGAGTGCTGAACAAAGTTTGGGAGAGTGATAGCGTTGCGGTGAGCCGAGTTCGTTTCCCGCTCACGGCCAACGCCAGTGACGATGACCTAAACCGGTTCTGGGCCTCCCCGAGGTCGACTCGGCCTCAAATGAGTACCTGGTGCCGTGTGTAAACATCATCGCTCGGGAGACAAAAACGCGCGGGCGTGGTGCTTGGCCAGGTACCGCCTGGTGAGCCATGCCGCCCTTCGTCATAGGTGCTCGCTCACAGCACTTGCCCAAAAAGTCTGTTAAGACTATACAGGGGTTCTTTGTCTTGTGTTGAATAATGGAAAGGGCCGGGTATGTGGAACAGGGTGGGAGGGAAAGTCGGAGGGGGGTAATGGAGGAATGGTGAAGGGACAGGAACGTAGGAGGGAGTGGTAAGAGAGAGAGAGAGGGCGGGCGACGGGAGGTGTAGGAGGAATGGTAGGTGGTGCAAGGGCATGTGGAGGAAGGGGAAGTTTGTGAGCGCACGCCCACACGCCTGAGCACGCGCTCTTTCAAAACTCTGCACCTTGCCCACCTGAGCATTGTGTTGCACCACCCCCACGACCACCACCACCACCCAACCGCGCCACTCCCCGTGTGAACCATCGCCCTACACCGCGCCCCACGCCCACAGAGCGGCGTTGTCACGGCGATCCCCGTCTGGTTTGCCGGCGAAACCGCGACACCATTGGGCCACGGAGCACGCGGTGGATGGGGCTCACCTGTCAGGTTAGGGTGGCACGCGGCTCAGATTACGAACATATTTTATTCACTTGGCTGCTAGCTTTCTTGGGTTTTAAAGACTTAAGATGTTTCCATGGAAGATCCTGGGTCCACTCCCCCCTCTCCCTCCCCCACCTTTAACATACATTTTAAAAAAAACCTCCTTTGCCAGTATCAAAATATTAGAATACGTTTTCCCCTTTCTGGCAATACAACAGGTGTTACGATGTTAAAACACCAAACTGAAACCTTTTGCAAGGAATCATGTCTGCATTGACCACATTTGCTTCCGCTAAGCGCAAAACCCTTGGGCACAAATGGCAGCAGCAGGCAAGGATGGAAACATTTTACTGATGAGCCTGAATGAGGATGAAACCAGGATACAGTTGCCAAGTTGTCCAAAAATAACAACAGCCGTGCCCATTAGCTCTCCGATCTGGTTGTCAGCATGGGCCATGTGCAGGATATACGCTGGAATGTTGCGTTAATTTTGCCATGCAAAGCATGATGGGGCTTCCTGTTCTGCTTTTTATCGTGCTTTGGTAGTCTAATCAAATATTTGCCGTGACCCATATAAACCGTCAGGGCAAGTACTGTTAGAGAACACATAATAAGTAGGTGTACACACTGTACTGCAGCAGGTAACTTGTTAAACACTGAATAAACCTAGGAAAGTCCCAAGTCAAGTTAAGGTAAAAATAAAATGCCACGGGGGAGGAGGGGAGGGGTCTTTTCACGTGGCGATTAACCCAACCCAGGTCAAAGTAACTGTCGTTCAGTTAATCATTAACTGTTCTGCACATATGCTCACAGACTACAGTACCTGTACTTGAACCTAAACTAATAGCAAGTACACGCGCGCGTACACACACTCAGACACAAACTCACAGCCGTGACTGTAAGCCGTCCATAAATGACGTCACGCGATTTTGGACGATTTTTTACCCCCCCCCCTCGTCACACGGCGTCACAAAAGTCAGACCCCCCATCCCTCATATATGCCCCCCCCCAAAAAAAGAAGATAAAACATGCTTCAAATCGCTTTAAACTATTGTCATTGTAGTGCGTATTTAATGTGGCGCTGCACTCTGATGTTGTAGGAGAAAACATTTATCAAAAAGTCTATTTAATTAAGTCAAACGTGTTGTCTATATTTATGTAAAATTGCGCATTTTGATGTGACGTCACATTTCTCAACCCCCCCCCCCCCCCTTGTCACACATCGTCACAAATGTCTGTCCCCCCCTCCCCGAGGTGCGTGACGTCATTTATGGACGGCCCCCAACGACAGGGTTTGCACACCCAGAGCGCACCTCCAGCGTGGAGTCAGCGGATATTTTCAAGGCTTATTTTGTACAAACATCCGGCGTCGGGGTTACGTTAACCACATAAAGCCACGGACATGACTTCACGTCCAACCCTCCGGCGTCACCACGCTTGTCAAGAGGGTGGGGTGAGGGGTGCGACAATCAAAATATCACTAATTCCTCACCACCACCACAATCATTATTACAATTCTAAACGAGGGGTATTATAATATCCTCACCATCATCACTACCACATTTATGCCATCACCAATAATGAAAACTAATTTCTTTAAAAGTGCTTTTTGTGTTTAGTTTGTTGTCGTTCCCCCACACACCCGATTGACATGGTTGGTTATGTAGGGTGCGGACACACATGTACGCATGTTGAACTTCTTTCGCACCATACGTAACCAACCGTGCTAAACGGAGCAAATTTTTGCAACATCACGATAATTATTACCAACTATCATCGCCATCATGAGTATGGTATTACTACCATCATCATGACTTGGCTACAAGCATTTAGAAGTGTGGGTGGGGGGCTGAGTGTTTAGCAGGGGGTGGTTGGGTCCCAGGCCGCCCCCTCCTCGACATGCGAGGGGGCTGCCCACGTCGCACGTGTTGTTACAGAGGCACTGGTGTGCAACAAAAGAAAAGCTGTCATACAGCAAGCGCGGCAGAATAACTTAAACGTGAACAAAGGTAATCGAGCACTTTGATGGACAGACTATGAACCCCTTTGGTGGACTTTGCTGTAAGTTAGGGGTGGGGAACGTCCGGCCCGCGGGCCGTGTAAGGCCCGCGAAATCATTTGGGTCTGGCCCTGCCAAGGCAACCACAGGCGGGACTCGAAATTCAAGAAATCTAGGAGCAAACCTGGAAAAGCAGTTGCGAGTAGCAACATCGATAATTGGGTTTTTACCCTTCTATCTGGCAACAAAACTGACACCTTTTTTACAAGGAGTCATGTTTGCATAAACCACAATATCTGCAGTCATAATGCAAACAAAAAACATAACTCTGATAATGTATGCACTGTCCTTGAAGTTGATTGGTCCACACCCGAGACAGCTTTCCGTAGAGCCTAGTCTCACATGGGTTGGACCAGATGACGCCAAAAGGACAGTGCATACATTATCAGAGTTATGTTTTTTGTTATGCAAACATGACTCCTTGTAAAAAAGGTGTCAGTTTTGTTGCCAGATAGAAGGGTAAAAAACCAATTATCATATTTTTTACTGGCAAATGAGGTTCCAATGGAGTAGCAACATCATCAATACCAGCTAACATCACACGCCTCACCAAAGAGAAGCAGTTCCAGCCATCACATTAGGGGTGAGTTAATTAAATGTTTGACCAAATATAACAAGCTAATTTTTAAGTTGATAATTTTGTATGGCCCGCGAATGATGTTATAAATATCCAAATGGCCGTTGGCAGAAAAAAAGTTCCCCACCCCTTCTGTAAGTTACGAGGAGGGTCCTGGCAAATTTTTGAGATAAAATGTAAGTGCCGGGTTATACTGCAATGACTTCTATTATTATATCACAGAACTTGCACAAGTGCTGTAAAATGTAGTCAATTCCCACACTCCATCTCCCTCAAACTCCTGCAGCCCTATGGATCTGACATGAAATAGGACACGTCAGAAGCAGAGAATGAATGTGCTTTACGCTAAGAGAAAAATCAATTACCACCAACTTGAGATTTAGTAAAAAAAAACACGAGGGTGAAATGTCTAGACTGCTGCCAAATGTTGTTTCTTTTAAGTAGGAATTACATTTATTTTTTTCTAAGCTCTATAATATTGCTAATTATAAAACATTTTCAAACACGAAACTATATAGTGATTAAGTAAAAAATTAAATTGTGTTTGTGTGGATGGGGATGTGTGTGCATGTGATTGAGGTTTTTTTTGGGTCTGGCTGAGTTCATGCATTAACACACGGGGATCTCTAACGAGACCATATACATCATAATACACAATCATATAGAAAAATACATCAACATGTGATGTATATATAGATCTCCAGATGACTGCAGGGAGGAGTGGTGGCACCGCGGTTCGTGTCATGTGCGTTTAACCAGGCGACCGCGGTTAACATCAGTGGCAAGTGCCATCAAACTGTGCAGTGTCATGAAGTATGGTCAGACAACCCCCATGACTGAAATGGCATGAGGCCCTCATCCAGCAGCAGATTGACCAAAAGAGCCGAACATTATTGTCATTTGCACGCTCTGAACCACGCGTGTTGATGTATGTACACGTCATGCAAATTACATGCAAATGACACAAAATCACATTAGGCTCAGGCGGCGAACACAACTGTAGTGCCAATGAACCGTACAAAAAAATATATGAAGCCATACAAAGGGAGTGGAATAAGAGATGCTTGAATCAACACCATGACCCAAAATCATGACAATTCATCGAATCGCTGTGTAGAAACGTACGAACAAACCGGGCGGGCGGGCGGGATAATTGTCTCGTGTGCATGCAGTGTGCGTGCAGTGTGCGTGCACAGTCTGGTACCGCGTGCCGACATTCAGGCTGAAGGTCAGGAGCACACGGCGGCCGTTAATGACACCAAGGGGCTCTGTAACCGCGACGCCGTCACTCACGGAGGCGCACACGTTTCACTCACAACTTCTCGCATCCAACCTCAAGGGTCAGCGACAATTGGACGTGGGGAGCTCAGGTCAACAGTTTCTGCATTTAGTGCAGTTAGCCAACAAAGCAAATGCACATAAACACAAAACAGCGGTGGAGCTTTTGCCACGGTTGTTAGCACACGGTACTGTGAACCCAGGTTCGCCTAAGTTCAATTTATGGCCATGGCTAACAACCGTAGAGAGTGAAATCTGAACAGGCCCTAATGAGGCCACCCTTCACCAACCTACAGAGACCAAAAAACCTTCACAATCAACACGACGCGAGGCTTTCATCCAGCAGAGGATTGACAAAAGGTTGGGAACTATTACTTTATTTTGCTAATGCTGGATAGGTCTATTCAAACAGCGAGTATGCCTGTTACTTACTGAGGAGTCAGAAATGTCTTCTTACCTATTTCATCATTGGCTGAACAAGCCACTTTATTCGGCTATTATCCATTTACGATTTCCAATGAGCCTATAATTGCTGGCTTTTACCACCACTTGAACAAAAGTTGGGGATGCTTATCTTCGCAGTGGCTCCTCCTCTCGTGTAAAACGAGATTTTAAAACGAAGTCGCTATTATTGCGCCGTGAGATAACTCCACTAACTACTTGTGCACAGTGCATCATGAAGATAATATCATGTCTGTGGATAGCACACTGGTTTTCATATTCAAAGTTACGTCACTCACTGTTCCCTGCAGTTCTTTCACACTAGCCTCCACACACACACAGCTGTTGGAAGGCATATCAACCACGTGCATCAAACACAGCCAACGAACGAGTGTTGGCCACAACATCGACTACCTTGTGTACTCCTTCGCTCCACGTGGTGCTTTAATGAGCACAATGATGGATGTGTGCTCTTGTAGGCTTCCTTTAAAACAGACTTCATTGAAGTTTGAAATGTGAAACTTGGAACCAATAAACAAATAACTTTACCAGCCAAGTGAGAGTGTCAGAGGCTTTCTATTACAGCACTGGCAAATATTGTCACACTGTGCCTTTATTTGTAAAGGCAAGATGACATAAGTGTAATTGCTTTGTTTGTGTCTACCCACCACTCTTAACTGTCCGTCTTCATATAAACGGAATTTACATTTACCAATATACCCATTGATTTCATTTCTTCATTTCTTATTATCCATACTGTTTAACGTCCACCTCTTATATGAGAAATGCAGGATATAGTAATGCTTGGCAGAAATTTCCAATCAGCTACAGGATTCAAACTTTTGAAATCGAGCCAATTGGCTTGCATGGCAAGTGCACTTACATCTTGTCTCTGCAGGAATTTGATTGCGATTCAATATGCAATCATCGCAATTCTGTTAAAGGACAAACACAATTTTAACAATGTATTCACCGGCAAAGTACAAAAGAGCTGACATAAAAAAAACGAATACACGCAACTATACAATCATATTCTGCATATGTTGTATGGGACACTGAGAAAAGCAAACAGGCTACGGTTATGCAAGCACATGTTATAAGTGGTGTGAATCTAGCCCGTGCTGCAGACCGAGATGCTCGTCAATAGCGTAATGGGACCGTAATACATTATGGTGCGATGGCGTTGCCATCTACATAATTGCTCTACGACTCCGACTCTGCTAGCGACAAGGGAGAGCTCGGAGAAGACATTAAAGTCACATGTGGGTATTATTCGCAGAGGCTCCCCTGATTCTTTTGACATTTATTGCACCAGGCCTGTTGCAGATTCTGATTATAATGCCCATGGAAAAGAATGGGCACACAGACAAAGATACCCTATGTAGGCTCAATAGACTTTTTGGGCAAGTGCTGTTAGCGAGCACCTATGAGGGTGGGCATGGCACACGAAGAGGGTGGGCGGCCAGCGCCATGCCTGGCCACCTTTGTCTCCCAAGTGATGGTGTTTACACACTGTACCAGGTACTCATTAAGGTTGAGTCGACCTCCAGGACCGGTTCAGATAATTGTCACTGGTGTTGGCTGCGAGTGGAAATCGAACGCGGGTTCGCCGGGTTCGGAGTGCAGCGCGCTCACCGCTCCACACACATATACAAGACAAAGATCCCCCTTATGGGCTTAACAGACTAGAGGGGCAAGTGCTGTTTGCGAGCATCGATGAAGGCCCGCAGGGCACACGAGGGGGTGGGGTGGCCAGCACCCCGCCCGGCCGCCTTTGTCTCCCCAGTGGCGATGTTTACACACCGCACCAGGCACTCATTTGAGGCTTAGTCGACCTAGGGGAGGACCAGAACCAGTGCAGATAATCGTCACTGGTGTTGGCCACGAGTGGGAATCGAAGCTGGGTCGCCGGGTTCGTAGCGTGCTAACCACCGCAATACCGCTCCACACACGTATACACCTCCGATTAGCACGGTTGGCTACGTACGGTGCAGAAGAACGTCACATTCATACAAGCACGCACACACGAACAAATGTAGGTACACGAACGTGTCCAAACACATGCATGCACACACACAGACAATAATCCACTGTGGGTCGGGTAATGTTATCAAAGAAAAGACCTAGATTTGAAGTTTTCGTGACTGCAAGGATCCATACTCTTTGGTTCTTTCGGTAAAGTCACGTAGATGGGAATAGTAATAATAATAAAAATAATAAAATGAAAATAACTAAATGTAGTTATTTTCTAAATAAAAATAATTAAATGAAAATAACTAAATTTGGCTATTTTCAACTAAATGTAGTTATTTTCATTTTATTATTTTTATTTCTCATCTACGTGACTTTACCGAAATAACCAAAGAAAAGAGACCTGCTTAAAAATCCAGACAAGACACCCTTGGAAGAGGCTGGTAGTCGGCCACACCGAAAAGTGATAAACATCCCCCATATAGCACACATAGGCTGTTGGGGCAAGTGCTGTGAGTGAGAGCCTATTCGGCACACACCAAACGCACCCCATGCACATGCATACGAGGATGTGCTGTTAATCACCGCATGCACACTTGCAGACACATCGGTGAATATAAACAGAACACGTAATTCATCACAGCGCATCCATTCCACATGGCGAGAGACTGTAACAAAGTAATTTACAGAACAGCAGTTTAATTTAAACTAACAAATTACAATTTCCGCATTAAGTTATGTTTATGCTTCTTGAATAAGCCCCATCCATCCTGCCCATGTTGACATGTCAGCCTATGCTGCCCACCATTGACCATTCTGCCAAATTATTGCATTTTCATTGAATAAGCACACAGATGTACATGCAAATGAAGTATATAAAAACGTCGTATCATACGAAATGGATTACAGTTACAGAAAATAAAATGCAAAAAGACGACAAATACATAAAGACAAAAATCGTCATAGTGCATGTGAAAAATCAGCAAGTGGTAACATTGTAGAAATAATCACAGATTTTTGTATTGACTAAAACAAACGAACAAGGGATTGTACGTGGTGTACAAGCTGCCTATGGTTTGGAGTTTTTTTTATTGTATCCTTTTACACAAAACAGGTGTATAGGCATACATATGAACCCTGTGTTTTTATGGATGGGTAATGTACAATCGTCAAAAGGAATATAATAATTTACACAGCCTCACGCTTTCCAAATTGTTTTTCGAAATCACCACACAAGGGTGTTTTTCCCTGTTAGTAGACAACGGAGCACCGCATGCTTCTGCAGGCCTAGGTGGTTTTGATTCTGCTAAAGCCTTGCGCAGTCGGAAGTCTTGTGTTTATATTCTTTGCAAGCCTTGTGTGCATAATTTGCGATGGTAGGTGTTTGGCAGGATTCGCATATTCAATGAATTTGGCATGGGGTGCGATGGGAATGCTCCTGGTGTTAATCACTTATACATTCATCAACAAACGTAACCCTTAAACTTATATAAAACTTGGATAAATACACAAACAAACCCATAGTAATGTGATTCTTTTAAACTCACGCTCACATAGCAATATAATAAGTAGGTATTTATTTTTGTAGGTTTAGCGTGTACTATTATAAACTCCATTGTGAAGTTCAACTGAGGAGAGGCTCTCAAGAGCATTAACCTTTGCTACAAATGTACACACAAGTAAACACGTACACAATCGAATTAAAGACAAAGATCCCCCGTATGGCCTTAACAGACTGTTAGGGTAAGTGCTGTTAGCATACACACACACGTACATATCTGCAAACACAACACACACACACACAAAACATGTCAACTATAAACACGTGGTGTCACAAATATGAATGAAGAAACACACAAACACTTCCCTGTTAGCCTCATTTTAGGAAATTAGATCAAACGCTGTTAGCGAGCATCTGTTATGGCCATCGAGGTGCACAATGGTATTTGATGGGATCAGCACCACAGACATACCCAAATATTACGTGCGTGCATAAGCATAAACACACCTGCTTGACTTTTCTCTCTACAAAGGAATTATTTTTAAAGTGTCCACCCTTCCTCAACGACAACTCCCACCCCACATATATGCCGCGCGTGTCTCGTCAAAAGGTTTTTAGGGGCTGTGGATTATAAACACCACCTTCCAACACTGTTTCGAGTCACTAGTATCGCCTTGCAACAGCATAGTTCACTTGACACCACAAATTGAATAAAAACAGTCAATGTGGAAGCAAAGTAATACATTTCTTTCTGTGTTCTCAGTTATATACATATATTTTGCAACCTAACTTTTTGGAAAATATAGCATTGGTGATAATGAAGTACCCATGGAGTGCTGCAGACCCAATTTACAGGGACAAACCAATTTACACTTTGGCCGTGAAGTTTTCAGTCGTGTGCTGTTGGGATCCTATGGTAGACACAAGTAAATGTAAATGTTTAGAGCGCCTCATTTTATACAACATTATAAGTGAGACAACATCAGGTTTGTGCTGTTAGGTGGCATGGGATGCCATTTAGAGTGTTCCTTCACTCTGGGCCATTCCTTATAATCATGTCCCAGTAAAGTACAAGGCCGTTGGCTACACTTTAGTAAAAGGTAAAAAGTACAGACCCTGCAACTGTTGGAAGAAGGTCCTCCACTAGAGGAAGCTCTAAAGAAGTCCCTCCTACAGGATATTGGGCCTCCTCTTCCCTCCAACTTGCCAGGTGCCTAGCAAGAGGTGGGAGTGGGTACACTTAACCCCATCACACGTGACGACCTGCTACTGATCGAGGAGCCTGCGGTGCATCCATATAAACTGCCAGGTGCACAGACGCAGGGAGATTTAAGAAGCTCACCCCCATTGTTGCATCTGCCATGCCCAGGAAATCGAACCGGTGACCTGTGGGTCGAGCAATGTGCTGGCCCGTCACACCACGGCAGCATGCCACCACAATTTTGGATGAGACATTCATATCCACGTGGTCCTGTTCTGCCAAGTGAACATTAAGCAAGTGGACATAAAGCATGCGCAAAAGGACATTAACCCCACTCATCAACAAATATAATGTAATCTGCTTCTGCTCAATAACAGCATATCTGGAAAAGTCATATTTTCCCCACAGGGCTATTTCACAAAATCTTGGTCTTACACGACCAGACATTCCTATTATTATTTTATGCACCTCTGCGGGCCCATCATTTATTTTACACAGACGCAGGTGAGAGCCCACTGAAAAAAGTGTTTTCAAGAGAGACCCTGGGTGACTCGACGGGGAATGGAATTAATTGTGAACTGCAGGGTTATTTTTCGTTTCGCTGTGCGATTTCGGCTTCGGCACCAATGCACGATGGATTACGCTCGCAAGAAATGTTACAGCAGCCGTTTTACAGCAGATGGTGAACTTTGATCATTCTCTACCATACTATTATTGCATGTGTATTCAAGCTTGTATAACTATAAAAATTGGCTAAGTGTCAAGTACGCTAACCACAGAATGTCCCTGTTCACAATATGCAGCATTAGTACGTTTAAAATGGAGCTTTAAAATGCATGCAAAACAGTCATCACGTCTTCATCAGACAAAATAACAGCAAACTAAATTTCGGTGAAGTCACGTAGAAGGGAAATAATAAACTAATAAAAATAAAACATAATAAAATAATATTATATTATAATATAATAAAATAATATTATATTATAATATAATAAAATAATAAAATAATATAATAAATTTGTTTCATAAAATAATATAATAATATATTATAAAGAACCAATAAGATAAATTCCTGCAGTCACGAAAGCTTTAAATCTAAAAATAAATTGGTGTCAATTTAATTCAAAGCGACTTGTGAAATTCCCAGTCCTCCCGTTTTCAACCACTCCCTCTTTCCACTGATAAATCTCTCCACAACACAGCGAACACACAGTGGGGGAGGAAGAGGGAGAGATACAGTGCCGGAAAAAGCTGAAGACGCAAAGTCGCTTTGGCGCAAGAGCAGACACGTGGGGGATGCTGAGAAGTGCAGATGCTTTCATCCTAAGAAACAGGCCGTGCCGCATTGCTAGGACGTTTACTTCAGAGCCGCAGAGAGCCGAGCTCACATGCGGCGCACAAACTTAGCAAGGTGCGAACATTTCGATTTAAAGCTTTCGTGACTGCAGGGATTCATCTTCTTGGTTCTTTCGGTAAAGTCACGTAGAAGGGAAATAATAAAATAATACAAATAAAATATAATAAAATAATTCTCACGACGTTTCGGCCACAACGCAAGCAGCCGTCCTCAGATGAAGAACAGGTCTGACCTAAATCGGAATTACTTTATTATGTTTTATTTTTTTTATTTTATTATTTCCCTTTTACGTGACTTTACCGAAAGAACCAAGAAGAAGGTGCGAACACTTTAGGCCAATAGTTATGAAAACCGCAAACAGTGATAACAGCTTGTTGCTGCAATACCTAAACCCGAGGCAAGCAGCGATTCGCTCGAACTCCAGACCGCCCCTGCAATGTGAGGAATAGTTGTTGATTCAGGGTCACGATTCAATGACAAAATGCGATTACTTTGGTGTCCTGTTTGTACAGCGCTATTTGTTTGTTCTGTCTCATTGTTCCATTAGCCTTGAGGTAACATTTGCACACAATTTGCATACTTATTTGCATAAACAATAAACAACCTATTATATTATTTACACGGACAATCCTATGCATGTGTTATTGAGCATAATAACACAATTGAATGAACGGTTACTTGCTTAATACATCTACAATTTTTTTTTACGAACAACATCATCAGGAAGCTAAATATTTACTCCATGCGGTTTCATCCGGACTAAAAAATCCTTCTGGGTTCAGGGTGAAAGGCATCAAGCCCAAGCGAGCCTTCACGAATGGACGATTTAGGCATTGCAGTTTACTAACTCGCAGTCGATTAGCTTGCCACGCAATGTTTCACCACATCTGCACAAATTGGCAGATGGTGAACTCCCGCTCAGCAACAATGCCCCTGCAGCGTATTGTCATTGGGCAGAGAAGAGGGGAAACAAGAGACTCTAGACCCAGAGGCAAACGTGCACAACGCTGGGGCCACCCAAACAGCGTTTAATATGATTTGGCCCGCACGTATTGTTTTAATTACGGCTATTTCGGATTTTATAGGCGCTGCGCTGTACTTTTTCTAGCCTTCCTTTAAGGCTTTTAGTTACGCATGCAGCGTCTACACGTGTACATACAGAACGCAAGGAATGCAACTTTTCTCTGTACATGTACGAGCTTGCGCACGTGCAAAGCGATGTTTTTGTTGGTGCAAACGCACTTTGAAAGGAGCAGCACGCGATGGGTTTTGAGTGAGCGACGTCTGCCAGTGTGTGTGTGTGGGAGTGTGTGGGAGTGTGTGTGGGTGCGTGTATGTGTGGGTGCGTGTGTGTGTGGGAGCGTGTGTGTGTGTGTGAGCGTGTGTGTGTGTGGGAGTGTGTGTGTGTGGGAGTGTGTGTGTGTGTGGGAGTGTGTGTAAGCGTGTGTGAGAGAGAGTGTGTGTGTGGGAGCGCGTGTGAATTTCCTCAAGCAAGCGTGACTGCACTGCACAGATCTAACCGAATGCAGCTGAAATCCCTCCACAGTTCGCAAACACCGACAGAATTCTAAAAATGTTGAGCGGCGGACAAGATTAAGAACCTCGGTGCGATCTTACAAATGTTATTTGTAAAATTATAAGTGTGGGTGTTATGTTGTGCATTGCAGCCTACAAACAACTTCTCCAAGGCGTTCACATTCCACATTGCATCCATAATGGTATTACTAAAGATGGATAATTACTGTAGAAAGCAGTTTGAGCTAAACTTATAAAGCTATATAAAGATTCCCTGTATATCCTCTAAGACTCTGAAGTGCTGTTCGCAAGCACCTATGAAGGCAACCGGCACGGCACACTAGGGGATGGAGTGGCCAGATCCACGCCCGGCCACCTTTGTCTCCCCCGGTGCTGATGTTTTACACACAGGCACCAGGTACCAGAGGTGGGACAAAGTCATTGTTATGCAAGTCCAAGTCGAGTCGCAAGTCATCAAATTCATGACTCGAGTCTGACTCGAGTCCAAGTCACATGACTCGAGTCCACATCTCATAGGTGGGACAAAGTCATTGTTATGCAAGTCCAAGTCGAGTCGCAAGTCATCAAATTCATGACTCGAGTCTGACTCGAGTCCAAGTCACATGACTCGAGTCCACACCTCTGCCAGGTACTCCTTTAAGGGTGAGTCGACCTAGGCGAGGCCCAGGAACCGGTTCAAATATTCGCCACAGTCATTGGTCGTGAGCGGAAATCGAACACAGGTCGCCTGGTTAATATCATAGCGCGTGCTGACCACTTCGCCCCATTCTCGCCCACTAAAACTTTACGAGCACACTTGGTAGTGTGAAGGCTGTAATCATACTAGCCTCATCCCCCTAAAAACGACGTGGCCGCCGCCATGGCGGTGGCGACACACGTCACGTCGAGATTTGAAGCGCTCGCCAACTTATTGGCCGCGAACCGTTTCAAATGCGTCGTCGCTGTGCCATTGAAGTTCATTCGATCTTTTTTGTTAAAAACGAACCAACCTCAGTGCAAAAAAGGTTAATGGTGCCAACATTGCAAAAGCTCAGTTAAACGCACTAGAAAAACTCAGATTCTTCAGTAACACTGCCTTAAAAGAAGGACAAAGGTCCTTCTTCATAGCATGTCCATGAGTATATTTTTGTACTTTTAAGGCCTACCGTGTTATCTACAAAAGGGTTGACATTTTGTCTGTTGTGCCCGTGCACTGATCTCAATGCAGCAGCACCACCAAATAGTTCAGTGTGCCGTCTCATTATGTTTTAACAATGTACAATACGATTACAGACACCTCATATGGTAGTATTTATATATATTTTTAAATCAAAAGCTTGCAACAAAGCTCCAAAGAAAGTAAATACGCTTTTCAAATGAGCTACTCCAGCTTGACCAATTCACTTTAGACCTTCAAGCATAGAGCACTGTTAGCCAATTATTATTAATTTGTCATTTCATAAGAATGATTACCTTTTAAATCAGGTGTTAGTAAAACCTTGCTTTTGATAGTTTAATTACATCCATGATTAACTTTGTAAGCCTACATTCATTTTATGTTAGTCTATTAGTGGTTACAGCAGCAGTGCAGGAGCTGTAGTACATTAAATGCATTTATCAAATAATTTACATTTACAAAGTTACAGTAATTAGCCGCAGTCAAATGCTAATCCATGTTACTGTACGTTAATAGCCATTCATCACTATGGCTTTCATTTCTAATACACACGGAGTATGAGAATAATAATCCACAGCAGGCAGGATAAAGGCCTAACATCATGGGGTTTGTTTTACCATATCCCATCACAATGGTGAGTGTGGGTTGGTGAAGCGGGTGGGCAGCCAATGATTTTAGCCATATCTGGGAGTCAAACTGAGATCGCCAAGTTTACAACATGTCATATGAACTACTGCACCTCCCCATCACAAGACAATGGAAGGGCCATCATTTCTCAGTGAATATTTTTTCCAGATCACTGCTAGACTAGAGTAAGCACATGTGAAGTAGTCACGGCCATAGTGAGTAAGTATACTGGATGTGGTGTGTCGGATGCAGAATATTTTCCAGGTCACCTACGCAGACAGGCCCATCTGACATTAAGCCCTGCATATATGAGTGATTCATCCACTAGATACATATATTTTTTTAATGTAAATTTTAGCCAGTTGTACTTTTGCAATGCTCATGTATAATTCACAAGCCTATGTTGACTGTTGCACAACTGTTGAAACTTTTAACACTACATTTGCTTGGAATTCATGGCGAGGCATATTTGCTAAACTCTAATGCAGCATCTTTTGAACGACAACCCTTGGGTTCTCTTTTCACATTGCTAAATATGGATTTTCTTTTCCCGCTGTGAACTCTGTGGATTCGACAAACACCCGTGGAGGAGCAGCACCACCTACTGAACGGTCCTGCGAAACCCGAAAGTGATTGCAACATTCTCGCGATCCTGAACACGACACAGGCGTCTCCAGTTCCGAGATTTCTACCACACCGAGACGAACGGAGACGTCCCCAGCTGTGGGCGCAAAGGGTGCGCGAGCATTTACGAGCGTTCGTTTGGGCACCCACGCATTATCCACACGCAGGATGCACTTGAAGTGTATTTGGTCACTGCAAACGCAAGAGAAATGTTGATGACGTATACGAGGCAGGAGTGATTACAGGCTGCGTCTCCAGCACTTGCATTCCTGTGACCTTACGAGGTTCACAATGGAACACAATATTTCCACTCCACCATTGCACCGTTTGTTTTGCTTGTAAGCAGCTGGTGATGTCGTTGTGCAATACAAATTAATGTTTGTCCATTTCAGTGGTACACTGTCACAGCCTCGCCGACTTTTGCGTAATCAGAGATAACGTTGCGCAGACTATTTTTTACCTGGTTGTGATTTACCAATTTCATTATCCCAATCCGGTAATAGTCGAGCCTCACTTGCAAAACAGACTTGTATCACAACGGGCTCTGACCAGGTAATAAAATCAAGTTGACGTTTTTTGTACGCAAACTATAACATTAAACAATTAGGCTACCCAATTGATTTTTCAGCAAGTCATGGGCCTGTTCGCTCCTCGCCACTACTTTAACTACTTTAGCTGCACAGGAAATTCGAGTTTAAATTGTGTTTATGCTCTCAGGAGTTCTCAGGGCTGAACATGGTCAATAACAGCATAATTATTGATTTTTAAAAAGGGTTCTGCCCAGTCAGTGGAATGACAGCACCAAGGTCATCGAGCTCATGGACATGAAAACACTTTTAATCGGAGGGTCAACTTGAACTTTGAAACCAGGAACTCTGAGCCGCACTGTCACGCATGCCTCGTCAAACCTCAGGCAGGACGCACGCTCGCACATTCCTGTTCAAACCGCGCACGGTTGCCTGGCCACACCTGTTCCTTGACAGTAGCCAGGATGGTGGAGGTGTTGTGGGGTTCCATGTTGCCCTCTCTCTCCCTGCCGCTGCTTTCCTTTGTCCGCTCCTTGCTCTCCGGCTCGGCCGACGTCTCCCGCCCTCCGCCGTCTTGCGGCCGGCTCGGTGCCGACGGCTGAGCGTGCGCCTCTGCCACGGGCATGGCCCAATGGCCGGCCTCGTGAGATGTTGGGCGGTCACGCGCAGGTTCGGCCGTCAGCGATCGCTGCTGCAAAGCACAAGAGATCAGCTCGGTTCAGCATCAAGCCGAGCGCACGCACACGCCCGTGCGCGTGCGTGCGTGTGCAATCCCACGGAAGCGCTCATGCACACGCAATCGCACACACGAGTACTCTAAGGTACACGAGCAGACAAATACCTCTGTGTGACACGCAGGGCGAAGCAAGTTGATAATGGATGATCTGTCCTTCACCGTCAAACAGCACGCGTCGCATAATCGGATTGCCAAAGCTCTCAACTCAAACCGCAGACACATAGGTTTATAGCCGGACGGGTACAGACAGTAGTCTCTTTATGCATGTGTAATCTGTGCATGTGCCAGGTGCCTCCGATTCTTTATGGGTCCCTAAAAATTATCGGTTTCTATCCACCGCTTTTTCCCTATTTGTGTCTGTGTGTTTTGCCATCTCTCACTCCATCCGTGCCCACCACTTTCTCCAAGTCTGCTTCTGTCTCAAGTGGGTTAGTCTCTCCATGTCTCTCTGTATCGGTCGCACTCACTCCGTATCCATCTTTGTTAGTGTCTTTCATTCGGTGTATCTACCCATGTCTTTGTATCTCTCGGACTCATATTCCCACCACCCTCATCTGCACAGGGCAAGATTATGCTTGAAATGCAGTTAGAATTAATGAGAGTGCTGTATGCATCTATTCAATAATTTCCTTTAGTTAATTTTGATTGGATGTTCCAATAACTACGCCCAGCAGAAAATATGTGATGGTTAATATTTTCTCCATTTATGTTCACGACTTTATTTATCCAATCCAATTTTCAGAAAACATATTCTAATGTCGCTGCAAATTATGTTGGTGATAGCATGTCTCCTCCTTCTCGCCTGACTTGCCCTCTGATAAGCATCTTGTCATTTTCGCCACACAATTTCAGTGGAGCGATTTCAAATCTCCTAAGTTTTTTTGGTAATAATTTGGGCATATTAATTAATTTATTTAAACTGGTTTGTGAGAACTTGAATGGCTGCATCAATTTCCACCGATTACAATGCCTTTTCATATTCTACAAAGGCCAGAATTTATGGTATTTGAATATTATTTTTTCTATTTCAATCTGTTTCAGAATTTCAATTATATATCTCAGCAATCGAACTACGTTTCATGTGAGCAGTAGGAAATTTCATGTCACATGTGAAGAAGAAAACACTGCCCATCACAGCATGAAAAAGGGAAATCTCTTGGCTGATGGTTTAATAGTCAACATCATAAAAAAGCAGAACCAGTTGTTGAAGCAATTGGCAGACCTATTTACTTACACGATGTCACATACCTCAATTGTGGAATTAGGCCTCATTTTATTGAAAAAAAGGGTACAATTCTGACGAAGAATTAGAGACGTATTTGCCTCTCATCACACGTGTGTCATTGTTCACAAAGATTATTGAGGACAGAAAAATACTCATGTGAACTGAAGGGGATGGACAGGAAGCTACTTGTGGGGATTGCAGGGTTACTGCCCACTCCACCCAAAGGGGAGTGGCATGTGAAAACATTTACAAATAATAGCGAATGTCTGGGTTATGTGCTGCCGCAGAGGAACGAGTTCACTCAGTACCGACTCGCATACGGGATGATACTCTTGAAGTAATCATAAAGATTAAGGTTTCTCGACCGGATACCTACCATCAATGAGATTCTGAGAGTGAAAAAATAGTGACATTCTGGCCCCTCCTTCACCAACCCACACCGACCAGCATGACGAAGAATGGTCAACCAACCCCCAACGACCAGGGGTTGACAAACAAAATGACAGCACCATTTATCTTCTTGGTTCCTTCGGTAAAGTCACGTAGAAGGGAAATAATAAAATAATAAAAATAAAACATAATAAAATAATTCTCACGACGTTTCGGCCACAACGCAAGCAGCCGTCCTCAGGTGAAGAACAGGTCTGTCGGAAAGACAGCATCTGAATGAACACCACCAAGCTTGGAAGCGTATATTTAAGCTGGGTTGCGCTTCCAAGCCTGGTGGTGTTCATTCAGACGCTGTATTTCCGACAGACCTGTTCTTCACCTGAGGACCGGCTGCTTGCGTTGTGGCCGAAACGTCGTGAGAATAATTTTATTATGTTTTATTTTTATTATTTTATTATTTCCCTTCTTCGTGACTTTACCGAAAGAACCAAGAAGATGAATCCCTGCAGTCACGAAAGCTTTAAATCGAAAGCACCATATTTTTCTCTAATTTTTTTTCTAACTCAATATTTCATTTAAGAGCCGCAATGCACATGACAACGGTCCTTAATATGTAATGTTACGAAGTGGCCTTTAAAGAGCAGCGTGCCGCTCCGAAGCCGCAGGTTGCCGACCCCTGCCCATGACGGAGATGGGGTGGGGAGGACTTTGTACAAAAGTGGACTGACGAAGGGCTGAAAATTATTTACTGGGTTCTATTATTTAAATGGAGAAATTGTCCCATGACAAATGCTATATTTAGATATCAAAAGTCTTAAACCGCGAGTAAGGAGTTTTATTGTTCATAATGTCAATAATTTGGCCCGTGTAAATAACATACTTGTAAATGTGACAATATTGTCGGGTGGATGAGCACGATTGGCTACACATGGTGTAAAAGATGCTCAACATGCATACATAATGACAAGAATTCTCGCGTAAAACTACAACCCAAAAACATAATGGATCACATACCCTCAAGGCTGCCTAGGCAACAATGCATAGGTGAAGTCATAGGCTAATGCTTCCTCACAGTTCAAACAGGCGCATGTGCCATGAACTCGACGCAGAGCACTGCACTCTCCCAACAAGTGGCAAGGGCGTCCACGTTAGTTTAGCCTAAGGGCGCGGAGATTTGGGTTCCAGGACAATACAGCCGCAGGTGGCTCTTGACATTCCGAAATTCTTTAAGGGATTGACAGTTTGCTTTTGTGTAGACGATTTTTTTTACATTGTAACGGTAAAACAAATGGGCGAGGTGGTTTGTGTGCTATATTCAGTGCTTTTAAAACATTTATGTTTGAAACGAGCACACAAAGATCTCCCATGTATATTTATAGAAAGTGCTTTAAAAGCATAGCACAAGAGGGTGGGGGGGGGGGTGCATTGCCAGCATCACATTCACCCAGCCACATTCGTCTTGCCAACACCAAAATTTACCACACTCAACCATTATTTGGTTGAGTCAACCCAAGGCAATGAGAAGGGTCAGTTCTGAAACACGTTTTGACTCCGGTATATTTTTTCCAACCAACCGCGCTGCCCAACGTGGTGAGTGATTATTGTCACACAAACTCCTTGACCGACACACAGTGTTGGGAGGCTTTCATCCAACAGTGGATTAACCCAGGACTATATATTAATAAATGAACAACGTGCACATCTTTTGGACGTGACCGACCGACCGACCGTCCATCCCTCCAGCAACACTTTATTTCCCCAAGATAGATATGTTTTAGAGTAGGATATATTTGATTATTGATCATGGCTCGGAATTGAACCCAGGGCAGGTCACTGGGATGTTATCCACTGCATCACAAGTAAACGTGAACTCCTAAATTAGAAGCTTCTTCCGTTTCCCCATATTTACAATAAGGCCGGCGCGGACTGCACAGTGGGGGGTTGTCTGTAGCTGATAATTTCCTGCGGGCAAGTACAAGCAGAACCCACAACGACCCCCAGCCGCAGTACAAGGTTACAAAACTCGACGACACAGACATCGCTGGCTTGCCCCCACTCCAAATTATAACTCCAGACTGCAGTCAGGCCCATTCATTATTCGTAGTCCTCGTGGAGTAATTTTAATCATCAGATTTCACTGCTCGTGTGATAGAGCGGTGGCGCAGTGGTTCACGTGCTGCACTCCGAAACCGGCGACACGAGTTCGATTCCAGCTCACGGCCAACACCAAGTTCTCAGCCTCCCGTATGTCGAATCAAACGAGTATGAATTTCGATTTAAAGCTTTCGTGACTGCAGGGATTCATCTTCTTGGTTCTTTCAGTAAAGTCACGTAGAAGGGAAATAATAAAATAATAAAAATATTACTTTTTTTATTATGTTTTATTTTTATTATTTTAATAAAAGAATAAAAATCTAACATATTTTATTATTTCGATTTAAATCTTTCGTGACTGCAGGGATTCATCTTCTTGGTTCTTTCGGTAAAGTCACATAGAAGGGAAATAATAAAATAATAAAAATAAAACATAATAAAATATTTTTTACGACGTTTCGGCCACAACGCAAGAAGACAAACGAGTATGGTAATACCCCGGCGCACGTCGGGATGCATTCCTGAAGGTGCGACGATGAATATCCAAACGACGTAATTCAAAGCAATTTACAGGGTAAGTGGAGGCGAAGGCTGAGAGGCGATGGATACGAGAAAAGGCGGATGATGCTGTCAGCGACGGAAGTGTGGGTTGAGGAGACCCAAATCGGTTAGTGGCATTAATATAGTGACGGCGTATTTGCGAAACGACATAAAAAAGGGGAGACGTAAATCGGGGTATTGCTGCACCTCGTGAGTTGTGTAAACATCTCCACTCGGGAGACAAAGAGGGTCAGGCGTGGTGTTGGCTACTCCCTGCTTCGCGTGCCGTGGCAGCCTTCATTTGGGCGCTCTCTAACAGCACTTGCCCCAAATGTGCGCGCGCGCGCGTGTAGCACTCTCGAACCATTTATCATACAGTTAGTCCTGTATATTTAATTTAGCATTTTCATTTGTTTCACTCCAGATCCTTTTCTGTTTAGAAGTTTAAATCTGTTCATATTTTGCTGCTGTGATATTTAATACTGCACGTGTATTTGTTGCACTAACAGCTGTTTACACTCCCGTGTGTTTATTTTATCCGAGTCGTCAATGAAAAAAGGATTTCTGGTCGTCACAGGCTCTTTTACGGTCTAAATTTTGTTTTCTTTGAGAAAAAGTTACATGCAGTACATAATCATCCACGTGTTCAAGTCAAAAAGTTGACAAAACATACGTTGCAAAATGTCTTCCTCATCATCATCGAATTTTACAAAAACATAAAGCCCATATTCTTTGGGTCTTTCGGTAAAGTCACGTAGATGGTTCAAAGAAAATAACAAAAAAAAACTACTACAGTACTACAAAACTACCACAGTAGTTTTTTGTATTTTTTTTAACCATCTACGTGACTTTACCGAAAGACCCAAAGAATATTAACTCCTGCAGTCACGAAAGCTTTAAGTCAAAATTTAACATAAAGTCCCAGTCAGTCACTCTGTTCCCAGCATTCCGATTGGCTGGAGACTGGGACGCGAGTGGGGGCCTGAGTGGGGACGCGTGGGTGGGGTGCGTGGGGGAGGGGGGGGCACGACTGGGAGGGGTGCACGGGGGGGCGGGGTCATGAGGGGGGCCCACGTGGGAGGAGGTGCGTGGGGGGGGGGGCTGAGGGTTCTAATGCATTGGGTGGGGGGGGGGGCTGAGGGTTCTAATGCATTGGGTGGGGGGGGGCTGAGGGTTCTAATGCATTGGGTGGGGGGGGGCTGAGGGTTCTAATGCATTGAGGGGGGGGGCTGAGGGTTCTAATGCATTGGGTGGGGGCTGAGGGTTCTAATGCATTGGGTGGGGGGGGGGCCTGAGAGTTCTAATGCATTGGGTGGGGGGGGGGGGGCTGAGGGTTCTAATGCATTGGGTGAAGGGGGGCCTGAGGGTTCTAATGCAATGGGTGGGGGGGCCTGAGGGTTCTAATGCATTGGGTGGGGGGGGGGGACTGAGGGTTCTAATGCATTGGGTGGGGGGGGGGGACTGAGGGTTCTAATGCATTGGGTGGGGGGGGGGCCTGAGGGTTCTAATGCATTGGGTGGGGGGGGGGCCTGAGGGTTCTAATGCATTGGGTGGGTGGGGGGGCTTAGGGTTCTAATGCATTGGGTGGGGGGGGGCTGAGGGTTCTAATGCATTGGGTGGGGGGGGGGCCTGAGAGTTCTAATGCATTGGGTGGGGGGGGGGGGCTGAGGGTTCTAATGCATTGGGTGGGGGGGGGGCCTGAGAGTTCTAATGCATTGGGTGGGGGGGGGGGGGCTGAGGGTTCTAATGCATTGGGTGAAGGGGGGCCTGAGGGTTCTAATGCAATGGGTGGGGGGGCCTGAGAGTTCTAATGCATTGGGTGGGGGGGGGGGGGGCTGAGGGTTCTAATGCATTGGGTGGGGGGGGGGGACTGAGGGTTCTAATGCATTGGGTGGGGGGGGGCCTGAGGGTTCTAATGCATTGGGTGGGTGGGGGGGCTTAGGGTTCTAATGCATTGGGTGAGGGGGGGGGCTGAGGGTTCTAATGCATTGGGTGGGGGGGGGGGCTGAGGGTTCTAATGCATTGGGTGGGGGGGGGGCCTGAGAGTTCTAATGCATTGGGTGGGGGGGGGGCTGAGGGTTCTAATGCATTGGGTGAAGGGGGGCCTGAGGGTTCTAATGCAATGGGTGGGGGGGCCTGAGAGTTCTAATGCATTGGGTGGGGGGGGGGGCTGAGGGTTCTAATGCATTGGATGGGGGGGGGGACTGAGGGTTCTAATGCATTGGGTGGGGGGGGGCCTGAGGGTTCTAATGCATTGGGTGGGGGGGGACCTGAGGGTTCTAATGCATTGGGTGGGTGGGGGGGCTTAGGGTTCTAATGCATTGGGTGGGGGGGGGGGGCTGAGGGTTCTAATGCATTGGGTGGGGGGGGGGCTGAGGGTTCTAATGCATTGGGTGGGGGGGGGGGGCTGAGGGTTCTAATGCATTGGGTGGGGGGGGGGGGGGGCTGAGGGTTCTAATGCATTGGGTGGGGGGGGGCTGAGGGTTCTAATGCATTGGGTGGGGGGGGGGGGGCTGATGGTTCTAATGCATTGAGTGGGGGGCTGAGGGTTCTAATGCATTGGGTGGGGGGGCTGAGGGTTCTAATGCATTGGGTGGGGGGGGGCCTGAGAGTTCTAATGCATTGGGTGGGGGGGGGCCTGAGAGTTCTAATGCATTGGGTGGGGGGGAAGGCTGAGGGTTCTAATGCATTGGGTGGGGGGGGGGCCTGAGAGTTCTAATGCATTGGGTGGGGGGGGGGGGGCTGAGGGTTCTAATGCATTGGGTGGGGGGGGGGGCTGAGGGTTCTAATGCATTGGGTGGGGTGGGGGGCCTGAGGGTTCTAAAGCATTAGGTGGGGGGGGGGGGCTGAGGGTTCTAATGCATTGGGTGGGGGGGGGGGCCTGAGGGTTCTAATGCATTGGGTGGGGGAGAGGGGGCTGAGGGTTCTAATGCATTGGGGGGGGCTGAGGGTTCTAATGCATTGGGTGGGGGAGGGGGGCTGAGGGTTCTAATGCATTGGGTGGGGGAGGGGGGCTGAGGGTTCTAATGCATTGGGGGGGGGGGGCTGAGGGTTCTAATGCATTGGGTGGGGTGGGGGGGCTGAGGGTTCTAATGCATTGGGTGGGGTGGGGGGGCTGAGGGTTCTAATGCATTGGGTGGGGGAGGGGGGCTGAGGGTTCTAATGCATTGGGGGGGGGCTGAGGGTTCTAATGCATTGGGTGGGGTGGGGGGGCTGAGGGTTCTAATGCATTGGGTGAGGTGGGCGGGCTGAGAGTTCTAATGCATTGGGTGGGGGAGGGGGGCTGAGGGTTCTAATGCATTGGGTGGGGGAGGGGGGCTGAGGGTTATAATGCATTGGGGGGGGGGGGGGCTGAGGGTTCTAATGCATTGGGTGGGGGAGGGGGGGCTGAGGGTTCTAATGCATTGGATGGGGGAGGGGGGCTGAGGGTTCTAATGCATTGGGTGGGGTGGGGGGGGCTGAGGGTTCTAATGCATTGGGTGGGGTGGGGGGGGGGCTGATGGTTCTAATGCATTGGGGGGGGGGCTGAGGGTTCTAATGCATTGGGGGGGGGGCTGAGGGTTCTAATGCATTGGGTGGGGTGGGGGGGGCTGAGGGTTCTAATGCATTGGGTGGGGGGGGGCTGAGGGTTCTAATGCATTGGGTGGGGGGGGGGGCTGAGGGTTCTAATGCATTGGGTGGGGGCGGGGGGGGGCTGAGGGTTCTAATGCATTGGGTGGGGGAGGGGGGCTGAGGGTTCTAATGCATTGGGTGGGGTGGGGGGGGGGCTGAGGGTTCTAATGCATTGGGTGGGGTGGGGGGGGGCTGAGGGTTCTAATGCATTGGGTGGGGTGGGGGGGGGCTGAGGGTTCTAATGCATTGGGTGGGGGGGGCTGAGGGTTCTAATGCATTGGGTGGGGTGGGGGGGGCTGAGGGTTCTAATGCATTGGGTGGGGGGGGGCTGAGGGTTCTAATGCATTGGGTGGGGGGGGGGGGGGCTGAGGGTTCTAATGCATTGGGTGGGGTGGGGGGGGCTGAGGGTTCTAATGCATTGGGTGGGGTTGGGGGGGACTGAGGGTTCTAATGTATTGGGTGGGGTGGGGGGGGCTGAGGGTTCTAATGCATTGGGTGGGGTGGGGCTGAGGGTTCTAATGCATTGGGTGGGGGGGGGGCAGAGGGTTCTAATGCATTGGGTGGGGGGGGGGCTGAGGGTTCTAATGCATTGGGTGGGGTGGGGGGGGGGGCTGAGGGTTCTAATGCATTGGGTGGGGGGGGGGGCTGAGGGTTCTAATGCATTGGGTGGGGGGGGGGCTGAAGGTTCTAATGCATTGGGTGGGGGGGGCCTGAGGGTTCTAATGCATTGGGTGGGGGGGGGGCATACGGGGTCGGGACCGGCACTCTGCAATGTGTACTTCTGTAGAGGTGTAATTGTGTAGATGTATGGGTACGGATGGGAAACAAACACAAGGGGCGTGGTTAGGGCTGTACACGAAGGAGGTGCTCGCACCGACGTCCGCACCTACATCCCCCACGGGCCCCTCCCGGGGGCCGAGTGCTATAAAAGGTGGTGAGCCGGAGGGCTCGAGGTCGAGTATTAGCTTTAACCAGCGAAGAGTGAAGACCAGCTAGAATAGGCCCCGGAGCTCCCCTGGCTCGCTGTCCTTGTCAGGACCGACCAGGGCAAGCCGGTGGCGTGGCCCCGAGAGCCCAGACTGACGTTCTTATAAGAGCCGGTCTGGAGACTCAGGGTGCCGGGATCCCAGGTTGACCAGGGCTGGGATAGGTAGCCTCCCCTAGCTCCGTAGTGGAGGACTCGGGCGTAGGTTAGCGGGGTTAGACGTCGTGTCTCCCTGATAGACGAGTGAAGGGGACGATACCCCTTCAAGTGTTGTGTGTACCCGTTACTGTACACGAGTTGGTATTAATAAATAAGTGTGCCTCCGACCCCGTCGTCAAAGCCTCCTGAATACTCACTACACTTCCACGAGTAGCCACACAAAGTTATGGCATTATAGCTTTTAGCACCGTCTGTATTTATTTTGGCCAAATCAATTCTATCGCTGTCAGCCTCGTCACCCGGTGACGGATGATTCGTTTGTTGATTTATTACAAAAGGGGCACGAAATGAAACAATACGTATTTGCGCGAGGAATATTTCACCTTGAATTCTCTCGAAATAACGTTCTTCCACCACCCTCCACGAGGATGCTATACTGGTAGGAACCTCCTGGTTCCACCATCCCACAGGGGATTATTGTGTCCGTCCGTCGTGCAGGGAGGGGCTTGGTGGGGAGGGGAGGGTGGGGAGGGGCTGGGTGGGGAGGATGGGACTGGAGCTGGGTGGGAAGGGTGGGGAGGGGCTGGTCACCCCGTGGTGCCCTTATAAAACTCAACGTTTAACCTACTCACGCCGGCTTGTGCCCGCCCTCACAGTCGGGCATATTTGCGGAATACACCACGCCGCCGTTGACCCTGGCCATTGACCGAGCAACCCAACGTTCCTACCAGCTCCCTCCGCAGGAATGTGTTATGCAGTACCAAAAATGCACAACCCCACACACACACCGACACATCGTGTATTTTACATACACAAAACAGAGCGCGCGCGCGCGCACACGCGGACGCTAATGGACAACCCACAGCGGTAGGCACAAGCGGTGGACGAAACTGGGTCACCCTCGCGTAAGATTGAGATTTATTACAGCTGCACAAGATGCCCCGGAGGGAGTGGGGGGGGGGCAAGTGGTTCCTGCATGAGGAGGTTCTCATTCAACAGTGACTACCAAACAGCTGACTATCGTATAAATCTGCGCATACAAGCTCGAGATTTTACGCTCATTCTCTTCCCGTGTAATTGGCGGCCGCGTTGTGGCGTGCAATCCGCGTTAAGTTTTGTGCCGACGGACACAATTTTGCGTTGCGCCGGGCATGCCTGCTCCTGTCAATCTCTGCTCAGATATCTGCCACTTCCCCTCATTATATTACTTTACTTTTTTTGCATTTTGTATTGCGTTCCTTGATTTTGTTGTTTCAAATGTAACAAATTTTTGAGGGCCGGCCACTTTACACGCAGGATAAATTTGCAAGGGATGTGCAACGAACTGCAGAGATGACAAGGTTACCCCCGGGGATCTGATTGTCACTAAAGAAAGCGGCGTCACACGCTCCATTTATTATTTATTTCGGAGCATGCGAAAGGCTTCACACAATGCAAGATACAATTTTTACTTTTAATGACGAGTATGAACCAGATAAGGCTGGTAGACAAAGGACTACTACTACGACAGTATTAAACAAAACACAGATGTTCAGATTAAAATATATAATAAATTTCCCTTGAGAAATATATAACAGCCAAGTAAATAAAACGGACTCGAACTAAGAAAAAGTGCCCTTAAATTGTAAAAAGTTTGCAAATTTTACTTTTCCATTGCTGCTGCAGATACAACAAAATGACAATGATATACAATGTAGACCCACCTACACATGATCATTCTTTGTTGGGAATACAAATTTCAATTTCGCTGCAGTGGCACAGTGCATTGTGAATCTCTATCAGTGTTCATTCCAGGCTAAATAAACATTGGGTAGACCATCAAAAGCAGAATCTACAATCAATTATATTGGGTCACTATGCTGAGAGGACAGCTCACTCGCAATATATTACTTCCCATAAATGGTAGCACCACAATCAAACAGAAAATGAAACTAAAACTACACTATTTACTATTTTTATTTTACCAGGTAAGGCCTACTGCGTTGTATAGCTCTTTTTCAGATGCAACCTGGCCACAAATTAAAGCTCAATTAAGTGGCTTATCGTGTGGAAATGTATTGCAGCCAAATACTCGAAACGCATGTTTCTAAATATAAAGGGAAAAAACGGAGAACCCGGGAGAAAAATCCACGCGACCACGGGGAAAACATACAAACTCCAAATATACAGGCGTCAGTCGGGATCGAACCTACGACCTCCTACATACCAGGTGAGGGAGTTAACATCTCATCTGTTGACAGCCACTTGAAAACGCAGCAGGCCGATGCTTCTTCACAATGTCTGAATCTAGCCGGCACAAGGTCACAAAACTCGACGACACAGACATCGCTGCCTTGCCCCCACTCCAAATCACAACTCCAGATTGTGGTCAGGCCCATTCAAAGTTACAGTAGTTATGGTGGAGTCATTGAATCAACATTTACTATTGTATGGATCTGAACTTCTTTCGCACCGTACATAGACAACCATGCTAATCGGGAGGTGTGGGGGAAGCCCAATAAACAAACACAAAAAAACAGTCCTGTATATATTTTAGCATTTTTATTTGTTACACTTTATGATCGTTTGCTGTCATGAACTTATGTTTATTCATTCATTACCGATGTTTACTAAATTGATGTTTTATACTAATAATGCAACACATTGGTGCATCTCAAGGTACAGAACATAGGATATAACTAAATATGGCTCTACTCAGCAATGAAACCAATGGTATAAAACTATAAAACGATTAAAAACAACTCTGGAAATCCCCCTACCTGCGGCAGAGACGATGCACACGAGAGAGGAGAGGGGCTGAACGAACGGCCACGCGCCCGGCAACTTGCAAATGTAACTTGAACACACTGCACGCACAATCCATCCCCTTCTCCTCTCTAGCCAGCCCTGCCGCTTCACAGACAGCAGCAGCAGCACCCCACCCCTCTCCCCGTCTCCCTGCCTACCCAATACTTAACCCCCGCCCATTTCTCCCTCGCACACACACACACCATGCGTAAATGTGCAGGAGCACAAGCAAGCACATGTGCGTTTGCTCACCCATGTATGTGCATGCGCGCTCACGCGTGGACTAAACGCATACGTGCACCATTACACCGCATGGACGAAGGAATGAACACCAACGACAAAGGTTCTCGCCCCTATAGCCGTGCAGAGCCAGCGATGTTAGTGAGCATCTATTAAGGCCGCACACGTCACGCGAGGGAGTGTTGGGGTCAGAAATCGTGCTGATGTTTACACACTACGCCAGGTACTCATTTAAAGGCCGAATTGAACAAGGGGAGGAACCCAGGACCATTTAGATATATAGGATCACTGATGATGGCATCGAGCGGGAATCCAACTCTGCTCGTCAGTTTCGTAGCACAGCGCACACACACAACGACACAGGCAGACAGAGGATGACAACATACGCTGGAACAATTCCACACGCACACACGCATGCATGCATGCATACACACAAACCCATGCAGGCGCGCACACACACACACTCGCTTATGTGTGCACACGCACGCATGCACTCTTAAACGCTTGAGTTAACAGGAGTTATTAGACTTTGCCACTGATGAAAAGGGTAGAGTGCACGTTAATAAGTAAATGAAAGTCTCAGACCCGTGGAGACGCGAGGCTGATGCAATGGGTTGTTATTTTGCTAACGATTCAATTTAACACATCAAATGTGCTCCACCTGAATGGAGCACAAGACCAAACCTGCAATTTAAGATAAGGTTAGCATCTGGCAAAGGTTCAACGTTTTGTTCTCCCTCCCCCCTGTAATTGAATGGAATGATCCTAGTCATATGGCTCTCCCAAGACAGACCCCACAATAGAGTGCTTTTCAAACAAACAAGTAAAGGTAAACAGCAAAAGTTAAGCCCCTCAACGGTGCATAAGCCAATGCAGGTGTGCCATCATTTCTCCTTCAAGGGGCATTCATCCTATAATCTCACTCAGGGGCTAGATAAGTCTGCAGATACACACTTTGCTCCAACACAAATAGGCAATCGGCACGTGTATGCATACACCTCGTATTCAATTTAACAAAGGGGGCGGCACGAACAGATGTGCACCTCACTCCTGTCCACCACCAGATGCAGATAGACACGAGCAGACGGATAATCAAATCTGTAAATGATGCGAAAATGCATCATAACATAAAAATAGGGCAGGTCGGACAAATCATGCGTTTCAAGCTCGCAACTATACAATTTGGACTCGTAACAATGCAGTTCAGCAACTGCCGATTGTTTTTGCATAAAGCACAAAAACAGAGTGCTTTTTTGTACAAAACTGGTAATATAATGAACCTGCCACCACTTCTGGGTCACTCATTACAACAATAATACTCGGATAAGATGTACGTATGTTGAACTTCGTTCGCAGAATATGTAACCAGCTGTCAGAGGTGCAATTAGTTGAATATTTATTCCACTTCCAGATGACTCCTCTTATTCAAGTCAAAATGATGTTCTGCTCAAATGAGCATTAGCCAGCACTCGCCTCCGATTTAGAACCCTGAGTCAGTGGTGGAAATGCCACATTCCTATGGCAGGGGTGTGTATAATCATAGGCCAACCTCTGTTGACTTCCCCACAAAGTAGTAATCAATGTATATACCCAGGAGGAATGGTGGGCAGAAATAACCACCAACCAGGATTTGAACTCGCAACTTCATGACAATTTCAAGCCACTCACCCGCTTACTGATGAGCCACACAGCTGCACATAGGCTTAGATAGTTTAACACCAAAGCTTTTGCGGCCAATATTATCTATAATACAGGGTTTTTTTTGTGCGCTTGATCGCGTAAACACACCGGTGTGCTGTACTGGTAACGAATTGGCATGTTCTGTTTACGCGACAAACCTTACTAATTGGCTGTGTCAGGTGGTGGTGGGTTTAACGACACATTTATATTTACGCGATCTAACCCAAAAAACACTGTATTATGGATAGGCTTGGATGATGGAACAATCGTCGTACAGATGATAGGATTTTGCTCAGACCGAATTTAGGGCAGGGCTAATATGAATGTTGGATATTAGGCATACGACTAGAGGAATGTTGCAGAAAATCATCGCGTGTGTGAGACTGGGGACACGTGTAAGTGGGTATGTAAAAATCTCAGATACATACGAACATCTATAGAGGATGATAGTTACACCGCGCACATATACCACAATGCGTGTGGCCGGAAAGTTGGTCAGGGTGGCTACGTGACCGCCATATGTGACACTATCTATATATATTTTAAGTCACTTTGGAGTGGCTGGAAGAGGCAATAGCAGAGTGAGAAAAGAAAATAATTTCATAACGTGTGAAACGGCTCCGACTGGAAGCCTTCACTACGAATCCACGGCACGAAACACCCGAGCGAGCGAACCCCTTCAATTGAATGGAATATTCCAATGTGCCCCATTTATTGAATCAGACCCCATCACCCCGACCAACACAGACTTCAAACATGGCCTCACTCAGTCACAAAGCTCCCTCCCCCACCATCCCCACGTCAGGACAAAAGGCAAAGGGATCAATGGAGCTGAAGTCATACACCGCTTCAGTAAGCTCCACCCCACCAATGCCAACACTGAAAAGCCTCGCAGCCATGCACACGTGTGCGTGCTTATGGACACGCACATTCGCCTGTGTTTGGGCGTACGCACTTTCCGCATGTGCACAATAAGTGTGCGCGGATCTCGCAGCCCCCAATATGCATCGCTACACTTTTGCTCAATGGCAGCACTCTCCCTGACAGTCTACGAGGCTAAATGAGGAACCTGTCCAAGTATGTATTGCGCGGATGTGTGCACACTTGCGCTTGCTTGCATTCTTGCCAACCAGCATGCCTCTACAAGCTTGCACGTAGGCATGCGGGTAAGTATTGCATTTGTCTGCCCGCATACAGGGCACCTCAATTTGAGACACAGCAAAATGGGTGGAGGCTGGTTGGCAAGAAGGCACAAATGATCTTGAACTTCTTTCACATCGTACGTAGCCAACCGTGCTAATCGGAGGGAAGGACGACGAACTTTAAAACTCACACGGGTTTGTTTTTTGTCACCATGCGGGTTGTGTTTGTGCACCTCCCCAGTGCTGCGTGTCACACGCACGCACGCAGCTTGGACGGTTTGTGCAGTTTTCAGGGCACCGGGGTCGATTTAACACCACACGTGGTCAATCTATCACCACTCACAATCCAGCACTAACAAGCATGAGAGCTGGGGTAAGCCGCGGTGCTTAACAAGTGATAGGTGAGTAATGTGAAGATAATGGGATTAAAGTTAATCCCATCTCCAAACTTTGTCTACATTGTTTACACCCATCCCCTCTTTCCTGTCATTCTGTCATTATGAATTGTGTGTGCATTCACATGTCGATAAGACTACACGTAATAATAATTGCTTTCACATCAATATTGATTTTAGCATTGTATACAAGTGCCCCGAATATGCAATGACTATAGACCTGGTTTCTTAACAATGCTGTTCAGGTCTTCAGAAATCCCACACGGTACATTTGATGGTCTGTGCTTGAAAAACAGTCGAGGAATAGCTTCCGTATTGTACTTTAAATCTGGATGCAGTTAGTCTGGGCTGGATTAACGGAAACCACACTCACATTTTGCGTCTTGAAAGATGGTACTGGCCATACTTTTCTTCTACAGAACCAATTGTATTTAACAATATAATTGTACACACTACTTTTTTTAAAATCGGTAATGCCGCACTGTAAGTTTATATGATTGAGGTTTCTGCAATTTTGTTTGAGGAAGGTATGGCAAGATAATTAATTGTATACTTCATAACCCCTTTTGTATTCTGTTTGTGATATTTTGACACAGACCTTCCCTCACTTGCTGAAGAAAAAGTGTATTTATTATGTCCTTTAAAATACAGAAATGTTATAATCGAATCACGATAAAATACGTTACCACTCTCTGTTGGGGTTTGGGTTGTAACGCGCGTTTGTCCAACACGATGTTCGATGTTTCACTCCACGTGCCAGAAGCTTAATCAGGAACTGAACACTGCAAAAAATGTACGAGCTAAAAACTCATTGGAGGGCTGTAAGGCACAACCGCAAACGTTTCAGTTTATTTCATGTGTTCCACAGATGATGCCCATTCATTGAGTTGCCTGGCTATTTTAGGAGCGAGATCCGTTGTGCGTGAGCACAGCAGCAACGAAACATGGCAGAGAACGAGCACAGGGTACAAAAAAAAACATACGTCGTAGTTACACTACCATACTTAATTATTTGACAATAGAAAAAAAATAACAACACATTTCAGCTTCGTGTTACGTAGTGAGATGTGCAGATCTACCATCATCGTCACGTATCGCGATCATCACATTTTTGTCACATGCGGTTCCATGTCAGTTTTGACCAGGATGTTACCCTTCTCTCTCCCTGCAGAGCACAGACAATTCCTGGCAAACTTTCAGGAAGGGACTTCTTTGGAAACGTAGTGTCCACGCTCCGTTATAGATAATTTGCCACACCTCTCTGTGCACACAACGGCCCAAACGTCGCATACACAATGTGAGAAATAGTTTTCAAATTAAACACTTGATAGATTGTTAAAAAAACATGTGCAGAGAATGTTAAATTAGACAATGGGGTACTTATAGGTTTTTTATATTTTGTTTCCCCTCGGATTATTCGAGCGAGTGCTCAAAGTGAAATGCAAACGTTGCAGGCGACGGCTTTAACCAGGCTCCCTGACAACACAGAAATGGCTCTCGCTGCCGAAAGGGAAACAATAAAAATGCTCGCACAGGACTTCATTTCATTTTCAGGTCTGTTTCACACAAACACAGCGCCATGCCGATGCCTAACAATCGACAGAACCCGCCACAATTTGTTTTACGTTAAGTATTTTCTCCCCCCCCCCCAACTGTTGCGTTAGGTTTTATATTGAAATAACACCTGGTCGCCCTGCAGCTGCATTATTTATCGTGCTTTTAGCCCATCATAATATGTCACAATGAATTTTTCCCAAGTTTTTTTTTTGTTAAAGCTTTTTTTCAACCACTGCAAGCAAGAGGGCATAACAATGGCAAAAAAACTTTGCTCGGTGAGCTATCAAATATTAATGCTTCCACTTTTTACAGTTTATATGCCAATGGTATTCACTACAGCAGATAGCTCAGTGGGTTACAGACTATTCAGGCCTCCTGAGCTGTACTGACATGTCTTTAACTAACAAAAAAAATATTCCAAAAACATGTACAACACGTAGAAGGGAAATAATAAAATAATATTAATATAAAAACAATAAAAACATCTCACGACGTTTCGACTGCAACACAAGCAATCATCATCAGGTGTGAAATCCACAGCAATAATTTTTTTTCCTGTTGTGGATTTCACACCTGATGATGATTGCTTGTTGTGTTTCAGTCGAAACGTCGTGAGAATTTTTATTGTTTTTATATATGTTTATTATTTTATTATTTCCCTTCTACGTGACTTTACCGAAAGAACCAAGAATATGAATCCCTGCAGTCACGAAAGCTTTAAATCAAAATGTACAACACGCCAAAGGAGCCCAGTTGGTACTCCGGATTAGGGTTTCAATTATTATAAAAACACCCTTTTACAAATCATTCGTGGGCCAACACATTTCCAAAGGCGATCACAAATTCACACAATGTACTATGGGAGCCTACTGTGATAAACAACTGGCCATTATGTCACATCCTGCCTTCTACTTATATGCAGGAAATTTTTAATGGAAAATAAAGTGTTTTGAGTCGCGGCCACAACACACGCACAATTTTCCAACGAAATGACTGACAACGCTTGCCGCTGCTACATCCCTCCCTGAATTACAAAAAAGCTCGCTTCCTCTCAGTGACGTTACAGACGCAGCAGCTATCAATGGACGTTTTCGACTCGCCAAACCGCTTAAGGATAATTCCAAATGTGGTGAATTCACGAATAAACACAGGAATGTGAACAATAAAAAAAAACACTGGAGTAAGCGATAATATGTGATAATGTATGTTAATGTATGTTAAGCCTCTGGCACTAAGGGCGTGATTTAAACGGGAAGAAGATCAGGGCGGTGTGCACTCTTCGATTTGCCGTGCTTTCAAAAAGTGCTGCATTCGCGACAAACTCTGCAATCACCCAGAGTAAGACTCAGCCGTTTTGAGTGATGATGGGTCATCACGCAGCTACACGGCAGCGTGGATCCAGTCAGCGTTGAACAGGCTGTGACCAAATTCTATTTTTCGTGCTCATTTAAATTGATGGATTGAGACGGCATCGGAAAAAAAGGTTCGATTAAATCGATCTGAAACTCATTTAAAAGCACAACTAAACAATGTTAAGAAACAACTGTGCGTTATAATTGCACACGAACTAAAAAAGCACATCACTAAAGAAAAAAGTGATATTTTTGTTAAACATCGCAACATCCAGGTCTCGCCATCATGCGGAGTGTTGTTCAATGAAGACTGCATTTAAATGAGCACCATTACATCTGTCACAGTCAAACAATGCATCAGTGCTTCCATACCAAATTTACACGCCAAAAACTATAGATATGAAGAGTGAGCACTACATCAAACATCATCAGTAACCACATTTAACTCGATGAATGTGCGGTATAACGAACTGGTACTTTACGAAAGTATGACTTTTAAATAAACCTGAATGAAATGAGATTACCACCGTAGTACTATATAATGAAGCACACCATGGAACACTGATCATTAGAGCTGGGATATTCTCACAATTCCTGTCATTTAATGGGATATTCTATTCTTAGCGTCAGCTAAGGGCGGTTGGGGCTGCGCAGAGCCCAGTGTGGCATTCAATTAAGAACGGAAGGCCCATTTGGACCTGGCTGGTATAGTGGAAAGTCCTTGATGTTATCGGCCGACTGGTATTGACCGGAATCACCTTTGAAATGTATAACATAGGCATCGGTCTACATTTAGAATGGCACTTCCACTTCACCGATCTTGCCTGAACAGCACCCAGACTCATGGTGCAATCGGCCCATTTCCATGTGAAGGGATTCACCCGCACCTGCACTGGGGGTCAGGGTTGTTAACGACCAGTAACCGCTTTCGGAAAGTCGGGACCTGGTAACTGTTTCCAATGCAATTTTAGTCATGAATGCACCAATTGGCACTCACGAACGTATACACCACACGGCAGCCAAAGGACATTAGCCCACGTTGTCAGTTAACCCTTTCCCAAACTGATCACATACACGTAACCGAGGCTCCCACAATGCCATGCGGGAGGGCGTGTGGCACAGTTTGACGCCAGCTATCAGTGCGGTTGTGTCGCTACAGTTCTCTGCGGTGAAGATGTACAATGTCTTAAAACACAACGGCTATGCCTCTCTATATAAAATTTATACTGAACTGCTTGCGCGTTCCAATATTCAGCAGCAAACGGGACCCACTCTGCAGGAAATGGTTAAAAGGTAAAGGTGCAACCCTGCAATTGCTTGCACGCTCAATCCACCGCTGTAGGAAGAGCCTCCGCAAGCAGAAGCTCTAAGGGGTATTTGGTCTCCTCTTCCATGCTAACCAGATGTCTAGGAAAATATACCTACATTTTGCCGCACCACGTGACCTGCCGATCAACTAACGGTGGCACTCAATTACACTGCTGAACAGACAGAGGTGGCGCGGGGATTTAAGAAACCTGCATCATTGTTTCAACTGCGGCCACGCTGGTAGGTCAAATTGAACCGGTGACCTCCAGATTGCAAGTCCAGATGTGCTAATCATTACTACACAGAAGCTCCCTCAATGTCATAGATGTACGGCAAACCGGTAACCGGCTATTTACCATTTGTTTTCATTCAGATACTGACAATACAAAAATGACACATTTGAACAAAGCTTCTATGGCCCACAGCCTGTGGTCTGAAGAAGCATTTTCAATCCGTCGCGGTGTGCGAATTACAAGAATGTGCAGATTATTGGAGTTCAGTTATATTCCTGTACTGTTGTGCATTAAAGTACGGTACTCTAGTATTTTACCTTTAAGTTGCATGTTCAAGAACGCTCCTGTGAAACTAAAAATGGCCATTCAGGCCATGCACAAATAGGGAGTTGTGAACTGTCGTTGAGGTAAGGCCCAAAAACATGAGTCTTCAAATTTCATGTTTGTGGAAATTGGATCCGACCTTTTATATTGCTTGGAATCAGCTTCCCCCGCTACTGGAGCACATTCTTTAATAACGTGAATTTTGCCCACGGCATGCATTCTCTATGTATATGCTGTACCATACAATATATCCTGCCGATGTAATTAGTTGACAGAGAAATTAAATTACCATATAGTGTGCGAGTGCGAAGCCCTTAGTCGTGAAACGCAAATGATGAAGAGGACATGAGGCCAGCAGAACGTGCAAGGGCACTACTTTTAGTCAATGGACGTTAAAACAAGGGTTGAATAAAATTGAATGGTAAAAAAATGCAGAGTATGACACCCACCAGGTTTGCGAAGGGTGGCCTAATAGTTGCTGTGCCAGACGCAGCTCTGGCAACCACAGAGTTTTTGTTCCACGCTGTTACTCTTCGCGCTGCCTAGTGCGGGCTACTATAGGTGATTCACCGCCATTCCACCAATTACTAACGAGTTTGTGTTTTTTTATATTCAGAAACACACGTCGATTTAAGAATACGCACAGGAGATTCTGCGTCTCACTTTAATGATCTCATTTGCATTGTTTGATAGAGTATTTGTTCTGCTACACTAAAGCAGTTTCGCTCACTCCATTCATCTGATTAGCATTGGTATATTATCATCGTCAGCCATAATCAATCCACTGCTGGGTGAATGTCTCACCAAGCCTTCACCATCTCTCGAGGCCTTGGAATGCAAATCATTAACATATAATAATTGTTTTTTTACCCTTCTATCTGGCAACAAAACTGACACCTTTTTTTACAAGGAGTCATGTTTGCATAGACCACAATACCTGCAGTCATAATGCAAACAAAAAACATAACTCTGATAATGTATGCACTGCATATATTATCAGAGTTATGTTTTGTATGCAGTGCATACATTATCAGAGTTATGTTTTTTGTTTGCATTATGACTGCAGGTATTGTGGTATATGCAAATATGACTCCTTGTAAAAAAGGTGTCAGTTTTGTTGCCAGATAGAAGGGTAAAAAACCAATTATCATATTTTTTACTGGCAAATGAGGTTCCAATGGCAATAACATATAATTTCCATGTAATTTGCAAAAGAAATGCACATTTGATTCTAGCATACATTACAGGATCCAATGTATCATAACTGTTGAATCAATGCATTATTAAATGCCTACTGTGCCTTACACTACTGAAAAAACAGACACTTTGAACAATTTACTGTATTCTGTGTATAGCTGCATGCAGGAGAGTAAATTAAACTGCTGGTGAGGGCAGGAAAGAAGGAGTGAATTTTATTTTTTACCAAAAGGACCAGAATCGCACATCGTTTAGTGCGATCCTATACATAGTACAGCACAGTGATTGCATTCAAAATATAGGTCATGTTTTTTTTCTCTCCAGTTACATTAATTCCGTAGCATTCTTAAGCGACAGGTATCTAAAGATTGGCCGCTTCTCATCCCCTGGATTGCGCGAATTGACATGACTTGGGGTTCAAGGTTATTTTGTCCCACTGGGACAGAATTGTCCATCTCGTATGTTTCGTCTTGTAAGTTTCGTGACCCCTCAACCCAGTAAACATGCAACGTTGACATGTGGTTGGAACTATGTATATATAATTTATATAAATCACTATCGTTTCTTACACATACACGATTCCAAACATTTATCGTGAACATAAAATTATGTTTCAAAACGACGAATCGTTACACGTCTGTCATGATCTAGTGTCCAGTACAGTACTGTATAAGCTCTGGTCTCTGTATGTATGTAAAACTTCTTTCGCACCTTAAGTAAGTAGCCAACCACGCCAGAGAAGGTGACTGCAACAGGCACTGATGTTTTATTAAATAAAATCCTCAACTCTTTAGAACATTTTTGGTATTCGAGCTGCAGTATTCTCATCGCCATTTTTCTGACCTCAAAAGACCTCCGGTTGCAGAAATTTCATAGCCAGGGGAGTTTTCCCAACTGAGCATTCATTTTCCTGGCGATTTTTTTTACATATAGACCACGACGTACACACACAGGCACGGCCTACTTATTTTTCGAATAACGTCCAGGGGTCTTTAAGGTCCACTGTGAAGGGGGCGGCGAGCACCGGCGGTTTGGGAAGCCACAGAATGTATTGGTGGCAATGGCTCCTGCTGAACACTAATGGATTGCCATGGGCAAACACAAGTGGTTGTGTTATGGTGTTAAGTTTCCAGCGTGGAAACACGTAAACAGTTTGAATTAAATAATAATTTACAATACACAGTTTGGCAGCAATGTTTTATCTCTTGTATCCTTTTCCCTGTATTTTCGTGCATTTCCCGTCTTTTTTCTTTCTTTGGGATAAACTAAACGCAAGGCTTAATTCATACATTGGCAATAATATTGATTACTGCCACAACATGAGTCAGATTTAGGCATTGTTTATGTGGCTTAAGTCAGATTCTCAATAACATAATTAACACGAGGGACTGTATCCAGAAGAGAAAATCCCAACACGCGATTTCTCCTTACCTCCTCTCACCACTTCTTCCTCCTCCCCGTGATTGAATAGGAGCCAAGAGGGACTGCTAAAGCCAGCCCCGAGGCGGTTGAGCAATAAGCTGGGACACCAATTATCTCTCAATTTCCTCCAACGGCCACAGCAGGCACCCACGAAACCAATTGCGAGGGAAATTTGATCCTCAGACACCACAGCCGAGACAAATGGGGTGAATCGAGTGTCCTCCGTAGGAGAACCGAAATTTAATTTTTAACTATGGTAATGTCATGTACCACTTTATTTATTTGTCAAATGTGTTCCGAAATGACAACAATAGAACTAAACATTCTGAAGGCGACATATTCTTGGTTCTTTCGGTAAAGTCACGTAGAAGGGAAATAATAAAATGATAAAATAAAACAATAACATTCTCACGACGTTTCGATTGCAACGCAAGCAACCATCATCAGGTGTGAAAACCACAGCAAGAAATGTTATTATTATTTCCCTTCTACGTGACTTTACCGAAAGAACCAAGAATATGAATCCCCGCAGTCACGAAAGCTTTAAATCGAAAAATTCTGAATGCTATAATACTGTACTGCAATGGTAAAACACTCTACTGATTTATTTATTTACCATTAAGAAGATAATCAGCAAGCAAATGAAAGATCATACCCGAGTGGATGACCAGCATGGAGAGAGCGCAATGAGATCAATGAATTTGCAAGAGTGAGATGGATTGTGACATTTCAGGACCATGGAAGATGATGACAGCGTGGGGCGTAGGGTTGGGCGAATCCCACGATTCTTAGCGGAGAGTTTTGATGTCCTTCATAAAATCAAATACGATTTCGAATGGAATCCGAAATATGGGGGCGGTGGGAGTCCCATGGTGGTGAGATGTTAACTCCCTCACCTGGTATGCAGGAGGTCGGTCATCGGTTCGACTCCGAACATGATGCCTGTTTATTTGGAGTTTGCATGTTCTCCCTGTGGTCGAGTGGACTTTTCCAGGTCCTCTAGTTTTTCCCACCACATGTATAAACATGCATTGAGAGTATTTGGCTGCTATAAATGTTCATCTATCATTTGTGGCCAGGTTGCTCCTGAAAAAGAGCTATATAGCTCAGTGGACCTTACCTGGTAAAATAAAAAATAAATGTTTGGTTTATAGTTTAGTTTAGCCTTTGTGTGGAGAGCCCATTGTGGCATTAGAGCAATAAGAGAGGGCCTGCGGAACTGCTGTTGAAGCACATGGCCAATGGATACAAGACATGTTTCAATGGCAATTTTGGTTCATGCCACCTCGCTGATACCGACCCAATTCCAGCCAGACATAACCATCGGTATCACCATTGAAACATATTACATCAGCATCCGCCATACATTTCAATGGCTATTATGATCGATAAAAGTCAGCCAGAATCGCCGGTGTCGCCATTGAAATCATCACCAGTGCCAAGGGCATGCAACTGGCCAAATTCCACCCTGACTATACATGGAGCAATTACATGTATATTCAAGCATACACAAAGGGCAACTCAATTTACATAAACCCTGGGCTCATTCATTGCCTCCCACCAAGCCCAGCAGGGGTTCCACGAGGTCCCCCCCACAGCACCTCTGGCACCAATGTTTGGGAAGCCAGGCCCAGTAGGACTACTGCTCAGATTCCTGGGATTAACTACAACCAGGAACACTGGAACTGCATTGCTATTACCTGGGCAAACAGGACTAACACTGGGACCTCTCGAGCTGATACTTGCACTCTCAAGACCACTGGGACTACCAATGGAGTCACCAGAAGGACACGCGACAATCGAGACTAAAATATGATTGAACGCTCACTCACGCATGTGTGTATTCACACACAGATGCTCACTCGTGTATGTATATTGTATCATGGAAATAGGCCAATAAAAAAAAACGAAATTCCTCTAGGAATTGTCCAGAATTTCCAAAGCCCTAGTGGGGAGGCCTCCATTTAACAGTGGATAGACAATGGCTGATGATGATGAACTGGATACATACTCTTAGTTTTTTCGGTAAAGTCACGTAGGTAAAAAATGAAATTAAAATTAATAAAAATAAAATAATAATAAAAATCGCCATTTTTTTTATTATTATATTATTTTATTTTTAATTAATTTTAATTTCATTTTTTACCTACGTGACTTTACCGAAAAAACGAAGAGTATGAATCCTTGCAGTCACGAAAGCTTCAAATATAGGATGCTGGATACATGCACTGCACATATCAGCTGATAGTCTGCAATTAGACGGATACAAATGACAATCATGATCAGCTTAAGTGTGAGTCAATCACGAGTAATGGTGCGCAGATTCACTCTTATAGTTACACACACATCCACTTATTTTTGGTGGAAGGCACTACATTACTCGTGGCCCACTCGCGAGCGATAACTTGGGCTAATGCAGTGTAGCGGATCAACACTTGGACCTACGCAGCAAACAAATACAAAACAAGGGAACTAGTTTAACTGGTTCGCGCAAGTTGGAGACAGCTTTTTCATTCAAACTGATAGCAATCTCCTACTGGCTTGGAACGGGCAACTTTAAACAGAAAGTCAATTGCATTCCCACGTTTCAAAAGTTTTGCAAAAGTAAAGCTCCGTACGGTATATATTTCTTCACATTGGGAGCTTTTTTAATTTCATAGACTTTAGCCAGGAACATTTAAGTCTGTTAAACAGCCTTAAAAATGGCATGCAGTAATGACCAAATTCTATCACAAAAAAAACTGACCACCCCTGCTTGAATAATGTCACCGATTAGCTTAGAACTCAGATTTTTTTTTCTTACATGTCTGTTATTGAAATAACTAACTTGCACGAAAAAGAAATAATGAAACGATTTCTGTTGCATATCAATGAACCGACTGTCTAAGTGAAAATTTTGTGACCATAGTTTAATTGAGTGTAGATTGAATTTCGAATGCGTTCATGAAAGTAACGTTTAACTGTGGAATTTTGTGAACGCCTGAATTATGATACCGTAAAATAAACTTCCACTATGAGCAGTATTTTCATGGTTTGTTCCAGTAGCTAAACCTTAAACATATAAACACTGATAACAAAGCTCACAAAAAGATGACAAATGCCATTTCATGAACTTTAATTTTGAAATCATGACCTCAAACGCTAGGTGCTCAAACATCAACTTCAGACCATTCACTTTTGGAGACATCTAATTAATGCTGTAACACAAAGTGACCCACGGAATGAAGCCGGAATGTTTTTCTTTATTATCATCATTATTGCACCTCATCTTCCTTTAGATCAGCTTTTTATACTCCTTCACATGAATTGCAGCACAGCCTCATTAAATTGTAATACAACCTTTTGAGGAGGTCCCCAACGTCCCCTCCATCCACACCCCCATCACCCCTTCAACCTTCAACCCCCCACCACCACAAGGCACAAACCCCCACACTTACAGGCCCCAAATGATTCTACCTAAGAGGCCCCCAAGATGCCCTTATGATTTAAGAGGCTATATTAATATTAAACAAGGACAGTGAGGCCTGACTCCAGGTTAGCATCCAATTAATGTGACCGACGCCGATATAATGATGATGCTTAGAATAGGAAGACAATGGAAGCCCCAGAGTGGGAATTACAATAATCTACTATGGATTTGATTGACTGCTGTACATCCTGAAGCTCTGCATGCACATCAATTACGGTGCGAGCGTTGTTCAATTATGCATGGCTGTGTTTTGACCGAATTGTAAGACTAAAATGTACAGGATATAAATGATGTTGGAGATGATGATGATGGTGTGAAAATGAGTACCTGTGGTCATTTTAATCCGTGCATGGCAATATATTCAGGAGCTTAATGCCAATGTCGAGGTCTGCTAGTCACGAGAGGGCTTCAGGAGAGTATTTGCGTAGTTTTAGTATTCCTCTCCTCCGTTGAAGGAGCGCAGACTCGTGGTTTATTATATGGTCCATAGTTTGAGCTGTATTGCCATATTCGCACTGAGCCTTGTCTTTAATGTTCCATTCATGAATGAAATGTGTCCAATGCCTTGTTGATGTATGTTTTTGTATATTGAACTTCTTCCACACCCTATGTATCCAACCGTCCTTATTGGAAGTTGATGTTCTGATGTGGTTGGTGGTACAGCAGTGGCTTAGAGAAATGCCAAAGCCAGCCAGGTGGTGCGATGTTTGGGTCTAAAATTAGTGCATTTATTATTCTGTACGTCTGTGTTGTTCCAATTTTTGTTCACCAGCGTTCTTCCAGATCTGGATAAAGATTCTAGGATGGTGACAAGAGTGACCCCAGAAGGGAGATCGGGACTTACATCAGTGGCGAGGTACGTTGTTGAGGTCTTGGTTGATGGTTCGGTTGTAATTTGCAAAAAAAAACATCTAAACTCACTTGCGGTTTGCATGGCTGCGGATATTTGGTGGCAGATTGTATTTCAGAGGATGAAGCCAATGGGATTGGTGTCGGTTTCAATGTTCAGGTTATAATGAGCATTGCGTTATTTAATTGTGCATTTGCCACTTTCGCTTTCGAGCTTACGGGACCAAGCTGGAGCGCAGTCCACTGCCAATGAGTAGATCGGAAATCGGTCGGAAAATTCACTGAACATCAGCTGAGGGCGCCCAGGTATGTGGTCATAAGGAGAGATGACACTGCCTGTAAGGAAATTATGTGCGGCCGACACAGTGGGCAGTGGGGTGCTTTGTGAATTGCGTGGGCGCGGGGTTTGGGAAGCCCTGCAGCCAGTGAATTTAAGAATCAAGCGATGAATGTGTCTCCTTTTTGAATCTTTTATATTAAGTTCGCTTGCTTGCTTGCTTGCGCGCTTACGACTGTGCAAATCTTTCGGTCGTTTTTTATTTAAATCCTTTATATTAAGTTCGCTTGCTTGCTTGCGCGCTTACGACCGTGCCAATCTTTCGGTCGTTTTTAAACCCACTTCCCGTGATCCAATCGAGCTGACATTTTCCACACAGACTCGTTGTGCGTGACAATTAATTTTCCTGAAAATGTTTTTGTTAAATTTTACACTTTTTAGGAAAAAAAATTATATTTAATTACCAATTGCTTAATGCTGCCAGGCAATCATCTGACCCATAGGTGGCAGCCATCTCAAGCCAGAGGACGAGAGGACTAGCTGCCCGTTTCAAAGACCAATGTGGGCTGGGTTGTGGCCCATTGAACACGCATATAAAGCATTTATAGTGAAAAACTTTATTTTACGGGTTAATTTTTTACTATTCTATTTGAATAATTTCTTGTTAGTTTTATCTCGTTTGTACAGTTTTGTTCACTCCAGTCGTCTTAATTGTAACATTGAAGTATAATTTGCATGAATTGTAAATAATTGTTTCTCACTCGCTTAAATTGACTCTTGTATTGCGAGTTAAATAACCAATTTTCCTTGTTTACATCAAATGTGCACAAAACGGAATGTGTTTTTTTGCGAGTGCAGGGATGCATCAAGACAGAATAGATGCATCAATTAAATGTTGTTGTATACATTGTCAATAATCACTAAAACAGTAACAAACCATTCATTTAATTTGACAACTACCGTATTTGCTTTTTTGAATTAAAAATATTTATTACGAGTTGATTACATTAATCAAATAATAAAGTGCATGCGAATACTATAATGACAAGGATATTTTAGATTTGAAGCTTTCGTGACTGCAAGGAATCATATTCTTAGGGTTTTTTCGGTAAAGTCACGTAGGTAAAACATCAAAATTAATGAAATTGTTTTATTTTATTTTCATTAATTTTTATGTTTTACCTACGTGACTTTACCGAAAAAACCTAAGAATATGACAAGGATATTGGCTTCAAAATGCAAATGCGTTAAGACAGTGGTGTGGTAGTGAGAACAGGACAATAGCATTGGCACAGCCGATACTTGTGCAAGTAAGATTTTTTTTAAATATACTGTACTGTACATATTCTTTTTTTGCCTTAACATTCTTTTGCACGGTGGAATCACGTGCTCTGCAAACCCCCCCCCTTCACCCCAGCTCATATCGAAGCCGACCATTGTGAACAACCGGAAGGTAAAATTCATTTTAGTTTTTATTCCTGGACCATAGCCAAACTCCTGTCCGTAACTCCTGAATTAAACTCACTTCGAATAAGTCCTCCCGCGAATAAGTCCTAACAGAACTCATCACAAGTTCCCAATTTCATTTTTTCTTAAGAAAAAAAAAGTATCTTGTCAATTTTCTTTTAGAGAAGCCGCAATTAAAATAATAACTTAAACGGCTCTTTTGTCAATCCACATCCAGATGAAGGCCTTCCCCACACCGTGTTGGTCATTGGGGAATTTATGGCCATACTTCACCATGCTGGTCAGTGCAGATTGGTGAAGTGGTCCAGGACTAGTGCAGGTATCAATAACACACCACTGACCTCAACCCTGGCAATGTGTGCGAACCCACTGCATCACCACCACACCACAACCACCCCCATTCCCCTAATAAGATGCTCATTATTCATCACTTTAAACTTGCTTCCAATTTGCATGCCCCATTTACTTACTTCACAATGAGCAATGCCTCACTCAGTTAAGCACACATGTTTAAGTAGTTTTTTTTATCATTATTAAAATTCAGTTTACGACTCGTCAAGCTACAGAATACTGGGTGGCCAAAATCTGCAATGGACACATTCAGTATGGAGCTTTGACATTTAACACACTGGTCTCTGTGACGAACAACAATCAGTAACAACTAAAATACATTCGTAAAATGGAGGTAACAACTAACCCTCACGCAGCATTGTTGGTCACATACAATGTTTAAAATGGCCATACGTCTCACCATTGTAAGTTAGCAATGGATTGAAGGAAATGTCAAGCAAGCCGGATGCCATTTCCAGACTGAGTTTATGGCCCCTGATGTTTGCTTCGCCTAAAAGTGGAAACAATAGAACGAAACCGCGTTAGCTCTAAGACAAACAAAATATCCCAGACATCAACAAGGCTGTAGCAATAATAAAAACAAGTGGCTACTGCCACTAATCGGAGAAGACAAATAGACACATGTAGTCCATAACCACGTGGAGAAGGGGGACCGCCAAAAGGAAGACAGCTGTATGTATGTAAGTTGACGTAAGTAGTCATGCTAATTTTGAATTTGGAGCTTTCGTGACTGCAGGAATTACTCTTTGGTTCTTTCGGTAAAGTCACGTATAAAGATAAAATAATAAATTAAATAATAACATACAACGTTTCGATTGCAACACAAGCAATCCTGATTTATACCTGTTGATGATTGCTTGTGTTGCAATCGAAACGTCGTATGTTATTATTTAATTTATTATTTTATCTTTATACGTGACTTTACCGAAAGAACCAAAGAGTAGTCATGCTAATGTTCCTTGTATGTACTGTATGTTGAACTTCTTTCGCACCACACGTAGCCAACCGTGCTAATCGGAAGTGTACGAGGGTAAGGACACCAAATTATCACGCAAAAAGTTGTTATAAAGAAATGGGTTTTCAATCGAGATTTAAAAGTGCATAGCTCCAGTTGCTTCCCAATGTTGGAAGGAAAAGCGTTCCAGACGGCCACAGAAGTTAATATGAAAGCGAATGATGCAGCTGTGATGTGCATTTGAATTGAGGATGAATCTGCAACAGCATAATACTGCAAACAGAGATGTCAACACAAATGTACCTATATCAAGCAGTGTATTTATGTTGGATTAATGACCAAATGAAGACGTTTGTTCAGCATTAGATACTTCTTTTAGAACCCGTCTTGTCAATATTCCTCTGTATGAGGGTCTCATGCTTTTCGGGCCATGAGGGATATTTGACCATACTTCACCATTCTGTTTAATGCGGATTGGTGAGGGTGGGAGAGAGTGGAGAACAAAAATGGATTTTGCTGCACTGACCTACACTGCCCACAAAACCGACTATTGTATACAGGTTTGTTTTGCACAGTGGTCAACCATCCAAGCACGAACCAGTCTCAATTCTGCTTAGCTTCCGAGAACTGATAAGATCAGGCGTATTCTGGGTGATTTGATCACACTCTACCCTTTACATACCGAGGTTTTAAAATAATTGATGTGAAATAAGATAATGTCCATAAAACGGGGTGAAGTACACACGACGGCATTACCGCAAGCCAAAAGAACGCCACAATCAGCATGGAGATGAAACTGCCCATCTGTGTTGTGAACCACAGCCCAGTTAGCGGCCCTCCCTTTTAACCACATCCAAATACCTGCCCACTCCCACACTGGGTTCAGGGCCGGGTTATTACGACACGTCCTGCATAAACTCACCCACTCGAACGTTCACTCCAACGCCCACGTGGACGGATACATAAAATTACGTGATTTTTTTTGACATTCAACAGACTACTCCTTGGTTCATCTCTGCTTTGATTAACCCCTCGTGCGTTATGTAGGGATGTATATGCACACATCATCATCGGCCATGGTCAATACGTTGCTGCATGAAGGTCTTCCCAAGCTGCCACCCACATCTCATGATCCTGCATCCTGAAATGTATTCTAATCTTACTGGCACGTGAACTCATTTCATTGTTCCAGTTCATCGTTGGACATTTTCTTGAATGCATTTCATATCTTGGCTGACACTACCTTATTATTCCAATTTTGTCTCCAATCCGGCACGTTTGATTTACAAGACAGAGTCTGCGTTTCATACGCAGTGATGGTAAAATCAAAAGGGCATCCTATTCACACCCAGTGAGATTCTTAGCAGCCCCTGCTCTTTCACCCGCAGTTAACCAAATAAGGATATTGGGCTTGTTAACTATACAGCACGCAGGAGCAGGACAAATAGTGCAGAAATATGGAACACGCAGTAATGAGTCACCTAGTGAGCAATCATACCAGTTGTGGTATATTTGCATGCAAATGAACTGTGTCGGTGCAAGGCTGAATGCCCACAAAAATGGCCAAGCGTCCGAGCAAGGCGCTGCTGAAAAAGGGTATCGTGACTCGGTCATGCATATATGGTAAAATTTTAATATCACTATGATACTGTCGAAAAAATGTGATTTTTTATTGTAATAATTATATGATCAGCCCTTTGTCAATCCACTAATGTATGAATGCCCTCCTCTGCTGTGTTGGTCATGCTGTTTGACCATACTTCACCACACTGTTCAGCACAGGTTGGCAAAAGAGGGACCCCCCCCCAGGACCATTTCAGATGTCGCTTTGCCACTGGTGGTGGCCACGAGCTGGAATGGAATTCGGGTCGCCAACTTCACATTGCAGTGTTGTGTGAGCCACTGTACCACTTCCCCGCATTATAATACTCTGGCAGTTTATATAATTATTATGTTTTGTATTCCTTCGTGAAAAGGAGTGGCTTTTACACATGACATATCTAACAGACTCGTGCCCTGAGCTTTTCCTAATCACACCCAAATGTATGAAAATAAGAACATATTTATTTCATTATTACAGTACATATCATTTGTGTCCCTTACAAAAAGGCCTTATCCCTGTAGACATTACAGGTGTGGCTGGGAATGCCGGGATATGTCAGATCTTCTGCATGCCTAGAAATCAGTGGAAGTAACTTACTGGTGTAACAATCAATGCAGTGTTTAAACTTACATGAAATTACATCTTCCTGCATGTGTAAAATCAGTGTAATTAACTCAAATGCGAGTCTTGGGGAAAAGAAAAAAACATATATTTTCATACGCTTTAGAGCTTCATGTGATTATTGTCCAACAGAAGATGCAAGTGCTTCCTGTGGATTTAGTGACTTGTGGCTAAGCTTGTTAAATGATACCCAGTACACATGTAACCTTTCAAGACCAATATCATCCATAATAGGTTTTTATAGGTTAGATCACGATCTAACCCAAAAAACCCTCTATTATGGACACATGTAACCGTTTGCAGAATTGATAACTGCTAACAAAAGTCAAAGGCCGGTAACTCTTTTCTGTGGAACTTTTAGGAATGAACACACCGATTGACATGCGCAAACGGACAAACCGCATGGTGGTCTAAGTCACCACGTGGCACATTGGCCCTCGTTTCTCAGTTCAAGGTGCACCCTGCAATTGCTTGCCTGCTAGCACTACTGGCAGATGGGCCAACATTGGAGCGAGCTCTCGAGGGTATTTTGTCTACTCTTCTACGCGGACCAGACTTTTTTTAAAGAGGTGGGCATACCCATTAGTTTAAAGCGCCACACGAAACTTGCCGATCGATCGGTCAAAAGGTAAAATATGTATTTTATTGGCCTACAATTTTTTATGTGAGCAAAGCGGTAACCTGTTGTTTTGCAGTTCTATCCATACAGTTACTGGTAAGGCAAAAAACTATATTAATAATCCCACTTGTGGCAGAGGAAGAGGCAGTCGGGAGTTGCAGAGACGGATGAAATTCGTGATTTCAGTATTCTCATAAGAAAAAACCTCACCTAAATAACATGCAACCAATAAACACTTGGTCAATGTATTTCATGACGAGAAGTTTAAGCAGATAAGGAGGCTCAATATAATCATCAATACAAGTCTCCTCTCGTTCCCTTCTGTGTTCAGTTAGAGACGTTGGGAACAAATTAGATCTTTACCATGCTCTCTGCTTTGCACCAGCGTCACGATTTCCTTTACTTGTACTATACTCATTTCTGTTCCAGATCATCAATGCGAGTCAAATACAATTAAAAAGAGATTTCTTATCCGACTGCTAATGAGTGCTAATGGGAATTGCATTAGCACCTCCGATTAGCACGGTTGGCTACGTACGGTGCAAAATAAGTTAAACATATACACGTACATATGTGGTACAGTACGTTATAAAGCAAAGGTATTTCCTATATGGAATCACTATCTGACAGCAACTGCTGAGCCCTCAATAAATTAAGTCCAAACTCTCACCTATGATTGCCCCAATGCCTTTAAAAAAGGGTGGCAGCTCTTATTAAGTTTAACACGTAGGCTTTCGCGACCAATATTATTCATAATCAACGTTTTTGGGTTTAGATCGCGTTATTTATAAATGTGTCGTAACTCTCCACCACCCGACACGGCCAATCAGTAAAAAAGTGTCACGTTTACAAACGACAAATAGTTCACTGCTTTAGCCCACTGGTGTGTTGAAGCGTGAAACCACAACATTTACAAATTACTCAAATTGTAAATGTTGTGGTTTCACGCTTCAACACACCGGTGGGCTAAAGCAGTGAACTCTTTGTCTTTTGTCAACGTGACACTTTTTTACTGATTGGCCGTGTCGGGTGGTGGAGGGTTACGACACAGCTCTTGTTAAGTGGCGGCCAGGACAAAGCCGATGTGCGTTCCATTCGTCTCGTCCTGCTGTGGCGAGCCAAGCCACGAACTCACAGACCCGCCTGTCACTCCACTCCTTTCTAGTCGTCCCACCACTTTCTCGCTCCTGTTATGGCCATTACAGTGCCACCTCTTTCCCCAAAAGCTTCGTGGACCTACCCCTTGATCGGAGGCAAGTAAATGCGTCAATGCGCAGAGAGAGGGCTTCTGCCCACGTCACCTCCGACATACCGACTATTGTATTGTCCCATGCTGGCTGTCCCATGCTGGCTATCCCAACTGCCGGTGTGTTTCAATGCAGTGGCTGTTTGCTGTACGCGTCTCATCATGAAATAGCATTTTGTTACTCAAAAAGGGGAAGTGATGATCTAACATGTCTTTCAGCACTCCCTAATAAAGTCTCGGAGACTCCATCAAACTTGCCTGGGTAAACAGACACCTGCAATCGCGCTTATGCAATCTTTACGGCATATGCAATCTTTTAATGGCCTTCATTGTCAGTTATTTGAAGCGCAGCCTAATGTACGATTAATTATTTCATAAGGTTGTTTTAATCCTCTTTGAAAAGGTTAATCAACAATGTGTATTCTACTGCTGGCAATAGTCATGTTGTTTCTATTTATGGCAACTGAAGAGGCAAGGCATTGCACTGCTTTAGTAAAGGAATGTAAGATGTACAAACCAAGAATGTGGGAAAGTATGATTAATCTTAACCTTGTGTTGATAAATACCGTTAGCCAAAAAAATTAAAGGCGGGTTAGATTTATCATCACCAGAAAAGGTTTTACGCTCTTAATTCGAGGTGAAAGAGCGGCACTTTTTCTGGGAAACGTGAGGTTTGTTTTCATTGGTATCGTCAAATCAGTGTGCTCCCAGTTCAACAGGAATCAGACGCCTGAAAATTCCTTTTCGAGGTCAATCCCCAAGGGATTTGTTCAAACAGAACACGATACGACAGAGTGCAAACACCAAGTCAAGCTCGGAAGAGGAACCATTTACTGAAGGGGGGTTTTTGTTCTTTTTTTAAAACCTCAGGCCCCGCATTTCGCACAATAGCTTCAATAAACGCACATGCACTTGGACCACCCAAACAGTTGCGTTCAAGTCCGCTGGATGTTACCGTGCAAAGTTAAGAAGTGAAAAAGATTTTAAATTATAAATGGAAAGTGACATTTTAACATTTCCCAGACTGAAAAATCTACACAGGCATGTCGAATGTGGAGACAATGCTCACACTGTAATATATAACAAGACATTTTGTAACTCCTTTGCAAACAAGCACGCACTGTGTACTATATTTTCAATGTTGTTTGCAATAGTGCTGTACAAAAATGTGATGTTGAAACAGTGTATGTTGGATTTATAATCGGTGTAGAAAAATATTCCCCTTAAAAATTTATGGTCTTCGTAAGGCTATGCTGGCCACGGAGACCGCTTTGGCCATATCGAGAAATTCTCAATGCTGCTCAGTACAGATTTGAGGGTGGAGGCAGAGGACACGACTGGCACAATACAGTATCATTTGGCACTGATGTTAGCTGTGGCTGGGAATTGAAAGAAGGTAGCTGGATTAATCATTGCGCGGAGTGTGACCCAATGCTTTAACCTGTACGTATATTACAGCTGGGTACAAGCCAGACATTACCACTGTGCATGGAACTATTCTGACACAACATAGTTAGGCAAAGATTAAAATTTCTCCACGCGAGTTTGATGCAGTTTAAAATGAACTGGACTTGTTATTATTGAAGCTGCCTGCATTTTCTTAAATGGAAGTTTAATAGTCAAAATATATACAATACTTACATATACACTTTTTATTTAAAAACATTTAAAATAAAGTTTTGAAAAGTAATGTTCCATGACATTTTCATTTCAAAGATTCCAGATCCCCTGTTCAGTTACATCAAGGGATTAAGATGCGAAATGAATATGTAATGTATTGTATACCAGGGCACCACACGGTAATTACATGTTAACTGAAACCTGGGCTCCTTTGTCTGGCCAGGCTCAAATAAACACTTTGAGAGTAGAATCTGTTAAAACGCATGCCAATCAAAAGGTGACTTACAAACTCATACTCTTTGTTTTTTTCGGTAAAGTCATGTAGGTAACAAATAAAATAAATAAGTGACACACTTAAGCGGTGGTGCTTTCGCTACCTTGTCCCCACCTGCAGAAGGATGCTTGTGTTGCGCCAGAAACGTCGTGATTTAATCGAGTTATTTTCATTTATTTTATTAAAATGTATACCTACGTGACTTTACCGAAAAAAACACAGAGCATGAATCCTTGCAGTCACGAAAGCTTCAAATCTAGAATTAACTTACAAACTCAATTGATATATCGCCACAAATGTTTCGCTCACGACTCTAATGTTTGCACGTTTCTTCCGTTGTCTAATAATGGTAGCGGAGCTTTGAAATAAATTCCCTAGTGTTGTCTATTGTTTACTCGTCTCTGCGTGTATGCGTCTTTCGAGAGTACGTCTTGTCGCGTCGTGTTTTGGTTATGCAGCTGCGTTGGCAGTGGTGCACAAGGACAATCAACAACAACTCCCAACACTGTGACCTTACAATAAAATATGTATAATCGGGGACATTTTGGAAAATGGCCCTACTTCAAAGCACATATATCGTGTGCTGAAGGTTGTATCAGTATAGACTTTCGCTTGAGTAAAGTTCATCTGTTTGCATTACACACAATTACCATCAGCTGCACGCATTCACTTTTGTATATTAAAAAAGAAGGCTATACACATTGCAAAGGTATTCAAATCCAAGCCACCGTTAAACATGGATAAATGTGTTACATTAATCATGTAATGTAAACATGTCTTGATGAATTTTGTCCATGACCAAACTATGCATACTGCCTCACGCTGCAATTGTAAATTATATTTCAGGACTGTAAATTATTCCTCAAAAAGCGCCATAGCCACACAACATACAACGCCGTCCTGAACATGACAATGCAATGGAATGGAATGCAAGTGGAATGTAGTGCGTACGAATGCAGAATGTATACATTGCAATGCGATACCGAGATATAAAAAACACACGGAAACACTGCACCATATATTATGTAAAGTACGGTTGTGTATTTGAAGAGCAAATGTACAGTATACACTGCAGTAGATAGTATACTAATATATACAGGTACTGCATTACATAAGCCATAAAGTTTTCCATTTAATTGAACCTACGGATCATTTACATGTAAGCTATGAATTCACTATCACGTTGTAGAACGTAGGTAATGATTCTATGAGACACTACACAAAGAATGCCATGCACAGGTAACGCATCGGCACTTAAGTTCAAACGTGCTGCGCAGTTACAATGCATTTAGAGGGTACAACATTGTAAACCGTGACTCATTCAAACAGATCCAATACAATAACCGTAATCACAACAAAAATAGGGAGTTTGAAGTTGGTCTCTTTCAACAATTCACTTTTCTGTTTAAAACGTTACCCTAATTCCCCAGAAACAAAGCGACAATTAACCCAAAAACGCACATAGATGAAAACAGCAGGCAAAAGTTAAAATTAGTTGCCTAAAAAGACAACATTCATTCACTGGAAATGCAATTGTTACAAATGCTCCACACATACACACACATTACCTCTGTTTGGCCGGCTAGCAAAACACTGTTACATCTAGAACTAAAAATAATCACATTAACTTCCTCACCTTAAAACTCAGCCCAAACGCATCCCCGCTACCACCATACCAACCTCCCTTTAAACTAAAGCGCAATGCTCACCTTGTTGATGCGAGTCAAAAACGGATTCCGGTCCAGTGGCGCCTCCCTCTCTCTCGCGCGCACCTTTTGCCCACGCACAGCTCTTGAAAATGTGGCTCCAGCCGAGAGCAATTCGTGATGTCCTAATAGGATCTCAGCAAGCGGATCCTCTAGGCTCGCTCTCGCTCTCTCTCTGTCCGTATACAGTGAGTGAGACCAGCCCTACCGTGAAAGCCGGCGTTGGAGTGAGAGAGAAAGGAGCAGAGAGGGGAGGAGAGAGTTGGAGATAGTGGGGGGTGGGTGGAAAGCCACACACATATATTGACAAAAACCATGAAAACCGGTTCTGGAGACGCCCGCAGATCCGGGTACCCCGCTCTGCCACCACGGGTGGCTTTTTTTTTAAGTTGGGATGCCTTTTAAAAAAACGTTGTGGGGTCGGGGCAAGCGTTTGGGAGGGAGGCTTGCTTTGGCTCTGTGTTGGCTTGATCCTTGTGATGGAAGGGAAGGTGGGGAGGGGGGTCCACTGTGTGTACACACAAGCCTCGTGAGGGTAGCAGCAGCAGCAGTCGGGGTGGGGTGGTGGTGGTGGAGGAGGCATTTTTTGTAACCGCGTTATCCTTTCACGGAGTTGGGTGTGACCGGCTCCACGGCGGTGGGATTCCCTCCCATCAGCGCACCCTCCCCGTGTCCTGTGACTTGCAAACCCTCAAGCACTGCCACAACTGCCACTGTGCATAGCGAAGGAGCGGCGGACTGGGCTTTAAATCCAGACCTCCCGGCGCGGCAGTTAAAACATACAGTGAGCACGTTTCTTAAAACCTCCCTGACCACACACACACACACTCAGTTCACCCAGCAGCACATTACTATATTCGCAGGTTACGCGGCGTGGTGGGGTAAAACGTAAGGAGTCCCACTCCTTTCAAGACGCTTTTGGTCAGCGTTGAAGAGTTGGCCAAATACCCTCAGGAGTAAGGTCTCTGAGACTCGAGGGAGGCAGCATCAGAGGCTTGGTTTAGCTCAGCTCTAGGCCCCCTTTTGTCGAGGCGTTTCTACCAGTAGAGGCGTGAGCAGGCAATTGCAAGGGATGCACCTTTACCTTCGATTACATACTGAGCATTGCTTGACGACGACGACATAAGAGGTTGGTGCCAGTAGGTTGTGCACTACTTGAGCATATTGACACAAGACACAGGAAAGTGGAAACAAATGGAAACCTACGGACCATCTTTGACGTATCGTGATGATGATGATGTTGAAATAATGTACCGTAGTGTGAATTTAAACAACAGACTTCAGCGGGGGAGGATTTAACATCCGTGTGCAGTTAGACATTGGCTGTTCATTAAAAAATAGCCTTAGGCAGAATATTCGTTGAAGGGATGGTAACCAGTGGTTGAGACTTACGCTTGAGTGACAGCCAAGAGAGATGGATGGGCTGATGTGATCAGCACGTGTGGAAGTGCTCGCGTGGATTATTTCCAGAGATGGGCAAAGGGTTAGGGAGGTCGTTCATCCAGCAGTGGAGTGATCACGATTATACTAATCGAGTTTGATTATGCTCCTACGACAATCCTAAAACTTACATTTAAAATCTATATATATAATTTGGGCGGCCAAAAATAATTACAGTCCTGCAAAGACTTGACATCTGTGAAAAAGAGCTTCATAGCTCATCGGATTCCTCCAGTCTAAATACAGATTCTGAGCCTAAAGTTGTGCATTGCTTTACAAATACTGCATCGGGAATAAATCACTTTCATTAGTGAACCAAGTAATTTGCATCCCGTGGAGTGTGACGCTAACGCCGATAACAAAGCGAGAAATATTTCACCATTCTTAGTCACGCTGGCCAGTGTGGGTTGGTGAAGGCGGGGGAGCGTCCTCAATTACAATGGAATTCACTACACTGCCCTCTGCTGGCAATATATCCTCGCAGCAGCAACGCCTGTTTTATGCATGGTGGTCACCCGTGCTCGCATTTTCTAGGCTTAAACCTGCTTAGCTAGAAAAAAACATGCAATGAGATCCACCTCATTCAAGCGGCGTGATTCGATAATTATGCTACGAGCCCAAACCGCACTAATATAGGGTAACATGGATGTTTCTTTCTTCAGGAGTGGCGTGGTCAGCACAATGTAATTGCAATATTGAGGTCGCCCGTTGGATCTCCCAGACTGGCAGTTGAAACAATGGGCAAGTTTTTGTTGTTTTCATCCCATCGCCTCTGTCGACCCAGGAGTATAAATGTGTACACCACAAGGCGATCGGCAGGTCGCTTGTAGTGGGATAAATTGTGGGTAACTCCCAACTCTTCCAAGGAATCTGGTCAGCTTGGAAGAGGTAGAAATGCCCTCTCGAGCTCCCTCTAGAGCAGTGCTTCTCAACCGGGGGTACGCGCGGGCCCATGGAGGTACGTGGCAATGTCCCAGGGGGGTACGTGAGGTGATTTAAAAATGTGTGACATTATATCATGCATGAGAGTCATTGGTGAATAATCATTTATGAATCTGCCAATATAAGATAACTACGAGAAATGTCCAATCCATGTGGTTACCTAGAACGATATAAAATACCTTTCTAATCTCATTGATCGTAAACAATGCGGTTTCCAAGAGTAACCATCGAGCACGAACACATTATGTCACACGTGCAGAATGTCCGTTGCATTTATTCGCTTGCAGTTACTCGCTAGTTAGGATAACCTCACAAAATGGACAATTGGTTAAAATATTTCTGTTCATTTTTCATGCATTTATTTCTCAGAAGCACGTTGGGTAGAAACGAAATTCAACGACGGGGGCACAGTCGCCAAAACAAGGTTGAGAACCACTGCTCTAGTGAAGGTCTCTTCCGCTAGCAGCGTCGCGAGCAAGCAATTTCAGGGCTGCGCTTTGACCTTTTATATACTGCACGTGTGTGTGTGCGTGAAAGAGGTGCAGCCTGAAAACCACTGAGATCTTGACCCAAACCCCCCGGTGTATCTACCCTCTCTGCCTGTGTTTGTGTTCCCCTTTGTATACGAGTAGACGAAATTGATCTCCCTCGCTAATTCAATCACAAATATAAGAAATGGTCCTTTTAACTTAATGAAAAGGAACTGTTTGACATTTGACCAACATGCCTATGGGACCTTTAAGAAGATCTCGTGCTCAGAGAAAAAAAGGTTTTCAATAGATTTTTGATTAACTGGTGTACGGTCACCGAAATAGCAGCATCAATTTATTTTCCCGGTCACCCTCATCCATACACCAATTACACTACTGGATTTCTCCTTGCTAGTTTGGTCCAAAAGCGAGCTTTCCCCGGGTCATCAAGCGGTTTCATTAATCTACAACGAACATTCATTAACGGACATTAATCACAGTAATGCGCCAATCACTGACAATTCTCCACCTGAACATACAATGGCCCTTTTGCAGACAATTTCGTGACGCGTGAGAACCATTGTGGCTCGTTTGCGTGAGCAATCGTCGACACACGTGCCAAAATGCACTGCTGCGTATATCAAATCGTGTGTATACGTTCACACTTCTTCCGATGACGTCGCACAACCACATTTGTTTGGCGCAATGCATCCATTCTGTTTAAACTCTGCCATTGTTTACGTCTTGTTATGGAAAACTATGCCCTGTTTGCCAACTATATTTTCCTATGCTACAGCAGCAGAAACGGGGGGATTGGCTTTTCGTGCTATTCAATGGGCCGGAGCAGAAATTGGTACTGTGTTACCCAAGGTCGTAAAACTTTAGTAAGTTGACTGCCATGCAATAGTCCCATAAACGTAATGAATGGGAAGTTGTGACCCCCTGCTGTGTCGAGGATAAAAAGGCCGCGTGTAGGATTTCCCGTAAGTGAAAAATGCCATGCGCAGACATGTTCAGGAGACGTAGAGAGAGAGAGAGTGATGCTGCGCCGTGACATTGTTGATGGATTCTTCCTCTCAAGACAAGATGCAAATAGCATGCTTGAATTCATCTCAGGAAAAAAAATACAAGTGTATATTAAATCAAATATTTAAACGCGCAGTCATATCTAGTCCCTTTAACCCTTAAACGATCCATATTCTGTCCCACCAGGGTCATGGAGTCATATACAGTATAATATTTCGCCTTACATGCCTGTACTGGGAACTATATATTATACTGGAAGTTATATATAGCGGGTCACTTAATAGGAATCCAGGCTGAGCCCTGCATAACCGAGCATTATTTCTGCTGGTATTTGTAAGCACTAATGCCTGTACTTGGCTGTATTTCATAGACTAATGGATAGGATTAAAGGATTTATTATTAGAGATTATGGCTATTATGAGCATTTAAACATCAAGTGATGTGCTAAACAGTGGCACGGCACTCAAAAGTCCATATACACTACGCTCTAACTTAATAAGTGCTAAAGACTTCGAACAGCCAAAGACTGGCCCATGTTGTTTCTTGCTCATGACACTGCTGGTCACTCGAAATGTATGTAAGTATACAGTAATGAGTTACTCATTCATTAATTTACAGCCCTTTTTATTAATTACTGAATGGGGCCACCCAAAAGCCAATGTTGTTGGTCCATTGGTTGTTATTTAACTATACGTCACCGTGCTGGTCAGTGCATGTTTATGAAGGTGGCGGGAAGGGGGCAGCACAGGTTCAGATATCATTTACCACTGATGTTAGCCATGGTCCGAAATCACACTCGGGTTTGTGGGCTCATAGCACATTGCATTCATCACTGCGAGTCCCCATCCACCCACGTAGATTTTCACAACCACGAAAAAAAAAATTATCACAAACAATGTGAGAATTGTATTTTATTATGTTTTTTTTATTTTATTATTTCCCTTCTACGTGACTTTACCGAAAGAACCAAGAAGATGAATCCCTGCAGTCACGAAAACTTTAAATCGAAATTTAATGTGAAAATAATACATTTTGAACCACATTATCACAGTTTTAGTTCTAGATTTATATTTCATGGCCACAGAGATCTACATAGGGTTTGAGGGAACAAACATCCACCCTAGCATTTTACACGACTTCTTTTTCATTTACTCTACCTCCCTCTGTCCATCATCGGTGCACATATCTCTTGAGTCCCCCTCTCCTTCAGGCACATTTTTGTCACCAACGGCCACATCTGAGCCACCCATGCTGCCAAACGTGTTGCAGTATTCACACGTAAAGGCCCTCTGTGCAATCTGAACCACAGTGAGTAATTAATTATCCGCCAGAAGCTCAGAGGTTCCAGACTAAGTGTTAATCCTTCCCTCTCGGTGGCTTTGGCAGGCTTAATAAAAAATGGTTCATAATCTGGTTGAGGGCTTTTATCTAAAAATGTTGTGTTGTCCAACATGTTATACGGAAAGAGCATTACACGTAATGTCCTACTTGTTTGTTTCTATTTAAAAACTACATTTCAAGGGTTGCTGCCATGGTCTCTTCATCGTTATTTGATGGCTGAAGACTCACCAATGCTGTATTGGTTGTATGGGTTATTTGTTCATACTTCATGACACTTGGCAGTGATGTTAACCGTGGCAAGAATTCCAACTCATATTTCTGGGTTCATAATACAGTTGGCTGACCGCTGTGCCACCCACTGTGCTCTATTATTTTAATTTAATTACCACATCATACTGAATGTACACTTATACCACGGTACAACAAAGGGACAGAGTGTTCCCCGTCAAATGACCCCCATAAACATGAATGCACATGATCATACGGGTGTTCTTAAATATATATTAAATTGTGGCTTGTCTCAGAGTCCTTATGCGTAGGCTATGGTGGTTGCTATTCAAGTACAAAGCCCACTACGTGCCCGTATGCATGCATTCACAAACATACGCATGTATCCGCTCCATGTCCACACTGCACAAAACGGCAGCACACTGACAACTGTAACTACTACCACTAATACGGATGCCCTTGAGCCAATGGCCCAAAAATGGTTTACTGGTACCACCCAGGGTGGCACAATTCTAACAACGATTTTTTCAAGTCATTTTATATTTAGATCACAAATATGCCTCAAAGCAAGGTCACCGTGATAGCTTTAAATCGAAAGAGATTGTTAAAGAAGGACACTGTAATATGTTTAACGGAGAATAACATTTTACAAATATTCTTTTGGTTTTCTTCTTGGTTCTTTCGGTAAAGTCACGTAGAAGGGAAGTAATAAAATAATAAAAATAAAATATAATAAAATAATTCTCACCACGCTTCGGCCACAACGCAAGCAGCCGTCCTCAGGTGAAGACCAGGTCTGTCAAGAACTTGTTCTCCACCTGAAGACGGCTGCTTGCGTTGTGGCCAAAACGTCGTGAGAATTATTTTATTATGTTTTATTTGTATTATTTTATTACTTTCCTTCTACGTGACTTTACCGAAAGAACCAAGAAGATGAATCCATACAGTCACGAAAGCTTTAAATCGAAATTCTTTTGGTCTTTCGGTAAAATCTAGATTTGAAGTTTTCGTGACTGCAGGGATCCATACTCTTTGGTTCTTTCGGTAAAGTCACGTAGATAGGTTCAAAGGAAATAACAAAAAATAACAAAAAACGACGACGTTTCGATCGCAACGCAAGCGGTCGTTATCAGGAGGAAAAAAGAGAGGAAAGCTACTGAGGCAGACTGTTTTAAAGGTTTGAAATGGGTGTAGCCCAAGGGTCATAAACGAAGTTGGCGGAGCTAGTGATATTAATGTGAGAAATTAGCCCGTTAGTGTAAGATCAGAGCAAGACCTCCACGGCGAACGCGCGGAGGTGGCTATGTTAACGTAAAATAAATTAACATGCTAATTTCACTGAAATTATGTCATATAACATCATTTATATGACGTCACTTCCACACTTTTATGGTATCGTGTGACATTGGGGGACGTCATTATTGTTAGCACGAAAAACATTAGACATTAGTAGACAATGAAAATCCAAAAAGTTCCAAAATTGTCCTCACCCAAAATCTGAAATTTTTTAAAATAAAAAACTCGCAAAGAGTGGATAATGGTAGTCATTTCCACCCCAGGTCATACTGAACAACCTCCCTAATCCTGGCTCATGGGCTAATACTGTGTGCATCTGTAAACTGCGACTGTTATGAATCATTAGAAATTAAAGACCACATTTTAGGTCTCACGCATATGTACGTAGAAATACACGCACAGTCACACACTTGTACAACATTCATCACGTGCGCACTCCTACAAACACAATCATATCTACACATAACCATTTACTGAATGGTTACGAGCTATCTATGGCTCTTAAGGCAATGTGTCTCAGCATATTTCAATAGTTTGAATAATTCAGGCTAATGTATGCCACTTCAATTTAGTTTTTAATTAGTTGTTTCCAGAGTATTATTAACATTGTTAAATCATATTACTGTCACTATGTCTTTTTGAGGAGCGAGCAAGAATGTTCCTTTCTGAGCCTCAAGCATTTTGATACATTTTCATAATAGTAATAATAAAAAAGTTATATCACAAACGATTCTGAGATTATTCAGAATCTATGTATTTTAAAGTTTGGTATAAAAATGCCAAAAGCTGCAATGTGAATCAAGGACCATTTTCATGGTTGTGCTGTAGCAGTTCATTACATAGACTTTCAACAATTAAAGCAAAACGAATACTCACAAAAAATAAGTGTGCCTAATTTCGATGAAGGGGGGAGGGGGGCACGGCGGCATGCACTAAACGATGAAGCTAGTGGCCCGTGTACGATTCCTGGCAGTGGCTAATGGAAGTGGCAATGATATCTAAATTATACTGGTAGGAACCTCCTGGTTACACCAGCCCACAGGGGATTATTGTGTCCGTCCGTCCGTTGTGCAGAGAGGGCTGGGTGGGGAGGGAGGGGCTGAGTGGGGAGGGGAGGGTGGGGAGGGGCTGGGTGGGGAGGGTGGGGCTGGGTGGGGAGGAGAAGGTGGATAGGGACTGGGTGGGGAGGGGCTGGGTGGGGATGGTGGGGCTGGTGGGGTATGGGAGTGGTGGGGCTGGGTGGGGAGGGGCTGGTCACCCCGTGGTGCCCTTATAAAACTCAACGTTTAACCTACTCACGCCGGCTTGTGCCCGCCCTCACAGTCGGGCATATTTACGGAATACACCACGCCGCCGTTGACCCTGGCCATTGACCGAGCAACCCAACGCTCCTACCAGCTCCCTCCGCAGGAATGTGTTTCCTGCTCCCCGCACCCCCCCCCTCTTTCACCAACCCACACAGACTAGGTTCGCTAAGTTATGGTCAAACAACTCCACGATTACATGATGTGTAGATGCCTTCATCCAGCAGTAAATTGACGAACAGCTGTAGATTATTACAGTTGGGATGAACAAATTCAAAAAATATAATTGTTGATGGGTTTTTACACACAAAAACTAAACTTCTATAAAAAAACGAGTTCATTATTGTACGAAATTTTGCTTGTGGAAATATTTACAAGAACTGAACAATCTGATAGATATGTAAAATAATCTCAAAAATTGTATTCCATTTATTTGCAGCTAAGCAACCTTGCAGCATGGGAGGCCTTTATATAGCAATGTGTTGACAATGAGCCGCACATATCAAACCGAAGCATGAGGGTCAGAGCAAAGGGTTTACACTGCTGCTTTAAAGACGATTCTGTGGTTCATTCATTGCACTGCTGGTTGATGAATTACTTATACCATCAGCATCTAAAAATATACCATCGTGCAGTGCACAAAACCCACGAAGACAAGACGAGGTTTTTGGGGCCAAGTAAGGAGCCAATGTGGATGCTAACTTGAATGAATATAATCGGTGGGATATGGTGGAGGGGTTCTAGACAGCACTCTTATATTTAGTTTACAAATGCTGTACTCTAAATGCGCACATGCAGAAACCCCAAACAGGCCTAATGCCGTTGTACCTAAAAGGGAGTCCACACAAATCGATATTCCGATGAAGGCGAATCTATTTTTTATTACTTTCAGTAAAACATGCAATAACTTGTATGTAGCTTGTCTCCACATGTGTGCCCATGCTCAGGTCACGTCCATCTGTATCTCCCTTTTCCCTGTCCCTTCTTAAATCTTCTAGAACAGGGGTAGGCCAACCTGCAGCTCCAAAGCCGCGTGCGGCCCTGTACGGCCTGCTTCGTGACGCCAGGTATGTATATGTGTGTATTGCATTGCGGCTCTAAAATGTCGAGTGTTTTGCCCCGATTTCGAAAAAAAAATGCCTCTCATTGGCTAATGTAGACCCTCTTGTGCCATAGAAGCTTCTCCCAGTTCTACTCTTCAGCGACTCACCCTCCCCCCCTTCCAATCCGTTCTCGCATCACCGCCTCCAACGGTCCCTCATTTGCCTTTCCCATTCTCCTGGACTTTTCTCCCCTTCGAATTCCTTCAACCAATCCGGTGCACACGCTCGGCGCTAAGCCAATTGGTGCACCGTGCACCAACCCCCCCACCCACACATCATCCCAATCACGCGCATTCCAATGTTGTCCAGCCGACAGCTGGCGAAGACAGCGGCCTTTATTTATTTATTTCCGGGTTCACCGGTGGCATTTATTTAATTACTTCGGGTTCACCTTTTGGTGACCCTTGGTTACACATTACACCTGCGCATGGGCATGTGCATGCATAGAGGGAAGCGGTCATGGGCCTCCCCTAGGTCGATTCGGCCTCAAATGAGTACCTGGTGCGGTGTGTAGTAAAGACCGCACACTGGGGAGACAAAGGCGGCCGGGCGTCGTGCTGGCCACCCACCCCCTCGTGTGCCGTGTCCGGCCTTCATAGGTGCTACTCGCTGACCGCACTTGCCCCAACAGGCTACACGGGGGATCTTTAACTTTGTCTTTGCACAGAGTGAGCATATGTACGAGTATGCTGGCATGTCCATCTGCAAGCTCTTGTTGTAAATCCACTGCTGGATGAGGGCCTAATCCACACTGTTGAGGGTCATGGGGGTCATTCGACAGTGCTTCACCACGTTGGTCAGTGGAGGTTGATGACGGCGGGGAACATCGATGTGGGGTCACGGAAGTACAATACAACAATGGATGTTCGTTTATTGCCCTATGCTGCCCACTATTGCCCTATGCTGCCCTGCAGCAGCCTCTATAACAACCCACATGGGTGGTCCTACAACCAAGGGGCGATTCTCGCTCAACTCTGCTTAGCTTCTGAGCTCTCACGAGATCGCGTGCATTCCAAGCGATTGAGCCAAATGCCTGCTGGCATGCTGGCACACGAATAAAGTATGACCAAAAAGTACACACGTGTGCTATCCATTATAACACAAAGCATTCTCTGGTCACCTTTGAAGAAACGTTAGTTGATCTTGTATTGATATATCTGCGAGCGATATATTAATGCTACTACTGCTGCCCAGTAAACATGGGCCAATGTTGGCATGTGGTTGGAACCGTTGGACCAACGTTGGCCCAACATTCCACATTTACTGGGTGTATATGGTGTGTATGTGTTCATGTAGAGTCTGTGCACATTCACACACATTCAGTTTCATTTATTAGGTATAGCCCTGTGAGCCATGCGGCTCTTGACTCGGGTGCAACCGCAACAAACAAAACATGAACAAAGAACATCTTAAAGTGACTACGCGCACCAGAAACATCCAGGAAAAAACAGCAACAGTCTTCCAGAAAAAACACCGTATATCAACGCTGTGTGCAAAAATCCCAGTTGGGATGCAAGTCAAACAATAACAACCATAAGACAATTTAGATGAAAGTTATCAGGCTAACTCTGTACTTCAACAAACAAACATGGTTAATCTTCTTGGTTCTTTCGGTAAAAGTCACGTAGAAGGGAAATACTAAAAGAATTAACATGAAACATAATAAAATACAATTCTCACGCAAGCAGCCGTCCTCAGGTGAAGAACAGGGCTGTCGGAAAGACAGCGTCTGAATGACGCTGTCTTTGAATGACGCTGTCTTTCCGACAGCACTGTTCTTCACCTGAGGACGGCTGCTTCTGTTGTGGCCGAAACGTCGTGAGAATTGTATTTTATTATGTTTTATTTTTATTATTTTATTATTTCCCTTCTACGTGACTATACCGAAAGAACCAAGAAGATGAATCCCTGCAGTCACGAAAGCTTTAAATCGAAACATGGCTAAACCATACGTTTTCGAATTCACCAAAAGAAAGCTATAAAAACAATGTAACAGTGATCATAGGAACTGTGATTCAAATTTAACCCACGTGTACTTTGGTCATACGTGCGGTGTTTGCGATGCCTGTCATACAGCCATTTTAGTCAAATGTAATGAATTCTCAAATGGCGTTTGAATAATTATTGAATCAACGTTCATTCCAAAGAACACGGTCCGACGTTTGCAACAGTTGGATAAACAATAAGAGAGAAACCTGAGCGCATGTTGATTTGAGACAGACGTGAAAATACATTTGATGACATAATCCACATTGCCATTGCCTTACACTCTTACACCACGTACATACACACATCTGTTATTTTAATGTAATAATAACAACTCCTTTTATGAAGTGCCTTTCATTGAAGATCTCAAATCGCTGCACAAGACATCGCAGCAACCATTCAGCATAAAAATAACTCATGAAACTAAGCATATGCAATAATACTCTTGTATAAGTGCACAACTTTATCTATCTGTGATGAACGCTGCACTTTCCGTCGTTTTCATGCAGGGGGCGCTGCAAGTTTACGCGCCCCCTGTATGAACGACGGGGGCGCGGTGACAGACGTTCGATTACATTGGAATCGATCTGCAGACGGCGGTCTTCTGGCACGGCCAGCTCTATGTCGCCTCATCTCGATCCCGCAATCCCAAACAGATGAAAGTCCGCATCGAACCGGACCCCAAACAAGGCCATCTCCTTAACGACGAGAGAAAATTCACACGAAATGTCCTTTTCAATGAAGTCTTCCAGATGTAAAATAATATAAGCTTTTAATGAAGAAATACAATGATCTAATTCAAAACATATTACAATTAAAAAATGTTTCATTTTAAAACTTCAAAACGGAGCATCGGGTGATTGCGTGAATGCGTCGTTCATGTGCAATTTTTTTGTGACTTTCCTGGCCGAAAGCTATAAATGGTTGTGAGGAGCGCCGCAGGCGCCCCCGAACAACCCCTAGTGATACAATGAATGCCAACAGTAATTTGTTTGCAATGACTAATAGTTGAATAAATTAAGTGTGTACGCACGTGTTCAGACGTGTTTTTAAATTGTCCACAGACTCGGGGATTCTGAAATCTCGTGGAAGGGAGTTCCAGAGTGTGGGGGCCGCTGCTACATGGAACGCTGCTCGGTCGACCACCTCTTTGAGCTGGGAACGCAGAGACGACCTGCATTCCCAGATCTTAAAGACGATCAAGGGGACGTGTGGGTGCAGCGCGTCTCTGACGTAGGCTGGGGGAAAGGTGGAGTCAGAGCTTTGTAAGTTCGCAATATGATTTTAAACTGAATCCTATATGAAACTGGAATATATATGTTGAACTTGTTTTACACGGTACGTAACCAACCGTGCTCATCGAGTTGGAAGCGAGTGAAGAGAGGCCATTTGTGTGAGGTCAGGATGGAATGAATTTCCGTGCCATCTAATTAAAGTCGTGTCCTGGTGTGTGAATGCAACCCCCCGCCCCCACCAATAATTTATAATTTTCTGGGTATGCCGCTGATCCTCGCTATCTTCAAATCAAATTAATCCACATCCTCGTGGGTCATTTTAATTACGAAACCCCAATAATAGCACAACCACTCTTTTGTGCACCATATTGCCAGCGTCATTTCAATTCCAACTCCATTCATCAGCCCTGCATAGTTTAGAGCTACACACAACATCTCACAGAGTGGCCCTGACTCCGTTTTTGGAAAACATTGCCAAGAAGTGATTTCAATGATGTAAAGGTAAAGGGCGCTGCCCTGAACTAAATACGCTCATGCCAGTGTTGGCAGAAAGGCCTCCACTAAAGGGAGCTCTAGAGAGCCCCCCTAGAGAGTATTTGGTATTTTCTTCAACGCTGACCAAATTTCTTGGAAGATGTAGAAGTGTCCATAATTTTCCCCACGAAATGCAGTCTGCCGATCGACTTACCGGTGTAACTATTATGTTGGGTGGACAGAGGCCAGTGGTTTGAATACAATGTCGATTGTTTTAACTGCCTCACTGGGAAAACAAACTGGTGACCTCTGGCTTGTAAGTCCAGTCTGTGCTTGACCATACTGCACCTGCTAGTCAGGGTGGGTTGGTGAAGTGGGGGAGCCCAGGATTGGTTTAGATATCAGTCGCCTCTGATGTTCGCCTTGGCCAGAAATCGAACTCAGGTCGCCGGGCTAATACAGCAGTGTGCTAACCACTCTAACCTTTTCTGTCATTGTCATTGTCAAACTAACAAGTTGAAACATACCCTTTGGTTCTTTCGGTAAATATGATGGAACAAATATGCTTCATTGGAAGGATGTTATTAACCAGGTAAAACCTTAAATGCTTTATGGTTGTTCCATTAAATTTGCCGGGCACTAGTCTATTTTTCCGAGTGAATTGCATCCCCAGCGTTTGGCATTGCTGCTGCATTGGCATTGCTGCTGCATTGGCATTGTTGCTGCATTGGCGTTGTTGTTGCACCCCCCGCGCATCCCCAGCTCTCTCAGTCTCCCACTTCCAGCCCCGCCCACTTCCCCCCCGTCCAGCTTCACGTCGCCCCCTCATCGTGTCCAAGCAACGCTCCCCTCCCCCTACCCCCTCCCCCTACCCCCCTCCCTTGACCCTCCCCCCTCTCTTACCTATATAACCTCTTACCACGGCATCTCTCTCCCACTTCAGCAAAGAACATTTCGTGTTGTGGTTTTCTCACCTGATGATGATTGCTTGTGTTGCAATCGAAACGTCGTGATTTATTTTATTTTATACCTACGTGACTTTACCGTAAGAACCAAAGAGTATGGATCCCTGCAGTCACGAAAACTTCAAATCTAGATTTAACAAGTTGAAAGTTCTGTATACCCTTTATAAAAAATCAAACGAGGTGGTCATAGCATAGCAGTATGTACGTCCATTCCAGGAAGCTATTGTCATTGAATCCATCAGACAAGGCGACTGGTGGTGATGCCTGCTGTAAGCATGATAAAAAGTATAACCCGTAAAAACAAAGTTTTTCACTATAAATCATTTATATGCGTGGCAGCGAACTTAATATAAAGGATTTAAAAATATATTCGCCTGTGGAGGACGCGGGGATCAATCCCGCGACCTTTGGCATGGGAAGCAAGGGCGTTACCAACTGCGCTACTCCACCACGGCCTGTGGAGGTGTTACGCTCTGGGCTCTTATACTGTGACGTTCAGCCAAAGACATGAATGAGTTATATTTGAATATATGTAAAATAATTTTTTTTTCCCTAAAAAGTGTAAAATTTGGGGAATTTTTTTTTCACGAACATTAATTGTCTAGCACAACGAGTCTGTGTGGAAAATGTCAGCTCGATTGGATCACGGGGGATCACGGGAAGTGGGTTAAAAAACGACCGAAAGATTTGCACGGTCGTAAGCAAGCAAGCAAGTACGCAAGCAAGCACGCAAGCAAGCAAGCGAACTTAATATAAAGGATTTAAAAATCACACAAGCTACATTAAAGCAAAACTATTTCAGAATTGTTCTCAAAAGACGGCGTATCTACTCCACATTTCAAAGTACAAAGCATAGCTGATATAAGTTATGAAAGGTACACAATTACACGGTCATTTTATTCAATACAATTTTTATTTCCTTTATTTTTTTATGCAGATATTTAACATTCGTGCCACAAAGCGCAACACAAGTGTAACATGTGATGGAGTTTATCATCTAACAACGGATACACGGAATACCCCATCGCTCAAAAGTGGACTCCCAACAATATCTCTAGGCCCTGTTCTTGCAGACGGCAACAATGAGCGGCTGGGAGGATAATTGCCCGTTCAGCGTGGGATATGTGACATGCACAGAGTCAAAGGAGTCTTTGTTTATAATGCACCAAGTTAGACTATAGGGGCAACTGCTACGAGAGATGGCCTTGTAATACTGACCAGCTGCTTGATGACAAGTTTGTGGAGCCTACAGTGACTTATTTATTTGTCTCTCCGAGCACCGATGTGAAAACATCTGCACACATTTTACGTATTACTTACCTCTCGCGATTCCTAGAAATGACTCATGCGGCCAGGTGTACATATTAGAAGATATACACAGATGCCCATAGGTGGGAATCAGTGGGGTTGTAGTGCAGTGCCTATTCACAAACACCCAAGCTTAAACTTTGCTCACTTTCAAGCTCTGTAAATTAGGAAGTTACGTACCTGATGACGTAACTTTTTCGGATTATTTAGGAATTATCTATGAAAGCCTCAGGCTTCAGACTTTTTTTCAAGAGCGTCAACAAGCCAGGCTCAGATATGTACATCAGCGACACACTCATGAGAAATACACCAGCAGATGGGATGTCCAGAGTAGTGCCTGAGCCAAACACAATTTGCAGCGTGCAATGGGAGCAAAACGACACAGCACAAATCAATCAGGCGGAGTGTGTGAATGTCACTGACCAGCAGTTGCGCCAGATCGTGCAGCACACTGCGAGAGATGAAAGTATGCAAGCACCGATGTCCATTGTTCTGAATGGATGGCCAGAGACGAAGGGCGAAACGCCGATCATTTATCAGATAATATTTGGTTCTTCGCAGACAAACTAAGTGTACAGAATGGGATTCTGTAAGCTCCGGTCATTATATCCAAATCATTGTGGCCGAAGGTGTTAGCACGTACACATTCGAACCACGCTGGAGAAGCATGCCCCAGGCAGGCACGCAGCACTCTATCCGAGCCAAACATGCGAGGCGAGATCTAAAAAATGGTCAGCGACTGTTCTGCCTGTGACGAGCATGCACATGTGGAGCAGTAATAATCCATGATGTTGCACAAGAGGCCAACATGACCCTGGCAGATCGTCAGCAGGAGCTTATGCAGCAATGCTGGCTGGGATTATCTGCTGATTGTTGACCCCTGCTCAGACTTCTGGGAAATGTCGTTGCTGTGTGCCGAGTCGAAAGTTAAGCAGTGTAAGGCACAGTTTGCGCATCATGGCCAGCCAACCAGATACATTCATGGTCTTGGTTTATTTCCCCCAATGTGTAACGCCCCTTGACTCAACCTGAGCACCACAGAAACAAACTTGGCAATGCGGTGATCATGGCCTTGTGTTCTGCCTCACGGCAGGAGTTTTGCCTCACGGCAGATGGGGGGGGAGGCGTATGTACACAGGAATTTCCTGTTTTTGATGCTGGTTTTGGTCACGTGATCAGGAAGTTGTGAATTAAGATTCCCGCTTATAATTCAAGATGGCGGCACACATCGCGTCCCAGTGAAGCCAGACGCAGTTGTCCATCGTGAGACTTTGAGAAGCATTGTCTGTAAGTTTGTTTATGTTCTTATAATATTGGCAATGCTGTTGGAATGTTGGAATGACCGTTATAGTGATGTAAATGCCTTTATGATGCTGTTAAGTTGTTGTGGTAAATACGAGGCCTAGTTAGCAACGAAGCCTGCAACTTTCCTTATTGTGGATGTTACTTGTGATTTAGTAGGTCGAGTCAGACTTGTGCCCAGGTGGCTATGTTGCGATCCTGAGAGTAAAGATGACGAAGTATCTCATCCACAGTTTAGTGTTATGTGTAATGCTGTACATTTGGGGTGCAGTGTGATGAATACACGATGTGCCTTTATGCAACGCAGCGGCTTGTGCTCTTGTGTAGTTGTTCAGTGGTAGTGTGGGGGCCTGGTCCATCCAGGGTCTATTGCTGGGAAACATGTTATCTGGGACAATGTTCTGGTGCTGTGGTGTTCATTGTGTTGGTGTTTCCGGGTTATAACAGATGCTGTATCTGTGTTTTCTCACCGATTTTACCTCATAAAATACATAAATAAATGACGTTTGGAGTCGGACGTTCATCCTGGCTCCGAGGGTTTATTGAACACGAGGTTAACTACTCAGCTAGCGGTGCAACGCAGCGCATAGCGAGGCCGAGACACCTTGTCATGCAGCACGCGCAATGCATTAACGCACTACACACAGAGTTCATCTTTACACTCCTCGGCGCATGCCAGTAATCTCTGCCTCTCTCCATCCAAAACTCCGACTGACTCCTTGCCATTCCCATAAGCTAATTAGATTCCCTCAGCAGATCCATCTCTTTTATTTCCCTCATCCTCTCATTGATCCTAATCCACTCTCTCTTCACCCACATCTTTGACTCGCTCAGGCTCCAGAGGTTGGTGCCTCTCCCCTGAAAAAATGGGGGAGCAATAGCAGAAAGGTTAGCGCAGTGTTTTTTAACCCATTTCCCGAGTTTTAGTTCCCAGCTACGGTTATCATCAGTGGAGAGTGATATCTGAACATGCCTTGGCCCTCCTCTTCACCAACCCGCACTGACCAGCATGGTGAAGTATGGTCAAACAACTCCCACAACTGACACAGTGTTTAAAAGGCTTCATCCCGCAGCCGATTGAAAATGCGCTCGCCACAAATGAACCGCAATACTTTGCTGATCTTGTCAAGCAACATAAATCATCACGCAAATTCCGGTCATCCTCGCAGCGGCTTTTGGCTTACCATCGAACAAAGACGGTCACTGCATTGCGCGCTTTTAGATGTGCTTCTGCGGCCATCCGGAAAGCTCTTCCGATATTAGGAAGCCACTGGACCTATGCACTGTAAAATCTCGATTTAAAACAAATTTCTTAAGAACTGCTTTTCGTGTTTAGCTTGTTGTCCTTCCTCCGCACCTCCAATTAGCATGGTTGGCTACGTACGGTGCTAATTAAGTTCAACATACTGTACATGCATCACAGAGATAATCACTTCTCCACCAAGCACACAACTAGTAACCAGAATTACAATGATAATCCGAACAATAATTATCTGTTAAATGAGATAACAAAGAGAGCCAACAAACAGCGTCACCCTTTGGTCTTCCATTTCTGTCCTCTTTCGGCACCACAGCATCAATCACATCACAAAATATATAACACCATGAATATTAACAGCGACAGACCACATGCCTTTTTTTTCTCTTCACGTTTTCAAATTCAAAATGTACAATATAATCCACGTCATTACCAACATCACATTGTGCTGTCAGGATCACGGGGTGAAACGAATCAATCTTTTAGAACTCCATCATCAAAGTGTTATATCACACCAGGAAATGACTCCCGAGGATGACACCATGGATTTACTTCTGGAGTCTCTTTGAATTAAAAAGTCTATCTTGACCGACACTACATTGCACTCCTTCGTTCTTTGTAGAAAGTGTCTCCCTGCACGATGCACATCAATGTAATACTTTAGCGATGAAGTCTGCATCTTGCCAAATTAAGTTAAACATTGAAACCGATCGTATTACACTGGTCAACAAAAAAAAATACATTTTTTTCTGGCCTGGACTTTTGCAGCTGTTTTAGACTAATTTCAGGGTGCTGATTCCAAATCTGATCTCAGATTTGCTCTATCACATCTCATTTTATGCTATCGGCATAGCCCATTTTCATTGATTTTACCCGAAATTAACTCTGTCACTTATGATTGCAAGTTGTTGCGAGTCAGTGACTGCTTTAGTGTTAAAATACGGTGCTGTATTTTTAGGATAGTGTGTTTATAATATCATTTTATGTAGATATCCACATTTATTTAATATTTTTCTTCTGCAGTTTTTATTGAAAATGCAATATTTGATATCTCAAAAACCTGATGTGATAGACAAAAACTGATGCCAGATTTGGAATCAGCACCCCAAAATTAGCTTAAAACCGTTGGAATACCTTATGCCAGAAAAAGTGTGTTGACCAGTGTTATTGCTTTGCGCGCTCATGAGCGACCTGAGACCATCAACAACACGTACTTGAGAACCCAGAGTAAATGGGCGACTTCCCAAATTAGAAACCAGCCTCTCAGCAGTGCTGTTGGCTCGGTGTTTAACATGGCCATTACGTCTTCTTGGTTCTTTCGGTAAAGTCACGTAGAAGGGAAATAATAAAATAATAAAAATAAAACATAATCAAATAATTCTCACGACGTTTCGGCCACAACGCAAGCAGCCGTCCTCAGGTGAAGAACAGGTCTGTCGGGAAGACAGCATCTGAATGAAACACCCCAGGCTTGGAGCGTATATTTAAGCTGGGTTGGCCATTACGATTAACCCGAGTTACTAAGAATGAACAATGTATGGATATCTAACTAATTTCTGGAAGGTTTGTTCCATGAAATTAGTTTTCTCTCAATTTCTGTCGATTATTTCAGTGGCACATCTATAAAATGGATCACCCTGTATTATTGGAATAAAAACTGGTTCGCACGACTGCAGTACTATACGGAGCTTTTGCAATTATAAAGTGTTTTCAGGTTGCACTACTTGTTCTTGTTTTTAGAATATGGAGCGGAACCTGCAGTACAATCTGAAAACACATACATCGAAGCACATCAACATTGATTATGTTAAATTCAGTCGTGAAAAGTCTTAAGCAACTGGTTAGGAGTTTTATTCGAAACAATTTGATCAATACATTGGCACATATAAATAATGTTTTTGAAAACGAGGCAATTTTTTCAGGTAGTGGAGGGTTAATGAAAATGATTTTTGCATAAAACTACCACGTGGCCCAACCCAAAAACAAACGCGAATCATTGCATTGGCTACGGTTTAAATGAATATGAAAACACATTGGACAGCTATAACAACAGGTTTTCGCGAACTTACAGGAAGAAATCCATTGTGTTGAGATATACTCCGTGACGCATTCCCCTTGTAAATGCAGCCAATACATAACCAACACACATGCAGCCCCATACATAAAGTGAGGAAGGTGTCATGCCTGAGATGACATATGCACGTACCAGACAGTACGTTTTGTGAAAAGGCCTTGAAGCACATTGAAAGCAAAAGCTTTAAATCTCTCCGGCTATATCGCCAAGATTGATGGACGTTTAATATCTACTTTAATAAAAACGTACACACATCCAGGTACAGCAATTGATTTTGCTCCACTGTTGTCTGCTGTCCACTTCGTATCCCCAAAGGCTGTTGTGCATGGTGGTCACCCATCTAAGCAATATCCAGGCTCACATCTACTTAGCTTCCGAGATCAGACACTATAAAGTACATTGCAGGTAATTTGGTCGTAATCGCTTCAATAAAGGTAATCATGTACAGGCCCTTTGTAAAGGCACGCATCGGCAAAGGACTTCCCATACCATGCTGTGTCAGTCGTGGGTATCGTTTCGCCACACTTTACCATACTGGTGAGTGGGAGTTGAAGCGAGCATCCCTGACCAGTGAGGATATCACACGCATTTGACGTTAGCCGTGGCAGGGGACAATGCAGAGGACCTTGGGAGAAGTGCACTGTAGTTTACATATATATTACATAAGATAGAGTGCCACGATAAATAAATAAATAAAGATTAATAATACAGGCTGGCTAAATCCGTCAAGAGGCTTACTGAGTATTCATCAGTGAATGCATTTAATTGTATGTCTGTATCTTATCTCTATTCAGTTAACCATCATTTAAAAATCATATTAACCCGAGTTGCATCCAAAGTGTTAATTGTGGCGTTCATAGGCTGACTGGGGAGACCCAGAATGGAAAGGCCAACGCGGGCAAAGCAGAGGAATTTAGGGTGGCGTTTAACATTTTACCAGGCAAGGTAAACAAATGCATTACTTTAAAATTAAATGTATCCATAAGTACATTATGAGTAAAATTATAAACCTCCACGTGTGTCTTTAGCCTCACTTGCCGATATTGCAAAAGATTTATATTTGAGAGCTTGACTGCTGTAGACACAACATTTAGTCAATTTACAAAAACAAGTGCCCTCCTCTGGAGTGACGGAGGATATTCTATCTACTCTGCAAACACAAAATCATTATAATAACCCCGTCATGAAACTCGAGGCGAGTTGCGGTGACAACAACCTACAGGGATATTCAGAGGTGAATGGAGAATAACAGTAAAGTAGCAAAGTAAGTTTGCAGGGAAAGAATTGAGTTGAAAACTAGAAAACGAAGCGTCATCACCCACAAGACGTTGGAAAGGGTGCCAGCATTGGCACAAGTCTTTCATTTTTACCATTTGCATCTTGCCGGGTCAGCCCTACACCAATCTCAATAATAAAAATTGGAGTAAGTAGTACTTGGCAATATTAAATAAAAATCTATGTTATACTTTAAATACCACTGGTTACATACATCCAATGTAATAAAACCTGTTGTCACACAAAGTCCGCAACCATCCCAATATAAAATCAAGTGTGCTATGCACCACGACAGAAGATTATCGGTCGTATATTAGTGCAGTCCCCTATATATACATATTAAGACGTTTTCAGCTAATTCATGAGTGTTTATATGTGGGAGGGAATTAGAGCACCCGAGGAAAAACTCACGCGTGTCAGAGGGAAACACTCTTCCCCCATATACGGTGGACGGAATTGCTAAGAGCCCGCATTTACTGTACTGCCTTCTCCTGGCAAGCCAGGATATGGCACCTTGGCACTGATGGAAGTTTCACAACATTGCAGCTTTGCAGGATAAATAGGTACATTCTGGGTTAGAGGTGACTTCCACTACCACCCTGCTGTCTGTCTGTACACATTTAAAAATATATATTTTAAGTGGATAATTGTTACATTTTAGTTTTGTGCAATATGAGCCATCCATGAATGTCTTGTTAACATCAGACAACCATAATTATGTGGTTTAACAGGCCTAATTTTGCCAATGAGACTCACAAATTCAAAACCAGTCCAGAGTTTGCCTGCTAAAATGGTGCAAGTAGAAATGTTACGCAAAAATTTTTTCCATAAACAGACAGATTCCTGTGTCTTTAATCATTCATCTCGAGCTCAGTTTTAAGTAACTTAATCGGAAGGTGGGAGGACTGTGGCTCACCCTTTGTCATCTTGAATCAATTAAGTACAACACATTTTTTTGTTTATCAATTGACAGCTATTTTAAAGTGGTGAGCATCGCAGGATTTTGGACGTTCAACACGGGATGACCTCACCACAGTGCAAGCTCAGCGCAACGATGATGTCATCAGCGGTACTGACCGTGATGATGATGACATCTTTGATGCAATTAAATCCTGAGCTTCAAGTGCAAGTGTTGAAAACTCACGCGTAGAAACTATTTATTGATGCAAATTACATGAAAATGTGTTCAAATCTAACTAATCAACGATTTAATTCACCAGCGATGACAGATTCACCAATTCGTGCAGCTGCAGTCGTGCGCATTTAGCCGTCAAAGTGCTGTGTGGCCGGGTGCGGCGCAGTCTCCTCATCGCTTCTCGAGGCCGGAGAGCCGCGTGCGGATCAGCTCCACGACGAGATGCTGAGGGCGGCGCGCGAACTCAGTCAGGACGTCGTGTGGACTGCTCACCTGGTCCCCCGCCAGCCGATCGAGGAGCGTGACGCACACCACGCCGGCTGCCACAGCAACAACGACACACAGAGCACTACTATTTATGCAGTGCTCTGCTACGAAGCACACAAGATGCACCTCCCCTCTTCTAGACATTTGTCGATACACTTCTAAATGAAGGCATTTCCTCATGACGGTATATTAGCCATAGCCGGGTTCATAGCGCACGAACGAATTCTAGCCTGCTCTCTTTCTCGGCCTAGATATACACCTCCTCTCATGTGTTTTCCAGTTGTGTCACTCATCATGACGCCAACTTTGCAGCTTTCTTTATTGCATTCTACACATCTCTTCCTGTCGTTGATTATAGCGCAGTTCAATTTGAGCAAATCTGAGATTGATTAAAACTTCTACATTCCCCATTCATTCCTACGCCTTCATTTCTCCAATCCAGTATTTTGGAAAACGTCTTATAATATCGACCAGAGAATCTCCTTGCCAGGCTCTCCTTCTGAAATTTATTTTCTCACTTCACGCGATCACCGTAGCTATTCTATTTATGGTGCATTGGGATCTACGGATGAAATGTGCCTTACAAATTATTATTCTTTACAATTATCCTTGCAAATGGTTTAAACCGTTTCTAAATGTTGTTTTTGTTTAGGCTATGATTAGATACGGTATGTAGAACACCAGCACTCCACGTCGCAGTTTCAGGCAACACGCAATGGGTGATTTTGCGGAGGTGAATTATATAAACGCCAATGCTGGCTTATTTTCAAACCCGGTTCTTCTGCATAACAGCTGCATGTATTTCGTGCTACAACCTGGTGGAGGAAGCTCTGTTGAATCCACTCTCTGAGAGTACAAAACTATAGTGTAATTTTCTGTTCCCCTAAAATATAGCCACGTGAACGCTGATACTGCAAAGCAACTGCAGATGCCCATCTGAAGCTGTTTTACTTGTAATGGTATATTTCATTTCCTTCCACCAGGACCTTTCTGAACACATGATTTGCCCACGGCTATAGCCGATTCACCTCCAATCCAATGAATTGTCGCAATTGAAGGTTGTAATTAGCTAAGGGATTCAACGGTTGTTTTGTCTCCCTTTTGACCCTCTCATTTATTATTGATTTGAAGCTTTCGTGACCGCAGGAATCCATACTCTTTGGTTCTTTCGGTAAAGTCACGTAGGTAGAAAAATTAAATATTATTCTTTTTTGTTTCATTACATTTTTCTACCTGCGTGACTTTACCTCTCATTTTAATTCTCGTTTTATCTGGATCGTTTGTACAGTAACAGTGGAATATAATAAAAGTTAAATTGGAATATAATTTGTGAAAAAACATTCCAAGCCATCCTCAATCAACAGGTGGATGCAGACCATGGGAGACATTTTTGACCATACTTCACCATGCTGGTCCATATGGCTTGATAGGGGTAGGTGGGGAAAGGGCAGGACCAATTCTGATATCACTTTCCAATCATATTAGCTGTTACTGGGATTCGAACTCGGGTCAGTGGGTTCATATCGCTACTGTACGCGCAAACCACTCTACCCTCCACTCCACCATAAATAAAAACTATTCTCAACCATACAATTCGAGCTTTAACAATGAATGTTCACCTTAATCGACTAACCGTTGCTTCGCTACACCCTGACAGCTCAAGTTGCATGCGTCTCTGAGTGTGTGCTGGGCATGTAGGATGTTCTGCTTTGTGTGGTGTGCATTCATCTCGTGCCCCCCCCACCCCCGTGTTGGGATGAAAACGGGACGCACCTTGCAGGCCGCTGAGGCGGCACAGTACGGAAAACACGGACGACTCCATCTCGATGTTGCACACCCCCGCTTCGTGCGCCGCGCGCAGATACGCCAGCTTCTCCTCGTGGCTGTACGTGCACACGGCACCGTCCAACCGGGCCTGGCCTGCACACGAAGAGTCCGCAAATTTAGCTTTTACACACACACACGAACAGAGGCACTAGAACGGTGTGGAATGTAATGATCGTCGTAACAGTAGAGACATGCTGCTCGAAGCTTGTTGGCTTAATGGCCTCTTAACAGTGCTGCTATTTTTTGGTTTTGGAAGCCAACATCGGCCGTAATTCTTGCGGAGGTGTATCACCTGTACCTTCCCTTCTAGCCCCACCCTCCCAGTCCCTGACTGCCACATTTAGATAAGCTCCTCCCCGCTCCTCTGAACCAGTATATAAGATCTTATCTCTTGGATTTCTCTTCACTTGATACAGTAAATTTGGCTGTGATGTCCCACCGTCGTGATTTAATTTAGTTATTTTCATTCATTATTATTTTATTATTTTTTACCTACGTGACTTTACCGAAAAAACCCAAGAGTATTAATGGCCTCTGTAAAAGGGGACTGGGTGGGAAGGAGACGAAAGAAGATTAACAATAATCCCATGTGACCAAATCACCCGAATGCAACCCTACCTCATCACATCTCAGAAGCTCAGTAGCGTTGAGCTCGGATAGCACAAGGATGGACAAACACCGTGCGCAACAGCTTGTTATAGGCTGCCGGGCACTCTGACCCCTGAGCCACCTGGCCACCTCCGACGATGGCGTCGCCTTAAACATACACCCCCTCCCGCCACCCTCCCACCCAACTTGAGGCTTACGACCTCTGTTGGTCACCCCGGTGTCATATCCGCACCCTCGTAGAAGTCGTGTGTGCACATGGTGTTGCCCAACACGGTTTGGAAGCCGCCCACGGCGCGGCCACAGGCGACCAGCTCGGCAGCCAGCCCGGGGTGCAGCTCCGTGCTGCGCACCACAGACTTGCCCAGCACCATCTGCTCCATCTGTGGCTGGAAGCATGCGTCTACAGCCGAGCGCGACACCACCACCGTGCCGGGCTCCAGACCTGCAGTACGACCAGGAGGTGCAGGGAGCAAGCGGTTATAAAATTGCAATTGCACGGCTGTATTTTGCCATGTTTATTTCCTGAAAAAGGCAATGTGCGTCAATGCTGCCCTCAACTGTGCGTCTTGGACCAGAGGATACGTGAAGGGATTTCAGACGTAGTTTTGCGATATCCGTTTGAGTGGGCCATTCTCTACGCATCAATAGTGTGGGAGTGGCAGTGATGAAGACGGTCTGTGTGTGGTGCTGCTCAATCTGTCCAAACTCGTTTTTCCATGCTGTTTGTGTTGTATAATGTAAATCTATTACATTTTTGCGATGTTTATGTGTACTGTTTACACATATGCGGTTGCCTTGAAAAGCACCTAGAAATACTCTCAAGACTTGGAGGCCTAATAAATTCAAATTGCTATTATGATAGTCCTACCTTGTTCACACACATTCCCCCCACTGCTCAATTGTGAAAGAGATTCGTTGTGTTAACGAAATGTCACCTATACTCTTTGGTTCTTTTGGTAAAGTCACTTTACCGAAAGAACCAAAGAGTATGGATTCCTGCAGTCACGAAAGCTTCAAATCTAAATGTCACCTGACTGAAAGGATTTTATTAATTTAAAGGGCTTCAAATATGTTTCAGTACTGTAACTCCCCCACTAATGTGATATCTTGCCTCTCCCTTCGATCCTATTGCCCCAATGTCCAGACCTTCAAATACATAGAATGAATAAATGAATGAATAAATAAATAAATTCATAAATAACGTGCGGTGACAATACATAGCTTCTAGAAGTAGATTTATTTTGTAGAATCATCCAGGGCCGGAAGACATTTCTGGAAGCTTTGGCTTGTCACTGCTCATCATTTACTTATTCATCACGTTACCTGTTTATTTAGTTTATATCTCTGCCGACTCCTCCAGGAGAGCTCCCCCACCCCTGAAGTTCTGAACATTGGGGCCATAGGATCCAGGGGATAGGTGGACACCACAACTGGCAATAGACCAATGTTCACGTCTTATAATTTCTTCCTGAAAGATCGTGAACTTCAAAAGCATACACAGGTAAAAGTTTTTACATTTCTCCCCATAACCCTCACTCCATAGTGATAATGCACCCGAACAGGCCGGTTTTATTTTAACCCTTAGTTCTTAAGTCACTGCGGCAGAGAGGTGCTGTCATACCAAGTCCACCCGACGTGCCGATACGAATGACGGTAACATCACGGCAACGCGCGTGGTGCAACAGCTTTATTAGCTCATGCAGCAAAATGGACATGGAAGGGACCCCCATGCCGTGCTGTACTCACGAACAAGCAGACACGAGACAAACACACACAGACACATGGGTGTAAGAGCACGCATTGGTGTGGGCACACACAAAGCAAGGATCACTTTTCTAATTATTATTGTTATTGTAACGTACCACGTGTGTAAGTATGCATGAACCATTAAGGTCCAGAGGTCGCTGTGGTCAATGCCTTTGATGCCATCACATCCTGACTTTGCTTCCTTCCTTCTGCAAGATCCCACAGCTGTAATAAAGTCAACACCTATCCTTCAAGGTCTGTTCCTAGAGTATCACATCTTCTGGAATTAGGTCCAACCTCTGGGTGTCCACTCCAATGCCTACCTAGGACTACCACATTGCCTGGCTACCTGCTCAGTTTTAGTGTTGAAAAACCTGCACTGCACCACTGATAAGAACATGCCGTGTATAGCAACTGATATAACATGGCACTGAATTTATTATTCCGTGACACATTATACTGTTGCACAATTTACCAACAAGTTGCTCTTTTATTATTATTATTACCCAGCAATGGATTGACAAGAAGCTCAACTGAGAGAGAGGTCACTGCAGAGGCAATGTGTCTAATTCCCAGTCATAGATATTGGAAGCCATGGGCACATGCTATTAAACTTAGCCTCTGTGTGACAAGCTGTATTTTAAATCACATTTGAGTAGGGTTAAAGTGTGGTGTCCCTTAACACTTATTACAAACTGCCTGTACATATTTGAAATATAGAACCTACATAGTTTGCGTATAGTGAGATAATATGAACATTTTTAAAAGGAACGAAACAGGAGGATTTCTCCACAAATCTAGCTGTTGCCTGATGAAGCTAGTTGTAAGTACTGGTGAAACGTCATACTCAGATTGTAAATGTTGTGAATTTTCTCTCCAACAAACCGGTGTGCTGTACTAGTAACGAATTGACATGTTCTGTTTACGTGACAACCCTTACTAATTGTCTGTGTCGGGTGGTGGCGGGTTTATCGACCCATTTATATTTACGCGATCAATCAAAAAAAAACTATATTATGGATAATATGAATATGGTGAGTTCAGAGATTTATGAAACTTCCGTATGAAATATTGTACGCCTAATATAAACTGCCTCCCTCACACCCCAGATGTAATGCTTGATTCTCCATTTCCTTGGTAAACATTCCCTAACCACGTCACTGATCATGTGCATGGATTCATGTAATGATATCAATTCTATAGCCTCTTACTGTACAGTCAGGGGGCAATCGCAGTAATTATAATCTAGAGGTTGTGCAAACACTGACCCTCGCCGTCTATTCCTGTTGTTGATTCACGTCACACAGTGGCTAGAAACTATGACATGTTTCCACCGCAGCGGTATACATCGTACAGGTAAAATATGAACAATATGAATTTAAATTTATGAATGATGCCCTGACTGGTGAGCATTTTAAATTTCGTTGTACTGGTGACAATGACAATGAACGATCTATCTATCTATCAATAACGAAAATTCAGACTTTGAAAGTCAATTCAGACTTTGAAGTAAATTTTTGATCGAACTAAAAGGTTAACTCTGAGCCATGCTTGTACAATGATGGTGTTGATTATGACGGTGATCATCATCATAACCAATCGTTCACTCTATCAATACTCACTCGTGGGCACAGGCCCTCGTATGATAAGTAGCAGTGATTAATGTGGTGGTGGTGTTGATCACTGGTGTTCTTACACTGGCTGCCAGCACGGGTCCCGCCTTGTACATGCTGTATCGGTCATTGTTGCCACATAGGTCGGTGATCGGATCCTGAACCGTCTCTGCGAGGGCGAGCTTCGTGCACAGAATGCCCAAAAACTCGCGCATGCGGGACGCGCTGCCTCCAACACAAACAAACTGGAACACACACAGAAGCAGAAATCAATATGTATTCTATATATCAGGGAACATAGCGTTTCTCATCTGGCAAAACAGGACGTTGCTCTTGTTAAGTTTAAATCCCCGTCAGCACTATTTTCTCAGTAATCATGGAAAGGTAGCCTTTTACTTATTTCCCACTGCACAACCGGCTCGGCATGGCAGATACCAAGTGGAGAAGCCACTTGTACTGTTAGAAGTCCACACTGGCTTGGCTCAGATGGGTCAGTGGCAAAGGAGTAAAAGTGTAAATAGACCAATCCCCCTTGAAGAGGTAAATTTTCTCGGCTTCAACATCCGACTGACCCGCAGTCGGATGGGGAAGGCATCCATCTTCCAACCACCCAGGACATCGATGCCACCGTGATACCCACAATGTAATGCAACCCATATGAATATATTTATAAATTGTACATAATCTACCGTAAGTTAATATTTCCCAAAAATGTCCTTTTAGAAAATGAGCTATTTATATGTTAGCTTGTTGGATTGTGAAAGGCTAAGTGTTTACAGAGGGCATGGTGTTATGACCATAATCTACTAAGTAACTTTTAGAATTAAATCTTTTAATCTCTGCCACGTGAAAATGTGCGCTTGCAATTTGGATTGCACGAGCAAAGTTCGTAGAGCAAAAACCGCCCAAGCAGCGTCACCTTAACATCTCCAAACATGGCGGGGAGGTCATGGGTCAGAGTTCCCAGGCCGAGGTGATACAGCACATCTTCGGCCATCGTGTGGACATGGAGGTTGGGCACCCGCACAAGCCCAGTCCTGGTTTTACATATACACAAACACACACGGGTAAACACACCAACCATTGTATCAGGTATTACCTCTATGTAACTTTCATCCTATGTCGATTGTTCAATGTTAATGTGCCATTTTATTGAGGGACTACGACTCTGTGGTAACTTGGTGTGGCCTGGTACTGTTTTGTTGTTTTTGCTGCCTTGCCCAGTCTTGATATATCTGACTTAATGAATTTCGTATTACTTATATGTAATGACTTACCATTTTCTCTCTATTTTGCACTCCTATCGTTTTTTGTATTGTATGCCGTTGTAACTTGCTGACCTGCCCATACTAGACATCTGTGAAAAACATCTTCATAGCTCATCGAATTCCTCCAGTCTGATTAAAGATTCTGCGTGGTATATGTTACAGTACGTGACATAAAGTACAGCAGCTACGACTCGGACGTTGGGCAGGTCTTATGCCATGACCGAGCATTGTCCCGCGATCGGTTTCACCCATTGGTTAAAGATGCATGTGTATGGTCAGTTCGGTGTGATTGAGCTGTGATTGGCTTTACTTGCACGTGTTGAAAAGTGGATGATCACTCACAGAGACGCATAAATTACTGCCTTGCTTGTGATTGGTGGGACTTGCACGTGTGAAGGTGGAATGACTAATCTCCCCGGCAGATTATTCATATCCTGCTCATCATAGGTCGATTGTGCGTGCTTTTAAAATCAAACAGTTGATTGCCCGAAACCATGTTTGCAGATTTCTGATTTGGAGCAATTAGGTAGGCAGCCAGTTGTAATGACTTAGAGTGTAGCTGCTCTCCCATTGCCTGATGACGGCTCGGCTGTGTATAAAAGTAGAGCTCGGAGGCTTTGCCTAAATGAATAATTTACCCGCAGTCAGGTACGCTACCAGTAGCCGTGGAGTTTGAAGGCGCAGGGTTGATTCAACAGCCCGCTGAGATCTGCCAAGTGTGTATGCTCGGAATAAACTCCTACACTGGCGCTGTGTAGTTGAATTGATATATTTGATATATTTTTTTTTATATATTTTATACCAGGGTCCTTGGACGTAATAGGAACGCCCCTGTGTGGACGGCGGTGTCTGGTTAAGGGCAGCAGCAGAGCTGGGCCAAGCAGAAGGGCCCCGAAACGCTGCTGTCCCCCTTAGCTCCGCCATGTGGCAAGGCGGGAGCGGTGCAACCGTGTGCTACCTAGCTTCCGATTTAACGTTGTTGGCTACGTACGGTGCGATACAAGTTCTACATGGAATAACGTCGTACAACCTGCAAAGCCGAAACTCTTGTGCCGTGGACTCCTGAGAATCATCGGTGAACTGTCCCGCTAGAGATTAGTGAGAAATGCTGTTGTGGGTGGTGCCTGGCGTAAGAGGTGCAGAATTGTGACGACGAGGTGGTGTGGGGTGCCGTCTGGTAGATGCAAGTACGTTTAACTTCTTTTGCACCGTACGTAGCCAACCGTGATAATCCGAGGTGCGTGGTAAGGACTATAAGCTAAACACAAATACGTTAAAAAAAGAATGAGTTTTCAATGTAGATTTAAAAGTGCATAGCTCCAGTAGCTTTCCTAATATCGGAAGAAAGCGCGTTCCAGATGGCCACAGAAACGCATCTGGAAGCATGCGGTGCAGTCACCGTCTTTGTTCGATGGCTTGCAGCCCAAAGCCGCGTGATGGTTTATGTGCCTTGACGAGATCCGCAAATGGTATTGTGGTTCATTTTTGGCAAGCACTTTGTGGGTGTGTGTGTGTAATGAGTTCGACCTTGTAATGTGCGTGGCGCGCGAGGTCACATCGCGATTTAACACGTGGGAGTTGAACGGTGTAGGGGTTATGGTTGAAGGGGAGTACGGTATAGTGGGCCCTCGGGCACCACCGTGAATATCTAGAACCCGAACGTATCGCCCAAGGGCTGGGTAAAAAAAAATCACAAGTGTGTGCGTAACCCCCAGTGTTATCCGAATTTTTATTTGGACTTCCTCCACCTGGACGGCCATCCACAGCGGCCTTTGTATGTCTTAGCGGTGGCTGAGCCAAAATGATTTCGGAGCGTGTGCGAGTCCAGGAAGGCACGAGAGCAGAGGTTTGCAACATGTGGCTCGGCAACCGCATTGCGCCTATTTAAGGACTGCTTGGTTGATGCATTGCAGCTCATGAAATATTTAGGTGTTTTTTTTTACAGATTATCTAAAAAAAAATTGCTCTTGTTATTTTGATGACCGACTCCCTGCACTAGGGCATAGGTGTAAGTCTGCTCTGTAATTACTCTTGATGGTGGTCCATATGCATCCTAAAGATAACCCCCCCCCCCGCCCCCAAAAGAGTACACATGTGCTGGTCCCCACACTACTCCATCATAAGTGACCTGGCTGATCATATGACATACAGACATCAGCAACATGCACTATGCATGCTATAGAATACAGTAAATGCCCTGTACACTCCAGCATATCCTCTAGTGTTCTGGGGATATTTACGTGCAAAAAAATATTAACCTTGTATGTACACTACAGCATCGGGATAATCCTTTGGCTGGGGAGTTTTTAATTTAGAAGCCTGCGGGAGCGACCCCAGGAGAGTACGCTTGTTTGGTTCTGCTGCTAGGGACGACTGCTCTGGGGCCGCTCTTAATACTGCAGATTGTTTTGGATAAAGATTACTTTGAAAAAGCAAAACCATTAGCTTCACCTCTATTGCTCCCTTGCGTGCATGGGGTTTCTCTGGGTTCTCCAGCTTCTGCCCACTGGGTAATAAACACCTTGAAATAAAAACTCTATGCAAGGGCCTGCCTGAAAACGGGTTCTACTAACCGGTGTGGTTTACCTGGATAAATAATTATTAGTGATTATAAGTTAACTATAAAAAAAAACACTTACATTTCCTGGGAGCAACTTGTGGCTCATTGGCAACGATTCTGCAACTCCTGGTATATAAACTCAACATTTTTATTTTACCAGGTAAGCCCCACAGAGCTATATGGCTAGGATTGAAGCTTTCGTGACTGCAGGAATTGCTATACTCATTGGTTATTTCGGTAAAGTCACGTATGTAGAAATAAAATACAAATTCAATTAAAATATATCACGACGTTCTTTGTGTGCTGTGTGGTTTACGACATTTTCACCCGAGGACGAGCCCTTGTGTTGCGTTCGAAATGTCGTGATCTATTTTCTTTTTATTTTGTTTCTATTTTATTGTATTTCTACATACGTGACTTCACCGAAAGAATCAATGAGTATAGCTATGTGGCTCTTTTTCAGAAGTGATCTGTCCACAAGTGATAGCTCAACGAAGTGGCTTATCTGGACATTTATAGCAGCCAAATAATCAACATATTTCTAAAATGTGGAGGGGGGATACACCAGAAGGACCCGGAGAAAAATTCACGCGACCACGGGGAGAACATGCAAACCCCAAATATACAGGCGCTGGGGTTTGAACCGAACCCATGACCTCTTGTATACCAGGTGAGTTAGTTAACATCTCGCCAACGTGGCATTACTTAATGCATTGGACTCAATACAAGTACAGATACTATAACATTTATATAAAGATGTGTTAAATAAATTACTCTACTAAAACAAACTGACACCTAAGTTAATGTTAATGCTGTCACAAATCCGCAGTCGACAAATATTCTAAAGTCTTGTAGTTCACCAATACGGGTCACGAACTACAGTTTGTGTGATTAAATACATTTCGTTTTGTAACTGCTATGTTTGATCATTGCTGATACGAGGTGCTGGGCACACAACATGGAAATGGGCGGTGAAATTGGCGAGGAGCAGCACTTGCTGCAGATCGTCACGGTTTCGAGACAAGTAAGCTGCCGTGGCTAACACTACAGGTGCATTAACAAACTAACAAAATGCACCAACTCGCTTCGAAGTGAAGTTAAAAATCCAGTGACGTTTTCGCAACACACTCGGCCATATGCGTGTCTGCGTCACGTTTCAAATTTGACTAATGCGTAAAATTGCCGACGAATTCTTTAATTGGGTAAAACCACGGAGCGACATTGTCCCCTACAACTAGAAAATATCAGTCCAGTCTGTGAGGCAACACATTTGTGATAGTCTTGCACTATACGAATGGGATGAACATCACACGTATTCAATTATTTTTTTTTTTATTTTAACAGATCTAACACAAAATACGTTTTGTTTTACGTAGCGTCGTTCATGCAAACTGCATGTCAATTGCCGTGGGAGCACAGACAAGCTGCAAGGATATCCAGGCGCTGAGCCCGCGCCATCAATTGTCCCAGCTCTACGGTCCTCTACATTAAGATGTTTTCAACCAATTAATGAGACTTTTCAAATGTGTGGCAGCCCTCGCAACTGATGGCTTATTGGCGAAAGTGGCCTCCTGAAAAGGAGTGAAGAACACTGAATCAGGTCGTGACCTTCCAAGCAGAAAAATTGTTCGGCGGCCGGCACGCCGCGTTCCATTTTCCTCCTGCTGTGGCTGGCGTTACATGCTGACTCCAGTCTACTCGGAACGCCCCTGTGTGGACGGCGGTGTCTGGTTAAGGGCAGCAGCAGAGCTGGGCCAAGCAGAAGGGCCCCGAAACGCTGCTGTCCCCCTTAGCTCCGCCATGTGGCAAGGCGGGAGCGGTGCAACCGTGTGCTACCTAGCTTCCGATTTAACGTTGTTGGCTACGTACGGTGCGATACAAGTTCTACATGGAATAACGTCGTACAACCTGCAAAGCCGAAACTCTTGTGCCGTGGACTCCTGAGAATCATCGGTGAACTGTCCCGCTAGAGATTAGTGAGAAATGCTGTTGTGGGTGGTGCCTGGCGTAAGAGGTGCAGAATTGTGACGACGAGGTGGTGTGGGGTGCCGTCTGGTAGATGCAAGTACGTTTAACTTCTTTTGCACCGTACGTAGCCAACCGTGATAATCCGAGGTGCGTGGTAAGGCCTACAAGCTAAACACAAATACGTTAAAAAAAGAATGAGTTTTCAATGTAGATTTAAAAGTGCATAGCTCCAGTAGCTTTCCTAATATCGGAAGAAAGCGCGTTCCAGACGGCCACAGAAACGCATCTGGAAGCATGCGGTGCAGTCACCGTCTTTGTTCGATGGCTTGCAGCCCAAAGCCGCGTGATGGTTTATGTGCCTTGACGAGATCCGCAAATGGTATTGTGGTTCATTTTTGGCAAGCACTTTGTGTGTGTGTGTAATGAGTCCGACCTTGTAATGTACGTTGCGCGCGAGGTCACATCGCGATTTAACACGTGGGAGTTGAGCGGTGTAGGGGTTATGGTTGAAGGGGAGTACGGTAAAGTGGGCCCTCGGGCACCACCGTGAATATCTAGAACCCGAACGTATCACCCAAGGGCTGGGTAAAAAAATCACAAATGTGTGCGTAACCCCCAGTGCGTGTTATCCGAATTTTTATTTGGACTTCCTCCACATCTGGACGGCCATCCACAGCGGCCTTTGTATGTCTTAGCGGTGGCTGAGCCAAAATGATTTCGGAGCGTGTGCGAGTCCAGGAAGGCACGAGAGCAGAGGTTTGCAACATGTGGCTCGGCAACCGCATTGCGCCTATTTAAGGACTGCTTAGTTGATGCATTGCAGCTCATGAAATATTTAGGTGTTTTTTTTACAGATTATTAAAAAAAAATTGCTCTTGTTATTTTGATGACCGACTCCCTGCACTAGGGCATAGGTGTAAGTCTGCTCTGTAATTACTCTTGATGGTGGTCCATATGCATCCTAAAGATAACCCCCCCCGCCCTCAAAAGAGTACATATGTGCTGGTCCCCACACTACTCCATCATAAGTGACCTGGCTGATCATATGACACACAGACATCAACAACATGCGCTATGCATGCTATAGAATACAATAAATGCGTTGTACACTCCAGCATATCCTCTAGTGTTCTGGGGATATTTACGTGCAAAAAAATATTAACCTTGTATGTACACTACAGCATCGGGATAATCCTTTGGCTGGGGAGTTTTTAATTTAGAAGCCTGCGGGAGCGACCCCAGGAGAGTACGCTTGTTTGGTTCTGCTGCTAGGGACGACTGCTCTGGGCCGCTCTTAATACTGCAGATTGTTTTGGATAAAGATTACTTTGAAAAAGCAAAACCATTAGCTTCACCTCTATTGCTCCCTTGCGTGCATGGGGTTTCTCTGGGTTCTCCAGCTTCTGCCCACTGGGTAATAAACACCTTGAAATAAAAACTCTATGCAAGGGCCTGCCTGAAAACGGGTTCTACTAAACGGTGTGGTTTACCTGGATAAATAATTATTAGTGATTATAAGTTAACTATAAAAAAACACTTACATTTCCTGGGAGCAACTTGTGGCTCATTGGCAACGATTCTGCAACTCCTGGTATATAAACTCAACATTTTTATTTTACCAGGTAAGCCCCACAGAGCTATATGGCTAGGATTGAAGCTTTCGTGACTGCAGGAATTGCTATACTCATTGGTTATTTCGGTAAAGTCACGTATGTAGAAATAAAATACAAATTCAATTAAAATATATCACGACGTTCTTTGTGTGCTGTGTGGTTTACGACATTTTCACCCGAGGACGAGCCCTTGTGTTGCGTTCGAAATGTCGTGATCTATTTTATTTTTATTTTGTTTCTATTTTATTGTATTTCTACATACGTGACTTCACCGAAAGAATCAATGAGTATAGCTATGTGGCTCTTTTTCAGAAGTGATCTGTCCACAAGTGATAGCTCAACTAAGTGGCTTATCTGGACATTTATAGCAGCCAAATAATCAACATATTTCTAAAATGTGGAGGGGGGATACACCAGAAGGACCCGGAGAAAAATCCACGCGACCACGGGGAGAACATGCAAACCCCAAATATACAGGCGCTGGGGTTTGAACCGAACCCATGACCTGTTGTATACCAGGTGAGTTAGTTAACATCTCGCCAACGTGGCATTACTTAATGCATTGGACTCAATACAGTACAGATACTATAACATTTATATAAAGCTGTGTTAAATAAATTACTCTACTAAAACAAACTAACACCTAAGTTAATGTTAATGCTGTCACAAATCCGCAGTCGACAAATATTCTAAAGTCTTGTAGTTCACCAATACGGGTCACGAACTACAGTTTGTGTGATTAAATACATTTCGTTTTGTAACTGCTATGTTTGATCATTGCTGATACGAGGTGCTGGGCACACAACATGGAAATGGGCGGTGAAATTGGCGAGGAGCAGCACTTGCTGCAGATCGTCACGGTTTCGAGACAAGTAAGCTGCCGTGGCTAACACTACAGGTGCATTAACAAACTAACAAAATGCACCAACTCGCTTCGAAGTGAAGTTAAAAATCCAGTGACGTTATTCGCAACACACTCGGCCATGTGTGTGTCTGCGTCACGTTCAGGGCCGGCCCGAGGCATAAGCGAACTAAGCGGCTGCTTGGGGCCCCCTGGCCACCAGGGGGCCCCCGAATCGTTTTTTTTTTACAATTAAATAACTTAAACAAGTGATATAAATGAATTAATGAATGAATGAATAAATGATTCAAGACAAGAAAATTCTGTCGACAACTGCTGCTTTGTCACGGCTCACGGATGTCACGGCTCATTGACAATTCGCGTGGGCGCGGGCGCGGGCAGGTGCGCGCAATTGTACGTCACGATAATAAATACGCCTAAGCCATGTCACAAAAAAGGACGTATCCCTCTGGTGCCGAAAAAAGAAAAAAGAAAAGCTAGGAAGGAACGATTTTGAGGTCATTGTTGTACAGTTGACATTGTTGAACCCTTGCTGTTCTTATGTTTGCTTTCATTATTTAAGTATCTTTTTTTTTGTAACATTCTATTTTTGATTAGATTAATGTTTGTCTATTTTGGTTTTATTTAAAAGATTGCACATTTAATGCACATTTGCAAATAATTTATTTAATATGTTTTTTGTGACCGTTTGTATTCAGAAGTTTTAATAAAAGAGTGAAGTATTTTAAGTGTTGTTTTTATTTTTTATTAATACATAACCTCACTGTATTCGTTTATAATATTCGCTATAACATTATAGTGTGACATTTGTGTCAATAATCTTCTAGCACAGATGAGTCTGCGTGGTGGGAGGGGGGCCCCCAAATCAAATTCTGCTTAGGGCCCCCAAGAGGCTCGGGCCGGCACTGGTCACGTTTCAAATTTGACTAATACGTAAAATTGCCGACGAATTCTTTAATTGGGTAAAACCACGGAGCGACATTGTCCCCTACAACTAGAAAATATCAGTCCAGTCTGTGAGGCAACACATTTGTGATAGTCTTGCACTATACGAATGGGATGAACATCACACGTATTCAATTATTTTTTTTTATTGATTTTAACAGATCTAACACAAAATACGTTTTGTTTTACGTAGCGTCGTTCATGCAAACTGCATGTCAATTGCCGTGGGAGCACAGACAAGCTGCAAGGATATCCAGGCGCTGAGCCCGCGCCATCAATTGTCCCAGCTCTACGGTCCTCTACATTAAGATGTTTTCAACTAATTAATGAGACTTTTCAAATGTGTGGCAGCCCTCGCAACTGATGGCTTATTGGCGAAAGTGGCCTCCTGAAAAGGAGTGAAGAACACTGAATCAGGTCGTGACCTTCCAAGCAGAAAAATTGTTCGGCGGCCGGCACGCCGCGTTCCATTTTCCTCCTGCTGTGGCTGGCGTTACATGCTGACTCCAGTCTACTCGGAAGGCATTCGGCAATAAACTAAGGCTTGCTTACAAGATGTGTAAAAGTGACCAAGAACAACAAGGTTGAAATATCCAACGACACGTTGTATCTACGTCATATTTTTCACATGCATTGTCTTTCAACTTACTGAAATCAACGTCAATTGGCATGTTTTGGTCACGTGACACGTTGCTATATTTGGCCGTGTTGGGTGGAGGAGGGTGTACGACAATAATGATGGCATTATACTCGCGCGATCGGACCCAACAACCAATTAAGAACCATAATCCATGATACAGGGTTTTTTTTGGGGTTAGATCGTGTAAATATATAAATGTGTCGCAAAACCCGCCACCACCCGACACAGCCAACTAGTAAGGTTTGTCATGTAAACAGAACATGCCAATTCGTCACTAGTACAGCACACCGGTTTGTTGGAGAGCCAAACCACAACATTTACAATGTGAATACGACGTTTCAACAGGAACTACAACTAGCTTCATCAGGCGACAGCCAGATTTGTGGAGAAGTTCACCTGTTTCGTTCCTTACATAGAGGCGTAGATGTGATGACAACTCTTGTGCGAAGTTGGAGGGGGGTTATTTAATGCATAGTTATATGGTAATCGACGTACATTATGCGTAATTGGCAGAATAAAATCTATTAAATACATTTCAACAAAATAATTTATGAATGCGGAAAGCAATACTCACTCTGTACTGGCGTTTTCCCCTTCATTCTGAGTCAGGATTGGTGACATTTTAGGATCTGTATGAACAAAAACAAATACAATATCCCCGTATCACCAAAACAGACTGAAGGAGCAAGTGCTGTGAGCGAGTAGCACTTATGAAAGCCGGAACGCCACGCGAGGGGGGGTATGTGGTCAGCACCACGCCCAGTCGCCTTTGTCTCCCTAGTGGCGATGTTTTAACACACTGCACAAGGTACTCATTTGAGGCCGAGTCGACCTGAGGGAGGGCCAGGACCGGTTCAGATTATCGTCAGCGGTGTTGGCCGTGAGTGGGTATCGAACTCGGGTCGACGGGTTCGTAGCGCAGCAGGTGAGACGGGGGTTGCATGACGGGTTTCTGAAATATGACCGACACCGTGACTTGCATCGAAACTGCTCGAGTCAATCGTGGAAACAAAGCATTTGACGAGGACATTTGAAGTTTCGCTTCACGCCACAAATAACTGCAAGCTACAAGAGGGAAATAAATCCTTTGAACTTTTAATTCCACCTGTGGAATGTCAAACATGTCGGCATTACTATTATATGTAATTTGATAGAATATATGGGTATATATATAGCCCTTCTATTGGTCTATATTGTGGTATATATGTGTATACGCTAATTTACATAGATGCCGTGTTATAAGTATAAGTTAAGTAAATTGCAATTTTAAGCAAATTATTAAAATGGTTAAATCATGACAGATGAAAGATGCATAAGCATGAAAAGTTTATATGATCAAGTTCACAGCTCAATATAAAACGGATTTTTTCAAATGAAAATTAAGTTTTGAGTGGTGTTGTGGGGAGCGGTGGTGCAGTGGTAGCTACTCGATGATTACCAGCAAAAACGTCACAGTACTCAAAAGTAACTAATTGGGACGTTTTGTTTACGTGGAAAACCTTTCAAGTTTGACTGTCGGGTGGTGGCCGGTTAACGACACATTGATACTTACCCGATCTAACCCAAAAGCCTTTATTTTGAGCGATACAACTCGGCAACCTAAGTTCAATTCCCGGCCATGAATGACACCATTGCCAAGTGATATCAGAGCCGGTCTGGGTGCACCCATCCCCGTCATAACCAACTCGTGATGACAAATGTAGTGAAGTTTGGTCAAACAAGCGTCCTGTAACTGTCACGCCATAGAAAAGTTTTCACGCAGCCAGCAGCCTGTCAATGATGATGTTAATACAATGCCGGCAATTACATAACCGTGATTTTGTGTACCGCGTATGTGATGAACGCACTTTCCTTACTTGAGTTTAGCACTTTTTACATTGTATTCTCACGACAGTTTTAAATATTGTGTATATATATTTTTACTATTAACATGTAGCACTTGTGTTCAGTTATACATTTCTCCCCCCCCCCACCTCTCCCAAAAACAAACGTTACAATTACGTAGTATTTATTTTGTGAACAATTCGATACATAATGTATAATGTTCATCGACACATCGTGCCAAAAGTCCACGTAGTTGGCATGCCAATTATTATATACTTCCTCTTATTGATTTTACACAAAGCCCCCCCCCCCCTCCTCCTCCTAAGCCCCTCAATACAAAATAAAGTGAGCTGTCACTCCGGTTTTTTGCCACGTACCTGATTGTAAGACGACTGACCAGCTGGCGATCACGCGTTCTATTGGGCAAGCAACCCGGACTCATAGGGTCTTTATAGAGACACCACCCCTATGACACACACACACCCACCAACTCACAAAACCACATAATTCACGCGAACTGACCACTTCACGGATCCATCTCGTGACGCTCTTAAAACATTACAACCCAACCCCCCCCAGTAGAGACACTCCCCTCCGGTTCACGAGGCAAGCAATGGTCCCCATTGGTCTTTGAGTGGGAGGTGTGTGAGCAGCGTGAAGCATCTTGACAGCCACTGAGCTAGTGCGAGTGGAGGTTTGTCCAGTCGTGACGTTCCAATGCAGTGCCGTAATATGAAAGGAATGTCCTTGTGTGCTTTAGGTCATGGGCGTCACTGCATCATAGGCTATGCCTTTTTTGTGTCAGTCCACTGCTGAATGAACGCAACCCCGCGTCGTACGGGCCGCGGTCGGGGTTATTTTGACCATAATTTACCACGCTGGTCCAGTGTGGATTGCTCAGGGCGAGAAGCATAGACGTTGGGGGATAGTACAGGACAACAATGGATCCCCTTCACCCACACCCCTGCACCGCCCACAGCTGCCGAATGGGCACGTCACCCCGAAGTCTATGGATATCGGTGATGCACGGTGGTCGTCCATGTAGGTAACGATCCAGGCTCAAAGCCGCTTATGTTCCGAGAATTGACGGGCTTGGGTTGCGTCAGATGTGATTTGGTCAGAGGCTATATACAGTATAACAGTAACATATTCTCGTAGAATCTCAAAGCAATGAATTATAAAATAACAGACCGAAATAAAATGAGTTAAACTATTATCAGGAAATAGTTAATAATTTAGCTTTTTCAGGATACTATCCTCAAATGAAAATCTGTTCATTCTTAACCATATATTTTAAACACCAACCCACATTACAGTCCTCTATATATCACACATTAATCGCAAACATGTGCAGCCTTTTGTCAACTCACTGCTGGATTAATACAAGGTGCCCATGTGCGATGTTTGTGGTGCGTGGGGTTGATTGCTGGGGTTCACTGTGGGTTTCGTGAAGGCGCTGGGCCCCAGGAGAACGAGGTTCACGTTTGAGTACTGAGCCATGCTGGTCTAGAACGGAACTGAGGAACCGTGGGGTATAATCAGGTTCAAGTCACAAAGCAGTTAAACGATCAGACGGAGCCAAAAAACAAACTTCTTCTTAACCGTTGGCCACATCCTGTTAACTTCAGTGACGCACACTACTGGTGTCACTGCGCTGTTTAAAATTTACATGTCTAGGGAATTGCTGTGATTCATTTCCTCTTTATCGAAGTTAAAATTAGGTGGTGGGCACACCAGGGCACGTCCTTAGCATGTATCTCTCACATACTGTAGCAGTGTCAGCTTTTTGGATGACCGTATTCTACGAATAAAGTATATGCATGCCCCCTGTTTTCCTGTATTTCAAAGTAAAGGTTGGTCTTCTGTGGAATAATCTGGTAGGTGTTTGTGTGTGCCCAGATCTGTATAACGTTTATACACACCGGACACAGGTTATGAGTGCGTCTTATAATCCGGATAATACGGTATAAATATTTTTTATCTGCTTTCGACTCAATGTTTCTCTATCATCTGAGATGCATGGGTTAATCGTAGCGCTCTACACGTACCACTATGTCCACTACCCACATCTGCGACCAATTATTGAGGATTACATAACCGGTATAATTCTAAGACACTAAAATGCACTACAGTACTCGTGTTTGTAATACAATGGCTGTATTATCACTTGACTTAAAGCTTTCGTGGCGGCAGGAATTCATATTATTTGGGTCTTTCGGTAAAGCCACGTAGATAGAAAAAATTATAAAAATAAAAATATCACAACATCGCAACACAAGCAACTGAGTCCCGTGAGGTATGGTCAAACTCGGAGCCTTCATTCGCGGAATGTTATACATCAGTGAACTTATACATAATACAATTAACTTATTTTATTTAGTTGATGTATATACGAGAAACGGATCACACATCCACGGAAAACATTGGATTCCTTCATTTACCAGTGGACAGAACATGGCTGACGACTAAATGAGGAAGTACATCAGGCCAAATACGTTGGGAACATTACACATTGCAAAAGACAATGCTTTAATCACAACCACTATTTGAGGGTAGTCAACAAAAGAGTATTTGCACCTGTGCCTTGAGGGCAGTCAACAAAAGAGTATTTGCACCTGTGCCTTGAGGGCAGTCAACAAAAGAGTATTTGCACCCGTGGAAGGGGAATGCCAAACTAGAATAAAGATCATTAAACGTGAGCGTTGGGATTACACGGATTGTCGGTAACGCAATGCTGGTCTATACACACGTAACACGAATGTACATGAACACTTTTAGTTGCTAAAAAACCGTGTCACTGCTCCAGAAATGCAAGACAATTTGGACGTATCGCGTCTGAGGTTGATATAAGTATAACCCGTAAAAACAAAGTTTTTCACTCTAAATCCTTTATATGCGTGGCGGCTATAGTCCTCTCGTCCTCTGGCTTGAGATGGCTGCCACCTATGGGTCAGATGATTGCATTGCACCATTAAGCAATTGGTAATTAAATATAATATTTTCGTCCTAAAAAGTGCAAAATTTTGGAAAAAAATTTTCACGAACATTAATTGTCACGCACAACGATTCTGTTTGGAAAATGTCAGCTCGATTGGATCACGGGAAGTGGGTTAAAAAACGACCGAAAGATTTGCACGGTCCTAAGCAAGCAAGCGAACTTAATATAAAGGATTTAAAAACTCACCACTTTATTCGTCAATGAGTCCATAAGGCGGAGTTTGACTTATATATTTGGGGGGGTTCGCTTTGTCCACCACATTAGGAATCTCGGGTGCATATAATTATTATTTTAAAATCCTAATTGTAAACTACTGAAAATAAGTTAATTAATGTGCCCAGATTAACATGTAGGCATTCGCGATCAATATTGTCTATAGAGGTTTTTTGCCTTAGATATTGCATAAATATAAATGTGTCGTTAAATCCGCCACCACCCGACACAGCCAATTAAGCGTCCAATAACTCTGCGTTATTGACTTTAACGGTGTGTTAAGTTTGTTTCGTTAATTGTACTTGTGCCCCACTGCCGGCGCAGCGCTGTCACCGATTTATTGAAAGTTTGGAGATTGCATCTCCAACTTCATCAATCTCCAACTTCAGCTCGGAAAGCTTACGAAATAACTGGAGCCTTGTATATTGTGCGGATGTGCGCGCACCACCGTCAGACGGATGTCACGTCGCATTGGGGAGCAAGTGCTTCAAAATCTATCGTTCTGTACTCCGCCTTCAAACCCGCACTGACCGGTTTGGTGAAGTTATGGTCAAATAGGCTATTTTGAGGTCCTCATCCAGCAGTTGATTCCACGATAAAAAAAAAACGGGTTGTAACATGTACACGCAGCGTACAAATGCCACAGCATCTGGAGACGGGGCGTACAGGGCAGTGTGATACTCGTCTGCTGGGGGTAAGGAGGCGTCAACGTTGTGTCGTTATAGACTTAAATAGTGAGTCACGAGCAGAGGAAAAGAGGAAGGTCAGCAGATGACCATTGCAATGTCGTAGGGCAGTAATGGTATCGTTACAACAGCCAAGGACACATACTCTTTTGTTTCGATTTAAAGCTTTCGTGACTGCAGGGATTCATCTTCTTGGTTCTTTCGGTAAAGTCACGTAGAAGGGAAATAATCAAATAATAAAAATAAACATAATAAAATAATTCTCACAACGATTCGGCCACAACGCAAGCAGCCGTCCTCAGGTGAAGACCAGGTCTGTCGGGGAGCATTCGGACGCTGTCTCCACGACAGACCTGGTCTTCACCTGAGGACGGCTGCTTGCGTTGTGGCCGAAACGTCGTGAGAATAATTTTATTATGTTTTATTTTTATTATTTTATTACTCTTTTGTTCTTTCGGTAAAGTCACGTAGGTATAAAATCAAATAAATCACGACGTTTCGGGCGCAACACAAGCATGTGTTGCGCCCGAAACGTCGTGATTTATTTTCTTCCTGCAGTCACGAAAGCTTCAAATAAAGCCAAGGACACATTTAATGTCAGGACCTCAGTATATTTAGTAATATGCTATGAGAAAGGGTCGTTTCCTAACGATGCCGAATACATTTTCCATTGAAGTCAGTGTTATTGACGACTATGAGTTTTTTTGTCGTTTGTCTTTGTGCACCACTGCCAACGAACCAGCATCACAAAATCATGTTTCGTAACAACATTAGATTGTAAAACCATCGCCCGCCCTCTATTGGGTCAGCGTTATGACCCTCAGTTAACTCCGCAATCCGGGCCGACACATGGATGTTATTACTACAACATAACAAACTTACCGTGCATCAGTTTGGTCTGGATCTCCTAAGTAACTGTTTTGAAGAGCTGTAAATGATCTATATGTGCACGTGCAGTGGAGGCCTTTTGTCAACGCATTGTTGTATGGAGTGCTTCTCCACCTCCGTGCGGGTCTTGTGGAGTTATTTGACCTCCAACACGCTGGCCATTGCGGGATAGTGAAGGCTGAGAGAATGGACGTTGGAACATAGTACAGTACTGTACAACAAACACATTCCTGCGGAGGGAGCTGGTAGGAACGTTGGGTTGCTCGGTCAATGGCCAGGGTCAACGGCGGCGTGGTGTATTCCGCAAATATGCCCGACTGTGAGGGTGGGCACAAGCCGGCGTGAGTAGGTTAAACGTTGAGCTTTATAAGGGCACCACGGGGTGACCAGCCCCTCCCCACCCAGCGCCACCCCTCTAATCCCCCCACCCAGCCACACCCTCCCCACCCAGCCCCTCACTTTCGGTCGTTTTTGAACCCACTTCCCGTGATCCAATCGAGCTGACATTTTCCACACAGACTCGTTGTGCGTGACATTTAATGTTCGTGAAAATTTTTTCCAAAATTTTACACTTTTTAGGACAAAAATATTATATTTAATTACCAATTGCTTAATGGTACAATGCAATCATCTGACCCATAGGTGGCAGCCATCTCAAGCCAGAGGACGAGAGGACTCTAGCCGCCACGCATATAAAGGATTTATAGTGAAAAACTTTGTTTTTACGGGTTATACTTGTTGTTTTTTTTTAAAACACTCATATTATCCGCGAATCTTTACTGGAATCCGCGACTCAAATTATCCGCGTGGGGCTGTAGGGTCCACAGAAACTGTCATTATCCACGGATTTTTTCCCTTCCTGTATTTCGGAACGGTTTCCAATAAATCTGCCAATTTTTGTTGCAGATAAGTGGAGGAAAATCGCTAATAACCTCACGGATAATAGGATACACGGTATTGGCCCCCCATATCACCATGGATTAGGGGAGTTCTGTAATGACCAATGTTTGTTTTGGATTGTGCCATGTCGTAGTTTTGTGCCAAATTATTTTCATGGCCTCTCCACCACCCAACACGATTTTTTTCCCGTTTACAAAGATATCATTTATACGTGCCGATGTATTGATAAAATTCTGACCAACAAAAAAGCTACACTACCGGGTGGCTTAAGAGTGGTTCAAGACTTTTTTTTACTTGACCCTGTGCAATGCCCGCGCGTTTGCAAGTGTGCACTTTCAAGTTTTATGTCGGCACATTCCTGACGAAAATGTTTGTTCCCCTCGTGAGATGTTGGCGTTGGATCGATCCGCGTAAAACACACACACACCCCACCACCACCCACGCGCATGCTCACCGCAAATGGATGAACTGGTTGGAACGGGCGTGGATTCTGGACGGCAGATACTCGGTCGGAGGGGCGGATTTATGACAGCCAATCGGATCGCCGTCACACAGCGTTGTTTCCCAAGCCACGCTTTGGGAACCCACCGGTAATCATACACTGCCGTGGGTCAGTTGTTTGGTGTTTTGAGTAAGACACGGCTCCAGGTAACCGTCGTTGCTGACTCTTTTGTTCAAATAGCATGTTGCTGTGTGCATGTTTTATTTGTGGGCGTTGTTGGGGTGGGGAGGGGGGGTAATTATGAATGGAATTCGATGTATTGCACTTCTTTGTGCAACAATGGCGTGTTGAGATGAATGTCTCACCAATGCAGATGCTGTTCTCGGATAGAGACTTCTCTTTTAAACGTACCAAAGCGTTGAGCTCACCATAATCCAGTGTGTACTAGTTCGTGTTTAATATTTGTTGACATAAAACTGCAATGACGGTGAGAGTCACCTATTTTGTTTTTGTTCAAATGTTCCCCCGTTGTGTTTGTCTAACGTTTTTTAAACGCTGGGACTATTGTTGTAAACTAAAGTTCTGAACAGCATAACGATTCGTGCGTGAAGGCAACATGTTGTCATAACGTCGTTCGGTTCCATGTAAGCAAGCGTTTGGAGTAAACGTATCAACTTCGTAATAAACAACACATTGTTTACATGCAAATACCACGTGTTGTCTAAATTGGTGCAGGTCACGTGTATTGTTTAAAGCTAGTTCTGAATTGGCTTGCCTTATGGTGTAGAGAGAGGATCGCATTGTCATCACATTCCACAAAGGAATTCGCTTTTAATTTTTTAAAGGGGTTGCATAATTGAAGATTGTATAGCACGCCCATACATGTACCGAGAAGTGCGCATAGACGGTAATTGGCGTTATAGGCATTTGTCAACGTTAAGTTTCGGTTGTACTCGGCATATATTTGGTTGTATTCTTTGGGTCTTTCGGTAAAGGCACGTAGATAGGTTCAAAGAAAATAACAAAAAAACTACGACGTTTCAGGAGAAACGACGACCGCTTGTGTTGCGATCGAAAAGTCGTAGTTTTTTTTTTATTTTCTTTGAACCTATCTACGTGACCTTTACCGAAAGACCCAAAGAATATGAATTCCTGCAGTCACGAAAGCTTTAAGTCAAGAGCTATTTGGTTACTCATGGGAATCGTGCAATGAATATGTAGTGTAGTACTGTGATGCGACTGCGAACCAACGTGGGAATGGACAAGGTTTCTCTGGCAGTAATTGCACTCGTAAAAAAGAATGCAATCTCTCGCACATTGGGCACACGGCCAACACCAGTGACGATTATCTGCACCGGTCCTGGGCCCTCGCATCGGTCGACTTGGCCTCAAACGAGTACCTGGTGCGGTGTGTAAAAAAAAAACATCGCCACTTGGGAGACGGCTGGGCGTGGTGCTGTCCACCCTAACCCCTCGTGTGCCGTTCCGGCATTCATCGATGCACGCCAACAGCACTATGCCCCAGCAGTCTGTTAAGGCTTTCGGGATGATATTTCTCTTTGTAACTCTATAGGTATGCAGAAGCAGCAGCAGCCCAAGCAGTGGGATGAAGGGCATCCGGCGACGAAACTGCAACGCATGGCGACCACGCTGGCCTGCCCTGTGACCTCGCGCCGTCTCGCCGAGCACCTGGACGCGACGGACTCCCTCCGTGGCTTCCGCGAATCCTTCCACGTGCCCCGTATGCGCGACCTGTCCGCCGGTGAGACGGGGCAATCCCTGCAAGGTGCTCGGTTCGTCACCTACCTGCAATGCCAACTGCTTTGGCTGTGTGCCTTATAATCCTGTCGTGTCCTTCACCTCTTTTAGGGGAGGGTCAATAAAGTTAGTCTCGCCTGCTTGGGGAAGTCTGTATCGGAAAAAGTCAAACAGAGGCAATGTCGTAACAGTGTGGACTTTGTACCATTGCATCACTGTCACTAAACGAGACGAACGCTACACCATATTATAGCAGGGAAACGGACTTTTTTTGTCAACTTTGGTACAGATGCGCTTGTTTGGCAACAAACAAATATGATAAATTATCAAGATTCAGGATCGCGATTCAGTTCATGTTTGCATTATTCTGTCTCTTTGACTGGCCTATTTTCTATTCTTTCTCGTTTTGACTCGTATGTACAGTTCGCATTCAATGGAACGGCATATCATTTTCAAATGATTTGCATGAATTGTAAATCAGCAGGTCTCGCGCACACACATAATCCAATGCATATGCAGTGAGTCTACAGATTGGTTTTGATCGATGACTCGTTACATGCATAATATTAATATTAACCCTGTCAATAAGACGGGGACATCTGTAAGCATCTTTCACTAAATCAGGAGTGGCCCACTGCCGCATAAGGCCGAGCACATTGAAACGACCCGCAAACGGAATTTATCTGACACTGCAAGCACCTTAGCTTTAATGATCTGATATAAAAGGGGATTTTTTTCAACTTGGCAACCCCACGTTTAGGAAATCAGCATGCTTTGTCACTTCTCTTTACACTTGGTCGTCATGCACAACATGTTTTGGGTCATTGCATGACGCTAAGGTGCGCGTTCATGCCTGGCCCTGCCAAAGGGATTTTAAAGTCCTCTTTAACCCTTGGTAAAGGAACGTTTCCCCACCCCTGCATTAAATAATTAAGCGTCAATCATAAAATATATATAATTGCTACAAAAAGGTACTTGTGTTCCGCCGTGCTAGTGGACAAGTCACTGCTGGAGGGAGACGCGGACCAGGACTGCTTGTACCTGGCGGGGAACTCACTGGGGCTGATGCCGCGTGCTGTCCGCACTGTTTTGGAGGAGGAGCTGCACAAATGGGCGACCACGTGAGTCTAGTCTTCTTCCTGCCGTTTTTCATCCAAGTGGGGGCTCTGCCATCCCCCCCCCCCCTGTTCTCCATCTGTTCCTTTCTTGGGCCACCACATTCATCTTTATTCCACATTCCTCTATATCCTGGTTCAGCACTTAGTGCCACCTCTTTCTATGCTCGCCTCTCAGTCTTCACCTTAGTGCGATGGGAGTCACTCGAATGGGAGTCCCTCACTCATAGAGTTACATTGAGATCTATGTAACTTGTTGTCGACAATCATCTGTTTTTATCCTTGAGAAATCTGATGAGCTATGAAGCTCTTTTTCACAGATGTACATTAGTATAGAGTTACATAGCGATCGATATAGTTACACAGAGTTACATAGAATAACTCTGTTAGTTCGTTGTCCTTTCCCCGCACCTCCGATTAGCACGGTTGGCGACATGCAGTGCGAAAGAAGTGTAACATACACTGTGCTTCCATTTTAATCACCTTTGTTCTGAAGTTATTTTCTTATGACATGTCTGAGCTGTCGGAGTGGCATTTCTTTCAGCTTCTCTGAGATGGGTCCAACTTTCGCCTTCTTCCCTCATCTCTTAGTTTCTGACCCCGTCTAAGTCAGGTGATATCTGATAATCATCTTGTCATTCGCATTTCTGTGGTGTACATCAGCTGTTCTTCCCTGGGGTTTAGAGTCCAGTATTGCTCACATGAGTACTTGTCTGAAAATTCCATAACTATTCGGCTTCTTTCCCAATTGCAATATTTAGAGTTTCACGATGCCGTTGTGTGCTGCCTTACAGGGGGGTGTATGGACACCATGAAGGTGCCAGGCCCTGGGCTGTGTGCGATGAGACTCTCACTGCCAACATGGCCACACTCGTAGGTATGACAATGCATTACATGGCTCACAACTTTACATTTTACAGACATTTGCCTTGGCTCATTGAGGTTTGATAATTTTTTGTTCAATGTATAATGCACAATATCGCATGCATGGACTTGTGACCGCTAACAAAACCAACATTGTATGTTATATTGTTGAGATGCTTAAAGTGATCTCGTACGTTTTACTGTTTTGGAGCTGCTGGTGTGTAATGGCTAGCACGTGGGATAGGATGCTGTACACTTGGGGTGCGAATCACAGGACATCCCACAAAATACAAATACAAACAGTCCCGGCCACGTTTATCAGCTGCGGCTGAGCACCATATTCACATCCATGCTCAGCAGCAGCCAACAGCACGAGAAGCCCCTCTGCATGTTGCTCGTTAGCCAATCATGCACGGATGGCAGACCTGACACATGGCGCGGGAGACTTGATGACATCACAGCCAACCCAGGGTGTGATTGGCTGTTGGCTGAAGAGCTCAGCTTTGCAGCAATGCCTTGTGAATACATTCATAAAGCGTCGCTTTGTATCTGGCCAAGTTTGAAACTGCAATCAGTTCTCTCATGCCTTACTCGTAGGTTCCATTGAATGTGCACCAAGATCGCTTTGCCACCCCCAAGGGTGGCACGGCAATGGGGCACACTCGTTTCTTACCGTGCATATGCAACCCTACTCCATAGCGCCATCAAAAATATGTTGTAAAGTCTCGCTCTAGATCTGAGCAGCCAAGACTTTTGCACACGCGTGGAGGCGGTGGCGAGAGGAAAGTGAATCGGCTGGGCGTGCGAATTTCCAAACGGAAGCCGCGGCCACTTTAGTCATCATGCAGGTAACTGGAAGGGCCGGTAATCACCGGCCACGTGTGAATCTCACGGATTTTGGTCGCAACTGCTGGAAAAAACGGCTGTTATCTGCGGTTCTGAAATGCGCATATGTAAACTCGCAACACTAACAGTTGGATGCGGTGACATTCAGGAGCGGAGGCCCATGAGGTGGCGGTGATGAATGGCCTGTCCATTAACCTGCATCTTCTGATGGTAAGAGCTGCACTGGTTCAGGGTTTTAAGGTGGTTTGTGGGTGAGAATTTATTGGTTTTTGGGGCGGTGAAATGGCCTAGCATCAGCGCGTTCACCGCTTCTTGCCGAGGTTCAAGGTTTGAATCCATTAACTGCCTGGTTATTACTGCAGGTGTGTTAATAATAAAATATACGCCATCTGCATTAGAGTGGAGGTTAAATATAGCGTGACATCTTTGGCAAACGTAGGGCATTTAATCAGGTGTCATGATTCATGTTTGCTAAATTAGAAATTACCCACAAATCCATTGGGGAGCTTTTTGCGTAACATCGCGTAAATACAAACGTGTCGATAAACCCGCCGCCACCCGACACATTTACGCAATCTAACCCAAAACAACTCTTATGGATAATATTGGTCGTGAAAGCCTCCGTGTTAAAATCTATTCAGATTTAGCAAGTATCGCCCCCTATTGGCAGACCACAGAGCTGTTGGCGCCTTGCTGGCTGCCTTCCCACGTGTCTGACATCCCATGCCTCCGTTCGAAAACTGTCTACACGTTACAAATTGTGCAGCGTTGCAAATTGGATTAGTGACGCTCCATAAAGTAATGCATAATGTTTATATGAACAACGCTGAAAGCTATTTTTGTGTGTTTGTGAAGGGAAGTGTCTTAGTTGCTAGCGCTATACGAAGTGACCTTGTACTATTCCAGGCAATGTACCACACAAGTAGGAGATGGACTAAAATTAGTGGTTTATTTGTTTTAACCAGGTGAGAACTCAAGAGACCAGGATTGCCTTATTTGCAAGAGTGACCTGGGCCACCGAAATGAAAAGCAAAACAGCATAGCAATAAAGCAAACAACTGTTACATGTAAAATCAGAAAAATCTCACGAACTTAAATCAATGTCAAAAAACAACTTCCCTGTAGCGTAAATTGGTTCGGGTAAATAATTTTTCGATTGATCATAGCATAATTTAATAAAGTTTTGAAACTACTATACTAATATGTAAATGGAATAGGATTATTTGTGAAATGCAATTGCAAGTGAGGTTATCAGCGAAATGAGAGCTCAGCATTAAGTCGTGATTTAGATGTCAGAGTGACCATGAACATTTGTGAAGCGATAGATTTCCAAGTGTTTGGAACATTAACAGCGAAATATGCCCCCTGAGTCTACACTGAGTTAATGGGTATCTGTGCAAGTCTATGGGTCTCTGTGTGTCTACTTGAAGTGATGGATTCCAGATGTTTGGGACATTAACAGAGCATGAGTGAGAATTGGGAGTTTTTTTGTCTTCGGTGCAGTGTGCTTTAGTGCTGTGAGTAGCTGGTCCCATGTGTTAACATTAGCACTAGGAAGTCAAATGCAGCGCTGCTGGTTATGGTGGCGGATCCACCACAGCCTCGTGTGTTGCGCAGAACCTAACGAACACTCGCCAGCAGTGCTCGCGACGAACCATCTATAAGGTCACGATGGAGGCATTAGCCTTCTCTTATATTGTGTGTGTTTTCACGTTTGTACCTTTCAGCTGGCATTTTATAAGCCCACTGCACAGCGATACAAGATCATGCTGGAAGCCAAATCGTTCCCATCAGACTATGTAAGTCATCGCTTTCGTTTTATATTAACGATCAGCGCTGTAACAGTGCATTGAACGTGTGCGAACGCAGATTATTGATTATATATTGGAAGGGCAAGGTGCTTGGCAGGGCCCGTCTCTACTTGTCAGTCCTGCGCCAAGGGCAATATTTACATGGCGTGTGTAAACTCGTACAGCAGCAATTAATCGTGTTTTACGGTGCCAACAGCACCTGAGGTGACCAGGAGATGGCAGCGTCATCCCTCATCAGCGCGCATTCTCGTGGTGCTCGGGTTTACTTCCACATGCCACTCATCAATGATATTGGTCAAACATCGCCTCAATGCGGGAGCCTCTCTGAAGAGAAGAAGAAAAAACATTGACCCATTAAAGCCTTTCGTGGGTAAATAATTGGTACTCTATTATTTCCGTTGTAAGCAATGGGTGGTACCGTTTTCAGTTGCGGCGATTGTATTGTGTTGCGTGCTTCACTTCCCGAAGCACTTTGCTCACCCACCGCATCCCCATCCCCCACCTTCTCGCCTCGCCTCGCCTCCCAAACAGTATGCGATGGAGTCTCAGATTCGACTGCGTGGCCATGACCCAGAGAAGACCATGCTGCAGATATTGCCTCGTCAGGTCAGCGGTCATTATTGCTGGAGAAACACGCATCATCCTGTGGGAGGTGGCATTTTGAAGGGGTAAATGTTTTTGCGTGTGTACGTTGAACTTCCTTCGCACCGTTATGTAGCCAACCGTGCTAATCGGAGGTGCGGGGAAGGACAACAAGCTAAACAATAGAAAAGTGAATTAATACACGCAATAGAATAATTCGAGATTGGAGTCCATTAAATCAGTCATCCCATCGTTCATGTCATGGGACATTACGAAACCGATAACCAGGGTCACAATTGCGGCGATTGGTGCTTTCTAGAAATAATATTTTGCGTGTGTAGTATTTTCTTAATTGTTGCCAGCCTGTCCACACGTTTCTGTCTGATGACTTTCTCAAGTTTACAGAACTTGTAAGAGTCGATTTAGGGTTAAATGTTGTCTACACATGTGCCACACTTTATGCACAGTGTGGCCCATCCATTGGCAGCATGGACAAGGTTGCACGCACGTCTGCTTGCACACAACCTTGCACATCAACAGCACTGTTGACAAAGCATGTAGACCATTCACCTCACCCCCAATCAACACTGACCCAACACTTCAATCAATTTCCATGATTCACATTCATGGCTTGATTCTGGAATTCACTTGTTTTTGTTTTCCCCTTCTAATTTTTTTACCATCTAATTTGTATTTCCCATTTATTCTGTCTCATTTGTAACATTTTCTTTGCTCAATTGCCTGACTGTAACAGAATATAATTGAACACCATTTGCATAAATCATAAATAATCGATTCTCACGCAATGTGATGCTAGTACCACGAACGTAAAATTAGCACGGTTGGCTACTTACGACGCGAAAAAAAGTTCAACATACATACAATTATATTTTCAGCTAATCGTCACGTGCCCGCTGCTCACTCGTGTACTTCTTAATGAGCGAACCACCCCATGCCCTCTCACCGCAAACTCCCCCCACCTCCGCTTCTCGCACCTCCTTGCCCGGCTTAGGGGGAAGAGACACTGCGTCTGGAGGATGTGCTCGAGACCCTGGAGAGGGAGGGAGACTCTATCGCCCTGGTGCTCTTCGGTGGCGTGCAGTACTACACGGGACAGCTCTTCGACATGCCCGCCATCACCCATGCTGCACACACCAAGGTGCTCACACATGCACGTGCCTGCGTGCATTGTGAGGAGTGGAACGTGGCACCCTCCCCCACCCCCTCCAGAGATTTTCCAAGTTGTCGCAATTCAATTTTTGTGGTTCCATCTCGAATTATTTTTTTAATATGTATATATGTTGCGGTGAACGATGGCATCTTGTTGAAGCAGGACAACTCTGAACCGGTTTTGTGGGCTGTTAAATGCGGTTGGGTAAAACCCCTTGACAAACAATGTGACACTCATCCAGTGCAGTACAAAAAAGTTCTACGTAGTGTATTCTCCATTTTTGAGGTATATTGTGTATATTGACGCAATGAAGCAACCAGGCAAGGCAGTAGCTTAGCGTTGTTGGCATGGGCCCTGGTACAATGAATGAAATTGACTTTCACCGTCTATCCAATTTTTCCCATCTTGATGACGTAGCGTCTGGGCCCCTCCTGGCCCGTGGGCCCTGGTGCAGTTGCACCGCCTGCACGCTGGATAGCTACGCCAACTGCCAATGCCAACTGCCAGAAAAGGGGCTGCGTACGAGCATTTCCCGCGGGGTCGCCGTGTGGTTTCCCGCGTGTGTGTGTGTTTTGAAATTCTTTCGCACCGTACGTAGCCAACCGTGCTAATCGGAGGTGCGTGGTTGTGAGAGCAGGGCTGCCTGGTGGGGTTTGACCTTGCGCACGCCGTGGGGAACGTGGAGATTTTCTTGCACGAGTGGCAGGTCGACTTCGCCTGCTGGTGCTCGTACAAGGTGAGCGCTCGCCTCGTCCCCCCCACTCGCCGAAATCCTGGCTCCTCTCGTTTAGTCGCCGTACAGTCGGCAAGCATCAACTCCAGTACAATGCTTAAACCTCTTGTGCATGAATTAATCAAAATCAAAAACAAAGAATTTGTTGTGGTTTTATGTGGCTTTAGGAAACAAAGGAAATCCCCTAATGCATGTACAATATATCTTATTGTTGTCCACCTCTGGATACGGGAAGCAAGTGACTGATGATGATAACCTCAATGGATGTGATGCATGAGTGGGTAAAGGAAAATTCATTATTAAATCGTGAGGATAATTTATCAAGGGACACCTGGACCTATTAAGCATGCGTCTTTATAATATGTATAGGCAGGTGCCTGCAGAGATATATGATCTCTCTTCAAAGACATGCCTGTCTCTCAAAAGAATCAGCTTTTTTTTTTATAACAGTGTCTGTGTGAAGCTGAACAGATACAATCTTTACTTTGCAAGTTTAACCTGAATGTAACAGATGCAAGATAACTTTAGAACTGTACTGGAAATGTAAGGTAATAATAATAATTCAAATTCCAGTTACAATTACAGATAAAAGCAAGAGGTTTGAGACGAAATACAGTGAAAGGGTTAGACAAAGCAGACGACCGTTTAGACCAGGGGTGGGGAACCTTTTTTCTGCCAATGGCCATTTGGATATTTATAACATCATTCGCGGGCCATACAAAATCATCAACTTAAAAATTAGCCTGTAATATTTGGTAAAACATTTAATTAACTCACCCCTAATGTGATGGCTGGAACTGCGTGTGATGTTAGCTGGTACTGATGATGTTGCAACTCGCAACTGCTTTTCCATGTTTGCTCCTAGATTTAATGAATTTCGAGTCCTGCCTGCGGTTGCCTTGGCAGGGCCAGACCAAATGATTTCGCGGGCCTTATACGGCCTGCGGGCCGGACGTTCCCCACCCCTGGTTTAGACGTTTCGAGAATAGACTCCAACAGACGAAAGTCCAATTTCCTTTTTATGTTTTTTTCCCCCTCAATTATTCATATTGTGCTCTCGGGGTCATGCTAAGAGATGAGGTAACTATTCGGAACTCTGACATAGCTATGCATCACCACGTGTGTTTGAAGACTGCTTTCCTCAGAGGTCCCTTGGAGTATTTTTTTTTCTCTATGTGCCCTGTCACAGAGATTCTTGTTTTCTAACAGTGACGACAAAATGTTAATCCTCAAAGCTGTAAATTTAAATTAAAAAGTAGTTTCACGTGTTAGCTCGCTTGCACACTTATTCCTAACTGTGCTGAGCCTATCGGCTCGCTACACTTGAAGACTTGTTTAAATCATCGGTGTCTGCCCAGATTTGAACCGGGACCTCTCCCCGAGTTGCTCCACCTGTTGACGTTGCAATAAGTGATTGCTTTTTCTTGTTGTTCAGTACTTGAACTCAGGGGCTGGAGGGTTGGCCGGAGCCTTCATTCACGAGAAGCACATGAATACGATCAATCCTGTGTAAGTGTTGCAGACACACACACAAAGACAAATGTCCCCCAGATAGCCTTATAGAGACTGTTTGAGGCAAGTGATGTTCATGAGCATTTTTTCAAGGCTGGCATGATGCTCAAAGGGTGGTATGGCCAGCACCATGCCAGGACACTTTTGTGTCCCCGTTACTGATATTCGCATATGGCATGAGAAACTCATTTCAGGCTGAGTCGACCTGAGGTATACCAAGGACAGGTTCTAATACCACTTGCCATTGATCTTTTCCGTGGCCGAGAATCAAACTCTCGGGTATCCGGGTTCATAAATCAGTGTGTTAACCACTGCACCACCAGTCCCCACGAACTAACAACAACCGATAATGCCGTGGTAAAGTATAAGGTTGAGTCAGTGAAGAATACAGAGGAAGTAATTGAAGTAATCATTGACCGCCCAACCCTGTGCTATGAAGAAGGGCCAATGCCTGAAACGTCAGCTATTATATTTTTTTATTTTAAGGCCACGCTGTTTTTAACAAACGTGTTCCTGTAATTGCAGGCTCATTGGCTGGTGGGGTCACAAGTATGAGACCCGGATGAAAATGGACAACAGTACATGGCTCAGCACACACGACCACACGCACGCCAACATGATCACACTCGGCACGCACCTTCCATGCCTATCTGTGTAGAAATGCCAGAACACCATGCGGTTGACACCAAGTGCAGTGGAGCCTCAATATGTCCAACCTATTTCTTATCTGTGTATCAAGAGTTGCAGCTGAGCGCTGGAGTAAGTGGCTTCCGCATCTCCAACCCACCCATCCTACTCGTGTGTCCACTGGAAGCCAGCTTAAAGGTATAAATTTACTCTATATACTCAATGACATCTTGTGTATATTCTAGAATGGTTCATGTACTCCATAAGAGGTTTTAGGTTAGATCGCGTAAATATAAATGTCGTTAAACCCGCCACCACCCAAAACGGTTAATTAGTAAGGTTTGTCAAGTAAACAAACCATGCCAATTCGTTACTAGTACAGAATACTAGTGTGTTCGAGAGTAAACCCACAACATCTACAATTCGAGTACGATGTTTCGCCGGTAATTACAGCCAGCATCATCAGACGACGGCCAGTTATGGAGAAATCCTCATCCTGTTTAGGTCTTAAATCGAGGGGGTAAATGTGATGTCGTCACTTGTGAGCTAATCTGGTGCGAAGACCAGAGGGGGGGGGTGGTGGTTAATGTTTCTGCATATAAGCTACAATGGATGTCCATATGCATCTCTATTCACCATGCAGCTTGCTCACGGTCTCAAGGTTAGCACTCTGGAGACGGATAACAGCGTGCTGCAATGCTAGTCACACCATCACTTTGTGCTACGTAGGGGTTTAAATATCCCCCCCATGCTATGCCCACCACCCGTACCTTAAATGTAGCCTTTAATAGTCGCAGGGATCAAGTGATGAATCCATTACATACAACATATACGAATCAAACAGCCTTGATTCTTATACAAGGACTGACGCATAACGTGAGCTTAAGAGTCAATATGAATCGACGAATCAATGCATCCGCTGCACCCATAATCTTAAGTGTGCATTCACATTAAATGGGAGAAATACGAGGATAGGATGCTACCTTCTATCAAGCAGGTCTGCTTCATCCCATCCCTAGTGCCAGCCAAGCTTTTTTTTATTGCAATAAAAACGCGAGCCCGGGGTACAATACGCTGATCAACATCTGCCAGCCCAACTGTCGTAGGTGCTCACTCGCCGCACATTGTCTCACAGTCTGAAAGGTAAAACAGGGCCCCGGTTGCCCCTCTTGCACTGATTTGTAACCACAGATCTTCATGGAGGCGAGCATGCCTGCGCTGCGCGCCAAGTCCCGGCTGCTCACCGGCTACCTGGAGCTGCTACTGCTCACGCTGTTCGCCGAGAGCCCCAAGGGGGGTGCGAGCGTGCGCCTTATCACGCCCAGCGATCCCGAGCAGCGCGGCTGCCAGCTGTCGCTCTCCTTCTCCATTCCCATCGGCGTCGTTCACCGTGAGCTCAAGCGCAGGGGCATCGTTGTGAGTGGCTCGCGTTCGCTTCGCACACGCGCGCACTCAGAAATACAGCAGGAGCAACAACAACAACACCGACCACCTTTCACCACCACATGGCTGTGTGTCACCATAGTGCTTGCGCCTGGCTGGGTACATATTTGAGACCACATAAAGTGCGAAAGGTACGCTTGGTAGAAGTTTGCGGGACAGGCTCGGGTGTTATGGGTTAGCTGATTTGAGATGATTGACTTTGTGTTCATTCCTTCAAACAAAGACAAAATATCCTGTATAGCCCGAGTGGCAATGTTTACACGCCACACCGGGTACTCATTTGAGACTTAGTCGACCTAGGGGAGACCCAGGCCCAGTTCAGAAATTCATCACCAATGTTGGTGGTGAGTGGAAATCGAACTCGGGTCACCAGTTTTGTAGCGCAGCGTGCTAACCACTACACTACAATGCGTTACGCTTCCACATGCGCGGGTCACGTGACAGATTTGACGTCACAGCTCACTTGCCGTGCAAAAAATCTCTTCATTATTGAGCTCCACCCCCCCAAAAAAAAACAAGTGTATTTTTATAATTTTTGCATGGTGTACTGTCTGGAAAGTACCCACATGGCAAATGTCCAGTTTGTTGCATGTCGGGAAGTACGCTAAACATTTTGAACAGACACACATATTCACAACTTTGCCTTTTATATATATGGAGATTACATTGGCGCGGGTGGGTTGATTCTAGGAACTTGAATTGTGAAAAGAGACAAGAAGTTGGGAAATGAGTGACAAACAGTGACTCACCAGTGACTCATTGATGATGGTGTTGCAATATTGGGCATGGTTATATACGATTGAACATGTTAATTCTAGCAATGATACAAATTTTTGATATATTATTAATGTTGATATTGTTGATATTGATCATTATAATGATAATAACTATTCTTTGCCCTCTATCCTCAAATCTTTATCCTCTGCTCCACCTTCCTCCCTTACCTCCATCCTTTGTCCCCTCTATCCCTGTTGCCTCCGTCCCTCACCCCGATCCCTCACCCTGGTCCCTCCCCGTGTGTTCCTGTGCCATCCTCCATGTCTACCGGCAGTGTGACATGCGGGAACCGTTCGTGTTGCGGGTGGCCCCAACTCCGCTCTACAACTCATTTCAAGACGTGTGGCGTTTCGTGCACACCCTGGCAGAAGCATTGAATGCCATCCAGTAGTCCCGAGTGCAAATCTCACATAGGACTGGGGATATGGGGCTCAAGACAAGTTGCATGTAGTATATCATAACAAAGTTCAGGGCCTAGACTATTGCACCTGGTGTATGTGTTCTGTAGGTCCAGGAGAAAATCTGGAACCTTGGCAAAATGTAGGACCCGAGTATTATGTAGAGGTAGCAGAAGACACAGTTTATGACTTGGGGCAGTCTGTAAAAATGAAACCTTTTCATTGACACTACATGAGCCGTTGATCCAGATTCCAGATAGGAGACTGCGTAAAATTACACGGAGCTAATTTACAATGTTACCGAATTTTTAGCGTATAGAAAATCATGTACACAAGTTGTGGACTTAGGAGTAAGATACTGCCCAAAAAAACAAATATGTTTGATCTTGTTGTTAAGAACCACCACAAGCTGCATGGCCCAGGCTGCCGAACGCGCATTTGAAGATTCATTAATGAACAACATACTTTATAGAGTTGCAGTCAGGCGTGTAATTATAGTGCTCTCGTAATTTCTCCTCGTGTATCTCCCATTATAATATGATTCCATCACAGGAGCACTATCATTACACGCTTGACTGCAACTTTAAAGTCTTTTCATTAATGAAGCTTCAAACAGGTGCTGGGGAGCCCAGGATGTAAGCCTCGGGGTTCATATTTTCAAGAAAAAAGCAGTTTCCTTTTTTAGGGTTACATGTTCCATCGAATCAAAATTAAAATTGGAGAAATGTATACATTAATTATCGATAATTTTATATATATAATCAAGATGTTACCAAGGCCAACGCCAATGATGATCAGCCTCACCTCACCAACGCTTTCCGCCCTCTGCCACGACCACTAAGGTCTGACCTGACAGTCTCCCACCGTCCGCTCTTAGAATATAAGTTGCTAGGATATGCAAGTAAATGAGTTTGATGTCAACAGTCTACCTCCCCCCGCTCCCTTCTGCCTGTTTATGTGACTAATAGCCAAATGTGATACAATGCAATACGGATGTATGAAGCACCTTAATACGGTTACATCTCAAGACAAATGAAGAAAAAGTAAATGTCTGAAAAGTTTTTAAGAAGAGGGAACTCTGTAAAAAATTTTTGTGTGCGCAGGAAATGAGGCGGAGAGTGCTGTGGGCCCGAGAGTGCATTGAGAGTGCGTTGTAGCCATGTGACTAAACACTTCGTACACAGACAGTCAGGGTTTAGCATGGGGCTTAAACAGGTGTTTGCACATGATTAATTAAATACGTATCATATTTCATTAAACCAAACTAAGATAGGCTTGGCGAGACAAAATGAATACATTAAATATACATGAAATATTGACTAACTGTGAGTTAGAGAGCTGAAGTTCCTGTGTTTCGGTGAACCGACTGTTAAAACATCACGTTACCTCGCAGTATTAGATGTTGAACGCAAGGGCATATTGTGCTCGGTTAAATAAAGTGGCAGTATTCGTGCAATATTTACCTGGAATCTGATATTCATGTCATAGTTACAGTATGAGTGTTCGGATTAAACCGCGATTGTCATGTGTGAAGTTCAACCAACTACAACCGTCATGGTAACTGTAAATCTTCACTTGTTATAATCGTATTGGTGGTAACTCGAGGTGATGAGTGACCGGCAGCTGTATTGCTGTGTCAGCGTTCAAGCAGTGAACGGCAGTAGTTCGGTATTTGATCGCGTAATTGTGCGTATAACAATGAATTGTCAAGATTAAACGGCACGTTTTGATTCCTGAATTGATTTTGTGTGTTTGTTTGATATTTACCGTATTTGCTTGCATTCTTTGGTATGTCGTATCTCACGTACTGCCTTGTTTGATCAATTAGCCTAATGGCAACATACAATTTCAATATATTGTAAAGAATCGATTATTACACGCATGATTATATGCACACATGAGCATAATAATCAATTTCAGAGCAGACGAGCTGTAGCCACAGATCAGGCTACCCGTGTTTTAAATCGCCTGGTTTGACATTGGAATCGTGTCCCAGATACAATGAGAATTATTGGTAACATTTTAATACCGACGATAATCACCCAGGAATGTCTGCACTTAACGCTCGTGACGTCACTCCACATCGACCAGCCCCCCTAATTAATATTCATGAGCAGGTGACATCCTCCAAATAGACACCCCCTCACCCCTCATTAATAATCATTAGCAAGTGACGTCACTCCACATCGAACAGCCCTCCTCATTAATATTCATAAGCAGGTGACGTCCTCCAAATGGACAACCCCCCACCCCTCCTCAATAATCATGAGCAGGTGACGTCACTCCACATGGAGCACCCTCCCCCCTCATTAATAATCATGATTAGGTGACTTAATTCCACATAGAACAGCCCCTCTCATTAATAATCATGATAAGGTGACGTCCTCTAAATGGACCCCCCCCCCTCCCCATTCATAATAATTAGTGGCATGACGTCACTCCACATGGGGGGCCGAGGCGCCTCCGCCCCCCTCCTCAGGGTCAACTTAGAACCCTCACTACAAAGGCAGAACCCTCACGTCACGTGATCTCTGTAACGCTGTTGAGACATCAAAGTAAAAATGACGTCATAATGAACAAGGGATTATCATCTTAAAATGAAATAAGTCCGTGTCACCGCGCCCTTACAAATTGCACACAAATTGATGCAATGAATATCACGTCGCGGTCTGCTTTTCACTTAGAAGTTTCAAATTTACTGAAATACACCCGTCATTGGACGGGCAAAAGGCTAGTTTAAAAATATCTATTTTTGTAATTGTGCATTAAGTGTATGTAATTTATGTTCGATTAATAAGTCAAGAAACATGTAAATATAATCATTGGTATTTATCAAGGAAAGCCACATTAAGTCAAAGGTGACTTTTTCAGGAGGATCCTGCATTTGGGTTTTTACTTCAAAATGTTTTCAGACAATTCTTGATGAGTGTTTATACAACATTCAATTACTGATGAGTGTTTTATGCAATGCAAAGAAACCGGAGCAAACCTACGCACCAGTACAGATGTAAATATGGCAATTAGCCCACTTGCTGTACTGCCTTCTGCCGAACAAGAGTACGGCATAATAATAGGGTTTGTCCCCTTTTTTCTGGCAACAAAACTGAAACCTTTTAACAAGGAATCATGTGTGCATTAACCACAATACTTGTGGTCAAAATTCAAACAAAACACACTGATAATATATGCTTTTGGCGTCCTCTGGTCTAGCACCAATTGAGACGAGGCTCAAAAGAAAGCCGTCTCTGGTGTGGACCAATCAGTTTCAAGGACAATGCATATATTATCAGAGTGTGTTATTATTATATTTTTGTACAGGCAAAGGAGGTCTAATGATGAAGAGTACGGCACCTCGACACCTATGGGAAGGGAGCTGCACAACATTGGTGTGATCCACCAGTTCTCGGCTCCACTGCTAGATTATAGCATTGCGGTGTGCGCCACCACCGCACGGCTAAGTCTGTGCTCTCGGTTGCACAATCCTGGCTAGCTGGCTCAAAAACGCAACATATGTGGGGTTTTGCTTGTCTTTAAATCAATTATTGCAGTCCTACACAAGCTTATTGATAAGGGCACAATCATGATTTGATAAGGACACAATTTTAGCGTGTGTACTATAGCAATTTCTTTAAATAATTTCAAATTCATAAGCTGTTGGAAGAAAAGGAGAGCACAAGTGGGTAAATAACAGCTTCCTGGAGGGAGCATATCTTAAAAGCCTACAGCAAAATTACTACCAACTCCCTCGCTGCAATTGGGAATACAAAGGCACACCGCTCTTTGCCCTTACACTGAATTTAGCAGTGGGATAGTTCCTCAAGAATCCAAGTCTTGCAAGTGTGTCCGCACACCATGTCTTTGTAATACTTTTCCACGTGGATTCTATGCAAATTATGCTATTGATTATTATACGGTATTTGAACGCACAAAGGCCTTGATGTGTGTGTTTTCTTTGCGTGTGCCGAGTAAATATGTGCTCTTCGTATCGGAGTGTAACAACAAAGGCTTTTCGTTCCCATTGTTGATCGTGAAAAAAGGTTGTTGCACTTTTACAGAGATACGACGCTGCGTTTGAGCAAGGAGCCCGAAAGTTTGAAACGTGTATTCAGTCTGTGGTCTCCTTGGTTAACCCATCAAATTCTAAGTGGTCGATGTGTGTCCTTCCACTATGCCCGTCCAGACATCACCAACATTCCCTCGAGGTTTTCAAACTTAGGTTCAACCGAGATTCGAGCACCAACTAATGCCCCACGAACTTGTGAACTTATCCCCCCCTGGACCCTACTTGCTGGACGCTTCTGGAACACCGTCATACGCCTGCCTACCCGTCCATGCACCCACCCTATCGAGGCCATATAAGACGTTGGCCACTAACCACTGGTGCCACCCCCCACCCCCCATTCACATCTACTTTTAGCAAACGGCGGAGTGAGCCAAGCTCACAAGACCCACGGACACCAGCGGCAATGTCGAACCCGGAGGGCAGCAGGTAACAAACCGCGCGTTGTGCGCGACTCTGTGCTCTGCTTGTACCCGTTACATACTATACACACCCACAGCCCTGTTGGTGAGTCCACTGCTGGATGATGCTATCCTCACGTCGTGCGGTTCGTGGGTTGTTGTGGACCATACTGCTCGGGTTGGGGGAAGGCAGGGGAGGCATAGCATTTACACCTATTTTACTTTTATTAATTTTAATTTTTTACCTACGTGACTTTACCGAAAAAACCTAAGAATAGGAGGCATAGCCGTTGGGAGAATATGACACTACAACCATGGGTTTTGCTGTATCGCCCTCTCCTAACAAGATACAGGAGCCTACACGTGTTGTATACGTGCTGGTGGCAACCAAACCCCATCCAGGCCCAAACCGGATTGATCAAACGTGCCCCATTTGAGCGATTCAAGAGGTTGCTGGGTGGACCTGTGGGCAGGACTGGGTGCATCTGCACAAGATACATTTTTGTGAGGTTGCTTAATCTTGTAAATCCTGTGTTTCTGAAATGCATACACGCTCTATACTGGGAAGTTCCGCTCCAGTGGGAGAATACAATTTTCAGAAAGAAATACGACGTCATAACAAGAACGCTTGATTAGAGCACGTGGAATGTGCCCGATCTCGTCAAATCTTGGAAACCAAGCAGGCATTTGTGCCTGGATGGTGTTTGTCTTAATGCGTGACCACCATGGATACACGTTATCATTTTTTTACTCCGTGGTGGCCAGCAACATCCATTGTTGTACCGTACTTCTATGTACCCACGTCTATGTTACCCGCCGTTGCTAACTGCCACATCCAGCAATCGATTGAGAAATGACATTCCACGAACATTACTCGTGCAACAGCAGATTATACGAAAAGGCGTCTACAATATTAAGAATGACTGACTTATTCATGATTTAACTAGTTATTAGATTGAATTTGTTTCTGGATATTTCTTAGGCTTTTCATCGTTTCATCATGATTGATAATTTCGGACTGATATTTAAGAGTATACTTAACCAGCCTCAGACTTCTGGCAAATTCCCTTGTACCAACCATGTGCTCCGATGCTAAATTTAGATGGTGGTGGTGATGGTATGCACCATCTGTGACTTACAAACTGTTTATGGTGGGTGGGTGTCGGGGTGTGAGAGACATGTGGGGAGTGTCAAGGCAAGTGGGTCATGCAGAGAGAAGTTAGAGGCCCTATGGACATCATTTTATTGCAGCTGCTGTTCAACTATGGTTGAATCCTCTATTTACAGCCCTTTGTCAATCTAATGCTGGCTGGGGGACTCCCCACCCCCGTGCGGATCGTTCGTGGGGACTATTTGACCATACTTCACCACCTGGGCCAGTGTGGTTTGATAAAAGCAGGCAGTATTGACGTGAAAGTGTAGAAATACAGAATAATGTAATTGCTGCGCTGCCCTTTAAAGGACACAACTATTTTTATTTTGCCAGGTAAGGCCCACTGAGCTATATAGGTACTTTTGATGCCCATCACATAGCCTGGCAAGCCCCATGACAACTTACTTGTGTGTAGTTGTTGCCCATCCAAGCACTATCCAGGTTCAACCCTGTGCAGCTACTGAAATTAGACGAGATCAGGCACAGATCATTTTAGTAGCAATTCAATTACCGTTTCTTTAGTTGATTTATCCAATGCCAATAAACAGTGCCCCGTTTATAAGGAGTTGAATTGCAGTATTTTGTGGTCTATCTTTTTTTTAACTTGTGAATGAGGGTGCAATGTTGTGCACTGCTTGCGTGCATTTATCTGTGCTGCTCCTGCATGCTTAGGGGGAATGTGATAAGCAACATGCCAGGGTGCTGCAGTGCACGCCTGCATTCTTGCCGCGTGCATCCGTCTAAGCATTTCCTCGATATGTAAGCATGTGCTTGGTGAGTGAGCGCACTGTGCTGTCAACTTGGCAACCTGAGTTCAACACCTGTTCCATGGCTAATATCAGTGGCGAGTGATATCTGAACTGGTTCCTGCAACCCACCACCAAGCCCCATTGATCAGCGTGGTGAAGGTTGGGTCAAACAGCCCCCGTGATTTACAGAGCTTTCATCCAGTATTGTACTGACAAAGGACTGTACGTTATTACGAATTTTCTTCATATATATGCAAGACGTGTGCTTGCTTGGTTAAATGAACCATGATTTCAACAGTTTGCATACATGTTCTATTTCACCTTTGTATTTACCTCTACCCTTGTCTGTTAATCTGTGAGTCAAGATTACCTGCATACCAAACCTGTGTGTTTGCCGGTTCACCTGCATATTTGGTTAACTTATGGGCTTACCTGTGTGCACTCCCTGGCACGGCTACCTGCTGATTATATGTACACCTGCATACGAGTATGGCATTCAGTGAAGACTTTCAGATGATACTTGGGCTTGTGCGTAAAATGGAGATGGTGAAGGCTTGATGAGTATGGATGAAGATGATGATGGCTCTGTGAGAATGGATAATGATGATAATGGTTGATAATGGCCTAGTGTAAGTATGGATAATGATGTTAATGATGGAATGGTGAGTGTGGCTGTTGATGGCTCTGTGAAGATGATTATTACGTTTCTTTGAGTGTGAATGACGATGTTGTTGATAGCTCTCTACATGTACATGAGTATTATGAAAATGATCCACGTGATTATCCGAACCTCCAATTAGCACGGTTGGCTATGTACGGTGCCAAATAGCTTCAACATAGTTCATGCATCCACGATAACGGCTTTTTTTTATTATCAGACCGGCACTGGCAACGTGGTATGACCGTAAAGAGTTTGTTATGGTCGACTTCAACGTGGGAGAGAGTCGCGATGTGAACGTGGAATTCCAGGATTACAAGATCACATTCAGGTACGAGTCACCACACAGAACCAACTCTGGCACCAACGTTATCACCACCATGACCATCAGAAGCCATTTTCAGTCCACTGCTGAATGGATGCGAACAAGTGTTTGCCCCTTGCCACTTTCAGAGTTTACAGTTTACCTTGTTTTTTCACAATTAGTTCTAATTATGTAACTAGGCCCCATCAGGTATTACATTTTGCCTTTGGCTGTTCATGCATCACCTTAACGGTTAACACGAAGGTATATTAATATTATTTTACATATCATTCTAGATTTAGTTGAATCGTATCACCAAATACAGTTGAATTTGCAAGTGTGCTTAGAGAACACTAATTATGAATGCTTTATAAATATTAAATTGAGGATGATGATGATAAGGGGGGTGGTGTTATTTTAATTAAATTTCCGCTTGAATGGGTGTATGTATGAATTAATAAAATGACTCCACTGCTATAATTTTTTTTATCAGCTGCGTGGCTGGTGATGACAACATCCGCTACTACAATGAGATCGAGCTTTATGAGAAGCTCATACACTTGGTGAGACACGCATTTGCTCGCGAATACGGTAACAAACGCACGTGTGCACACGTACACACATTAATAGCGCTTGTGCAAATACACATACTCGTGGATACTCATGCATGTCCGAGGATATATTTTGACAAACAGAAAATGTTCACGATCCTCTATCACCACCCCCTCTTTTCCACGCAGGACTGTCGTTTTAAGGTCTTTGATCGCCACATTCACTGCACGCTGAGGAAGGCCAAAGGGGCCATTGATTGGTTACGTCTCACCAAGGACAAAGAAAAGGTACATTTCAATACAAAACCGATAGATTGGCCCTTTGAAATTACATATATAGTCGCGTTCGAGACGTAATTTTGATAGGTTTTTTTATTTGACAAGAGCCCGGTAAAAGGCACGAACTGTAATAATGGAGGGGAGGGGGTACAAAAATTCTGCAGACCGAAGTCTGAACTCGATGTTCCTGGGTTCTTAGAAGGGGGAAGGTTGGGCTCAATTTTGACTGTTAAGAAAATTAAATTGGGCTTGGGCAGCCCGCATCGCTGGAGGCGACGGTGGTAGGGAGGGTGAGATCAACAACTGCGTGGTGGCCGAAGGAGGCAGTGTGCCCAAGAGGACCTCCACCTTGGAGATGCGAACGGTGAAATGGACTCGTGCACAAATGCTGAGTGGATTGTACTATAGCAGGCCTGTGAAGGATGTTAGCGATTTTTGTGGAGGCCTCCATCCAGCAGTGGATTGATCAAGGCTGCTGCTGATGATGATGATGGTGGCATGCTGTCTCGGTGATTACCGCCTCATCGTAGAGAAGCATTGATCTCGGGGTGGAATTAATTAGGATGAATCGCTGGTGTCCGGGAGGCTCAGAAGTCAGGCAACTCAGCTGGAACCTCTGAGAACCCTAGGATTTAACTTAGGCAGCCACCTGTGATTAACATGAGTTATCAGGTGTGGTGTACTGATGGTGTAAGCATGTTCACAAATGACCACACAGAAGAAAAAAATAAAACCTAAAATGCAGTGTTTGACTTCATTGGCAACATTTCAACTTTCTGAACTAAAAATAATATATTGGTTTGACCATCATAAAACAAACATTTCTGTGATGCAGACACGTGGAAAAGTGAGCACCTCGTGTGTGGATGAAAACGTTCATGGAAAGAGATCTCAGAAGTAGTGTGATCATTCCTTTTACAGGCCATTCTTTTACACACGGGCCGATGTACTGCTTCAGTGTAAATTCTTAATGGTTACGTAGTCTCGTGGCATGATGACAGTCGCATACTTTGAATACACTTGGGAGAAAGACAAAAAAAATGAAAACACCTTTGGATTATGATGATGACGATTAGCGCTCAATTACAGTTGGAGCTGTCTGGAGCTGAACTCCAGAAAATATACGTCCCCCGGGTCCCAGGGGGATGGTTGGCTTAAAACAATATTCCTTTATAATTTATATCCTGGTTTTGATGATAATGAAGTATTTTAGCCACTTAGCATTATAACACTCACTATAACCACTTGCCGAACCCCAATCACCATCCATAACAGAGGGGGGGAGGGGGCGGTTGGGTAAGATCGGGGAAATATAAATGCGTAGTCAAACCTGCCACCACCCGACACAGCCAACTAGTAAGGTTTGTCACGTAAACAAAACATGCCAATTATTTATTAGTTCAGCACATCGGTGTGTTGGAGAATAAATCTACACCATTTACAATTTAAGTACGACGTTTCGCCGGTAATTACAACTTACAACCAGCCACATCAGGCGACAGCCAGAATTGTGGATAAATCCTCCTGTTTCGGTCTTAACTAGAGACCCGATCAACCCCAATCACCATATATTCTATCTCGCTTCTGCTTCGACATCATTTGTGTGGATCTTTGAATTTAGCCCACCTGGCTGAGCACCGACTTCGACAACTGGCGGGACTGGCGGGAAGAGAATGACGAGGGGATGGCGCGCTACGTCGACTTCCAGAAGGTGAAGGAGCAGGCCGGAGAGCATGGAGATCAGAATCAGAATCTTTATTTATCGTGGAGGGAAACCGATGAGCTAAGAGGCTCTTTTTCACAGATGTCCAGTAAAGATAAGCCAGGGCTTACTGAGGACCGTAGGGGAAGACGGAGGTTTCGTCTCTACATAATGGAGACCATCTAAAAATATACAATTGAATCTAGATTATCTGTGGGTGATTATCCAGCTTGTTGAATAACCGTCTTTGTGATTTGTGAATATACGTTTTACGTGCACTCTGGTTTCATTGTTTGCTGCTTCTCACTCTACTCAGATGAGTGCCCTTGTGTCGATTGCTTTAAGAAACAAATAAAACAGATGACACATGATATATTTTCACCCCCATTCTATGTTGGTATACAACGAATATGTCTTTGTAACCCTAATTAGATTTTTTTTCGCACTATCTCTGTTTTTGCTTTATTCGGGCTGCCCCTCCCCATCCAATGACGGTGGGTGATCAAGAGTTAACTGTAGAATCATATAATCTTCATTACGGTGGGGCACACTATTAAACATTTTTAGTAAAGTGTCAGCTATGTTTGTAAGTTCAACATCACAATGTAGGAAATGGAGCATCGTTCTCTGTATCTGCTATGACAACTCAAACATGAAATAGATTTTCAGTTCATATTAAATCTACCAACATTTTCTGAGCAGCCCCTCCCACCATCAGCCCTGCCCACTCTTAAATAGCCACCCCCACTGAACCACGAGCTCTGCCCAGACAGTGTCCTCACTCTCTGATGTCAGCCCAGCCTACTGGTCATAGGCACCACCTCTGCAATCCCACCCACTGCTCAGGTAGCTCAACCCTTTCACGGGTTGAGTGCAAGGCTCAAACATTGAAACTCGGACAAATTCACACATCTTTCAAATACTTTGGAAAAACGAGACAACCTTTCTGAAAACAGAAGGACTGTCCAGGCCAAACCAGGACATGTAGTAGCTTTAGTTTCCGTGGCCTCTTTAATTTTGCTTGGGATAAGATACTCTTGAACAAATGTTTCCAGCAGCATTTGTTAAACCAGGTGCATTCTGGACCAGTTTTGACATTCCGTTTCATTAGCGGTCAGTCTTTAAAAAAGCTTCCTGAGTTGCCTATAGAGCAGTACCGTATTGGCGATGATGATTCACGCTACTCTGTACAATTAGTTTGTGATGTTATTTGTGACTCTTCTCTGATTGTTTTTGTACTGACAGACGCTCAAAGAAATAACGGACAAAAACAAAGTCGTTCCGACGATGGATGATTTGGACGTGAGTAACCGTATTTTATTGTGGAATTTGTGAAGTGCCATCATTCTTTCATCCAGCCAGGCCAACCTGCAACTCAGGAAAAATTCCAGTTTGACTCATTTTAATTCCTCTGACGTACCATGTAACCTTTGATTGGACAACTGTTAATACTCACCAGTTTGCATTGAGGTTGAACTGCATTCTGGCAACCTGAATGATAATGTTTCTGATTTAATTTGCATCTGTGATTTTAGAAATCATGTTGTATAATGTATTATTTCAATGTCAGAATACTGTGCATAGAATAATGAAGTTTAATACAATTATTCTTGGTTTTTTCGGTAAAGTCACGTAGAAGGGAAATAATAAAATACTAAAAATATTAAACAATAAAAATTATCACGACGTTTCGCTGATGATGATTGCTTGTATTGCAGTCGAAACGTCGTGATAATTTTTCTTGTTTTATATTTGTATTATTTTATTATTTCCATTCTACGTGACTTTACCGAAAGAACCAAGAATATGAATCCCTGCAGTCACGAAAGCTTTAAATCAAAATTTAATACAATTATTTTTTTTTTCAGGATGATGATGAAGATGTATTATCGACACAGGCTTCAGATGAGTTCCCTGGTATGTTTTTTAGTGCATGATGTGAATTACTTTTCACGAATTACTCAGAATATGCCTGGTCTTGTCAGATCTCAGAAGATAACAGACCTGGGCCTGAACAGTGCTTTGGTCGGTGACAACCATAAATAAACATCGTATCATGTGGGGCAGCAGGGCTACATGATGGGCAACAGAGGGAAGTTCAGAAAAATCCACTGTTGTACCATATTTTCTATGTTCCCCCATGGACCTGCACACTGGGAGGTTGTCCTCGTCAGCAGTGGCTTGACAAAAATAACTGCATGTGAAAAAATTTCTCACCACTGTACCACTGATCTCCACCCAGGGAATTGACAGCTATTTAAAAATGTAAGCTTCACAATGGATGTACCCCACTTAGAGCAAAGTTTAGTGTCCATCACACCCTTGAAAATTATGTGCAAACACAGATTCAAAGCTTAGATTATGTAACAACATAGTACCATATACTGTCGTGTACGAGTGCTGTACATTATATGTAGGCATCTCTCCAGTCAGCAGCAGGGTGCTGCCGTGGTTGTTTGTGGATAGCGATCTGGACTTGCAATTCAAATGTCACCGGTTTTCGTTCTCCTGGCGCGGCAGTTGAAACAATGGCGCAAGTTTATTCATTCCTTTTGTCCCTGTTCACCTAGCAGTTAAAGTTCAAGTTCATTTATTAGGTATAGCCCTGTGAGCCATTCGGCTCTTGAATCGGGTGCAACCGCAATAAACAAAAAACAAAAACATGAACAAGAAAACATCTTAAAGTGACTATGTGACTATGTGCAAACATAAAATCCAAGAGAAGACAGCAAATAATTGCAGAAAAGACACCGTACACCAACGCTGTGTACAAACATCCCAGTGGGATGCAAGTCAAACAACAACAACAACAACCACAAGACAACTTAGATTAAGGCCATCAGTCTTACCCCGTACTACAACAAACAAACATGGCTAAACCAATAATCTTTTCGAAATCACCAAAATAAAGCCATGAAAGCAATGAAACAGTGATCATAGGAACTGTGACCGAATTTTCACAATAAATGGGGACACCACAATCAGTTGATGGGCAGGTCGCATGCGGTGGGGTGATAAAGTATGCATGCCCCTACCACTTCCAATGTGTCTGGTCAGTGTGGAAGAGCAGACCAATTACCCAAATGGAGTATCTCCCTGAAGTTCCCTTATACCAGGCATGGCAAGCAAGCAAGCAATTGCAGGGCTGCACCTTTGCCTTTTCTTTTTTACAAACCCGCAGTATAACCCAGGGCACATTCCTGTAATTCTATTGGCAGATTTCCTCTGGTGGTGTAAGATGTGGACACGCCTGTCTCTTAACACCAACTCCCAGTCGGGGTGTAAGAACTGGTCAGATTCCCCTGGAAAACAGGTGGTTGAGTCGTGCTTCATCTTCAGTGGCAAAATGCATTAGAGTTTGTGCTAACAATAATTCGATGTCACAGAGTGTCCATTGGCGAGATATGGCAATGACCTCTTGGTAACAGGGCCCATATTGAGAGCATTTAAATTGCCTGGCTGCTGTGATATTGCACCCTACTCCACATAGCTCTGTGACCAGCCCGTTTAAAGAATAATTGTTGTTGTGTGGTTCATACTGTTGTGTATTACTACACTATAAAACTATCGCCAAAGCTATCACCTGATCACATCAGACCTCGGCAGCTATGCAGGGTTGAGCCTGGATGGTGCTAGGATAGGTGATAACCGGGGCTATGTCGTAGACTGTTCAGGAACATCCATTGTTGTACGGTCCTTCTATGCGTCCACGTCTATACTCCCCACATTAATCAACCCGCATCAACCTGCACTGACTATCATGGTGAAGTATGAGCAAATATTTTCCACGATCTGCATGGCGCGGGGATGCTTTAATCCAGCAGTCAAACGACAATATACTACAAATTGCACATGCAAAGCATCCCACGTCATGCGGGAACTATGAAGGTATAAAAGTCTGATATTTTTCGAAGAAATCCACATGACCTCATTAACCACACCCTTTCCTGGCCTTAGCCAGAAGGCTGGCTACTACTTGGCTAACTCATATTCCATTGTGTTGACACAGACGATTGTGATCTCACCATTCACGTGTAGACCCACCTCGTGACTCCCTCCCCCTTCCCTTGCCTGCTGTGTGCGGGCCCCCACTGACATGAGCTTGCCGGATTGAGTAAGAATGTGCGTCAGTGAGTTGTTAAGTGTAACTCCTTAGGCTCTGGTGCGCCATTTCGACAAAATACAGTGCAGGACAACCGCATTCCGGTAAAAATAGACTCGCCGCCGACCTGGGGTCTTGTCTACGCACGCCTTTCAAAGAGTTGCTGGTTCAGTTGTTGCGTTTATAACGGTTGGGTCCACGCCCTGACATATTTGCCAGCTTACTCGCATTACAATTCGAGCCGAAGGGCAATGGAACTTGAAAGTGATTTTATCATGGGTAGCCTGTGTGGGCCGAGAGGGCTCAACTGCTGCCGTGAAGATCCTGTGTTTCAGTCCAGTGTTTAGCCACCCGTTATTAAAACGGGTTCTCAAGCGTAGCGAGATGCACACGTTATTTTCTTCATATAAAATGTTGGTGGGTTTTCACATCAATCTGTCATTTATCAGCTGACGAAAATATTTGTAGCTTGATCACTATGTGGTGGACATGCGAGTAAGCGTTGATAAGAGGCAATTTAAGAAAACTTTTTTTAACTAACACATAGTTTCCCTACCTCCTTTAGGCCACATTTTCATGTTGATCAAAATTTATTTTTCAAATACAGACTAAGTGTTTGTACAATGCACATATCTGATAATTGGTAAAACTGGAAAATCTGGACCTCTGGTGACGCCGTGAGGACTGCCCGAACGTGACCCCATTTTCCCTGTAACCACAACACAGTGTTTAATGGTATGTCGTTTAAGTGTGTCGTTTAATCGTGTCATATGTTCTCAGTAACAATTACATTGTTTTTTTCCCAATGAGCTAATGGCTAGTACGGTAGAGCGACAAGGTGTCTAAATAGCATTCCAAGCATGGAAATAATTGTGACCCTTTCAAGGTGAAAACAAAGAGCTCACTATTGAATTTTTTTTTGTTATTTTGACTGGGTTTTAAAATTGCCTGTATTCTGCTCTGTTCATTACAGATCTTCCAAAGTTGGAGTGAGACTGGGATGAAAAGAAATCTGAAATCGAGGACTTGAGGGGTTTGGGGGAGTTAGAAGTTGGTTGTGGGGATTAGGCTAGAGGAAGTGGAATAAGAACAATGGATTTTGTCCACGATTATAGCTGTGTGCTCAAGGCTGCACAGCGTTGTGTGAAGTCAAAATGTATCTCAGTGACAACTGGAAAGTATATATTTATGTGTTTTAGGTCCTGCTACAAATAACGGTCGAATATGTTAACATCCAATATGTAAATAGAATACGTTAATAAATTTATACGTAAAAATGCATAACAGAAGTGTGTTTTTTTATGTACTACAATAAGTGTTGTGGTATGAATACGTGTTTTTAAGATATGTGTACACCGCATATGCAAACGTGAAGGGAGTACTTTCCTTCTCTTGTGTGGAGCAATATTTTTATTACTGGCCATAATTTAAAGTCCCGCTGTTATTTAATATTAAATTCACCTTCGGCTTACATGAATCATCATATACATTCTTCATTTCCTCTCACTGCCCATTTTATTTGCATATGTCTGCGGGAATACCATCGATTACACACGTCATAATGAGCATACCTATACAGAATAACCCTGTAGCAGTGACGTGCGGTGAGGTCAATGGCTGGGGAAGCACTGGCTCGTGTCAGAGCCAGATTCACACACTGAGGGGGGCGTGTCCTCACTGAGGGGGGCGTGTTAGACACGTCCCCCTGCCTCCCCTGGCGCTTTTTCATTCGCAGTTTCATGACGAGACCAGCGAGCCTAAATATCTTTATACACATACGTGAAATAAGTTACCTGGAGTATGGAAGGCGAGGACATGAAATGAAGGGGACTACAAACATTACATTGGTGACTTACTGAGATAGTAACAGGCACGCGCTTATTGCCCGCACTCCATCCAGTTACTGAGGGGTTGCGCAATCAGAGGGGAGGCTGAGCTCGTCGCTGCCTCACCTCTTGTCTCTTCCTGTACTTGCAGCGGAGCTCCGCAAGTTTGGCGATTGTGACTATAAAAATGATTGGAATCGTACAGAAATAGCATTTATAACAGATCAGTGGAAAAATCTTAATAATAATTTTAGTAGATTATTCTTTTTTTTTACTTTTCGTAACAGCTATTTTCATTGGAGTATGACAGGTGAGGCTCTGCCTCCCCTGACCGCACGTCCCTGTCCTGTAGTAACTGTACCGCATATGGTGATATCCTTATGCATATATATATGTATGGAGAACTTTCTCACCGTAATGATAATTTAGTACATTTGGTATTTGTGCTATTCTAATTGGGCAGGGCTATCACAAATGAGCTGTGTTTCAAAGACAGATATAATCTGCATGTAGAGAGTGATGTTGATATGTGCAATTCAAATTTAGTAATTTTCGGGTAGAAAGAGGACAGCCTGATGGATTCTAACTGCTTAATACACTCGCAGTAATAACCAGGACAGCCTGACGGATTCGAATTGAGAACCTCTGCAACAGGCACTACAACTCGTCCATGTCACCGTTTTCATATGCCAATGCTTTTCTACATCCGTTTATTTCCTTTATCTATACTGTATAGCCATGCAGCCACACAGTGCAATCAGATATTGTGTATAGCACTGTTTAAATATATAGTATTATACACACACACACATGTACATATATTGTGGTGTCGTAGGTATCTTCTTCTACTCGAGGCTTGTGTGTGTGTGTGGGTGGCGTGCGTCGCACACACACACTCAGTCGGAGACGAGGTGGTCGCAGGAGGCACCATCCTCCCCATTTATTGTTGCTGTTCACGCCACCAACTCCGGCCCCCCCTCTCTCTCTCACGACCACGCTGCCGCACGAACCGGCCCAGACACGACCCTGCACGCGTTGCACCGACGGCGTCGACCGAGACAGGCAACTACTGTCTGGGCGAAGGCGGTAAGTGACAAAGGCGGCAAAGGCGGAAAAGGCGACAGCGACAACGAGACGAGTCTACTCCCAGAACCGGCAGCCTGGAGCTCTCGCTCTCCACTGCTTTTATTCCCCTCGGCCCGGCTTGGCTCCGCCCTAGCCGCGCCTCCCTTCTCGAACCCACCAGAGGGTTCCAGGGGCTTCCACATGAGGTCTACCGTGACCCTTGCCCCAGTTCCTCCGCCCTGCCGGCACACACACCGGTGTATATGCTCAACGGCGTGTGCGCTAAGTGCCCAGTTGCAGCTGCTGTACAACAGTCAGCGCTATGTCACTACACAATTATACTCACAGTATATGTACATGTATAAAACTGACACTAGTGGGTTCATCACTTGCATGGATCTTTTCAGGGCCATAAAAAAACATTTTGTAATAGACAAAGATCAGAACTGTGCACAGGCTGAGAGCCAGTTCTCAACGCGCTGGTGAAACTCAAGTATCTCAGGGATGTCACTGAGTGGGTTAAGGGCTGTATCTAAGCAGCCTGGCAAGCGTCAAACACCAATTTAGCTTGATGAAACATCTGACAGGTTGATTCATCAGGAATTAATTAATTATGATGAACAAGAACAATAAATGTGGGTGCCCATCGAGCGTGAGAACCGAGTCATTTTATTTTTGCCTTTAGTCTTGGACATGCTAGCAGCAGAAATGCAAATGTAGGTCCCATGGTCTTTACAATTTGCAGGCAATGTGGTTCGATGCGAGACAGCACGAGTCATGTGCACAATGAACTGGGAAGAGTGGACTGATAACCTGAAGGGAAATGGCTTGAAAGTAAATGGAATGTGGACAAAATACACGTTGACAAGGTTCCGTCTCGCGGAACGTGACGTGTTTACATGTGATTGTAATCAGCTGCAGAATGCAAATATGTTTGAACTAGGATCAGTTATACAGGCAGATGGTGAAATGGATAAGGCGATCAGGAGAAAAACAAAAGCGTGGATGAAGTCAAGAGAAGTCCGTGGCGCGTGACAGGTGCCAATCTGGCTTAAGGGGGCGACATCTCCAAAGCAGAGATAAAAACCGGTTAAAAACTGCAGAGAATCGTGATGGTGTATGGGGAATATGGAAGAGCAAACATTGAACTTTGCGGACAAGATAATGCTGAGGATGGATGGCGGATGCATGAAGATGAAGGTGTGAAAGTGGCACCATTGCAGATGTATTTATGGCGAGGAGGCACACATTGGAAAGAGAGTACAGAGCATGGTGTTAAAACAGAGGAGAGCAAGAGAAACTCCAAGAGGAAGGTGACAGTGCTCGTGCAAATAGAGCTAGGGTGTGCTGTATTCAACAGGTGTGGATGAAAATTACTGATTGTGTGCCACGAGTATGGCCTTCTTGTGATGCATGAGGTGAGGTGTAGCCTGCATATTTGTTAAATGGAACTTATTTGTCATTTGTGTTCGCGTTGTAGCTCGATTTGCATTGTGCTCTGCGTACGCACTCTTGCGTAATTATGATCATCGTGACATTTGGGCTTTCGCAACCAATGTTATGATTCGTAATTATTCACGTGCAAAAAGTTATTAATTGGTGGAAGACGGTGTGTGACACACATGTTAATTACACATTTAAATAAAATAAAGATTATGGTTCATGTGGAACATGTGTGTGTGATGTGTACGCTGCCCAAATGAAGAGATTGATTTTTATTGTTGGAGGGACAAAACTGGAAACCCATCAGAGTATGTTTTCCTAGGGCTATACCATGATCCAAATCATCAAATAAATGCAACTAAACTATTCAACTTTTTATTTTATTTTACCAGGTAAAGCCAATTCAGCTACATAACTCTTTTTCAGAAGCGACCTGGCCACAAATAATAGCTCAACGAAGTGGCTTATCACGTGGAAATTTGTAGCAGCCAAATACTCTAAACACGTGATGTTGATTCTAAATGTGAAGGGAAACCCGGAGGACCCGGAGAAAAAAATCCACGTTACCACGGGGAGAACACGCAAACTCCAAATATACAAATATACAGGCGTCACAGTCAGGGTCGGGATCGAACCCGCGATCTCATGTATACTAAACAAGGTAGTTAACATCTCACCAGGTTGGAGAGGTATTTTAGAAAACTGATCTTGATAATTGAAAGCAAACGTACAAATGTGCATTAGCAGACAGCTTATAATCCATGTATATTGCCAGCTTTGAACTTAGATCTGAAACATTGGACACTGACAAATAATGATGGACAGAGAACGCGTTCACCACAAGACTTAACCAATCTGCACTGATCAGTGTGGGGAAGTATGGTCAAACAACACCCATGACTCGCATGAAACGGGGAGACCTTCATACACTAGTGAAATGACAAAGGTTAGTGTTGTAAATTAAACATATATAAAATATATATATCCCACATGCCCGTATCTCTCAAGTGCATGGCCGCTTAATCTTGGCATTTGCAACGTTTGTAATTATAGAATCTAATAGTCGTATTTAAAGACCCAAGTGTAGTAAGCAGTGCACGTCACCAAAATGTGAGTGGTCTGGCTGAGCAATAGGTTGAGGGAGAATGGGTTGGTGATTCAAGGTTTATGACCTGTACCCTTAACGTGCTACAACAGCAAAAAACATCCCAAACGTCAGTGTGGATGGTACACACTGGCACAAGATAATGTTTTGTGTGTTAAGTTTGTTGTCCTTCCCCTCCACACCTACAATTAGTACGGTTGGCTACGTACGATGCGAAAGAAGTTCAACATACATACAACACGCGAAACCCACATACATTACTTACACATACTTCCTGCACTGGGCTGTTGTGAGCAGCGCATGTACGCACTGCGTATGAGCCCGGCGGCTGGACTTGTCCAGACCAATCCACCTTTGACATATTCTCCCACTGCACAACGACGCTCATTCATCTATACAGGTGAAAGAGATGGATAGTGTGTGGATGTTTACAATGTGTGTCAATGCAGTATTCATCAATTAGGCTGGTCAAAACATTTTTAGAATAGTTCCATATTACAGTTCTTTATCAATCTACTCGTGCATGGTGCCTTCACAGGCCATGTTAGTAATGGGGGTTGTTTGACCATACTTCACAACGCTGGTCAGTGGAAGTTGGTTAGTCAAGTATATCATGTATGTGTATTTATGTTGAACTTATTTTGCACCGTACGTAGCCAACCGTGCTAATCGGAGGTGCGATTAGGTTGCGTATGCCAAACTTATTATGACTTATTAACCTCATGCCACACCGATCTGCCCATCGCGCATGAAACTGGCTGACATACTGCAACCAAAGCCATTAAAGCCTATATCCTCAGCCCAGACAGGTACACAACCCTAAATATATGCCCAATACCACACAGCATGAAAATCCATGTCATATGCCTGCATGAAAACGAAACATCACTTTGACGAAACAGTACTGGATTGAATTAAATAAGGGAATCTGTCCAGTTTGCACTTTCACGTAGCTCAAACATGACTCAAATGAATGTATTTAGGGTGACTGGGGAAAATTATTCTTCACGACAAGCCGGGACACATCAGCCTTCCATCTCATCAGCGAAACATTTCGGCTGCAGAAAGGAGGTCTAAGTCAGCAGTCTTAATACGTCTTACCATCACGATAGGCTTATAGTATTTGTTGTCATCAATTAGTCAATTATGCTTAAACTTTTAATAGAAATGTATGCAGGCTTTCAAATCATAATACGATTACCTAAATTGTAGTGTCACATTTGGGCCTAGAAGAGAATATATGCTGCTAGAGGAAACAACCAAAGGAGAGATAAGATGATTTAATAATAATAATAGATCAAATCAATTGTGAAATTAAGATTAACTTCACAGATGCACAGAAGGTGACATCATCAACATGGGAGGCGTATGTCAGCAGACAGTACGAGTGATGATCACCAAAGTTATGACGTAATGGAGCATTTTGCTTTGTCAACAATAGAATCTAAGGAATCCCGTGCTTCACCACACCCATCTTTTGCTGTGATGTGATATTTGTTTATATCACAGTTTAATCTGGCTGAGCTTTGTCCGACATGTGCAGAAGGAATGTGGCTTAATTTATGAATTTTTTTGGAACAAGGACCGGGAGTTTTGTATGGAAATTGCGAGAGTGTAACGATCAAAGTTTGCTAATTTGAAACATTGTGATTCACAGCCGCGATTCAATTCAATACGGGATTTGTTTCCTTATGTTTACCATATAATTTGTGTCGTCTTTAATGTATTCTTCCCATTTGTACAGTTTTGTCCACTTTGTAAAACTAAATGTAATATTGGAATATGATATTTCCAAATTGAAAAACAATGATTCGTAGACGTGTGACTTGAACTATGTGTAGTGTCGTAGGTCTCTTCTTCCTTCTTGCTCGAGGCTTGTGTGTGTGTGCGGGTGGCGTGCGTCGCACACACACACTCAGTCGGAGACGAGGTGGTCGCAGGAGGCACCATCCTCCCCATTTATTGTTGTAGTTCACACCACCAACTCCTGCCCCCCCCTCTCTCACGACTACGCTGCCGCACGACCCTGCCCACGTTGCACTGACGGCGCAATGATCAGGCGAAGGGTAGCGACGACGAGACGAGTCCACTCCCAGAACCGGCAGCCTGGAGCTCTCGCTCTCCGCTGCTTTTATTCCCCTCGGCGTGGCTTGGCTCCGCCCTAGCCGCGCCTCCCTTCTCGAACCCTCTAGAGCAGGGGCCGCACAGCAGGAGGTGAGTGGTGAGTCCGCGCATGGCCCGACCATTATTTTATTATTTACCACTCCTGTCCACGCCTCTTTCCCGCACTGCACACTTGTTTCAGTCACAGTTTTGGTAAGCCCACAAGCTCTAACCCCGAGCCAAAATGAGTAAAAAACAAACGTCACTGGAGAGCTTCTTTGAAACGGGGGAAAGACCTAATGATGAACCCCCCCCCCCCCCGATTCGTGAAAAAAATGTCTTCCACGAAACTGGTCCCTGGTGCCAAAAAGGTTGGGGACCGCTGCTCGAGAGAATTCCAGGAGCTTCCACACGAGGTCTATCATGACCCTTGCCCCAGTTCCTCCGTCCTGCCGGCACACCCGCGTATATGCTCAACGGCGTGTGCGCTAAGTGCCCACCTGCAGTTGCAGCTGCTATACAACAGTCAGCGCTATGTCACTACATATGTATTGTGAGCTTTCAGAATCGATGTTAATTGAATCAATGCAAAGGTTTTTTCTTGATTGTGCTGCATCACTCTCAAATGTGTGTTTGAGCTGCCTGAATCTGCCAGCATTTGGAGCGAATCATCAGACATGCCGAATAAGATGTGGTATCATCTGAAAGCACATCTGAGAGCTAATCAATGCATACCTTGAAATGATGTGGGAAAAAAGTCAGACAGCAAATGCAGATTAGACAATAATAATAATAGGTGAAGACAGGGCACGACCTTTTTCCGAACAGGTAAATATACAGAAAATTATATACCAGCAACGTTTTACCCATGGCACATCACGGGAATGGCAGTAAAAACACGTAAATAATGCATGGGGGGAAATAACCGGAAATAGAAGACAGGAGAATGAATGGGAAATAAGAGGAAAAGGATGGATTAGGAGTGCAAAAACGGGATCAATGGTTCAGGAAAGACAAGGATAGGGAAGAAGTGACAGGCAGGAAGGAGAGGAGGGGTAGAAGGAAAGACCAGGCCAATACTGCAGGGATGAGAGGGAAGGAAGGAGCAAGCAGGTGTGATCAGCATGGAGCAGTGCCTGTTTTCACAGAGGGTGGGGAGAGGGGAGGAATTCAGAGTGGGGGTGGCCACGTAGAAGTTACGTGATTTATAGGAGGCTTGAGCTGATTTAGATATATAGATGTACCCGATTCGTGTGTTTTGGTGAATGTCAGCTTCGTCTAATTTGGTGAAAATAAGCCAATACGAACAAGTGGACAAATTGCTATGCCAGTTTGTTTCAGCGATTGAATTAAGATGTGAATATTTCTATGTATAACGAATTATTGAAAACCTTGTGTGGTGCTGTTCAAATAATGGACTCGTCATGTTCTCTCGTTACTGGGTCCGCAGTTAACTTTTTGCTAAAATGAGTGCTGTTTATTCACGTCAATACAGTATAAGTTTTAGGACCAATAATCGCTCCTTAATCGAAATGTTTTTTATGGCATTTTATCAAGAAGCTATTTTCAACGCAGTGAATGCAGATGAGAACTATCTATTTTGTGATTCCTGTACCAATGCATTGCATATCCGTGAAAGGCATTTATCTCCATATGCATGCTACCAGGATCTTCACTCTTTAATAAAAAAAAAATACCGTGCACATGTATGCCATGGTCCAATCAATACTTTTTAATGTAAAAGAATCCAGAAAAGCGAGGCTCAGTTTCCGTGTGAATTCAGTTCTCTCGTAAAGACCATAAAAAGTATTGCAATAGGAGTTATTCTTTTGTGAATGCCACAGTTGAAGACTTAGTTATTACGTAACATTGCTGACGCATTTGCATACACGTAAGCAGCATACTTAGAAAATGTGAAGAATGATTGGGTGGCAATGTGGCGCAGTGGTAACACTGTGCTCTAACCCTGACTTGGAAGTCTTTATGTGTGGAGTGTGTACATTCTCCCCCCGTTATGTATGGGTTTCCCACGGGGTCTCTGGTTCCCTCCCATAGCTCAAATATACAATGAAATTGCTTTTGGCCAAACACCCCAAAATCGCAGGACCCTCCTGTGGTTTTCCTGGGAAAATAAATAAGTAAATATGATTATAACTATATACTCTTAGTTCTTTCGGTAAAGTCACGTAGGTAAAAAATGAAATTAAAATTAATAAAAAATAAAATAAAAATAAAAATCACGACGTTTCGGAGGCAACACAAGTCTCCGAAACGTCGTGATTTTTATTTTATTTTTTATTCATTTTAATTTCATTTTTTACCTACGTGACTTTACCGAAAGAACTAAGAGGATGATTCCTTGCAGTCACGAAAGCTTCAAATCTAGAATGATTATAACTTTCATGACCGACAGATGCGGTGTGAGAGGCTTTCATCCAGCAGTGAAGAGACTAGGGGCTGTACAAAAATAGTAGGTCATGATGAGGCACATCAGGTTTATTGCTGGTGAAAGTTTCAAACTGCACCTAAATTTGTCTTTTTTTTCACCAAATATAACATTGCGTAATTTGCAATGGTGTTTGCTTCATATACAACTTACTGGTTATATTGTTTTTACAACTTCTCAATACAAAGAGTGATGTTGTACCAGCTGCTGCTTAAATGAAACCACATTTTTTACTATTTACTGCAGTTTGTGAACGGTTTATGACATAGGCCTGGATCACCAAAGCACCCGAAATGTGCCCAATTTCTTCAGGTCTCGGAAAGCTAAGACGGTTTAAGTCTGGATAGTGATTTAACTAATTATTCGGTTATGCTGGTGCGTTGGCAGTGGTACACAGAGCATAATTAACAAATAAAATGACACACATTCGTCAATAACACTGCCTTAAGGGAAAACAAATATATGTAAGAGGGGACGTGGACCTTCATAGAATGGGGATAGGTGACAGCCACACATTTCACAGGTGTTGTCGGCTGCTGTGGAGCGACGTGGTGCCAATAAAAACAGCCATTGTATTCCACCTATATGCTCGAATGTCTTTGCCTTCCCGCGTTCACCATCGTGCACTGACTCGCGTGGTGAGGTATGGTCAAGTAACTGTCCACGATTCTCATGGCGTGGAGGCCCTCGTTCAGCAAGTGGAATGACATTAAGTGCTGCACGTGTGACAAGGTAAAGCTGCAACCCTGCAATTGCTTGCTCACACCACTGCTGATGGAAGGACCTCTTACGAGAGGGAGCTTTAGAGAGCTACTCTGGAGAGTGTTTAGAACTATTCCTCTGCACTGGCCACACGTTTCGGAAAAGCTGAAAGCACCCACACTTTACCCCACCGCACGCGACTTGCCTACGTATTGACTAAGCGCGGTGTGCTTCGTGTTCCCGTTTACTGTACTGCCGCTCAGTTGGAAGAGACCGCAGAGGCGGAGGAATTTAAGAAACATTTCTAATGTTATGGAACTGGCTGTATACACATGCGTATGATGTGATATGGGGGCTATGATTTGCATATGATACGTCCGGTGGAGGGTGGAGCAGATGGCAAGGTGCCTCCTCTTCCTGAAGGCGCTGAGAGCCACAGGTGAGTGTGTGGGTGAATGCGTGGGTAAGTGAGTGGGTGGCTGAGTGACACAGGTGAGTGGCTGAGTGAGAGCCACAGGTGAGTGGGTGGGTGAGTGAGAGCCACATGTGACTGCGTGGGTGAGTGAGAGCCCCAGGTGAATGCGTGGGTGAGTGAGAGCCACAGGTGTTCGTGGGTGAGTGAGAGCCACAGGTGAGTGGGTGGGTGAGTGAGAGCCACAGGTGAGTGGGTGGCTGAGTGAGAGCCACAGGTGAGTGAGTGGGTGAGTGAGAGCCACAGGTGAGTGGGTGGGTGAGTGAGAGACACAGGTGAGTGAGTGGCTGAGTGAAAGCCCCAGGTGAATGCGTGGGTGAGTGAGAGACACAGGTGAGTGGGTGGGTGAGTGAGAGACACAGGTGAATGCGTGGGTGAGTGAGAGCCCAGGTGAGTGGGTGGGTGAGTGAGTGCCCCAGGTGAATGGGTGGGTGAGTGAGAGCCACAGGTGAGTGGGTGAGTGAGGGCCACGTGTGACTGCGTGGGTGAGGAAGAGACACAGGTGAGTGGCTGAGTGAGAGCCACGTGTGACTGCGTGGGTGAGTGAGGGCCCCAGGTGAGTGGGTGGGTGGGTGAGTGGCCGGCGGAGAGCCACAGGTGAGTGGGTGGGAGGGGTTCAGTGGCAGCGAGGGAGTGCCGCTTGCGTCATCCTCGCCAAACAAAAGAGCAGCTAGCTCAGCGCATTGTTCATTCCTACCGACTGACACGTGGTAGTTGTGCGTCTACCCCAATGCTCTGTCTCCGACACGGCGATATCTCTGTGTAGGGGGACTGTGAAATCACCCTTTTCCCATCATATTGCGTTCGTGTATATTTATACGGGCGCGCGTATGTGGTCTTCAAATTTGGCCGAAGTGTTGTAAGTTATTGTGGATAACTTGGATTTTGCTTCTCGCTTAGACAGGTGGATGCTACACGCCGTTGGTGCGGATTGTAATTGTTTTAGTGCGGTACATCGCGCAAGGGTTATAGAGATAGGCATTAATTAACCGAACGTTACCTATACATCAAGAATACTTAACGACATTGTGGACCTCAAAGCGTCTGTATTTGAACAGGTAAGCTCGTGATTGCAATGAGTGATGTATTGGCTAATGGCGAGGCTTAACCACATTGCCGTACGTGTGCTGGTAAATGCAGACATATTTGACGACAGCACATCTGAACGTTGCCATTTACAAAATGTAAGAAGATCAACGTACCGACTACATAGAATACGATGCGATCTGCCTGCCTTCGAGTCAATTAGCCGAACAAGCAATGCTCATTGCTTCGGGGGTACAATTTCTCTTTACAGTACTGCTGTTTTCGCTTACACGGTTAACCGCAACAAACTTCATATGCTGTCATACGGCAAGGAGCAGACATTCACGAAACGTATTTAAGCAATCGTACTAATGCCATTTGAAACGCCGTCGTGTGTGAACGGTGTAGACCGCCGGGTCTGTTTGCGATGCTATTGTTGAGTAGCGTTTGTTGTCGGCGGCCCTAAAATCCATAATTCCTTACCTAACATTGCTCATCTTGCAACGTCCATTGTAAGTATTCATCTACAGCGCTAGTTACAGCCGTTTTGTCAATCCACTGCCGGATGAGAGACTCCGCACGCTGTGCGTCTCGGTAGATGTCAATTGACCATACTTCACCACGCTGATCAGTGTGGGTTGGTGTATGGTGGGGGGAGCATAGACGTTGGTGAATAGTACAGGACAACATATGTGTCTACGGTCATTCGTTGGCACATATTTGTTGATGACTACAACGGGACATCAGCACGGCTAGACACAATGAAGGAGACACACCTAGGCTGTTCGTCAAACAGTGTTGGCCACAAAGAGCCTTATTGTTTAATTGACGGCAGTGGTTGAGATATAAGGACCGGGTATTGAGAGCCACAGGTCCAAGTGAGGACAAGATTGGATATAATAACTTAATTTAAATACTGTAGAGTATCATCGTTTTCACTGAAAAGGTCGCACGTGTTTTGAGAGGTGGTGTTACAGCAGAATTGAATGAATAAGCTACAGTGGTATGATACGAATTGAGATGTTGACAGAATGGCTACAATCAATAGTGCGACTGATGAGTCCGTTGAGAAGGAATGTGTCGTGCAGGAGATATCCCAAAGGCTCGGCTGGAGATACGACGACGATGATTCTTAAACGGAAAATGGGGGGGGGGACGAGGAGGACGAACATTTATTATTTTGAATCGGACTCTCCATGAGAGATGATGTGGATGACGAAAGATGGAAATAAGTTGAATGAACATCAGCTTTAAGTTACGAGGATGACACTAGAATAACGCAGTAGATTTCCAACAAATAGCGTACACACACACACACACACCTTCACGCACATATTCATCATTCAAGAACTGACCATTGTCGTATGTTCGCAGGCTTCTGGGCGCATCCCGGCCACTCCGTCTGGCCGGCCCGACCATCATGCAGCCACCAATAACCGGGGCCCTGCGTCGTACGGCAAGCACGAGCGCCGGTATCCGAAACCGAGAGGGTGGCGCAGGCAACAACATCAGGAGGTCGGGTCCCAGCCGCTTCGGAAGCAGCGTGATGGCGCATGGACGAGGTTCGTCTGGGTCTGGTGTGGATGGATCGGTGGTGACCCGCAAGGTCATGCTCGTGGGTGATGTGTCCTGTGGGAAGACGGCCCTCCTTGGAGCGTTGGCAGGGGACCCTTTCAGACAGGTGAGAGGCAGTGACCCGTGTTTGTATGAGTAGCTGCGGGCATAAATGGCTTTTTTGGGGGGGAGCGGGAAAGGAATTAACTCCCGTCTCCACAGATGCCGGGAAATAAACGGGAGTCTCTGGAACTATGGCCACCGAATGTTTGTATTCAATCATTTTACAAGCCTTTAATCAAAATCATTGACCTTGCTTGGGTTTTTATTGAAGTAAGCTATCGAGAGCCGCTGCGTTGGTTTCAATGTCGGGGCCAGGAGGTTCGGATTTGGGGTTGGGGACATCTATACTTATGGCTGATTTTCTCTCGCAGCATCGTGGGGGGATAGTGCAGTCATCGCAATCTAGGTACAATTAATCACTGGGAGATCGTTGTATGGATAACCTTTACTTTAGCTGGTGGAAAGTCCATTGGGGTTTCCGTTTACAAAATTAACAGTTATTGGTGTCCTTGACAATACCCAATGAAATTTGTATTAATAAATATATTGTTGGATACTTTAACATGGATTCATATATGATCTTGTTATTGAGTGACGTACATTATAATATTGTTCTAGAAAATAACAAGAAGAGCCATTTTTTGAATTCTGTTAAAAACTCAATATTTCAAGAGCCGCAAAGCACGTGAATACGAGACGGGGTGGTCCTTATAAATAATGTCACGAAGCAGTCCTTAAAGAGCCGCATGCGGCTCGAGAGCCGCGGGCAGCCGACCCCTGCTCTCGAAGGACCATAAATAATACATTTGGCACAATGATTGTGTCGTCTACGCTTTTAATAAAAAAAAATGCCAAAACTCAATGATTACAAAATTGTGCCTCTTCAAAAAATTCCGACCTAAAGGTTGTTGTTACTCAAAAGGGATCCGTTGTAAATTCACCTGTCATGGCATGTGGGGCACATCTTGCTACTGCTTCCTACCTACACTGGTCCTGGTATTAGGTGTATTACACGTGAGAGTAATTGTTCCCCCTTTCACATACATGGATTACATTGAAAAATAGTTATGTGATTGATTGATTGATACTTTAATATACACTATAAACGCATGTTTATATTGTATGTATATTCTCATGCAGTTCCTGATATAGTATTGCCGTGCAGTATATTGTGTACTGTATATTATATGCAGTACACACATGTAACACGACATGTTACGTATGGCAACATAATAAGTGAACAACAATCTGCTCTGGGCTGTTTGCTCTAAAATTCCAGGGTGTGACGGAGCAAAAAATACTTTTTATTTGGCAATCTACATTTTTCCAATGACATAAACGCTCCTGTAGCTTTGCATACATGCATGAAATGGTATGTAAAGCTTAAATAAACATAGGCTACATCACGGGAAAAATTACATTAACAGTGTGGTTGAGCAGTGGCAAAGAGGTTCGCACACTGCTAACCAGAGAACCTGATGACCCGCCTTCATTCAAGCCCGTGCCATTAGTGAGAGTGATAATTGAACTGGTCCTTGGTCCTCTTTCATCACCAGTGTGATGAGGTTTGATCGATAACAGCGTGGGAAGGCCTTGATTCAGCAGTGGATCGACAAAAGGCTCTACAATAATTACTTGTACGGTAATAAATTGGACCACCAGGTAACAACATACTATGCCATGCCTTGAGCAATGTGTTCATAAGAGCATCCGCCTATCTCGTGTAACCCTGCTCATTGTTTACCCAATGGGCAGTAGCTGACATCAGCAATTGCAATGGCCTGGCCCATGTGCCTTGTTTTGTTTAAGTAAATATTGACCTCACAACCCAGAGGTCAGCATAACGTGGCGGCAGTAATATGACATTACAAGGAATTTAATATACCCCAGTGCTAATGTGCAATAGTGTATGTCCAGAAACTACTAGAAAAACATCTTGCCAAGTTAAGCCAACATTATTGCACTCTACTGCAGCGGCAGGCCCATCAATCCATAACTGCATATCATTGTATTTTATGCCTGATGTGTTGGCATATGCGGTACAGTAGTTAAGAACTTCTTCGTTAAGAGACCAAGACTCAAATTGCGTTTCAAAAGTTTAAGCCCATGACTTGTTTCTGTAAAAGCAAATATGTACCATACTCCTGATTATAAATAAGACTGTACAGTAAGACTGACCCCGAAATTGTGCCTGGTGTGTAATAACGTTGTATAAATATGGTCATATATGTACTGTACAGTATATACACTCACCCACTGGATTACAACCCAACTTTTGCATGAAACTATGGTGGAGGGGAATAAAGTGCATCATGCCATCCGGATAGAACAGGAGCAAGTATCCTGTTCACCATGATGTTACCTTATTTGTAATCCAAGTGCATTTCGATAAACTATATATTACTGTATCTCATTGGGTTATTTTACCATTGTATTTCAAAAGACAGCCTGATACACATTACATGCAATTCTATTTTTGGTAAATTGTTATACTGTGTATAATATCCAAAACAGCATCTTTTAAATGCAGTACAATATTGTTGCTGTTATGGATTATGGTCATAATGATTTAATTGACCTCTACCACAGTTCTACCCATAATGCAATGTGCCAGAAACACTATAATTTAACAATGAATACACAGTTTATTTCATGCTATAATTTTAATACGTAAGTGTAATGCTTATAGTAGCTGCTAATAAGTAACTACAGTATTCATATGCCATTTAAAAAACTGTCTATCAGCAAAAAATGTTTCAATGCAATAGTCTCCAACTCTTATACACTCATCTCTTTGACCTCTAAATTTACGTGCCATGAAAAAAGAGCCATTGCCCAAAAAGTTTCCCGTTACAGTATATGCAAGTATTTTCATTTTAAGGCTGTGTTATTGATGAATGGGTGAGTTGATTTATTATTTGTGCTTGGGGCACCACTGTTAACAAAATATAATGAAATAATTTTCTTAGGAATTAAATTACACAGCAGTGCAATAGTTCACTCTGTTGTCTCTGTACAATCTTTAGATTTACAGTCGTGTATACAACATCTGATTTTTACTTGCAGTATTTCGTTAAAATATGCCAATTATGACAACTTAGGTACAAGATTTTTGCCCCTTATCTATGGCATTTGCATGGGCTGCGAAAACTCCTATTATTCTCGGTTAATAATACAAATTCCTAATAATAATAAAATGTCCCAAGTATAACAGGAATCGCATGGAAAATTCATCCTATTCACACATTTACCCTGTGGATAAGAGTCAAATCGTAGATTACATCGTGGCTATTGGTCTCCCATATCGCCACGTGTAAGAGCAGTGGCGATATGGGAGACTGTGGTGGCTAGGAGATGTTAACTCCCTCGCCTGGTATACAGGAGGTCGTGAGTTCAATCCTGGCCCTGACGCCTGTTGTATATCGGAGTTTGCATGTTCTCCCCGCAGTCGCGTACATTTTTCTCCGGGTCTTCCAGTTTCTCCCTCCACATTTAAAATCAACATGCATTTCGGGTATTTGGTTGCTATAAATTGCCACATGATAAGCCACTTAGTTAAGCAATAATTTGTATTCAGGTCGCTTCTGAAAAATAGATGTATAGCTTGGTGAGCCTAGCCTGGTAAAGTTAAACATACTTTAATTCAATAGTTTAGTTCTGGAGAGTAATAATATATATAAAGCGTTTATTAAGCGACTGACAGGTAAGTTTAATTAGTGGGTAGGTTTGTCAGTTAATTACATTATTTATTCCTTTACCTACGTGACTTTACCGAAAAAAACCTAAGAGTATGAATCCTTGCAGTCACGAAAGCTTCGAATCTAGAATTACATTATTTATTGTACAATGCAAACATTCTGAGTGATGCACTATTACTTCCATGCAGCTACCTTCTTAGTTTGGTAGAATGTTACAGTAGTTAAACAACATTTGTTTGCTGTCGACCTCACATGTGGTCAAAAACTCCCCACAGCCTTTCATGGGTTTTGAGATAATTTTAAATCAAGTAAATGTCACACAAACCTTAAGCAAACAGCGCATCATCTACATGTGTGATGAGCACGGTTGGATACGTATGGCGGTGCGAAATAAGTTCAACATGTATATTTGAGTGTACTCGTTGGGTCAGTAGAACATGTCGAAAAAAACATTGCCTTCTTTGCTTTATGAACAGAAAATCAACACGTGTCAATAACTCTGCCTTAAAATAAAAAGGGGACCTTTTAGACAACGGTCCTTAATAGCACATGTTTACGTGCTATTTACATATTTTGTTCTTTAATGGCCACAGTGTTATTGATAAATGTGAGGTTTTTTTCATATGCTGTGCTTGTTCACCACTGTCAACAACGGGCAGCATCTGCAAATACTGTGCTGACTCTGTTGACGAGTAATGATTTCACATGAAAGGCCTGCCAAGTCTCATGCGGCGGGTGGCCTTTGCTACACCGAGGAAAAAGGAAGGACACATCATACTTTCGGCACTGTGTTGAAGTGTCCTTTCCATGTGGCGGCACTGCATGCGTTCTGTGCTCCACATTTCACAGCGTAAAAACGTGATACATTTATTCAACACAAATGCCGAAATGAAAAGCCACTCGTGTATGTGCAGATCCACAGTGGATGTTAAGGCCACAGCCCGCAGCATTGTCCCCAAGAACAAATACAGCTGACTCGCTGCTGCATTCTTGTAACTGTTTTTTTAATTAAATAATGTATGATTCACTCAGTGCAATGTTGCTGTCTCTACCCCTCCCCTGGTTGTTGCTCACCACACAAACTGCCCCCCCACACCCAACACACCTGCCACAGGGATATGTGCCCAGCGTGTTTGACAGCCGCTCGGTGACCCTGAATGGAACGGACGGCCGGAGTGCAGACATCTTGGTGTTGGACAACTCAGGTGTGTATGGGGGTGGCAGCTGATATTGTGGGTTTAGCCAGAGCCAAAGCTCTTAAGTGGTGTTCACTCAGCATGAGGCTCGTGTGTGTGTGAGGGGGGGTTTCATAGCCCCACACCGACTCACATTTCCATGATGGGGAAATTGTTCTTGAAAAGAAAATGCAACCAAAAGAGCTGTTGGCAATTGGAGATGACCTACACATGTCACCCTTGCAAAAGAGGCAATGTTTCCTTTGCCTCAGTCGGTGTATTTTGTCTCCTGCTTAAATGAAGGATACTCACTGGGTTGTTGGATACAAGTTTGAAGCTTCATCCATCAGAAAATCTCCACTCAGACATCACAGCATAGCTCACCAGTAACACCATTTGCATTGACTTTTCAAAGGTATTGAAGAGATGTTCCAATGATGTCACTATAGAGTCGTGTTTCTCAATTCCTAGATTTATTGATGCACTCCTTTGATCCATTGATTGTTAGGAAAGAGTTTGTGGATCAAACAGATGTCTGACACCACCGAAGTAGCTGAGCTGAAAGGTGTCCAGGAGATGAGAGAATAGAAAATACTTTCATATTCGAGGAGTTTTGAGTGTTAACTCGTATAATGCTGCATGGGTGTTCTCTGGGTACCCTACTCAATTATTGTCCAACACTTTACTCGTGAAATTGGCTGAGGATCCCAATGCAGGAACCTCCTAAAAAAGAGACGCATTAAGGCTTACCTGGATAAAGAAAGGACTATTATTGTGATTAACGAAGCTTCAAGCTTTGTGTTGAACAGCCTGAGAAATACAAATCGGGGTGCTTGTCTAAGGACAGGTGTTATTCGTTTTTTGGGTTGCACTTTATTAAAGCGCAAAGAATGTTCCAGTTTCCCTTGTGGCTGCTGTGAGTGTAACACCCTCACCCCAGCTGTCATCCTTTTAATGTTCTCACGTGCAGAGACTGGCCAAACTATTGTGTGGTGGATGCCGTCCAACTTGAGGGCTCGGCGTAAGTGTGTACTTGGCATATTGTATAACAAAGCGGTAATTAGTAAAGTGTATTTGTACACATTATGTGTAGCACTGTTGTATTGGTTAATAAGTACATTTTTTTAGTCTTCTCATGATGATATGTCACTCGTGTGGAGTGCAGTCTTGGAAGTAAATTCAATATAGAATTCATATTTAGTGCAGTATAGTATTGTCCACAAACCATGTGTGGAATGTAAATTTAAGTTAATATCAACCAATATTTTGCAGTCACTTTTAAAATGTATTTAAAATCAGGGTCACATGTTGGTCATGATTTGCATTTCACATAGCACATATGTGCTAAAGTATCGCTAAGCACTTAATTGACTGAAACATCAATTATTTATCCAGGACAGCCTTATTTTCAGGATTCTTTTAAATAGCATACTGCAGTGGGATATGAGGCCGATTTGTATATATCATTAAGGAAAGCTTTGCCATTAGAAAAAAACTCGAGTGTCCACAAAGAAAACCCACACACACACACGTGCAGGGGATACCACTCAAATATCAACACAGATAGGTTAAATAAGCCACTTGCTGTACTGCCTATCTTGGCCGTCTTGTAGCTCGGCATGTTTTGCGAATTACACAACGCTGTTTGATCCACCAATCCTTGCCATTAAAGTTTTGGATTATAGGTGTGCCCCTGCCATAACTCAAAACACCGAGAATGTGCCCAGACCAGTCCCAGAGTAGTCGCCAAGACTAGGCATTCCTGTAGGGACGTTTTTTGTGGCTGTTGCTAATTCTAATATCCATTAGGTATACCGTGTAGTTCACCGATCTCTCTCATACTATTAAGATGGCGCTTTGATGCGCTAATATCTTGATAGGATACAAACTGCAGGAGTGGCTTTAAAATGGCTACAAACGTGTGACAGATGAATAGCCTCATAATGCAAAGGGGTGAAACGTGAGAATCTTGAATTTCACCTACAGTGACCTCAAAAGGCGATGTGTACCCACTGTACTGTTATTGTGTGGTACATACTGTACATATGCACACTGAGACACGTGTATTACTTACAAATGAGCTTGCATGCGTCTCAGCAGTGTTAGCATATCCAGTTCTGCACATGTGTAATCTGATATAAGTAATGTACGGACGTATGTTAAAGGATGATTGATTCATATTAAAGGTTGATGATGATAGCACCGATGATGCAATACCTGTTGCCAATTTGTGCCTTGCGTATTGGGGTCGTGACTATGGTGGCTGGAAATGTGGGAACTTTTGTAACATTTATATTTTCTTGAAAAATAATGATGAGTCAGTCCCGGTGTGGTAATGTCTGGCCCCGACAGGTTTTTTGTTTATAAGGACAGGTCAAAGAGTGTTTAAAAGGTTTACTCTGAGGAATAATTGTAATTTGTTGAGTTTTACACGAACATACATGTTAAAAAAATAATATTTAAATATTCCACGTTTCATGTTTTGGTACTTTTAACAGGGTGTCTTGTGGCTATACTTGGTAAAAAATAATGATAGGATGCCTGTATGAACCCACGAACCACAGGTTGAGAATCAATGGTATGCCTGCATGCTATATATAGCATGTGTGCATACTATATACATACTATGTAGTATGTACGGACGTTGTATAGTACAGTATGCATATATACTGTTATAGCAGTGGTTCCCAACCTCTGATCCATAGGCTAATTATTGTCAGCAAGGCCATGGGAAGTGATCCGCAGAACTGTTCAGATATTATGACTTAAGTAGTTTAAAAAACATATATTCATGCATGGTGGTCTACTAAACAATTGTTTTGAGGGTCAACAGTGATCCGCGGGTTGATCAAGATTGGGGACTACACCTATACACTGTACGTAGTATTATATATGTATAAAGTGGAATGCACTTTATACTTTACAACGATAATTATATTTATCCAGGTAAACTTTGCCGTGGCTCAATACTGTTTGAGGATGGCCCAGAATTTATGTTTGGCCATTTCCTTTTTAAGGTGTGGTTTGGGGCTCACTGGTGGCGAGATGTTATTGCCCTTGCTTGGTATGCAGGAGGTCGTAAGTCCAATCCGCCCCTGACGCCTGGTATATGTTCTCCCTTCCTGTGGCCACGTGGATTTGTCTCTGGGTCTTCCGATTTCGTCCTCCAGACTTATAAACATGCGTTTAAATTATTTGTCTACCATACACTCCCACATATATGATGATATAAGCCACTTCGATGAACTATCACATGTGGCCAGGTCGAGTGGTAAATTCAAGTTTATATACTTTATGTAGTTTGCATGTGGAGAGAACTGGAGTCGTACACGAGGATAACACTCAAAACTAATATTTAAGAGCCAAGGAGGGTTCATGAGCCCACTCGTCGCCTGGCTACGACTCAGGCCAGTGAGTTCAGGAGTTCTGTGTGATCCAATAAACCATTGCCTTAAAACCACCGAGTTAGAGGCGTTGCACCGCCATGCCTGGCGATGTATTTGTTTTTGCTGTACACTTTTTGCATTTCAACGGCCATTTTGACTCTTCACTGCATGTTCTACATAAGAACAATGTACATTACACGCACTTGTATGCGCGCACTATACTATAATGCATTATGGTGCACACTTAGATTAAATCCATATTCTATTGGTACATAGGAAAATATTCGTGTAAGGGATACAGCAGTGAAGGCAGTCATCCGAGTTTGATTCCTGGCCATGGTTAAAATAAGTGCCAAATAGTATCTGAACTGGTCCTGAGCAGCCCTCTTCACCATCCTCTTGTGATCGGCATGATGCAGTCGCTCACAGTTCCTATGATCACTGTTACATTGCTTTTATGGCTTTATTTTGGTGATTTCGAAAAGTTTTTTGGTTTGGCCATGTTTGTTGTAGTACGGAGTTAGACTGATGGCTTTAATCTAAGTTGTCTTGTGGTTGTTGTTATTTGACTTGCATCCCACTGGGATTTTTGCACACAGCGTTAGTGTACGGTGCTTTTGCTGGAAGATTTTGCTGTTTTTTCCTGGATTTTTCTGTTTGCGCATAGTGACTTTAAGATGTTTTCTTGTTCATGTGTTTGTTTTTTGCTTGTTGTGGTTGCACCCGATTCAAGAGCCGAATGGCTCACAGGGCTATACCAAATAAATAAAACTGAAAAAAAACCCTGAAAAGTCTGGTCAAATAACAACCCATATGACCGACGTGGCATCCGCTCGGCTTTATTCAAAGGTAGATTGACAAAGGGCTGTACATTGTATTATCATTTGTATTAGCATGCTTGTCGGTGATGGTGTTTACGGAACACGCGTACATGTGTACCATTGCGTATTTCCGCGTAGTTTTTACAGAAACAAAATGTTACATGCTATCACAGCACCACTCTTCTATATACCAATCACAGCGTTGAAAGAGAAACTATGTAGTTGCCTTGTGAGCTGACCCTATGCTCACTCCTGTAGGTTCCTCACACTACGACACCGTGCGACCACTCTCGTACCAGCACGCTTCCGCCGTGCTGCTGTGCTTCGACATCAGCCGCCCAGAGACGCTTCACAGCATCCACGTAAAGGTGCGAGATCATGCATCCCGTGTTGTCCGAGTGAATGTGCCCGTGTGTGTGGCTTAGGGAGAGTGGTAGCGTAGTGGTTAGCGCACTGTGCTATGGACCAGCGACCTGCATTCGATTGCCCTCCACAGGTAACATCAGTGACAAATATGTTAATTCATCCTGCGACTCCCCTAGGTTGACTCGGCCTTAAATTAGTATCTGGCATGGTGCTGGCCACGAAAATTGCTCGTGTGCCATGCTGGTCTTCGGTGCTTTCTTGCGGCACTTATCACAAAAGTCTTTACGGCCATATGGGAGATCGTTGTCTTTTAGTTTAGGGGATGTAGAGACATCTGTGCACTCTTATGTTAGTTATAATGTACGAATTTTTTTCTGAACAATGTAGAAAGAAATGTACCCTATATTATCGTTTGTATCCCTGGCCTCTCTTGCAAAATACCTTTTTGTCTCGGTTGCCTCACCTGATTGAATAAAAATAGGATGCATGATTGCAGAAGTGTTTTTTGTGATGCCACTAACGGACGTGACGATGATCGCCATAATTACGGCATTTTAAACGTGCCTTGGTGGTAATGATGACAGTTATTTCCCAGCCTTTTAATACTAATAATAATGCCAATGCTGGTAATGTCTTGATGGTAGCACTGATAATACAGATGGTAATAACATCGATGATGATTGTGCTCACAGTGGCATCGAGAGGCCAAGTCCCACTGCCCAAGTGCCCACCTGCTGCTTGTTGGGTGCAAATCGGACCTCCGTCTCTCGAAATCCCAGAGAATGGTGTCTCACCACCAGGTGAGTCCCCCGCCCTGCCGTTCTGCGCGGCGAATGACGCCGCAAGCAGCGTCGCTACATTCGAACTTTCGAGCGGATTCATCTTCTTGTTTCTTTCGGTAATATGACTTTGAAACCCCCCCCGCCCACCTCCTACGCATTTCCCATGAATATGCTAAATTCCTCTTGATATGCACATTTTTTTTGTTAAGGCTCTCTCCTTCCACCTCCAACCCAGCTTATATATAAGCTCCTAGCTTGGCAGTGTCTCATTCTTCACCTGAAGACGGCTGCTTGCGTTGTAGCCGAAACGTCGTGAGAATTATTTTATTTTATTATGTTTTATTTTTATTATTTTATTACTTCCCTTCTACGTGACTTTACCGAAAGAACCAAGAAGATGAATCCCTGCAGTCACGAAAGCTTTAAATCGAAATTCGAGCGGATGTTGCATCATGCTGATGGGTGCGCATTATGTCCTCGACCTCACAGTCAAAGGCAACCAATTTGGTTACGAGTTAATTTCGTGAGCGAATACAATGACACGGGCATTTTCTTGGTTTCTCACTGTCTTTCAGTTGGCTTCACGAGCTAGCTAAATTACAGCAGTACTACTAACAGCAAGTCTGTTCCAAACACGAGAGTTATTATGGCACATTGTACAGTAAGTCAAAGTGCAAACGTGAAAAGTGTCAATCAACACAGAGTAATCAAATTATGGCAATAAAAACTCGTACACCTTCATAATACACGCGGTATATAGTCATTTAACGTGGCCTATGGTTGAGTACGGGAGCATGTGGCATTGAATCAGAATAATTGTTTCCCTGTCTGCCTACTCCCGCATGGAACTTGGACTCCGTATTGTGGGTTTGTGTTTTGTACGTGCATTAGTGATACAGAAGTGAGAATACTGGGTCTGGAGAGGGGGTCTGAAGGGGGTCTGGAACATAAGCCCTTTCTTTTCATATGTAAATCTTAGTTTACTCTGCACGGATATGCTCTGCATGGCCTTTTTTCAGAAAGCTTCCCCCCATGCAGAGCGAGGGACACGTGTACAGGACACGATCAGTGTATGGTAGAGGAGCTGGCTTCTCGTAATGATATTTTAAGTTCAAATGCCAGTCATTTGTTCAAGCATGTCATCGTTTTGAGTTCTGCAAAATTATGAGACCAACTGTCGATTCCTAAGGGTTAGGAATACTGTAAATTGTGCCACCAGAGAAACATAGCATTTTCACCACTGGCTCAGGACTGCCAACAGATGTGTAACACTCATTCAATCATTAGGACTGCTAACCAACATTGCTGTGCATTGTCTTTGAGTTGTGCGCCTTTTGGCGTCATCTGGTCCAACCCATGTGAGACTAGGCTCTAAGGAAAGCTGTCTCGGGTGTGGACCAATCAACTTCAAGGACAGTGCACATTATCAGAGTTGTGTTTTTTGTTTGCATTATGACTGCAGGTATTGTGGTCTATGCAAACATGACTCCTTGTAAAAAGGTGTCAGTTTTGTTGCCAGATAGAAGGGTAAAAAACCAATTATCATTGCCATGCATGTTTTACAGGCATCGGAGTCGGCCACGCAGCTGGGGGCTGTGTGTTACGTGGAGTGCTCGGCAACAGACAATGACACGAACTCTGTACGTGATGCTCTGCTGAGCCCGACCACTGCCCAGAAGACGCGCCGGCAGCACCAGCAGGGAACTCCCACTGACACTGGCTGCAGCAGCAGTGCAGATGCAGCGGGCTCGAGTTTGGCCGAAGGGACACGCGAGCCATCGACGTTCAAGCGCACTGCCTCAAAACGACTGCTGCGTCGGCTGTCCCTGCTCAGGGAACGGCAGCCGCCCCGAGCTGCGCCCCAAGAAGCCCCAGCACCTGAGGTTGAGAGAGACAAGAAGAATTGTGCCATTATGTGAACACTGTGCCCCTCTTTAATGCGTCCCTATTATACTTGTATGTCAGGCTATGTAATCTACCGTTGTGTACATTTGTGGAATGTACAGTGATGAAAACATTCCACAATAGCGATAAGTTATGGAATCTGGAGTAGTACGAGTATCAACTACAATTGTGTTTCCCTGTGCTTTATTGGTGAATGTGCCCTGAGACTCGTCAGTACTGCCCTGGCTGACCCAAGTGTCCCTGGGACTCGGCATTGGTGCTGGTTGTCTCATCTTAACCACCACCGCCCCAAATCGCCCTCCATACTCGCGTACTTTTTCTCCTTTTTGTAAAGTTAATTGAGATGTGGTTGAATTTAGATGCATTATAAATCGTTGTTTTTTTATAACTCTTGTTACATCTTCATTTGTGTCTGTGGTTGCAAGTTTATTCATATGTGATGCAAACTTTATTTCGTGAAAACCTACGAGTTAAACTTCCTTTCTATACCTGAATAAGTACAGCCTAGGTACCTATTTACAGTAATAGAATACAGTATTTTCTAGCACAAACTTTTTGCACTACACTTTTTATATCAATAAATAAAATACACATATTTATATAAAGTTATATAAGGCAATCATTATTAAAATTATTAACGTGTACAAGTACATGTTGAAAGTCCACAAACTGCTGTATTTAATGTACCTTGAATATAACATTTAATATATATAGAATTGATACTTAACAGCAAGGCATGACATTAGACATTATGGATAAGTGTAGAAATAGTCATATTCATACATTTCTGATTACTTTTGAAACGGTGCTTTGTCAGGACTCTAAAAGTAATCGGTTACAATTATAATGCCGTGCTTTTGATGAGGTAGCAATCCAATATCACGAAATAACTATGTCATGAGTCACTATATATTTTAAAACGGCATAGACCAGAAATAAATAAGGTAATACAAATCGTACATCCTTAAAAAAACCGCTGTCGTTGTAATATGTGATTTGCAAAAAGTATCAACTGCTTATTTATTTGCTTTTACATAGTAAAATAAACTTTAGCTGTTCTATTTTAATGTTTTCATCCCAGTTATCTGCTTCAACTATAGTTTTCATACCATTGTAATGCGAGCGTAAATGGGGTTTGCTGCTGGGCTCTGGCCCAATCACACGGCCCGGGGTATTGGGGGGCGGAGCCAGTATGAGAAGGCCGGATGTGACGATCCGGAAGGGGAGGAGTCAGGATCATGTGGGAAACAGGATATAGGTGGGAGCCCGGAAGGGATCGGGGTCAGTTGTGGGAGTAAAGAGGCTGAGCCATGTTGGGTGGCCGGACGGGATCCGCGCCATCGGCCACGTGGCCGAAGGACCTTCAGCACGCCGTCGGCCAGCGGTGTGCGGAGTGAGGGAGTGGAGGAGCTATTGGAGGAGCGCGCGCGAGGAGACGCTGGTCCGCTGTCAGGACCAACGGGGTGTGAGGAAGAGCGGAGGAGTTGACGAGGGAGCGCGTGCGGGGCGCGCGCGAGGAGACGCTGGTCCGCGGTCAGGACCAGCGGGGTGCGGAGAAAGAAACTAAATTAAAGACCAACGGAGACCAGCAGTGCCTGACGAAGTCATTTATTACACCATTTAAAGTCAAAATTATAAAAAGACATCCTGTACTCAATGTTTGGTTGCATGTGGAATAGCAGGAATTACCACGGAAAAGGTTTACCTTCTTTACAGTCATGCTCCATATTGATGTTAACTAGCATGGTTGTGCGATGAAAATTGCTGAATTTTAATATTGGTTGCTGTGGCATCACTATTACACAAATACAGACTTATTTTAGCCCAACATCAAAATTATGGCACGGTTTACTTCATTGCAAATTGTAGGCATATTTATTAATTTGTCACTTGCACGCGGGCTCACTTTAATGCCTGTGCATTAATTTTACAAAATTGGACGATTTAACTGGATGCACATTCATATTTTATTGGAGAACACATTACGGCTTCTTGTTGTTGAGGTTGTACATTGAGACGAATGTTGTCTAAATGCAACCGTGAGCAGAATTTACATTAACTTTGACAATTTGTAAATGTAAACTCACCACACTTTAGGTGCTATGAAATTGAGCTGCACATGTTTGACCCACTCACCTCTGTGGGTATTTAATTGCTGACGAAATGCAATACTTGTACCATAGCTTTGTTAAACGTGTCGTGAGCATGATCGCTTATTCTGGCGAAGCTCGCTTTTTTAGGTCTGGTAGTTCAAAATTGCCCAATCACTGGCAATAAATACTGTACAATATTGCATAAAAGCAATTGGGTACTACCATGGGCATTTTTTTAAATCAATCAGGAGACTCCCATACTGTACAGTATTTCCAAGGTACTTTGGTTACCTATACTGTCTGTATTGTATCAATCAAGTTTACTCCACTATGTAACTATGCAAGGGTTGTGCAGGCTTTTCATGCGAGATATAATTTATCTAAGACTTTGCCAGTGTCGTACATTTGCCATGAGCCGAGTACAAATTCTCACATTTTTCCGGGGGCTAAGAATGAGTACTTTATGAAATGGAAATGTTACTCTTCACCGTGCTGGTCTCACGCTGTCAACAATCTGTTGCAGACCCCAGTCAGGGAGTCGTGGTCCTCAGACAAACTGCCAGACCGAGAATATGATGTCTGATTCCAGTCTAAATGGTGTGCGTTTCGATCAGCGCAGGCCTGCCCCCTGGGTCATGCTGCCACCAGGAAACATTAAGGAAACATTAATACAAGATCAGTGCTGCCAGATGGCTTTTGCTGAAAAAAATGTCGAAACCTTTGGCCAAAAGAGTCCAAAAGGGCACGTTTTTACCAAAGTGGAGCCAAAATAAAAGAGATTTAAAATTCGTGCATGGCTGTGTTTTATACACTTTAGATTTATAAAATAACTCAACATTTGCAAAAATGTAGCCTTTCATTAGATTTTTAATATATTTTAGTAGTTATCCATTATCATTTGAGACATTTACAGACGACAGTACCTAGAAACTGAAACAGTGTCTAAAAGTGCCTCCATTTTGGTACGTCAACATTCACAAGAGTATAAGGACACATGACCACTAAGTGACCGTTTCTTTAATTTAATTTTAAGGTGTGTTTAAAGATGTTAAAAGAGTATTTACCGTCAATATATTACTTTAAAACTAGGTAGGGACTTTATGACCACTTCATTCAGCTCATGGATCAAAGAGCATACGCTACATAAACATTCCACCGGCTATTTGGCAAACAAATTAAGTTGTTTTCCCATTGCGTGGCAGAGGCTTTCGAGTACTGTACAGATTTCCCTCACTTTATGCGAGTTCGGTTTCTGTGATCTCGCGTAAATGCGACTAACCTATTTTACCCAAAATTCGCGACCTGCGGTTTGAATTCGTGATGAAAATAGAACTGCAAGACGCTTCTGCAGCGGGATACTCCCGCCGGAGGTGAGAAATATGGTAAAAGTGGCTCGACACGTGTCGGACAGGGACCCAAACACAAGCTTATCTCCTCGGTTCCTGCCCCAACTTCAACCCACACTAGGCAGTGTGGTGAGGTATGATCAAACAACCCCCACGACTCACATGGTGGGGAGGTCCCATCCAGTAAAGGATGGTCAAAGGGCTGTTATATTCAAATATTCATTTAAAAAACTGTCTAAAAAGAAACCTTTTAAAAACTCACGAAGTAGGGAAATTTGTGAGCTGAAATCGTTGTTGCTTATGCATATACAGTATTGTATGGCAGGCTGTCAACTTTACTCGCAGTAGGACATAGCCATTAGCAAGGACAGCACAAGAGTTTATTTTATCACATGCAAAGAATGATCATCTGTCAACCACAACCCGAAATCACTATCATGTGTGTTTTGACAGAAGTGGCATGGATTTTATACGCTCCATTTATGGTTTGGTATTGATGGAATGTATAATGCAGTGTAGTGACACAGACTACAGGTTATTGGGCCTTTATTCGTCATTTCTCCTGCACGGTATCCATGCGACAGCCTCTGCTCCCTCAATGATTGACAACTGCTGATGTAATTATACATGTTAATTAGTGTCATGGAATTATCTGCTCGGATTAACAAGTGTAGTGTATTTCACGGAGACACACACTAGAACTTGGAGGCAACACGTCTATTATAACACACCAACAGGGTAACTGCATACACGTACACTTGGTTAACTATACCACAACGGGGTAACTACATAACCGGGTCAGTCAGTAACATACTGCCTGAACCACGAAGCCAAGTGTAAAGACCGAAGACCGAGGATCGAAGAGATGTAGCACCGACAGGTTCCATTCCAACAGCCGCGATCGCTCTCGGGACTTCCCTTTTATACTCCCGAGCGTGGCCTCGCTACGTTTTCGGCCACGCCCCTTCTGGATCTTACCAGAAGGTTCTCGACCAAGCATCACGTGTCTCTCGAGCCCCCTTTTGGGCCTCCTCGCTACCCTGTCCCAGTGACGTGCCCTCTCGGGTTCACCTAGACCAGGGGTCCTCAAACTACGGCCCGCGGGCCACATGCGGCCCGCCGAGGACATTTATCTGGCCCATGGTCACTAATTGGGCTGCGCTTGTGAGCACTAATTGGGCTGCGCTGGTGAGCACTAATTGGGCTGCGCTGGTGAGCACTCATTGGGCTGCGGTGGTGGGCACTGATTGGGCTGCGGTGGCGAGCACTGATTTGGCTGCGCTGGTGAGCACTGATTGAGCTGCGGCGGTGGGCACTGATTGAGCTGCGGCGGTGGGCACTCATTGGGCTGCGCTGGTGAATGGTTCAATGGGCCAATTGACTGGACTTGCCCCCCAGGCCTAAGGCTGCCAGCCCTCCCCTGGCTGCGCTTGACTGGCTCTCCCTCCCTCAGCTCCCTCACTTGCCCCTCGGCTCCACTCCCAGTGATATTCCTGTGTGCTGGGGATGTACTGCGATCTGTGAACAAAACTGCAGGTGTAATTAACTTTGTAATGGCACCCGCACCAGTGTGAGCCTGGGGTAAAAGCGGAGTTCCCCCAATCAGACTGCATTGATGGGCAGTGCAGTCTGTATGTCTCTGTGTGGGCAAGGTTATTGCTGGTATATTGCTTTTGTAGCGCTGTATATATATATTGGTATTTTACTAATAGCAATTTTGACTCCCTAGGAAACTGATGTCAGGAAAAAGAAAAATTTACTCGGAGTGTAGGATATTCAAAGAACAGTGGACTTATGATTACTTTTTCATGCAGTACAAGGAAAGAGCTGTGTGTCTGATATGCCAGAATATAGTGTCTGTGTTCCAAAAATACAATTTACGTCGACACTATGAAACTCAACATAAAGATAAATATGATTGTTTGGTCGGAGAAGTGAGAAAAGATAAAATATTAAAACTGAAAAATACATTAACAACTCAGCAAAATACTTTTGTGAAGCAGAAGCAGCTAAATATTTCATCACTGCGAGCAAGTTTTCAAGTTGCCAAGCTAATAGCGTGCACTGGCAGACCATTCGTGGAGTGAGAATTTGTTAAAGAATGCCTTATTTCTGTTGCCAAAGAGTTGTGTCCAGAGAAGGCCGATTTATTTAGTACAGTGAGTCTTTCAGGACCTACAATTACATGGAGGATTGAACAAATGGGAGACAATTTGCATCAGCATTTGCAAAACTCCACAAAAAAACTTTCCTATTTTTCCTTGGCACTCGACGAAAGCAATGATGTTCGTGATTCTGCACAACTTCTAATTTTTATTCGTGGGATGAATGACTATTTCGAAGTCACAGAAGAGCTTGCTGCACTGCAAAGCATCAAAGGAACAACTACAGGAGAGGATATCTATGAAAAGGTTTGCCAAACTGTGAATGGTTTGGAGCTGAATTGGGCTAAACTAGCCAGTGTGACAACTGATGGTGCTCCTAGCATGGTGGGGTCTAAGAAAGGAGTAATTGCTCGCATTAACCAAGAGATGGACAAACAGAACCATTCTCATCCAATAGCCATACACTGCCTCATCCACCAACAAGCGCTGTGTAGTAAATCACTGAAGTGGAACTCTGTTATGAAAATTGTGGTATCTTGTGTTAACTTCATTAGAGCTCATGCACTAAACCACAGACAATTTCAGGAATTTCTGTCTGAACTAAATGTTGACTATGAAGATGTTCTGTACCACACAGAAGTCCGTTGGCTGAGTCGAGGGAAAGTTTTGAAACGTTTCTATGACTTACTTCCACAGATTACAGCTTTTCTGCTTTCAAAAAACAAAGAAGTACCAGAGCTCAATGATGCAGAATGGAAATGGCACCTTGCCTTTCTGACAGATGTAACAGAGCTACTCAACAGTTGCAATGTGCAACTTCAAGGAAAGGGGAAGCTCCTCTGTGATATGCAATCACATGTCAAAGCATTTGAAGTAAAATTAGGCCTCCTCATCAAACAAGTTAAGGAGGAAAACTTCTGCCATCTCCCCACAACTCAAAATCTGTTAGCGGAAAAACCATTGGTTGCAATTCCCAAACAAAACATGTGTGGATTCACTGGAAAAATTGCAAAAGGAGTTCCAATTTAGATTTAAAGAACTTCATCTCCATGAACAGGACATACAGCTTTTCCGTAACCCATTTTCTATTGACATTGAAAATATGGATACAATTTACCAAATGGAACTGGCTGAACTGCAGAATTGTGACTCTCTGAAAGACGCATACAAGCCAAGCAGCCTTCATAATTTCTATGCATATCTCCCCTCTGAGACATATCCTCATCTCAGGAACCATGCACTCAAAATGGCAACCATCTTTGGCAGCACTTATGTCTGTGAACAGACTTTTTTCAGAATGAAACATTTGAAATCTCCAACTAGACTAACGGATGCACACTTGCATCACTTGTTACGACTAGCAGTGACAAATATGGAACCGGACATTGACCATCTCATTAGCCAAAAGCAGGCCCATAGTTCCCATTGAAATACTGGCAAGTTTGTTGATTTAACTTTAGTTGTTCTTCATTTTAAATATTGTATTTGTTCCCGTTTTGTTTCTTCACTTCAAAATAAGATATATGCAGTGTGCATAGGAATTTGTTCATAGTTTTTTTTAACTATAGTCCGGCCCTCCAACGGTCTGAGGGACAGTGAACTGGCCCCCTGTTTAAAAAGTTTGAGGACCCCTGACCTAGACTGTCACGTCCTTACTTGCCCTCTCTCAGACCGTCACCAGAACTATGGCTCCTAGGACCCACTTGCATGCCATACCTACTCTGATGCCAGAGAGAGGCTCAAGACGCACAGTACAATTCTTGTGACAGTAGCTGGCGCTAAACACCATAGTGACTCCATTTAGGTCACTACACAAGTATGGAGATACTGACACCCAAACGTATTGAGTACGTGCATAAGATAATGGCCCATTCACTAACGGTCTGAATGTGCATCTTTTTTTTTAAAGCCGTTGCTGGATGAAGGACTGTCTCCATGCTGCGTGGGTTAAGTGACCATACATTACCACGCTGGAAAAGTGCGGGTTAGAGAAGTCGCAGATACAGTACATGTGTAGTGACATAATGGGTCACTACGGCGCCTAGCGCCAGTTACTGATAGAGAGGGGAACTGGGAGTGTAGTAGCCCTCTCTGTCAGCAGGTTACGCTATTTCATGGAAAGTGTCCCTAGGGGAGCATGGTTCTGGTGGCTTGCAGAGAGGGGGCATCTGAGGACGTAACAGCCCGGTTGGCTGGCAAGGGCACTTGACATGACAGGGTAAGGATGTGGGCCAAAGGTGACAAGGGACACGTGGTGTGGGACCCAGGACCTTCTGATGAGTTCCAGAAGGGGGCGTGGCCGAGGGCGGAGCCAGGCCACACTGGGGGGCATAAAAGGGAGGTCCCGGGGCCGCATCGGGGCTGTCTGCTGGAATCCGCCGTGTTACGTCTTCTCCTCAGTCTCCGGTTTTCGTGCTCGGCATCGTGGTTCAGGCAGTATGCCGAATGACCTGACCCATTTATATAGCTACCCTGTGGTGGTTACCGGTTATGTAATTATCAAGTTGTGGTAGTAAAATACACGTGTTTCCTCCTGAATTAGTGTTTCTCTCAAGTGAATCGACTACACATGGGTTCAGACAAATAGAGTGCAATGGATTTTGCTGCACTGCCCTCTGCTGATCACCACAAAGCACAGCACTGCCTGCGCAGTGCTGTGCATCCAAGCAATATCCAGGATTCTTCTCCTCGTGTTCTGCCACCACAGTTCAGTATGTTAATCCAGTATTGGACTCATGGTGATATGGCCTGGTCTATAGCCCTGGCGAGGTCCTCCACGTTACACACACCAATATATGCCCCATGGTTTGTGTTTCACCCCAGTCGCATGTGTCAGTGTCGTACTGTTTGACCTGTCCACTCCCATTTTGAAGGCGATTTAAACAATATCCAGGTTTACTGTGATCTTTCTCTGCACTAGTGGTGAGGAGTTCGGAAACGTTGATATGCAGACATCCGTGGCTATTGCCGAGTCACATTCGCCACAATTCCAGTCGTGTAGCCATCGGCGATTTAATTTAAAGTGGTTCCGTTGCGTTGAGGAAGCCTTTCCGTGATTCCAGGCGACTTAAAGCTGCGGTTGTGGTCATGTAGCGGATTGCCTACAGTGTCATCAACCTCTTGTGGCCCTTCCACTTTTGCTTGAAACCACGCGGACAGGGTCGTGTCTGGGACTGGTCAGGCGGCAGCGTGGTCGTGTGTGTGAGAGAGAGAGGAGGCCCGAGTGTTGTGGAGGGGTGTGTTGGAGAACCAACACACCGGTTAGTGCTGTACTAGTGACGAATTGGCCACGTTCTGTTTACGTGACAATCCTTAGGCTGTGTCGGGTAGTAGCGGTTTTAACGACACATTTATATATTTACACGATCTAACCCAAAAAAAACTGTATTATAGATTGTTAAGTAAACATTAACTGTAGGTTTGCTATACTTACAGCTGGCTCCGATGTCCAGCTCACTTCTGCCACTTGTTGCAGAAGTCGGTGCTGCAGCTGCGGCTGTAGGTACTGCTGCTGCAGATCTTGGTCCTGCTGCTGCAGGTCTTGGTCCTGCTGCTGCAGGTCTTGGTCCTGCTGCTGCAGATCTTGGTCCTGCTACTACAGATCTTGGTCCTGCTGCTGCCACTGCAGTGTTGGTTCTGCTGCTGCTGCTGGTTTTGAATTGCGAACTATACTTTCTCATCGCAAATTTTACCTGCCATGAGATGGCAATGCTTTGATGATATATTGTGTAAGGCAAATATATTTTACCAAAATATCTTAATTTAGCTAAATGATTGTCCCGCTACTACCTGCTGTTAACAGCAGCACAATATAAAAAAAATATGTACGCTTTATGCATTTGGTCAAGTTGTTGTTAAAAACAGCTTCGAGTGCACCTACATTTGTAAGTGAAATTTTACCTAGAAATAACACAAGTCCAAATATTGTTTTTCAAGCACCTTCCACGCATTTACCTATGGTGCACACCACTAATGCTAATGGGCATCATTGCTAGTTCTCAATCGGCCAAGTGACATTGCATTGGGAGACTATTTCTGCTCTTCGCAACTGGAATACAAATATCGAACAATTGCTATAAAAAAACATTTTAGTACATTTTAACATTTAGCGCTTATTGTAAACCTTTTATGATAACAAATTATTTGTAATAACAACAATAACATGGTATTTTTTTTATATCTATCTGCATGTAAACATATCGTGCAGATTAATTGCCAACATAAAAAAATTATGAAAGTGTTCTGAAGCCGTAATAGGATTAGTTTAAACGTATTAATTACAGATCAAAGTGATTCGATTATTCATCGATTGATGTAAATGACTGGTGACGCAAGGCCAGTTTCAGAATTGACGGTAATGGTCTACAAATGCTAATGTCGACTTTAAATAAATTATAATAACTATGGTAGTGTGCTAGAACCTACAAACTTAGATGTTCATTGCATGCGAAATGGGTGACAGCAGGTTTCCAATAAGTGAGACATTTTTAACAACCAAGGTGGTCACTTTCCAACTAGACGACCTTATGTTTCGTGTGACGAGTCTTCTGGGAAATGGTGTCATGACATTCTCCCACAGGCAGTGGTGTAAATGCTGCCGAATACGTTCCTTTTCAAAAAGGTAAGCTGGTTGGGTCCAACCACACGCCAAAGCAGTCACAGAACACAGTCTGAAAAATTGGCCTGCTGGCTTTAAATTTGACAATTTGCTCAGTGGAGGAATTTCTGCATTTTGCAAATGTGCTGGACAGTTATCGTGTTTTGTTTTGCGTCAAACCATCCAAGGGCTGTCATACACTTTGCACACTAGTCAGTTGAAGCCTGTATATGTTTGAAAGGACAATCCAGTGGTTTCCACGCAAATTCACAATCTGAATAAACTCTGCCTTGCATAGACCAGTTTCGCATTTGACTAGGCGCTCCTTGAAATGAGGGCAAGTCTGTAGATCCGTCTATGGTCGAAATGAAAATCTTCAGTAAAGCCAATTTCGATGTCCGTCAACCAATAGGCAGGGTCAAGTAATTTGTGGATCTCCTGTTTTTACACGCTTTTATTTAACTCACTCTGTCTGTTGTTTATGTTGTTGTCGTATTCCCAAATCTTGTAACTCAATTTTAACCCACTTTCCAATGTGGTATCGACTGCAAACGTCGTATACTTATGTCTTACTGATGACAATACTATATTCTATCATAAAAATATATTTTAAATAATCTTTTTACACGCTTTCTATTAACTCACTTTGTCTGTTGTTGTTGTCGTATTCTCAAATCTTGTAACTCAATTTTAACCCACCTCCCAATGTGATATCGACTGCCAACTTGATATACTTATGTCATACTGATGACAATACTATATTATGTCACTAAAAATAAAACAAATATTTTTAAACATTATTTTTTTTACGTTATGTTTCGTCTTGGGTCTAATTGTCCACGCTCAACTGACGTTGGCTATAAATCACCACGGTCCCTTACGTTGTGGCAAGCTTCGGGGCCACTACCTGGAGTCGTGAAGTTTTGCCATTTCACTATGGGAACCTCATTTGCCAGTAAAAATATGATAATTGGTTCTTTACCCTTCTATCTGGCAACAAAACTGACACCTTTTTACAAGGAGTCATGTTTGCATAGACCGCAATACCTGCAGTCATAATACAAACAAAAGAACATAACTCTGATAATGTGCACTGTCCTTAAAGTTGATTGATCCACACCCGAGACAGCTTTCCTTAGAGCCTAGTCTCATATGGGTTGGACCAGATGACGCCAAAAGGCGCACAACTCAAAGACAATGCACCATCAGAGTATGAGAGCTCGGGGCAAGCATCTACACTATGGGAACCTCATTTGCCAGTAAAAATATGATAATTGGTTCTTTACCCTTCTATCTGGCAACAAAACTGACACCTTTTTACAAGGAGTCATGTTTGCATAGACCGCAATACCTGCAGTCATAATACAAACAAAAGAACATAACTCTGATAATGTGCACTGTCCTTAAAGTTGATTGATCCACACCCGAGACAGCTTTCCTTAGAGCCTAGTCTCATATGGGTTGGACCAGATGACGCCAAAAGGCGCACAACTCAAAGACAATGCACCATCAGAGTATGAGAGCTCGGGGCAAGCATCTACACTATGGGAACCTCATTTGCCAGTAAAAATATGATAATTGGTTCTTTACCCTTCTATCTGGCAACAAAACTGACACCTTTTTACAAGGAGTCATGTTTGCATAGACCGCAATACCTGCAGTCATAATACAAACAAAAGAACATAACTCTGATAATGTGCACTGTCCTTAAAGTTGATTGATCCACACCCGAGACAGCTTTCCTAAGAGCCTAGTCTCATATGGGTTGGACCAGATGACGCCAAAAGGCGCACAACTCAAAGACAATGCACCATCAGAGTATGAGAGCTCGGGGCAAGCATCTACACTATGGGAACCTCATTTGCCAGTAAAAATATGATAATTGGTTCTTTACCCTTCTATCTGGCAACAAAACTGACACCTTTTTACAAGGAGTCATGTTTGCATAGACCGCAATACCTGCAGTCATAATACAAACAAAAGAACATAACTCTGATAATGTGCACTGTCCTTAAAGTTGATTGATCCACACCCGAGACAGCTTTCCTTAGAGCCTAGTCTCATATGGGTTGGACCAGATGACGCCAAAAGGCGCACAACTCAAAGACAATGCACCATCAGAGTATGAGAGCTCGGGGCAAGCATCATACTCTGATGGTGCATTGTCTTTGAGTTGTGCGCCTTTTGGCGTCATCTGGTCCAACCCATATGAGACTAGGCTCTAAGGAAAGCTGTCTCGGGTGTGGATCAATCAACTTTAAGGACAGTGCACATTATCAGAGTTATGTTCTTTTGTTTGTATTATGACTGCAGGTATTGCGGTCTATGCAAACATGACTCCTTGTAAAAAGGTGTCAGTTTTGTTGCCAGATAGAAGGGTAAAGAACCAATTATCATATTTTGCCATTTCATTAAAGCATGTTTTTAAAAAAAAAGTATTTGTAAATATTACCTATTAAATACACATTTACGCATGTCCGAGGTTTGTATTGGCTTGAGCGGTGTGGGCACTGTCTTGATATACCGCTCTCTCTGGCATTCCTCAAAGCTTGCAACCCATTGCTGAACATACTTTATCATCCCTTTCCAATAAAATGTCCTGCCCATGATCATCTGCGTTTTTGTCTGCACCCAATGGCCAGAAGATTCATGAAACCACTGCAGAGCTTCGTTTTTTCTTCGTCATTTATTTTTCTGCAATTTAATAAAGCTTCCCTTCCACGGCTTGAAACTTTTTTTCTGCCAAGGGCCATTTGGATATTTACAACATCATTCGCGGGCCATACAAAATGATCAATTTAAAAATTAGCCTGTTATATTTGGTCAAACATTTAATTAACTCACCCCTAATGTGATGGCTGGAACTGCTTCTCTTTGGAGAGGCGTGTGATGTTAGCTGGTATTGATGATGTTGCTACTCGCAATTGCTTTTCAAGGTTTGCTCCTAGATTTAATGAATTTCGAGTCCTGCCTGCGGTTGCCTTGGTAGGGCCACACCAAATCCCACCCTTGGGGCACGCTGTTAGGCTGCAAATATTTTTTAAATGTCCTCATGTGTCCAACCCATTTCTATAGGCAGTTTAATGATGTGTGTAGACCAAACAAATAAAAGTACCTGTACTTTCCTGGCAACACGGTGTGGTTGGTAATTAAAATGTCGAAGTGTCTCTGGAAATTAACGTGGGATAGTCAACAATCGCCATACAAAGTCTTTCTTATCCGACTCTTAAGCAAAGCGACGATGCACAGCGAAGTGCAGAGGTTCAGTTGCGATTCCTGGTCACAACACGCAAACATGCAGTGCTGTATGGATAGGCTCGCATGTGCAAACGTTATAAGCACTTGCTCATACAAATTAAATTGAAAATAATGCAGCACAACAGTAGTCCTGGGTAAAATGTAAGATAAAATTGAAGTTATAGACTGTACTTACTGCGTAAACTTTAATATGAAAACGGACACAGTTTTAGATAAAATCGAATATTGTCAAAGACTGTACTTGCTGAATACATTTTAATATGAAAACAGTTACAGTTTAAGATAAAATCAGACATAGTTAAAGACTCTAAAATTCCGCGGGCAAATCATTGAGAAAAATCAATTACATGTAATCAATACAACGATTTCTTTTTGGGTACGAGATGTCACGGAATCAATAACTTGTCATCAATGGCGACGATTGATGGATAGATATGTTCACGGAATCAATAACATGTCATGAATGGCAACGATTAATTGATGGATCGAGATGGTCACGGAATCAATAACTTATCAATGGCAACGATTTATTGATGGATCGAGATGGTCACGGAATCAATAACTCGCCATCAATGGCAACGATTCATTGATGGATCGATATGGTCACGGAATCAATAACATATCAATGGCAACGATTAATTGATGGATCGATATGGTCACCGAATCAATAACATATCAATGGCAACGACTCATTGTTGGATCGATATGGTCACGTCAAGGTGAAGTGGCACGCCCCCCCCCCCTTATTTCCCCTTACTCTGATTGGCTAAGCGCCGCTTGTATTTCCCGTCCGCTTTAATCGTATTACAAAGTGTTAGCGAAGGTAAAAAAAACACTTTAAACAACAACAACATCAACAACACCATCAACCAATAGCGAGCACGGCTCGCTTGGATGCGTTACGAATAACAAAGCCAAGCCCGTCGGGGTTGGTGGTGGTGGGGGGAGTGCAACAACAACAACATTATATTGGTTCTTTCGGTAAAGTCACCTAGAAGGGAAATAATAAAATAATAATTGTTACATTTTTATTATTTTATGACTTCCCTTCTACGTGACTTTACCGAAAGAATCAAGAATATTAATCCATGCAGTCACGAAAGCTTTAAATCGAAACAACAACAAGGAGGAGGAGAAGACGCGAGAGAGGGCGGTGCAGAGAGAGCGTCGGCGCGTGACGTCACCGGGGGAGGGGGGTGGGGGGGAAGCGGTGGGCGGCCATCTTGGTACAGGAAGATGGCAGCGCGCGCGTCGAGTTGGACTCGGTCGCGTCGCGCTCGTGAGCCCGTCGAGGGGCGGTGGGGAGGGGGCGGTGGGGGGGGAGGGGTTACCGGGGGGGCGGGGCTTACCGTAGGGGGAGGAGTTACCGGGAGGGGGTTAGGGGGGGCGGGGCTTACTGTGGGGGGAGGGGTTACCGGGGGGGGGGGTTACCGGGGGGGTGGCAGTTTACCGTGGGGGGACGGGTTACCGGGGGGGGGGTGGGGCTTACCGTAGGGGGAGAGGTTACCGTTGGGGGGGAGGAGTTAGCGGAGGGTGGTGGTTTACCGTGGGGGGGGGGGGTGTAGTGGGGTGATTACCTTGGGGGCGGGGTGTGGTACCTCCCTTAGCAAGATGGCCGCTGCGGTTTCGTGCGCACTGTAAACGTGGTCACGGGGTGCTGGCAAGGGGGAGGATTGCCGAGTGATGTTGTACAGTTCGGGGTTCTACTCCCTCCTCACCACCGCAGCTTCTCGCCGCCGGACGCTACAGGAAGGGAGGAAGCTCACGAGGTACGAATTACGAACTTTAACTGCGCTTGGGTTCTGCAGTAATACGGAAAAACGTTGATTTCGTTAAAACCCACGTAGGTTTTTGTGCAGTACCGTGCTGGACAACGTCAACATGTACACACTGCCGATGTGCTGCGTTCTTCCCCGCCAAACATTCAGCGAGGAAACGAATCCGTTCAGTAAAAAACATGTAACTGCAGTGAAATAATTCTACTAACTCGAAATGTTGATTTAAAGCTTTCGTGACTGCATTAATTCATATTCTTGGTTCTTTCGGTAAAGTCACGTAGAAGGGAAATAATAAAATAATACAAATATTAAAATAACAATTCTCACAACGTTTCGACTGCAACACAAGCATTCATCACCAGGTGTGAAACCCACAGCAAGAAAATAAAAAAATGTTGATTGCTTGTGTTGCAGTCGAAACGTCGTGAGAATTTTTATTGTTTTATATTTTTATTTATTACTTTATTATTTCCCTTCTACGTGACTTTACCGAAAGAACCAAGAATACTACTAACTCGTTTCAGAAAAAATGCAGCGATAAATAAACAACAACACTGCAGGCAACTTTAAGACGCTGCGTGGGCCCCGACTGTCGCATACGAATGCTATTTTGACGATGCTAATCGCGATGATATAATGGAAATAGAATAAACAAAAAATACTTTAAAGTTGCTGCCAGCTGAGTAATTCGTGTCACTCACATAATTGTGGTTTGTTCCACGCTTTTTATTTTTTTATATTCCAGCGTCAGTGAAGCGACATCATCGGTGGCCGCCTCCTTGTGATCGCTTCCTCATCATTAACGATTCAAACTCGTGGCCGGAACATCACAGTTCAGGTGTGTATCATCAGCATCATCGTCGTCAATCCACTGCTGGATGTCCCTTACGAAGGCAACCTCCAAGCAGAAGCAATCTCTCTTACGGTTCTGTTATGCAATAAGTCAATACTGTTGTAAAACAATATTTGCCCGTGATCACGTCACCCGGAATGTGTCAGATCTTTGCAGCTAAGCAGGGTTAAAGCCCGGATAATAACGCTTCAGGTAGAGGGCAAGTGGCCCTCTGCCAGCACCAGTGTGGTGAAGTATGGTCAAACGACCTGCACGGCGTGGGAACGGCCCTCGTCCAGCAGTGGATTGACAAAAACGGGGCTGTGTGTGTGTGTGCAGTACACACACAGTACACACACACAGTACACACACAGTACACACACACAGTACACACACAGTACACACACAGTACACACGCAGTACACACACACAGTACACACACACGCAGTACACACACACGCAGTACACACACAGTACACACACACACAGTACACACACACAGTACACGCACACAGTGCACACACACGCAGTACACACAGTACACACACGCAGTACACGCACGCAGTACACACGCACACAGTACACACACAATACACACACGCAGTACACACACGCAGTACACACACAGTGTACACACACACGCAGTACACACAGTACACACAGTACACACGCAGTACACACACATTACACACACAGTACACGCAGTACACGCACGCAGTACACACAGCACGCACGCAGTACACACAGCACACACGCAGTACACACACACAGTACACACACGCAATGCACAACGTCCATCGGAAATGCGTCGTAAACGCTAAGATCGTGTGTGTGTCCGAACCTGTTCTGACCATCTCCTCGGTTGATTTACCCCCAAATAATTCACCCCCAAATAATTCACCCGGTGGGTTGTGTGAACATCAGCATTGGGAAGACAAAAGCGGCCGGGCGTGGTGTTGGTCACATTGGCCGCCCACTTTATATTGCGTGGCCATTCCTAATAGGTGCTCACTAACAGCGTTTGTTGCAACAATATGTAAGGCAATGGGGGGGGGGGGGGGCGCATGTTTTATTTTGAGCTTTGTGTTGTACCAACAATTCGGTGTAAGAGTACTGTACAGTATATGGGTGACTATCAGCGCTGTGACCTAGGTTCAATCCCTTATCGTGATGTACAGAGAACACCAATTGCAATGCCAACGTGGCTAACGTGTTGTTAATGTGTTCAATGAAATAGGATCGGTTTAGCATTAATTAAACATAGTAAGCAGTTCAGTCTTGATTTGAAGCTTTCGTGAACTGCAGGAATCCATACTCTGGTTCTTTCGGTAAAGTCACGGAGATATTATTTTCTATCTACGTGACTTTACCGAAAGAACCAGAGAGTATGGTAAGCAGTTGTTTTCTCGCCAAACGGCGAAATAGTTTGTCGTTCATAGATGGCAAATGATATCTCCCCAAATGGTACAAATTTAACCTTCATATGATAACCAGATCACCCGGTACACGTCCAATCTTTGTCAGATCTCAGAAGCAAAGCAGGATTGAGCCCTTATGGTGCTTGGAATGGTTAAAAGCATCCGAGCCAAGTTGTCATGGGATGCTTAGAGGTCAGTTCAGAAAAAAATATATTGTTGTACTGTACTTGTATGCTCTCACGTCTATGCTACCCACCTTTATGAACTTCTAATAACCAGCGTGAAGAATTGGTGATACAATCGCACAACTCGCAGTACTTGTGGAGGCCCCCATTCCGTAGGGGATTGGCATAAGGACTGTGCATTGACATTTAATTTTTTGAACTCCGAACGTCTTGCCTTACCACTTCATACTGGATACTTACAATGTTTGCATGTCAGGGACTTTCGGTTTCTGCACAGTTGCTCAATGCGGTAGAAATTATTTATTCTCATCATTGGAATCTTGTTCCAGAGTCGAACATAACAATCACGGTTAGTTAAATAAAACCTGGTGCTCATTTTACTGGTCTCTTAAATGGTGTTGAAGATGATTATGTAACTATAAGTGTGACCGGAGTTGGGATGTGAACTCTGAACCTCGGTATTGTGGGGGAATATACTTTGTAAACGAAGCTATATTTAGGCATACATGAGCAGCAGAGGTTGCAAACGGGTTTTGATTCCTTACCCGTACCCGGCCGCACCAGGGTCGCAAACGGGTACCCGTACCCGGCCATACCCGATTGCGACCTCTGGGATGAAGCCATGTTGCAGGCGCGGGTGGGTTGATTCTAGGAACTTGAATTGTGAGAAGAGACAAGACGTTGGGAAATGAGTGACAAACGGTGACTCACCAGTGACTCACGGCCTACCTGGACGCACCAGGGTCGCAAACGGGTACCCGTACCCGGCTGGGTACGAGTAGCCGGGTATCGGGTAGGGTACGGGTATCGGGTACCCGGTTGCGACCTCTGATGAGCAGTGACCTGTAGGCTTTTGTGTAGTACCTCGCCTAGGTCAACTCAGCCTAAAATAGCGTGATCAACATCAACACTGGAGACGTACCACTGGACGTGCGTCGTGCCGATTCAACTAGCCCATTCATTTCCTGGTTTGAATTGACATTGATATGTGCTTGCAAACACAACTTAATCCATTGAAGCAAGTGTGTAGATTGTCTTCTACTTATACATGCGTAAGTAGAACAGGTCTTACAGGATGATGACAACACAGAACGTGTATTTTGGCATAGCTGTGCCTTTTATGTAAAATATGTGTGAGCTGCACTGTTTAATTGCATAAAGAAATGACAAATAATTCGTAGTGAAGGCTTGCGATGTTTGCCCTATCTGGGACAAGCTTGAAAATTACTGGACTGTATAGCCCCAATATAGCTCTAATGGCCCAGCACAGATGTTTATTCATTATTCAAGCAGCTCAATTTTCCACATGAGGATTGGAAGAGCCACATTGCAGCTTATAAAATAATCCATTTAGCAGACAACAATGTCAACCCAAGGGGTCATCATGCATCACCAGTCAAATATGTGGTTTGTATAGTTTGTGAAGCTCATTAATCACAATTGCACAATATATGTTGTGCTGTATATGTTCTTTTCAGCCAAGAAACTGCTTCATACAAAATGAAATATATTTCATTTTGTGTGATGCTTATGTTTAATGCGTTGTATTTACTTCCACGTGGATGTACAGTTCTTAATTGGAGCACGATTTTCTTGCTTTTTTACTTGGGCGTGTTACCCATGAGCCACATCAGCTACAGTATATCATTTATTCCTACTCTGATGAGTTTCGATCGTCAGCTGGGTGTGTCCTACCTTTGTACACTTGTTGGAAGCAAACAATCAATGGTCTGCTGTGTTAGGTTGGCAGTTTGAGCCTACCTCGTGTGATGTAGCATGCTTGCCGCTGAGGAAGCAGATATGGATGTATGTTTTTGTTGAACTTCTTTCGCACCATATGTAGCCAATCGGAGGTGTGGATATCTGGGATTCTGTGTTTTGAGGATACACATGTTTTCATGTGTACATTAAAACTCTACAACATCATTATACTCTACACAAATAATTTGTGCACAGGTGCATGGTGGGTAGTCCCTGACACTGTAGTATGTCATATTGATGCCACCTGTCACTCTGCACTGAATTACATTTCGTCAGGTATTTTCTCAGTTAAATGTCAAGGAATAAGCCTGCAAGCTTACTCTGTTTTGACTCATGGGTGAGACATTTTTTCGAGGTACCTGTTTGTAAGTTCTGTATGTTTTTTATTCCAAATGGTTTATATTTGACCTGTTATGATGCTTTGATTGGATTATTAAACAATCCATGCAACTAATCATATAAAAATATATTATGTTCGATTAGTGTGTGTTGTATATGCATTTATGAACCTTTCAACCACCAGTGGTGCTTTAGAAACTAAAGTGTTAAAATCGGGATCCATGATCTTTAAAGTTCTGAAACTAGTACGGGGGCAATTTGCTACGTAACTAATTTAAACTCCGTTACAAACTGTGCCCTGTCTCGTCCTAAATCTGCAATCCCTTTTATCTCCCTGTGTTTCTAGGGACATTTTCTGCATACAAGTTTGTTGGCCACAAAGTGCCGAAATGTAATTTTCAAGACATCCCGAGAGCCATCGGCACGGCCTCTCACTCACACAATCTGAGTGTTGCGTGCAGGTAATAGATTGCTTCTAGATTTGAAGCTTTCGTGGCTGCAAAAATAAATAATAAAAATACTAATAATAGAAATAATATAATAATAGAAATAAAATAATAGATCACGACGTTTCGGGCGCAACACAAGCGTTCGTTATCAGGTGGGACAACCACAGCAATAAACAATTGCTGAAGTGGGCAAAAGAGTTGCTGTAACAAGATGCTATATAGGTAAGAGATGGGGGAGGAGCCAGGGAGGAGAGAAAAAATGAGAGAGAAGGAGAGAGACACACATATAGGCAGACCAAGGAGAGACCTCCTTCTCTATCTCTCTTCCCTGGCTCCTCCCCCGTCTCTTACCTATATAGCCTCTTGTTACAGCAGCTCTTTTGCCCACTTCAGCAATTGTTTCTTGCTGTGGTTGTCCCACCTGATGACGGACGCTTGTGTTGCGCCTGAAACGTCGTGATCTATTATTTTATTTCTATTATTATTTATTTTTTTTATTTTTTTTTACCTACGTGACTTTACCGAAAAAACCTAAGAGTAAGAGATCGCTTGTTTAGTGCACCAAGTTTTTTTTTTTTATCAACAAATGTTAAGCAGTGCACGGGCATTAATTTATTAAACCCATGTATTAGCATTATTAACAATGTAGCATTATAGGGCATAGGAAACTGCTTACTCGGTTCGAAGCTTTCGTGACTGCAGGAATTATTCTTTGGTTCTTTCGGTCGGCCTATGTGTGTGTCTCTTTCTGTTTGTCTCTGTGTGAGTCTCTCTGCTTGTGTGTCTGTCTGTGTGTCTATGTTTTGTCTCTCTCTCAAATTTAGCAATCTTTGGAGGATCGTAATCAACCAGGTGGGGTGTTGACTCTTGTGTTGGGCGACTCTCTCTGATGTATTGCATAATATTTTCAAGTTTACTATGTTTGTTTTCTCATTCATTTGTACCTGATGATGGTTGCTTGTGTTGCAATCGAAACGTCGTATTCTATTATTTAATTTAATTTCTTTCTACGTGACTTTACCGAAAGAACCAAAGAATGCTTACTCGGTCTTCTGTAATGAACTCGACCTCTCAGCTTTGCTGGCTCGGCATACGACATAATTCCCCTGAGCCAGCCTCGCCAACCACCGATCCCGTTTGATTATTTAATGCTTCGATCAATTGCATTGTTTCCCTTTAATCGCATCAACTGGCCAAGTGTACCGGCCACATGGCTGTTCCATGTGTTTGCGGCAGCCGTGCTGGGCGGCGCCGACCGTTGCTGGGGCTGGCGGTGATGCAGCGCGCCTCCCCTGTCGCCGCCGCCCCCCCGGCACTCACCGCGCCACGCCGCCGCATGCTGCTCGGGGTCTTCATCCTCCTCCTCGTCGACATCATATGGGTCGCCTCCTCTGAGCTCACCTGGGTACGGATGCGATGATGCAATGACGACGAGCGGCACTGGACCTGAAGTGGGCTAACTTGTCACAGTTGGCATGCCAATCTTTGTTTTTTCTCTCTATTACAGTGGGAAGTCTGACCGAGTGTCATGACTTTTCCAGGAGGGTCCTGCCACGTTTTCAAATTAGGGGGCAATAGCTGCGATGTAGATTCCAATTGCGTAAATTTTGCGGATCATTTTTCTAATTTGGCAAGTTTAGACCATGACGCCGGCACGCAGTGGCACTTACGCTCGTGAATGATGGTGTGGGATTTTTAACGTAAGTGTGAAGCAGATTACCTTTATTTTTATGGTCACTACGCCTGAAATATTAATCGGGGCGGACGCTGGATTAAAACAGTGAGCCTCTGCAACAAGCGGCGAATGTGTTATAGCTGGTCCATGTGTTATAGCTAGATTGCTTATGACCAAATCACCCGGGTTGCACCTGACTTTGTTAGATCTCAGAATCCAAGCAGTTTTGAACCTGGATAACGCTTGGTTGTGTGACTACCATGAATATTAGGTGTTGTAAACTGCAGGGCTATGTGTTGGACAAAAGACAGCGACAGTCCACTTGTTGTACCGTACTTCTTTGCTTCATTGTTTGTTGCCCTTGGCACTAACCTGCGCCACCATAACATTCACGGTGTAGAGGGGCCCTCATTCAGCAGTGGATTGCCAAAGGGATCTGTACATTACAGTTTATTGGTGTGAGAATTGCTTTTTCAGAATTTTGTTGTGTTGTCATTGAAGTACCACTGCAAATGTGTGTGTCTGTGTTTGTGGATCCGCAGTATGCTTTCCGCACATTTGAGAAGCCCTTTTTCAGTACATTTGCCAAGACTTCCATGTTTGTGGTCTACCTACTTGGGTTCCTGCTCTGGAAGCCATGGCGCCAGAAGTGCATGCAGGGGGTCTGCTTGGCACACAGCGTTCCGGTAATTTCCTACATGAACAGTGCGGCCCATTTATTTTTATTTTTTATTGCACTTTCAATGGCACTTTCACCACTCTGTTCCAAACTTTTACCATGTGTCAAAGACCTTTTGGGTCTGGTGGGTATTGATGGCTGGTAACTGCATAAATACTATGCTTATGCATGTTTTTATTTGTAGTGGCTGTTGATACAAAATTTAAAGAACTTTACTCATGTTCACTGCTACTCCTGCTGCTAATTTGTCTGTTGTTTTCTTTTTTAGTTTATTGAGACGGATGTTGGGTGCATCAGCACCAAAAGCCGCAGTGAAGCCAGCGCTAATTCCTTGTTGGTACGTGTGCGAGTGTGCTCTTTAATTGCACTTGTCCCAACAGCATGTGTAGGCTAACAGGGGCATCTTTGTTTTTCCAAGAAATTATGGAGCACGAATGGGGGTTATCCATTTCTAGACACCCTACAAAACTAATTTGGAGAAGGGATGAGTTTCAGATGTTTAAAAAACTACTTTTGGATTTTTAAGGATCATTTCAGGTCATGTACTCATGCAAGATGTCTTCTTGCGAACAATAGTAAGGTCATCTGATTCCATATCGGTAACGTCCCTTTTTGTTTTGTATCTACGTCCTGATATTTGGATTAATTCGGATATTGGGAGCACATCCCTCTTGAGAGAAATTATAGAGAAAACTACATTTTTATTCAAAGCTTCAATGTTGTATATTGATTCATTAGTTTAACATTCTCCTCTGTAAGATACGGAGCCATCGCTGTCACCATATTCATTCACCGCTTGAGCAGACAGGAAGAGGGTCATTATAAATCAGTGGCATATCTGTAAATGTTTCACGCTGTGGTTCTGTACTGCACATAATTGGTGCCGAGCAAAGAAAAAAGGTCCCAGTTTGATTGGGCTAAACATGGGGATAATTCCCTTTATACGCTTGAAACAAAGAATAAGACATTCTTGTACAGTATGTGTGAAGATGCATTATCATAAGCATTTAGACATAATAACCCATGACTGTTTTTTTGGCTCAAAAGATTGTTTTGCAGCAATTCCATCTTATCCAGTTCAATAAGGGTGTTCTGTAATCGTGTATGAATGCTCATGTGTGTCTGTGTGAGGATAGTTTAGTGGTCGCTTGTGCCTGCTAGGCGATATACATCTAGTTTATTGCTTATATCTCTCCTCTCCCTGTTGACCCTCATAGGGTGAACCACTGTACATGCCCGTGAATTTTAATGACTCCAGTGGAGAACAAAGCAGCAGCGTTGAGGGAAATGATACAGAAGATCCTGGTATGAAGAGAGAGGGCAAACATGCAATGCATACCCAAACATTTCCCTTTAATGCATCGAAATAAAGTGTAGCCAATTTTAACGGAACTTTTCTCTACCCTACTCGTATATATAACTCTAAACACATCATCGCAATATATTTAATCCCTCCCCTATTGCCGAAACTTTACTTCACTGTAACTTCCTTCATGTATGTCTATACGGTACCTGCATAACCATAACCACATGACTGCTTAACACCTACCCTAATACTGACACTGCTTCACTTTAACTGTGACACTATTTCTGTTCCCAACTATAAGAGCAACCATATCCTCAAAACACACTTACTTGACAGTAACATGAATACTCTACCTAACTATAATCACAACGTGTATACTCTACCAGACCATCACCCTAACCCTCACTTAACAATGCAATTGACCTTAACGCACTTTCACCTGAACATGACATTTATCCTCTGCCAAAATCTTAACCCTTGATATTTTGCTTATATATCTTTAATCAAGGATGCTACAATGCTGTCAGCGTTAGCACAATAGATTTGCGATCCAGAGGTCAAAGACAATGCAAATATAAGTGATTGTTTTGTTTGCATGTTCACCACAAGTACGTGTGGTTAATGCAGACTTGATTCCTTGCAAAAGGAATCTATTTGGTGTTTGAATATCTGTACACCTGTTTTATTGCCAGAAAGGGTAAAACCTATTCTTATTTTTTTATCCAGATGTTGCTGGTGTGTTTCTATCTCACAGCATAGCATTTTAACAATGGTGCATTTTCTTAAATCCCCCCCCCCCCCGCCCACCACCAGTCTATGTCCACCCAGCTGTATGAAAAATATCTGGCCTAGCATGGAAGAGCAGGCCAAATACTCTCTAGAGGAGCTCTTTTGAGCAAACTATTGCAAGGGTGCACCTTTACCTTATACCCTATACCTTACTTTTTACTCTGTACCTTAACTGTGACTAAGATGCCCACCTTAATCACAAACATTAAATCCAACTTCTGCAAGCAGGCGACGCCAAGAGGCCACGCGTGCGCTTCAGCAAGCTGACGGAGGTGCGGCAGCTGCCGTCGAGGGATGCGCTGGCTGCCAAGCTGTCGCGCATGTCCTACTGGGCCGGGAGAGACCACGAGGCGGCCATACGGGCCGCGGGCAAGCTTCCTGTGGGCCAGGTCGCCAAGATCAGCCTGCTGCTATGTTTTGTGGTGGGTCACAGAAGGTCCCTCCACTGGAGGAAGCTCCAGAAAGCCGTTAACGGAGGGAGTTTTCATCTACTCTTTCACGCTGACATTTAGTTGATTAACTAAATGTTGCATACCCATGTATATACAGCTTTGTGAACAGAGATGGCGGGAGGAGATTTAATATACTTGCGGATTGCTTAAAATGCCACGCTGTTAGAACTGGCAACCTCTTAATTGGAAGTTCATAGCGCTCCCCATTACACCAAGCAGCATATCTTTCTGTAAAGCAGTAGGAGAAATAAGGTCGCTTAATCTAATACATATATTATGGTTTGATAAAAGTACATGAGCAGCTCTTTGTCATACACTGCTGGTTGATAACCTCAAGTTGTGCACATCGTGGGGGTTATTTCACCATGCTTCACCACGCTGCCCAGTGTGCGTTGGTGAAGGTAGGGGTGTTTTTCTGCACCACCCTCCACTGCCCACCATATAGCTTTGCAGCATATAATAACCTGTTGCACGGTGGTCACCCATCCAAGCACTACATGCACACACGTGCTTAGCTTCTGGGATCTGAATATTCCAGTGTATTCCGGATGATTTGGTCATAGATTGAGTCACTTCATTTTTTCTTTGCCGAATTGGTTCACTTTTAATTGCTAATACCACACTCGTGCACTGTTTGTAGTAGTGTTCGAATTATAACTGTAAATGCAGGAACTTTGTCTCGTGTACTTAATTTAGACTCATTCACCGAATCCTTAATGTATTTATTTGAAACCATACGAGGGATAGTTTTATCCTGGTTGTGAGTAGGATACATGTTCTAGAAGGAATTGTACATCTTTATTTGTCTCATAAATGTTATTCATCAACTTGTAATCCAGTATATGGTACTTACGTGAATGAAACAGTGAATTGGAAACTGCGTAAGAGCGTGGCAACCAGAAGCCATTGACTGCTGATCTAAACTTGTTTTTGTTGCTTTCAGTTATAAAAAAAATAATGAAACTCTATCTCGACATTATTGTTGTTTCTGAAGTGTGTTATTTTGTCCTTTTAAATATATATTTAAATCTGGGGTGAAGAGTACATCGACTAAATATATCTTATTTTGGCACAAAATAGGAAAACATGCCCTCATGTGTGTACAGCCTAAATCTTGCTTTCATTCGTAAAGGTTTTGCGTACATAGGTGTGTATAAAACTTGCCCAAACCACTTATCATTGAAACATTCTTACTGATCTTTGTGTATTTAACAAAACAGTTAATTGTCAATGCAAGTTTATATTTTCCCAGCATCAGTTGCTATGCTTCATAAAACATGGTAGTGGATAACAAAATGAATAAAGCTGTGTTCCGACAGGTTGTAGCTTTCTGAGTATGTCTGTGTTTGCTCTTTTTTTGCAGTGGTTCATGGCCAATTTGTCCTTTCAAACAGCACTGGTAAAAACCCAGGTCGCCATTGTGAACATTCTCACCTCTACGTCTGGTAAATGCTTCAATCGCATATCCACATTTTTTAAAAGAGCATCTGAATAAGCAGTGCGCCAATTAGCAGAGCTCTATCAACAGGTCACAATGGATCTCATGTGCTAAATGTTAAGGTGTCTTGTTAAAAGAGATACAATGGCATTTTATGTGTGAAGGACGTTTATTAAACAAGTTATTCTGGTGATACTGCAAAGCCAGCAGTGCAGGAGCACTAAAAAACCCAACACATTCATCAACACAATAAGACTTTTTGAACAATGGCCATTTTACATTGCCTGAAACGTCGCCTCTTATATACCTTTCCTCAATGTTTTCACATCTCATATTGGGCTTAAAATGCAACAAAGATACCTTTTAAAACATGCATATGATATTAATATGGAGCTATGATATTAATACATCGACCTGGTTCATGACATGTATCGGGCCTGCCTTCTTTGAAGCCACCCAGGAATATTTGCATGGCTTGTCTGTGGGTGTGCTTGTGGAAACGGGGCGTTTTGGTGCATGTGCCTAGCTGAGGTTTTTTCTTATCGATGTGTAATTGTTGCCTGGATGTGTTTAGGTCTGTTCACGCTGGTCCTGGCTGGTGTGTTCCCCAGTAACAGCGGAGATCGCTTCACTCTCTCAAAACTGTTGGCCGTTGGCCTCAGGTATTGTCTTACACGTGCACACTGTTACATTGTGTTCGTACTCACAGAAGTGCCTCCAAAAGTATTAACCAGACCAACAAGGGGATCAAACCAACTGCGGGGGTGTTTTTGTGTGAGCAGTATTGGTGGCGAGGTGCTGGTGAGGGTGTCTCTCAGCACACAGCCAGGAGACAAACAAGAGCTTGGTGAGACATGCACACAACCCACACAGACACGACACAGACGAAGTTCCCAGTGTAGCCTTTAACAGAGTGTTTGAACAAGTGCTGTTAGCGGCACTGTGCGCCTAAATACATGAACGCCTGCAAAGTTAAACACCCAAACACACACACATACATCTGCATGCACTATTGTAAAACATCAAGCATGAATTTGCTACACACCCACATATATGTGTAGTGCTGTATTTAACGTGCATATTTCAGTGAGCCCTATGAGTACAAGCAAGGCGATAACAAGCCTTGACATGGAACACCATTGTTTATTTTAATACATAACATTTTCTATCGTAAGTCTATTTCAAAATCTGAGTGTCACTGTATCAGTTACAATTGTTTAAACTTAGTGGCACATTCCGTAGGTAATTCATAATTGTGAAAACATCTACAACTATCCTTTTGCCCGTCCAAGGATGGGTGTAAGCAGACCGCGACGTGATATTCATTGCATTAATTCATGTGCAGTTTGTAAGGGCGCGGTGACACAGACCTATTTCATTTTAAGGTTATAATCCCTTGTTCATCATGACGTCCTTTTTACTTTGATGTCTCAACAGCGTCACGGAGATCGCGTGACGTGAGGGTTCTGCCTTTGTAGTGAGGGCTGTAAGTTGACACCGAGGAGGGGGAGGAGGCGCCTCGCCCCCCCCCCATGTGGAGTGACGTCAGCCGCTAATTATTATTAATGAGGGGTGAGGGGGTGTCCATTTGGAGGACGTCACCTGCTCATGAATATTAATGAGGTGGGCTGGTCGATGTGGAGTGACGTCACGAGCATTCAGGACAGACATTCCTGGGTGATTATAGTAGGTATTATATAACAGGAGGCAAACTTTTTGTTGGATGTGTTCACGCATGTGCACGTGTACTCGTTTTCCTGTACCGTTTTGGCTCTGTGCAGGCTTCGTGTGCTCTTTGGCGGGCGCGGCACTCTACGCAGTGTACGTGGTGATTCTCAAGAGGCGGGTAGAGAGGGAGGACAAGGTGGACCTGCCCATGTTCCTTGGTAAGTTATGTACCCGACCTGCTACTGGTCGCGCTGTGGCGTAAAGAACAATGGATGATGCTGCATGTGTGTGAGATGAAGCTAGTTGTAATTACTGGCGAAACGTCGTACTCAGATTGCAAATATTGTGGCTTTGCTCTCCAACACACTGGTGTGCTGTATTAGTAAAGAATTTACATGTTCTGTATACATGACAAACTTTACTAATTAGGTGTGTCGGGCGGTGGCGGGTTTAACGACACATCTATATATTTACGCGATCTAACCCAAAAAAAAAACCTGTTATGGATATTGGTCGCAAAAGCCTACGTGTTAAACTGTATGTGTGAGTCGGGAGTGGTAGTGTAGCGGTTAGCGCGCCGCGCTACAAACCTGGCGACACGAGTTAAATTCCTGCACGTGGCAACCACCAATGATGATTATCTGAACTGGTTCTGAGCCTCCCCTAGGTCGACTCAATCTCAAATTAGTACCTGGTGCGGTGTGTAAGCATCGCCACTAGGAAGACAAAGGTGGCTGGGTGTGGTGCTGGCCACTCACCCCCTCGTGTGCTGTGCCAGCCCTCATAGGTGCTCGCTAACAACACTTGCCCCAATAGTCTAAGACTATATGGGGGATCTTTGTGTTGAGCAGTAGTGTGCCTTTATTAAAATATGCTTGACTCGTAATCTCTACTCCACTGCAATCACAGCAAATCTGCCAGCCAACATTTTTTGTGCATCTGCCAATCATCTCAAGTCAACCCATGGCACCTGGGTCTGTTCCCTGACCTCCTGCCAGCGGGCCTTCGACACTTCACGTGGCCTCAAAGTGCACCTAGCATGGCACAAGCGCCATAGTTACGTCACTATCACTTAGTGGTGAAGGGAGGTTGTTATAGTTGTGTGTAGAAGAACAGTTGCCTCATACACATGAAGTAATAAAACGTCAGTGATAGTGATAAGCACTGGACACGGGTTAAGCCACACGAGGCAGGGCAGGCTGTTTGACCTTGCAGATTAGAAATGCTAACGATACTGAGACTTTACCCCACAACAAGCGATTGTACCATTATCGATTCACCCCCAAAATAATGCCGAGTGGACCGGCAGTGGAAAACGTAAATTTCCCAACGTTTTTGTTGTGCTGACTTGGAGATGTAAATTAGCCAACACTGCTTCGTTGTGTCTGTGCGTGTTTGTGAATGTGCAGGCTTTTTGGGATTGTTCTGCATGCTGTTCTTTTGGCCGGCGTTCTTCCTGCTGCATTACACGGGGCTGGAGCCATTCGAGCTTCCTAGCCGCACAGTCTGGCTCTGCCTGCTGCTCAACGGCATTTTGGGCACTGCCATCACTGAGGCTCTCTGGCTCTGGTCAGTACAAACATCGCACACACACACACACGTGGTGCATTAATTGCACAGCAGGACACAGTGCATGGCGCATGTGTGACGTTAATTGAATGGATCTGGTTTTGCCTAATTAGGTAAACTTAAAAAAAAGATGACATACATTGATACTGTTTTATTAATGGAAGCATTAACGTCAGTTTATTTATTACTTGACCTTTTCCTTTCTTGAGACAACTTCTGTATGTATGTATGTTGACCTTATTTCACACCATACATCGGCATCCGTGTTAATTGGAGGTGCAGGGGAGGGACAACAAACTAAACACGAAAAGCAGTTTTCAATAAATTAGTTTTGTCTAGATTTAAAAGTCCATCGCTCCACAGTGGCTAATAGAGGTACAGTAAAACCTTGGATTGCGAGCATAATTCGTTCCGAAAACGTGTTTGTAATCCAAAGCACTCGTATATCAAAGCGAATTTCCCCATAATAAATCATGGAAAATCAGATGATTTGTTCCACAACCCAAAAATACTGTATTCATATAAAAATGATTAATACAAAATACCTTTTTTATATTTTTATTATTTAAATTTAATATAAAGTAATTACATTTATTAATTAAATTTAATCGTGGCTGGTGTGAGGGAGACGAGAGAGAGGAGAGGAGGAGGAGGGTTATTGTGTAGGACAACTTTCACTTGCAGTAGTTACTAAAGAACAGTCACTACACTTGGACACAAAATTTTAAAAATGCTTTACGCACACACTCGTGGTCACAACACTATAGTAAACAATATACGCTCGCACGAATGTTGACTGTACGAGTGAGGCACGCCGACTGAGACCGAGCATGGGAGATGATTACCCACAATCCCGCAGCGAGAGAGAGAAGAACCATTGGCTCAGTTGTGATCACGTGACGCTCAGCAGACAACGCGTATACTGTACATACTACAGTACTCGTATTGCAAGACCTCGCTCATTTATCAAATGAATATTTATTTAAAAATTTTGCTCGTCTTGCAAAACACTCGCGCAGACCAAGTTACTCGCAATCCAAGGTTTTACTGTACACGGGGGATCTGGCATTGATAATACCTCGTTTCACCTCTGAAACAAGTTAGACAGAGCTTGTTTGCACGTGTAAGTCTGTGCGACCGTTCATTCCTCCTTACATGTTGCGTGTGTGTGCTCCCACCATTCAGGGGCTGCTTCTTGACGTCATCGCTCATGGGAACTCTGGCGCTCAGCCTCACTGTACCCCTGGCTGTCTTAGCCGATATTTGCTTCAGGAAGGTGAGCCGTGGGTTTCACTGGGGTGGGTGCAAGGCGTTAGAACCTTAAAAGGAGATGCAAGAGAAGAGAGTTTATCTTGTACGTGTGTACGTAGGCTGTAAATCCTACGGTGTCTGCCACGAGTTTAAGGATCATTGCGCCCTCCAGTGACGTAATGCCGTAGACTTATGATATGTGAGTGAATTTGCATTGATGTCACTAGGGTGCTGTAATGTGTTTGACAGCCTGAAACACATAGCCTAGGAGCATAAGGTATATATGTGGGACAAGAGCTGTTTGATTTTTGTAATGAAGCTTACACATTGAGGGGGTGACATGGAAATGAATGTCTGCAGTTGATGTTAATCTATTTTAACTGTATATGTTACGTTACAAAAGTGAATATTGACTGAGTAAACTGGAAAGTTTAATGACTTGTTTCTTGAGATTACCTTGCATTTATTTACAAATGTGGAAATGGTATTTTTGAGTATATATATACGAAATCAGATTATACCTAATGAACACGGTGATACAAAAGGGGATGCGCAGGTAAGCAGACGCGCATCTGCCGGGTCTTTATTGATGTGCACTGACGAAGGGATCCACCCCATGTCCGTGCAGGTGCAGTTCACGTGGCTCTTCTTCCTGGGCTGCACACCCATCTTCCTGGCATTCGCGGCAGCGGCAACGCTCTGCCACTACAACAATTGGGACCCCGCCACAGTGGGCCTACGCCGCATCTTCGCCTTCCTGTGCCGGCGGCAGCGCATGCAGAGGTGCAGCTCTGACACACGGCAGTGCAAAGATGGTAGCTTCCCCGTGGCCCACTCTGTTAAGTGAGAAATCACGACAAATGGCATCAATGTGGCGACTGATCATCGATCTCCCCTTCTTCAGAGCGACAACTAAGCAGTGCAACATTCCCACATGTATTGACGCTCACTAATTTGCTGAAAACATGTATTTTTTTTCAAATTTTCTTGCTGTGGTTTTCACACCTGATGATGATTGCTTGTGTTGCAATCGAAACGTCGTGAGAATTTTATTGTTTTATATTTTTATTATTTTATTGTTTCCCTTCTACGTGACTTTACCGAAAGAACCAAGAATATGAAAACATGTATGTTGAACTTCTTTCACACCATACGTAGCCAACCGTGCTAATTGGAGGTAAATACATCTTCATATACAGATGACTGCAGGCCTTGGGCAATTGTTAGCGCTAGCTTACAGCCTGGCTGACATGCCACTTGCCTGTGGTTCTTCAGTCTTTGTGAGATCCAGTTGGTATGAATGATGCTATACAATACTAAACTTTCATTTTCACTTCAGTTTGGGTTTTGTACTTCCTGCTTTATTTTGTGGAAGATGCAATCCAGAAAATAAACAGCTCATCTTGTAGATGCGTGTCTAGGCTGTGTGTTCTTTGCTGTATGATACAAGCTAGAAATTTATTTCATGAAAAGGAAATACTTTAAAATTATGTCCTAGCAAGGTATTATGGCACTTGTGGAAATTCTATAGGTCAGCATGTTAGGCAAATTCCTCCCGAATGAGCAGTGTGCTCTCCCTCGCTCTCCTTCAGGTGAATGGAGAGCCGTTGAAATGAAAGAGGTTACTAAGGCCAATGTCTTCGATGTCAGCACATCACCATTTATTCCACATGCCATCGCAGCCGCTCATTGGAAATGGGTGCCCCTCTATATTGGTTCTCCTCAATTTACTTTTATTATGGAATTGCCAACGTCACTAGGGATGTCACAGGTGATGTCACTAGAGCACAATAATGGGAGTGCCTGACTATAATTTTAAAGTCTTTGTCATGGGACCTCCTTTGCCAGTACTAAAATATGAGAATAGGTTTTCCCCTTTTTTCTGGCAACGAAACAAGTGTTAGGATATTCTTGGTTCTTTCGATAAAGTCACGTAGAAGGGAAATAATAATTTTAGTATAATTATTTTATTATTTCCCTTCTACGTGACTTTACCGAAAGAAACAAGAATATGAATCCTTGCAGTCACGAAAGCTTTAAATCAAAAGTGTTAAGATGTTAAAACACCAAACTGAAACCTTTTACAAGGAATCATGTCTTCATTAGCCACGATACTTGTGGTCAGAATGCAAACAAAAAACACTAATAATATATGCATTTTCTTGGTTCTTTCGGTAAAGTCGCGTAGAAGGAAAATAATAAAAAAAGAATAAAAATAAAAAAAATAAAAAATTCTATTATTTTATTATTTTTATTCATATTATTTTATTATATTGTATTTTTTTTCCTTCTACGTGACTTTACCGAAAGAACCAAGAAAATGAATCCCTGCAGTCACGAAAGCTTTAAATCGAAATATATGCATTGCGCCTTGTTTTAAATCTCACCATTGGTGGTGTGTGTCTGTGCCCACAGGACGAGTGACCCCGAGCAGTGTGAGAGCCTCATCCCCCTGCAGACGGTGCCAGCGCCCGGAGGCAGCCGCGCATGACGCCAAGTGACGCTCAAACAATGCTGATACCTCACCCTAACACTCGCGCTGCAGCCACAACTCTCAACTTGGATGCAGAGCTGGTTCCGTGTTATGTTGGATGGGCGGATGGGCAGACGTGCGGGCGGGAGAGGACAAACCAAAAATATATTCCCTCCTCTTGAAGGACTGCTCCAGTAGCAAAAAATGCCAAATTATATATATAGATATAAATGTGCGCGTGTGTGTATATATCTACAGTATATAGAAAAATACTTTCAATCAAAGTGAGCGACTCGGTGCATTACCTTCTGATGAATAATATTCAGCAAGTTATTTATTTAACAATTTATGTAAACAATCGAGTCGAGCAGCAATAACTTCGTATATATAACATGGTAAATTAACCTGGAAATGCTGCTTTTTTTGCCAACTACGAATTAAAGTTGAGTGGTAAAACATTGCTGAAGAATTGAAGAACATTGACAGTTAAAAAAATAAAACATTCTTAGGCAAGTCTCAAAATACTATCGTTTTAAGCTTAGTGAAACAAGGTACAGTATTGTCACAATTTTTTCTGTTAAGTATAAGGGGTTTATTTTCATTAGTTTAGCTGGAGCAGCCTTTTAAGACCTGGTACACTGGAAAAGGAGAGCAAATGGTGCTTAATCTTTATGGTATATGTTAATATTTGTTTGCAGTGTCGAATGTCTTCCTGGAAATATAACTGCGAGATACATCAACAAAGAGCCTTTTCGATGTTTTAACAATAGATGTCTTAATTATTTTAAAGACTTCAATCTAGACTGCTTGATTTAAGCTGTGCAGACTTACCATATAATTGTCAACATGGCTTTTATTTTTATGTGAGGTGCTAATCTGGTTTTACTCTTATGAATATCTGTACAAGTAAATGTATACATCGATATATTAATACGCTGTGACTAGCACCCATTGTCACACTGGCATTTTAGAGTTTGCATTTGTTTTTGTAAGATGAAGTCGAATAACATCCTCAGGTTTAAATTTCGATTTAAAGCTTTCGTGACTGCAGGGATTCATCTTCTTGGTTCTTTCGGTAAAGTCACGTAGAAGGGAAATAATAAAATAACAAAAATAAGACATAATAAAATTATGCTGTCTTTCCGACAGACCTGTTCTCCACCTAAGGACGGCTACTTGCGTTGTGGCCGAAACGTCGTGAGAATTGTATTTTATTATGTTTTATTTTTGTTTTTTTATTATTTTCCTTCTACATGACTTTACAGAAAGAACCAAGAAGATCCTCAGGTTTGTAGTGTATAATACCACCACTGCCTGCAGGAGATGGCACAATTTCACGTGCATGTATTTACGATTCACACAACTGTTAAAACAACTGGGAAATGCGTTCATGTTAAGATGATTCAAGTACCTCCTGAGAAACTGAAGCCATGTTGATTACTGCGACAGCAGAGTCCAACGTGTTTTCTCTTTTTGTGAATAATTTTGCCAATGTAATAATATGCTACATTTGATGGTTGACATGCACTCGTTTTTATTTTTAAAAAGAACCATGGTATACTCTTGTACACCATAGTATTTTATGTAATTGTACTTTGTTCACAGTATACCATGGAACTTTTATATAACGAGGACTTATTGTTAAGGTTTACAGGTTTTTTTTTTTACATTTTATGGGAGCTCATTAAAGATGGTGATGTGCTTTGGCCTTTCACAATATATTCTTATAATGGGAATGTGTTTTTCAAGACTGCTTATCTCCTGATACTTTCGTGTTTCTAGAAATGTGGTGATATTTAATTAGTAGGTGGTGTATAGCTGAATGATGGGGTGCACACACGTTCAAAAGCTTCTGGCCCAATTTTACCAAAATTGTGCAATTATTTAAATTAAATCTGCATATCCTCACTCAACACAAAGGAATGTCGTTAACCTTTGAACTGCAAGCTGAATGGAATGTTGGGAAAACATGTTCTCGTCTGAGCACACGAGGAGTTTAGTAACTTAATGACTGAATATTTTCATTTGCTTTGTAAATATACTTCTTAAGGTGTTTAAGATGTCACTGAATGGTCAGCTTCTGCAAAAGCACAAGTCGGAATATTTGTTTGCTTATATCCACGATGCCTTGCTCATGCTGGTATGATCACAGCATTTGTAATATTCTGTGATCCACAATTTTTTAAGTTAAATAGCATTCACTGCACTTGGAATGAGAATTCAACGGTAAAATGAGCTAAAACCCAGTTATTTGATTAAATGTTCAACACAGAATGATGTTCTATAAGAACAGTCCTTTGTTGAATACAAATACTGTAAGATTACATGTAATTTAGATGATAACAAAACCAAGTTATTGCTGATTTTTAACCTAAAAAGTGATGTTGCTGCATTGCCTTAAATTCCTAAAATTCAGAAGTCATGTCATGAAATGTGACGACTATTGTAGGAGTATGCTGCTGTGAGACAATGTCCTGTTTACTTCCCCACTAACCCTGTGCTGCAACTTCATGGAAGATGCTTGTTGACCGTGAGTCTCAATCTGGACTTGCCTTGTACCAACCATGTGGTCTTATCCGATTAATAATGCACATGTTTCAGAAAGCAGTCTTTAACCGATTCACTGTAAAAGAGTGGGTTTAACAAGAGCTCTTATTTTCATCTCGGTGTGCACAGTTGGCAGCTCAACTAAGTTATAAAACTAGGAAAGTGGATGTATAAGATGTAACACGGTTTTAGATCACACTGGCCTGCCTTCCTGTCTTATGGAGACCACAAAATTGTTAACACGATTCATGAAAACTTATAATTGCTATTTTTAGGTATCTAGTTTCAGGAATGGATTGGTCTCAGTGTGCTGGCCCTGTAGCACAAATTAACAGCTATGGACTGGCTGTTATGATTATCGTTAAGGATAAACCAGTATATATTGCTGCTGTGTTGTATTGTTGCTTATTATCGGCCACAATTTTAAATGTAAATAGATGGTGTTACTTTGGGTTCATAATGCATGTGAAAATACAGAAGCTGTGTTTGCATTCTCTATTGTGCAGGCAATTAAGCCCAGTTGGTAATACATTACTAGATCAGGTATTTAAATATTACATCAGCATTGTAAGCAAGCTGGGTAGAAATGCTTATAATCCCCCCAAAGCTTCCAGTCTCTCCCAAAAACGGTATTTTACTAAGGTATTGGAATGTGCCATTTTTTTTATTAAATCTCACTACGTGTTGTTTTGATGCGTTTTTATACCTAATGGCCATCTTAGGCTTTGGACAATACCACTGAAAGTAAGCATACGCTGTTGGGGCATAACCATTGTGAGCAAACCGGTACACTGAAAGATGGGCACATTTAATGGTGTGTAGCATGTACATATTGAATACAGTATTGCACACGTTAACAAATGCACAAAACTGAAGTTCAAAGATTGAGTCACTGAGTTAGAAAAAAAAACGTTATTCGTTTTGCCCGGATGATGGTGGTAGCATCCATTGCTTTTTGTGATATGACTGCCAATATTGAAAGCCTGGCTAGAATTATCTGGCCTAATTACATTCCAGGGTTCTGGACTCGACCCTTAAGTCAGTGGTTTTCAATCTCCCTGTGCTCGCCCATAAATAATCAATGTTTTCAATTTCCAGTAACCACGTTTGTAAATTCGATATTTTATTATGGTTCTCAAACAAGAAAATCAAACATCACAGCAGCAGTCATTTAAACAATGTACTGTAACATTTTGCAAGGAATCCTTAATTTTTTTTCTCTCGAATGCAACATTGAAAATATTCTTGAAATGTGATTGCTTTATAACATTTAAAACCCTTGAACATTGCCCCTTTAGCAGAAAAGTATGCGTAATATAATCAAGAAGGTGCCTATAACAGTGGTAAACTGGACAAATGAGGCATACCTATTTCGTCATCTGCATACCCCAATGCCTCCAAGGTTTTTAATGAGCAATATCACCAGATACGTTCTTTTATAAGCATTATTCTAAGTGTACTTAGTGTTGAAATTTGTTTATCAGCACTTTCATAATATGCTCCTTTGTCAGTCCACTGCTGGATGAAGGCTTCCCCATGTTGTTGGTTATGGGGGTTGTTTGGCCATGGTTGAATCAAATATTACTTTGACACAAATGTATATGAAGCACAGCTGATGTTTTTCGGCAAGCTGATGTCACCAACTGGGCACCAACATTTTCCGATTGATATATATTGTAGGCCTAATTGTTACATTAAAATTTCAATGCATTGAATGATACATGAAAATCACATCAGTTTATAGACTGAAACATCTGTGTTGCACATTGGACAAACTATTTTGTGCTGGCAAAAAAGTGGCTAAAATATCTGAAAAATGGTAAGTAGTGCTTTGATTGCGTATACATGGGTTTATGTAAACCACTATGCAGTTTTCTGCTTGCTGTGTGCCTCGCCATTGGGGGATATGGTCACATGTACTCAATTTTCACCTGAACTTGACACTGGAGAATGTAACGATTCACTCCCCAACCCCACCAACAATGCAATTCATCTTGATAATTTGGGATCTTCAGTCAAGTATATTTTTATTATCTTGTCCATCTTAGTTCCAGCTCAATTATTTTGGTGTACTCTTCGCCTTAAAAAATAATTGGTATCTAATAACTACATTCTTTATATTTATTTTTAGTCAATTATTATAGATGCTCAATTCAATGCACGCACCTTAAAATTAAGACTTTACTTTAAGCTGTCACTGAATCGTTAGATGTTTAACCTCATCTAATAAAACTCAACCAAGAAAGTTAACCACCATCACAGTGGAAGACCATGGTTCTCAAGTGGCCGTTTTGGAAATAAAAAGATGATTTTGAAACTGCTGTTTTTAGTTATCCAGAAATTCATAATGAAAGAAATAAAATGGGAATTTATAAAAAAAATATATACAAATAAAAAATGAACATATGAACATGACTGTTTATTCTCCATTTAGACATTTTAAAAACCTGAAACCTTGTTTTACATTGTTGTCTGGGTTAGGAACTGCCTTGTGTTAATTTGTATAGGTTAATTAGTACCCTTGATTAATTTTGAAGATGTCTATTTTCTCATCCTTGCACTAATTTCAGGCATTATTTGCACTCCCATTTAAATTAAATGTATGCTTTGCAAGGGAAACCTGAGTATTCACAGATACACAGCCTTTTAAAATTCAATAATTTGCACAGGTAATATTCAAATGATGGATTCAAACTTACAGAGGCAAACTTTTCCAGTATGGTATATTAAGCCCACCTTACAAGCATGTGAATATTCTTTGGGTCTTTCGGTAAAGTCACTTAGATAGGTTCAAAGAAAATAACATTAAAACTACGACGTTTCGATCGCAACACAAGTGGTCATCATCAGGAAAAGGGGGTTATAGCCTCTAAAGGCAAACTGCTTATAAAGGTTTAAAAATGGGCGTAGCCCAAGTGTCAGCAGCATGGGTGGGCAGCTAATGTTAATGTAGGGGAAAACAACACGGGCAGTGGGTCTCCACTAATCAAAGGGCCGCCAGGCAAACATTGCACCTCGCTCCACACACCCACACTGCTGACGGAGGTTGCTGCTAGAGGTGATGGTAGTAGTGCGTAATGATGGTGCTGGTGGTGGGCTTCCACCAATTAAATGGCTACCAGGTCTAAAATGGAAACATTACAGCCAGTTATGACTTAAACTGGTTGATAACGTCCTTCCAGTGATTGCTGAGTTTGTACCCATCTTCTTGGTTGAAATTGTATCTGTCTAAACATGGATGGTTTCATGAACGAATCTTTGTTGATAGCTGGTGGGTTTACAAAGTACCTTCGTCTTAGAAAAATAAATTTCGTGTGAGCCCACCGCATTAAAGCAATAATCAGCCACGGCCGAGGTATTGGTCCTACCCTGTTTCAGATCTGCCTTATGTTCACGGACTCAGTCCGAGACATGTCGCTTAGTTTCCCCAATGTAACTACTGCAGAGGGAGCTTAGTTTGTAGACGCCGGGGTATTCCATGTCAGGGATCACATCCTCCACAGATGGGTCGTTACATTAAGCGACACATCTCGGACCGGGTCCGTAAACATAAGGCAGATCTGAAACACGGTAGGACCAATAACTCGGCCATGGCTGATTATTGCTTTAATGCGGTGGGCTCACGAAAATTATTTCTCTAAGACAAAGGTACTTTGCAAACCCACTGGCTATCAACAAAGATTCGTTCATGAAGCCATCCATATATACAGACATAGACACAATTTCAACCGAGAAGATGGGTACAAACTCAGCAATCACTGGAAGGATGTTATCAACCAGTTTAAGTCATAACTGGCTGTAATGTTTCCACTTTAGATCTGGTAGCCCTTTAATTGGTGGAAGCCCACCGCTCGGACCATCACTGTCCACTCCTACCATCACCACGAGCAGGAGCCCTTTATTGGTGGAAGCCCACCACCAGCACCATCATTACCCACTACTACCATCACCTCTAGCAGCAACCTCCACTGTCAACAGTGTGGGTGTGTGGAGCAAGGTGCAATGTTTGCCTGGCGGCCCTTTGATTGGTGGAGACCCATTGCCGGTGTCGTTTTCCCCTACATTAATATTAGTCGCCCCGCCCATGCTGCTGACACACTTGGGCTACCCCCATCTTTAAACCTTTATAAACAGTTTGCCTTTAGAGGCTAACCCCCTTTTCCTGATGATGACCGCTTGTGTTGCGATAGAAACGTCGTAGTTTTTTGTTATTTTATTTGAACCTATCTACGTGACTTTACTGAAAGACCCAAAGAATATGAATTGCTGCAGTCACGGAAGCTTTCAGTAAAGAAGCATGTGACTGTTTAGTAATTCCCTGTAGAAACCAACATCCTATATGAAAATCTAATCACCGACTCCCGTGTAAATTGTCCCTGGTGTCCAGCACTCTGCATACCAAGCCATCCGGCCACTGAGCTTGCATTGAAGGTCTTCGTTCATTTACCTTGTGTCAGGGTGTGCGAGCTTGTGCGAGAAGGGTCTGGTACGTTTGCAGGATCTCGGCCTCTTCCTGCAGGGTACTGTCCAAATAGTCTTCCTCATGCTCCGGGACATCTGCTGTCACCTCTTCCATTGCCTCGCGCTCACTGCGAGCTTCCTCTTCTGTCCTCACCCTTCCGTCTGAGCAAATACAAATGTCCCATTTAAGCCTGCAGACTGATGAGGTAAGTGCTTTCAATGTCAGCATGACACATGAGGTATAATCAGCACCACGACCATGAGAGCCTTTCAAGTGCTCATATAAAATTTAATCATGGCTAACTAAAGATGCAAGGAGCCCATGGAACCACTGGGACAAGAAGCGAGAGGTCCTGTGCCATCGCTTAGTACGGCTCGGGTCTGCTTTCCAACAGTCGTGGAAATCCGCAAAGGGTCCTCACTTTGCTTAATCACCAATTACGTCACAGCTATTGTCATTGCCATCTCCACATGAAATGTGCATCACTCCGTCGATCACCTGTGGGAGTGGTGGCTGAGGATGAGGAGGAAGAGGAAGATGTGGAGGGGGGCAGCACCCCTCCGGACGTAACAAGAGCATCCACCGCACGCTGAAGATTCCCGCGCGCGCTGCGCAGGGCTCTCTCTGCCATCTCGTAGTCGAACCCCAGCGCCATCACCTGCAGTGATGTGGACGTTAAAATGTCGACAGCAAAACTCCTTCACACCTTAATGTTCAGTAGTTGTCAGTAAAAAAAAATCACCATTGTGATCAACGGCTAAGCCTCCCATAGCTGCAAAAACACGTTCCTTCGGAGTGGGCAGGTAGGAACTTGGTTGCACAACGCATTCGTGCACGACAGAAAGCTCGCGGTCACGTGACGCACTTCAACCAATCCGGGAGCGTACATGTTTGGGAGGGGCTATGCACGACAGACAAATAATCCCTGGTGGGCAGTGTGGAACTGTTGTTCCTACCTGTATAAGTTGTTGAATAATGTGAATCAAGCATGGAATTGCTGGTTCAAACGTCGGTGCCAGCTACCAATATTCTACTTCAGTGCGAGGAACGTGTGATGCATACCATGGATCATGTATCAATTCGTGCTACTTATAATTTGAAGAGAGCTAAGTTTTCAGTGTTGGTTTCTGGTTAACAATGTGGTATTTTGGTTGTTTCGGCCCCCTCCCTGCCTCAATGATGAAATTGCAACAATGTCCTTCCCACCAAGAAAAGCATCGCTGAGCCTCATGACTCTTTTTAGGAGGAACAGATGCCCCCTTAAAGCCCACTACAACTTTTGAGAACCCAGGAAAAATTACAGGAGGCTAAAAGCTGGATTCAAACCCCCGTCTCCAGTGCCAGCTCTGTTCTAAGTCACCAACTGCATGATACTACAGTGTTTAAAAATGTTTTGTTTCAGTAAATGAAATGTTAGGGGCCAGTCATTACTCATTGCATATGATTACGTTTTGGATCAGCACTCATCCTTTTCATGACGTTTGGATAGTTTTATGTGATGTGTTATCACCTGGAGGAGGAGCTCTTCAGTAACCTCTACAGATTCTTCATCTGCGTCATTGTCCGACAGAGCCAGTAGCTCTGGGTGGTCTTCCAAAATCTGGACATGCATGCACACACAGCTTACACTTACTCATGTGCACAACAACAACACCTTCCAACATGCACTACCAAGGGCAGTGAATTCACCACGGTATATGTGCCAAGCTACGTGCACATTAACCTGTAGTATGGAAGAATACTATCATCACTGAAAGAGTCAAGGGAGATGGACTCTATGTGTTTTCTGGATTCAATAATCAGTGTTTGTACGCCACGGACTCCACCTATTGTATTGGAGCTGCTGGGTGCTGTTTGCTGCTCTAGACAATGTTAGTTTATCTTACATTGACACTGCCGCAGCATCACGCACTGCCCTGCAACATCAGTCACACTCCTGCATACAGAGACCTCAAAACTCACAAGTACAATAAATCGTGCATAGTTCACACCTGACCCGAATGCCAACACGCTTGAAACACATAGACAAAGATCCCCCGTATAGCCTTAACAGACTCTTGGGGCAAGTGCTGTTAGCGAGCACCTATGAAGGCCGGCACGGCACACGAGGGGGTGGGTGGCCAGCACCACGCCCGGCCGCTTATGTCTCCCCAGTGGCGATGTTTACACATCACACCAGGTACTCATTTAAGGCTGAGTCGACCTAGGGGAGGCCCAGGACTGGTTTAGATAATCGTCACTGGTGTTAGCCGTGAGCGGGAATCTAACTCGGGTCACCGGGTTTGTAGGGCACCGCGCTAACCGCTACCCTACCGCTCCCCACGTAAAATAAAATGTGCATAGTCCACACTTGACCCGAATGCAAACACGTTTGAAACACACACACCCATGCACACACGCCTCCTTCGTGTATGGATAGAAATGCATTCTGACCTAGTCACCTGTGTCTTAATGAATACAATGCTTGTCACTTTGATGAAAGGGAATGGTCTTATATCTCAAGGACAATTGTTTTCATAAAACGTATGCGATTTTCCCAGCAATGACTCACTCCCCAAGGACATTACTATTGCCTTGCCGAATATTTCAGTTTGTGAATTGTCATGTAGGGCTGACGTGCCTGGAACTCTAGTTTGAGTTAAGCTTTAACAATTACCTTCCAATGTCAAATGAGAATTTACAGTATGCCAACTCCAATCAACGGCACATTAATATATTAAACGAAATATTGTCAAAGTGCCCCCCCATGCTCAAATGAGTACAATATAGGGCTCGTCTCCTTTGGAAACTGAACCAGTGGTGGAATTTCCACATTTCTATGGCAAGAACCAATATTTCAATTGGGACAACCAGTTCAGCAGGGTCACAGTTGGTTGCAAATATCGACTGGGATTAAGCAAATGCATTTTCTATCAAGTATAATTATTTGAATCGTGGGTTGCTGCTCATCAAAATGCTTTGACACCTTCTGCGATCTTCAACATATTTCACGGAGAGTCCTGTCCAGCGGCTCGCATTATCCCACCAACTGATCCCGTTCCTTCCCCTCTTCCTGTCCATTTCCCCCTGCAGCATCAACCGCGAGCTTTGGGAGGGGTGGGGAAAGAAAACATGCGGCGTGTGGCACCTGCAGAGCGCGGTGAACGTCGTTGTCGGCCTGCCGGAGGGCCTCTGCGGCGGTGCGACTCGCGAATCCCATGGCCCTGAGATTGCGCAGCGAATCGGTGTCCACCCAGTGGCCCCCCGCCGTGCGGCCGTAGCGGCGCATGCGGCGTGCCTGACGCCTCTCTTCACGCTCGCGCTCGCGCATCGCCCGCCGCTCCTACGCGCACACGCACGGTGGCATGGCTATAGTGTGCAGGCGGTGCAACTGCTCCACAGCCCACACAGAAGACACACGCGCCAGATTGCAAATGGGAGGGGAGAAATTATACCGTGTCCAAAATTCTTTCCACGGACCACAAAGCTCATGCTTTGTGCACAATATTCTGCCGCACACACAAGTCCAACCCATCTACCCATTCTATCAATTTGATTGTGATTGTGTGTGTTTCTTTTTTATCATGTACAACCCTTGATGGAAATCCGTGGAAAAGAGCAAAGCTCACTGGATGCCTCCAGTCTAAATGAAGGTTTTGATTCTGATAGAGATTTGATGATACCTTTCCACTCTGGTCAAGTGGATCGGTGAAGGGGATGCCCAGGCCCTGTTCGGATATCACTAGTCACTAAAATTAGCCATGACTGGGAATCAAACTCATAATAAGGCCGGGTCAACAGCACAATCCATTATCACTGCATCACTGCACTAAATTGTAAATAATGGATTCTGACAAACGTGATGTGATACATGCGCACGCATGATGAACCTGACATGAGAGTGTATTGTTATACACACACAAACACATCGACTTACACACACACACAGACATGTATTTAAACCCATATGATATTGTTTCTTTGCAAGGCAAGTTGGTTCATGCATAATGAGGCTTGGGGTCATGATTGGTGACTCGTGCATAAAGAGCCACTTTGCTGAACAGCCAGTTGGAAGACAGTAATGCAAGTAGCTTACCCATCTATCTGTACTGAGCTTTTTGTGGTATATCTTTTTGTGCAGAACACTCCAAAAATAAATCCCGAGACTCTATATGGTTATGACACACCTCCCGTCTCTGCATGACGTGTGTGGCAGCCATCTCCAGGTTTCCCTCACAAGCCCGCAGCCCCAGACGAGCCTCCTGCGGCGTAAAGCCCAGAGACACGAGGTGGGCCAACTTCTCCCCGTCCACAGCCAGCCGCGATAGCAGCGTCTCTGCCTGCAAGCAACACACACGTGGCCAGACAAGTCAAACGCGAGTAATGCACCAGGCACATCATACACGAGCGTGATACACCAGGCATGTCATGCATGTGTAATATACCTAGCATGCCTCCTGAAAAACATTACCCCCTAGCAAAGCACTGGGGTATAATATTTATATTATTTTATTATTTCCCTTCTACGTGACTTTACGGAAAGAACCAAGAATATGAATCCCTGCAGTCACGAAAGCTTTAAATCAAAATTTTTTAAGTTAAATTCATTGGAGAAGTGCACCATATTGTGTGTTGCCGATGCTGCTGCCCACAAACACTTGGCTTTATTTGGTGGCCATCCATATAAGTAACTAGCAGGAAGTACCCGGCGTTGCCCGGGCAAAAAAGATACACACACACACATCGACTTACACACAGACATCGACCCACACACACGCATCGACTCACACACATACACAGTGAGGGAAAAAAGTATTTGATCCCCTGCTGATTTTGTACATTTGCCCACTGACAAAGAAATGATCAGTCTATAATTGTAATGGTATATTTATTCGAACAGTGAGAGACAATAACAACAAAAAAATCCAGAAAAACACATGTCAAAAATGTTATTAATTTATTAGCATTTTAATGAGGGAAATAAGTATTTGACCCCCTCTCAATCAGAAAGATTTCTGGCTCCCAGATGTCTTTTATACAGGTAACGAGCTGAGATTAGGAGCAAACTCTTAAAGGTAGTGCTCCTAATCTCAGCTTGTTACCTGTATAAAAGACACCTGTTCACAGAAGCAATCAATCAATCAGATTCCAAACTCTCCACCATGGCCAAGACCAAAGAGCTCTCCAAGGATGTCAGGGACAAGATTGTAGACCTACACAAGGCTGGAATGGGCTACAAGACCATCGCCAAGCAGCTTGGTGAGAAGGTGACAACAGTTGGTGCGATTATTCGCAAATGGAAGAAACACAAAAGAACTGTCAATCTCCCTCGGCCTGGGGCTCCATGCAAGATCTCACCTCGTGGAGTTGCATTGATCATGAGAACGGTGAGGAATCAGCCCAGAACTACACGGGAGGATCTTGTCAATGATCTCAAGGCAGCTGGGACCATAGTCACCAAGAAAACAGTTGCTAACACACTACGCCGTGAAGGACTGAAATCCTGCAGCGCCCGCAAGGTCCCCCTGCTCAAGAAAGCACATATACATGCCCGTTTGAAGTTTGCCAATGAACATCTCAATGATTCAGAGGACAACTGGGTGAAAGTGTTGTGGTCAGATGAGACCAAAATGGAGCTCTTTGGCATCAACTCAACTCGCCGTGTTTGGAGGAGGAGGAATGCTGCCTATGACCCCAAGAACACCATCCCCACCGTCAAACATGGAGGTGGAAACATTATGCTTTGGGGGTGTTTTTCTGCTAAGGGGACAGGACAACTTCACCGCATCAAAGGGACGATGGACGGGGCCATGTACCGTCAAATCTTGGGTGAGAACCTCCTTCCCTCAGCCAGGGCATTGAGAATGGGTCGTGGATGGGTATTCCAGCATGACAATGACCCAAAACACACGGCCAAGGCAACAAAGGAGTGGCTCAAGAAGAAGCACATTAAGGTCCTGGAGTGGCCTAGCCAGTCTCCAGACCTTAATCCCATAGAAAATCTGTGGAGGGAGCTGAAGGTTCGAGTTGCCAAATGTCAGCCTCGAAACCTTAATGACTTGGAGAAGATCTGCAAAGAGGAGTGGGACAAAATCCCTCCTGAGATGTGTGCAAACCTGGTGGCCAACTACAAGAAACGTCTGGCCTCTGTGATTGCCAACAAGGGTTTTGCCACCAAGTACTAAGTCATGTTTTGCAGAGGGGTCAAATACTTATTTCCCTCATTAAAATGCAAATCAATTTATAACATTTTTGACATGCGTTTTTCTAGATTTTGTTTTTGTTATTCTGTCTTCCACTGTTCAAATAAACCTACCATTGAAATTAGACTGATCATTTCTTTGTCAGTGGGCAAACGTACAAAATCAGCAGGGCATCAAATACTTTTTTCCCTCACTGTATCGACCTACACGCACACACATATGAACATACACACACACATTTGAACTTTTCTATTTACTAACTCGGTTTTTAAAGATTAGTTTTCTATGTATATCATGTTAGGGAAAGAACCAAGGAAGAGGGGAAATGCAAGCAATTGTTAATGCACCTTTGAGGATCAGAACACTGTAATCGAAGGTGAAGGTCATACTTAACTTGTATAATTTGCCTTCGTCTTGTATTGAATGCTAGGAGTCATAAGTAAATGGTTAATTGTATAAAAAGACGTGTATTTGTACTGTAGTCTTTGTTACTGTTGTTTTTAATAGTACTGTAGTAAGGTGCTTGAGGAAGCACAGATGGTCTATAATTTGTAATACATAAAGTTATATTGAAAAGTAAAATATGAGCTGTGTCTTCAGAGAGCCACATTTGAACTGCCCAAGAACTGCACGTGGCTCACCGACTGCGGTTTGACCACTGCTACATTTTCTTATGAAATCTGACCACTTCATGATGAAACTCCAAGACATATGTGTGCAAGCTGCAAATATGGAAGTGTTCCTGCTTACAGGTAGCTTCACAATGAGAAGACGAACATATGTGATCTAGAGGGAGAAATTGTGGCTGCGTGCATACCTGCACATCTCACCTGGCTGAGATGATGTATTGCCTGCTCAGAATTACCCTGATGATACCACACGATGCCCTGCAGCAGGTACAGACGAAGAAAGAGTGCCTGCTCACGCCCGCTGCTCCCCTGTTCATGGACACACACGATGCATTCTTACAATACCTATATTTGTGCTTATCTATGTTTTATTTCAATTGTGTTATCGGCATTGTTACGATACCAAAAATCCATTTGCAACTCTTGCAGAGCAGTGCATACATCTTTTGTTAGAGAATGGCCTATGGAAGCACTTATCAAAAAACTACTTCTTAGACTAAATTATTATCCACCCATTAGGTTGTACTCTTTCCCACATGCCCACTATGAAAAAAATATCATCGCATGGCAGCCAACCGACTTTTTTTTATTATAAAAGCTCGAATTTTAGCCCAATTTGATTTGATATGTTATTTCGTGCGGTCATTAGTGACCAGGCTCAGACCATCAGCTGTCTACATGAGAACTTAGTTAAGCCACGCATGGCTACCACAATGCAACCTCAGAATCTCAGCAGTGTAAGAAGCTCAGCGCTCCAATTGCTGAACCACCGCAGCCACCTACCCCAACATTAAACAATTTGGTGATAATGCATTGGTCAAAAAAAGTCAAAAGTCAAAAGTCACTTTATTGTCAAGTGTGTTACATGCATAACATACAACACAGATGAATTTACAGTCCTCTCTCTTGGTCCCACGGTGCAACCAAGCAATTAAAAAATGAATCACAATTAACAGACATAAATAAACAATAAACAATCGGCGATCAACACAAGATAAATAATCAAAAATGTAATAGACTTAAAATAAACAACAGTCAAGAATTATAAAATGTAAAATATTATTTAAATAAAGTATTTAAAAAAATAAGATATTTAAACCGGTGTGGTAGTGCGATGTAGTGCAATGTGCAGTCCAGAGATCAGGATGTACGAGTGAATGTGTGTGTGGGGGTTGGGGTCAGGGGGCAAAGGGGGGAGGGTGGGCAGAGGGGGGGAGTGATGGTAGAGCAGGGAGGGAGTTGAGTCTCCTGACAGCCTGGTGAAAGAAACTGTCTTTGAGCCTGCTGGTCTTGGCCCGAAGACTCCGCAATCTCCTCCCTGACGGCAGCAGGCTGAAGAGGCTGTGAGATGGGTGGGTGGGATCACCTGCAATCTTGATTGCTTTGCTGGTGATGCGGGTGTTATAAATGTCCAGAAGAGGGGGGAGAGAGACACCAATGATCCTCTCAGCTGCTCTCACTATGCGCTGCAGAGTCTTGCGGCAGGACACGGTGCAAGTGCCGTACCACACGGTGATGCAGCTCGTCAAGATGCTCTCAACGGTGCCTCTGTAGAAGGTGTGCATGATGGGGGGCGGGGCTCCTGCTCTTCTCAGTTTGCGGAGAAAGTACAGGCGCTGTTGGGCTTTTTTGGCCAGTGATGCAGTGTTGTGACTCCACGACAGGTCTTCAGAGATGTGCACACCCAGAAACTTGGTGCATCTCACCCTCTCCACTGCAGCACCGTTGATGGTTAGCGGAGTATGCTGGGTGTGCACTCTCCTGAAGTCCACAACAATCTCCTTCGTCTTCTCAACATTCAGGTGGAGATTGTTGTCCTTGCACCACGTGGCCAGCCTGCTCACCTAACTCCTGTAGTTTGTCTCATCCCCGTTTTTGATGGCACCCACCACAGTTGTGTCATCCGCAAACTTAATGAAGAGGTTGGAGCTGAATGATGGTGTGCAGTCGTGGGTCAGCAAAGTGAAGAGGAGGGGGCTCAGCACACATCCTTGGGGGACCCCTGTGTTCAGTGTGATGGTGCTGGAGGTTTTGCTGCCAACTCGAACTGCCTGTGGTCTCCCTGTCAGGAAGTCCAACAGCCAGTTGCACAGGGAGGTGTTGAGCCCCAGGTGGTCTAGTTTGTGGATGAGCTGCTGGGGGATGATTGTGTTGAATGCTGAGCTAAAGTCGATGAACAGCATTCTGACGTAGGAGTCTTTAGTCTCCAGATGGGTGAGAGCTGAGTGGAGGGTAGCGGAGATGGCGTCATCGGTCGAGCGGTTAGACCGATACGCAAACTGGAAAGGGTCCAGGGCGGGGGGAAGGACAGACTTGATGTGTTGTAGGACTAGCCCAGGGGTCGGCAACCTGCGGCTCCGGAGCCGCATGCGGCTCTTTTGAACCTTGACCGCGGCTCCGGGGCGGATGCTAGCGAGGGGAGGAGGCGCACTGTGACACCTGCTCTGGCGTTGCCGCTGCTGACAGGTCGCCGCTCCGCTCCACACTGCCCGCCCGGTGACAGGCAATAACGTTGCCGTTGCTTTGTCACATGTTTGGAAGAAGTAAAAACCTTCCTGGGCAGCAAAGAGCTCACCTTTGCTGAGCTGGAACAGCCAGAGTGGCTGGAAAAATTACATTTTATGGTAGACATGACAGCACATCTAAACACGCCAAATACAACCCTTCAGGGGAAAGGAGGCACAGCCCTGCACATGCTGGAGGAGGTTTTGGCATTCGAGCGCAAGTTGACAGTGTTTGTCAAAGATTTACAGAGAGGTACACTGTCTCACTTTCCCTCTTTGAGAGAGTTCAAACAAAGTCATGATACGATAAATTTGGAATATTTCAAGTCTGCAATCACCACAATTCAAAGTTCGTTTGGGAAACGATTCTGTGAGTTCAGAGAGGAAAAAACGACATTATCCTTCCCTGTCACTCCCCTGGCGATCGATCCATCCCTATTGAATATGACTGCATTTGCAGGTGTAAGTCAACCTGATCTTGAGATGGAACTGGCCGATATAGCCGACAAAGATATATGGGTGTCCAAGTTCAAATGCTTGACCGCTACTCTTGAGGATGTTGCCCGTCAGAAGGCCATTCTGGCTCAAAATCATAAATGGAGTGATATTGAAAACCTTCCCAAACAGGACAAACTTGTATTCGAAACATGGAATGCCATCCCCAACACTTATATAAACATGAAAAAGTATGCATTTGGAGTCCTGTCGATCTTCGGCTCCACATATGTATGTGAGCAGGTCTTCTCCAACATGAACTATATTAAAAACAAACATCGATCACGCCTCACAGATGACAGCTTGCAAGCCTGTGTGAAAATGAAGGTGACGTCTTACAGCCCTGATGTGCAGACACTGTGCACTGAGGTTCAGGAGCAAAAATCCCATTAACCAGGTAATTTAGCTATTAATTTGCAAAAATATATTTTACATTGTTAAGTGAAAAAGTCCTTTTTTTATTCAGATTGACAGCTGACTGCACGATCCTGTATATAGCAATAAGGTAAGAAACAATATATGCAGTGTTATATTTGTTTTAAATGTTGCAATGGTTTTGCGGCTCCCAGTTTATTTTTTCCTTCGGAAACGGGTCCAAGTGGCTCTTTATGTCTTAAAGGTTGCAGACCCCTGGACTAGCCGCTCGAAGCACTTCATAAGGATTGGAGTGAGTGCGACCGGGCGGTAGTCATTGTTGCAGGAGGGTGATGAATTCTTCGGGACCGGGATGATGGTGGTAGCTTTGAGGCACGTAGGTACAACAGCCTGTCTCAGCGAGGTGTTAAAGATGTCGGTGAAGACATCTGTGAGCTCCTCCGCACAGTCTCTCAGGACACGACCCGGAATGTTGTCAGGGCCCTGGGCTTTCCTTGAGTTCGTCCTTCTGAGGGATCTCCTCACGCTATCTGGGGATAGCGTCAGCACCTGGTCGCCGGGAGGTGGTGGAGTCTTCTGTGCTGGGGTGCTGTTGTCTGCCTCAAAGCGAGCGAAGAAATCCTTCAGCTGGTTCAGCAGAGAGGTGGAGCTGTCACAGGTCTGCGGAGAGGGTTTATAGTCCGTGATGGTCTGCATCCCTCGCCACAGGTTCCGGGTGTCTCTGCTGTCATTGAAGCGGTCGGCGATCCTCCTGGAGTACTGTCTCTTGGCCAATCTGATGCCTCGCGACAGGTTGGCCCTGGCTGTCTTCAGGCCCATCTCCTCGCCAGCTTTGAAGGCGGCGTTCCGAGCCCTCAGGAGCCTGTGGACTTCCCCTGTCAGCCATGGCTTCTGGTTGGCCCGAATGGAGATGGTTCTGGTGACCGTGACATCCTCCATGCACTTCCTCATGTAGGAAGTGACGGTCTCCGTGTACTCCTGGAGGTCTACGGTGTTGTTGTAGGTGGCTGCCTTTCTGAACATGTTCCAGTCGGTGGTAGAGAAGCAGTCCTGGAGTGCCTCTGAAGACCCCTCAGGCCACACGCAGATCCGCTTTATAACTGGTTTGGTGACTTTAACCAGCGGCCTGTATGCTGACGTTAGCAGAACAGTGGTGTGATCTGAGGCCCCAAGGTGGGGGAGGGGACGGGCTTTGTAGGCACCTTTGTGTGTAGTGTAGACATTGTCCAGGATATTGTTTCCTCGTGTGGGAAAGTTGATGTGTCCCTGGAGTTGTGGAAACACGCTCTTGGGGTTGGCATGGTTGAAATCCCCAGCCAGAATGAGGAAGGCATCTGGGTGGGCTGTCTGCTGGTCACCGATGTGCTGATGGAGTTCATACAGTGCCTCGTTCCTGTTGTTTTCGGAGCCAGGGGGGATGTATAGTGCCACCAGCAATATGGCACTAAATTCCCTCGGCAGGTAGAATGGCCGGCATTTAATTACCATAAACTCCACCAATGATGAGCAGTGTTGGCAGACCACAACAGCGTCGCGGCACCAGGCATCGGTGATGTAAACACAGAGTCCCCCGCCGCGAGTCTTCCCCCCCTCGACGAGCGCTCTGTCCGCCCGGTAACATGTTAGCCCGGCTAGCTGAATGGCATGGTCCGGGACGTTATCGTTAAGCCATGTTTCCACAAACACAAGGACACAGCACTCACTCACAGTCCTGGAAGTTGTACGAAGAAGGCGGATATAGTCCAGTTTGTTTTCCAGCGAGCGTACGTTGGCCAGTGTGATGGTAGGGATAGCCGGCCGGTGAGGGCTAGCCGCTCGCCTAGCCTCGATACCTCCGCGCTTTCCCCTCTTCTGCTTCCTCATACACCGCCTGTGGCGCTTCCACTGTAGGCTGGTTGCAGTAGTGGGGGTCGGTGGTAGAGCAGGCCTCTGGAGCAGACTGCAGTCGCGTAGCTCTTCCGCGTCTGCTGGGTTCATATCCATGAGTGTGGTTCTGCCGATGGCGAGCAGAAATTCGCGAGAGTATGTGCGCCTTACGTTTAATCGACGTGATGATGACGAACAAATGCACGTAGATGGATAACACAAAAAACATAAAAACACCGATCTGATGGGAGAGAGAGGAGCCGCTGCATGTGTACGCGCCGTCATCTTCCGTTACTAGTGGTACACAAGCACAAAAACCCCAAAAAACTAAACGCATTCGTTAAAAACACTGCCTGAGAATGAAAAAGATATAGGAGGCGACGTTTGAAACAGACGGCCCTTTTTCACATCAGTTTTTTTTATAAATGTTGTGCTGTGTAGTGTCATGTCACGGCCACATGCCTTAAGGGAGTAGAGCCTCTCCAGGTTGACCCCGTAGCACTTGTTGAGCGTGGCTTGCGCCGACACCAGGCGGTCGTGGGCATCGGGCAGCGCGTCGAGGCTCTGCAGGCGAAGGTAGGCCCACACCACGTCGAGGCACAGCACCGCAAAGTTATCTACGGCCGACAGCAGCTCCGAGCGGCACTGCCTGAGAAACAACAACAACGCTTCTTTTTTTCAGCATGTTTTTTTACACTGCCTGGCCAAGTGCTGTAAGCAAGCACTTGTTATTACAACTGACACAGCACAAGGAGGTAACAATACTGCACGTGGCCTGCATCTGCAGTTGACAATTTGCATTCGCTCATTTTGATAACATCGAGTTTCCAGAGAGAGTTGGACAACAACAAAAAAACACAGACGTGTCACTAGGATTGTACGTATGTATGCCGAACTTCTTTCATACCGTAGGTAGCCAACCGTGCTAATCGGTGGTGCAATTTTAGTGAAGCAAGGTGCCAAGGTTTCCCACGATCTAATGAAGCTACACAAGAGGGAATGATCTATATCTGCTTGCATGGCTGTGGGTGGCGGACAATCGCACTTGAACTCCCGGTCGGCGTCCAGCAGGAGCAGCAGGGCAGATGAATGCTCCCCCCGCTTCAGCATCGCACGGCCCTTCTCGTGCAGCGACATGGCCAGCATGAGAGCCTGCACACAGCCACATCACACATACAACAACGACGATATAAAACAACCATTAATATTCCATGTGGATCACGACCATTCACCCAAATACAATCAAGCAAAACAAATAACATGATTTAGCATGAAGAGAATTGGCAAAATATTCCGAATGCAAGGACCCGTTTGAAAGAAACTTGTAAGATCCTTTGAAGCGTTCTTGGATTTTTCATGTACTGGGATATTACAAACTACTGGGACAAGTACTGTTATAGAGCATCTATTAAAACCAAATAGCAAATACTTGCATTTGTTATGTCATACAATTTTGATATCATATCAGCTACTGATTTTTAAGTGAAATCAGCTTTGGGGAAAGGTGGACAAAGTTCAGATACCACATGTTATCTCTTTTTATTTCCAGGAATTAAACCTGGTTCAACAGGATTGTAGCACATTATTGTGACAATTACACCACCACTCTCATATACTCACACACAACTGATGATAATGCACCAATCATACTCACAATACATGATTATTTGCAGATGCAAGATGAAGCTCAACAGCAACTCTAAGACCCTTCTCTCTGAGTGATTACTTTACCTTTTTCTCTTGCTGGGGGATTTGAATGGGGTTCCCCTTTTGATCAGCAATCTGCAGATATGGTGTGTTGGCTGGAGCTTCTGAGTCATCATCTGAGCATGCACGCACACGCGCACAGCAGATATAACATGGTTCAGGACGTGGTGTTAATGGAATCACATTACAGCGAACAAGGTCACATTCTGATCCATGACTATGATCTGATAATAGGTAATGAAGTGTGCTAGTTCATGTCGCGCGATTAATTTTGTAAGGAATGTGGGCGAGCATGAGTCACCACTGAAAACACTGCTGCTTACAATCTGAATTACCTTAATTAAAATTCAATAAGTAATGAAATCCACTTGTTGTCTTTTTACAATTGGAAGATAAGTAAAAGAGTGCATTATTGCCAAATGGATAAGTTGGTTGTAAAAGCTTAAAAAAATGTACATACATTTTTTTTTTACTTTACACAAATACTGAATATATTGTAATACCAGCATACAAACCTGCATACACTTTCGAACTATATTAGGAAATAGCAGCCTCTTTACAAAATGGGGTCACAGTTTACATTAAAATATTAAGCTGTCAAAGCTCACTGAATAATCTACAGCACGCTTTGACTTCCTGAGTGCATGCCCAACCGACGTTTAATTGCCACTCGCCTTGAGCCATATATTCATTCAAATGGATTGAAAATTAAGGAAATGTGTGGAATTTCTGTTATCACCCAAAGCTCAAATCAGGCCATCCCCAACTGTGGACGTAGGACTGCTTTCCTAGTCTGACAGTGGTTCGTGGATTACAAGTTTATCTTTGAAATACTGGATGCGGAACGGTGGTGAAGCGGTTAGTGCGCTGGGCTACGAACCCGGCGACCCGGGTTCGTTTCCCGCTCATGTATACCAACACCAATGACGATTATCTGAACCGGTCCTGGACCTCCCCCCCCCCAGGACGATTCAGCCTCAAATTAATAGCTGGTGCAGTGTGTACGAACATCGCCAGTGGGGAGACAAAGGCGGTCGGGCGTGGTGCTGGTCAACCCACCCCCTCGTGTATTGTGCCAGCCTTCATAGGTGCTGCTAACAGCACTTGCCCAACAGTATGCTAAGACTATGCGGGGGATATGTCTTGTTTTTGAAATACTGGGTTAATTCAGGGGTGGAGTGATCTGGCAAACCTATTTTCTTAACAAAATCCTGTTATTTCCATGAAGACAAAACCTGAGCCTGGTAATAGTTTGTATTATTTATAGTGAAACCATTGAAAAATATCGCAGGCTAATTTTTGAAACACGCAATCCAATGCTATGGAATTTACTGTTTAGTGGGAGTATGAAAACCTGGACTACCTGGTGCATGGCATTCATGAACTGCGAGGAGATGCAACGAACAATAAGTCAATGTTGCTTTGCATGTAGTTACATTTTTAAGTTTCGGGAATGCGATTATCAACCAAAATGACAATTTTCAGGGGTCCACGAAACACCCCCAAATTATATTAGGACATGGTATATTCACCCAGATTGTTATGAAAACACACTGCAGCGAGTCTTAAAAGTGCCCAGTCTATGGCAACAGTACCTATGTCGGCCAGAAGCTGTGCACCCTGCCGTGTTCGCGCCAGCCTCAGCTGCTGCTCCTCGCTCTCATGAGCCTGGCGCTCCGTCAGCATTAAAGGCACAACCATGATCTGGGCGGCAGGGCGAACACCTTGCTCCTGCAGACTCCGGCCTGCAACCACACATACCGCACGTACACAGCACACATACCACAACTATAGCCACTGCACAGCGATGACACGAAATGGCATGGCATCGTACCGCCTTAAATGCAGAATTGTTACCGACTGCCAATCGGCATAGACCTAAATAACCCCACCTTGGTCCAGTTTTACACATCCATTAATCATACAACATATACAATGACTTTGTTGCCCAATTCACTCATGAGTTGTTTTGCACATGAATGACCAACACAATCGGAGTATGTGTATTCGTTATTCTGTCTTACCGTCTTCTATGATGCGCCCAGCGGATATAAGCTTGAGGTTGACAGAAGGGATATCGCACAGCTGGCCTATTCTGTATGCGAGGGTAAGATGTGATGGGAGAATATACAAAAATGCAATGTTAATGGTTTAATGATTTTTACCAAGCATAATTAGAATTGCAAATGTGACATATAATGCTCATTGAACAAAAAAAGAAAATCATAAAGGGAATGACCAAGTGTGATGTATCCTGAACTGTGACTGCATTCATTAGACCTCCTTTGCCAGTACAAAAATATAATAATAGGGTTTTTCCCATTTTTTCTGGCAACAAAACTGAAACCTTTTTTATAAGGAATCATGTGTGCATTAACCACAATACTTGTGGTCAAAATGCAAACAAAAAACACACTGATAATATATGCATTTTCTTTGAAACTGATTGATCCACACCAGAGATGGCTTTCTTTGGTGTGGACCAATCAGTTTCAAGGACAATGCATATATTACCAGAGTGTGTTTTTTGTTTGCATTTTGACCACAAGTATTGTGGTTAATGTACACATGATTCCTGATAAAAAAAAGGTTTCAGTTCTGTTGCCAGAAAAAAGGGGAGAAACCCTATTATATTGTGACTGCACTGCCTTCTGCATGTCACAGCTCAAAAGTGCACGTGAAGTGACCGAGCGCAGTGCTGCAAAAGCTCACGTTGCCTTGAGCTGCTGGCCTGTGATGTCGAGTCTCGTTTCGAGTGACCCCGTCTCAAGTCGGCCTCCCTAATAAACAAACCACAGCATGTCATCTTCACTGTCATCGTCACCATCTGTCCTCGTGATACTGTAGCATGTCAATTGAAGATATATTTCAACTGGAGCAGGATTGTGGTTATCATTTGTTAGGCAATATATGTGCTAACATTTGCACAGCATCTACTATGATGAGCAATGTAGCACACATATTGTGTCTATTTATCGGAGTCCTTCAGACTTATGACCAGTTCACCGAACAAAATAGTTGGAGGAAAACAACTGGAAAATAATGGGATTATGTATATCTTTGGAAATAATTGAAAGCAGACTGAGATGAGTGATGGCAAAGAGGCGAATAAAGGCGTATAGGAGTGCTTTTGGAAAATTGTATTTGACGATGAAAAGCAGTATGCCCATTTGCCCAAAAACACACATTTTAAATCAGTGCACATTACCTGCCATGACATATGGATAAGAAACATGGAAGCTGACAAGTACAATGGAAATATTAAAAGTACGCAAAAAAATATTATGCATCCTAGAATTTACACTGCATGGCAGATAGAGGAAAACATAATCAACTAGACAATGAATGCAAATTAGAGACATCATATCGGCTTTTAAAACATTTGGAACGATACATCACTAGAAAACATGATGGCTTATGGATGACAATGGTGAAGGGATGACAGCTGAAGGAGATATGTGATCAAGAGGGACATCACAAAGATGGAGTGATGAGACTAAATCATGTGCAAGATGAATTGTGGCATTGCAAGACTGACAGAAGTTAGGCCTTGAGGCCTTTATCCACCAGTCGATAGATCACGGTTGCAGCAATGATGTCCCAACAAATATTCTCATGAGTAGTTTATTCTTAGCCTTACCGTACAAATCCAGTTATTTTTAACTCCATGACTTTCATACCATCACCGCTGCTCATGCCTTGCATTATGCAATATGACAGTAAGTGAGCAACGTAAATAATTAAACGCCTCGACCATCTCCGCACGTCGATTAAATCTTGAAATTTTACTTCTAGTGTTCAGTTACGGTGGTTGTAGCTCTACACTGAGAGAAAAATAATCCATATTCACTGGAAATTTGGAAATGATGTCCTTGCCCTACACTTTGCTCTGTGCCACGTTTTTCCGATCTGCTCTTTTCCCTGTGCTGCAATGTGCGCGTTAATAACCCCAGGTCTGGCCATGCGGTATCGGAGAGTGGCGAGGCCGGACTGCTTGAAGGCTGCCTGCTCGTGGAGCCTCCGCAGGGCATGCAAGCGCAGCGTCTCCAGGCTTCCCAGCACCATTGACAGCTCCGCACTCAGCTCAGAGCTGTACCGTGCTCCCAGCTCCTGCCAAACACCCGGCATGCACAAATACACACAACAAGAACCACACACACGCAGAGGAGTGTATCAGTTATTAATGGAGCAGTGCACTACACAGCACGTAAATACCAAAAATAGAACATGTTAAAAGTATAAGGTCTACATTGTCAACAGAGATAAGTGCAGCCAAATATCCCTTGTATTTGTTGTAATGTAGCTTTATGCTCCCACATCTATGCTCCACACCATCACCAATCCACACTGACTATTGTGGATATGTGTGGTATAATAACCACTATGATATTCGCGCCATGTAGAAGCCCTCATCCAGTAATCTTCTGACAAAGTATCCGTATATGTAAACAAATGTATGGCTTTCCATGGTCCGTATTTAATGATAATTCTCAAGGATTCGAAAAAATATGACCTCTTGCTGTATTAAGAATATCAGTGTCGAGGAATGCAACTGAGACATTTGCCGACCTTGAATGAAATGCAATGTAAACCAGAACTGCGGTGTGTGGAGCAGTACAGCGCAATTACCTCCAAGGCAGCACCAGCTCCTCCACTCTCAGTGTAAGGCTCAAGCCACAGCTTCACCCCGTCCCTCCTCAGAGCATCCCGCACACGCACCTGCAAGTGCTCCTCCAGGAGAGAGCCTGCCTCCATCTGTGGAACTGGACAGGGGCAAGGCAATGCAATGTTTACATTTTGATTTTAATAGAAAAAAAAACAAGGGGGTGCCGGAGTGGCTCAGAGATCAAAGCGTTGAGCGGGCACTGCCGAGATCTTGGGTTGGAATCTTGACAGTCGTCTACGATTAAACTGGGTGCTCGGGTGTAGTGAGTTGATGGTCTCAGCACGGTCACCAATGACTGCACAAAGAATACCATCTTACATTTGATTTTCCACTTAATTTGGCATATACAGGGCCACTCACACCCCAAATGGGCACCCCCAATTGTGAGGCTGATGGTGCCTCCTGCACATTTTTTTGGTATAAGTCATGAGAAAAATTGCTTCAGTGAGGCACGCTGGTCTGTGAGATTTTTAAAAAGAATTCTTCTTTAACGACGTGATATTCAGAGCAAAATTGTAACAAAAATGTATGGTAAAAAAACGCAAAACATTTCCAGTGAAGTGTGGACCATATTTATGTTTACATGAACATTCAATTAACAAAAAACAAAATATGTATACGGGCGATAAGTTTATGAAGTAATATATCAAACATAAATAGTAGACAATTACACATTTAGGGAGTCCATGCAAAAGCATGACCCTACAAGAATAGGAAAATGGGTTTAGCTCAAGGGAAGAACAAAGTAATGGAACCATCACAAGGAATCGCTGAAGTTTTTGACAAGTTTGAAAGGGCAGTCTAAAGTGCATCATAAAAACAACCAGTCAGCCCAACACATAACATCTGGTGAAACCTTTCACAAAGGACAGGCAACTGTGAAAACAGGGCAGCACGAGGCGGTGTTACAAATGCAGGGGGTACAAGTGTGGTGACGGTTGCTGCTATTAGTTCAACCTTGCGAAACATTATTTCCACATTGTTTGGGGTTAATCAAATCTTAAAATTGATGCTGCATTACGGGAAAAGGAAATATGGTTTGGTGCTTTAGAGTTCGAATCGTTGCCAAATACCATGTAGGTTCAAGGTTTGGGTTTATAAAATATCTCAAATGAAAATTCATCTTCACTTGCGTGACTTTAAATGACACACCAAAAGGGTGAAAATTGTGTTTTATGCAAACATCCAGAATCCAATTCTATGAAGCATTTGTTTTAGGAGCCGTCCATAAATGACGTCACGCACCTAGGGGGGGGGGGGTCAGACATTTGTGACGATGTGTGACGAGGTGGGGGGGGGGTTGAGAAATGTGACGTCACATCAAAATGCGAAACTTTAAATATAGAATTGTTATAACACTCCTACAACATCAGTGCAGCGCCACATTAAATACGCACTACAATGACAATAGTTTAAAGCGATTTGAAGCATGTTTGATTTTTTTTTGGGGGGGGGGGAGCTGTGACGTAATATTTGAGGGGGGTCTAACTTTTTGTGACGCCGTGTGACGAGGGGAGGGGGAGTCAAAAATCGTCCAAAATCACGTGACGTCATTTATGGACGGCCCCTTAGTCCAGCGTGAAGTGTGGGTCACATAACCCACAGAACCCTCATCCAGCAGTGGACTGACACACGGTTCTGTACACGTACTGCTTTAAATGACCAAACCACGTCGTACGTTCCCAGAAGCCGCGCAGAGTTGAGTGTCACACTGGGAGGGATAAACACCCATCAGGCATAACCTGTAATATTGTTATAGGATGCGGGGCTACTTGGGGGATGGCAGCAAAGGGCACGACTGTAACCAGCAATGTTGACCTGTGCTTCAATGCTCCCCCGTATATAGTCTTCTGCTGATGATAGCAAAAACAAGATGAGGTTTTGCGTAGAATTCGGAGCCAAATATTCGACGGGGTTTGAGTGAATTACAATGCGAATCGTTGATGGTTTTGACATTACATTTATAATCGCTTGACTGCAAGTCTCTATGACAGATAAAATTTGAGACAATTCGTCTATTAAAGTTCTTAGATGAATATATAAGAACGTTATAAACTAAACATTACATTTCCTCATGAAAAATTGTTTTGCAATTCCAAATGCAACATCGAAAATACAACAGCGACCACTAATAGCCTCCCCACACACACAACACAAACACGACACTGAAGCCGTTCACAGCCACAATACAGAACTACCACGATTAGCATTATTGTTGACAACGCAGTTAAGCATTATAAGCGCCGTGTTATTGTACGACACGGTTACATTTAAATTATATTAGGGTCGCACTGTACGTACAGTGACGAGTCACGCAATTGTGTACGTGAGTCGCCATCTGCGCTCAAGCGCAAACTGCGACACGCGACATTTGCGCTCCCGTATCGCAAATAAATCTCCTATCATTCGCACGTCACAAATCACAAGAACCGACGATTTAAGCGACGCTTATTTTTATATTTTTTTAAAACTTGCGGTACCTTGTTTTGTGCGCGTGTGAGCGAAATATCGACCCGGAGCTGAGCGCACGTGGACAGTGCGCACGCTGAAATTTGCATATTCATGAGTAGGCGGGGCCTCGCTCTGCTATCCGGCCAATCACAGCTCGGCGGCAGTTGTGACACGCCCCTTATTAGCATGGTGATTGGCAGCGTGTTTTTGTTTCTCTCGTATTGAACATTCAAGTTCAATTTCGATTTAAAGCTTTCGTGACTGCAGGGATTCATTTTCTTGGTTCTTTTGGTAAAGTCACGTAGAAGGGAAATAATAAAATAATAAAAATTAAACATAATAAAATACAATTCTCACGACGTTTCACCTGAGGACGGCTGCTTGCGTTGTGGCCGAAACGTCGTGAGAATTGTATTTTATTATGTTTTATTTTTATTATTTCCCTTCTACGTGACTTTACCGAAAGAACCAAGAAGATTCAAGTTAATTTATTAGGTATAGCCCTGTGAGCCATTCGGCTCTTGAATCGGGTGCAACCGCAACAAACAAAAAACAAAAACATGAACAAGAAAACATATTAAAGTGAATATGTGACTAAGTGCAAACAGAAAATCCAAGAAAAGACAGCAAAATATTGCAGAAAAAGTACCGTACACCAACGCTGTGTGCAGAAATCCCAGTGGGATGCAAGTCAAACAACAACCACAAGACAACTTAGATTAAGGCCATCAGTCTTACTCCGTACTACAACAAACAAACATGGCCAAACCAAAAAACGTTTCGAAATCACCAAAATAAAGCCATGAAAGCAATAAAACAGTGACGGAATTTTCACAATAAACGACATAAACAACATGTACTACCAAAACCCTGCAGCCATAGCTGGCTTCGTATATCTGTAAACCGCCTAATCAATCTTATTACAGATCAATTCAGGATCTTATTGGTGACCCCGTACCCCTTATAGACCTCAACGTTCATCCTACAAAGTCCCATCACAAGGGAGAAACACAAACAAATATTGTAGATACAAATGTTTGGGGGCCGTCCATAAATGACGTCACGCACCTAGGTGGGGTGGGTCAGACATTTTTGAGAAATGTGACGTCACGCGATTTTGGACGATTTTTGACCCCCCCCCCCTCGTCACGCGGCGTCACAAAAAGTCAGACCCCCCCTCAAATATGACGTCACAAAGCTCCCCCCCCCCAAAAAAAAAACATGCTTCATATCGCTTTAAACTATTGTCATTCTAGTGCGTATTTAATGTGGCGCTGCACTCTGATGTTGTAGGAGAAAACATCTATTAAAAAGTCATTTAATTAAGTAGAACGTGTTGTCTATATTTTGTTAAAGTTGCGCATTTTGATGTGACGTCATATTTCTCAACTCCCCCCCCCCCCCCTCTAGGTGCGTGACCCTTCGGATGAAACCCCGTTGCGCCAGGCGATCCCCCGCCAGGACACTGCGTGTGTGCGCTGCGTGTGTGTGCTCAGGGTGGGGGCCAGGGGGGAGTCACGGCACTTGCAGAGTTGCTCCGAGGCCGTGGCACCACAGTATCTATAAACAGATCACCTTGCATATGCCCAACACATTTTGTATGTAACGTTATACAATTAATGTTTAGAGGTGGCCAGGTGATTCGAAAATCACAGGACTCATCTGGCACCGCTGAGATCCTAGGTTTAAATCCAGACAGTTGCCCGTGCTCTCAACCAGGTTCTCAAGTGTAGCTGAGATGATGATCTCAGCATCGTCACCAATAATTGCACTAAAACACACTCTCACACTAAATTTGGCTCTGAACTTAAATAGGCTAAATTCTAGTGGGTAGGAAAATGCTGCAATACTTTGTGGACCATAGTTCACTTAAATAATCTGAGGTAGTGCTGTGATATCCTCTTCTGTGGGACGTTCTTTAACCCAAATAATTACACTGCTCTGTTGAGAGATGCAAATGAATACCTCTTATGACATGACACCAATAGTATGATCAGGATAACATCGGTGTGAAATTATACAAATTAAAACATGAGCAATTTAGGCTTAAAATGCATCTGCATATTTTTAAAAAAATTACAACATTGTTACTTCTTGTTTCGTTCTGTAGCTTTGAGAATTAAATAATGCACCACGATCTAAGCTTGGTTTATTCAGCCTGGACCGCTTCACTGAAGTGTTCTCTTTGAGTTGTGCACAACTGTGGCACGTTGCTGACAGCCTACCCAGCCTCTTATACTCCTTGTCTTTCCGTACTGGCAAAGAATGAACAAATAAATCAATTAACAAATGCCAGACCATCGTTTGCTCAGAGAATTTGAAACTTAATTTAATGTTTGGTATGCACACATATACGGTACTTTACAGTGTCATTATTCATCATCATCACGATCCATGGGCAGATAGCCCGTCGGTATCCAATGCACATTTCGTCATTTGTTTCCACTTTCCTATCTCTTGTGCCAATATGCTCAAGTAGTGCACACTTTTCTGACACCAATCTCTTATGATGTCGTCGTCAAGCCATTCTCCGTGAGGTCTTCCTTTCTTCTGGTTCCCTCCATTTTTCCAGACAACACACTTGAAACGTTCCTGTTGTTGTCCATTCTCTATGTGTCGAAACAGTGCCAATTTACTTCTCGTCACTGCCTGCATAAGGTCTTCTTCTCTGTGCAACCTTTTTCTTACTTCTACGTTGGTCACTCTTTGGGTCCAGTTTAGATGCAGTATGCTCCTAATTATTGTACCCCAAAATTACAAAAAAAAATGATGATTCATTGCAATCATTGTCTCCTACTGCGAAAATTGGGTAGGACCATCCTCAAAAAAGTCATGGAACTTATTGACAGTTTCCTGGATAAACAAGCATAATAATTAAAGACTATATTTTGTTTTGTCTTGTTATATATGTTCACGATTGATTAAAATTATAAGACTACGTTACACTGCGCAAACACTATATATCATTCAATATTCAAAAGTTTATTTTTTAATGAACATTAAACAAATGTATAACTTTATCACGAGTAAAATAAAAATGTACATTTTATTTTGAGAACAGCATTATTGATTAATAAAATCAGTCAGCTTTCACACATACGTTATATATACGGCCCAATTTGCCAAACCCCACTCTCTGCTTAAAACACTTCACCAGAGATATCCGCAGGTGCCTTCGCGCGGGGAATAGAAAACTGACAAGACCCACAGCTCCTTAATGAGGCTGAACATCGGGTGGCCTGAAGCGTGCGGGACACAGCCATTCATTAATTAAGTTCAAGTTCATTTATTAGGTATAGCCATGTGAGCCATTCGGCTCTTGAATCGGGTGCAACCGCAACAAACAAAAAACAAAAACATGAACCAAAAAAACATCTTAAAGTGAATATGTGACTGAGTGCAAACAGAAAATACAAGAAAAGACAGCAAAATATTGCAGAAAAAACACCGTACACCAACGCTGTGTGCAAAAATCCCAGTGGGATGCAAGTTAAACAACAACTACAACAACCACAAGACAACTTAGATTAAGGCCATCAGTCTAACTCTATACTACAACAACACAAACATGGCCAAACCAATACACTTTTCGAAATCACCAAAATAAAGCCATGAAAGCAATGAAACAGTGATCATAGGAACTGTGACGGAATTTTCACAATAAATGGCATAAACAACATGTGCCGGAGGGGGAACTCAACCACTGACACTGAAAATGCAACGAGATGACACGGCTGGAAGACAGTGGGCACAGGAATACTTTAACGAGTCGAGGCAACTGGAAGCCTTCCTGAGAGGGGTGTTGCCAACTTTAGCCAGGTTTTTGCGATGCCGAGCGATTCATTTTCGTCTTAGTGACTTGCGACAAAGTTAAACACCTTCTGGGATGATCGCATTTATTGCAGATTTGAGGGCGATTGATTATTGGTGCGTATTAAGGGTTAACGAATTAGTTTACTACGTGTAATATGGAATAAATGGTCGAGTAATATTGTTCAAAATTACTTTAGAAGTTCTACTTAAGTACATCTAGTGACTTTTTAAGGTTCGTTTGGTGACTTTTATCTTTAAGGAATTGGTGACACTGCCTGATAGCAGCTGCTGAATTCGGCCCACGTCTCCTGAAAAAAGAACCAGGCCATAACCATACACAGCCTGCCAGGCTTCACATCACAAACAGATGTGTCCTGCTAGTGTACTTCATCATACACAGTCACAGCATGCAAGGGTTATGAGAGAAGGATGTTATTCAATAAGATTCATCACCTGCGGATACCCTTAAGAGAATCGAGCGTGGGTGCTAGCCTTTGGGAACTGAGCTTTCTTGAGGTGACTGCAAAAATATGCATGGGCTTATTTCACTGACGTTCAACCCTGGTATAGCAGAGAATAGCTGGTAGTGAAGATTTGTGTTCATATGTCATCTGTTGTCTCAGTTTCCATTATGAGTTACCACTTTAAAAGTGATGGTGTAAATAACATTATAATGATGGCAATGAATGCCATCATGGAGACATGCATGCTTGGAACGATACTGAGAGACAGAAACAATAACGCATGGATCAGGGAGAAAACACAAATCATATACGACATACTCTTTGGTTCTTTCGGTAAAGTCACGTAGGCATAAAATAAAATAAAACAGATCACGATGTTTCGGGCGCAACACAAGCGTGACTTTACCGAAAGAACCAAGGAGTATAGATTCCTGCAGTCACGAAAGCTTCAAATCATCATAGACAACATATTAACATATTGACAATTAAGAAGAGTAAATGACCTCAAACAAGAGACATTGCTCGACAGAAGGATGGCAGATGGGAGAGACTTTAGCAAATTGTGTGTTTGCAACGAAGAAGGGCCAATTCCTCAAATGTCGTAGATCCTCTATATATTTTTTCTTTAAGGCAGTTTTTGACGAACGTGTAGAGTTTTTTTTATTGTGCTTGTGCACCATTGCTAATGCAGCATCATCATATTATTTGCTCAAGATGGAAGAGACTCGCGATGGAATTCCAGCCAAAAGAGTGAATCGAGCTAAGAGGACGACGACTGTGGAGATGGAGTAATGAGATATGTGCAGGAGTGAGATGGATCGTAGCAGCACTGGACTATGACGGATGGTGACTGCATTAGGGAGGCTTTCATCAAGCAGCGGATAGACAAAGGCTAATGATGATGAATGTCAGCATTAGTTATAATTCCAGCATTGGGTTTATAATAGCTGTATTAATATTGGAAGCACATGTAATGGTTAAAACAACTCCTATTTGAATGTCAACGTCATCTCTTGCAATGCGACATACTAAGTGGGCTGGAAGCAGCCTCTTACCGAAATGGTGAAATTGAGGATATTTTTGGAGCAGCTCAGCAAGGGGGGGGCGCCATGGACAACTCGTTCCATCCTCACCCTCTCCTCCAGCTGCTCCATGTGCTTGTGTATCTGGGGCGGGGGGGGGGGCAAAGTAAGCATAGCTCATACCCATCCGTGGGCCAATGGGTACAGACTGCATACGTTGGCACATTGCACGTCGATAATGCAACTTGCTTTCGTGAAAATGTTCCCAACCACACGTGGCGCTTGGACGCGCACGCAACAGCACCTCCAAGCGTTCTGTATGCACACGAGCGTGGCTGCACACTGTGACTTGATTTATGCAGGATACTTGATCAGTTGGCTGCAAATCAGTCTTTTCCCCAAAGAACTCCGTGTTCAGCCTGGGGGCAATGAGGGCACTGATAATAATTGGTGTCCCCTGTAAAATAAAAAAAATAGCAGGAGCAGTGGGGGGGGGTGTCATCATTGCCTCTCTGATATTAACCAGCAGAAATTGGTTCCTTCCACTTGAGGGTGAAGCTTCACCTGTGCCAAGGCCTTGAATATATTATAACAAGGCAAAGATAGGACCACTATCTAGATTGCACCGTGGATATGTGCTAATCACACAGCAAAGTAAAATAGGCATGTAAAAAAATAGTGATTTACCATGTTATTCGATGAAGTGTAACAATTTTGGTCACAATTTGAAACAAATCTTATTTGTTTTTATTGTTCCTCTCGTTGGGTTATTTAGTTAATTTTGTCTCATTCTCTGGATTAGTTTAAATTACATAATAATGGTCTAAATTACATCATAATATAGACCATGGAAATTAAAAGTGCCTCCTACTATATCTATGGGTACACTTACTGAAGAAGCTCAAAGCAGTTGAAGTGAAATGTCGTAAATTGGTGTTAAATTCAGTCATGAACTTTCTTAAGCCACCAGTGAGCTTTATTGTTCAGAATTTCTTAAACCTTTGCACCGTGAGTAGCCAACAAGACAATCTTGTTGGGTGGTAGATGGTATATATATATAAAACTAATCCATTGCTTAACCCAAAAATAAATTTGAATCATTGTCTTGGCTACCACAACCTACGTTTTAAGTATACAACATTTCATTATTGATTTATCATACTGTATTCGTTTTTTTCTCCAAATGGTGCTAACGGCGTCATGTCACAGGAAATCAATTTAATTTTCATTTGCAATGTCGCGGCTAGCAGAGATCGGCCACGGAAGAAGATGCTACAGAACAACAACGACTCAAGGGACTTCATGAGGCCTCGTTAGCCGCACAATAATTTCCTGCGAGGCTTGTTCTTTGAATGTCAATTAAACGTATATTTAACATCTCAGAGCTAGAATCCGTCAATTAAGTGGAAAAAAAAACTCATTTCAGAGGTGTTTTTTGGCGCATTCATCGGTGACTGGACTGAGAATGTCGACTTGTCACGCTACACTTAACTAGGGGTGGCTGCCCGGATATATAACCAGGATGTCAGTATTGTCAGTTCAGTGCTCTAACCCCTGAGCCGTCATGCCACCTCTAAAATGTTATTTTTAAGTTTTCCATATGTAGATGAATGTCGAAGAGCCCTGGGAATTTAGCAATGCCTCTTACCACCGGCAATCACCGATGACCGGGTGTAACCGTTTGTGTTGACGTGTTTGAGTGTGCATTCCAACATGCACATGTATACAAGAGGTGACACAAACGTTTGACACTCGGCCTGAGTATAATTTTCATATTTTAAAGCTGCACGCTGTTCAACAATATTGGTTCTCAAATGATAAAGTAGTGTCCTTCGATTCCATACTGCATGATAACATGTTTTAAATGCTGACATTTCCCCAAGAACGATAGGCTAATGCTGTAAAAGTCATTAACAGAAAACTGCAATTGAATACACTGGTTGAAAGAGACAGACCTTGATCAATGTGTCCACAATCGATGTGCCCCGTGCGTCAGCACCCTGACTTACGTTCACTTGGGGAGACACAACAACAGCCGCCCTCCACTGCTAAGTGGTGGTGACGTCACCACGGCGCCTGTGCCAGGCCAGGTGCACTTTGGGGTCACGTGAAGTCTCGAATGCTCGCTGACAGGAGGTCATCGGAGAGACCCAGGTACCATGGGTTAACTGACTGTTATGACTGGCAAATGCATTAGCTGTGCCCCCTTATGTGCTAACTTGCTGTATTTTATCCACCCGGTGCTCCGCTCGTTGTTGTGAGCATCGCTCCTGTTGTTGGAGGGCAACTGCCTCCAACTGCCCAAGAGCGTCCTTCACGAGCCCCCTTCATAGAGGCCGATCTTGACACAGCTGGTACAAGTCTTCAGAAAGTTCACTCAGCTCCATATCCTCCTGTACCACATTAGTCCATCTCTTTTCCAGCCCGTGTCGTGGCCGTTTAGCCCCCTTTATCCAGGAAAACATAAACTGTTTGGCCATGCGGTGGCTGGGCATGCCACCACCAACGCAGCCAGCCTTGCCTTCCGGAGGAGCTCACTGATGGGAATGTGTCCAGATCTTTTAATGATTTATGAACTCCTCATACAATTCAGCCTGGTTATACCCAGGATGGATTGTAGGGAGGCCAGTCTGAATGTGTTTAATCGGCGCAGATGTTCAATTTCGAGGGGTCCATGTTTCATTGACACATTAACCAGCGACACACATGCTCTTGACATCACCACTGTGGCCGTATTACGAGTAATATAGCTGTATTTGATTGCAAGCGTGTACCAACAGTGCCTCCTGGCCAATGTGTACATGCATAACCATGGGCAAATCACTGCTGTGACCGTGCAGGTCCAATCACTGACGTGCACCATGGCGGCACCTCACAACGGCTGTAGGGTTGCTAATTGCCCCTGAAATGGACTGCAGATATCGGAAAAACCATGCGGTTGAGTCCAGGAAAACATCTCTCATGTAACCTTTATCAGCCTGTGAAAGCAGGGCGAACCCCAGCGATTCGTCATTGCTACGGCTGTAATGTTGTCTCAATGTTGTCCAAGTGGACTAAGTACACTTTGGCCAACGATAACCGTCATGTCAGAAAACACAAAACACATTCATCTTCTTGGTTCTTTCGGTAAAGTCACGTAGAAGGGAAGTAATAAAATAATAAAAATAAAACATAATAAAACAATTCTCAGGACGTTTCGGCCACAACGCAAGTGGCCGAAACGTCGTGAGAATTGTTTTATTATGTTTTATTTTTATTATTTTATTACTTCCCTTCTACGTGACTTTACCGAAAGAACCAAGAAGATGAATCCCTGCAGTCACGAAAGCTTTAAATCGAAACAAAACACATTCTGCACCGCAGAATCCTGCCTGACCTTTACACAGTGGACTTCCCAGGTCCACCGATTACAGCCTGCACTCATGGAACAATTTAATTACTAACATTTATTATGGTTACATTACAGCTGAAACGAGATTGTGTCAAGCCTATAGGAACAGCATAAAGTAAGGGGTGACCTCCCATTGTACAAAGACTGATGGTACTTTGATATTCTGTTTTCGCTTGTTTACCCAGGAAAGTCTCACTGAGCCTTAGGAGGGTCTTGCAAAGTCTCACCATAGGTGACGATGTCGCTCAGTGTGTCATCCTAAATGAGTAATTTGCAGGTACATTTTCAGCATTGGGATGTTTTGGCCAATAACAGTTACGTTGTATGGGAGTAAACTGGAGAACCTGAAAGAAACCCATACAGAATAGCGGGAGAGCGTACAAACACAACAAAGAAAGGCACCCAAGTCGAACCCAGGCGCTTGTTGCTGTGAGGCATGAGTGTTACCACTGCGCCACTCCGGCCGCGCGGGGTGGTATGGGAGCCGTACAGATCAGACACCAAAGTAGGTGCAAGATCTTCTTGGTTCTTTCGGTAAAGTCACGTAGAAGGGAAGTAATAAAATAATAAAAAAGTTTTATTTTTATTATTTTATTACTTCCCTTCTACGTGACTTTACCGAAAGAACCAAGAAGATGAATCCCTGCAGTCACGAAAGCTTTAAATCGAAATTTAGGTGCAAGATGATGATTCATTTTAAGTCATACAATATTGTACCACTATCAATTTACCCTCGCAACATACATTTGTTATCAACGGACTACCACCTGGTTCTAAGCCTGTACTCTGAGTACACGCCATGCACAGCACCATTCGTCCAAACATACACACCTCGTAGACTTCACGTAATGTTGAGCCACATTTCTTTGTTTCCAGCAGGGGGATTCACAAACCAAGCTAATAATGCAGGAGTTGTTTTTTTACAAAAACATATTGGCCTCACGGATTTATTGTAGAGAGACAGATGTATGAAAGAGACTTACGGTCCGCTTAACTTTGATACTTATATTTCCCACGATATTAATGATTTTTAAATCCTTTATATTAAGTTTGCTTGCTTGCTTACGACTGTGCAAATCTTTCAGTCGTTTTTTAACCCACTTCCCGTGATCCAATCGAGCTGACATTTTCCACACAGACTCGTTGTGCGTGACAATTAATGTTCGTGAAAAAAAATTCTAAAATTGTACACTTTTTAGGACAAAAATATTATATTTAATTACCAATTGCTTAATGGTGCAATGCAATCATCTGACCCATAGGTGGCAGCCATCTCAAGCCAGATGACGAGAGGACTCTAGCCGCCACGCATATAAAGGATTTATAGTGAAAAACTTTGTTTTTACGGGTTATACTTGTTTTGCATCTGATTGGCCGGGCGTCTTCTTTACAGGCGATCATGCTGCGTTGACCAGTCCACTCAGCATAACACACCCAGCCCAGTGGTAGCCACAACCTCTCCCAGTGATGGCCATGCTCTTCTGACTGGATTGAAGTAAGTATTGGCAAAGTCTGTAGTAAACCAACCCCAATTCTCTTATTGGTCCTCTCTGATTGAGCTGCCAATCTCACACATGTAAAGCGTGGCTTTTTGAGGACCCTCTGTGAGCGTTCTGCATGAATATGCACTCATGAAAATAAGATGCTAAATTAATGTGATTCATTTTTTTGACAATTGTGGTTTGCTGTATGAAATGGTAGACTGTAAAAAAAAATACACGTACGTGTCTTTTACATTTTTACGATAACAATTTTGATGAAAAGTTTAGACTACAAGCTGGGTGTCTATGAGTATGACTGTGCTGTAATATAGTATGGTCCAATGCTTTTATTTGGCTTAAAGGTTGAAAGAGAAAATGAAGAATTCCCCTGAATGATGCCAGTGTAGGCAATGTCCTGACGAGCATTATACACTATGGACAGAATGTTAGTCCATTGTGTGTATGTGCATGGGTGTTCTTCGTGTATTGTAGGGAACTGTGGTGCACTCCGAACCGAGCGACCCGAGTGCGATTCCCACTCACGGGCAACACGAGAGCCGATTATCTGAACTGGTCCTGGGCCTCTCCTTGGTCGACTCTGCCTCAACTGAATACCTGGAGAAATGTGTAATAAGCATAACCCGTAAAAACAAAGTTTTTCACTATAAATCCTTTATATGCGTGGCGGCTAGAGTCCTCTCGTCCTCTGGCTTGAGATGGCTGCCACCTATGGGTCAGATGATTGCATTGCACCATTAAGCAATTGGTAATTAAATATAATATTTTTGTCCTAAAAAGTGTAAAATTTTTGAATTTTTTTTCACGAACATTAATTGTCACGCACAACGAGTCTGTGTGGAAAATGTCAGCTCGATTGGATCAGGGGAAGTGGGTTAAAAAACGACCGAAAGATTTGCACGGTCCTAAGCAAGCAATCAAACTTAATATAAAGGATTTAAAAATTGCCCCTCGGGAGACAAAGGCGCCCAGGCGTGATTCTGACCACCCACCCCCTTGTGTGCAGTGCTGGCCTTCATAGGTGCTCGCTAAAGACCACTTTCCCCAACAGTCTGCTGAACAGTCTGCTCAGGCAAGGATATGTTTGTCTTTCTGTGTATTTTGTCCTTAACAAATATTGGAGGGCTGCCAAACCCAAAAGATTGAGAACCCCTGACCTCATGGGCTACATTGAACAATTGAGCTTTCGCTTTTAAAGCATCTCTCCCAACTGGACATCTGTGAAAAAGAGCTTCATATCTCATCGTATTTCTACAAATATCGTATTGCCTTCAAATATTAATTTAGTGACAGGCTTAGCTAATAACCCACATATGCATCTCATGCATTGCTTTTGTAGCATTGCATCACATATGGTGTGTTCGTGCCCTCCCTCTATAAAGAGCCATGGTTTGGCCCGGTGAGCCATGGGCATTTACAGTGGCACTGATGGGTCCCTTCCTTGTAGGGAGAGGGGATTTGGAGAGGAGGGATGGCAGATTCTTAGGTTTTTTCGGTAAAGTCACGTAGGTAAAAAATTAAAATTAATAAAAGTAAAATAAAATAAAATCACGACGTTTCGGAGGCAACACAAGCTTCCGTCTTCAGGTGGAACCGCTGTCGGGCTGTGACGGTTCCACCTGAAGACGGAAGCTTGTGTTGCCTCCGAAACGTCGTGATTTTCTTTTATTTTACTTCTATTAATTTTAATTTTTTACCTACGTGACTTTACCGAAAAAACCTAAGAATATGAATCCTTGCAGTCACGAAAGCTTCAAATCTAGAAGGGATGGCAGAGTTGCCCCCCTTATCCCACAGCTCTCCCTCCTCTCCATCCATTGCACTGGATTCAAGCCCAGCCTTGATCTATTTTTGCACGACGTGTACTCTGTCTCCACCAATCTGCCCTTACAAGGGAAGGTGTTTGGGAGGGTGTGGGTAAGGCACCCAAGGGAGAGAGTGTGTGTGTTTACGTATGTTTGTGTGTGTGTGTGCCGTATGTACGTGCGGAGTGTTGGCACGGTGGTACGCATGCTGTGCTACAATTCCGACAACCTGGCTTTGATTCCTAGACGTGCTAGGGTTATTGTTCTGAGATATATAGCTGGTACTGGCTACCCATAGGTCAGTAGAGGCTGATGTTAACACCAGGGAAACAGAAGGGAAGACATAGTGTTTTTGGGTGTTTACACGTTCGTACACGCATCTGTAATGCGTGAGCACCTGAGCGTTTGTCAGCCTGTGTGTGCGGAAATTTGCGCGCGTGCATGATTTGGTGAGCACGAGTGGGATCCCATGGGAATGCGTGAAAAAAATATTGTAATATTTGTTGCTATAATTAATTAGTATTGTCCACTTTGGTACAACATGTATAATTGTTACATTGTCACACCGAACAAACATTCCAAGTCAAATAGCAACAGATCAGGTCTGGATGGGGTTCAATGCGTTTTAAAGCCCTGCTGAACTAGTGAGCAGCTCACTTTTCTTGGGAGAACAATCTCATACGTTGCTTATAATTACTCTCAAATTAATCACTGCATGTTTTAACGCAGTCTTTTGTTCCACTTTACCGTATATATTATGTTTTAAAGCTGTAATCTGGAATTTAAATCTCAGTGTGGTTACGTTGCAACGTTACATTGTTGTTAATCATTATTATTACTTCATGGAAATACTGTACAGTAGACTGTGGAAAATAAACAGGACAGTACTTGAAAAAGTTACACCACCCTTACAGCCCATGGACAAAGTATGTTTACGAATAATGTATTGACTGGACCAGTCGTGCAGTGGTTAATGCACTGCACTGTGACCCGGCCGACCTGAGTTTGATTCCAAATGACCCACATTTCCATCATGGTACGGAAGAGGCCCTCATCCAGTAGTGGATTGACAATGTACTGAAACATATCGCATACACACTGTCCTACAAATGAGTAAACGCTGTATGCATGTTGATGTCAAGGCTGATACTGTACATATATTGAAAAAAAATACATTAAGTAATCAAGAGGTTTTTTATTGTCAAATTAATATACGAAACTTCCGGAACACTGCTGAGGATGATGTGATTTGCATATTAGCAATGTTTGCTTTGATAGTTAATAGCCTACATGATAGGGTTTTCATTACGGAAGTACAGTATAGTATATATAATTCAGATGGCTTTATCCATCACTGCTTGCCACCAGATTGCTGCTCTAATTTAGTATAGGCTCACTCTTTTTTGACTGCAGGATATCAACGTTTATGTTTGTGCTAATTGAAATTACACTCCAGTTATGTTGTGTAACTTGTCATCCTCGCGCACATTAATCCCGCTGATGTTTTGGGGAAATTCGTCCTTGTTATTCACGTAGATAGGTTATTTTCTTTGAACCTATCCACGTGACTTTACCGAAAGACCCAAGAATAAGGGTTGTAGACTGCAGTTAACACCATGGGACCTTATTAAAATAAAATGTTTAAAAACGTCTCTGATTGCTAGTTTTTAAATTGGCATATGAATGGTTACCTAATACGTAGTAGCTATCGGGTAACAGACAAACCCTCCCATAACAATCTTGGAGTCAAAGGCCCCGTTAGATCAGTCAAGGATGAGGCTCTGATGAACCTCCATTTAGAACCGGATTTTTACTGCTGCTTTATTGAAAGAAAGTGCTAAGCCACAATTTAAATATTCTTTAATGGTGTTGTAAATTGGAAAGAGACTGAAGGGGTAGCGGGAGGGGTGGTGTTGGGTTTTTTTTGGCTTGTTCGATGTTAAGGAACCAATTGCCCTGGTGTTGCTCCTCAAAGACGAATTAGTAAAGTGGGATTGCATACTGTTCTATAATACGTACAACTTGGTACCCGTGGCCACATACCACGGAAAGGGGAGTAGATTCAAGGAAATAATGTATAGAAACATAAAAAGGAGGTGGCTATTCAGAATTCGCGTGATTTATGGGAATTTTTTGCTGGTTTAGAAATATATAAATTATCATGATCAGCCACGGTAAATCCACTGCTGGATGAAGGATTCCTCTAAATCGCCAACATCTCTCACAATCCTGCAATGTAAAAATATTGTCAGAAACCGTGCACATTAAAACCTCGCAAAGCCCAACTAATTTGGGGGAAGACCCTATCTGGTTATGGGAGATGTTAGGTATAGTGTAACTATTTAATCAATGCACAGTTGCTCAAGCTTATTTACATTTGCATGCAATTCATACCAAAAATACTTTAATTAGCACTAAACTAACATGTAACTAAATATTTATGTTTCAATACTCGTATATACATATTTTAAAACAATGACCATAGACTTTCACCCGGCCAGCTAGTATCATCATCAGCCGTGGTCAATCCACTGCTAGATGAAGGCCTCCCCAAGCCACCACCACATTTTACGATCCTGCAATTTTATAATCCCACCTACCACTCGCAACGAACCGATGTCATTGCCCAATCTCCTCGATGGACGTCCTCTTGGATGTGTCTCCATTATTTGGCTGCAACTCTGTTATTATTCTTGACCATCAGCCATCATCCCTTCTCGCGTCGTGTCCTGCCTAAGCCAAGCAAACATCGTTCAGTGAAACTCTTCTTATCTTCGCTGATGTGGGGGACACAATCGGGGGGGGGGGGGTCCAATTAACAGTGATTAACCACGGAAATTGCTTATTTTATCCTTGCGAACAAGCTCGTGTAGATGCAGATAATTGCGTGAATTTTGCCACGAGTTCGAGAACACTCTTCTTATAATCCACGCTATCGTGCGGATATAATCTGGATGAATGTAGCGCTTCTATAAAACCGTGTTCAGGCAACTCATTGACGGATACTAGAAATAATGTTCTGCATTGACAGGTGGATTATCCGTGGATAAGCTCTGACAGTACAGCAGGATGAGTTTTCCCCACTTGTGGGTTTTGTAAAAAAAAAGCAGAAACAAGAGGAGAATAATAACATCGAGTAATAGCAGGGCACATAGAAGAAGTTTCAATTTACCTATCTTATTAATCACAGCATACTCTATGAAGAAGAAGTAGCTGTAGCCTTTGTCAATCCATTACTGGAAGAGGGCCTCCCCGTGCAACGTTGGTCATAGGGGTTGTCAGACCATACTGGACCATGCTGGAGGGTGGTGTCCACGACCAGTTCGTTTTTCACTTGCCCCCGATGTTCATCGTGACCGGGAATACAACTTAGGTGGTAAGGCTGATCGCGTAGTGTGCTCACTATTGCGACGCCACACTCCCATACTAAACGTATACATCCTGTGTATATTAATTTAATTTTATAAGTTTCACGTGTAAATTGTGTATACATATAGATAACCTTCTAATCAAAAGCTTGTAATATAACTAGCATAAACAATGAATAATAATGCTGTTAATACCAGCGTCAACAAAATATGTAAACTCTTCGTTCATTGATGGCGATTATGGTACCTCCTCTGTGATGCGGCACGAATGAAAGGTTGTTTTATTTCCCTGTCATTTAATTGTGTTTTTATCCCCTCCATCGGCTGTTATTGTTGAAACATAAATGGGCAGAAATGTCTCATTATAAAAGCACGACGAGCCATTTCCACCCACCACCGGTCCTGAATCCTACAGTCCGAGCCATTCAAATTCAGAATTTGTGTCCATTACAGGGACTCACCGGTTAAAGAAGAAGACCTGAATAGTGGGGAGGATTCAGGCCCATTTAAAGAATGGATGGATTATTCATGAATTCATTTTTTATTTATTTAAACCACCACAATAAAACAATTAGAGGCTATTAATAAACAATCACGTATGTAAGAATAGGTTTTCCCCTTTCTGTCAATAAAACAGGTGTGAAGATGTTAAAACACCAAACTGAAACCTTTTGCAAGGAATTATGTCTGCATTGATCACATATACTTGTGGTGAAAATACAAAAAAAAAACATGCTTTCACAATGCATATACTGATAATTGGTTTTTTACCCTTCTATCTGGCAACAAAACTGACACCTTTTTTTACAAGGAGTCATGTTTACATAGACCACAATACCTGCAGTCATAATGCAAAAATAAAAACATGACTCCTTCTATAAAGGGTGTCAGTTTTGTTGCCAGAGAGAAGGGTAAAAAAACAATTATCATATTTTTTACTGGCAAATGAGGTTCCAATGGTGTAAATGCATATACTGTCAGAGCAGTATACATATACTGCATATACTGTCAGAGAATGTTTTTGTCAGTATTTTCACCACAAGTATATGTGGTTAATGCAGACATGATTCCTTGCAAAAGGTTTCAGTTTGGTGTTTTAACATCTTAACACCTGCTTTATTGCCAGAAAGGGGAAAACCTATTCTTTTGGTTTGATACTGGCAAAGGAGGTCCCATAATAAAATCACGTATGTGTTTTTTTTATGGGAGACCGGACAGGATGTCATTGCAGCATTTACATTACTGTACTGATAAAATTAAATAGAAATATTGTGAAAACCAAAAATACATTAACCAGTAAAACAAATGCAAAATTCCGAAGAAACATGTCAGCAAAGCAAAAGTAAATGCGAAATATAATAATGCACTTATACTGCACACATATACATATGTAACACTTATCAGAAGCGGGGTTAGTAGTTTTTTCTATTGGCTTAATAGCGATAGAAATAAAGGTACCCACGTATCAATCAAGTACCAAAAAAAGACAACGCATTCCCCAATGACAATGTGGCCCTAAAAATTAAAAAGTAAATAGGCGACAGCACATAGAGAGGTCAAAGCGATAGAGGAATGTGGTTGAGTATTTTTTTTATTTGTGCTTGTTTACCACTGCCAACGCAGTAACACCAAACACGTTGCCAATTTCGATGCAGTCATGTTGGACCGAGAATGCTTATGATTGAATATAGTTCATCTAAGCAGAAGGCAGCAATGGCTCCTCAGAAGTTCCAGGAGAAAATAACAATGATATCCAGTCCCAATAATACCAACAATGACTCACCTTGCACACAGGTGCCATGGAAATTTGAGTTTGGCAACAGCACAGCTGCGCCATGCTAATGAAACCCCAAAGGTCAAAAAAACTTGCATCCACGGTGGCTATTTTTGAGCCAGACAAATGTGAAATGTAGCGTGGGTGCGTGTGCCCGTGTCTGTGTGGGTCTGTGTGTGCATGCAAATCTACGAGTGTGTTAATGCGTCCGTGTCCACTCGGAAACGGCATGTGCGTACAAGCTCGCGTGTTTAATTCGCGGCCGAGTCAGGAGGGTGGGCTGCTGGAGGGTGGCACACGTGGTGGACATCGGGACTGGTTTGGCGGTGGTGGCGGCAGGGGCACGAGTGGATGACGGGGGGAGCTGAGGAGGAGGAGGGTTGGAGGGGCTTTTGGAAGAGAGGAGGCGGCGAGGGGAAGGGATTGGTGAACGGGGAGGGTTAACCCTTCACCTGCTCCGTGCCAGAGTCTTAACAGCACGGACACAGCACTGCTCGTCGTCAATATAGCAAGCCTCTACACACACGGGAGCTCGGGGAGGGAGTGAGAGAGAGCGAGAGATAGGGGTCAAGAGAGTGAGAGAGTGAGCCAACCAGCCCCGCTGTGCGGGAGGGGGTGGGATAGGGAGGACTCGGAGCGAGCGAGCGAGGGAGCGAGCGAGGCAGGGAGTGAGTGAATGAGTGAGTGAGCCTGGCAGTGGCGGTGTGCGTCCGGCGTTGCGCAGCGTTTGCCGCAGCAACTCTGCCGTGCGGTTCTGTCGTGGAGCGGACAAAATCCGCAAAGCGTCTCTCCCAGCACGGAATACCACGCAGATTTATCAGGAGCTGCCTGCCGCTCCACTTAAAGGTGAGGTGAGAGAGATTGGGGTGGGTGGGGTGGGGTGGGGGGGTCCAGACGATATATTAGCGTGAGATTTGGGGCTGGGCAACGTTGGTCCAATTCGTTTGTCCCAACATTGGCTCATTGAAGTGTGTTAATTACGTGGGGGGGGGGGGGTAGGGGGGGGTTCAGTGATTTGACAGAGGGAGAGAGTTGGCGAGAAACACAGCTGACATCACACCCAAGGTGAATTGATTTGCTTTGATGGTTTTGTTGGGATCGTTGTTGCATGATGTGTTAAACATTTTATTATTCTGTTGGTGAACTCAAGCGCCTTCCTCTCTGGCATTATTAACTACCGTGTTTAATTTATCAGTGGTCGAGATGATAACCCGAGGTCTGGATAAGTGGTTGCTTATTTAAAGCGTCAGGATACAAGCTGTCTGGGGAAATCGTAGTGGCAGTAGTTGTAAATGTGTGTGTGTGTGCTTTTTCTTAAGGCTGGTTGCAGAGCGCTAAATCACTGGTTCTCCCTCTCATATTTCTTCTGGACGTTCACTTTACTGGAGTCGTTATAAGTTTACGAAATGTAGGTAATTTATATATGTTTCCCAGCAGAAGGTGTGGAAATCACTCTTCGCAGTGTGCACATGTGCACGCAGTACTGATGTTTACACTGTAACAATTAGCTAATGGGAATTGCAAGAATACGGTTAATTAAAGTTTTTCCTCTTTCATACTTTTTTTTTACCTTAACTCTACCTAGCGCTTTACTTTGCCTATGCCAATCATAGGCGCTCTGTGCACGTGTTTAGTAAGAGGGATAAATTTTATTCCTTGGCATTAAGGACTCAAGTCCCGTGAGTTCGACACCCGGCCTCGGCTACAATGAATAATGATATCTGAAACAGCACTGGTCAGGGCCCCACTTCACCAATCCACATTGAACATCGTGGTGAATGATGGTCAATCAGCCGCTATGACCATTCGGAGGCCTTATTCCAACAGTGGATTGACAAGGGGCTGTAATTGTTTCTTACCACGGACGCGACTGTGATGATGCTGAACTATTTTATTACATGTTAAAGGGGACACTGCAATAGTCAGCAAGAATAGAAAACGAATGTTCCAGCAATGTTTTGCTGTTGCACTTATATGTATTATACTGTATAGGGATGTGTCATGTTTAGCACAGTGCAAAATAATATACCTTTCATGGTAATATAGTAAATATTGAAATGTACAATTGGTGAACAGTGTTATGTCATTGTTAAGATTTCAGGCAATATTACAGAGTTCGGACGAGGGAATGGACTACCATTGCAGATGCAACTGTTATAGCTTTTGATCTGGCCCATGTTGAATCCGATGCATTCATTATATTATTTTGAAGCCTATTCTTCCCACTTCATCACACGTCATTGACTCCTTTGAGCACGATTCAGGGTGCACACGTGTGATCCAGCTGTTTGATTACAAGTGTTGGTGGATAAATGCAGAGATTTGTGAAACTCCCATATGCTGTTTGGCTATGAAGTGGCCTTGTGGCAGTTGAGCAAATGGGTTCACAAATCGACCTGTATGGACCTTTCAGAGTTATCTGCTCGAACACGTAGGTCCTTTTTATTCTGGGTATTTCGGTGTATGTCTTGTGTTTTGCCTGTAGCTAACATTGTTTTGTTCTTTTTGGTTATTTCGGTAAAGTCACGTATAAAGATAAAATAATAAATTAAATACTAGCATACGACGTTTCGATTGCAACACAAGCAATCATCATCAGGTATAAATGAAATAGAAACACAAATCTAGTATACTTAGACATGTAATGTAATACAACAGAGAGTCGGATAACTTAACAGTTATTATTTTCTCTTTCTACGTGACTTTACCGAAAGAACCAAAGAGTAATTCCTGCAGTCACGAAAGCTCCAAATGAACATTGTTCTGTCTTTGGCGATGTTGAAGTGTAACTATGCTTCGCGTCCTGTGTTGAATTGTCTGAGACATATCTGACAATGTGGGGCTTAATAACAGAGTGCCTTGGTGTTCAATTGCCTCAATCGTAGGAGACTGAGGACACTCGAGGAGAGTATCATGTGCATGTGTGGGGGGGTGGGGGGGGCAAATACCCAAGAGGCATGTGATGATAGAAGGGAGCACGAATATTAGATGTGGTCAGGAATCAAACTCAGGTCACAGGGTTCATAGCGTGGTGTGCTAACAGCTGCAATTTATAGAAGGGGAGTGAGGATTACAACTATATCTTCATTTGTTGCTCTCAATTTCTGTCTCCAATTCCACAAGGTTTGATTTGCTGCAGTCCGTTTATTTGATGTAGCAAGTATTCAAATCATGAAGCCCCCCCCCCCCAGTTTCTTCACCTCCCCATCCAATGCTATGGCTGGTAGAACCATAGCTGCTGGAAAGTGTGAGACGACCGATAATTAAGTGCAAAACAATGATGAAAAGGTATTTGACCATACTTCACCACGATGGTCAGAAGAGGTTTGTACAGATACCTGATGGAGGAATGCACCACGGTCATGCAGGCCACCCCCCAAAAACTGCAGCTGGTCACAGAGATTACTTTGTAACAGCTATTATGTCAATAAACTACATAGAAATTACAAAATTTATGATCATTTCGACTGATTCTTTGGTATAAGAATCAAATCCAAAGAGAGGAAAAATGAGGAAATGGAGGTTACCACTTTTTAAATAAAATCACCAAAATTGTAATTATCACTGAAAGTGAGGGCCACTTAATAAATAAAATGAGAGCAAGCGATATTAAACACAGCATAGAGTACAGTATGTTGAAGAAAACGAGATATAAAAAGGGATGATAATGCCAACCAAAATAAGTTATATTTGTAAGACCTTTTTTTTAAACACGCTTTTATGAGATGTACGAGTAATGACAGAACTCCACGACTCCAGGAAGTGGCCCCGAAGCTTGCCACAACGTAAGGGGCCGTGGCCAATTACAGTCAACGTCAGTTGACCGTGGACAATTAGACCCAAGCCGAAACATAACATACAAAAAATAATGTTAACATTTTTTTTATGATAGAATATAGTATTGTCATCAGTATGACATAAGTATACCAAGTTTGCAGTCGATACCACATTGGGAAGTGGGTTAAAATTGAGTTACAAGATTTGAGGATACAACAATGACAACAACAACAGACAGAGTGAGTTAAAAGAAAGCGTGTAAAATAGAATATAGGAAACTCAACCAAAACCATTAGAAGAGGATACCAACATACATTGAGGAACACAAGACAAGAATGATTGGCACTGTCATACCAGGTAATGGCGGCATGGAAGTAGCAAAAAAGGTTATTGATTACTAAAAATAACAAACAGTAGCCCTTCGAGAGCAAGATTAAAACTTAACGAATGACAGAGACAACATCGTATATATTTCGATATAAAGCTTTCGTGACTGCAGGGATTCATCTTCTTGGTTCTTTCGGTAAAGTCACGTAGAAGGGAAATAATAATATAATAATAAAACATAGTAAAATTATTAAATTTCGATTTAAAGCTTTTGTGACTGCAGGGATTCATCTTCTTGGTTCTTTCGGTAAAGTCACGTAGAAGGGAAATAATAGAAAGAACCAAGAAAAGAAAATAATTCTCAAGACGTTTCGGTCACAAAGCAAGCAGCCGGGGAAATAATAAAATAATAAAATAATAATTTTATTATTTCCCTTCTACGTGACTTTACCGAAAGAACCAAGAAAATAAAATAATTCTCAAGACGTTTCGGCCACAACGCAAGCAGCCGTCCTCAACATGAGGACGGCTGCTTGCATTGTGGCCGAAACGTAGTTTTTATTATTGTATTATTTCCCTTCTACGTGACTTTACCGAAAGAACCAAGAAGAAACATCGTATATAATTTTTCAGGAATTCTATGCTCCATAGCAATAACATTCACATAGGCTAGGAAACAAATCATCTGTGTTCAGGTAAAGGAGGAGGATGTTCCAGATGTCGCAGATGTTCGAGAATTGCAGAAGATGTTCTTTGTTATATAAAAGGGATAGCTCCACCGCCCAAAGCATTACCTGCTGGGTTATTTTGAGGCACTCTGATGTCTGCCCACGTATCCACATTAAACGAGGGGAATTGGCCAAGTTACTCAAGGCAGAGACTTTCAGAAAATAATCCCTGATACTCATTGAAGAATTCCCGAGGATACAAAGGAAGTGATGTTATTACAGATAATGGAATATTTTAATACAGGTTTAGTATTTTGTCTGGATCTGACTACTGGTGCTGAAGGTTATGTTCTATCCTATTTACGTGTGGAAGTAATGATTCTGAATGCTTCTTTTGAGCCGTGGTTCTTTGAAATGAAGAACGCGCTCATATTGGGTGCTTATTTTTACTCAGACAACTGTGGCAGGATGGCTCAGCGGGTAGGCATTTGTCTTTAAAACAGGAGTAGGGGATTGAAAGTCTGCCACGTGACTCTCTTGACGATAGATTGATCGCTGATCTGTCATAAGGAGCTGTCAACTGCTTGGAAGGCGGTGGCGAGTTTTCCAGATGTTCGCAGATATATATTTTGTGGATCTGGTTACAATATTAAAGTAACTTGACTTGCATGCAATTGCAATTGTTGCGTAATGAAATAAGCTTCAAGTTCTAAATTTAACGTCCATCACTTCTCCCCACAGCCCATCTTTCCATCGATTACTAATAATCTTCATTCGATAGTAAATAAGATAGTGACAAGGTAACGCAGGCACAGTACAGTGCTTGTTAAGTGGTGATAATTAATATTGACTGTGCTGAGGGAAGCATACGAAGACTTTTCTTTAAAGAACTGATCATTGCTTACATGACAATGATATCAAATGGCTTTGCAGACATGTATTTAATTTGCAATTGCTGCAAAGCACTGTGTTTAAGAGTCATGGCAGTCCAGTGTTACTGCCCATGCCATCAGTTTGTTGCTGTTAACGGCCAAGGTGCATCCCTGCAATTACTTTCTCAAGCCACTGCTGATGGAAGGGCCTCGACTAAGAGGGAGCTCTAAAAGGGTATTTGGCCCACTCACTTTGACGAGATGTGTTGGAAGATGTGGGAATACCCATACATTACCCCACCACATGGAGCCTGCTGACCGACTATTTGTGGTGTCACCAATTGTACAGTACTTCTTGGGTGGACAGAGGCAGGGGGGATTTATGAAACGTGTCCATTGTTTCAAATGGCATGCCGGGAGATCGAATTATGAGTAGACTGCAAGTCCAATGCGCTACCCATTACACCACATTGCTTTGATGGTTTTATTTTGGTGATTTCGAAAAGTTTTTTGGTTTGGCCATGTTTGTTTGTTGTAGTATGGAGTTAGACTAATGGCCTTAATCTAAGTTGTCCTGTGGTTGTTGTTGTTTGACTTGCATCCCACTGGGATTTTTGCACACAGCGTTGGTGTACGGTGCTTTTTCTGCAATATTTTGCTGTCTTTTCTTGGACTTTCTGTTTTTACATAGTCACATAGTCACTTTAAGATGTTTTATTGTTCATGTTTTTGTTTGTTGCGGTTGCACCCGATTCAAGAGCCGAATGGCTCACAGGGCTATACCAAATAAATGCAACTGAAACAACAGCATCCGTTTGTGTGCTGTATCATGTGACATACCTGTGCTCAGTATATATTTTATGTAATCACCGGCAAATAGATCAGAACAAGTTTCTTCGTATTTATCATATGTGCACACTGCAATCCGAAGACGTTATCGCACGCATCATAGCCAGTCAGTTTTGTATTGCATCTTCCACAGTGAACGTGTCTCAAGGCACACGCCGGCCAGTGTGGGCGAGAAGGTCAGGCAGCAGCCTCCCAGTAACGTTGGGTCAACGTTGGCCCAAAGTTCCAAGTTCACTGGGCTGGAGCTTCAACTTATGCTGCAACCGAACCTACCCGTCAGGTTTACGTTTCACTATCGCATTTTGTCATGGGTGATGATTTAATTGGGTGCTAACAATGCCCATGTATGTATGTTGAACTTATTTCGTACCGTACATAGCCAATTGTGCTAATCGGAGGTGCAGGGTAAGGACAACAAACTTAACACAAAAAGCAGTCATAAAGAAATTAGTTTTCAATCTAGATGATTTAAAAATGCATAGCTCCAGTGGCTTCCGAATATCGGAAGGAAGAGCATTCCAAACGGCCGCAGAAGTGCATCTGAAAGCGCCGCGCGATGCGATGACCGTCTTTGTTCGATGGCCAGTCAAAAGCCGCTGTGCGGATCACCGACGTTTGCGTGATGGTTTATGCCACTCGACGAGATCAGCAAGATATTGCGGTTCATTTGTGGCAAACGCTTTGTGTGTAATGCATACGACCTTACAATATATTCGAGAACATTCGCAATTTCGAAACATCACATCGATTAAGCAAAGTCAGTGGGCTTGGGGAGGACACGTTACACGAAGGGAAGACGGCTGATGGTCGATAACGATGAGAGAGTTACAGCCAAGGGAGCAAACATGCGCAGGAAGATGTTTAGAGTGATGACATCAGCTCGTGCGCAGAAGCTATATGGGGGCTGTTGTGATTCCTCACATTCGTGTGACTGTGCAGTTGAAAACATATGTTATAGTGGATTTATTGTGTAGTGATTTGAAAGATATTACATCAGCAATCGTGCTCAATCAATGCTATTTTCTCGAACTGCTCTGAGGCAATGTCTCGTGATGAAATGAATTAAAGTTCCTCTGCTGAGCATCTCCGGTATGTGGCGTCTAAAGTGCCCGACAACTCCGCAGGAATCACAATGGCTTAGGCAGACCTGAATATGGCAAAGTATATCGCTTGGTTAATGATGATTAGCAGGTTGATGTGACCAATGTGCCATAAAGATTATCAGTCTATTTTTTCACATGAATTAATTAAACAAAAACAATTTAGAACCCTTTGTCAATCCATTGGTGGATGAAGGCCTCCACATGCTGTGTGGGTCACGAGGGGATCATTTGACCATGCTTCACCACTCTAGTCAGTACGAGTTCATGAAGGGGTGCTTCCAGGGTCAGTTCAGATATCACTTACCGCTGATGTCAGCCATGCCCAGAAATCGTAGTGAGATTGCTGAATTCAGAGCGCCGCGGTATGCTAACCACCATGACACTCCTCTACTCTGTATACATTCTAAAGCTATTGTATTGCAGACAGTGTATCCTCCAGCAATGTTAACACATTTGCCATGTCCATAGCAGAGGGAGCCCAGGAAACTGTGTTCGGTGGTTATTTTAACATGTGACTGCACTGCGCCCGTTTGTCTGGCTGACTGTTTGACAAGTTGGATTGTTGGCTAATTGTAAATATGTTGTTCCATCTATCTGACTCGGATGTCTGTCCAGCTGGCTATTCTTCTGTCTGTCTTCTCTGCTGTCTGGCCATTGGCCTGGACATGTGTTGTTCTCTTCCTTGGGAAGATGAAAACTAGAAATCTAAACACTGCCGTCGTATGGCCAGCAAGTTTGCTCAGCTGTTGCGATTGCCCTAATTTGGTGGCGGAGTTGTTGGGCAGTTTAGACGCCACATACCAGAGACGCTCAGCGGAGGAACTTTAACTCATTTCACCACGAGACATTGCCGCAGAGCAGTTCGAGAAAATAACATTGATTCAGCACGATTGCTGATGTAATATCTCTCAAATCACTACACAATAAAACCACTATAATATACATTTTCAACTGCCTATGTGTGAAAGTGCTGTCAACTGGATCTTCGTCTCGTTCCTGGAGAGGCGCTGATAAAACATGCCCGCGGCTGTTGGTGGGAATTGTAAGTATTTCTGTTTAAGATTCTTATTTTTGGCAAGTTTTGTTTTCTATAGTTTTTCTGCATTCGTAATTTGGTCGAGTTGAGATTGTTAAGCACGCTCCTAATGGCAGGATATCTTCACTGGAATGCAAAGCTCACAGATTGGGGTGCATTGTATGGATGCTAAATTTAATCACAACCCCCTATTTTGAATATCCACCTTCCAATAGTTGATCTTTCTGAATGTTTTTTTTATTCTAGGGACGAGTATTTTTTGGGAATATATAAAAGTCCGTGGTTTATGAGAGCTTGGATGACTGCATACGTTATACAAGTATTTTTTCCCTTTCATAGTCTACGATAGCCAGGAATAATGGTAATTGATATTGAGTTGTATTTTTAATAATCTGATTGATAGCACTTTATTGTTTGTGGGCAAAGGAAGTTTTTTTTTTCAACTCCAGTGTGCGAATGTTGTCGAAATTGTTTGTTATTCAATTCTCGTTGCTCTTTGTCAACGATGTACAGTATATGCGTGTGATCTAAGCTAATGGATCTGTGATAATTCACTGTGTAACAAAAAAATGTTTGTTCCTGGGTAGTAAATGTTATTTCCTAATTGCTTATGCTTCAAAAGTACAGAAAATGGCTATTATTCCCCACAAACTTTGCTTTTGAGACCAGGGCAGTGATATTTTGAAATTGACCTATTTTCACTGAGAAAACGTGTGCATTTGTGTATTTCGTTCACATAAAGTCCTGATCACAAAAGCAAAGTTCGTGGGAAATAATAGCCTGTTTCTATACTTTTTAGGCATAAGCAATAAAAAATAACCCAGGAACAAAACACATGTTACATAGTGTATAATTTCAGTCAATGATGTCTCTCCTTTCGAATAGAAGAATAGATGAGGCATCATTCCATGCTTGAGGAATTTCACATTTGTGTGCAGAATAAAAAAAATATAGCTATTCTAATTTTTGATCACACTTCTTTGAGAATAATGTCCACGTTTATTCGGTATGCAGCAGAAGCCTTCCACGTTTTTGTAAAGTGAATGGCAGTGATTACTTCTTTCTTACCAGGATCACTTGCATTGATTGGCGAGATGGTAACTGCCTCGCCTGGTATACAGGGTTTGTTCCCGACCCTGAAGCCTGTATATTTCGAGTTTGCATGTTCTCCCCGTGGTGGCTTGGATTTTTCTCCGGGTCCTCCGGGTTTTCCCTCCACGTTTAGAAACACGCGACTTCGAGTATTTGGTTGCTATACATTTACACGTGGCAAGTCACTTCGTTGAGCTATCATTTCTGGCCAAGCCGCTTCTGAAAATGAGCAATATAGCTCAGTAGGCCTTACCTGGTCAAATAAAAGACAGTTTAGTTTTGCTATAGAGACGTTTAAAGCAATACATTGCAAAGAGGAGTCAGACAAGGATATACACTCTCGCCGAGGGGTGTTCACGGCAAAATGAATATAGATGTAATATACATTTTATTATGTTTTATTTTTATTATTTTATTACTTCCCTTCTACGTGACTTTACCGAAAGAACCAAGAAGATGAATCCCTGCAGTCACGAAAGCTTTAAATCAAAAATGTAATATACATTTTCTGAAAAAACATAATGAATTGGAGAAAAATTCTGGGAAAAACGTAAATAGAGGAATTTTAATCTGATTTGCTGACGACAACATCTTTATAGCAACCAAATGGAAATTAACTTCGAAAATAATTTGCAGAACTTAACAAAGACGGCTGCAACGTTGGGCTGCATATAAATACAAGCGAGTGAGCACTCGTGTAAAACAAGTTTGGTGATCAAAATAAAATAATTGTTGGAGGAATAAATATGAAACACGGGAGTAGTTGTGTCTAGAGCAATTATTGAAGAGGTGAGCAAAAAACTGATTCGAGCGCTTTTAGAATGTTGATCATGAAAAGCAACATCCCAATGTGCTCAAGGAGGAAAGTTTTAGATCCGTACGTATGGCCCGTTTGTGACATATGGGTCTGAAACACGGACACTGCCAAAGGAAATGTAACAAAGACTGAAAAATGCACAAAGAAGCGTGGAGAGATGCAAGACGGGAATTATGGAATTATGCGCCTCCACGTCAAACAGGAACACGTGTTGTCTGTGAACAAACACGAATGAGAGACATTGTATTGACTTTAAAGAAAAGCAAGTGTCTTGGGGAGGGCACATTGCTAAAAGGGTGACGGTCGATTGATGAGACTGGCATTGGGGAGGCAGCGATAGGTAACGCACCTGAGAATTCAAAAACCACGGAGATGGAGCGATGGGATCAGCTCATGCGCGGCAGCGAGTTGGATTGTGGCATTGCATGATCACGGTAGATGGCAATGACGTGGGGAGGCCTTCATCCAGCTGTGGATTATCATGATGGTTGATAATCATGGCTCATAGACCAATCCTTTATTTACATTACCTAAGGACGTTTATCACTAGCAAACATTGCTAAAAATTCCCCTTGTAAAGTGTAAGCGAATTCTTTCTATATTAACATAACCTAAATAATTGTAAAACACGTATACGAGTACCATACACTTATATGATATATGTGTTGATGTATGCACTGTATTTGCACGTGTGTGGAAGTTGTATGTTTGTGCATGTGTGGGGAGCGGTAGTGCAACAGTTAGTGCACCTCCCTACGAATTTAGCTGCCCGAGTTCGATTCCCGCTCACGGCCAACACCAGTGACGATTTTCTGAATCTGTGCTGGGCCTCCCCTAGGTCGACTTAGCCTCAAATGAGTACCTAGTTCGATGTTCAAAGATCGCCACTGGGGAGACAAAGGCGACCGCGCGTGGTACTGGCCACCCACCCCCTGGTGTGCCGGGCCGACCTTCATAGGTGTTCGCTACCAGCACTTGTCCCAACAGTCTGTTAAGGCTATACGGGGGTCTTTGTCTTTGTGTTGAGCAGCAGTATGTGTGCCTTTCTTAAAATATACTTGACCCTTAATCTGTACTCCACACCAAAGCTGCCAACAATTTTTAGCCTCCATATCTGTTTGTGGCCTTTGCAGCTAATTGAATGATTGGGATTATTCCAAGCAATTAAGATGAAATTGACAGGTCACATTCACGCCTTTAAAATGTCAGTGTGACTTGATCTTGGTAGGAATGGATATGCATGTGTACACACAATATTAATAAACAACCCTTTATCCATCCACTGCTGGATGAAGGCCTCATTGCGGCCTTCATCCAGCAAAGAGGCCAGGCAAGAGTGGTCCAAACATCACCACTGATGCTAGCCGTGGCCGGGAATTGAACATTACCCCGCAGTTTGATATAGTATATGTGTGTGTAATGTCTTCCCAGTTAGAATCATATTGTAAATATATATTAGTTCCCTAACACAGGTAATTATATTATTTTGGGTTTAGCGATGACACATTGGTTAGCGAATATCCCTTGAAACCTGGTGACCTGAGTTCGATTCCCAATCGAGGCGAGCAAAATCTGAACCCATCCTGAGTGCCACCCCCCCCCCCCCCCCACTTTTCAACCCACACTCACCAGCGTGAAGTACGATCGAACACCCCCCCCCCCCTTCCGTGACCAACATGGCAAGAGCGGGAAGATCTTGATCAAAGGGCCATACCAAAATATTTTCTCTGATTGATCGTCGGTTTTTGAAGGCTGTCAATGCAGGGAACGCGTCATCAGGTTTTCTCTGGTGCGGTGTCTCTCACCTGAGAGTTGCCACAATTCTACTATCACTGGCTTCTTCATGAGGGGGAGGGAGTGGCGGGGGGGGTAGAGAAATGAGTGAACAAGGTCAGATGCATCACACCCATATGCTGGCACTTGTCCTTTCCTTGCAGGCGAACCAGCATTGAGTCTTCTTTTCTCCCACGGCTGATGTAGATGCAGAACAACAATCTACAATTTCACATTCAGGTGGTCAAGCCAGTAGATAACCACGTCAGAAGTAGCGGAGTGTATCACTGTGATGTCGCCTTCATATTTGTGGATTGGGCGTTGCGTCGTTATACGTTGTATGGTCCATTCTGGATGGCCACAGTCGCACACTGGATAGTTTTTAATTTTCCATTCATGCATCAGGTATCAGCATTCTGCCATGGTTTGTGCGGATACGATTTTGGCTGGACCATGAGCTTCGTGGAAGACCAAACCCAGGCATCTTCTGCGTTGGGTCTTTCACAAGGCAGTTCATGGCAGTACATTGCTATAGCTCCAAGACTGCACAAAGTCGAAGTGCAACGATGCATTCATGCATCGATTAACATTGATTCTATAGCTCAGGAAAGAGGTCAAGGTGCAGCCCTGCAATTTGCTTGCTCACTCCACTGCTGGCGGAAGGCCTCCGATAGAGGGAGCTCTAGAGAGCCCCAGAATACAGGTTGATGAAATGTGTGTAAGAAGCGATGGTTTTCAATACATATATGTTGCATGTAAAGAGTTTACATGCTCCCCTGTCACCAATAGAGGCCGCTTACATTCACCAAAGTGTAATAACAAATACTAATATTAATCTAATCGTGACGTTGATCGCGGCAGTTCATAAACTTCTCCGGGTCTTGTGTGAATCGTTACACCCTGAGCATGAGGTGTTTACATTCAGAGGATGAAACAGGAGCTGCAGCTATAAAAGTTGGAAAATCGTGGGGTCCCAGCTGTGCCTGGCTCAAGCATCGTCACAGAGTTGGGGTTAACTTTCAGCAATGCATAACGCAGCCATTCCCAACTTTTGTTTAACTTCCCCACCCCCACCACCTCCATTTTTATCCCCATTGTGCTATCGATATCATGTCACGAAATGAAGTATCCATTCGTATCTCTCGCAGAGGAGTACAACCGTTCATGTTCGATTTCGATTTAAAGCTTTCGTGACTGCAGGGATTCATCTTCTTGGTTCTTTCGGTAAAGTCACGTAGAAGGGAAATAATAAACTAATAAAAAATAAAACATAATTATTGCGTTGTGGCCGAAACGCCGTGAGAATTATTTTATTATGTTTTATTTTTTATTATTTTTTTATTTCCCTTCTACGTGACTTTACCGAAAGAACCAAGAAGACGTTCATGTTAGATTGCAGCCCACAGACAGCGGATGGCACAGAGCCAACTTTTAAATTTCTTAAAATTCCATTTTTTTCTAACACTGTCCCAACTCTATGGGAACCTCATTTGCCAGTAAAAATATGATAATTGGTTCTTTACCCTTCTATCTGGCAACAAAACTGACACCTTTTTACAAGGAGTCATGTTTGCATAGACCGCAATACCTGCAGTCATAATACAAACAAAAGAACATAACTCTGATAATGTGCACTGTCCTTGAAGTTGATTGGTCCACACCCGAGACAGCTTTCCTTAGAGCCTAGTCTCATATGGGTTGGACCAGATGACGCCAAAAGGCCCTGCCACATGAGAGTAATGTTCATCGCACGGCAGTCAAACTGATATTTAAAAAAAACATATCTCAAAAAGCTAGAACAAGAACCACATGTGATTGTTTTTTTTCTGTGCAGCCATTGGTGACCGGGCTGAAACCGTCAACTTTGTTGCTAGCTCAGCACTTTGACCTCTGAGTCACTTGGCCGTCAGCAGCAATTCCCAACTTAAAGCCTGTCGACCCCTTTAAAGCTGTGGATATTAAGAGGGTCTGTGCCAGGCAGGGTTCTGCAAAGAGCTGATGGGTCCACTATTGCAAAGGAGGAATAAAAGACAAGACAAAGATCCCCGTATAACCTTAGCAGTCAATGCAGACATGATTAGTTAATGCAGACATGATTAGTTGATGCAGACATGATTAGTTGATGCAGACATGATTCCTTGAAAAAGGTTTCAGTTTGGTGTTTTAACACCTTAACACCTATTTTTTCACCAGAAAGGGTAAAACATATTTTTTATTTTTGATACCGGCAAGGGAGGTCCCACTATGACTTATCAGACTGTTGGGGCAAGTGCTATTAGCGAGCACTTATGAAGGCCGGCACAGCACATAAGAGGGTGGGTTAGCTAGCAACACACCCAGCCGCTTTTGTCTTCTCAGTGGCGACGTTTACACATCGCACCAGGTGCTCATTTGAGGCTTAGTCGACCTAGGGGAGGCCCAGGACCGATTCAGATCATCGTAACTGGTGTTGGCTGTGAGCGGGACTCAAACTCGGGTTGCCAGGTTCGTAGCACAGCGTGCAAACCGTTGCACTACCGCTCAAAAGAGGGATATATCCTTGATCCACACACAATACTCATTTCCAGGGCTTACATTAGGTTGAATCTGTCTGGGTCACTGACCCGAAAAATATTCCCACACCTGCACACTACTACGTCCACCATATCTCTCGCTCTGGCTGTGGCTACCAGTCACGTGTCTGATTCAGTTCAGTCTACCAGTGACCCGGAAAATATTCAGTGAGAAATTAAGAAGCCCTGGTCTGTTCCTGACCCTCATCTCTGGCAGTGATGACTGATGATGATGAAGCCATTAGATATTAAAGATCTTAAGTGATTCCTGTCACTTCGAAATGTTCTCTTTTTACCACGTAACAATAAAACAATTCAAATTAACAAATGTTTGCATTAGAATTATTCGTACATTTCCAGAAATAAACTTTTTACAACAATACAATCTACATTTACAATAATTAATTGGCACAGGTGAAGTCAAAGTTATGGTTATCAATGCTTTCCCTAGAGTAATTGTCAGAGCAGGGTGCTACATCCTATTGAGGGCACCTGCAGCACACCTCCACTTCCTCTTGACAACGTTGTCAGCAGTGGGCAGTGCAGTGGTGTCTATGATCCTACCTTCACCAACCCGCACTGACCTGCATGGTGAAGTATGGTCAAATAACCCCATGACCTAAAAGGTGTGGAAAGGGAACTCATCCAGTAGTGGATTTATAAAAGGATTGTATATGCACATTTTGTTCTTTGAATGGTGTTGCAGGTTCTTGAGCATTCACTGTGAAGCAGTCGGCGTGTATATTATGATTAATACACCTGCAGTATTAACCAGGGCAGCCTGCCAGATTCGAACCGTGCATGAACCACTGCGATAATTGGCGAAGGCACTACTTCTGGGCCACATAAAAACCAAAGATTTTTGGCAATGTGTTATATTACCACCCATAATCCCCCGCGACATCACATATACTGTAGAGGTTTTTTTTAAAAAAAATCTCAGTTTGTGTTGAATGGGCCCCACATGGTTACTGGTAGTTCTTGCCTATAACATGTGGCAGCAGTGTTAGTTGAACATATCTAACTGTAGTGACGTTGCCTGCTTTAGCAAATGCTGTTGGAAAACACTGGTCCAGAACACCCTCAAGTTGATGAACTTAAAGCTTATTTTATGTAATGTGGAGAGACATACTTTCGTACGTTTATTATACATACAGTACTGTATAGCGAGTTTGTCAAGGGCCACAGGAAATGTGCTGTAAACACAATTATGGCATGTTTATTCCTGCGCGTGCAAATGCACTTGCGTGTATTCATTCTGTACCGATAATATTCCGAATAAATGGAGGAATCGAGCACAATAAAGCGGAGCACGAGGCATTTTCTGTGTGCCCTCGGCCATGGACCGCATTACGCGCCTGCTATTTTCATTTGGGTGCAACCCTAGTGTGGTGATGTCTAAATTTAGTGGCTGAGGAGGCTGAAGACACTTTAAATAGTTTCACAGTTACTTCATGGTCCCGTGTGCACTGTGTGTTCATGTTTGCGTGCGTTGCTGTGAGTGGGCAGTGGTAGCGCAGTGGTTAGCATGATGTGCTACCGAACCTAGTAGGGGTCGGCACGGTTTGGCTCAAACCACCAAACCGCGGTTTGAACCGAACCAAATCGGTTTGGTTTGGCTCTGTTTGAACTGGTTCGGTTTGGTTTGGGGCTACGAAAACCGACTCGGTTTGGCTCGGACAGGGTGGAACCGGCTCAAACTAGTTTGGTTCAAGCCAACTTAAGAGGTTTGGTTTAGCTTAGTTTGGTTTGGTTTTGGTTTGGTTTGGTTCAGTTGTCGCTGGTTTGGTTTGGATTGCTCAATTTGAAACCAGTTTGAGTCGGTTCAAACCGTGCCGACCCCTAGAACCTAGCGAGTCCGATTCCCGCTCGCGGCCACCACCAGTATCCGTTATCTGAACCGGTCCTGGACCTCCCCTAAATCGACTCGGCCTACAATTAGTACCTGGTTGCGGTGTATTAACATCCCCACTATTAGAGACAAAAGTGGCCAAGCGTGGTGCTGTTCCACCCCACCACCTTGTGTGCTGTGCCGGCCTCTATAGGCGCTGGCCTTCAAGGGTCGTGAGATGTTAACTACCTCGCCTGGTGTACAGGAGGTGGTGGGCTTGATCCCGACCATAACACTTGGATATTTTGAGTTTGCATGTTCTCCCCGTGGTTGCGTGGATATTTGTTTCTATTCAGGCTGTATGGAGGACCTTTGTCTTCATCTTTATCGTTATGAGTACCAGTAATAGGGCCATGCGTGTATCTGTATGTATGTATGCATGTGCTGCATGTTGCGAGAGTGTGTGAATGTGTCAGCTGGGTATATGAGTGAAGGAATGCGTGTGAGTATTTGCTGAGCGGTGACGTGATGGTCGGTGGCTTGCGCTGTAATTCCAGTTCATTGGGATTGATTTGTGGCCTTTCACACCAGCGGGGATTGACATCACAACATGGTCTGGGCCTTCCCCCTCATATTGACACAACCTAAAATGAGTATCTGCCGGTCAGCACTGGGGAGACAAGGGTGACGGGCAGCCACAGCCCTGATCCCCATCACTACCCCCATGTGTTCTGCTAGCATTTACAGATGCTCCCTAACAGCACATGGCCCATCAGTCTGTGCAGGCTAAACGGAGATATTTGCCTGTGTCTTTGTCTTGGGGAGCGCTAGTGCAGTGGTTCGCGCGCTGCGTTACGAACCCGACGGCCCGAGTTCGATGCCTGCTCATGGCCAACACCAGTGACGATTATTTGCAATGGTATCGGGCCTCCGCTAGGTCAACTTAGCCTCAAAAGCAGTACCTGGTGCGATGTGTAAACATTGTCACTGGGGAGACAGATGCGGTCAGGCATGGTGCTGACCACCCACCCCCTTGTGTACCATGCGGGCCTTAATAGGTGCTCCGAAACAGCATTTTCTCCAAAAAAAGTGTTGTTTAGGCTATCAGGGGGAGCTGTGTCTGATGTGCATACGTAACTTTGTTTATAAATGTATATGTGCATCTGTGTCCACTGTCCTTTACATACGTGGGCACGTAGCTTTGCACTGCACGACGAATCCCATCCACCTGGCTCCAATTCCCAGCAGAGGCCACCCCAGGGTCAACCACTCCAGAAATGGGCACTCGTGGAGATGCCCTCATCAGCTCTGCCCAGACAAAGGCTGTTCGATGGCATCCCCCCACCCCCACATATGCCACGCTGTCCATAATAGGTGCGAACACCACTTGACCCGACAGTCCACACAGGCCAAAGAGGAGATGCGTGAAAATATGTCAGTGCCCTATGTGTGTGCGGGTGAGCGAATATGCATTTACGTATGTTCGTGTGTATGTATGTGTCATCAATGGGATATAGCTCAGCTGGTAGAGGAGTTGGGTTCTCAAAGTTTGATTCATGAGTTCAAGCCAAGGTCGTCCTGGCACATTCGTTATGCATCTGCGATCAGTAACACTCGAGCGAGGACGGGGGGATGCTCGACTCCGACGGCAGTCTTGAGTCGGTGGTGAAAATTCCACCTTTGTATGGTAGGTACCAGTCTGTTCAGAGAACAGCCACTGTTGATTGCTCACTCGGCCTGTGACTATTCATTTCCTTTGCGGTACGATGAATCTTCAACTCTATCAATTTATTCTATTGTGGTCAATCTAGTTGCTTCGAGTATCGGCCAGCATAATGTGAAGTCACTACAAGTCACTACAAAACTCTCACACGTGATTAGATGCATGTGTTAAGAGTGTAAATATGACCTCAAATCCATGAATAGCAGATGGGTTGCTACACCCTTACCTCCCACCTATGACCACATCTAAGCTAAGCAGGTTGAACCTGGAGAGTGCTTAGATGGGGGTGACCACAAAGTGCAAAGAGTAGAGATGAAGTACGGGGCGTTGTTGGCACTACATAAGCAGCGCAGCAAAATCTACTGTTGCTCTGCACTCCCCTCGCCTTCACCAACCCGCACTGACCAGCGTGGTGAAGGATGGTCGTACATACACCTCACGGCCCAGAAGGCGTGGGGAGGTCCTCGTCCCGCAGCGGATTAACACAATGGTCTGTACATGTACAACCCAGAAAGTGATTGTCTAGCAGATGATACTCGTTTAATTGATCTCAGAGAGGTGTTCGGCTCAATAGATTGGCCGGATCATAATCAGCTTCACCTTGGCTCGAAACTCAGATTCTCATAACAAAGATCGTTGCTTCCTCACCAAATGCGCCTTTGTGATAAAAAAAAATACTTACAGTGACTCGACAGCCTTTTGTCAGTCTATTGCATCAATTTTGTCAATCCATTGCATCAATAATTGGGGTTGTTGACCATACTTCATTACGATGGTCAGCGTGTGGTACCGACAATTAGTTCAGATATCACTCACCACTGATGTTAGCCATGGCCGAAAATTCAACTCAGAATCAGCGGGTACATACAGGATTAGAAATACACAACAGACTAATATTTTCAGTAATTTGTAATACATGTGAAAATGCTGACCATTCTATTTTCAATGTCCGAGAGACGTTCTGTTGTCTTTCCTGAACAAAATAAATAGTCATCCTCCGCAGGAAATGTTAAACCAACAGCAGTGGTTTATGTCTTGTTGAGTTGTAAAGATACCGAGACACGTATCACGTGCTGTTGTGGCTGTGGCCAAGTTTAGCCACGTGATGTTGTGTTGAATTGTTGAGCCACTTCTCAAAATGTTATCAGAGCTCTGGACTTCGTAAACAACGTGAGTCTCATTAGTTAGGCGTGTTTCAGAAATTTAGATATTCAAACAAACAATGTTTTGTTGTTTACAATTAAATTAATAAAAGTAACCACTTTATTTTTTTCATTCTGGATATGAAACACTCCATCCAGTGATGGTGGTCACTAAAACACTCCCGGCATCTCCGACGAGCGCGGTTGGTTACGTACGGTGTGAACGAACTTGAACCTATATACGTGATTTTAGGAACCTAGTCGTGTGTACTGGAGAGGGGTTCATAGGATTGGAGGATAGGATGAGAGAGCTTGAGACATGGACCTGCCTTTGGGGAGAGAACTGAAGATTAAGTTCCTTCCTTGAAACAAATATGATCCATTTATATTACACAGTGTACAGATTATGTGTTTGCTTAGAAGGCAGCAACTGTTGATCTGAGTGAATGATCGACTTCCTCATAAAGACTGGCGTTTATGAAGCCATCCCCTTAACAATGTTCATTTTAATTTAAACAACAAACATCGTGTGACCATGCTCTCTAATTGCAATGGATCCATGTAGATTAGCAAAGAGATTACACTCGGACAAGGATAAAGGAAGGTGGAGGAAGCTCACAAATCCGGTGGATTTTTATCAGTAATTACTGCAGACGACAATGTGCTAATTAATTTGGAGGACACTCGTGGAGTCGCTCTGGGTAAGAAAGGGTATAAACATTACATAGTTAATATTTCATTAAATTATTTAAAAAAAAACATGAAAACTGAGGATTGATGCCTGGCGTGCAGTTATTATATCACCATACAAAAATGTGCACATATATACGCGACAGAAATATTTGCATGCACAGCTGAAAAATGCAATATCTCAGTGCCATTTTGCCTTCGGTGACATGTATTTGCTCTTCTTCCACGGCAAGAGGAAACAATGAGTCATCGCTATTTCTGTAGTCGGCATAGGAAGTGTCTACCTCTGTGAGCGGTGGGATCTACGATGGTACCCCAGGTGCTTGTTATTAACAGGCATTCTCTTAGACATGCTATAATCTCTTCAAGTAGCGTGAATAATGCCACTGTTGTCGCAATATTATTTTATCAATTACATTCCAGTCGTGCGGTCACGAGACAGAATTTTACATTTGCAGCTCTCCCAGTTAGCAGTGGATCACCCTGTTTCAGGAACTGGTCTTCGAAGAAGCACTTTTTGAAATCAGTTAAATTAGATTTTTAGCCACACATGGGGAACACCTTTTGTGTTATTGCCATTATTGCTCTTCGAATGCCAATCGACACAACATTCACATTCTCAGCTGCGTTGGTTTAAAATTAACAGAAAAACGAAGTCTAATGTTACGGGTGTTTTTGTGTGCAGTGATTGATGACTGGACTCAGTCCGTCAACTCAATTATTTAAACCTGGTTTAATTATATGTAGCATTCCTGGATGTCAGCAATGCTGGCTCAAGTGTTCTGACCCTTGAACCACTCAACCAATACTGATCATCTATGTTTGAACCTTTGTGTTATGGGTACACATGTACACGTCCAGCCTATTTGTCAATCCACTGCTAGATCGGGGCCTGTTCACGCCGTGTGGTCGTGGGGGTTGTTTGAACTTGTTCTATCACGCTGGTCAGTGCAGGTTGGTGAAGGAGGGAAGCATAGATATGGAAGCATAGAAATACAGCACAACAATGCGTTGTGCTGCTCTCCCGCCTGCTGCCTACAACTTTAGCCCTGTAGCCTATAGCACCGCACGGCGGATGCCCATCTAAGCACTGTCCAGGCTCCTGCCTGCCTAGCTTATGAGATTTCATGAAGTTGGGCACATTCTGGGTGATTTAGCCACGGGCTTCATATGATGGTGTTTGGGGAAATTAAGGGCCATGCAGTTTGGTATAATCTTGCATCGCAGTACGCTTGTGTTTGCTTCCGTGCAAAGAACGTTCAGCATTATTCGGTGCAACTTTTTTCTCTCTACTATTTGGTTCTTTCAGTAAAGTCACGTCGGTAGAAATGAAATTAAACAAATCACGACGTTTCAATCCCAACACAAGCAATCCCCATCAGGTGGAACACCCACAACAAGCAAATGCTGAGGTAGGCGGGAGAGCTGCCGTGGCAAGAGGTTATATAGGTAAGAAAGGGGGGAGGAGCAAGGGGGGAGAAGAGAGAGGGGGAGGGTAGGGGGGAGGGGGCGTGAGCGCTCGGGGAAGAGGACGTGAGGCTGGGGGGGAGTGGGCGGGGCTAGAAGTGGGAAGCTGAGTGTGGACAGGGGGGGGGGGACAGAAAACACATTCCTGCGGAGGGAGCTGGTAGGAACGTTGGGTTGCTCGGTCAATGGCCAGGGTCAACGGCGGCGTGGTGTATTCCGCAAATATGGCCGACTGTGAGGGTGGGCACAAGCCGGCGTGAGTAGGTTAAACATTGAGATGTATAAGGGCACCACGGTGTGACCAGCCCCACCCCACCCAGCCCCACCCCTCCCACCCCCCACCCAGCCCCACCCTCTCCACCCAGCCCCTTCCCACCCAGGCCCTCCCCACCATCCCCTCTCCACCATCCCCTCTCTACCCAGCCCCACCCCTCTCATTTTTGGATGCACGACGGACACAATAATCCCCTGTGGGCTGGTGTAACCAGGAGGTTCCTACCAGTAAAAGGTGCTAGTCGACCGGCAGATATGATGGAAACAACCACACCAGTTAAGGCATTACCTGGTTAATAACATCCTTCCATTGATTTTTTTCTCTCTACCTACCAATTTTTTAGTCGATCACTTCCACGCAGTTTCCTGCATTTAAGTTTGAGTCACTGCTCTGATTTTCCACCGCGAGTTTTAATGCCGTTTGCTCGTGACGCAGTGCAGTGGAGGTCAGGGCAGTGGTTTGCTTACTGAGGCATTGCTAATCTCCGAGTTTGCCAGTCAGCGGATGCTTGTTAAGAAGGATACTCGGCTTTATTTAACAATTCCCACTGCCTCCCCTGCACCCCCCCCCCCCCCCCAAATTTCCCGGGCACTTACACAACATCCCCATCTCATTTCCCAGTCACATCCATCGGTTTTGCACTTGCAAGCTCGCGCGTTGTTCACGGCGATTCTGATAATCGTCCAAGCAAAGTAAGAGTAGTAATAAACAGCAACAACTACAAAAATAACTGCGTGAGCTATGGTCAAGGAAGAATACCTGAGGAATATTGCCGCGGACGGCGGTGATGCACTTGAGCAGGTGCGGTTCGGGGACGTTGACTTTTACACGCCAGGTACGTGCGCAGTGGACGTCGGTGGCTGGCACACACGCACACGTCGAGTGTTGGTTATTACCACTGGAACCTCATTTGCCAGTAAAAAATATGATTATTGGTTTTTTACCCTTCTATCTGGCAACAAAACTGACACCTTTTTTTTATTAATCCACTGCTGGATCATGGCTTTCCCCGTGGAATATGGGTGGTTGGGGGTTTCTTTGACAACACTTCACCACGCTGGGCAATGCCGGTGGGGAGGGGTCGGTTCGTGTACGTGGAGAGCATAGCTGTGAGAGCGTATAAGTACAGTACAACAATTGATGTTGCTCCACTACCCTCCCACATAGCTCTACATCCCATAATACCTGTCTTTCATGCTGACTGCCCATCTAAGCACTATTCAGGATCAATCAAGCATGCTGAGCCTCTGAAATTCATCGCGATGTGGCAACTTTCATTGGCGTATAAGGTGAATTGATATGTTTGTTGGGTGCGAACGAGTGCTATACGCGTGCTCTCTTCTGCATTGGCACGAGCTGGTGTCGGTAGTGAGTGAAACATGCATGTCGTGGATCGTGCACAACACTTACACTGAGCGTAGCCAATCCTTTGTGTCTGAAATCGGCAAAGGCATGTAAATGTGGTTAATTTTAGTCTCCTCCATTAAACCATCTTACCAGGCAATTGCCCCCTGTCTGCTGCGTGAAATGCCGTTTCTGCAATGAACTGCAGAGATTGGAAATGTCCTACACCTAATTACATGTGAAATATACTTTTGGGCATAAAGAACATTGCACACGATTGAGGGCAACCATTAGAAAGGTCCCGATGTTAAATGTTTACACGGATTCCCTGTGTGTCGTTTGATTCTAATAGAAAGGTAGCCTCGTAATCAATGCACTTTCACAAACATGCCAATGCAATATAGAGGCGTTTCTCACAGTGCAATGAATGTGTTCCTCTCCATACGATTACTTCGCACGGCATGACCATTGGTAATGCACTTATGTAAGAGGGTCTAATGTCATGCCATCCCTGGCCACGTTGTTAAATATATATCCCATATCACCACCTCCTACTCTATAACCACATCAGAAACTTAATTTTCCTATGAATAGTGGCAGAGCCGTAACTAGACGTTTTGGCAACCATTTGTGCCCCCCCTTTCCCCCCACCGCCCCCCTCCCCCTCACAGCCCCCCACCGCCCCCCTCCCCCTCACTGCCCCTCTTCCCCCCACCGCCCCTCTTCCCCCACGTGCCCACCAAATATTTGAGCCAGACAGATGCCACTGCTCACTTCGTTTCCAGCATTTCGCACCGAGTGCTGTGGGCAATGTCACACCGCAGTGTACATGCCAGGCTAGGTGCACTTGGAGTGCATCTCAGAGAGAGTGGGTAGGGTTTGCAACCTCTGAATTTAAGAAAACGCGGACGAAAGGTCAAGCACGAAAGCATTGCACTTCAGAGTCATATATTTTCTGGCTAACAGGTGCTTGAGACAACGGTATCAAATGACGCAAGCTATTTAAAGAGTAAAAAGAATGAAGCAAAATAAATGCTTGCGGAGACCTATCTGAAAGAAGTACTGTCCAAAATATATATATAATCGACAGGTGGTAAGTCTGTTATGGGTGGAGATGGATCACCGGACTAGACATCATAAAACAGGCTCAGGTTTAAAGAGGACGTTTAAGTCCATTCGTGTGCAGATTTTTTTCGCACACAACAAACACCCATAAATAAAGCGAGTCAAACATCGCAATGCAGGACGCTCCTAAAACAGTATCGAGGGTCAGTGAGGCTTTTGTGGACAAATAAAGGGGAATTATTGTTATAACAGACGGGGAGGAATGCATCAGCTGTGGCAGCTTACTGTATTATATCCGCTTTTTTGCTCGGCTTGCACTTGTGAAGTGTTGCTCATCTGCCTCTTGATGTTGCTGTTGGGTGGCATCATTTGAATGCCCTTCAGTATCACCTTCTGCATCACCTTCTGCAGAAGCTGAAACGTATGTGTTAATGGCACTTATGAAAAGCCATTAATTAAACGATGTCTTAGGTCAGTGGTTCTTAACCTGGGGTGCACGCACCCCCTGGGGGTGCGAGATGCCCTTTCTGGGCATGCGAGACACGGCCAGATTTCTTTAGAAGGTAAATCATCGAAACAGAAATTAAGCACGGACACGTTAGTACAACTATTTTGTTTCATCAAAGCTATGTGTTTATTCACATTTTAGATTTTGCAGTAAATGTTAAGAACCACTATCTTAAGCAAAGGTGAACGTGTGAGTGCCTCCATTTAATAAATCAGTTTCTGCCATCCCAAGTGAATACATTTACAATTGTTACCCCACCCACTACATACAGCCAGCTTTTTTAGTTTAGTTGCCTTATATAATAATTCATAGCCCTTTGTCAATCCACTGCTGGATCAAGGCACGCCCACTCCGTGTCGGTCATGGGTGTTGTTTGACCATGCTTTACAGCGTGGGTTGGTGAAGTAGACGGTGGGGAGGGGGGGGCCCAGAAGTGATTCAAAATCACTCTTAGCCTTGCCCGGGAATCAAACTCAAGCGACCGAGTTCATAACGGAGTGTGCTAACCACCGCGCCACCACTGCAACCCCGGTTGCCTTATGCAGTACAAACGCTTGCGTGTGAATTACTGCGCTGTGTTCACGGCGGTGGGTGCAGTGGTTATTGGCGAATATTTGAAGCAGTCTTGGGCCTCCCCTAGGTCGACTCAGCCTCAAATGAGTACCTGGTGCGATGTGTAAACATCGCCACGAGGGAGAAAAAGCAGCCAGGTGTGGTGCTGGCCACCCACCTATTTGTGCGCCATGCCGGCCCTCATAGGTACTCACTAACAGCACTTGCTCCAAAAGTCTGTTAAGGCTATATGGGTAATCTTTGTGTTCATGGTTACTGGCTGCATCCCGGTGGGAGGTGTTCACCCATCCCAGCCTTTGCCTCTCATTAATATGCACGGGTTAAAACTATCATGGTCATAATTTTCCATTAGCGAACCAAGAGTGCTGACTGTTGTCTCACATGAACGTGGCGATAATTATGGTTTGCAGCTGTGTGCACCGGCTCTCTCGCCTGCAAAGCCTGAACGCTCGTCTGAGTTAGCATTTGTGGCTGGGAATGAATCCAACCCGGTGACCATGTATGGATGTCGTTGGTTGTTTACGAGGCATTGCTGTTTGGGATGCGACCGTGATGTAATGGTTAGCACACTGGTAATTGCAACCAAGAGCTTGCCAAGTTCGATCTCTTGGGGCGCGGCAGTTGAAGGAATGTCCAAGTTCCTAAATCCCTCTGTCTCTGTCCACCCAGCAGTATAAATTGGCACACCAGATCGCGTGCGGTGGTGTGCTAATTTCGGATACTACCACCTCTTCCAGGATGTCTGCCCAGAATGGAATAGTAGGCCTATTACTCTCTTGTAGGGATCTCGACAGCTCCCTCCAGTGGAGATGCTTCTGCCAGCAGTGGCATGAGCAAGCAATTGCAGGGCTGCACCTTCACCATGTACTTTACTGGTGAAAGGGCTGGACTTTAAAAAAAGCTATTCTAAAATTATCTTCTGACATTTGAGTTTGCAAAAGGAGGATGGTTAAATTGAATGTAAAGATAGTATAAAATAACTTCGAGGTTCAGAGTATAACATTTTGTTGCTGTAATCAGATGACGAAATGTGCAGCGGACACCTACAGGCTATCTGCCTATGGATCGTGATGATGATGTAATTGGGCGGAAATTAGTTTGTGAGGAATTTGACAAATGTGTGCAGAATTGAGGAGGTCAAGTTAACCGCCCACAGACAGTGGAGTGGCACCTAGGGGCTCGGCAAAAAAAAAAAGAAGACCTAAAACGAGATGGTGAGGTGGTGTTGGTGATGAGACCGTAAGAACAGAAATCAACACCGGGTGTCAACTTGGTCAAGCAGAATAAATAAATGCCCAGGTGTGGTTAGCCTGTGGTGGGTATCTATGGGATCCATTTTTTGCCGGTATCATCTGTGATGGGTACTTGGTAGTGCACCAGGGCAACAATATCTGAGATACTTGTGGTGTCATATCTGCAAGTAGTACGAAGCATGGGGTCTCTCCTAGGTTAACTCAATCTTGGCAAGCTTTCCTTCTCGAGGATAATGATCTCATCAGTAGGTGTGAGGCAGGCGCTGAGAATTAGGTTTCTAGTTACTGGAGACGTCCTGTGAACAGGCATAATCTTGAAATTGAGCAATGGGTGGCCGATGCACGAAATAATGGAAATAATTCACGAGCCGTGTTCGGTACAGTAATGCGATGTTCAAAATCAGCAGAAAAACTTACACACCTCGCGTTTTCGAGGGCTTCGCTCGTAACCATGTGCTCAACGTGTGCATGGCCGTGTGTTCTGCCACCGCATCGTAAATGAGATATTAACGTAACAGCGGACATTCGATTCAACGCGGCATGCCACAGCTTGGCACCATCACAAAAGCAGCCCGTGCACATTGTGTGATAACGTGTCGGAGCATGCACAATACACGTGTGTTTTTCTCAGTTAAGAAAACAAGTGAATGCTATCGCTGTTATTTCAGTTGTTCGTTCGAGTGTTTCCCCACCCCCCACCACCCATAAACATTTAACAGAATTTCAACACTGAATACAAATGAATGCTATGATTAAAAAAAAATGTATTTAACTACACAGTGCAATTACAATGTTATACCGGGTTGTCGTGCTTGGGATTTTACAAGCATTTGCAGATAATAAGAAGCTGTTGTTTTTTAAATGAAATTAATAAAATAAAGGAGCTAAAATGTAACTGGAAGTAAGACGTCACCCACTCAGACTATTAACATGGTTATTCATGTCAACACTGCGAAGACAAAGGTGCTAACCATTATAATCTCTCTGTGCGTTGTGGCAATAGGGCCTCTCTGAACAGTTCATAAGGGCCAATGAGAGATCCTTGTGTGCTTGTCTGTGGGTTGCATATGTAGGATGCACGTGACCATGCCAACCGTACTCATCGGAGGTAATGCTCACAGCGTCCTGGATGACTGTTTAAAATTGGTTTCATGAGAATAAAGCGTTATTCTGAGAAGGAACGTACCTAAATCCACGAAAAAAATATTTATGTTGTAGTGCAGCCAGTCCTCGACTTACGGACACCTGACTAATGAACGCCCGCACTTACGAACGGCGACCCAGGAACGGAACCCGTTCGTAAGTCGAGGACTGCCCGTACAGGTGTCGTGATCGTTTTCTTACGCTAAGTACTGGTCAGAACGGGGAAGAGATTTCTCACACAAAGCAGCGCTTTCTGTGTCTCACAGTGTTTTCAAGACAACAGCACCGCCCACATGAAAGCCCGTCGTCACACGCACTGCGCGGGGTCAGTCCAGCAAGGGGAACGAGAAATGGCTGCCCTCCGCCTGCACTCAGTGGGACGCCTCTGATGCCCACACCTGATGTTGGGTTTTCCAACTCTCGGGGCGTCCTTTTGTACTCTTGCCGCCGCCGCCCCCCCCAACACATTTGTTTATCATTGTTTAGCAGAGCACGCCACATTTAGTCACCAAATATATACGGAGAGCCACGAGGAGCATTTTAAATGGCCTGCCTTCCCAACTGCTACCTCACACAACCCCCTTGTAATCACGTGGTAGAGTTTTAATTGCTGTGAGGTATTTTTTGTTTACGTTTATTCCGATCTCTCTGTGGATGCTGACGTGTCAGCAGGGTGTGGTACATAATGCGTTTGTGTCTCTTGTCTGAAAAAAAAACTGCATGTGCTTGCACTATGCTATAAATGCAAGCGTGCCGTGTGTTAATTTGTGCACACGCTGAATCGAGCCCATGACATTGTTCACCGGTATACCATTGTGTGCTGGTGTCGCAGACAAATCTGGACAATTAATGGAAAATTGCAGCAATGTACGAGGACATTTTCCCATTCATGATTGCGTGCCAGGGCTCACTGCCCATGCTGAGTCTCAAGAAATCCGTGTGCAGCCACAACTGTCACAAGCGAGTGCTTTCTGTATGAATGACGGAGATGACATGGTGTAGGCGATTGTACCTGTCAAGCGAGAATTGTGCGAGCAAGGCATCCGTTCTTGTGGCTTGGCTGGAAGTGGGGGAGGGGTGGGGAGGGGGAAGCAGGCAGAGTCGGTTCCCAAATTTCAAGCTTTTAAAATAGGACCCTACATTAACAATAAAAACTGTATTGAATGTATTGCCTCTAATGATTATCAATAAAATATAAATTTCCAGGGTCTCAATGAGAGTCAGATAAGCCCTGATAAGCTCCTCTACCTTGGACCCACCATCGGGTCCAATGACGCACACTGCCAATCTGATTCCCATTATGTGCGATGAAGAAGCACCACTGCCTGAAATGTCACCTAAAATATATTTTTTCATTTCATTTCAGGGCAGTATTATTGATGAATGTTGTGAGTTTTTTGTTTTCCATGCTTATGCACCACTGTTATTGCAGTGTCACAAACACATTGTTTAATTCCTCAAGGAAAAGTTAATCAGGTTGCAGCTTCCGTGAACTAATTAATAAAATAACAAGTAAATTTAATAAAACTATTGTTTTTTTTAACGTCACTGAGCGGAAAGGAAACTCTCGATGCTTTGGCCGACTTTCATTCTTCAGAGAATATTGAGGTTTACAGGGAGACACAAATAATGTTGGTAAGGTAAGTTTTGGTGTGGTAGGTGATGTTTTATGAAGGAGAGTGGAAATCTTCTGGTAGAAATACCAGGGCAAATCAAACACCTCTCTGACCCAATTCAAACAATGCCCTACCACCAATAATCTGCCGTGCCACTACTGAGTGGGGTTATCTCCCTGCCACAGTCTGCTGCTCACATGCTATTTATACATGAGTCTGTGTGGCACCTCTGAGTGGCTTAAAGCTGTCCAGTAAAGGTTGCTGCAATTTAAAACTATCACCCCACGTAACTCCCACTCTCCCCAAATCACCTTACTATGAATAATTGTCCTTTTGTAACCCCCATATATTTTTTCCAGCACGTTCAAATGCAGCCTTTGGGTGGTGTGGATTTTTTTTACTTTTAAGGTCAATAGAGTTGTAATGTAAAAAAAATACCGTAGTCTCTTTTAAAGCTGTTGGAAAACTCCAACACCAAGCTATACAGCTTAGCTCTGTGGAACAATCAACATCTACTACTTCAGCAGGGGAGAGATTACTATTACAAGAATTTACAATGTGGATTCATATATCATTGGAATATGTGTTTTTCTCAAGATATTATATAAAGTAACAGCACCAGTGCCACAAGCTGAAAGACAGAAGTACATACTCTTTGGTTATTTCGGTAAAGTCACGTAGAAAGAAAATAAATGTAATAATAGAATACGACGTCATCAGGTAGAACTAAATTTGAGAGAGAGACAAAATACTGGCACGGAGATACACAGACAGACACACAAGCAGAGAGAGACAACACAGACACAGAGAGAGACACAACATAGACACACAGAGAGCCAATGCATCTGTGTCGAGGCCTTAAATAGAGAGGGGGGGGGGGGCAGAGAGAGAGGTGGGTCTGCTGGAGCAGAGAAATTAGCATGTCAATGAGAGAGCTGTGTGGAAATCCACCCCGCAGCGGCCGTGGGGGAGAAAGACCCAACAAGCCTGGTAAATTTAGAGAGAGTTGTGTGGAAATCCACCCCGAAGCGGCTGGGGGAGAGAAAGAGCGAATGGACCTATGAGAGCCTGCAAAATTTTCGAGAGAGAAATAGGCAGTTTGAAAAAAAAACGTAGCACATTTTTGGAAATATAATGCAATGCAACACAGAGAGTCAGCAAACACACAGTTAACGCATAGCCTGGTTGATTACGTTCTCCAAAGATTGCTAAATTAGAAGCTAAGTGTGAAATTTGACAAACAGAGACACACATATAGAGAAAAACAAACTTACATCCTCCCCGTAGAGGTGGTTCAAACTTGATTTGAAGTTTTCGTCACTACAGGAATTACTCTTTGGTTCTTTCGGTAAAGTCACGTAGAAAGAAAATAAATTAAATAATAGAATACGACGTTTCGATTGCAACACAAGCAGTCGTAATTAGGTAGAACTAAATTTGAGAGAGAGACAAAACACAGACACAGAGACACACAGAGTGTCTATGTTGTGTGTCTCTCTCTGTGTGTCTTTGCGTTGTCTCTCTCTGCTTGTGTGTCTGTCGGTGTGTCTCCGTGTCTGTGTTTTGTCTCTCAAATTTAGTTCCACCTGATGACGATTGCTTGTGTTGCAATCGAAACGTCATATTCTATTATTTCATATATTTTCTTTCTACGTGACTTTACCTAAAGAACCAAAGAGTAATTCCTGCAATCACGAAACCTTAAAATCAAGACAAAAGTACCTGTTCATAAAAAAGTAATGAATATATATGCCTGCAGATAATTAGATTCAATCTATGCATATATTCCAAGTCCCATGTATGGGTGTAGCACATAGACTATATGGCTTAAATTGGTTATGTTATACGAGTTAGATATGCACATGATGAAATATTAATTATTAATATACCTGAATATGGGCCTCGGATATTCTAAACTTAGGCGAGCAGTGGGACTTCCAGTTTTGAGAATTATTGGAAACAATATCCAGCGTAAACTTCGTCCATAATTCCTTCAAGGTTGATAAAATATAGTACCACCTGGTGGGAAGTAGTAAGTGTCCTATGGATAGATTGACAATGTGTGATATTCACCAAACACCTACTTCAGCATGAATTCACTGCCACATGTATGAACACCACACTGAATACATCACATATGAATTAATGGAAAAATTAGCCTCGGGGAATGGAACGCTTGGCATGCAAGCCGAGAACAGTTATAGCTTACACAGATTATACTTTGGTTATATACAGAATTATAACTTTGTCATCATCAGCATGATCTGTCGACTACTTGGTCAAGGCATTCCCACACTATCGGCATCCCTCACCCACAGTTCAATGTAGCTCCAGCACGTGAACTGATCTCATTGCTTAATCTCTGTGGTGGTCATCCTCAGTGTTTTTTATTTGGCTGTCATTCTGTTGCCAGTCTCATTCATCGAACATTATTTATTCAAGCGCCGTGTTCTGGCCAAGCCAAATTACTTTTACGAACAGTTTGAACAATCTAACTAACCTGCATGTGCCTATTAATCTACGGGTGCCTCTGTCTGTCTCCTAATGTAATTCCGAGAACGCATAAACGTTGTAGGTAGTAACTAATACATACTTAGACAAGGGTTAGTTTCGTTACAAAACGATCAAACACATCTTTAGATTCATGCGGCTGACGGACCTAAATAATTGTTTTATTTTTCGATGTCGAAGTGTGAACTTTATACGAAACATTTTACCCGTGGCACACCACAGGAAGGAAAATGGAGTCAGTTGTGCAAAGAGGACAGGCAGGGAAACATGACAGACAAAGAGGACATGGCTCAATCTGAGCAGCAGGAAGAAAGAAGGAGTTCCAGGAAGGAACGGGAGGAGGGGGAGAAGGAATGACTGGGCCAAGACCTCGGAGATGAGAGAGGGCAATGAAGGAAGGCGCAAGCAGAATTGATCTGCACGGAGCAACGTCTGTTTCCACAGGGGGCGGAGAGAGGGGAGGGATTCAGAGTGGGGGGTGGCCACATAAGTTACTTGATTTACCGGAGGCTTGAGGTTATATATATATAGATGTTATCATGCTTCGGGCAACAGCTTGATAGGTACTGTATAGCAGGGGTCCCCAACCCCCTGTTAGGAACCGGGCCACACAGCAGGAGGTGAGAGCGGTGAGTCCACGCCTGCCCCCCCCATTATTGTATTTACCACTCCTGTCCGCGCCTCTTGCCCGCACTGCGCACTTGTCTCAGCCACAGTTTTGGTTAGCCCACAAGCTCTAACCCTAGCCACAGTTTTGGTAAGCCCACAAGATGCTAACCCTAGCCAAAATGAGTAAAAAAAACAAACGTCGCTGAGAGCTTCTTTGAAAAGGGGGAAAGACCCAATGATGACCCCCCCCCCCCGATCCGTGAAAAAATTGTCTTCCACGAAACCGGTCCCTGGTGCCAAAAAGGTTGGGGACCGCTGCTGTAGAGCATACTGCAGGTAGTTTAGTTGACTACCGTATATGGCTGAAAAGAAATGCTCTTCTCGCAACCCGTGCCATTGGTCAATTAAAGCTCGGTGCTCTAATCGCGACACAAATCACTGGCGCGCACGCTCTGCAAGTAACGGGATACGGGCATCGATCGCTGTAAATGGAGTATGTGAATAAAATCCCTGTGCGAGGCACTTTGGCCACGTTTGAGAGCTCACCAGCCCATCCTGCCAGCGTCATCGCTACTGCTGCTGCGAGAGAACAAAACATCCAATGTACAGTTTATCATTTAGCTTCACTGCTGTATGCCCTTACACGTACACGCGAACAGCCCCTCTGCCAATCCAGTTTTCGACGCGTGCATCGTGACTGTAAGAATCAATGTTAACGTTTGACTCGTTTCACGCCTTAGAGGTAATGTAGCCACCGCCAAAGACACAGCAACTCCCTCCCATGGTCACTGGTGGTGATATTGGCCACACTGCAGCAGGTCCTCACTAAGCCTGAACCATCACAACAGAGGGTCAGGCCAGGTTGCACATACATTTATTCTGTTGAACCATTGCTGGACGAATGCCTCCCCCATGCCGTTTGGATCGTGGTGTTTATTTCACCAAACTTAACCATACTGATTTCGATTTAAAGCTTTCGTGACTGCAGGGATTCATCTTCTTGGTTCTTTCGATAAAGTCACGTAGAAGGGAAGTAATAAAATAATAAAAATGAAACATAATAAAACATACCTGCATTTCCCATAAATAAGCTCAATTCCTCTTGATATGCATATTCTTTTGTCAAGGCGCCCTTTTCCCCCCTTCCAACCCAGCTTATATATATGCTCCAAGCACGTGTGCTGTTTCATTCAGACGCTGTCGCCTCGACAGACCTGGTTTTCACCTGATGACGGCTGCTTGCGTTGTGGCCGAAACGTTGTGAGAATTGTTTTATTATGTTTTATTTTTATTATTGTATTACTTCCCTTCTACGTGACTTTACCGAAAGAACCAAGAAGATTAACCATACTGGTCAGTGGAGGTTGGTGAAGGCAGGGTGCATAGACGCGAGATCATAGAAGTACAGAACTGTACTACTTTAAAACGATGGAATTTGCTACGCTGCCCCCTGTCTGCTCTGAAGTCTATGATAACCTATTGTGCTTGGTGGTCACATTGTCCAAACATTCTCCAGCTTCTGAGACCTGACAAGATCAGGCAGACTTCATGTCACTTGGTTGTAGACATGCCTTTAAATATAGTTCTGCACAGATGCACATTTTATTTCCATATCGTTCATTCTAATTATATATATTTTTTCATTCAGCCTAATCTAGTTTATGCTCCTGAAGAAATTACTGAAATGTCAACGCTTGATAAACACTCCACCACAATCATACAATTGCCATTATAACTGCCTCAGCTAAAAAAAACATATATAAGCTAATATTCATGGAAATTACTGGGCTCTGAATGAGTGGTACTATTACCCGTGCAGTTGTGATGACATTGAAAATACTGTAGGCCACACAACACGAACTTTTAAAGAACTTAGAAGCAATGTGTTAGTTGAGGATGTTAGGAAAGGAACATTGAGGTGGTTGAGCCAGACAATTGTGCCAGGAGTATCAGTGGTGCATCGCTGTGATGACACCTCCATTGTATATTTGTTATACAGGAGAGTTTTTAATTTTCCATTTAATACGTTCGTGAAGAAAATTCTACGCGTTGTTTCTGTAAGGCCCTGTTATTGTCCGTGTATGCATGTGTAGTGTATGTTCGTGGAAGGTATCGGTAAATGAGGCCTTTGCCAGTTGTAGGTTAAAGTATTAACCTCCTGGGGCATCTCCCTCCCGACGCAACTGCAATTTCAGGCTTAGAAGCTTCCCACGCACGGGCGTCGCCACAAAGTGGTTCACAAAGATTAAGTATAAATTTCCAAATGTTATGCACACACGCAGCTGGTAGCAGCTTTGCCTCCTGTGTGAGTGTGCGTGTAAGTGGGGAGCGGTGGTGTAGCGGTTAGCGTGCTGCGCTACGAACCCGGTGACCCGAATTCGATTCCCGCTCACAGCCAACACCAGTGGCAATTATCTGAACCGGTCCCGGTCCTTAGCCTCACCTAGGTCGACTCAGCCTCAATTTAGTACCTGGTGTAATGTGTAAACATCGCCGGGCGTGGTGTTGGACACCCATCCACTCGTGTGCCGTGCCAGCCTTCATAGGTGCTCGATAACAGCACTTGCCCCAACAGTCTGTTCAGGCTATACGGGGGATATTTGTCTTTGTGTGTCTTTTACGGGTGTATTACAAAACAATGCCAGCGAGAATAAATGTGTGCTTTCAGGAGGCTGGTTTGTGACAGACAGCGTGCGTGTGTGTGTAACAAAGACGTGGCTTGTCTGCCTTCCCTCGCAATAGATCTGTGCCAATGGAAGTTAATTTGGGCATCATGAGAAAGAGTGGGAGAGAAAGTGAGTGCAGCGGTGAAAGCGATAGAAGCTGCACTTGTTCTGCTGGTTCTATAATGCACGGATTGGCCGTGCGCAGTAATTTTTCTTCCCGTAATTATTCACGTTTGAGTGTGCACGTGTGTAAGTGGTCGTGCTGGAGGTGGAGATGCGGGTATAGCACAGGTCACATCATCACTAAAGTGCTCACTGCTGCTGTGCATTACCAAGTGAGCTTACGTTGCCATTTCTGATCGTGCACATTGTGCTTGTGTGGATTTACTCTAGGTCAACTCAGCCTAACATAAGAAGTGTATTTAATTCTGCTGCACTAACAAATTTCAGTATTGAAGAGAAACAGGCCAGGGTTTTTGAGGTATTTGCCTTGCTATGTATCCCCTTTGTGTTCTGTGCCCACTTTAAGAGTCACTTGGCAAAGCGTTGCAACTTATTGGCCAGAATGATGGGCATTTTTATTAGAATATGAATCCCTGCAGTCACAAAAGCTTTAAATCAAAAAGATGGGAATTTTGCTCACAAATGTGGACAACTTTCCACGGTTTTGCGATTCATGCGGGGCTGATGCCATTACAATAACATGTCCTTGACGCTACTTCTGACGCCACAATTGCAGAATGGCTCAAACTGAGAAGGATTAAAGTGCGGCGGCTAGGGCAGAACCAACCAGAGGCCGAGAGCCTCCACAATTAATGTGGAAGCGTTTTTGTCATTGCGCGGAATTGCGGTGTGGTTTGGGCGGAGAGTAACGAGGGAGGGCCCACGCCACACCAATTCACGTCGCATGTTTGTGGCCTTCATTCCACAACATTTTTCTATGGAAAGCTTAGAGTGGGGGGTTTTATTTTTGGGGGGGGGGGTCGCAATCACTGGAATGGAGGCAGGCACACGTGTGAAGAAGGTGACTGCGATGATGATGATTGTGAAAATTGTGAAATCTGCATAATTCCGAATTTCTGCAGCATCCCAAAAATATCTACATAATTCGTGCTCCGGTATCTTTATAGACGTACTGTGGTTTATGCAGGATAAAAATAGGGTTTGTGTTTTTTTTTATGTGTATGAATGTGTCCTCTGTAGTCCCGTTGAAACTTGACTTGTCAGTGGGAATTGCACTAATTTCAATGAACAAAATGAGACATTAAGAGAATGGGTCAAGTTGCAATTTCGAACGTAATTATTTGCACAAGAGGTTGTAGATTATTGAAATAGCTTTTATGTGCGTGACTAGGAGGCAGACTCGGGCGCGTTCAAAAGGGTGCTGACTGGGTTTGACACGACAGTAAATTAAGAGTGAAACGACAACGATAAACGTCTGAATGTTCGGGAGCAATAGATTAGAGTGGCTGAGATTGGCTCCATAAAGGGATTAGCCAGATGGGATAATGTTTTTCTATTCTCATTCTATAAATTAACTTTGTTTTTTTTACATACGTCCTACTTTTACTTTCCCTTCCCGCATAAAAAAGTATAATGTCTCGTCTCCCCAACAATTATCGCACAACCGGACAGGAATAGGAGCCGAAGCTATTTGCACCGCCGACAGACTTGAAAATAAATCAGTTTCACACATTTTTTTTTTATATGTATTTAAATCTCTTGTGCCACCATTAATGTGTGCATGGGGTTTTGCGCAAACACACTCGTATAAAAAATTATACTCTTTCACCAAAATGTCGCCTCATTCACCATTAAGGGATTTGTCTCTACATTTCTCTCGACACCTGTGCCCTCCTTCCGTCCCCCCTATGCCTTTGTGTCATATCGCAGGTTTGGATTACCTCTTCACTTCCTGAGACCTGGAGATAAACTGCTAACGCATGGATTTATGATACACCCACATAATTTTGGGCCCGAGGCAGGGTGTCTATAAGGATTTTGCCTGGTCCCCTTGTTTGTGTCATGCGTGAAGGCTGCCTCAGTGTGATGCCAAATTCTCCAAACAGCTGCCGTGGAAAGCGGCTTGTGGTACGGAGGATGGCAGTCTAAGCGGAACGACTTGAAATTGGGCACGGCTAATACTCGTTACGTAACGCGGAAATGAAGTTCAACAGAATATATCGGCAGTAAAAGGCCTTGTTTAAATTTGCTTCGCATATTAATTCATTCGTCGTCATCATCATCATTATTATCAGCCATGATCTATCTGCTGCTGGATGAAGGCTTTCCTAAGCCATCGCCATCCCTCACGGTCTCTCGATGTAAGAATTCACCTGGCTACTGCACACGATTCTAGATTTGAAGCTTTCGTGACTGCAAGGATTCATACTCTTAGTTCTTTCGGTAAAGTCACTTAGGTAAAAAAATGAAATAAAAATTAATAAAAATAAAACAATAAAATCACGACGTTTCGGAGGCAACACAAGTCTCCGTCATCAGGTGGGACCGTCACAGCCAGATTTGCTGCATCACTTGCTGCAGCAAATCTGGCTGTGACGGTCCCACCTGATGACGGAGACTTGTGTTGCCTCCGAAACGTCGTGATTTTATTGTTTTATTAATTTTAATTTCATTTTTTTACCTACTGCACACGAGCTGATGTTATCGCTCCATCTCCACAGTGGGTGTCCTCTCTGGCAGATGCCTCTATTGGCTGCCACCCCATCGTTTGTTGAAGCCACGGCCCATCATCCCATCTTGCAACATATCCTGTCCAAGCCGAATTATTTTTGGAACTACCTATATTTACTGTATGTCTCTAACTTGTAGATGTTCTTAATATTTGCTTCTTTGCACACCTTTAAGCTTTTGTTTCATTATTTATTGGCAATAATTTACGTGTCTGCTCTCAGTTGTGTATGGGTTTATGTCCAATTGTATTAACTGCTGTTGCAGTTAGATTCTGTATGAATCAAAATTGCATTGTAATTATGTTGTTGTATTTGTAGTGTGAAAGTGTGTTTATATTTAATCGCGTGGTTTTACCGCATTGGTGTTTTATCATTTATCTCTCCAATGTGTAAAGAGCCATAGCATGCGTGTCATGAATGAATTTGTTCAGCTTTATCAAACTTACAAGTCCTGAATTTTAAAACCACGTATCCTTATTTGGAAATACAGTACTGCGTATAAATGTTACACACCTTTGGCTGGGCTCTATCTTATGGTTTATATTTGACTTAAATTAATACCTGGCTCATTGCGATCAAAACTCAACTCGAGAGAATGGTAATGGCTGTCTGTAGTGCTCATAACAAGCTGCTGAAGACGACCGCTTGTGTTGCGATCGAAACGTCGTAGTTTTTTGTTATTTTTTGTTATTTTCTTTGAACCTATCTATGTCGCTTTACCGAAAGACTCAATAATAGCTTGTACAACACGATCCTGGACATCTCATCGGATTCCTCCAGTATAAATACACCGTCTGATTCTGTCGGATTTTCCATGAATTTCCATATTTCGTAATTCATGCGGCTGTTCGCTTGGTGCCGCGCGTGCCACCAGCCTCTCCGTCTTGACGCACGCGCACGGCGGTCACGTCACCGTCGCATTCCGTGTCTCGCCACTCCGTCTGTGTCGGCACACTGCCCGTGCTTGTTGTTGTTGTTGTCGTCATTGTGAGAATTGGTTTTGTTGTTGTTATCAGGTTACATTTCATCATCGATTTCGTCGTCATCGTCATCCCCGTCATTGAATGTTTGTATTACTTATATAATTTGTTCATTTGGAAATGTTGGCAACAACATCCAGCGGTATATTTATATCAGAGTGGTGCCCACAACGATTTTGATTACGCGACGTTAAATATCTACAGTCCGACACATATATATTTATTGTTCAACGTAGAACATCGAAACGTGAGGGTGTTTCTTTTTCGATTTTGAGTAAGTAAAATTGTAAACTGTGGTGACTGGATGCAGAATTATTGGGAATGTTGTGGAATGTTTGCCCCAAGTGAACGTGGGACATTTGTGAGGATACGCTGTTCTGATGACCATGGCTGGTTGTTTTTTTCCGTTGACTTGGAATGTTTGTGTGCTTTCAACGTAATTTTATTATGTTGTTTATCATGTTTATTGGTATTGGTTGTTTATTGTGTTCTTTCTGGTTCAGCAGTTACACTGCTGCATTATTTTTTTGTACCTGAAGACGACCGCTTGTGTTGCGATCGAAACGTGATTTTTTTTTCTACTTACGTGACTTTACTCAAAGAACCAAAGAGTATGGATTCATGCAGTCACGAAAGCTTCAAATCAAGATTAAAACAAAACAATTTTAGAAAGAGACGTTATGTTCTGATATATATTTTTCAATGCAGTATAGTAAATAAAAATATGAATGTGTTCTTTGGTGCAGTGCTTCGTGTATGAGTTTGATTAAGGGCCATGGCCAACATCACTGCAGAGTGAGAACTGATCCAGTCCTGTGCTTCCCCTATTCCCCATGCAGCACTGACCAGCACAGTGAAGTATGGTCAAATAACCCCCATAATTGACACGATGTGCGGGGAGGCCTTTATCCAGTAATAAACTGGCGATTAATTAAAATACATTTGTATGTGATTAGCCTAGATTTGAAGCTTTCGTGACTGCAAGGATTCATATTCTTGGGTTTTTTCGGTAAAGTCACGTAGGTAAAAGTTTTTAATTTAAATTAATAAAAGTAAAATAAAATAAAAATCACGACGTTTCGGAGGCAACACAAGCTTCCGTCTTCAGGTGGAACCGTCACAGCACGCTTGCTGGATCTCTTGGAATTTCTCATTTACTTGATACAGCGAGCGTGCTGTGACGGTTCCACCTGAAGACGGAAGCTTGTGTTGCCTCCGAAACGTCGTGATTTTTATTCTACTTTTATTTTACTTTTATTAATTAAAATGTTTTACCTACGTGACTTTACCGAATAAAACTAAGAACATGTGGTTAGCCTATTGTGCTATTAACGCCGTGACCCGAGTTTGATTCCTAACCATGGCTCACATTAGTGGCGAGCGATATTTAAATTTGTCCTAAACCCCCAACCTCACTCCCCTTTACCAAAATGCATCGACCACTTTGGTGAAGTATGGTAACCCACGCGAACAACACAGTATGGGGAGGCTTGTATGAAGCAGTCAGTGGATTAACGAATCCCTGCATTGGGCGTACCACAAGTTGTTAATTTCTCCACGGCTCATGCGTCTACAATTCTCTTGATTCTCCGATTTCACATTCACATAACCATCTCCGCTTGGGCTGGCCCCATTGCACTTGTGCCCCGCTCACTTCGTTTTGATACCAGGACGCTTGGGCAACGCTAATTTTAAACCTTTAAAACAGCTTGCCTTTAGTGGCTTCCCCCCCCCACCCCCTTTTACCACCTGATGACGGTCCCTTGTGTTGCGATCGAAACGTCGTAGTTTTGAAAATTATTATTTTTTTACCTATCTACGTGAAATGGAAATAATAAAATAATAAAATTTAAACAATAAAATTGTCTTTTTATAGTAAAATAATACGAATAATAAAATAATGATACAACATTTTGCAATTTTATTATGTTTTATTTTTATTATTATATTATTTATTATTTCCATTCTACGTGACTTTACCGAAAGAACCAAGAAGATGAATCCCTGCAGTCACGAAAGCTTTAAATCGAAATCTATCTACGTGACTTTACCGAAAGACCCAAAGAATATGGTTAATACAGTATATATATGAAACAATACTTTACTGCAGTACTAAAATAAACCATAATATATAATTGGTGCTGTCTTATATAACTTGTGATGAGCTTTACACTGCCACTTGCATAATATTAGCCTACTTGGAAAATATTTAGTGAATCATTTAAATAACGTCTCTAGTAATATTAAAAGTTAGTGCTTCTATTCGTCTGTCTTTTTGTATGTGTTCATATGTGTACACGTGTGTACCTGCAATAATAATAATAAGTACTTAACCACACAGGTCAATGTGAGTTATCACTTTCCACCAATCTCAGCCATGGCCTGAAATCTAACTCAGGTGACTGGGTTAGGGATATGTCTTTGTTGTGTGTTGGTGAAGGTGTTGGTGCACTGCCAACTGCAGCCTAAATCAACATGTCATGCATGGTGGTCACCCATCAAAGTGCTAACCAGGCTTTCAACCTGCTTAGCTTTCAAGAATGGATGAGATCGGGCACATTCCACATGATTTGGTTGGAGGCATTTGTATGTCTTCATTAATATGTATGTGTGTCTGTGTTCCCACAGCTAGAGCAAACCCAGAGCCAGCCCCTGGTGCCTGCCCATCCAGGTATGGAGGATTACATCCGTTTATTTTCTCACTTCTTGGTCAAGATATATTGTTAACACACTTGGCACAGGTCACATGTCTGATACACAGGGCCATTCCAATTGCGTGCACAGTGGCACAATCTTCCCACCTTCAGTCTGCCTTGCAAATCTAACTTTATTATTTTGTCTCAAAATAAACTTTTTTGAGAGTCATGTATATTTCACGACCGAACGTGTGTGCGTGGTGTGCACATGGTTTTGACCCAACCCTGCCTTGTGTGTGATATCTGCTTTAATGAGCACTCACAATATCTACACTTTCTCCTGCATTGCATGCATAGACGTAGGGGCACCATGTGATGTGAGACAGGATAAGAATGAATGTGAAGGTAAACTGTGCCGCAGTGATTTGCCACGAGGAGGATTTGCCCATGATTTTTTATTTTTCAATTTTAATGTTATTTACTACTTTTGTTCCATTGTGCAGTCAGTGCCATGTCATGAGACAACTTATATGTCCATTCAGAACAGTACATGTTCGTGAATATCCCGTGGAAGATGATATCACAGAATTACTTCAAAGATTCCTTCGAGTGACCTTGAAACCACACGCACCCTGCTGCAGATGTTTGTCCCTTGGCAGTGAAACTGAACCTTTATTTTCTCAGAGCTGGAATTTTGCCAAATCAGGTGAAAAGCCAAATCTAAAATTATGGTTTAACTTGTGCAAGCATTAGTGACTGGCCTGAGATCATCCATTAACTGCACTTGAGAACCATATTTAATTGTGGGTGGCTAAAGGTTTCAAATCCAAGATCTCAGTGTTGTCAGATCAGTAGTCCACTACTTGAGCCACCCAGCCACAAAAACATATGAAGTTGGTTTGGCATTTTACGTAGTATCTTAGGCCAGAACATTTTTCACCATCCTTTATATGATTCAACAGTGCAAAGTGTTGGATAACAATTGCTGTAATGTATGCAATAAGGGAAGTAGGGATGTGTTCCCAATTTTGGGATGAATCTGAAAAATGTGAAAATCGGGCGTAAGTAAAACATTTCTGACAATCTGAATTGTGTTGTTGTTTTGGATTGACCCGAAATTTTGACGTCATTGGAAACTAATTTCCAAAAGGAAAGATGTATGGATTACCTTACCTAGTGCTTCTATATGTATTCTGTCCTTTGTATGTATGTTGAACTTTTTTCGTACCGTACGCAGCCAACCGCACTAATCGGAGCTGTGGGGGAGGGACAACAAACTAAACAGAGAAAGTCGTGCGAAATAAATACGTTTTAAATGTCTAATTTAAAGTGGCACAGTTCCAGTGGGCTTCGAATGTCAGAAATGAAGAGTGGTCAAGACAGTTGCAGAAGCACAGCTAAAATTAACCCGTAAAAACAAAGTTTTTCACTATAAATCCTTTATATGCGTGTTCAATGGGCCACAAACCAGCCCACATTGGTCTTTGAAATGGGCGGCTAGAGTCCTCTCGTCCTCTGGCTTGAGATGGCTGCCACCTATGGCTCAGATGATTGCCTGCCACCATTAAGCAATTGGTAATTAAATATAAAAAAAAATACCTAAAAAGTGTAACATTTTGGAAAAAAAAATTCACGAAAATAAATTGTCACGCACAACGAGTCTGCAAAATGTCAGCTCGATTGGATCACGGGAAGTGGGTTAAAAAACGACCGAAAGATTTGCACGGTCGTAAGCGCGCAAGCAAGCAAGCAAGTGAACTTAATATAAAGGATTTAAAAAAAAACACAGTTACCTGGTTCCACATTAAATCCTGCAGCTGGGCAGGAGCAGAAGAGGACGACTCACAACTCGTGTTCAACAGTGACAGAAAAAGCCCCAGCGCTGGGAGCCCCGTCCTGTCTGGTCGAGGTGAGACCACACCCTGACCATGTCGATGGAGCCAAGTGTGCGTTTGTCTACGGAATAACTTGCTCTTGCCTGGCTCGTGGTGGCGTTGTGTGTGTTTGTGTGTCTGCGCCATTGGTGTTTCCCGATCTCTCGGCCAACATCAGTGATGATTATCTGAACTGGTCCTGGGCCTCCGCTAGGTCGATCCAGCCTCAAATGAGTATCTGGTGCAGTGTATAAACATTTCCATTCGGGAGACAAAGGTCGTGGTGCAGGCCACCCACCCCGTTGTGTGGCATGCCGGACTTAATAGGTGCTCGCTCACAGCACTTGTCTCTGAAGTCTGTCAAGGCTATATGGTGGAATTTTGCACCATATGTGCAAATGTTTTGTTTATATTTTTTCCATCATTCATGTATCATGTCAGATTTCGTATTAAATCCGACATTCACATTCACATTGTGCCAAATCCAATGCAGGCATGCATGGTTAAAGTTAACGTATTTATTTCTTTAATTAATATGATACACTGCCATTAAAAAGAAAAACTAGGAAGTTTAAACATTTATGGGAATGATACTCAGTATAGAAATGAGAGATGTAAAACTCAGGCAAATTATACAGAAAACTCAGCCACATTTATAATTAAAAGTAAAATGTAATTACTGTACAGTGGATCATTCTGACACAAGTCTGAATTAAATCCTCACCATCAATTAATTGTATAACTCTTTTCATCAAATTCATCTTCATGCGTTTCCACATTTTTTTTTTCCAATTAGAATAATTTAGCTTCAACCGCTTCTTTTGGTAAACATGTAAAAGCAAGATAATGTTTTAGGGCTGAGAACAAAGGAGGCGTGTGATAACCTGTTTATAAAAGCCAGAAATATAAACAGGTATCTGAGATAATCCTCTCACCAAATCACTCAGAATGCGCACAATATCGTTAGATCTCGAAAGCTAAGCAGGTTTTACCATGGATACCGTTCTAATGGGTGGCCACCACCCTTAGCAGGTGTCATAGGCTTGTAGGGCTATGTAGTGGGCAGTGTGGCAAGATCCATTGTCGCAATGTATTTGTACGCTTGCACGTCCAATGCTGCCCGCATTCACCAACTGACCAGTGTGGTGAAGAATGTTCAAGTGACCCTCATCCAGCAGTGGGTGCCTGTGTCCGTATACATGTACAGCACAATTGAGACGAAATACAAAAAAAGCAGAGCATACATTCAACCCCCTTATCAATTTCTCCACCTGTGACCTTCTGTAATTTAGCGCTACGCATGTGTGTTTTTGTTGCCTGCACGTCCTGCCGTGCTGGATTTTACGCTGAGTGGGAACCAACCTTCCCCGTGCTTCTGACTGACGCGTTCACCCGCGGCCAAGTCTCGTCCGTTCGTCCGTCCGTCTGCCGGTCACGATTGTGGTTGACCGAGAAGAGGCGTCGTTACGTGCGCGCATTGTGCGTGGGTTGGGTTCGCGTGCGTCATGTCGTGTGACTGTCTCGCCTTGCGCCGAGTGATTTGATCCCTATGGCTTAACCCTGGGGTACCAAATAATACGAAATGGCCGAGGCAGTTAAATATTCTATTTCTGGGACACTATTTTTTCCAGGAGTGTACTTAACTTCGCGACTGGGGTACCAATCAATCCGAAATCAGTGCTACTCCGCGATGTCGAAACGCCAAACATTAGCATTAAAAAATCCGTTATCGACAATTTTAACTTTGAATAGTGCATCGTGTACAGCTCGTCGAGATGAGTCGATTGCCGCATCGCTGACCCTCAACAGACTAAAAATGACTGCATCACGGACATTAAGCGAGAGCCGGGGTACTATGGTACCCCGAGGTACTATGGTACCCCGAGGTACTATGGTACCCCGAGGTACTGCCATAAGGTTCAATTGTGGAGCTACGTGATCTGCTTTAATGGCCGTGCTCTCTATCACATTAAAGAGGGGGGGGGGGTGTAATGGGCAGCATGAGATTTGTGGCAGCAGTTTTCATAATCTCTCTCTCGTCTCGGTGACATGAGATGAGGCAGGCAAGTCAGTCCTGTTGGTGAGCCATCGCTTAAATGTGTTTTTGTTTCCATTTGTGTCCTATTATCGTTTAGCGAAGATCGTTTTAATCAGCGTGCACTACTCTTTATAACGAATGCGGTTCTAAGGCACGGACATTGGCAAAGACAATGGAATTAAAGGTGAAGAATACGCAAAGACGCCTGGAGAGGCACATACTGGCAATTATACTGACAGGAAAAGAAACCCATGGATTATATAACGCACACAGGTTAGAGACATGCATTTGGTTATTGTTTAGAAACATAAAGGGCTGGAGTAGGACAGCTTACTCGAAGATATAATGGCGGGTGGTGAGACTAATCACAGTGGCAGCCAAAGAAGAGATGGAGAGATGATATGCCGATGGAGAGGTGATATTATTGTGTGTGCGGTTACTAAATGGATTGTTAGATTGCTGGACCATGAGACATAGCATTGGCTTCAGAAGACCTTCGTCCCGAAGTAGATTGACCATGGTTGCTGATGATGGTGTGCTATGTACGTCATGTTTGTGACCTTTAAACAAACAAAATATATACATCTAATTCTATTGCGAGTGTGCCACATACCACAGTTGTACCATGAGGTGAATGAAGATCATTTAGCGGTCGCTGCAAGGACCTCGCAGTCACAGAAGGAACTGTTAATTTATATTTCACCAAATGCATTGAAAGTCATTTTTGGCCCTCCGTAAGGAAAGGTTTCTGCATTAGCGTGTATGATTTAGCTCTCAGTGCTGCACTGTGTTAAGTTTGGTCATATTTCTGAGAGGTCTAAGACTAAAAAACTGCGCACTACTCTAGAGCGCCCGGTTAACTCTGAGGTTGCTACCCAGATTCGAAATCAGGATCACGGCTTTGCTGATTTTCAGCAGCAATCAGGTCAATTGATAGATCTTTTGTGGTAGGGGGGGCGGTATTGCCACCTCTATGTCGAGTTGAGGCAGTGTGCGAGAAGGGGGGCGTTCTGTATAAAGCAACTTGTAGAAAATGTGCAGGGAGTATACATTTTTACTATTTACTGTCAATTATAAAAACAATTCTCCATATCTTCCGATTTTTCCCTCCACATTTAAAAAAACCCGTTTAAGAGTATTTGGCTGCTATAGATTTTCCACGTGAAAACCCACTTCGTTGAACTATCATTTGTGGCTAGGTCGCTTCTGAAAAAGAGCTATTTGCTCATTGGGCCTTACCTGGTAAAATAATACTTTAGTTGTACTTTAGTTTATTGTTTATTTAAATCAAAATCCAGTTTGAGTATAATTTAGCTGTATAAATACTCACTCACCCGATAGTGACCTCGGGCAAGATGCCACATTGTCCCCTGGCTGCCCCCTACACTCACTGGTGTCCATCCTTCCACTGTTCCACTGCCACACAATTCTCTTGTCATGTGCTCCCTATTACTCTAACTCAAATTATAAATATTCTTTGGGTCTTTCGGTAAAGTCACGTAGATAGGTAAATAAAAAATAACAAAAATAACAAAAAACTACGACGTTTCGATCGCAACACAAGCAGTCGTCATCAGGAAACGACGACCGCTTGTGTTGCGATGGAAAGGTCGTAGTTTTGTGTTGTTATTTTTTTTTTACCTATCTACGTGACTTTACCGAAAGACCCAAAGAATATGAATTCCTGCAGTCACGAAAGCTTTAAGTCAAGATCAAATTCTAAATGTTTGTGGTTTCACTCTTCAAACACACCAGTGGGCTGAAGAAGTAACTAATTGGCGTTTTGTTAACGTGACACATTTTTTTACTGATTGGCCATGTCGGGTGGTGAAGGGATGCGACATATTCATACTTACGCGATCTAAGCCAAAAGCATTTATTACGAATACTTTAACCCTGTCCACCCCCCCGACCCCCCGGGCCACGAACATCGAATTTTAACTCCCCGCCCCACACTGCGCACGTGGTGAACAGAGTTGTTTATTTCACGGTTCTGTGTGCAGCGTGACACTGACACTTGACACCGCGAGGAACAGGCTCTTCCCATAAAAACGGACACATCAGCTGACCGCCCATGACAGTCGGGGTGGTGGGGTGGTGTGAGGGCTCTTTTGGTCATCAAGTGCAAGAGCCTGGGACATCAGGAGCGGCCATGTGCAGTACCAGATTTTTTGACATGTAGTGGGGTTTTGTATGTTTGTTTGTTATTACGGCAGTAAAGCATTGCTATTGTTATTATCGATCAGGACTAAACAAGCACAAGGAAATATTTGTGCGGGTTTTGCAAACTGGAGCCACGAACTGCACTCCCGTTCTTATTCAAACGGCTGCCCATTCCTCCTAGATTCTAGCTTCGATTTTTCATAAAACAGCCAACCCCCTCCAAAAAAATGTCTTTGCCGCCGGGTGCCTATTTATGTTAAATAATTCATGACTGCTCTGTGTTATCACCGCATCGTGCCGTTTTTACAATACAGTTATAATTAAATGATTAAAGTTTAAACAGCCCATAAAAAAGTGTAGTTACCGTATTTGGCAAAAAGGCACAGTGGTACATGATTCAATATTTTATCACTAAGAGACCTTGAAAAATATTTATTGGAAGAGTCAGTTTCCTTATGTGACATGTGACACAGTAATGTGATTTGTAAGGGCGCCGATAGGCAACTTATTACGGCCTCGTATATATTGTCTGCTATCCATATGTCCATTTGCTTGTCCGTCCATATGTTTCATGTTAACTGCAAATCCCTTCAACCAGTCACCATGAAATATATCACGCAGCTTACCAGTACCATTCCCCAGGTATGCATCATGTTTGGCAATATTGGTAACACAATACTTTTAAAAACTGAAATGAAAAGAAGAATGTGTTTGGTATGGTCTTGAACAAGAAAACAGAACTGAAATTGAAAAATTGCGCAAAGAAGCACGGTATTATTGGAATTATATTTAAAGACCGAATAGGAGAACTAGTGTATTATAGAACATATGCAAGTTAAGGACACCATTCAAACTGTAAAACAAAATAATTGGGCTTGGACAGGACAGGTCGCCAAAGGGATCGTAAAAATGGAGTGACACGCTCGGACTAGGCCGCATCTGAAAGTCTGACTACCGAGGAGATGGAGCAATCCAGAACCATGAGGGATGGTGACAACTTGGGGAGGCCTTCATCCAGCAGTGAATTGATCATGGCTGATGATGACGTTTCGTACCGATGTGATTAGTGGGAGAGTACGTAACAATGAGATCACATTCGGTGAAAATGCACCTGCTTATTGTGTTGTCTCTACACACATTTGGACGTTTCAACGTGCATATTTCAACAAAATATTTGATGATGCTGCATTGGCAATGGTGTACAAGTACAATTTACAAAACAAGCTAAATATGTGTCAACAACACCACTGCCTTAAAAGAAGAATATTTAATTGGCAACGTCTCAGGCAATGGCTCTTCTACATGGCACATAAAATCCCGTAACAAAATGGCGGCTACTCTTTTCACTTTCCCGCGTTTGTTTTACATTCGGATCTTCAGGTTTATCAGTTAACAGATAGTCGTGATGCACGTTTAACCAGTCACGTATTTAATGATCCCTAACTCATAACATGGCCGGAGAAGCTGAGCAGACATGGGCAGTTGAAATGTGGAGTGTCATGAGAACCTGATTTTTTTAAATCCACGTTTTTGGTAAAGGCATGCATAGAACCATACACTGCAGATGATGGAACTGATATATACTTTTTATTCTATAAAAAAAGATCTTGGTAACTAAATTGCAAAATATACGATGATTATTGGCCAGGAAACCAAAGAAATTGTATTTAAATACATAATCTCTATCAATAAAGCCATTATACTTATTGGTTCTTTCGGTAAAGTCACGTGACTTTACCGAAAGAACCAATGGCTTTACTGATAGAGATCATGTATTTATGTATTTAAATAAAATCAAATATTTTATTTCTACCTACGTAACTTTACCAAAAGAACCAAAGAGTATGGATTCCTGCAGTCACGAAAGCTTCAAATCAAAGCCATCATCCTTGCCTTAATTTTGTATAGTCGGCTGCTGCAGGCATTGAAGATAGTCTCTTCTGTTGGCTGCAAATTCGTTGCTTATAACTCTCTCCATCTGTTGTTGCCTCTTCGATTGAGATGTCCTCCCCAAGTCCACCTGCTTTATGCTCGTGAATGTGATATCTTGAATTATTATTTGCACTCCTCTTCACATGCTCCTCCTCGTGTGCCCTCCAGTTATTCCAACCGCGTAGTTTTCCAACGGCAATTAAAAAAGCCATAACTCAGAATATTTATACGCTGCAGGAATAAAACCAAAAAAACAAGGGGGGTGTTCTCAATGCCTATTTTGCGTCAGGTGGTACACAAAGCAAGCTCGTGTTGGCATGTCGAGTTTATTCAAGGGGTTGTTTGGAGCAAAGGGAATGCTGTTTGCTTAGCTGAAACCGAGCAGAGATTGCCTACCAACCCGTTTGGCTGCTCATCATCTTTTGCTACATGACAGACATTGATCGCGGGCCATGAAATTGAGTCGCTGGCACCTTCCTCAATTTTCCTCTCCCAAAGAATCAAGCAGAGCCAGAGGATTCTGGAATTCCTGTCGCATGTATCCTTATGCTGACACTAATATACCGCTAATAATTCGTAAAGGAAGGCAGCCCAGGAAAGGTCCTTGCTCCAGCAACGCACGTCAGCTTTTATGCAGCGTCAAGGAGGCAGCAACGACATCACAACAAGAGCCCGGCCGAGTCCGGGTGAGGGTGGTAGCCACAGAACTGGAGGAGCGTGGTGGGAGAGACGGGCCAGGGAGCTGAGAAGTGAGAAGAGGGCGCAACCAGGCGCCTCTGCTCAGTCCAACCCCGTCTGCTTCAAACGCTGCTCGTGTTGTGTGATGTGCCTCTGTTGCTAGTGTTGCTGCTGCGTGGTGCACATCTGCTGCTAGTGCCGCTGCTGTTGCCCTAGAAGGGTCCTCGTGTACGGTGGGAGTGCTGTACACTCCAGGTGAGCGTGGAGAAGTGGCCACTGTGGTGTGCAGTGGACGAAGGGGGGTTTACTGTAGTGAATGGCTGGAGGGTGGCCGTGAGTATGCCACTGTTTGGCACAGGTGTGCGACCCTGAGCAGAACTTAAAGGACCTAAACCTCTGGATGCTCGTGTTCCTATGCCTGGGCAAAGGGGTACAGCAAAAGTATTGTCTACTGGTGTGTGTGTGTGGGTGTGCATGACGGGTTTGCGTAGGGACTAGTTGTGAGTGAATCTTACCTACCTGGCAAATAGCAAGAGTGCTGTTCTGAGTGTGAGTCTGTCGGGATTGTGCATGGTTTAGGTGTGTGTGTGTGTAATAGTTTAGGCAAGGCATGGTGCCACCTTTGTTTCTTGGAGGATGTGGCAGTGGCCACTACTACTCCTCCACCTCCCTTAACATGGCTGAACCCAAATAAATTGTTCAGACCCTTTGTACTGACTCGGCCCTGGTCTGTTGTCCGTTCACCCGCCAGGGTCCAAGTCTGATACCCCATGCTCTACCCACCCCAATTGACTTCTTTTGTAGAGTGATGCCAAAATTGTTAACCCAACGTCACATCCTATTTGCGAGTGGAATAGCTTTTTTAGAAGGACGTATCTTTTCCCCATCAATTTCAAAACCCTTTTTGTATATATCAGAAATACCACTCACACCAACAAAAGAGTGATTTTTTTTAAAACTCGGTATGAATTGGCACCACTACTTCGTCTCGATATTATCAACGCACAAAAATTCTCTCTGCCACCAAATTCCATTTGTAGGGAAATCAAATACTGCAAGCAAGCCTCCTTAATTACGCTCATAGAAGATTTTTACAGGGGACTGCATTTAAATTAAACTCATGAACCTTGAACCGCAATGCAATTCATATGCTCGCCAGACCACTTAAAAAATGTGAATCTTAAAAATTGTTCTTATTTATTTCGATAAGACTTTACTTCTCGCTACCAAACCCAATAGACATTTGTACCATGGGGTCACATGTGATTTGCATATCACAGACGCTAATAATAAATTGCTGTCGAGGCACGTGGTGATTCTGCCGCCAGGAGCCACGCCAGGAACCACGCTCGGCTCACAGCGTGTGCCCCTGCACGTACACCCACGACTCATAAGCCGTGCCGTGCGGCTCTTCAGTGCGGCGTGTCACGTGCTGCTTGTGCTCTGTGATCTATTTGAGACTCTGTCGCCCCCACGTCATCTGCCTTAATTGTTCATTAATAACGGCTTGCCTCGCGCGCTAATTGTCACTCTTTTTGGGCTAAATCTGCAGTGGCTAAGAACAATGTTCTACTTGCAGCAATTAACACCTGCACTGCTGCGCCACCCCTGCGGGGAATATTCAAATTGCGGTTCCGTAATTGCTAGAAAGGTATAAAAAGTAAAAACAAACATTGAGTTGTCAATGTTTTTTGGATAATGATCCATTGAAATTCGATCGATATGTAAAATTAATGATAATCTGCATGAAATCAGAACGTTTATTTGTGATTCAAAAATTGAGTTGGTATCCACCCACTAAAATTATTAAACCAGACACACACTGCAGAAATATTTTATGATGTAACGTCTAGCCACGTGTGTGTGTGTGTACATGCACACACGAATGGCTGCCTTTGTGCCTGCATATCCGTGTGAGCATGTGTGGTTCTGCGGCGATCTTTGTGTTCGTCTGTATTAGGCTGTGTGTGCATGTGCGTGTCTGCATGCGTGTCTGCTTTTGACGCAACTGGCTCACACCCCGTGTGGGCTATATTTACATGGCCCACTTGTCTGCTGTCAGGGTTCGGTGGACTGATCATCGCCAACAGGCCTGCTAAATTAAATAAGATTAGCACTTAGGCTGAGTAGCAGGCTCCAAAAGACTCTGCAGAAAAGTCCCATAAATTAGTCAGGAGCCCTTTGGACTAAAGCAGGCAGTCCCAGAGTGCAATGTGTGCAGAGTTTGTTGCTCATATGTGTGTGTATAACCCATTATCATGTCTAACCCATTGCTGTGTGTGTATGTCATGTTTAGTGTGGGAGCTTTGCCAGGTGTTTGAAGGAGAGCAGTGGGTGCAGGGTGACATGCTCAGGTAGGGCACACCGCCTGCCTGAACGCACCTTTTTTGAAAGGATTAAGCACTCTATCTCCAACACTCTGATGTTCTGACAGGAGTTTAGTGGGATAAGTGGTGCACTGGATGAGGGTTAAGTTATGGACCATCATACCTATTTCATGCTAGTCTTTATTATGTTTTAATGCTAGTGCTGGGAGTGTGCGTTCGGAACCCATTGCATTGAATTACATCTTTCAATTTCTTGACACAGTCAAGATGGCACAGTCAAGATGGGAGTATCAGATTAGATGTCAAAATGTAATAACCATAAACCTGACTATAACCCTAACAATCATAATCTAGTCATATACCAAATAACCATGAGCTTTAACCCATATCCCCAACAGTCTAACCTCAGCCATTGTTCTAACAATTGTGCATAATTCCCACCTTCACAATCATTTTTTCATCGCTTTTAACAACCTAAAATTTCACAAGAATTTTGCAACGACAGTTGGTTAGAAAATGGCCCGTAATAGAGGTCAATGTTACATCCATCGCGTCTCCTATGGGTCTTTCAGAGGACCTTAGGCAGCGTCCTGTAATAATCACTGTCGGCAATTGGAGCGTACGCTTCAGCATCACTGCCCACAAAGTTCCTGAGAGTGTACGCAGGGTCTGATCTGAAAAGGACTTTTGGAAGTGAGTCTGGGCAGTGGGCCCAGTCTCAGAACCCTGTGGGGAGGCCCCTGTGTTCAGTTGACCTCACATTGAGGCTGCTGCTTTACGCACACGTGCACAGATACTTCACAACAGGGTGAGACACAGAACAACAGAACAAATCAAGTCCACAATGGCAAGAACAATCTTAAAATATCTAATTTTCTTAAAGTTTGCGGCACTTACTTTTTCAGTGCGGTTTTAAGCATGTACGGGGATGTTTTTTTGTGTATATTTTGTATTTGCGTCTTTGTGTGTGCATGTGTCTTTTTGGAGGGGAATGGGAGATGCATTGGTTAGCGCGCTGCACTACGAACCCAGCAGCTTGCCTTCGATTCTCAGCCACGGATAAAGTCAGCGGAAAGTGTTATTTGAACCTCCCCTTGGTCAATTTAGTAGAAAATTAGTACCTGGTGCAGTATAAACATCAGCCCTGGGGAGACAAAGGTGGCCAGTGTATATTTCTTGCCACAATATCCTCTTATGCACCATTCTGGACTCAAAAGGTGCTGATCAACAGCGTTTTCCCCCAACAGTCTTTATAGGATGTAGATGGTTTTGGAGAGCAGTTGTGTCCTGTGAAGTGTACTTCCTACATAATCTCAGTTATTTGAGTATTGTTGCTAAAGATGCGCATTCACAGCGGGAGTTAAAATCTATGCCTGGTCTCAATCTGTCTTTGGTTAACTGAGCCTAAATTGAGCAATTGCTATGGTGTGGTCAACATCAGCAGGAATGAGACAAAGGTGGCTGGGATGTCCTGGCCCCAAAATGTGCCGTGCCAGTACTTTAACATTTGCTCAAAACAGACTTTGTGACAACAGTCAAAGAAGTCTAAAGGTAGATTTTTTTTTTATCTTTGTTTATAAAGGGACCTTTATTTTTGTGTGTGTACATACATATGGCATTGTGTGTATACATTTATGTTCATAAAATCAACACTGCACAATGAAGCGGGTGAGCTAGGTTTGATTCTTAGCCATAGCAAACATCAACGGTGATTGCTATGAGCCGACCCTGGGCCTGCTCCAGGTCCACTCGACCTGAAATAAGCACCTGGTGCAGTGTGTAAACATCGCCACTGGGGAGACAAAGGCGGTCGGGCGTGGGTGCTGGCCATCCACCCCCGAGTGTGCCGTGCCGGCCTTCATAGATGCTCGCTAACATCATTTGCCCCAACAGTCTGTTAAGGATATACGGGGGGTTTCTGTCTTTGTTTGTATTGTATACCTGGGAATAGTTTTAAATGTAGTTTTCAATTCCTATGAAGAAGGTGCTGTTGAGTATAAACAGAATCAGGTGATGCTGCCTCAGACTTTACAATATTTTCCCAACACATTTTGGCTGCCACGCTGCAACAAACGCAGCCTGTTGAGTATTCATCAGGGGGTTCGAATATACTTTGAATAGGTATACTTGCAAGCCAAATTTTTTTTTATACTTAATCTCTTTTAAAAATGTTTAATTAAAACTGATAATGTGAAATTACGTTTGTAATTGGCATTTAGCTGTGCATCGGTAAAACGACCGATGTTTTCTTTCACATTACGGTGGGGCTGTTCGGCTTCTCTGATTGGAGGATGTGTCCAGGCACGCGTTACTTTTTGTAACCTCCTGTAATTATCCTAAATGGCGGTCGACGACGCACTTGGACAGGGCACTTTGGATTCCCCGCTAAGTTATTATTTTTGTACTGCAACCCAGCGGTCAAAATACATTGGGGGGAAACATCCCCTGCTTGAAGCCGGTACCGTCTGCTACTATTTGTGCCCAGGAGCATATTCTTAACATTCTAGATTGGAAGCTTTCGTGACTGCAAGGATTCATATTCTTGGGTTTTTTCGGTAAAGTCACGTAGGTAAAAAATGTAAATTAAAATTAATGAAAGTAAAATAAAAATAAAATAAAAATCACGACGTTTCGGAGGCAACACAAGCTTCCGTCTTCAGGTGGAACCGTCACAGCACGCTTGCTGTATCAAGTATTTTTATTTTACTTTTATTAATTTTAATTTTAATTTTTTACCTACGTGACTTTACCGAAAAAACCCAAGAATATATTCTTAACGTGTATGTATATGTTGTCCCATCGGCCGCGTACCCACGTGCATTGTGCTTTCTTCCAGGAGGGCGGTACTGCCTCCCAGCTCGGAGCGTTGGGCGTGCGACGCGGCTGTTGAGGCCGACCCGGGGGTCTCGGGGTCCCTGGGCGGTGGGGGCTCCAAGGGTGCGGGAGTGGTAGCCGGGCTGGTGAGCCAACGCGTGCTGCAAGAGGAGGAGGAAGAGGGCCCTCGTTATACACGCGGCTCGGACAGCGAGGGATTCAGCCCCCGTCCTGGTGACAATCATCACCATCATCATCATCAACACGTGATCTTATCTAATGTAGATTTATATAGCGCCTTATTTAAAGGCGCTTTACAATTATGATAAAACTGTACATCAGATGGTCGTGGTTGAAATAAAGCGTGGGGGGTTATTAAAAGTGGCGGTGTTAGTTATAGTGACAGGAGAACAGGTGGGAGAGGTTAAGGATGGGTTGGGGTCGGGGTAGTGATCAGGGTAGTGATGGGGGTTGGGATTGGCTTGGACATAGCTGGGGGCCGGGAGCACGGAGTGGTAGTAGCACGGTGGGCTCGGAGAGAAGTGGTGGGTAGTTTTAACGAAGAAATGGAAGCAGGTTATAGTGAAGATGGTTGTTTAATAGTGAAGTGGGAGTTTATTCCATTGTCACTTTTTCCCTCATTGTGATCATCTTCATCCTCATCGCATGCATGATGATGATGGAGATGACAGGCTCCATGCCTCCAAGTTACGCTTGAACTTGAGTCTGTGAAATTGTGCCTTGTACACATTTTATTACAATTTTTATGATGTATATTGTGCATTCATGTTGAAAAACCACTTAAATATGCCTGTAATCATAAATCAGCATAGAACACTGAAATTTTAATCATAGAGCGTTCAACCGTTTACCACACATCCTCTTCTCGTAAGCCATGCCCATTCTTTAAAGTTATCCGTACAAATGGCACCTGAATCGCAAAAAGGCATGACCAAAGTTGTAATGGAAAAGGGTTTCTGATATCATGAGGGTGTACAAGCTAATAAAAATGCAAACCAGTTTTTGGTCTGCTTGAATTCACTGATGTGCCATTGTAGAATGAGGGCATCTGCTGGCCTTCTTGTTCCAGGCTCAGAGTGCAAATAATTATCTCTTCCCCAAAGCTTACCTTCTTGTATAAGCACAGACTTTGAAGAACCAAAGCACACCTGTGCCCGCAGGCTGCGCGTTCTATTAGACTCTGATCCCTCCCCCATCCCGTCCCGACCTTGCAGTGCGGCGCTCTGACCGAGAGGAGGCTTTCCGTGCCCCTGCGCCGCACACGGCCAGCATCGCGCGCCACCCCGGGGCGCCCCGTCAGCCACCCCGCAACCCCTTCTCGCCCGGTTTTGACTCGGAGCCGCCGGACCCCACCGCAAGATCCGAGCGCATCGCTCGCTACAAGGCAGAGCGCCGTCAGCAGCTAGCCGAGCGCTACGGCATTCCAGCTGACAGCGACTCGGAGAACGACCCGGTGTCCAAGTACGCGTGGCTGAAGCAGCAGAGGGCTGGTGGTGCCGCTGCCACCGCCGCCGCTGCTGCTGCTGGTGCCAGCGTCAGTGGTGGAGCGGGGATATCGGACCGGGAGAAGAAGGTTCTGGCGTCGCTGTCGGAACGAGAGCCGGCACCAAATTCCCGGCACCGCATAGCCGGGCGGAAAGAGGTGCAGTACACGGGACCGTACCCAAAAGCGACCGACAGTGGTGCCGTGAGTGACGGCCGAGGGAGGATGCTCCATCACCAGCATCACCACCAACATAACCATCATCAGCAGAAGCAGCAGCAACCGCAGCAGCAGCAGAGAGGCAAGCACGGGGACACCATGGAGGCATCAGAAAGAGCAAGGTCGGCACAACCGCGATATGCATGGGAGGAAGAAGGAGAGAGGTATCCACACACCGCCGCTCCACCTTACCAGCCTACCGCTGCCCCTCCTTACCATCAGGTGACCGCAACCCCTTACCAGCCTGCTGCTGCCTTTTACCAATCAACAGCCGCTCCTCCTTACCATCAGGTGACTGCCCCTCCTTATCAGCCAGCTGCTCCTCCTTATCAAATGGCGTGTGATCCTTATCAAGCCGTGGCCGCACCCCCTTACCAGCCGACTGCTGCCACTTATCCAGTGAGGGCAGTTCCGTCCTCTCCTCCATCGTCCCCAATGTCGCCGGGTTTCAGCCCCTACGAGGGCCACAGGTGAGCAGCAGCGAGTGGCCCGCACACCCCGCGCGGAACAAGAGTTCGTGTCCAAACGTGCCGAAGTGTGGCTATGCGTTTGCATCGGTTTGAATGCGGTTGCGTGCGATGTGTGCCGATGTGTGTTTTGTATGCGCACTGGCAAGCACGCTTCTCCACGTGCATCCCCGTACGTTTTGTGCTGTGAACTGCAGAGCCAAACACAGACCCCTTCACCGTGACGACGGAGGCAAGAGCGGCCATGACGGTGCCGTCCCCTGGAGACAACCGGGCTATAAGCACGTCCCCGTGCGCATCGTATCCCCACCGCAAGCCGGGGCGTCCACCACCGCCAGGCCCTGGCACCAGCGGCCACAGCAGTTCACGGAGCAGCCTCTGAACTTCCGTTCTGAGCCTCGCACCCAGCAGAGGCAGCAGCAGCAACAGCAGCAGCAGCAGCAGCAGCAACCACCACCTCATTACCAACACCACCACCATCATCAACAGCAATACCAGCAACAACACCAGCCGCAACACCAGCAGCAACACCAGCTACAGCAACAGCAGCAGCACCAGCAGCAGCACCACTCTAGGCAGCCTCACTATCATGCTCAAGCTGTGGCAGCCCCACCTGAAGTCTGGAGCCCCAGCCGGCAGCAAGATTACCGGGCCCCTCAGCAACGAGCGTCCTACAGCAGCAACCAGACAATGAGCCCGTCGGCAGAGCAGCCGGAGCACTACCGCGGTCTCGCTCACCGGCACGATCGTCTGGCTGGCTCGGAATTTTATGCTGGCGGACCCGCAGCCGGTGCGGTGCGGATCCCGGGCAGCGCGGGTAGCGTGTTCCGGCCAGTGGTGAGCGCGCGCCGAATGGCGATGGCAGAGCGGGCCACACCACCAGAGCCAAGGACACCACCGGCCACGACTCCTCCACGGGCCAGCTTCGATGACTTCAGCCGCTCGGACGACGAGCAGTACGGGGTAGGAGAGGAGATGGGGGACGATATTGCCCTGCGGAGAGCGCAACGAGAGGGGGAGACGGCCAGAGATGGGCGAATGGAACTAGAGGCCGATGAGAGCGTGACAGAATCTCCGCCGCTGCAGCCTCCACCGACCGCTCGCCTCCTGAAGAGCAGGAAGGCCGTGCTGCCCTCCGAGGTGCGGCGCCAGCAGCAGAAGGTACCGTCCGACGAGGGGAGAGCGAGGTCCGGCCAGACGCCCGATGGGGGCCTGAGGGCAAAGCAGTCACCGTCGGCTCGAGGGGACGGCGAGAGGGAGTACGTGGGCGGTCCTGACGACGAAGGAGACGGCGCCGGAGCCGCGCGATGGTGGGGCGAGAGGAAGGGGGCGCAAACGGACACCCACGGCGGGGTCGGCGGGCCCGTGATGCGCAGCAGCTCTGAGATTTGGGGCGGGCCGGCCCACTTGTCGGCGGGGAACCTGGTCAGAGCGAGGCCGATGCGGAGGGCGACCCAGGAGGCCTTCCTGACGACGGCGGCAGGCGCCCGTGCAGAGAGGGGCATGGCCGAGGGGCGGGAGTGTGAGCGGGGTGGCGTGGACTGGCTGGGCACCGATGGCTACGCTGGGGGCAGGCCGCCACCACGCGAGGGTTTGTTCGAGTCGCCCCCAGAGCCTCGGGCCCGCAGCAGATCCGTCGACTGGAATGCAGCGACGGCGAGGGTGAACGTGTAAGTGGCAGTAGTCCGAGGGCAGCGAAATGAGAAGTGCCCCGCTAGACAAGTCCTACATCCACTGATTTTACCACTTGCCAAACGCGAGTGTGAATGCAATGAAGGGTTTAAAGGGCAGTGCGGCGGGGCAGGAGTTGACGCATTGCACCTTCGATCTGGGGACCGGATTGTCTGCGTGCACCAGCTTCGCGAGGGACTGTGTGGGAGTTTGGGACCATATGCGAGAAAGAAGTGAAGCAAGGTGGCATATGATACAAGACTGATGTGATTATAAAAAATGTCTCTTGAGGTTGCCTCGTGGCTCAATGGTCAGCAGTCCTGGCATTCAAATCTGTGGAGCCACCCAATGTTTCAAGTAGCTTCCGCAGTATAACAAATTGATTGTCTCAAACAAGTTACCAATGACTAAAAAAAAAACTCGTAAAATGTTGCCTTTATCACCTCAGCGGTAATTACAGACGAGAACATTTTAAAACGTCAGTGTGAATGCCATACCACCAATATATCTCTGTAGCCGGTTGTGTGGTGTGTGGATGAAACGTGGCCACTTTAAGGGACCTCAGTTCAGTGATGTTTTCTTCCAATGGCTGTTCTCCAGCATGGGGTGATGCACGGCTTTGCTCGAGTTCAGAATTGGCTGTTTGTCTGATGATGCCAACAGCACAAATGGAATATATTTAGGCGAAAAACAAATAAAACAGAAAATTAGTAATGTGTTGGCACTCATCCACGTTGGTGGTTCTAAGCCAATGGTAAAGATATTAATTTGTTTCCATGGTGGGGATCACTTTCTGCATAGAACAACCACTCTGGATATTCAGGACATTTAACGTTTACATTTAGCAAAAAGAAGCTCGTGAAAAAAAACCCATAGACAAATCTAACTGTTTTAGTGATGACAGCTTTCACACAGTACGTAGCCAACCGTGCTGATCAGACGTGCAGGGGAAGGACAACAAACTAACACAAAAAGCAGTTCTATATCGAGTGAATCATCCAACATCATGCCGAACAACAGGCAGTGCAACCAGAATGCATATATCGGATAGCACGATTACACCAACCGACGCAGTTGTATAAAAATATAAGTTTTCTTGTGGGTGACTCCGGTTTGTCTGCTGCAGTGAGGCGCGACCTGGAGGGCCCATGTGGCGTGCCGAGGCTGGGAGGGGAGTGGGCGCCGGGGGCGCCGAGGGTGCCGGGGGCGGTGAAGGCGGTGTGGGTGGCGTGGGTGGCGGGGGCGGCGGGGTGGCTCCGGCTCAGCGCAGGGCCCGGCGCTACATCACGCCGGGGGACGACCGGCGGGCGTCCGACCGCTTCCGCACTCAACCCGTCACCTCGGCCGAACGGCACCAGACAGACAGGCGCGTTGCACCCCCGGTGATCCGCGAGATAATGAGCGGTTGTGGATTGTGAATGCTGTGTGGAGAGGTCAACGCCGTCTACTGTTTTCTATTTCCGCGTGCCACGTGCCGATGGCCCATTTTATAATTGGCATGCGGGGACGATTTATAACAATGCGAATTTTTCTACCAGCGGGCAGTTGCTGGAAATTTTTTTTTCAATTTATTAAAAATATATATATATTTTACGTCAAATAGTTCTGCTGCGTTTGTGAAGTTGAACATTCCTCTTTGAACGTTTTTTACAAATGATCGTTCTACTGGTAAGCTGCATGGATTTCATGCCACTTTCAGATGGAAATTCCAATGAAGGTGCTCTCCCTTGCATTCCAATTACTCAGCGACTTGAATTTGTAAAATCCTACACGGACTTTGCAGACTTCCAAAGCCAAATCCAAATGTTTGCACTCATTATCGCTATCTCAAAATACTCTCTGGTTCTTTCGGTAAAGTCACGTAGATTGAAAAAATAATAAAAGAAAACACGACGTTTCGTTCGCAACACAAGCGTCCGTCTTCAGGTGAGAAAAAATTACCGAAACGTCGTGTTTTCTTTTCTTATTTTTTCTATCTACGAAACTTTACCGAAAGAACCAGAGAGTATGGATTCCTGCAGTCACGAAAGCTTCAAATCAAGATTATCTCAAAATATTTTGTACCGACACCGGACAGCAAGCCATAGACATGTCTGGATTTGCTCTAAATTTTTTTGCTTCCTGGGTCTAAAGGCCACAGCTTTCTGTTGATGCTGGTTAATTGGGTGCTGAGGGGCGATGCCTGCTATGGTGGCTATCAGGCATTGTGGTTAGCATGATTTATTAGTGAGCAATGGGGAGACCTCGAGGTGACTGGGTGTTTCAAGCAGCTCATACCGTGTCAGATCACTGAGCCGAGAAGGCTGAGATCCTGGGTTCAAATCCAGGTTTCTGCCACCTATAATGAAAGTGGGTTCTTGAGAGTAGAGAGTTGATGGTGTCAGTCCAATCCCAAATGATTGCCAAAAAAACATTACACCAAACCTTGTGTTTTACATCATTTGCCTCATGACAAACAATATTTCCAAGATCTATAAAATCTGTGCTACTAGTATCGAGAAAAGGTTTTTTTAAGTGCAAAAAGAAAAAATAAAACAACTTAACGACATTGGTTATATTTCGATTTAAAGCTTTCGTGACTGCAGGGATTCATATTCTTGGTTCTTTCGGTAAAATTACGTATAAGGGAAATAATAAAATAATAAAACAATACAATTTATCTTCTTGGTTCTTTCGGTAAAGTCACGTAGAAGGGAAGTAATAAAATAATAAAAATAAACATAATAAAACAATTCTCACGACGTTTCGGCCACAACGCAAGCAGCCGTCCTCAGGCGAAGAATGAGACATTATCAAGCTAGGAGCTTATATAGGTGTAGCAAGGAGGAGCGCCTTAACAAAAGAATGTGCATATGAAGAGGAATTTAGCATACCAATGGGCAATGCGTAGGAGGTGGGTGGAGGGGTTTCAAAGTCCCATTATGCCCATGCATTATGTAGGATCAACAGCACCACGGGGGGGCGCAAGGAACAGCGTTAATAAAGGAAAGGAATGTTAATGATATGTAGCTGCATTTACCAAACAACCATGTAGAAAACCAAAGTAAAAAACTACATAAAAAACTAAAATATAAACTGATACTTACTATACTCTACAATAAGCTGAGTTACTAACAACAAATAATAAATTACAATTCTACGTCGTAAGAAGTATATAATATACTTCCATCTAAACTTTATTCTCTTAGCATATACAGTACTATATACTGCCATAGATAAACCCAACATTAAATTATAAACTGTATTGCTGTAAACCACCCTATACTTTACACATTTTAATATAACACTATGTATTATTCAACTCACCGTAATGTGTATCGAAATGGTTTATTACGTCCTTCCAATGATTGCTAAGCCTGAATCCATCTTCTCGGTTAAAATTGTCTCTGTGTTTGTATATGTGGATCGCCTCATGAACGAATCTCTCATGATAGCCAGATGGCTTGCAGAGAACCTCCGTCTTGGAGAAGTCAATGTCATGTGAGCCCACTGAGTTGTAACAGTGGTCTGCCACGGCTGAGGTGTTTGTCCTACCGTGTTTTAGATCAGCTTTATGTTCACGAATGCGGTCTGAGACGTGTCGTTTGGTTTCCCCAATGTAACTGCTACCACAGAGGCAACTTAGTTTGTAGACGCCAGGGTACTGTATGTCTGGAATCACATCTTTTACAGATGGTACCAGATCACGGATTTTATGTACTGTGTTGAATCGGACCTGTATCTCGTGTTTAATCAGGATTTTGGAGATCATTTTTGTGACCCCAGCAATGTAGGGTAAGGTGATGGTCTTGAAAGGCTCCTCAACAGGATCCTTCTTGATGGTTGGAGTGAAGGCTTTGCGGATTGTGTAGTCGGAGTAACCATTAGCCTTAAGAGCTTGGCGTACGTGTTTGAGTTCACTGGAAATGTGTTCATGGTCGGAGATGCATTGGGCTCTATGATATAGAGTCTTGATGAGGGAATTCTTCTGGGATGGATGGTGGTGGGAATCCGGTTTTAGATAAGTATCCGTGTGGGTGGCTTTCCTGTAGACAGAGTGGCTCATTGAACCATCAGGTCTCCTTTTGATTAGGACATCCAAAAAGGGTAGCTTGCCATCATTTTCGACTTCCATGGTGAATCTGATGGCTGGGTGTATGGAATTGATGTGGTCGAGAAATTGGTCTAGAGCAGGCTGGCCATGTGGCCAGATGACAAAAGTGTCGTCTACGTACCTCTTCCATAAGGTCGGGCGTAGAGTGGCAGTCTGGATGGCGTCCGTCTCAAATTTCTCCATGAAGATATTGGCTACAACCGGAGATAGGGGGGAGCCCATTGGGGTGCCCTCAATTTGCTTGTAGAAGGTTCCATTCCAGGTGAAGTATGTATTGGTTAAGCAGTGTCTCACCAGGGGGGGTACCCCAGCATTTAGTCCTTGATGAACCAAGTCTTCAATGATTGCGATGGTGTCAGGCACAGGCACCTTGGTGAACAAGGAAACCACATCAAAACTGACAAGCAGGTCGTCTGGGGACAGGGCAATCCCCTTGATTGTCGATACCAGGTCAGTAGAGTTTAGTACTGCAGAGGTGGTTTTTCCAGTGAAAGGCCGTAGGATTTCGGACAAAAAACGAGCCAGTTTGTAAGTGGGGGAGTTGATAGTAGAGACAATGGGACGAAGAGGTGTATCTTCTTTATGTATCTTTGGCAAGCCGTACAATCTTGGTGGCCTGGCTGCAGAAGGTTTCAACGAGAACTGTTTGGTCTGATCAATTAATGCGGTTGAAGCAGAAATGATGTTGTTGGTTTTGGAGACGAGGCTGTTGGTGGGGTCTCTTTTTATTTTTGTATAGCTGCCATCGTTGAGTAGTTCTTGAATTTTGTTGTTGTATTCTATTTTGTCCATGATGACAGTGGCATTGCCTTTGTCGGCTGAGAGGATGACAATGTCATCCCTCTTTTTTAATTGAGCTAATTCAAAACGCTCATCTTTGCTGATGTTGCTAGCTGGCATCTTAGCGTTTTTGAGGGTTACAGAGATTTCAGATCTTGCTACGTCTGCAGCGATGTGACTCAATCCCTTGAGAGCTACATCTACTCGAGCAATTATATCATTAACTGGTATGTGTCTAGGTGTGACTGCAAAGTTTAGTCCTTTAGCTAAAACGGATTTCAAACCTTCAGAAATAGGACTGTTACTGCGATTAATTACGACTTTGTTAACATCTAGCTTTTCAATGTGTGGGTCCGGTTTCTTGTTTGAGAGGCGGTTGAATTTGGAAATCAAGTTGTCCTTACATTTAGTCGACATAGCGGCAGCTGAAGAGGCAGTCATTTTTTCCACGTGTTCCCAATCCGATGTGGACATTGTTGCACTCAAAGATAAGTGTGATTTGTAGAGTTTCTTGTCTAACTGATCTAGTTCGGTGCGCGTAAGTCTGATTTTCTCTGAGATAAGAGCTAAGCTAGTTCTAGACAGAATTCGTTTTGCATTAGAAGAAGTTACAGCAGCAGATGTTAGTGTAAATGCGTTTGGTATTACCTTAGAGTCGCGGCATCTCTTCAGGAAGGTGAGAGACTCGATTAGCTGAGCCTTCTTATCACGGAGCTTGTTGAAGGATCTCAAAGTTATGTGGAAACCCTCCCCGTAGAGGCTGTTGAGGAGCCTTTCAAGACCATCACCTTACCCTACATTGCTGGGGTCACAAAAAAGATCTCCAAAATCCTGATTAAACACAAGATCCAGGTCCGATTCAACACAGTACATAAAATCCGTGATCTGGTACCGTCTGTAAAAGATGTGATTCCAGACATACAGTACCCTGGCGTCTACAAACTAAGTTGCCTCTGTGGTAGCAGTTACATTGGGGAAACCAAACGACACGTCTCAGACCGCATTCGTGAACATAAAGCTGATCTAAAACACGGTAGAACAAACACCTCAGCCGTGGCAGACCACTGTTACAACTCAGTGGGCTCACATGACATTGACTTCTCCAAGACGGAGGTTCTCTGCAAGCCATCTGGCTTTCATGAGAGATTCGTTCATGAGGCGATCCACATATACAAACACAGAGACAATTTTAACCGAGAAGATGGATTCAGGCTTAGCAATCATTGGAAGGACGTAATAAACCATTTCGATACACATTAGGGTGTGTTGAATAATACATAGTGTTATATTAAAATGTATAAAGTATAGGGTGGTTTACAGCAATACAGTTTATAATTTAATGTTCGGTTTATCTATGGCAGTATATAGTACTGTATATGCTAAGAGAATAAAGTTTAGATGGAAGTATATTATATACTTCTTACGACGTAGAATTGTAATTTATTTTTTGTTGTTAGTAACTCAGCTTATTGTAGAGTATAGTAAGTATCAGTTTATATTTTAGTTTTTTATGTAGTTTTTTACTTTGGTTTTCTACATGGTTGTTTGGTAAATGCAGCTACATAACATTCCTTTCCTTTATTAACGCTGTTCCTTGCGCCCCCCCGTGGTGCTGTTGATCCTGCATAATGCATGGGCATAATGGGACTTTGAAACCCCTCCGCCCACCTCCTACGCATTGCCCATTGGTATGCTAAATTCCTCTTCATATGCACATTCTTTTGTTAAGGTGCTCCTCCTCGCTACACCTATATAAGCTCCTAGCTTGATAATGTCTCATTCTTCGCCTGAGGACGGCTGCTTGCGTTGTGGCCGAAACGTCGTGAGAATTGTTTTATTATGTTTTATTTTTATTATTTTATTACTTCCCTTCTACGTGACTTTACCGACAGAACCAAGAAGATGAATCCCTGCAGTCACGAAAGCTTTAAATCGAAAAATACAATTTCTCACGACGTTTCGATGATTGCTTGCGTTGCAATCGAAACGTCGTGAGAATTGTATTGTTTTATTTTTATTATTTTATTATTTTCCTTCTACGTGGCATTGGTTATGTTGTAGAATTAAACCCTGAGTGTCAATGAGCCGATGGTGCCACGAGTCATCGAGGGCTGGCTGTGCAGTCTTGCGACGTTTCCAAATTAGACCCCGAGCCCTGCTGGGCTGATCCAGAAACAGCCTGAATGTTGCCCCGAATGCTTCCATAGACACGTGGCTCCAACGCCTCGGTCTTTCCCCTTTTGTTGCTCCCCTTTTCCTCTCTGGCTGCAGGAAAGTGATTCTAATAATAATCATTAAAAGTTCGAATACCATGTGTTATGTTACGGCATCCCAAAGTAAACTCAGTTATTTTTGTAAATGCTTTTTAAGCACTCTTAGTGCAGTATCAAGTATGTAACTTCCGCTCGCCAAGGGAACTATGCAGCCCACTCATAGCAGGCTACATGGCCCGTTTGAGCCTTGCTTGGCCAGGTAAGGATTGCCATGCAAATTCCGGCTTGCGCACTCGTCAGAGGTGGCTGCAACGCCGCATGTGTAACCCTGGCTTATGTCTGCAGCAGGTCTTGGCAAGGGGATGCCGATGACAATGCTGGTGAGTGCCATCACTCTTCAACACTGGTTTACCCACACCTCGCCTTCACAAAAATCTTCTTGTACACAACATGGTAGCACCCAGCACTTGTGGAAGCCTATGTGTGGAATACTTTTAAGTTAGCGCATACCGTATTCCTCATGGAGAAGGAATATGAAAATGTGTAGCTCATTATATATTTTCTTTAAAAGGTCGACTCATTAAGCAATGTTAAAATTGGAACTTTTACATTTTCACTGAAATATGTACTATATATAGGCATATTTTGGAATATGTTTTGATAAATGGATAAATATTTACCGTAACACAATTGAAAATCGAAACCAACATTGTTTTGAGGTATATTCCATTTTTCACTTCATTACATTTGATAATCATTCACATTTCAATCTGTCAATCCACTGCTGGATGAAGGCCTCAACACACTGTCAGTCATGGAAGGTTGCTTTACCATACCTCACCACATACTAATAGGGTTTTTCCCCTTTTTTTCTGGCAACAAAACTGAAACCTTTTTAACAAGGATTCATGTCTGCATTAACCACAATACTTGCAGTCAAAATGCAAACAAAAAACACACTATGATAATATATGCATTGTCCTTGAAACTGATTGGTCCACACCAGGGACGGCTTTCTTTTGAGCCTCGATCCAATTGGTGCTCGAACAAAGGACGCCAAAAGGCGTACAGCTCAAAGACAATGCACTATCAAAGTAATGAGGACCAGTGCGAGTTGGTGAAGGGAACTCCTGACACTGGTTCAGATTTGACTCACCGCTGCACCACCACTCCACCACATTACACAACATGCACTCTTAATCACTACTATAAGTACACATGTAAACATCATATTTAAAAACACGTGAATTTAAATAAAGTGCGTGATACATTTTTAAATATCGGGGCACGTGTTTTTCCCCCCCATCTATCAAAATATATATTGAAAATATTGCCAAATGTATTTTTATAGTATGCTGCAATATGTTTTGAAAACATTCTTTCCACAGCTCTAGATTTTAAGAATATCCTTTCTACGTGAGATATTTGTTCTGTCTGTGCATGTGGGAGAATGTGGTAGCTGAGGATTAGGGAGTTAGAACAATGAAACTAAAGACACTCTTGTCTGCTGTTAAGAATACTGCATTCCTTACATTTGCACACGGCTATTTGGCATAAAATCATATCAAATGTACTTCGCTACAATTGTTTTCTACTTGCCAATTTAAAACGTACGTTCACATCCTATGTTGCATTGCGGTTGAAAAGTAAAGGTCAAAGTGCAACCCCGTAAATGTTTTTCTCACTCCACTGCTGGTAGAAGGGCCTCATCTAGACTGGCATCAGAGAGCCCCATTGGAGGGGATCTTTACCTATCCTTGCACTCAACTTAAATATGTCTGGCAATAAAATATATACGCCAATTTAACAGTTCAATAAGTAGGCTGTTTAACACGCTGATACACAACATTTACAATTTACTCGAATTGTAAATGTTGTGGGTTTACTCTCCAACACACCGGTGTGCTGCACTAGTAACGAATTGCCATGTTTTGTTTACGTGACAAACTTTACTAATTGGCTGTGTCGAGTGATGCAGCTTTAAAGACACATTTATATTCACGCGATCTAACCCAAAAACCTATTATGGATAATATTGGTTGCGGAAGCTTACGTATTCAATTAAATATATATTCCAATTAATCTGTTCCATAAATAGGCCGTTTTACACGCTAATACACAACGAAATACAATGGAATCTATTGAAGTGTTCAGTAAATGCGGCGTGTTATTGCATTTGTTATTGTATGTGTTCATAATCAATGATGGCTTGGATCGGCTTGTGCCCACAGAAGTTGTTGTTGTGCATTTTGCTCCATTTTGAAACAGCTTGTATGTGTTCAATGCATACCGTGTCTGCTATTCTACTAGAAACGGACAATATTGATGACAAGGCCAAGCTCAGTGTGGCTGCCAAGCGGTCATTTTTCAAGGTTTGATTCTCCTAGATTATTACCACCGTGCCTTTAACAGTTGAGGAATTACACAGCTTTTAGATAAAGAATGACTACTATGTAGTTAAATACACTAAAAATAAATACATAAACTCCACCACCTGCTTCCAATTCTCAATGATGGAACAGTCCAAAATTAACACTCCCTCAAGGAAAGCCAAATCATTGCCCTTGAATAGTGAAGCCATTAAACATAAAATGACTGCTGCCGGAGCCAACATAACCACCAATGGCAATGATCTATGGTTGTCCAATGCATGCATTAACTTTAGCGACATGACAAATGTGGAGTATTAATGCTGTACCAACATCACCATCATCATCATTCGCCTCCAGCGCGCTACACATTGAGCACACTCCACAGCCCACGCCAGGTTAATTGGGAAGTGTGTTGGGTGGCTTTGCAACATTGGCACACGCAGAGTTAAGTCCGATCGGGGATGCATTTTGAAAATTATAAAGGGAAGGTGATATTTGGCCTGATTAAATATTTATTATTGACTCATAATTGAACATTAGCCAGGTCATTAGGGATAGAGCCCTTGATGTTATCAAAGCAAGGCATGGGACCTGTAATGCGTATATTGTAGGAACAGTAATCCACAGCCCTTTATAAATCCACTACTGGATGGAAGCTTAACCACACAATGTCGGTCATGGCGGTTGTTTGACCCATACGTCGCCACACTGCTCCGTGACGACTGGTGAAGAAAGAGAGGCCCAAAACCGGTTCGTGTATCTCTTGCCACCTATATTTGCTGTAATTGGGAATCACATTCTCAGTCGCCGAGTTTATTGTACAGTGTACTGCCCCACAACTCCACCAATACCATGGTGCAATTGGCACAAAAGCCATCATTCTTGATTTTGATAATCTCATCCATCAGCATGACGTTCATTGCACACACCAAACATCACGTCTCCCTCTTCTTTCATGATGCCACCTTGTCCTTCACCTCTTCCTTACCCTTCCTCCTCCTCCTCCACGCTCCTGGCTCCCACAGGAGCTGGAGAAAGCCGCGTCCCAGGAATCTCCAGCTTCTCCGAAAATGCGCTCTCGCAACCCGGCGGTGGAGCGACGTCTGCAGCGACGGCTGCACAAGCGCGCGTTCACGCAGCCCATTGGCACCCCGCCGGGCTCGCCCGCCAGGTGAGGGGGTATGCGTGGTGGGGGGGTGGGGGTATGGGGGGGTCATCCACCTGTGTCTACGTCAGGGGTCGGCAACCAAAACAAGAAGTGGAGACATTTTTTTCGAATTCGAGAAAAAAATCCAATATTTAAAGAGCTGCGATGAATGTTAACACGAGACGATGGTCATTCATATACAACATCACAAAACAGTCCTTACAGAGCCGTAACGCGGCTCCAGAGCTGCAGGTTGCTGATTCCTGCTCTACGTGGACGCAGCAATAATTACGATGATCCAAGCCTGCAACTTCCCACAGCTGGGCAAAGGCATCCCCCATTCTTCTCTTGTTTCTTCCTTCGTTGTTTCTGTCCAGTAGTGGCCTCCCTGCTGTCTTCCTCTGTCTCCTTTTGCATTATCCTAGATAAGAGGGATACAATTTTACCCACTCTGTCGGCAAAATCGTATCCCTCTCTCGTCAGTATTTTTTTATGATGTGAGTTGCCTGTGTACACTAGATTTATCTTTCTTCAACGACAGCATCGGTGGCCCCTGTTTTTTTCATTATTCTAGAATTCCTTAACTCTAAATAAGAATAATAATAACGATGATGAGATGGTTAAAAAATTATGATACAATCCCATATTCTGGTCACAGCTTACTTATATGAATATCGTTATTTGTATTATAATTGCACTAAATATGAGTTCTCTCCTAAGAGGACAGTGTTCTAAAAGATGTAACTAATGAACAGTGATGCCCATATTTATAATTTTTAAGAGCCCATTGAGAAACGAAAGCCTCTTTTTCAAGGTAGGTCTTGGTTTAAATACGTTGAGCAAAAAAAGGAAACGCATTACAGTGTGCAACTAAAACAATGCAGATCACAGCATTATATAAATTTACAAGAGAAGTTAGGAAAGATGAGAATAAATGTGAAATATTATTGATATATTCAAACAATTGACAAGTATAACTTTGAAACGAGCGAATATAATGTCGTGTACACCATGACATAGGTGGCTAGGCATGTGTGCTGCTGGTTCACCTATCCAATCAGAATGTGATCTATCTTTCTGAATTTGCCTGTCTCACTGTGCTGTTTTTTTTTCTGTCTCTCCATGTCTATGTCTGCCTGCCTGTCTGTATGTCCCCTCCGCCCCTCTGCCTCCGTTTTGCCTGTCTTTATTTTCGCCAATTTGTCCATGCTAATGTTTGTATCTGTTTCTGCCTGCCTCTCTGTCTGTCGCCTCTTCCAATCCCTATTGCCTGCCCCCTTATCTGTTTCCCTTGTGGCCCAAAGTGGAGCTGGCTTATTTGCTCAGGGCACAACCAGTGGCAGCCCAACAGCCCAAGGAAGGAGCAACAGCCCCATTCCAGTCGAACCTGAACCCCAGCTGACCAGGTTGGCTGACAAAAATCATCGTGCAAGACTTTCAAAATGAATACTGTGTGTGCGCATGTTTGTGTACGAGGAGCAAGCAGTGTGATGCGAGCACACCGAAGTGAACCCGGTGGTTGAGGTTTGATTTTGCCCGTGCACTCCCGTGGTATTCAGGGTTGCTGAAATATTTTGGAGACTCTCGGAACAAAATGCCAGATGAGGAGGCGCTCTATGACGCCATCTCAGCCCTTTTCAAAGCTCTCGTAGATTTTAGGCCCGAGGCAAGCTGCCTGTGACCTGTCCCTCCCTGTGTCCTTGTTGGTACCCTAAACAGGCATGGACCTTCCCTAGGGTGGCTCAGAACAAAATTAGTATCTGCTGCAGTTTGGTCAACAGCAGGATTTGGAAAACAATAGGTGGGTGGGTGCTTTCCAGCGAATTGAGCTGGGATTTATCAAAGTAAATATAAAAAAAGCTTCTGGTCTTTCATTATAGGAATATAAGAATGTAGGCGAAGAATGCTTGCAATTATATGACCAAATGAGGTGCTCAAATTGTAAGCTTAGAACAGAGCATGGCAATGAAGTATTATCGACATAGCTGGTGAAAGGAGGTTGCAATGGATAGAACACATCCGTATTGACTGAGGAGAGCAGATTAACAAGACAGGTATTGAAGTATATTCTTAGGTTTTTTCGGTAAAGTCACGTAGATAAATTTTTTTAATTAAAATTAATAAAAGTAAAATATAAATAAAAAGGTATTGAACTGGCACCTCGATGTTGGTGAACAAAGGGTTGACCTAAAGCCAGATAGAGGCGATGACGCTGTGATTAGCACACCTAGGAGGTATGTGTCAGCTGTGCAACTACTGGTGGTGCTGGCAGAAAGAAGGAAGTGACAGTGATGCGTGGTGGCATCAGTGGTATCTATTCAAGACCTAAAAATCGCACCTCCTGGCTTTGATATTCCTCATCGAAGACGCTGGTGTGACCATCGACTGCATCAGAAGCATCAACAGGCCGATGAGCACAACTCCTTCAAGACAAGCAAAAGTGCGCAAGTGGCCATGCAGCCAAAACTATAGACCATATCGGAGACCACTGTTGTCTGCGCTCCTTCAACGGTGGAGGACGAATAGCAAAACTACATGAACTCTCTCCTGAAGCCCCCTCATGGCGAGCAGATCCCGACGTTGGCATTTTATCTCCTGAACACATTGCCACATGCAATAATAGAAACAGGGCGCTAAGGTGGGTATGTTTGGTTTTCATTTGGCTGTGTGCTCACACACTCCACACACCCGAACAACAACTGCCTTTCGACACTAAGTGGTGGTGATGTCACCATGGCGCTTGTGCCAGGCTAAGTGCACTTTAAGGTCACGTGAAGTGTCGAATGGCCGCTAGCAGGAGGTCATGGGACAGACCCAGCAGGTGCCATCGGTTGACTGACTGAGATGACTGGCCGATGCACCACCTGTGCCCGCTACTGTGCCATACACCCCACAAAGAAAAACAAATAGACTGTTGGGGTACGTGCTATTAGCGAGCACCAATGAAGGCTAGCATGGCACACGAGGGGGTGGGTGGCCAACACCATACCCGGCCGCCTTTGTCTCCCCAGTGGCAATGTTTACACACTGCACCAGGTACTCATTTGAAGCTGAGTTGACCTAGGGGAGGCCCGGGACTGGTTCAAATAAGCATCACCGGTGTTGGCCATGAGCGGGAATCGAACTCGGGTCACCATGTTCGTAGCGCAGCACGCTAATTGTTACACTACCACTCCCCCATCCACACACCACACACACACACCCCACACACACACACCCCCCCACACACACACACACCCCACACACACGCGCGCTGCTGCTGTGCTTGCAGCTCGGGGAGCAAGCCCGAGATCGTGGCGCGTGCGCGGGACGAGGATGAGAGCCAGTCGGACGGCGCTCCGGACACCAGCACCCTGACGCTGACCGAGAAGATGGCGCTGTTCGACCGCCTGCTCCGGCCAGGCGCCGCGGGGGCCCCGCTGTCCCCCACTCGCGGGCGCACGACCCCCAGCGACGACGCGGCTCCGGGGGCGCCCAGGGACCGGCTGGTGTCCAGGAGGCGACGCGGTTCGTCTCGTTACCAGACCCAGCCCATCACCATGGAGGAGGTCAAGCAGGTGAGGTGGCTTCGGAATTCTTCCACTTGTCGATACTACAGAGGCCCCAGCTGCTCATGAACATTTATTTACAAAATCTGGAAATGGCCGGCATGACCCGGTTGACTCGGAGTGTTTGTGCAATCACCCTTTTTACAATATGAATAATAAACACAATTTTTAATGCTCACACATTTTGGGAATCAATACAAGCTCCGTCACAACCACTCTCATTGCTGCCACCCTCATCACCATTTCTGCAGATGTAACTAAGACTCCCATCATCACCACCCCCTTCACCATCACCCAGTTACAAGCCCTGCCAACATCTCTCCCACTCCCAACACGACCACACCCATCACCATCCCTACCGACATCACTCCGATCACTTCCATTCTGGCGTCAACATCCCTAACAACATCACTACGACCGGCATCGCTACTCACTGCGTGACCTCCCTGGCCTCCGCTTCACAGGCAAACTCGGGGACCCTCACGCCGTCCTCGCTCGGCTCCAGCAAAGCTGAGAAGTCCCCACCACTCCCTGACGAGCCGCCGATGTCGCATCCGCGATCGCCCAGCCCCGGGACTCCGAGATCCTCTGGGTCTTCTTGCACGCGGGATTCGCGTGCTCAAGCGATGGGAAACCCCTTTAAAACCGCCCCTAAGCACCAGGCCGACAGCCCGGCAATGAACAGGGGCTCGGAGCCCCAGTGGTCTCAAGTTGACAACGCAGGGAGAGGTGAAACGAACGAACGGGAAAGGCCGCAAGAAGGCAGAGAGGCATCGGGTGGTGGGAGAGTGGAAGAAGCAGTGAAAGATGACTGCAGGCAACCCGGGCGAGTGTCAGGGCGCGGCAATCGCGGGGACGTCAAGGCGAGAGATGTCCCCGGTAGTGCCGACAGCACGGCCAGAGGGAGTGTGGAGAGGATGAGTGCGGAGGACAGCGTGGATGTGGCTAAAGATATGAATGCACAGGGGCTGGGAGAGATGAAGAGATTGGAGCGAGAGACCGGTGCCAGGAGAGGCTCAGGTGGAAACATTCGCCGACAGCTAAGTCAGGAGATTCTGGGCACCAAACTGAGCAAAGGGGTGGATGAGGGGGTGGGAAAGGAGGAGGATGTAGAGGAGAAGGGAGCAAAGAAAGTCATGGAGAGGGAGACAGAAAAACAAAGGGAGATAGAAAGACAGGAGATAGAGAGACACAGGGAGATGGAAAGGCAGAGGAAGTTGGAAAGAGAGGAGATAGAAAGGCAGATGGAGATGGAACGGCAGAGGAAGTTGGAAAGAGAGGAGATAGAAAGGCAGAGGGAGATGGAACGGCAGAGGGAGATAGAAAGACAGAGGAAGTTGGAAAGAGATGAGATAGAGAGGCAGAGGGAGATGGAACGGCAGATGGAGTTGGAAAGAGAGGAGATAGAAAGACAGAGGGAAATGGAACGGCAGAGGGAGATAGAAAGACAGAGGAAGTTGGAAAGAGATGAGATAGAGAGGCAGAGGGAGATGGAACGGCAGAGGGAGTTGGAAAGAGAGGAGATAGAAAGACAGAGGGAAATGGAAAGGCAGAGGGAGATAGAAAGACAGGAGATAGAGAGACACAGGGAAATGGAAAGGCAGAGGAAGTTGGAAAGAGAGGAAACAGAAAGGCAGAGGGAAATGGAAAAACAGGAGATAGAGAGACAAAAGGAGATCGAAAGACAGAGGGAGTTAGAAAGAGAGGAGATAGAGAGACACAGGGAGATGGAAAGACAGGAGATAGAGAGACAGAGGGAGATGGAAAGGCAGTGGGAGATAGAAAGACAGCAGAAGTTGGAAAGAGAGGAGATAGAGAGGCAGAGAGAGATAGAAAGACAGAATGAGATGCAAAAACAAAAGGAGATAGAAAGAGAGAGGGAGATGGAAATACAGAAGATAGAGAGACACAGAGAGATGGAAAGGCAAAAGGAGATGCAAAAACAAAAGGAGATAGAAAGACAGAGGGAGTTAGAAAAAGAGATGGAGATTGAAAGACAGAGAGAGATGAAAAGACAGGAGGTAGAAAGACAAAATGAGATACAAAGACAAAAGGAGATAGAACGTCAGGAAATAGAAAGACAAAAGGAGATGCAAAGACAAAAGGAGATAGAGAGACAGAGGGAGTTAGAACGTCAGGAGATAGAGAGACAAAATGAACGAGAGAGACAAATGGAGATACAAAAACAAAAGGAAATAGAAAGACAAAATGAGATGCAAAGACAAAAGGAGGTAGAAAGACAGAGAGAGATGGAAAGACAGGAGGTAGAAAAACAAAATGAGATACAAAGACAAAAGGAGATAGAACGTCAGGAAATAGAAAGACAAAAGGAGATGCAAAGACAAAAGGAGGTAGAAAGACAGAGAGAGTTAGAACGTCAGGAGATAGAGAGACAAAATGAACGAGAGAGACAAATGGAGATACAAAGACAAAAGGAAATAGAAAGACAAAATGAGATGCAAAGACAAAAGGAGGTAGAAAGACAGAGAGAGTTAGAACGTCAGGAAATAGAGAGACAAAATGAACGAGAGAGACAAATGGAGATACAAAGACAAAAGGAAATAGAAAGACAAAAAGAGATGCAAAGACAAAAGGAGATAGAAAGACAGAGAGAGTTAGAACGTCAGGAAATAGAGAGACAAAATGAACTAGAGAGACAAATGGAGATACAAAGACAAAAGGAGTTGGAAAGAGATAGGGAGATACAAAGACAAAAGGAGACAGAGAGACAGAGGGAGATTAAGAGACGGGAGATCGAAAGGCAGAGGGAATTGGAAAGAGAAAATATAGAAAGGCAGAGGGAGATGGAGAAGCAAAGGGAGCTGGAGAGGGAACGGGAGATGAAAGTGAAAAGGGATGTGGAAAGACAGAGGGAGTTGGAATGGGAGTGTGTGGTGAAGGAGAGGGACGAGTTTGAAATGGAGAGAGGGAAGCAAAAGAATGAAATGCAGTGGAAGACAGACAGGAAAAAGGAGAATAAATGTAAAATGGAAGGGGAGAGAAGGAGAGGCGACGATGAGAGTGAACGCCACCGTAAGCACGTGGCCGAGGGAGTGGAGGAAGAAGTTGTAGACCGGGCGCTGGATAGGAGGGGGTCGGAGAGGACGACGCAGAGACAGATTGATGAGGTGAGGTCAGAGAGGGCGCCCGGAAGGAAGGCGGAGAGAGGTGCGCACGGTAATGTTTCTGACAAGGGGCTGGGAACGGGTGTCGACAAGCGAATTGTGACGGGGCACGGATTGGAGGAAGTCGAAGAGAAAAGAACGGGGCAGAGGGATAGGAAGGAACATGTGGATTTCGAAGCGGAGATAGGGGTCACTGGTGCAGGGGAGAGACCGTTGAGGCAGCAGCGAGCCGAGCAAAGAGGCAAGGGCATTGAGGCACAGGGAGTGACCGAGTTGACGGCCACAGCGGACGACGCGAGAGTGAGACCCTCATCGCTGCGCACCAAGACAAAGGGGACCGAGGAGGCCATGGAGATGGAGGGCGTGCAGACGCCGACTACTGCTGGTGCGTGAGGCATGGAAACCTTCCAGTCATGTGTGTTGCCTCCGTATCCACTCACCCGTTCATTTACACAAACATCAATCAATTGCATTTACCTAGGAGACCTCCACCTCTGGTCAACTCACCTGGAGTGAACCCCGTTCTAATTGGAGCTCAGGATCTTAGCAGGGTGTCCCCAAGATCGAGCTTAGATGGTTGACCACCGTGCGGAATTCGATTTTTCTGCGGGACTATGTGGTGGGCCGCAGAGGGCGGTCCAGCAGCATTTGTTGTTGCACTGTACTTCCTCGCTCTTCCTGTGTCTGCACTACCTGCCTTCACCAACCTGCACTGAACATTATGAAGTACGGTTAAGAGGAGTCCAAAAAAGATATAGATTTTATATATATAGATTATTAATAATACTAATATGACATTATGCAGGAAAAACAGATAACTCATCTTGTCCATAAAAGTGTGTATGTTGTTAATCGGGTGCTTTCCAGGTGTTTGGCCACATGCTTCTATATGGATTTGTATGAATCATTGCCCATGTCCACGTATTAACAGTGAGTTCCCTGTCTCTTGAACCTCTCGCCCGGCAGACGTAGACGCATTGGGCCCCGCTCCATTGCAGCAGGGCATCGGTAACGCCACGTGCTCGGCCTTCCAGCCGTGGCAGCGTCCATGCCACCACGTGGCGGCCAAGCCCTGGGTTACCAACGTCGCTTCGTCACCCACAAATGCCGCCGCGAGGCCCTGGGTGGGTCCCCCGACGCAGGCCACTACCGCCCCGTCGCAAGCACACGGGCAGTCGCACTCATCACCCAAGCCCTGGGTAGCAGCCACGAAGCAGGGGGCCGATCGACAGGGAATGCAGCCGCAGCAGAAGGAGCAGCAGGGAATTGTATCGCCCCAGAATGAAATGCCAAAGCAGCAGGGAGTGCCACAGCAGCACCAGAAGCATCAACCGGCTCTGTCCCTACTGCAGCTGCCGCAGAAGCAGCCGCCCCCAACATCACCCAAGCCGCGAGTGCTGCTCGTGTCCGTGCCACAGGAGGGGCCTCTGTACCGGGCATCCCCGCAGACCCAGTCCACCGGCCCGTCACACCAGGTGACTTTGTGCTTATGCTGCGTGTGCTGTCAATAGCATGGAAGTGCGTATGTGTTTCTGGATAATACTGTCTGTATACTAGGCACGTGAGCGTTGAGCCTGGATAGTGCTTAGGTCGTAATAGGTGGTGGGGCTAAGTGGTGGGTAGCAGATGGTCTTTGCAGCAAAAGCCATTCAAATAAAATAATTAGTACATTTGGTATTTTCACCATTATTATAGCACAAGCTCTTCACAAAAGCACTTTTTTTACAACAGACATAGTCTGCAGTAATTGTACTGTAGGGTCAGTGTTGCTTGTACAATTCCAAATTGAGTATTTTGCCGGTAAATTTTCAAATTCGTTTTTTTTGTAAAAAATTTCCAATGTTGAATTGCACTTCTTTGCTCCCGTGTCTCTGCTTCCTGCCTTCACCAAACCTGCACTCGTCAGAGTGGGGAAGTTATTGTTAAACAACTCCCGTAGCCCACACAGTGTGGGGAGTCCTGTTATCCAGTAGTCGGTTACTTGCACTGATGTTCATGAGACATGTAAAGATTCAACTCTCCTTAGCTCCCAATCCCTTCCCCTTCCATCCTTTCGGGTTGATAAACAGTCATGATCTGGGATCAATGATAAATTAGAATCAAAACAATTTTTTGTCTAATTTGCCAATCTCCCATTTGTATTGTCTGTGATCATCGGTCTGTCTCGGTCCCATTTGGGCACTAAGTCTAACATTCGCATATAACTTACATAAATGATATCTATTTTTTTTACACAATCCGATGAATGCATTATTCGTGTCAAAAGCGAGTGATTAATAGCATGTCTATTCCTACTTACATACATACACTCGTGCTTGTGTATGGTGGGGATGTGTGGCGTGGGGGAAGCCTGTGAATGCTGTGTAAATCAAAATGAATGATGCTATCATACTTAATTTGGAGCTTTCGTGACTGCAGGAATGACTCTTTGGTTCTTTCGGTAAAGTCACGTATAAAGAGAAAATAATAAATTAAATACTGATGCTATCATTGCAGCCACAGGGCCAGGCCATCCCTCAGGTGTCTCCTCAGCCCTGGTTGGAGCCTACGGGGTCATCGTCCAGGCTGTGGGGACACCCGGCCCAACAGCACTCGCCCCTCCCATTGCAGCAGCCAGCCAGCCTGGCTGAGCAGTCACAAAAGCAGCAGCAGCAACAGCAGTGGCCACCCATGCAGCGCCATTCTCAGCAAATCCACCTGGCATCTGGGCAGGAGTCTGAGCCACTGCTCCCAGAACAGCAGCAGCAGCAGCGGCCAATGAAACAGCCACGTGCCCATGCACAGACTGGCTCCTCCAAGGCTGAACTTCTCCAGGTGAGTTATGTGGCTTCACCTCTCACATGAGGTATTTTATGGGTTTTGTGTGCCTAACTTCATCACTGACCAATTGTTTTTGCTGAGTGTGACATCACTATTGTGAAAATAGCTGATGACAGGAGCACAGTCGGCTCGTGTGAGGCACGATATTAGATTAATCCCATTCATGAAATTGTCCTGCTTTAGATGAATTAATTAAATGACGTTGCGTAGAGGTGGCCCAAGTGGGTCAAGGGTGAAAGTTATTTGCTGGAATCTGGGTCACAGCCACTCAAGGTAAAACCAGGTTCTCCAGGTATAGTGCGTACATTATTTCATGCCAGTTAGAAATGACAAACAAAAGAAACATCGTAAGAAATTTGGTGTTTCACTTCATTTGGTAAAAATGAAATTTCCCTGTAGCTGGTAATGTTAAAGCACAGTGCCTCTTGTGTGGAAAAGAAGCCATTTGCAATTATCTCAACAGTGGTTCTGTGAGCTCTCTTTTTACGGGCCATTCCCCAACACGGGGTGATTCACTGTTCTGCCACAGTTCAGAATAAATACTTCACATGTTGACATGCTGCTGAGCACACAATTGGAATAAATTTGGGATTTTTTTAATCCAAAAATTTCCATTGTGCATGCCTGCCATTAATGGCATTCGCCATTGCACCAAATCAGTGTGGGTTTTTTTTCCTTCTGTAAATAGCAGGAGGCGCGAGTGGCTGAAGAGAGGAGCGACAAAGCAATGCTGACAGTCGCCGACCGCAAGCAACTGCTGGCGCAGAGGGAGGAGGGACGCACAATGCGGGGAACGGCACCAGGACCTTCCGCCCCGCACGGACACCAAGGCCGCTCCGCACAGCCGTCACCGGACCGCAGGGCGGCACACGTCGGTACTAATCCCTCTGAACTCATGGCATCGTAGTTAGAGGCACCAGACGTAACTAACCGTGCGAAATCGGAGGTGTGGGGAAAGGACAACAAACTAAACACAAACAGCGGTTCTAAATAAATTAGTTTTAAATCTAGTTTTTTAAGTGCATAGCTCCAGTGGTTTTCTAATATGAGAAGGAAGAGTTATTTTAGTTCACAGTTTGGCACAGAGGGTAATTCTGTGTCAGAGACACTGAGCCCGCACTGTTCAGATCCTGGGTTTGAATCTGGGTTTTAGTCGCCCATGATTGCATCGGGCTCTCCAATGTTTTCAGCTCAGAAACAATGATGTTACAATTTGTTTCTCACTTTATTTTATACATTCAATATCTGAGAAAAAAAAGGTTAGAATGACATGAAATTAACACTCTTTTCAGGGCATATGAAAGGTATGCTCCTATTTTGTATAAGAGGTCTATTGAGGTGACATCCAAAGTAGTTTTGTGATGTTATCCTGCGGCGCTGTTCTCTGAGCATTGCACGACATTCACTGCTCGCTTATGAGCAGTGCTTGTAGGAGGCAGCATAACAATTAGGCGTCAGATATACCCGTGCATACTTTGCTACAAACCCTTTCCACACATGGATTGCCCCCGTGCACTTAATGGCAATAACTTTTCAGCTGCCGTATGCCAAGTAAAAACTTTAAACCTGTTGGACGATTTTCTGTTGAAATGTTTTATTATTATTTTTGCAATTATAATTCTATTGCAGAGAAGGCACGGTCACATATCCGAATGGCCCGGGATGCGGTTGCCAGGGAGACGGCTGCCAGGGAGGCAACTGCCAGAGACGGAGGATTTTATCTGCAGACTGGCCGAGGGGGCTGGGCTGGCTCGGAGTTTAGCGATGAAGACTTTGCCTATGTGGCCAACGTGCACACACCACGGTGAGCACACGAGCAGATGTGCGGGGGCCGGGCGGCAGGGCCTACGTGCTTCGGTTCTTCAAACCCGTGCTGACAAAATCCACAACACGTGCCTTGTAATCGCACCCAGGTCACCGGATTCATTACACGGTGCACGAATCGCTGTGCCACAACTCCACTGCCAAAATAAGTGCTCGATGATATCACGAATATTTATGATGTATGACGATGATACAAGATGGATTGGGCAAAAAGTGCGAGGGTAAGGCTCTCGTCGCCGCTGGGTTGAGCACCTCGATTTGTCTCCGCGCTTTTTCCAGGCTGGACTTCAGCCTGGCGGAGCATAGGCGCGCCGTGCGCCCGCTGCGCCGAACCGTGCCCTCCCGCAATCCGCTGCGAGTGCTGGCCGCGCGCGCCGATGTGTGGTCCGAGGACGTGGCCCTGGGCCTGGAGATGAACAGCCCTCCACGGCCCCACAGCGCTTGCCACGCGCGGCCTGGTGAGCCAAGCGCCGCAGCATCGTTAACTATCGTTGCCATCGTAGGGGTCATCACCGTCGGTATCTCTGCAGTTGTCGTCATCATCGTCGTAGTTGCCACTGTGGTCGTCAGTATCGCCATCTTCTTCAGCATCATCGCCTTCATCGGCATCGTCGTCGTCATCATCACGGTGGTCATCATCGCCATTTTCATTATGATAGTGATCATCACAGTTATCATTATCACCATCTTCATCGTCAACATCATTTCTAGCTTGGTGGTTATTGTCATCACCCTTTACTATTGCGATCATAATAGTTATCACCATCAGCAGTGTGACCATCAGCACCATCATCTTCATCATAACCAGCCTTTAATTATGGTCACCAATTATCACAATAATGCTTAGAGTCATGAAAATTATATTATTGATTATCATCAGCATGATCGTAGTAACTTAAAATGTATGATCATTATCAACATCAGCATAGACTTTGTTTATGTAACACTTGTCAATGTGTATATAAATGAAGAGAAAACCATACAAAATTTCATATTGTGGGGGTGGGTAGAAGGGGGGCTAAATACATGACCAAATAATGCTGCGAAATAAAATACAATTTATAACTACTGTGTTATGCTGGGTAATAAAATGTACCACCTCAAGCCAACACCGTAACATGTATAAATAGATGTGCTTCATAGATGATTGTTATTAGAATGTAGCGAGCAAATTGAATTCCTAGTAAGTTTAGTGCCATTCTGCTCACTGGAAACCATAAGGCCGTCACCAAGCATAATACGCAATATGTCGCCTTTGGAGAGGGGGCATTGAATGTAAATTGAAGTATTTATCAGCTTCATGCCAAGATAATACTTCACATTGTACTTTTAGGGAATGCGCAAAACAATATGTTCTCAAATTAATTTTAAAGGTCAAAAAGGGTCTCTGCTCAAATGGTCAATAGAGTTGGTCCTTTTGTTTGGACCTTTGGTAGCCCTGAGCTGGAAGTGAAAATTCCACATTTCCATGGTAAGAGTGAGTCGTTCCAAAAGACTGCTCATTTGATTGACCCTCGAAGGATGATGGTCTGAGTCAAGCCTTGATTGAGATTTGAATTTTGTTGCTTCTTGACCACTTTTAACGCCACGCAACCTGATGACGCATTAGATCACCGATACACGATGCACAAAGGCGGGGATTGAGGTGACTTCCAATCCGGTGTTATTAACCAGCGCTTGTTCCTCTAGCGCTGCTGCTCAAACCATCCTCGGAGTTTATTGAGCCTGCAAGGGAGACCGCTAACCAGCGGGGAGAGCCCATGGAGTCACACACCGCAGCCCCCCCACCGCCCCCCCCACCGCCCCCACCACCACCCCCCCCACCACCCCCACCTCTTCCTGTCGGTATGCTTGCACGGTGTGCCTGTGTGTGTGTGTTTGCGTGTGATCGGTGTGATCGTGCCCGCACGCTCATTAACCCGAGTGCTGCTCTGTTTTAACCAAATTGTCCGAGCCCGTGGGTGGCTTTCCGTGATTCTTTTCTTGCTCCCCCCTCCTCGTGTCCCTGCAAGTTTCACGCTCTGTGAGTTTAACTCGGGCCACGTGGAACGCGTGTGTTTTTTAACAATGCATGCGTGTTTAATGCGTAACTCGTTCACGTGCCCCAGCCCCAAGCCTCACGCATTGCCTATCGAAGCGACTCGATATCCCGTTATACTTGCCAAGTGTTATTTGTGGAAAACAACTTAACTGCAGGAATAGGGTTTTTCCCCTTTTTTCTGGCAACAAAACTGAAACCTTTTACAAGGATTCATGTCTGCATTAACCACAATACTTGCAGTCAAAATGCAAATAAAAAACACACTCTGATAATATATAATGCATTAGCCTTGAAACTGATTGGTCCACACCAGAGACAGCTTTCTTTTGAGCCTCGTCTCAATCGGTGCTAGACCAAATGACGCCAAAAGGCGTACAGCTCAAAGACAATGCACTATCAAAGTAATGAGGGCTCGGGGTAAGCATCTACATCATTTTTGTTTGCATTTTGACTGCAAGTATTGTGGTTAATGCAGACATGCATCCTTGTAAAAAGGTTTCAGTTTTGTTGCCTGAAAAAAGGGGAAAAACCCTATTCTCATATTTTGGTACTGGCAAAGGAGGTCTAACGATGTAGAACCTCATCTGCATTTGTCATTAGCTTTTTTGAACGTAGAAAAAAGTAAATCTGTGGGTTGCAACTGTTTTGACCATGGTACCACGACAATGTTACAAGTTTGGCGGGGGGGGGATGCTACCTGACTCCACTGTGTCACTGAGGGCTCCAATGGGAGGGCAGTGGCACAGAGGTGGCACTGTTTCTTGGTAACTGTGCCGATTCTCAAAGGTGGGACACAATGCAGCCTTGTGTATTGTTAGAAGGACACGGGGATCAATTGCCCTCCTCAGATTACTACAATACGCTCATTTGAGTGTTTCGTTTTTGAAGAATTCACTTCAATTCAGATCGAATGAGCATTAATGACAAAAAATAAGGAGGTTCGTTTTGCCTGTAATAAATAAAACGTTATTGCTACCGGAGGCCAAAAAGCTATCCCATTTCCTTCAGCTATCAAGAGACACAATTTCTTCGCAGTTTTTAATCAACTGAAACGTTCCAAATATGATGTGCAATTTTTTTGAAATGAAAATTTTAATGGAATTAATAGTAATACGTATTTTTTTCGTACGGTTAAAATTAAGAACATTAGCTCCGAACACTTTCTCCACAAACATTGCTATCACTCGCATGGTTTCTAGTGCAAGGGCTAATGTCTACCGTTGGCTCCCTCACTGTGACACGTAGGGGGCATGATCACCCCCCACCACTCCCCCCATGAGTATAAGTGGAGCCACAGGATGGGTAGAAACGCAATGTCCCTCCTATGGTTCTGCTTATACTTGTTGTGACAGAATGGATCTTGAAATGGTATGAGATGACAGATAATGTACCGCCTCACCATTTCATGGAAAATAACTGATATATAGTAAGTGGTTAATTTTTTTACATTTTGAGCAAAACAACTGCACTGGTTTTTCTTTTTTTGAAACGTACAAACGACCACAGTGTGAATGGACACACGAGCATTGAGATGATACTGGCTTTTGTTGACAATTGCGTTTGATATTTGGCCCGACCCACGCTCACCACACCACCGGATCCAGCGTGGACATCGGCCAGCCAGCGGCCAGTCACGAAGCAGCCGCCCCTCGTTGCCCCCGTGGCTCCACCACCACCCCCAGCGGCTCCACCACCACCCCCAGCGCCAGCAGTGGCCCCAGCAGTGCCTGTTGTCTCCATGGAGACACAAGCCGTGGCCAAGACACGCAGCAGCAAGACCACCACGGCAGCCACCCCTTACAAGCGAGTCATGCTGCTGCAGGTCAAAGGTCAGTCGGTGGAAAATGGATGGTTGTCAACTTGTTTTAGAGTTTACATTCGGGAGCATCTCAGGAAGGTCAGATATATCCAGTTCACTTAGCAGGAACTCACGTTAAAGTGTCCCTGGCCGCTGATCAGTACCACGATTTATGTCTTGGTAGCGTGGGAGGGCTAAATGACCCCATGATGGAGGAGGGGGGGGGGCATTAGGGGGCCAGGGTAGAGGAAGCTGAGGGGCAGTTACTGTGTGGAGGAGCTGTAGCCGAGAGGATAGCAGCTTAGTTTAATATGTGAATGGCATGGGTTTGAATCCATTCTCCAGATATAGTTTCAATTCAACTTCCTTAGCTACTGCAATTCTCCACTGAGAAAAACTTCTAACTTTATTTTTATTCCATCTCAATATTACTCTGCACTATTGATATTGGGGAGCAGTGGTTAGTGTGCTGCACTATAAAGTCCAAGGTTCATATCATTGGTCAGGGGTATCTGAACTGGTCTTGAGGCCCCACTTCAACAAACGCTTACTAATATAGTGAAGTATGGTCAAACAAATGCCATGACCAACATTGCATAGAGAGGCCATCATCCAGCAGTGGATTGACAAAAAGCAGTAAATGATTGTCATTAAAACTATTCATATTATTTAAGCATACAAAAACATGTTGATAATAATTACTTACAAAAACATGTACAATTAAAAATAAAATGGAACAAACGAAAAAAAGTGTGCTAAGAAGCTTGAAATTACACTCGGATATTGTAACAGGAAGACGCAAATTACGGAACATACAAAAAGGCAAAGAAAACGAAGTGGATTTGAGCAGGACACATCACTTGAAGGGGTGATGAAGTATATGTATGTATGTTGAACTTCTTTCACAACGTACATAGCCAACCGTGCTAATCAGAGGTGCGTGATGGCCAGTGGTCAGGACTCATTATGGAGTGGCAGCCAAATGAGGGAAAGCACCTGAGATGGCATCCACAACTAAGACTGAGCAATTAAATCGGTTTGTGTGCAGGTGCTAAATAGATTAATACACCACATGACTGAGAGATGGTGACAGCTCAGGAAGGCCTTCATACAGCAATGTATCTTGATTTTAAGCTTTCGTGACTGCAGGAATCCATACTCTTTGGTTCTTTCGGTAAAGTCACGTAGGTATAAAATTAAATAAATCACGACATTTCGGGCGCAACACGAGCATCCGTCATCAGGTGTGAAAGCATGATCTGCTGCTGAGGCAGACTGCTTTCACACCTGATGACAGACGCTTGTGTACAGCAATGTATGTTGAACTTATTTCCCACCATAGCTAGCCGTGCTAATCTGAGGTGTGGGGGATTAATCGTGACGAATACTTTTTAGTGTAAAAAAAGGTTAATTGGATTATAAACCCATCTTGAGAGATTTTTAGTAGAGGGCGGGGGGGGGCGGGGTATGAAACTACTGGTTGCCCCCTCTTCCCTACCCCCCGTCCCAGAGTCTGCTAAATTTGGGGGCATCCCCCCCCCACCCCCCCTTTGCCACTTGTGGCACCGCCCGAGAAAAATTCAATTTTGTGTGCTGCTCACGCTTAGGCCGAAGCCACATTCAGACGCGGCTTGTGGAGCCCAGAGCCACCTCCCTGAACAGCGGAGACTGCTTCATTCTGGTGACACCGCACCACTGCTACCTGTGGGTGGGACACTTCTCAAACCCGGCGGAGCGCAACAAGGTGAGGCTTAAGCTCGCGTATGAGCGTGGGTGTTTGCACAACAGTCGGTGGGAAGCAAAATACACAGTGCTTGGCGCACCACACTTCTGCTCGTGGTAACTCATACGGTCAACTCTCGATTATCCATTTGAGGATTATCTGGGTTGCAGATTAACCGAGCATGCAAAAAAGAAGGGGAACATTGAATATGGTATTCCTCGCTCATTTGTCGCTTTTGCATCTGCGCTTCTTCGATTTTTAGCCGGTGCTTACTTGAAAAGGCAATCAAATCAGATGCACATTCTCCGATTTCACCCCATTCTGTGTACGTAAAACAATGAACACGTGTTTATAGCCTGTGTCCTTCTATCATCCACGCTGGCCAGGCCGCGGAGCTCGCCGGATACATCCAGTCTCGCCGTGACCTTGGCTGCCGAGCCGGGAGCGTACACGTGATCGAGGAGGGTGTGAACTGCGACAGTGGACGTGCGCGCGGATTCTGGGCCCACCTTGGTGGATTCACGCCCTACCAGGGTGAGGCCAAGGGACGACGCGGATGCACGCAGCCGTCGTTGCCATGTCAGAGCATTGAGCGAGAAGCTGCCAAGATAGTTGCCGCCCTGTGGGTTTTTGCGGCATGTGCTGTATGGCCCTCCGATGTGTTTTTACGATGTACCGCTTTTCTTTTCAGCATGATGTCCGACGTTTCATGATGTTTGACTGAGTGAAACGTTGGAAATCAGGCCGAACAACATGTGGTGGTGCAACCCCTCCATATCTGATAAAATTGATGGACTCTTTCCAGTTCCCTTTGAACAAAAAAAAATCACGTAAAATTAAGTTTTTCGCATAATTTGATACAGTTCAACTCGATGATTTTTCACATTTTGGCTGGATTGCTATGCATTAAACACCTCTGTCGCAGGGCATGTGTGAAGGTGCACGGCTCATTGTAGGTAAGAGGCAATTGATGGGACCAGAGAAGTAGTTATTTGATGTCATCTTCCAGAAACTCTTGTCTAACATGGGCTCTGATGCTTTGCCTTTTGTAACCATTGCATATAGACAATGTATCATCTCAACATGTCACCCATGGTTTACTGCAATTAAAATATAATTTGGATAAAACACTTTTGTGTAGAAATGTATGTAAACAGTCCTTCAAATGTTGTTCTTGTTGTGCCATTTTAACACTACTTTCAATACATCCTTGTGTTTAAGCTAAGGGCCACTGGTTAGTGTACTATGCTGAATTCACTGCGACCCAGGTTTGATTGCTGGCTGACTGCATCATCAGTGGCAAATAGACTGAACTTGACCTCCCCTGGGTTGGCTCGTCTATAAATAAGCACTGTAGGCGGTGTGTTGCAGTCAACACCAAACCAAGGACTGGCCCACACATCCCCTCATATGACACGCAGGTCTTAAATGTGCTCACTAACAGAGCTTGCCTCAGCAGTCTTCCCTAGCTAAACACATATGTTAGAGATTTTTGTCAGTATGTATGAGGTTGTGTGTGCATGTTTACGAGTTTGCTTGTGATGTGGTATGTCAACCCACAACACCTATGTCTCTAACTTGATTTCCTGGTAATGGGTATAGGCCATGCCATATGGCCTGAAAATAAAACAATCCTTGCAACAGTGTCATGGTGTGCTGTGGGTATTGGCTGCATTTGCTATCCGATCACTGTGTTTAAGTACTTATCCGTCCAGTTATCGACTCGCCGGATAGCGCGAAAATAGTTGGGGGAAAATTAAGTTTCAAATCTCTGTTCTCATGTGCGATGGGCAATGGCAGGGCGATGTCACCACCACCATCTGCTTGAAGCTAAGCGTCCCATGTAGGGAAGGAGGCGGTTTTCACGCCTTGGCTGCCATTTTTTAAGGGGCCTGAGTAATTGACCACAAACAAAATTTAGTCATCCATAACACAGGTTTTTTTGGGTTAGATTGCATAAGTATATATGTGTCATTAAACCCGCCACCATCTGACACAGCCAATTAGTGAGGTTTGTCACGTAAACAGAACTCGCCAATTCTTTACTAGTACAGCAATACTGGTGTGTTGGAGAGCAAATCCACAATATTTACAATCTCAGTACTGTTGAAGAGCAAAGCCACAACATTTACAATCTGGCTTTGCTGTCCAACACACTGGTGTGCTGTACGAGTACCGAAATGGCATGTTCTGTTTACGTGACAAACCTTACTAATTGGCTGTGTCAGATGGTGGCGGGTTTAATGACACATTTATATATTTATGCTATTTAACCCAAAAAACCTGTATTATGGATGATATTGGTTGTGAAAGCCGACATGTTAGAACTTAGTCAATGTATACCTGTCAACCCCTTATCAGTGCCTTCTTATTACAGACCAATTCACACCTTATTGGTCACCCCGTGTCCTTATAAATCTCAACGTTCATCCTACAAAGTTCCATCACAAGGGATAAACACAAACAAATAGACCAAAATTATGTTACAAAACAAAAACTGTATTAATGTTGATCATTGGTGTTTATGATGCTACTTATCATGCTACTGTCTGTGATCTTGGATGCTGATTCTGCTGCTTGCTCGATATGTGGATGCACACACTCATGTCGTAAATGTACAAAAATAATCAGAAAATTATGAAGGGTTAAAAACTTTTTTTATTTGGCCATATGATTTTTATTTGCATGTATTGAAATGGCTGTACGCCGTATGGACAAGAATAGTGGTAAACCGTATGGGTTGACAGGTATGTCAATGGCAATTTTTAACAGTTAATTGATGAATCGGTTCAGCTTTGTTTATTCTTTTTCCAGAAACTGCCTGATGAAACTGGTTGTGAATACCAGCGAAATAACGGTCCCAATTGTTAAACGTTGTAGATCGCACTACAACACAGAATGGTGTGCCGAAGCAGTAATATATTTGTACATTTGTTCAACAGACAACCCTTACCGATTGGCCATATCGGGTGGAAGAGGGTGTCCAACGCACGACCTGACCCAAAAATCATTTGTGAATGGTTCAGCTTCAGTCGGTGGGTTAATGTGTTTTCACGCGCATCCCGGTAGCATCGGGAGGCACGGAGGAGGACGAGTTGTACGAGGGCGTGATCGCCGAGACCAACTGCATCTACCGCATGGTGCACGACAAACTCATCCCCGAGGACGGCGCCTGGGGCCGCGTCCCCACGCAGGAGCTGCTGGAACCCAGCGACGTACGCTGCACTGCACGCTACTCACTACTCTCACTGCACACAGCTAACCACATGATGCTGGACACTGCAGATCACGCTCCCCATAAACTACCACATACTGAACACTGCTCGCCACACGAGGCTGCATACTGAACAACATCACTCATTACACACTGCTGAACACTATTCACCATGCTTTACCACACTCACCAAACACCAGAGGTGTGGACTCGAGTCATGTGACTTGGACTCGAGTCAGACTCGAGTCATGAATTTGATGACTTGCGACTCGACTTGGACTTGCATAACAATGACTTTGTCCCACCTATGAGATGTGGACTCGAGTCATGTGACTTGGACTCGAGTCAGACTCGAGTCATGAATTTGATGACTTGCGACTCGACTTGGACTTGCATAACAATGACTTTGTCCCACCTCTGCCAAACACCACTGTAAGTCAGCGTGGTCTTAACCATGGAAATGTTGGATTTCCACCTGTGGCTCCGGGCAGCTACTGAAGATGGGTGCCACCTAATATTTAAGCTAGGAGACATATTATCACACTTAAAAAAAAATGAGACTATTTTCTGCACTACCTTTGAAAGTTTTCAGTATGAAATTAATTCTTGCAACGTTTGGTGGGAATGATGCTGAGTTGCGATCATTTTAGGCACGTTATAAATCAGTGGGCCTTAAGGCGTGCGCGTGGTCTCAATGATGGAGCTTGTCATATCCATGCCCACACGTGGCAGGTGCTGGTGTTTGACTTCGGCAGCGAGGTGTACGTGTGGTGTGGGCGTGGGGTCCCATCTGCGGCACGCGCCGTGGCCTTCCAACTCGCCAAACAGCTCTGGAACGGCACCTTCGACTACACCAACTGCGACATCAACCCCCTGGATCCGGGGGAGTGCAATAGCCTCATCCCACGGTGGGCCATGCCAATGCTCGACCACCCCTCCAAAAACCAGTCCCTGTGTAGCACTTCCAAACTGTAAATCGTTTATTTCCAGAACTAGTGCAATTGCCCGTTACATGACAGGTTCATAAAACTTGTATGTAAAGATTGTATTGAATTAATTCAAATATTTATTTTTATATCATATTTCGTGTAAATTGTGCTGTTGAATCAGCACTTTGATATTGGTTGGATTTTTTGCATCTTGACAAAGCAACAAAGTTGTCCATGGGAAAAAACTGGTTCATTGAGATGTAGTCTAACATACTCAAAAGTGTGTCCTTGTAACTTATGACAGTGTTTAGCAATTCCAGGAATGATTGTAAACTGTCTTTGCTTCAGAATAAATGGTAAATTCACATCAGACGTTGCCCGATCAATTCTAGAAATGAAGACAAAATCTCCACGATTGATTCTGCAATTATTTCAGCCACAAAATTACGGTGCATTCACGAATCACCAGATGTGTGCCATTGCATAATCCTTTTTTGGGGTTGAGATTTCGAATCTGCATTACAATGGTTCCTTTTTTCAAAACCAATTCATGAGTTGGCATTCCAGAAGGTGTTAGCGTGGTGCAGACATTCTACTGTATAATTTCTGACGTCACTCGGATTCAAGTAATTACCCAATAATTAATTAACATTTTTTACCTGCGTGACTTTACCGAAAAAACCTAAGAATATAATATAATTACCCAGCATTGCATACAGTGTGCAGAGTGTCAGGCGTTAGGCACAGATCACTAAAACTAAATGTATAATGAGTTTGTGAGCGAACTTGGGGGTTCACGTGTGCACAGCGATGGATGTGAAGACTTATCCAGGGTAGATTCCCTTTTATTCTCCAACTCCAACTTGAAAATACCACGTGTCACAGCACATGCGTGGCCGCCGTTGCTCCCTCTCTGAACCCGATGGCTTCACACCAGCACAGGGGTGGGGCTACGGCTCGCGCATGCCTGCAGTGGGGGCAGCATTGCATTGCCTATGCAAGTCAAATACTTAAGAGGCCTGACCAGTAATCTTACCTATGAATGTAATTTATTGCACCCTGATGTGAATTTTTTATGGCGGGGGGGAGGGTTGGCTTATCTCAGACCCCCTACTTAACACTGTGCCCTACTTGCATTCAACTTGTGAGCTAAAGTAGTCACATCAGTATTAAGAAACTTGTCCTTTGTTGAAACTGCTGTGCTGGGAAATCACAACGGTGTCCTCTGCATTGCATGTCCAGTGTGCTAACCATTACAATATGACAGCAATTTATTCGCACATTTCTGTCCCCTGTTGTGCAGGAAGGGTCGCGGCCGTCCCGATTGGGCCATATTTGGCCGCCTGATCCAGCATAGCGAGACCATCCTCTTCAAGCAGAAGTTCCTCGACTGGTTTGATGCAGTGCCCTCGGGTGGACCTCCTCGTGATCCTGCCAGGGTGAGCCTTGATCACCTCTGCTCCTCCCCTGCATATTTCCTGCCCTACCATCCATGTAGTAGTGAGCACAGTACACTATGACTCCCATAAACCTGCAATTAATTCCCAGCTATGGATAAATTCAGTGGGTATTTGTGGTAGTAGTCGTACTCTCTCACGTGAAGCAGTCATGATTTGTGCACTGTGCCACGATCACGATTACCTGGGTTCAATTCCAGGCCATGCACGACGCCCTTGCCCATAGCTTGTGCCTCCCATAGGTTGACTCAACCTAAAATGGCGAATTATCATGATATGCGAAAAAATCTGCATCGAGCGTAGGTAGTTGGGCATGTGTGATTATGACGACACGATCTCACTCGTCATGTGCCGTAACGTTCTTAACGGATACTCCCTAACAGCACTTGCCCGAACATTCAAAATGATCAACGTCCATCTCTTGACGCCCGTATTGATTTAGAGTATTTGGCTGCTATACATTTGTAGTGTGTTGCAGAGGGACGCGCACACCATAACTTGGAGGCAAAACGTTTAATAAACAGCTCCGTAACACTCCGGGTTCTCTAACTAGGTGTGGCTATCGATCGCTATGTGCGTGTGAGCTTAAGCTGTACGACCGGGTCAGTAGCACACATGCTACCTGACCTACGAATCTCAGCTAAACTACACCACGAACGAGGAGCGGGCAGCGAAGAGCGAAGTCCTTTCCAGTTGATCCCCAAAAACGATCCCTGAATGCCCTCAGGCACTCCCCCTTTATTTTCCAAGCCGCGGCCTCGCTCCCCCCTCGGCCGCGTCATCGGCCACGCCCCCTGCTGTATCAAGCCCGGGCTCCCGGCCTCCGGTCACGTGTCCCTTAAGCCTCTAATGGGGGCTCCCGACGCTCACCAGCACTCCAGCACCCGAGGCTGGCGCAACAGCACAGTGACCCTTATTTGTGTCACTACACATTTCTACGTGATGGGCCACTTCGTTTAACTCTTTGGTTCTTTCGGTAAAGTCACGTATAAAGAGAAAATAATAAATTAAACACTTCGTTTAACTATAATTTGTGGCCAGGTCTCTTCTGAAAAGAGCTGTACAGCTCAGTGGGCCTCACCTGCTAAAAATAAAATAAAAACATATATTACGTAATTTCGACGAGGCCAAATGAAGGCTTCTGATTGGTGCGTTCCTTCCAGGGTGACGCCCAGCTGCCCGAGCTGCACCCGTGCGACATTCGCCTGATGCTCAGCGAGCCCTCCGAGTCCCAGGACCCGGCGGGTGCCGCAGAGGCCCCTCTGGAGGGGCTAGGACCCGGCAGGGGGGCGCGGGGCGCCATGGGCGGCCGTGACATTGCAACAGCCGGCGTGGACGTGTGGCACATCCTGGACTGCGACTACAGCCGGATACCTCAGTCGAGCGTGGGCCAGTTCCACGAGGGTGACACCTACGTGCTGAAGTGGAGATACGTGCTGCTCGGCACGGGTGAGGGCACGGCTTTGTGTGCTAAACACCGGGTGTGTAACGACGCGTCGATTTGTCCACTGAAACCCATCCCTTACGCTCACGGTGCATGCTCGGAATTGTCGTGCGTGCATTAAGAAGGCGCATAATAATGTGGCGGCTGGATTGTTTGCATTTCGTGCGGATGCTTTGTGAACATTCACTTCAGGGTAAAATAGCGAATGAACGGGTACAAACTAGATGATCAAAATGAGAAACAGCAAATGTGACACAAATAGCACCAACTGTTGAAGCGTACGACTCTGAATCGTTACATTTAATTGAATTGCTGGAGGAGTGGATTGTTACATACCCACTTTACATATGGTCTACTTCTAGAATGTACTATGATTCTATCATAACCCCATCTGCATTGGAGCTTTTATGTAACTAAGTCTATTTAATGTCTGAATTGCTCCATCTATATAATGCATCTATAAATCTACCATATTTATACGACTACAATGTTACTATAAATGTGTTCAATGGTAATTTGCACCATATAATTGGGTCAGAGGTGCATTGGTGACCAGATCATACTATAAGCTCACTGACCTGAGTTCGAAACCTCGTCACAGCTAAAATCAGTGGTGACCCATATATCTGAACTGGTCCTCATCTCCCACCACTTTCTCCTCACGAACCTACACTGACCAGCATGGTGAAGACTGATCAAACAACTATCATCACCGACTTGTGTTGGAGGCCTTCATCCAGCAGTGGGTTGATAAAAGTGTATATTATTTAATTATTTAGAATAAAATAACTTATTATAATTGCACCATACCTCTTATAGAGCATACTAACTCAGTATGTCTAATACTTATTTCACACATATCTATAAGCTGTCACATGGGCGCAAGTGTGTCAGCTTCATCATCATCTTACTTTATCAAGTTCAATTCAACACCCATCAAACACAGATACGCTTCCAGTACTGTACTTTTTGACGATGTCTTGCACAGAGAAGAGACTGAATGTGCAACAGGCACAAATTATTATAAATTGATGTCTTAAGTTCCTTTAGCCACTCGAAGGTGCCAGTTGTTGCCGGCTGCTGAATTTTTTTGGTTGTCACCGCTACGGCGGCGAGATGTTTACTACCTCGCCTGGTATACAGGAGGGTCGTAGGTTCGCTCCCAACCCTGATGCCTGTATATTTGGAGTTTACATGTTCTCCCCGTGGTCGCATTGATCTTTCTCCCAGTCCTCGAGTTATTCCCTCCACATTTAGAAACATGCGTTTAGAGTATTTGGCTGCTGCAAATTTACACGCGATAAGCCACCTCGTTGAGCTATCATTTGTGGCCAGGTTCCTTCCGAAAAAGAGCTATACATCTCAGTGGGCCTTACCTGGTAAAATAAAAAATAGTTTTAAATAGTTTTATATGGTCTCGATGGGCAGCAGTTGAATTACGCGCCCCAGCGTTCACTCCGCTTCGCAGTCGCAGGCGGTACCGTGTTTTATGCGTCCCAGCGAGAGCGATCGCAGCTATGCCGCGCGTGTTCTCTGCACGGGCGAGTTTCCACTCGCGCCGTGTGCTTGTTTTAATGCGGCCAACGATCGTGATCCTGTGGGCGGTGCGCATTTTCGCCGGGGCCGCTCAGACTCCCGCGGACGGGGCCCCGCGGCCGGCACGGAGCGCTGCGCCTACTTCTTCTGGCAGGGCCGGCACTCCACGGTGGACGAGAAGGGAACGACGGCACTCATGGCGGTGGAGCTGGGGGAAGACCGGGGACCTCAGGTCACTTCTCCTCAACTTTAATCATTGTCACTGTCAGCAATAATAACAATCGTAACAATGGTAGAGCCACAGGATTTGTTTTTTTTGTGTGAGAGTACTGCAATGGGATATTTGGCCAATTCTATCAATACAGTGTTTGTGAAATGAATCAAGGGTACTCAGCGGGAAAAAAATCAACAAATACAACATGGCAACATTTAAAGCTCCACACAGATGGATTCAATAATCCTTGACTGTATTGCCAACTCCTGGCCATCTGACAGCCTAAGCCTGCAATGCTTGATATCGCAAGGCATTTTCTTTTCATTCTCCTATGATACCACACTCCATCTTCCTTAACTAATAAGATCTGACTACACTGAGCACATTCAGGGTGATTTGGTCATAGGTTAGATATCACTGTCATTATATCTCTTGACAGGGCCACACTGCTAAAACAATGACCCATGTGCGTGTTTGGGCGCGAGGAGTGCTGGTACAATGCTCAGCGCAATGCATTACTGATCTAACAATCGACTCGAGTTTGAGAACTTGTCCTGCGCTTCCCCTAAGTGAACTCAGCCGTAAATGAGCACCTTGTGTGGTGTGCAAATATCAACACTAGGGAGACAATGGTGGTTGGGGTGTGGTTCAGACCACACCATTCCTTCACGTGCCATGCTGAACCTTCATATAAGTTTGGCAGGAGTTGCCTTAACAGTCTGAATGGATACACGAGGGATCTTTGTCCGTGGTTTTTTGTGTGTTTTGTAGGTTCCAGTGACCCAAGGCAGAGAACCTCCTTCTTTCCTGCAGCTCTTCCAGGGTGGGATGACCGTGCACGCTGGCCGGAGAGAAGAGGAGGAAGCTGGGACCCAGGGTCAGCGGCATTATTTACTCGCACTACTATGCGTGCACCTACACCCACGCTCACATGCATGGAGTGCCTAAATTAATCACGTGTGCATTCTAGGCTCAGCACATCTAAGGTGTGCCTGTTTTCAAATGACCTGGAATGTCCCTGATGCTGTCAGATCTTGGTAGCTAAGGATGGTTGAGTCTGGAAAGTGCTTGCGTCGGTGACCACTATGCATTAAACAGGTGACAGGCGCTTTTGTGGAGCTATGTTGTGGGCAACAGAAACATCCATTGTTGTACATTACTGTAGTACATTACCAAGTGTGTGGTAACTGCCTCCAACCAACCCTCACCAATCAGGATGTTGATGTCCGGTCAAATGACCCCCACGACCCACAAGGTCCTCATCCAACAGTAAATTCAGAAAAAGGGGGAATTTATTTATTTATTATTATTTTAGAATTCCACCATGATTCTTCTCTAGCTTCTGTAGTTTTTTGCATACTGACGTCATACCCCCGTAACATTGAATTCATTTCTGTAAGTCACTCGTCACATGGGCGTGAGTGTCATTATCATTAGCATACTTACATTTTAATAAATATTACCACAGGTATGTACATCATGGCTTGGTGAAGTATGGTCATACATTCCTAATGACTGCAGATGATTCGCAAAAGGGCTGAAAATTCTTTGTGCTTGCCACAAATGAACCACAATATCTTGCTGATCTTGTCAAGGAGCATAAACCATCACGCGAACTCTGGTCATCCTCGTAGCGGCTTTTGGCTAGCCATAAAACAAAGACGGTCACTGCATCGCGCATTTTCACATGCACTTCTGTGGCCGTCTGGAACGGTCTTCCTTCCAATATTAGGAAGCCACTGGAGCTACGCACTTTCAAATCTCGATTGAAAACTAATTTCTATACAACTGATTTTTGTGTTTAATTTGTTTTCCTTTCACCGCACCTCCATACATGTGTAATACCGTTGAGGACTCTTGGACACCCGGGGTTGAGGCACACGTATTTATTCCGCAACAGTTGTCACAACCGCGGACATACAATACTGGAGGGGGTATCGGCCCCCTCACCTGGCTAGCTGGGAATACACTGCTAGCTATCTCTGACCTACCTCCTAGTCCTCCACTAACGGGCTAGGGGAGGCTGTCTGGCCCGACACTGGTAAGTCGGGTTACGGTACCCGGAGTCTCAGAGCACTAGCTCTGGTTCTCGGGACCATGCCGCTGGCTCGGTCCTGCGCGGCCCTGACAAGGGCGGCGTCCCAGGGGAGTCCAGGGCTCTAGCTAGACGATCTTTGGTCTTCACTGGTTTAGCTTAACATTCTGCCCCGAGCCCTCTGACACATCCCCCTTTATACTCAACCCCCGCTGAGGGGTGGGGCCCCGGGCTGCCTGGTGCGGACGTCGTTGAGAGCACCCCCCCCCCGTGCACTCACGTAGCCCCGCCCACTGTGTTTGTTTCCCATAAGCTGCCATGCATAACGGCTCTCTCTCTAACACCCCTACACATGTATAATCGTTGTTTTTTTAGTTGCACCATAATCACAGCATATGGGATGCGCACGTGTCTGTGTTAGGTGACTGGCGGCTGTACTGCGTCCGGGGCGAGGTACCGGTGGAGGCGCACCTGCTGGAGGTGGCGTGCCACGTGAGCAGCCTGCGCTCGCGAGCCCACATGCTGCTGCTCAACGTGCACCAGGCGTCCATCCTGCTGTGGCATGGCTGCAAGGCTCAGCCATCTGGCCGGCCCGTGGCAAAGCAGGCAGCCAAACGCATCGGCGAGCTGTGAGTGCTTGTGTGTGCTGCGTGCGTATGTGTGGAGCGCCGCGGTGGCGAGATGTTAACTACCTCGCCTGGTATGCAGGAGGTCGTGGGTTCGATCCTGACCCTGACGCCTGTATATTTGGAGTTTGCATGTTCTCCCTGTGGTCGTGTGAATCTTTTTTTGGGTCCTGTGGTTTTCCCCTCCACATTTAGAAACATGTGTTTCGTGGATTTGGCTGCTATAAATTTCCACATGATAAGCCACTTTATTACGCCAGGTCGCTTTTGAAAAAAAACTATATTGCTCAGTGAGCCTTACCTTGTAAAATAAAAAGTGTATTAGTGTGTGCACGTGTACTGATGTTTGCTGTGAGCAGGTATCGAACCTGGCGATCAGAGTTTCATTCCCGCTCACAGGTATCTGAACCCGGCTTGGGTCTCCCCTATATTGACTCAGCCTTAAATGAGTACCTGTTGTGTTGTATAAAACAACAGCAACTGCCATGGTGTAACCACAGCACCATCTCATGTGCTGTGTTGACCTTCATAGGTGCTCACGAACAGCAATTTCTTTGACTGCCTGTGTAGCCTATATGAGATGTCTTTGTTTGTATGGTGGTGAGCGGTAGTGTAGTGGTTAGAGCACTGCGCTTTGAACCCAGAGACCCGAGTTCGATACCCAGCCATGGCTAACATAAGTGATGATTATCTGAACTAGTCCTGGGCCTGGATCAGTACCCAGGTTAGCTCAGCCTTAAAGTAGTACTAGGGGCAGTATGGAAAACATCAGAACGGGTGAGATAAATGCAGTCCGGCATTGAGCTGGTCACTATCTTCATAGATCCTCAATAACAGCACTTGCCCCAACAACCTGTATAGGTTATATTGGGGTATTTATGTCTTTGCATACATGTATGTATATGACAAAGGATCCCTGTATATCCTTTAACAAACTGCTAAGGCAAGTGCCTTCAGCAAGCAGCTATTAACAATGGCATGGCGTCGAGAGGGTGGTATGGTATGGTCAACATTGCCAGTGGAAAAACAAAGGTAGCCATGAATTCGTGATAGAGGCCCCATTAAACCCTCCTGTAGAATGCCAGCTTTAGTTGGTAGGTGCTTGATAATAAATGGCACTTGTTCTGGCAGTTAATATTCTTTAATGCTAAATGGCAATAGCAATTTGTTTATCTGTATATGTGTGCACAATATTATCTGACTCTACCATCATCAGCCTTAACATATCCCCTCCCTTGGCTGCCACTCTATCATTAGTCTCAACCACCATCTATTATCTCCTTTAGCGACAAGTCTTGCACAAGCTCACTCACTATTATTAAATCAATATCATGTCTCTAGATTGCATATGTCCTCTAATCCATGTGTTTCTCTCTCTCTATCTCTCAATGTATATGCAAGCATGCATATTTTCATCTTTTGTTCCATTTTCTTTCTCGACGTTTCCGTGTTTCTCATCCACGTGGCATTGCTAACCTTGTCGACCTCATTGCAGCTGACCCTAACGTAGCTGCCACTGGTGGTGTGTGCGTGCAGGTGCCCGCTGGAGGCAGGGCTGCACAGCAGCAGTCGCCTGAACATTGAGGAGTGTGAGGAGGGGGCTGAGCCCACGGCATTCTGGGATGCGCTCGGGCGCCGCAACCGCAAGGCATACGACTGCATGCTGCAGGGTGTGTGGCGCACGACTCTACGCCCCATTCGTCTACCTGCGCCCTCGCAACCTTACCTAAACTAAACTATTTTTATTTTACCAAGTAAGGCCCACTGAGCTATGTAGGGCTTTTTTCAGAAGCGACCTGGCTACAAATTATAGCTCAACCAAGTGGCTTATCATGCGGAAAGTTATAGCAGCCAAATACTCTAAATGTATGTTTCTAAATGTCGAGGGGAAAACCGGAGGACCCGGAGAAAAATCCATGCAACCACTTGAACAGTGATGTGAAAACTCCAAATGTACAGTCGTCAGGGTTGGAATCGAACCGATGACCTCCTGCATACCAGGCGAAGTAGTTAACATCTCGCCCACCACGGCGCCCAGTGGCGTAGCATGATTGGCATGGGCTCTCATGCAAGGAATTAAATGGAGCCCCCTGTCCAATATCCTCCACTTTGTAGGCCAGTTCCTGGATCCTGCATGGCCCCTGGAGCAGTTGCACGTCCTGCACACTTGATAGCTACGCCACTGCTTGCGAGTCATCCTTGTGTAATGACGACTTGACACACTTCTCTTGAGATGGCACTTTATTGAAGACACGTTCACTTGACATCAGGCGGAGACCCCACTGCGACAGCCCCGAGTCTCCCGCACATCTCCCCTTTTATATACCGACACGAGGCCACGCCTCCCTTCTCGATCATTCTCGCTGACTCTGGACGCTGGCTCTACCGGCAGACTCCACCGTCCTCTGACCACGCCCTCCTTCTCGAATATTCCCTTAGCCACCAGTCCCTTCCCACTCACACAAATAAACCTGTCATTACCTCCCGTGGACATGAGTGCATTCGTACTGCAGGCTGACCCCTCACATCGCATGCAGGCTCTATTGTCATTACACTTGTTTCACATTCATCCTACATTTTTGTCAACTAGTGCATCCCTTTCTATCATCATCTTCTCTCTCTCTCTCTGCATCCCAAAGTACTTGCTGTGTTGTATTTTTGTTCATGTCTGTGGTGTTTGTGTGGCCATCCATATCTTTATCTGCCTGTATCTCAGCCTTTTTCTATCAGTGTCAATGTATGCTTCTCAAATATGTTCATGCTTGTATGCATGTCTACTGTATGTTTATGTGTGTGTATCCCGTTGTATTTGTGTGTGTGTGGGGGCGAGTGGTGGCATTTTTAAAGCACTGCTCTATGTACCCAGCAAGTTAAGTTAATGTCCCGGCTAGAGCTACGACCAATGTCAAGTGATATCCGAACTAGTGCCTCGCCAAGGTGAACAAGCCATAAAATGACTACCTGGTCCACTGTGTAAACATCGGCACTGAGGAGACGAATGAGGCCAGGCGTGGTGTTCTCCACACCGACTCCCTTGCCCTGTGTCGGCCTTAATAGATGCTCTCTGGACACGTGGGATCTGTGTGCGCGTGTCTGTGTGTGCAGACCCAGGCAGGTTTAACTTCACCCCGCGGTTGTTCGGCCTGGAGGTGTCGTGTGGCCGTCTGGTGGCGCGGGAGCGGCTGTACGCGGCGCGCATTCCCGGAGCCGTTTGCTCCACCCCATTCCTGCAGGACGAGCTGTACAGCGGCAGCCAGCCGGGTGTGTGCGTGCGTTTGTGAACAACATTAGCCGATTGTGTGTGTCCATCCCAAGTCAGCCAGGCCTATGTGTGTACATCGGCACCGCTTAGACATGTATATCTCCCAGCTAAGCTAGGCGTGTGTATCTACGGTACGAGTCATCGGCGCTTTGCACTGGGGGTGAATATGAATAAAGAAATGGATGCTTACCACGTTTTTTATTTTTTGTCTGGATAAAAGTGAGCGTGCTGCGTTATGAACCTGGAAACTTGAGTTTGATTCCCAACCACTGCTAATAGCAGTGGCGAGTGATATCTGAACTTGTCCTGAGCCTCTTAGAAGTCGACTCAAACTTAAATTAGTACCTAATGCGATATAAAATCAAGTGGTACCGAGGAGACAAAGAAAGCTGGGTTTGGTAGTGGCCACACGTTTCAAGTTTCCACATCAACTCATGTGCCCTATCCATCCTTAACAGGTGCTCTCTATCAACACTTGCCCCAACAATATATAGATTGAAAACTCATTTCTTTATAACTGCTTTTTGCGTTTAGTTTGTTGCCCTTCCCCCGCACCTCTGATTAGCACGGTTGGCTATGTACGGTACGAAAGAAGTTCAACATACACACACATATCCAAGTGAACAATACTTTCCACAACAGTCTCTGTCGCTACAAGTTGGCATACTTATCTCTGTGTGTGAGTGCAGCCCTGTTCATGGTGGACAATCACCAGGAGGTGTACCTGTGGCAGGGCTGGTGGCCCAACGGGGGTGACCCCCACTCAAACTCTCCGTCTCGCCTGCTGTGGGACCAGGCCCACCGAGCTGCCATGCAGACTGTCCTGAGCTACTGCACAGGTGCGCGCATGTGCAGGGCCACGTGCTGAGCATGTGCCCCACATGGCCTTTTATAATTGTGCATTCATATGGTGATCAAATGTCTCAGCATCTCACAGCACCTTACATGACATTTCATCTCAGCCATTCAATGGCAGCTGTCCCTGTGCGGCACAATGTGACGCAGTGCCTGTCTGCAAATGGGTATTGGTCTGCCAGTAGGGGACAATAATTCCGGTGTGTGTTTCCAACTAACTAAAAGCAGGTAGCAACAGACAACATTGATTATTGTACATCAGATAAGAATTAACCCATTGTTTTTTAATTGAGCCAAAGACATAGGAACACAGAAAAAGAGATGATGATTATCATGATGATAGGGAGTTCCAAAGCCAGCAAAAGTACAAGACGTAAGAACCATTTTTTTTATATTGATCAAGGTTACAAGAATCCTGCAAAGAGAGGATACAAGATAGTCCCAAAGACAATAACAGACAGCTTGAATTACAGCACACAGTTATTAATTTCAAACAGAACAGTCCAAAACGCTGTTTCAGGACATTATTTTGAACTTGCCTTTTGCCCGTCCAAGGACGGGTGTATTGCAGTAAATCTGAAACTTGCAAGCAAAAAGCAGACCGCAACGTGATATTCATTGCATCCATTCGTATGCAATTTGTAAGACCGTGGTGACACAGACTTATTTCATTTAAAGGTTATAATCCCTTGATCATCATGACGTCCTTTTTACTTTGATGTCTCAATAGCGTTACAGAGATTGCGTGACGTGAGGGTTCTGCCTTTGTAGTGAGGGTTGTAAGTTGATGGTGAGGAGGGGGGAGGAGGCGCCTCGCCCCCCATGTGGATGGCCTCACCCGCTAATTATTGTGTCCATTTGGAGGACGTCACCTGTTCATGATTATTAATGAGGGGGGTTATTCGATGTGGAGTGACGTCGCCTGCTCATGATTATTAATTAATGAGGGGGTGTCCATGTGGAGGACGTAATCTGTTCATGATTATTAATGAGGGGGGCTGGTCGACGTGGAGTGACGTCACGTGCGGGACACACAGACATTCTTGGCTCATTATAGTAGTAAATAATTTTAATGAAAACCTCACTGACAAAAATGGTGAATCCATTGATGTATGTCCTGTTATACACCTGTAATAAAGGACTCGATTACTGGGTCTGTCTCCGTTGTCCTTTATTTGGGTTCTTACACTTGTCCCACACGGCCCTCACTCAGAGCCCCTCCGCTTGGCAACTCCACAGCTGCCTTCGCTCCCGTAGCCTCCTCGCTCCTGCAGCCCCGCTGCAGATCTCCTGTGCAGTCCTCCGGCTTCCCTCACTGCAGCTCCACCGCTGCTCCTCGTTCCTCCGTGCTCGGTCACCGCTGGCCGACGGTGCCGAGTCTTACTCTGCGTGTGTGGCGATCTCGCCACTCTCCAACCTCCGCCCTGCGTGGCCTCACTGTAACTCTATCTCCCACACTCCCCCGTCTCTTCCGGTATCTCTCCCTTAAGACCTCACCCCTCTCTCACACGTGACCTAACTCCTCCCCCCCATGACGTCATATCCGCGAAGCCGTTTACGCCCGCATTACACCACCCTCCCCCGTAGAGAAAATCCAGCCGACCTCGGCTGAACAATAACGAGACAAGTAATGCGGGCGAACACAACCATCACACATTCAAGGACAACGAAGCATACAATAAATATAACAACAACAACAACAACAAAACACAACAGTAAAATTCAACGAAATGTAAGGGACTTTGAGCGCGTTCGGGTCGCCGGTCCGTCCCGGACGGGCGGCGGCCCTCCTGCAGACCGGGAACGTGACGGGGTTTTAGGAGCGACAGGATGAAGTCGTCCTGTCGCTATTGGAGGCCTGTCAACGTCCCGGTCCCGTGTCCCTGAAGGCCCAGCGTCGGGGGTGCGTCGCGATCGTGTCTGCGACGGGGTCGGAAGGGCGGCGGGGCTCGGAGTCCCCGCAGCCGTGGTAGGCACACCCCGAGCAGTGTCTCCTGTCTCCAGCAATGTCACGGCCGGCTTGTCTGTAAAAGGCACGACAGGCGCTCTTGCAAGGTCAACAGGCACAGGCAAGGATGAGTCGGCAGCCACAGACCCCGGCAAGGCAACATCAGGAGATGACGCATCGTTTTCGAGGGGCCACATATGGTTTCAAGCGCGACGTGTGAACGAACCAACGCCGAGATCCAAACCGAACACGCGCGGACTGTGGGTGGGGAACCTCGATGAGGCGAACCGGCCCTTGCCATGGTTTGTGTAATTTAGGAGAGGTACCTGGCCGCACCTGTGGGCAATGGAGCCAGGCCATGTCCCCCACCTTCCAGGGGCACTCCCCCTTTGAGCGTCGAGCACACCGTTCGTTCCGGGCCTGGGCTTTGGCAGTAGCCATGCGGGCCCCTTCCCGCGCCTCAGTAACCCGGCGAACGGTATCCTGAATGTAATCAGGAAGAGGCTTAGCAGGTCCCCTCACTCCAGTTCCCAACTGCACATCCATTGGCGGCACGTTCTCGCGACCGTACATAAGGAAAAACGGCGAATATCCTGTAACCGCATGCGGCGTCATTCGGTATGCCGAAAGTACCCCAGGGATATGCAAATCCCAATCCGATTGTTTTTCACTCACGGTGTGACACAACATGGCGGACAAAGTCCGATTTAGCCGTTCGACCATACCATCCGTTTGTGGGTGGTAGGGAGATGTCCGTATCTTTTTAGTTCCAAGAGCCGCACACACCTCCCCCAACAATTTAGAAAAAAAATTCCGGCCTTGGTCTGTGAGGAGCCTCTCCGGCGCCCCCTTGTCCATAACGTACCCGAATAGAAAGGCGTCTGTGATAGACGCCGCTGACTGGTCAGGCAAAGGCCAGGCCATCGGCCAGCGGGAGAGGTACTCCACCCCAACTAGCAAGTATTTATTACCCTTAGCGGATGGCGGGAAGGGTCCCAAAATGTCCAACGCCACCAATTCGTTAACTCTAGACACCTGAATAGACTGTATGGGCGGCACATATGGTTGTTTAGGTGGTTTTCGCCGGGCACAATCGGGACACACGCGAACGTGACCGACGACATCCGTTGTCATGCCGTGCCAAAAATAGTCTCGCTGCAGCGTCAATAGGGTCTTCTGCACCCCCAGATGTAAAAGCGTGTCCCCATGCAGAGTCCTAATCAATTCGTACCGCAAGGATGCCGGTACAACCAGACGCCAGCGTTCCTGTAACTCTTCCCTCCACATCAGCAGACCATCGCGGAGAGCGGTTTCCGGCATACCCCCCGTACCCAGTCCCCCACTCTTCTTCGCAGTCCGATTCCGTAACGTGAACAATGAACCATCCAACATTTGTTCCCGAATCCACACAGCCCTTGGAAGATTCAAAATCCCATCAGCCGGTCCCGGCTCCTTTGGAGCTTCAGGCACGTCGACCGCCAACGCAACTGGCTGAGGGGGTTGCTGAATCGGCGCACATCTATGCGTCCCAGATGCGCATGCGCAAGGGGATCGCTGCAGCAACCTAGAAAGCGCGTCCGCATTCGCGTGACGCACCCCCTTCCGATGGTGAATTTGGAAGGAAAATTCTTGCAGCGTGTCCAACCACCGCGCCAACTGGCCGGATGGTTGGTCCATCTTGAGAGCATACTGCAAGGCCGCATGATCCGTGCGTACAATAAACGACCGACCGTAGAGATACGGTCGAAATTGGCGGAGAAAGAAAACAATTGCCAAAAGTTCCCTGCGTGTGACGCAGTAGCGGGTTTCTGCGGGAGACAAAACCCGGCTACCATACGCCACCACGCGCTCCACACCACCTTTTGACTGAGACAACACGGCCCCAATGCCCGTGTCACTCGCGTCCGTATCCAGAATGAAGGGGTGATCGAAATCAGGATAATCCAACGTCGGTGCCGTAGCCAGTCGATCGCGCAGGCCCTGAAACGCCGCCTCTTCTGGCGGTCCCCAAGCAAATTTCCTTCCTTTACCCGTAAGGAGGTGCAAGGGCCTCGCGATCGTCGCGAAATCCGGAACAAACCTCCGATAATATGAGGCAAACCCCAAAAGCCGACGTACATCCCCCACCGTGGCCGGGGTTGGCCAGTCACGGACGCATGCTGTCTTGTCCGGATCTGTGGCCACCCCGTCCGCACTTACGATATGCCCCAAATAGCATACGGACCGTTGCAGTAGGTGACATTTCTTAGGCTTAAATTTCAAATTTGCGGAACGCATCCTGGCGAACACCGCCTCCAACCGCAGTAAATGCTCATCAAATGTGCGGCTGAAGACGATAATATCATCCAAATATATCAGACATGTCTCCCACTGCAACCCCGTTAACACCAACTCCATCAACCTTTGAAATGTGGCAGGGGCAGCATTCAACCCCATCGGAAGACAATTAAATTGGAATAACCCCTGCGGCGTACGGAAAGCAGTCTTCTCCCGCGAGGGCTCGTCAAGGGGAAGCTGCCAAAATCCCGAAGAGAGATCTAGCGTTGAAAAGAACTTCGCCCCCGACAAGGCATCGAGGGAGTCGTCCATACGCGGCAGGGGGTACGCATCTGCCACAGACACTTTATTCAATTTTCGAAAGTCGACACAAAATCGCAATTTGCCATCCTTCTTTTTAACCAAAACAACAGGCGCCCCCATGGGCTGTTAGATGGAGATATTATGTCCGCAGCCAACATGTCATCCACTGCCCCTCGAACCTGATCTCGCTCCGCCGGACTCATCCGATGCGAGTTTAGCCGAATAGGGGCAGCGTCCCCTGTGTCAATATGATGGTAAAGCAACGAGGTGCGTCCCAAGTCCAAATCGTCGGAGCTAAACACATCAGAATAACTCAATAATAATTTACGAAGCGCGCAACGTTGTTCACCGGAAAGGGAAGAATTTTCCCCACACAATTCGGCGATCCAGCGATTATCTGCGGCACCAGGACCTGAAACACCACCAACCATGACCTGGCTGCCCAGATGATCTTGTGCCGTAAACGCCGTAGTGGCATGTGCCACAACCGTACCAGCCGGCACACACACATTTTCGGTACTTGCATTAAGCACCTGCAGAAACGGCTGCTGGTCTGGCCGGACAATAGTTTGCGCCCCAACGAGCGCCGCTCCGCCCGTTATGGTGGCGGACGGCGACAACAAAACCCCAATTGCACCCTGACGACCAGGTACAGGCTTCCGATATCGCAAGGGGATAAGCATCTGTGAGCCAGGTGGAATATCAACAGATACCTCGGACAGCGCCTGCACCTGAGCGACCAGAGCAGGCCGCCCCCAGGGCGACGGTAGAAATGTAATTTTTCGCCCACCCAGTAATTCAATGCAGTTTTGATTAATTCGAATTAGAATGGGCATCTTGGCCAGGAAGTCAGTTCCCAACAAGCAAGGAACCGTGAGGGACCTCGAAATTAACACAATTCCCGAGGCCGACACTCCCCCGATAGATATTTTAGCGTCCACCTGGCCCACAATGCCCATGCTACCCCCATTGGCAGCGACGCAGGAATCGTAAACCGGACGCACGGCCTCAGGTGGGATGTCCAACAGATGGAAAATTACATCCGATATAATGGTCGCGGACGCCCCGGAATCCACTAAAACACGCACGTCCACCCCTTGTATAGAACCAGGTACAGTGGACGAACCAGTAGCGGCCGCGACGACCCACCGTGCCAATTTACGCCACTGCGTTACCGAGCGACGTGGCCCAATCGATGGCCTCCCCCCGTTATTAACAACACCCGGATCGCACGACAACGGTGATGAGTGAGGTGTCAAGCCTTGCCGGGTGTCTGGTGCGCACCGACTTGCCTGTCCTGGAGGATCCTTCCGTGGCACGTCCGCTGTCGAGGCCTCCTGCTGGGGCGGACCCGGGACGCGGGCCCAGCAGTCCCTGGCGTAATGGCCTTTACGGCCGCAGCAGAAGCAGTCGATGTCGTTGCGCCACGCCGCAGGCCCCCCGTCCCGACGCTCCCGTGGCGGCGGCGCAGATCGCGGCCCCGGCCTACTGCGGGTCGACCACTGTGCAGAGGCGGCCTTCAGTTCCTGCGGGCCCCCCCCGTCAGGAACGTACACCGCCTTCTTGGGATCCCAACCCGTGGCATCTCCATCGACGATGGGCCCCCCCGTCCATGCCGTGACTTGCTTCCAACGGCGCAGGTTGAACTGGGCATCAAGACATTTAGCGGCCGCCCGGGATGTGAGCTTTTCGTGGCCACACACCGGCATAAGAATCCCCAAATCCCGGGACAGCTCGAGCATCTTACCCAAGATGAGAGGTTCGAGCAGGTCAGGCTCCGTCTCCGGGTATGCAGCCATGGCCAACTCCAATACCGCACCCCTGTATGCCACCGGCGACTCCTCGGGTGCTCGCTGACGTTGAACAAACCGGCGATGAGCATCATCCGGTGGCTCATATGCATCTGCCATCTCGTCAAAAACTCCTCTCGATGTTTTCTTCTTCTCGGCCTTTATAGAACGGAAGAATCTCACCGACTCGTCATCGAGAAGAGTCGGTAAAACCTCCAATGCTTCAGCGTCCGTCCACCTTGCTGAGCGTACCGCCGCCAGAAATCTGCAGGCGAAAGCACTCCAATCGCCCCCGATGGAGAATTCTTTAACGGTCGTGAGATGATGACTGCGACTCCTTGTTGCACCGTCCTCAGCCGATGACTCACCAGGCGGCATGTTCAAAATGGCATCGCATCGCAACGTGTTCAAGATGGCGGCCTCTCGCCGCGGAGAGCGCAAGATGGCGGCTTCCCGCTGTTCTTCTCCTGCCACGCCCAAGATGGCGTCTTCTTGCCGCGTGGCCGATGGCGCCGACAGCGGAGGCAAGGCAGCAACATGCGGACCTCCAACGGCTCTCCCCAACACCGTCCTCGGCGTGACGAGCTCGCACAATTGCGCGAGCACGATTTTCAGCATCTCCAGCTGCGCCGCCATCTGCCTCCATCGCCAATCCGCGTCCTCTGGTGCAGACGGGTCCACCGACGCGGCGACATCTTGGACTCCCGGACCCGTACTCGTTCCCGCACGGATCTCCTCCTCCATCGCAGGCAGGTCCACCGCCCGAGGAAGGTCGTCGTCGTCGGATGATGTAGCAGATGATGGCGCAGGAATATTCTTTCTTCTGAGCAGTTTTGACATGCCGTTTCACTTCTGACACCAGTGTAATAAAGGACTCGATCACTGGGTCTGTCTCCGTTGTCCTTTATTTGGGTTCTTACACTTGTCCCACACGGCCCTCGCTCAGAGCCCCTCCGCTTAGCAACTCCACAGCTGCCTTCGCTCCCGTAGCCTCCTCGCTCCTGCAGCTCCGCTGCAGATCCCCTTTGCAGTCCTCCGGCTGCCCTCACTGCAGCTCCACCGCTGCTCCTCGTTCCTCCGTGCTCGGTCACCGCTGGCCGACGGTGCCGAGTCTTACTCTGCGTGTGTGGCGATCTCGCCACTCTCCAACCTCCGCCCTGCGTGGCCTCACTGTAACTCTATCTCCCACACTCCCCCGTCTCTTCCGGTATCTCTCCCTTAAGACCTCACCCCTCTCTCACACGTGACCTAACTCCTCCCCCCCATGACGTCATTTCCGCGAAGCCGTTTACGCCCGCATTACACACCTGTTCATAAGATTATAACAATATAGGATACGATAATCTAGCATTAATATGTATAGAAATATTTTCATAATCTAGTGGTCGTACCTCATGCCAATAATCGTGACTTCAAGCCAGCATATCAGCAGTCTGGATTTTACTGGTAGGAACTTCCTGGTTACACCAGCCCACAGGGGATTATTGTGTCCGTCGTGCAGGGAGGGGCTGGTGGGGAGGGGAGAGTGGGGAGGGGCTGGGTGGGGAGGGTGGGGCTGGGTGGGGAGGGGAGGGTGGGGAGGGGCTGGGTGGGGAGGGTGGGGAGGGTGGGGAGGGGCTGGGTGGAGAGGGGGGGGGGGTGGGAGGGGTGGGGCTGGTTGGGGCGAGGCTGGTCACCCCGTGGTGCCCTTATAAAACTCAACGTTTAACCTACACACGCCGGCTTGTGCCCGCCCTCACAGTCGGGCATATTTGCGGAATACACCACGCCGCCGTTGACCCTGGCCATTGACCGAGCAACCCAACGTTCCTACCAGCTCCCTCCGCAGGAATGTGTTTTTGTTGTAAGCAATTAAGACATGATAGTTCAATAGATACGATTTAACAGATTTTCTTTCATTGACCAAGGGTATAACAATGTGGTAAAAATAAATCATGGGGATTACAAATAAAGTAGCATGAGGGAAAAAGGATGAAGAAAAATGTCGTAGCCTACAATGTGGTGATGAAACACACTATACAGTGAGGAAATATTCATTTTGATGGGGAAAAAAGTCCTTGACATTGGCAGAGTATCACATCTTTTTGTCCTTTATCTGCACCTCCAATTAGCACGGTTGTCAATGTAGGGTGTGAAAGAAGTTCAACATACGTACATACATTGACTGTGGTAGTCGTGATACAAGAGTGATACGCAGGTGAGTCAACAATAGTGAGAGACTGATTGCAATTAATCATTGAGCACAGTAGCATCAATCAACTGAGCTTATGCACGTTGCATTCTATCAAGCAGAGACAGGTACGAACCCGTGGCACCAACCCTGGTAGGAAGTGGGAGCATGTGTTACCAACTCACACTAGACGGCATACGTACAAATTCGTCGTTCGTTGCATTTGGAAGTGAATAACTAACACTTGGATCGAAACTAGCACGTATTGCTATCTTTCTGTATATAATAGCAATATAATGATTTACCCTCTCTGTTTTATGACTTGCAATGATTAAGGGTCACAATTCGATTCAAGATGTATTTTCTTGCCTCTTTATCTTGTTTTAAAATCGAATACTGCCTTGTTTGCATTGTATCTCTTGTAAATTGCAGTTTTTGTTCTACCTCATTCACTCCTTTATCCTTAATATTTAATTTAGTATATAATTTGTGTAAATCATAAACCATTGAGTTTTACAAGTGCGATTCTTTGCATGTATCGTGAGAGCTAAAATCGAATTTAATTGATTAAGTGAAAAATTGTTACATTTGTTACATCCCTACTATACGTTATTATTGTTGTTGTCTCGGAAGCCTCGTGACTTTTTCAGTAGGTCCTGACAAATTTTCTCAGGAGGAGGTGATGTTGCTATGTGTAATCTCAATTGAATTTGTGTGTGTTTGTGTGTGTGCAATGCCATGTATGGATGTAGCGAAGTCCCCAAGCCACCCCCCCAAGGCATACCTGATCCACGCTGGTCTGGAGCCCCTCACCTTCACCAATGTGTTTCCTTCCTGGGAACATCGGCAGGATGTCGCTGAAATCAGTGAGAAGGCAAGCCCTGCACCGCCATATCAACCCAGCATCGCACTGCTTGACGCACGCTTTTGGTCCAAATGTAATATTGAAGTTGCCTGTGTGGCAGCAGTTGGCAATGATGGCTGCACTGTGTTGATGATTCCTAACGAGAAGGAAACCACGATGCAGTTGGGTAAGTTTCCTGCTGCTTTATGAAATAATATGGCCACAACTTTGACTCTTTTTGGTTGGTCTGAATACGTGGGGCGCCAAGGTGATGAAATGTTATATCCCTTGCCTGGTATGCAGGAAGTAATGGGTTCAATCTGACCCTGATGTAATTATATTTGGAGTTTGCATGTTCTCCCCACGTATGATACAAGCCACTTTGATGAGCTATTATGTGTGACCAGGTCGAACCTAGTTTTTACACGCATTATGGTTTTGTCACATGACATGCAAGGCATAATGGGAGGACCGATTCAGTGGTTATCGCTCTTTTACTGTCGAGGAATCTCGTTTATTATGTATTATTACTCTTATTTGTTTATACATCATCTCAAATTTCTGCCTGATTAGTTTCTCATTTACAGACTGTATTATAATTGGTTTATTGTAAGGTTATTTGACAACCGGTGAGCCCATAACCATTTCCAGAATCGATTACAGGTTATGAAAATCACTAACCAGTAATTGTTTCCAGTGGAACATTAGCAATGAATTCACCTTTACCTTTTAACTGAGAAACGAGGGCAAATATACCACTTGGTAACCTAGGCCGCCATGTGAAAGTACTTGTTTGCCTGCTGTCGGTGCAAGGGCCTCCATTAGAGAGAACTCTTAGAAAAAATGTGGTGCACTCTTCCGCGCTAACCTGATGTCTTGCCAATCGACTCTGGTGTACCCATTTATACTGCTGAGTGAACAAGGGGGGTTTTTAAGAAACTTGGCCCTTTCTTTCAACTGAGATTAAATAGAACCATTGACCTCTAGGTTGTGCAAGTCCAGCGAAATAACCATGAACACCATGGCAGCTCCCTTTTTTTCAGTTAAAAAGTAAAAAATGCACGTTTAATGCTGTCCAATGCAGTTATTTTAATGCAGTTACCAGAAACGCAAAACAATTTTAAGAACTCTAGTTTATTGTCTTGTGCGGTGTTGATTCCCCATGCATGGCCACAGAATGTGCAGGCAAGCAGCCAGATCACGCTGGTGCAGGATGTGCTGGAGGCTCTGAGCCATCCTGGCACAGCGGGGGGCCGGCCCTTACCCGTGGGGGCCGAGACCCAGCCAGCCACACAGCCCCACAAGCCCGACACAGAGGTGGGTGACCATTGCTGTGTGCAGTAGAGTGAGACAGACATACATAAAGAGCCTAGCAATGGAGAAAGAAATGTTCCGTGTTTTTGCAGTCCCAATGTGACTCACCCTTTTTTTAAAGGAATGTTTTCCCTATAATCCAGCTCATTGGAGGCAATTACCAGTCGATGACATGTAATAATTAAACTTGATTTGAAGCTTTCGTGACTGCAAGGATTCATATTCTTAGGTTTTTTCGGTAAAGTCACGTAGGTTAAACAATTTAAAATTAAAATTAATAAAAGTAAAATAAAATAAAAATAAAATAATATGTATGTCTGTCTCACTCTACTGCTTGCTGTATCATTTACTTGATACCGCAAGCGTGCTGTGACGGTTCCACCTGAAGACGGAAGCTTGTGTTGCCTCCGAAACGTCGTGATTTTTATTATTTTATTTTTATTTTATTTTACTTTAATTAATTTTAATTTTTTTATCTACGTGACTTTACCGAAAAAACCTGAGAATAATAATTAAACTCTGAAATCTGTTGAGCTATGGGGTTGCCAATTCATGGCAGTACAGCAAATGAGTTTGTGAACTCGTTCATGCAGACTTTTGAGTGTTATCTCCTTGGATATGTGGTTTGTCTTTGGCTACTCTGGTTTCCTCCCACATGTAAAATTTTAAATAAAATAAATGAACCATTCTCATGCAGGATGCTTTTGAAAATGTCTTGAGACTCAGTGAGGCTTTTAAGATAAATATTTGACCTGATTAATTAATGTATGAATATAATTGCCAGCTTCTTCTTTTACTCCAGTCTTTGTGATCTGCTATGGTGTACCTTTCTCACATTTACCAGTCTTCTTAATTAAAATGCAATTAGGGTCCTTACACATTAAACCGACCTGACTATTGCTGCATATGAAGACCTGCAGCATTATGGTTCGAGGTGACTGGAGTTTGGGTAGCCCTGAAATAGACGAATAAGAAAGTTTTACAGATGACCTTCAAGGCTTTTTACCGTTAATCTGCTTTGTGCACGTGTGCTTGGCAGGTATACGCAGGAATGCCACAGGCAGAGTTTTCTGCCCTGCCACTCTGGAGGCAGCAGGAGCTCCGACAGGCAGCAGGGCTATCGTGAAAGTCTGCCTGTTTACCTGAAGACCCAACAGAGATGAAGTCCTTACCTTGCCTGGATAACTGTGCCTGTTCACACATTGGATCATAGAGTGTGCACCTCGGTCCCACTGTCATGAAATACAAATTTTTATGCGTTTAGAGCTGCGGTGATTTTTTTGTGTAACTGCGATGGAAGGCTGTTCTGGAGAGTATGTGAACTAGTTTATTGTAAGTGGGCATTTCACCTGTGGTGTTGCTGGCACTGTTATGGTCCTGAAAAAATATAGTGAAATTTAACCCATGCCGTTTAAATCGCAAGTACTGTGTTGTAGTTTGTGTTTGAATGACATGTACTAGCCTTGTGTATGGGCATGCACACACGAGTACAAATACACTTACATTGATATGTTTGTAAATACATTTTGGGGGAACTACACAATCAACTGTGGATTTGTTCAACCACCAGGATATAGCATTTCAACAATGGGCAGCTTGCTCCTAATTTCTGCAAACGTCATTCTTTAAGCACCTGCAGAGCATTGATTTATACGCCATAAGTGGATATCTGATTTTTTCATGGGTAAATGGGATGAGATTTCTTTTTTTACCCTAAGTGTGTGCTGTTCATTTTATGTGACATTTAGCTTTGCCCATGAATTACTGTGCAGTATCCACCACCTTAAGGACACAGTACCTTACTGACAAAAACAATGGCCGCTTGTATGGCCCAATGTGTCTGCAATGCTGTATTTTCATTTTTAATATTTTATATTTTTGTTTGGGTTGTTTTTGCTTTGTGTACAGTATTTGTCACAGGGATAGTTCAGTGTTAAACCACAGTGTGTAAGCATGGGTGATTGTTAACCCAGCTGTCATGTACAATAGTTAGCAGATACATAACTATGACCGCAGGGTTGAGTAGGCATTACCAAGAAATTTAGATTGTTGATCGTCAGCTCCTTATATGATGGCCTTATGAGCACGAAAACATGTTTTACGTGCGAGTTTTTGAATGTGTTTGCCATTAAGCTGGCATTTAAATGCACTGAATGGTGGGGGCAGTGGCTGTCTTTCTGGCAGTTTAGAAGGCCCAACCTCCCATATTTGAATCTTGACTTCCAGCTTTCGTGACTGCAGGAATTCATATTATTGGGTCTTTCGGTAAAGGTACGTAGATAGGTTGATCGCAACACAAGCGGGTTTTTTTTCTTTCTGATGACGAACGCTCGTGTTAGGAACAAATTTGGGACAAATTTAAAAGTGAATAAAATATTGTTCAGTTTTAATTTTATTCTACCTGGGTGCATCCGAGCATGGCCTAGTCAGCTTAAGTAAAGCGTTGCAAGGCTCCCTTTACCACATAAATTGCCTTGTACAAAATCACGCACTTACGAAAAAGTAATGATATTATGTAACTTTTTGTTGTGTATAAATCAACACATCTGTACAATAAAATGAGTTACAGTCAAGTTGATTGTACAGTACTTGAATACGTACTGTCGTTAAGGTTTTAAATATATGGGTGAACATTGTGCAAGCATACTTGCGAAAAGGATCACAAGGTAGTTTGCTTTACACTCTGGCTGGCCTGATGGCGCTTTATGAAATCTAACGTTGAATGTCATACAGCAATTGAAATTCATTTAATTCGCAATGTGGTGCATTCGTAAATTTATCGTACAGTAATTCTCTTGCGTATTGAGTACAAGCTTTACAAAATGTCCAATCTGTGCAGGACTTACATGAAGCCATTATAAAGAGGCAACTTGTGGGTGTTAAATTTGGCAATGGACTGCAGTAACTCGTGTTCGGTATGTTTGAAACTCGCAAAATAGACTGGCTTTTCTAGTGTTTTACTCTTTTGCCAATTTGAATACTGTACTGTATAAGCTGAACCCCATTTTAGGACTGTTTTGTAAAACTTGCATTGTGAAAAGGTAAGAAAGGAACTGCTACATTTTAAATACAGCACTGTATTGTCTATGTACATGAGTACAATTTTAGAATAGCACATGCAGATTTTGGAAACAGTGTTTGTATAAAAACTGTGCCTTTTATAATTGTAAAGCATAAGACAACTGAACAGCTTTTTTTGCATTTTATTTGTAAACTGATTTATCTATGCAAATGACGTCTGTGCATATGTAGTAACGCAAGGTGTGATGTGATGCTTACGAGTGATTAATAAACATGCATGTCAACCTGTCACTGTGTGCATGTCGTGTTGCAAGAGTTGATGACACGTTTAATCATAATGAAGGTTTTTTGGGGGTTAGATCGCGTAAATATACATGTGTCGTTGACTCACCACCACCCGGCACAGCCAATCAGTAAGGTATGTCACGTTAACAAAACATGCCAATTAGTTACTATCTTCTTGGTTCTTTCGGTAAAGTCACGTAGAAGGGAAATAATAAAAGTAAAACAATAAAATAATATAATAAATAATATATAAATGCAATAATATAAATAAATATTTAAACATGTAGAATGCTATAAGTAATAATATGAAAAATAGTATAAATACTATACTTATTTATTTATTATTATTATTTTCTTTCCCTTCTACGTGACTTTACCGAAAGAACCAAGAAGATGAATCCCTGCAGGCACGAAAGCTTTAAATCGAAAATTAGTTACTACTTCAACACACCTGTGTGTTGGAGAGTAAACCCGCAACATTTACAATCTGTGCCAATTGTATACAGGTAGTCCCCGACTTACGATGGAGATGCGTTACGACGATCACATCGTAAGTCGAAAATGTCGTAAGTCGGACCATCGTAAGTCGGGGACTACCTGTATACTCTTGAATTTTGACTGCCTTATTCTAGCTTCTGTGGAGGGCTTCTCGGCGCTTTGCCCGTCGTCCTCACTGATGTCCTCTTCTTCCCCCCCATGTGTGCAGATTCTACTGACTATTGTATGTCGGGTGTATAGGCATATATATGCCTATGCACAATGCAGTTATTTTTAGGGGGGGGAGGGTTCCCTGGCACAGCTTAGCAGGAACCCTCGGGGGGGGGGGGGGGTCGCGATCTGCACGAAGTAGAAGAAGCAGCAGCTCGCACTACGATTACTACGTACACACGGGGGTCTACATTTCACACTAGATAAACATGGCCCTGTACATTATATACAGGGTGTGTTAAAATGATGGACCCAATTTCAAAGCAGTATATTTCACGATGGCAACATGTTACAATTACACAAAAAGTTACAAACGGTTTAATGAGTTATCCAGTTTTACTAACCATTTTATAAATGCTCTATGTGCCCTCCGCCTGCTGTACGGACAACATCGAGACGATAGTTGAATTCGTCCCAAACGCCTCTCAAAGTGTCTTCTTCCACTGATGTCACCGCTGCCGTGATTCTGTTTTTGAGGTCATTCAGATTAGTCGCTAATGGTGGCACAAAAACACCACGGTCTTTGACGTATCCCCACAAGAAAAGGCCGCAGGGTGTGATGATGTCTGGGGATCTTGGGGGCTAAGAGTGTAGCGCCAAGTCTTGGGGTCCCGTGCTACCTATCCAACGTTGAGGCAGTGTGTCTTGCGAATGACTGAGGCTAGGGGCTGTTTCCGTGCTGGGAGAGGCATCTAGCGGTAATCATTTGAAACTCTATGCCCTGCCCTTTCAAGTGGTAAGAGTTTCATTTATGGGCTGTTCGTGGTTGCAGAGATATAGCGATTTCAAATCGGGCCCATTTTTTAAACACCGTGTATACATATTCTTTGGTTCTTTCGGTAAAGTCACATATAGTGACTTTGTGTTGCGATCGAAACGTCGTGATATATTATTTTTATTTTGTTTTATTTTTCTACCTACGTGACTTTACCGAAAGAACCAAAGAGTATGGATTCCTGCAGTCACGAAAGCTTCAAATCAACCCTGTATACAGGGTGCTTCAAATAATGTTAACACGTCTGAGAATTTGCAAAAGTACCACGAGAAATGTGCCTCCTGGCTCTGACTACTACTGTAAGAAGATTCCAGGCATGTGTTGACATTGATGGCGAACAAGTGGAGACTTTTTGACTTTTTGAAGCTATTAACATACATTTGTTATCATCTTACGATGTATTATCCGTTCTTTTTCGATTAAAAATGATAGTCCCATGTAGGTTTTAACACATTTTTTAAGGCACCATATCTCTAATTTTGGTGATCTGTGCCTAACACCTGACACTATACGCTGTGTGTAACGCTGGGTAGGCTCCGTGGATTTTCATGCAATTTTAAACATTTGTGTTTTTCATGAAAGGTTTATAAAATTGTTACTAATTATTAATTTATTCCAAGAATATTCAATTTTCTGATTAAATCCAAGTGCGCCCCTGTTTTTATATTTTATCTTTTTATTTTGCACACCATTACAGAATAATAATAAGTATTTTTTTCGGTTAATTTGTGACAATAGTATTTTTTGGACATGGAATAGAAGTTGATATAAAGAAGCAGAATCACTTTTCATTTTAACTCAGTGCAGTTTCACTTTGATGACTTTTGCTCGCGCTTATCATGCACATTTGTGAATGTCTTCATTCCCAGAATTGATCTGGTACCGTCTGGTGTGAATTTACCATTTATTTTGAAGCAAAGACAGTTGACAATCATTCCTGCATTTTATATCACTGTCAATAAGTCACAAGGACAAACTTTTGAGTATGTTGGACTTTATCTCAACGAACCTTGTTTTTTTTCCATGGACAACTTCATGTTGAATCTTGATTTGCTTTGTCAATATGCAAAAATCTAACCAACATCAAAGTACTGATTCAACAAAATTAATTTCAAGCAAAACTTTTTGGGAGATGATCGTCAATTTACACCAAATGTGATATATATAGATAATTTTTTGATTCAATAAATTGAATACAATCTTTAAATTGTCGTATTATAATAAAATTTACATTTTATGAATACGTCATTGACGACGAATTACACTGGTTAGTTAATACTTCAGCACACTGGTGTGTTGGAGAGTAGATCCACATCTACAAATTGTGAACAAATTGTAAACCCACAACATTATTCCTAATTTGCACGTTTTGTTTACGTGACAAACCTAACTAATTGGCTGTATCGGGTGTTGGTGGGTTAACCACACATTATATTAATGCGATCTAACCCAAAACAACCTTTATTATGAATATTGGTCGCGATGGCTTTCGTGTTAAACTAAGAAGTTTAATCTTCAAGGCAGACATAGGATAGAACAGTAAAATGCAATTGTGCGCACTGAACTGTGAATAAAAAAAACACGTAAAACGCAGCCAGCGTTACACACACGCACGCTGAGATCTCAATATTAATTTGAAAATCGGCTCTGTGAACGCAGCCTCTGGGGTCGTGATGGGTTTCCATGTGGCCCTGTTACGTTCTCGTTCTGCAATAATGTGCACCGATGCCTATACATTATTGAGGGCGACATTGGCACGTAAAATACGGATTGACATCGCTCATTGTTTATCGCGTTTAACAATCATTGGGCGTGTACAGCGCGGAACGAGCTTGTTTGTTTTTGAATGAGTAAATTGGTAAACGACGTAGCGAACTGGAGTTTGGGAAACCCTAAATACCGTAAGTCAAATGAGCCAAAAGAGTTAGAGCTAGAAGAGAATGGCTTTACGACGACATTAGAAGTTGGTGGCAGGACAGACGTGGCCACTACTTGAGCACATTGGGACAAGACGGAGGAAAGTTGAAAACAAATGACGCAATGTGCAGCAGACACCTACGGGACTGTCTGCCCCATGGCTCGTGACGATGCTCTGGATGAGTTTAACACATGGGCTTTCGCAGGCGCCCCAAAAGAAAACAAACTTTAACACGGATGAACTATGATGAGTCAAAATAAAATACAGATATAATAATAGGGGTTTTCCACTTTTTTCTGGCAACAAAACTGAAACCTTTTTACAAGGATTCATGTTTGCATTAACCACAATACTTGCAGTCAAAATGCAAATAAAAAACACACTCTGATAATATATAATGCATTAGCCTTGAAACTGATTAGTCCACACCAGGGACGGCTTTCTTTTGAGCCTCGACCCAATTGATGCTAGACCAGAGGACGCCAAAAGGCGTACAGCTCAAAGACAATGCACTATCAAAGTAATGAGGGCTCGGGGTGAGCATCTACATCATTAGACCTCCTTTGCCAGTACCAAAATAAAAAAAAGGGGAAAAACCTATTATTATATTTTGGTACTGGCAAAGGAGGTCTAATGATATTAAAATAGAGAATTCGTGCCAAAGTACAAGCGACTCTCGGAATCACATCATTGCCATCGATTCCGATACAATGGAATTCCCTATGAATAATCGATTCTAGGGAATCGTGCCGAGTTCCATAATCGATTCCCACACGACTATATAAATAAAAAACGGCGAACGCGCGCCATTGCCAGACGCGTCGGGAGCTGGAGTCAGCGACTCGCTTACGCAAATGTCACCTTACAGCTTATAAACCACTAATTTTACGCGCGGGAGTGGGCAAGTGAACACATCGGCTTTCAAGTTCACTCTCTGTTGTGTGCGCGTGTGTATATATTAAAATAAACGTAATAAAAGTCGAGTTTTCGCAGTGACGTCACTTCCAGTCATGCCGGCGGCCGCTGCGATGTTGATGGCCGGTGGGGAGCCGTTGAGGGTAACTCCACTTTCTTGTGTTAAATCGCAACAAGCCGTGACACTTCGACTCGCGATTAAGGTTTCGCCTGCGCGTTAATTGTCGCGTCTAATCGCTGTGTTTTTTTATTTCACGCGGTTTGTTGTGGTGGGGGTTTCGCGCGGTTTGGGCCCTCTCGGTGACGGAACGTGCAGAGTCACGGCCTGTAGACTGCGCAGGCCGCAAGAGAGAGAGAAAGGGCCTTTTTCGATTTAAAGCTTTCGTGACTGCAGGGATTCATCTTCTTGGTTCGTTCGGTAAAGTCACGTAGAAGGGAAATAATATAATATTACTTCCCTTCTACGTGACTTTACCGAAAGAACCAAGAAGAAGAGAGGGCCTTGTTAAACCGTGGCATTCATAGAAAATTATCGGTGGAAATTGTAACGTGTTTTGTTTCTACATTTTAACACGTTCTATTTCAGCGGAACAACGCGTGTGGTTTAGTTTTTTTACACGGATATTTGGTATGTCTGTGGGCCCCCATCCCGTCAATGTGGAATTGCCACCCACCCACCGCTGGCTCCTATCTTGCCTGGTTGAGCTGTGATATGGGCGAGGGGGGCTTCACTTCAATTCGTCTCTGGAGTTTAACCACGAAAGTTACTCGGATACGAATGTGGGGTCTATTGCTTTGAATTGGTAAAAGAGTGCTTTGTAAATCCGAAGGCCTCATTCTCGGCTTATAGGGCTTTGCGGGTTGTTGTGCCCATACTTCACCGCGATGGTCAACGCGTGATGTGAAGCTGGTTGTAGTCGCCAGCGAAACGGAGTCTAATCGTAAATGTTGTGGGTTTACTCTGAAACACATCGGTGTGCTGAAGTAATAACTAATTGTTACGTTTTGTTTACGTGACGACCCTTACTAATTGGCTGTTTGGTGGTGGCGGGTTTAACGACACTTATATTTACGCAATCAAACCCCAAAACACCTTTATTATTGATATTTGTAGCGGAAACCTACGTGTTAAACTGAAGGCTGTGGGGGGTGGGGGGGAGTCCAGTACCGGTTCAGCTGTCACTGGCCAGGGATCAGAATTTGGGTCGCTGTATTCGTAGCCAGTGTGCTAATAACTGCGCCCCTGGTCCCGTCTGGGATCGTCAGCGACACGAATCAAAATAAACTCAACTCTGGCAGGAACTGTTATTGTACAGGAATTGAATTGTATGCAAGGATCTTAATGCCCTCGACGTGAGGGCATTGAGATTCTGTTATTTTGTACAGTAGTTGATTTACTCAGAAATTTGCCCAGGAGGGCTCAACAGTGAGAGGCATATTCTTGGTTATTTCGGTAAAGTCACGTAAAAAATGTTCAACATTTAAATGTAATTAAACTTTTTTTTTAAATAAAAGCAAAAAAAGCCCCACAATAAAAATAGGAAGACATTTCAATTTGACAAACTTTAACCACTGTAAAGTTGGCGAAATGACGATATAGGGAGGTGGTGCCCTTAGTTTACATTTATGGTGTTGATATCCCTGTGATGTTTTATTTTTTCCCCAAGTAACCCCAGCGAAGATTCATATTGCCTTGTTGCTGGTGTGAATAGGGAGACACTTTGATTTGGCTGCTTTAGAGTGATGGTGCAGTTTAATCTGTGCTCACCCTGGACCATTAGTCCTTTGAGCTCAACACGAGTATAAATTTGAGGGAAGGCATCTGTTTTGGAATGTAGAATTTCCACCACCGAGCTCTGAGCTGCATTCAGAGACAATTATTTCCCAAGTAGTGAATCCACATACAGGCCTCATTGGAGCAGGGATACTGACGGTTGATGTTTTAAATACATCCACAGATGTAAAAACCGCACGTGACTATTGCACATTCGTCAAGATACAAACTGGACGAGACCAGCGCTTACTGATGTGATGTTTATTTCAGATGGAAACTGATGATGTCAAAGGGGGTGATGGCCTTCGTCAGTATTACCAGACCAAGATAGAGGAGCTGCAGGTAAAGCCGGAGATTTGCTTTTTGCTTGTGCAGATTCACACAAGTGTGAAGTGTGTTTTTAAAGTGCCATCACTCAATTACATATTTTGGTTGATAATTTTGCGCCGTCTTTATCTGCAGTTGGTTGTGAATGAGAAGAGCCAGAACTTGAGACGACTGCAGGCTCAGCGAAATGAGCTCAACGCAAAAGGTCCGTTTAGTTAATCGAATCAAGTTGATTGAATATATATATGCTTTACATTTATTCATTGAGCAGTAGTGTGTGATTGTTTGCTATTTATGTGGTTCACTTGTGTTCATGAATGGTTTGGTTGATCTGTCATTCACAATTTACACAAATGGTACCTTGCTTATTCTAGAATCTGAAAAAATATACATGTAAACTGTAGTGTCCTATAGACAGCGAAACCTAGGTACATTATACGGTTATATAGAAGTTTTCAATAATCTTATGACATATTCTTTGGGTCTTTCGGTAAAACCACGTAGATAGAAAAAATTATCAAAATAGTAACAATATCATGACGTTTCGATCGCAACACACCTGAAGACAATTGCTTTTGTTGCGATCGAAACGTCATGATATTGTTATTATTTTGATTATTTTTTCTATCTACGTGGCTTTACCGAAAGACCCAAAGAATATGAATTCCTGCAGTCACGAAAGCTTTAAGTCAAAATCTTATGACATTTGTGAAATGGATTATCGTTTACTATATTTGAGCTTTGTCAGTATTGTGCACAGTATTGATGCAACGACCTTTCTCCAACAACTCTTTTATTGGTGACCTCCCCACTCTTCTCTCTGCCCGCTACCCCAGTGCGCATGCTGCGTGAGGAATTGCAACTGCTTCAAGAGCAGGGCTCGTATGTTGGGGAGGTGGTGAAGCCCATGGACAAGAAGAAAGTTCTTGTCAAGGTAATGGTGCACAGTCATCAGTTGGGCATGGTTTTTAAATGGTAACATTGAATATTTTCTTTTAATACTTCAAAGTTTATTCCTCTTTGCTTGGGTTATTAAAAGTTTGCGAATATATATATCATTTTTGTATTCACAACTCCCATCAGGTTCATCCAGAAGGCAAGTTTGTCGTGGACATTGACAAGAACATAGACATCAACGATGTAAGTAACACAAATAATGATCAATCATTGTTGTAAGTCTTTGTCATATTTTTGGGAAGGGGCTAAAATACATTTCAGAGGCTGTTTCTCCCGAAATTTACGAAGCATGGCACATTTGTCACCGACAAGAACATTTTAATTCAGTCCTTATAGGCCTGCATGATCAAGTCCTTTGGAATTCTCTTTTGTTCAGGTGACGCCAAATTGCCGCGTGGCACTGCGCAATGACAGCTACACGCTTCATAAGATCCTTCCCAACAAGGTGGACCCACTGGTATCTCTCATGATGGTGGAGAAGGTTCCCGACTCAACCTACGAGATGATAGGCGGCCTCGACAAGCAGATCAAGGAGATCAAGGAGGTGATCGAGCTGCCTGTCAAGCACCCAGAGCTCTTTGAGGCACTCGGCATCGCACAGCCGAAGGTGAGACCCACAATCGTCTTGTCTTTTATTTAATCACGAATGGCTGATAATACCCAGATAAGAAAGGTCCGCAATATGGTATGACGTGAAGTACTGCTTTTCCACTGAAAACAGTAGCCATTGTATATTTACATATTTGTTGAACACAAGCTCCTGAACAGCAAATAACTCGCTTGTGCATTTGCGCAGGGCGTGCTGCTGTATGGACCGCCAGGCACAGGGAAGACTCTGCTGGCACGTGCCGTGGCACACCACACAGAGTGCACCTTCATCCGTGTGTCGGGCTCTGAGCTCGTGCAGAAGTTCATTGGAGAAGGTAGATAAACGCATGACTGCGGCTTGGTCATCTTGTGGGAGGGACACTGTATTGTGGTGCAAACAGATCTCACTTATATAAACTTACTAGTGGGAAGTACCCAGCGTTGCCTGGGTCAAAAAAATATTTTAATCCTCTTAAAAATCTAACAGCAGTGCATACTGACTGGTGGTACCTGCTATGATTACAGCAGTACATATACCGACTGTGGTGGTACCTGCTATTACTACAGTAGTACATGCTGACTCTATAGCAGTATTTATCGACTGTAGCACAAAGTACTTACCTGACAGTGGCGTGGTGAGGCCTAGTACTGTGCAGAGCCTCCGGCCTCGCCTAGATTGTCCAGCTGGCCGAGGTGGCACCTTGGTGGGCTGGGCTGCTACCCCTGACCACCCCCCCCCATCACAATCTCCCCGGCCGCTCTGCAGTAATATCTACGGCCTATAGTGGTAGCATCTAGCGACTGTATATAGTAGTAACTGCACGCATCGGGGTGGGGGGGACATCACACAGTGAAGATTTAAGCTCAGCGTTCAGTCTATTTTTATAGCATTTTTAACGTGAAAGAAAATGTCCCCTTCACTCCCACCGAAGGCGTGCGACTTGGCATGGGCCGTCCCCCCCACCAAAGGCGCGTGAGTTGGTATGGTTGTGCACTAAATAAAGACACAGCACACAAAAATCGCACTAAATCGCTCATTAAATAATTTAAACTTGACGGATGTGAAACAGGAATAATGCTTGCTCACGGGCGGGGCTTACGGCGTGGTACCTGGCTATTTTTATTTAACCTAAACCCCACCGTTGGGAGAGCCAAATCCTTCGCAAGCGCGCGAACACACACACAAAGCCACACACAAACCCACAGAGACAATTTTTTACTTTTATATCTATTAGATATATGTAAACAAACCTCAAGACCACTTGGTCGAGGTGTTTGTATCCATGTATGGAGAGTGATTGCATAGTAGTTTGGATCCTAAGCTTTGATCCCGGTGGTCTGGTTTCAATTCATGGCCGTGTTGAACACTGCTAGCAAGTGGAATCAAAAACTGACTTGGGTGCACCCCAAGTCAATTCAGCCTAAAATAGGTACTCGGTGCCATTTCAAAAAAATCTATATGAATTGAGTGTGCAGGTAAAATATATAATTGTCTCGTGTGCTGTTAGTCTTTTAAGTGCTCTCTCATGACACTTTCCTAGTGTAGCTAAACATTTATATGTGCATGTTGGTGAATACAAGTATAGATTTTTTTGGGGGTTAAATAACCATTTTCTCTGCCTCTACATCATTCTTTCTTGCGGTCCCTTGTGTTTTCACACCAAGCGCCTGTTGTGCTATATTCCCATGTACCTGCCTTCCCACAACCGTCATCGTGTGCCTGTACATTGGCCAGGGTCCCGAATGGTACGCGAGCTGTTTGTGATGGCACGCGAGCATGCACCCTCCATCATCTTCATGGATGAGATCGACTCCATCGGCTCCTCCCGTCTGGAGGGCGGCTCAGGGGGTGACAGTGAGGTGCAGCGCACCATGCTTGAGCTGCTCAACCAGCTGGATGGCTTCGAGGCCACCAAGAACATCAAGGTGTGAGTCTTAGAAGTGGCTCCAGCAGTGACCATTCTATATATCTGAGAATTGGCTTTCACAATAAATTTGTTTCCTTATGCAATTGACATGTTTGTATCATGCCAACATACAAAACAATTTGCAGATCCTAAACAGTGATTGCTAATAAACTCTTGTACAAAGAAAAGCATTCGAATAAAGGCATATCGACATTCAGCCATGAACGTGTTCATGGAGCAGCACATTTTAATTTAGGGCGATTTTAAGAGGAAAAAAAAAACCCTTTGACTTGACCAGCAGCTAATCAACTTGCATCGCCACTGCTAATCCCAGAGTTTTAAAAGGCATTGCATTTTTAATGACTTAAGCAAGTGAACTTCATGAAGTGCCTGCCAATAATCTAGAAACAGTAGTCGATTGTGCAGGGAAAAAAATGAAGTGGGGAATGTCTTCCAAAAAAGCGTTTATCTTTTTCTCCAAGGTGATCATGGCGACGAACCGGATCGACATCCTTGACCCAGCCCTGCTGCGGCCTGGACGCATTGATCGCAAGATTGAGTTCCCTCCACCCAACGAGGAGGTAAAGGAACAATGTAAAAGAAAAGGCATTTAAAATTAAATGGGGAAAAAAGTATTTTAACCGAAAACTGTTTAATTATGTATATTTTAATCTGGTTTAGACAGTGCGTGAGAGTGTTAGTACTTTGTTCACTATGCTTGCTTTAATGTATTATGCCACGTGAATACAAAATAGTAAAATCTGTATAATTTGAAGGCGAGCCTGTCTGGTGATGAGTTTCCTGACATACTGCAAATAATTTCGTATAGTAAATTAACACTAAGTTTACATTGTTTAATTAAACACTTGTATTTAAGTCGCACAACTTTACTATTGTCTAAATATTTACAATTTAATAACACTTCATAATTACTACAGTTTAATATGAAGCTGAGATTTAATGGCCGTGATAAAGACATTTTTAATTAAGTCTACGTTTAACTTACAGCATGAAAAACACCACTCCCAAACCATGTGGTAGACTGATTGATACGATTGGTAAACCCATTCCCGTGGATACCTTGTGCATAATGACAGCAGAATTCCATGCTCTTCCACAGACAGCTTTATTAATGCAACAGCAGTGTTCCAGCTGTAATGTTTTTATTTTATGTTTGGGAAGTGTTTTTGTCATTCTGGCTTTGAGAAGTTTTACTGTAAAAAAATCCTCAAAGACATTAGCTCTGAGGTGTGGGATGCCACTAATGTGTGAATGGTCTTTGTCCGTTGACTCCACCAGGCCCGTCTTGACATCCTCAAGATTCACTCCCGCAAGATGAACCTGACACGTGGCATCAACCTGCGCAAAATCGCAGAGCTCATGCCCGGAGCTTCTGGTGCCGAGGTCAAAGTAAGTATCCACTTGCATATACATGCTCGCATTAACGAGACGACGTCACCACAATCTTTCAGATCCTTCCACTGGCTCCTTATACAATCCTGGTTCAACTACAGATATCTTGACTGTCTCCAAGATTCTCCATGGATTTGCCCACCTTTTCATCACTTAATGTCCTACTGCTTTGCACTTGATCTTAACTCCAGTTATAAAGCCTGTTGAAATCACAAGTCAACTTGTATGCAATGGGAGGTTGTTTCTTTTCAAAGGTTATACCCATTGTCTAGAATTTCCTCTCCATAGTCATTGACAATGCCAATCCTTTTCCGTTAAAGTCTAGGCTAAAGACCTTGGTTTTCTCCCGAGGAAGTGCAATCAATCACCATATATTACCTCCCTTTGCCTTGTAGCTTCCAATAAATCGTTTTTCCCATGTACATCCAATATCCATATTCCCTACCTTGGTTGTGTTTTCAGATACTGTCGGATATATAGCTTCTGTTTAAATCCACATTGCTTTGTACTCTATATAATGTTCTTAATCTATAATCCAAATTACAGCCGAGAGCACTGTGGCAGTGCCCTGCAAAATTATCGGTTAATGGTGGAATTCAAACGTTTAGTATGGAAGTTTTTTTTTACGTGCTTTCGTGTGAAGGGTGTGTGTACGGAGGCGGGGATGTATGCACTGAGGGAGCGCCGCGTGCACGTCACGCAGGAAGACTTTGAGATGGCCGTCGCCAAGGTAAAGCTTGATGTCTTGCTGCTGTGGAATCCTGCCTTCACATTCACATTCGAATTATAAAGCAGTTGGTCTGTCTAGCCTTTCCGAGCACCTACCTACCACGTGATTCTCGCCACCACGGAGATGTTCACTACCTCTCCAGGTGTACAGGAGGCTGTAGGTTCGATCCCGACCCTGATGTCTGTATATTTGGAGTTTGCATGTTCTCCATGGTCGGGTGAATTATTCACAGGGTCCTCCGGTTTTTATCACCACATTTAGAAACATTTGTGTAACGTATTTGACTGTTATAAATTTCCACAAGCCACTTTGTTGAGCTATCATTTGTGGCCAGATCACTTCTGAAAAAGATCCATAAATCTCTTACCTAGTCTTTGGTTCTTTCGGTAAAGTCACGTAGATAGAAGAAAAAATATTAAAATAAAGTGAAAAAATCTAAAACACAAAAAAAACACTAATGTAGACTGTAGCCTGGTTCTTAATCAGAGTGAGTGTACTGACAGTCTATAATGTAGACTGTAGCTAGGTTTTTATGCTGATCGTATTTTTTTTCCTGATGACGACTGCTTGTGTTGCGATCGAAACGTGGTTTTTATTTTCATTTTATTTTTATTACTGAAAGAACCAAAAATAATTCTGCATTATAGACTGCCAGTACACTCCGATTAAGAACCAGGCCAGTCTGCATTAGTATTTTTTTTATATTTTTATTTATTATTTACATTTTTATTCTTCTATCTACATGACTTTACCGAAAGAACCAAATAATGAATTCCTGCAGTCACGAAAGTTTTAAGTCAAAATCTCTTACCTGTTTAAGTCATTTAGTTTTAAGTTCACGAGCTTTTTAGTTCTTGTCCATACCGCTATTTTTTTATGAATGAGTGCATAACCATTTTATATATTACACTGTATGAACATTTTCTAATGTTGATGCCTTTTTGTTGGTAAAGAAGTCAAATTTCACTAGTGTGCAGAAAGCTCCAAAGGCTTGCCTTAGTCATGAGTAAGTTTACAGTTGCTGCCAGCACTGCATTAACTCAAATGTTTTGTATCACAGGTCATGCAGAAGGACAGCGAAAAGAACATGTCCATCAAGAAGCTCTGGAAGTAGACCAGTGTTGGTGGGCACCCACTGCTGCGACTCCCCTTGTGCCAGTTGTAACCATCAACAGTTTCCTGCCTGTGGGTGTCTCTACACAGGTTGACTACAGTGAACACAAATGACCATGCCCTCTGATTAACATTTTAAAAAAAATCAACATGCAGGAGAATTGAAAGGACGTTTGGAGAAAAGATAAGATGTCTCCTCTTTTTCTAAATTTTGGCAAAGAGCCATTCTGAAGAGAAAATTCTCTACTTTATTTACTTACTGTATTTTTTTGCTGTTATCGAGGGCCATACAGCAACCAGCACTGACCAGGTTTGTGAAGTATGGTCAAACATGACTAACATGATGTAGGGATGCCTTCAGCAAATTTACAAAGTTCTGTGAATTTATTGGATTAATGCGTTTGACACCCATTGCACACTTTCTAAAAAGTGCATATCTTGCATCTTTCATTGTAGTTAAGAATGTCATGGCTATAAGCCTTAGGCTATTTCATGATTGCATCACTTGTATGCAAGACCATACCTAATTAATGTTAGGATTCAGATGAATGATATATTTGCTGGTTAACTTTTCTTGTTCTTTGTGTCATTTAACAAGAATTTGTTAACTTTTCGATGGCAAGTGATGTTCAGTTTGTGGTTTTGACTTTTGAAATGCTAAAAGTATTGTAATTGCATTAGTGCTTTAAAGTCTAAAATTGGTTTGTTTTCTATTGGTAACTGAAATAATAATAAACGTTATTGGTGACATCTGGTGTATGTGTGTAGATTTTACTATCACTTACTATCCACCTGCCAAGATATGTTTTGCATGTTGCATAAATCAAGTGTACATTTGTCTGTATGTATCATGTATTTTGAACTTCTTTCACATCCTACGTAGCCAACCGTGCTAATCAGATGTGTAGGGGAAGGACAACGAACTTAAAAACAACATTTAAGACCTGCTGTGTGAAATCCATTTGGCTGAAGTCATAGTTTTTAATGACACAGTTCATCTTAAAAGTCAGTGCTACTTATACATAGTAGTTCTAACATGCAAGCCAGTCTATAATAAATAGCAACTTGAAACAGATGTTGGAAATTATGCAATTCACATTTTAACATCGTATGATGGGGTTTCAAAATAAATTCATAAAATGGGATAGAAATTTGTATATTATCCATGAACAATCAAGGTGAAAAAGACCGCATATTTGTTTACGTGCATCCAGGATTGAGCACAAAAAACACGCGGTTAAAATGACATCATTTTCAAGCCATGTCACCCATTTGTTTTCTGGAAGAAAAAAAAACAATACAGACAGACATTTTTTTATTTGAGAATTAACATTTGTGTAATATATTTTTTTCTGAATTGTATACTTTACCTGTGCTTTGAAGCCTTTCTATGGTCCACCCTGGGATGCTGTTTCTGGCTCCTCTGGATTGCCTGTGGGTGGCTCTGCTGAGGACTCTGCAATGACAACACCAGGAGAGTCGATTTCAGCATGCATGAAACATTGAACACAAGCAGCCCTCGTCCTGTATTATTTCAGTAGACCCCATTCTATCTACAAATTGATGTCGAGATTTGATATCATTCGACTGTTACAGGAAGAGCCAAGTGGATTTGTTTCAGATCGCCGTTGAATTATCTCATTGGGCAGTCGTTGACTATGTTGGATGGTCTGAGATGTCTCACCACTATCACAAACTGGACTCATTAATGTTCCATTTATGGAGAAAGTGTCCAAAGTCCTGTTAAATATGAGAAATATTGTTGCACCATTTAGAGCATTCATTTTTACAGAAATGAGGCAGGATTTTTGTTTGGCATTGCTGGACAAACATTTGTATTTGAGGGATCTACAGTACTATGTTGGCACTTGCAATCTGTGAAATCCATTTGGCTTGGGACCACAAAACAGCTTTGCATTTAGAGCCCCAGTGGTCTCCAGCAATCTGCCAACTGCAGTCTGGTCAGCTGTAACAATCTGCTTTCAAGACCAGACTATAAACATTTCTTTTGAGTTGAATTTATATACATTTTCTCGGTGACATCCATGCTTCTGTTTTTTGGTTAATATGGCACATCTTATATTGAACTTCACTGCAAGTGATCACAAGCTATTTCCTCCCATTTGCTCAAACAGGTTCCTTCGGAGTGGGCAGGTAGGAACTTGGTTGGACAGCGCATTCGTGCGATCCGTGTCACGGGGTGCAAGCTGCGTGGGGCGGCGCGTCACTTGGTGCTGAGCCCAGCCCGCAGCGCTCTATGAAATACAAATCGAGGGCGTGGCTATGCACGACAGACAAATAATCCCTGGTGGGCAGTGAGGTACTGTTGTTCCTACCTGTAATAGCTCTAGCTTTTAGATGACTAAGCAGTCAAGGCGGATATGCCGACAACGGGTAAGCAAATCATTTAATCTGAAGACACTGCCCTCATTGGCGTTTCCTATGAGAACCTCCACAGTATTGCTTTTGTCAATGGTCCAGTCCATCTCAGATGTCTGGTGACAAGGATTACTTTAACACTTGGCATGTTCACACAAGTTAATACCTCCACGTTCAGGAATCGGTCTTTCCAGAAAAATTGGTGGAATACAAGAGATGAGTAAAATTGCTTTAAATCTAGCATATTGTGGCTACTATACCATACTGTGACAAGACCAGTTTCTATAGGTTACTAAACGCATTTATTATAGTACAGCCAATTTATTAACTATAACACATAACCTTTGTTTAACAGCAGATGGTTAAGTGCTAAATTTTACTCATAACATCAAGGAGTTTTATAACTTTGTAAAAGGCAAAGGTGTTAAGTGTTTTATAAGCCTGTGTGCGGTTGCTTTTGCTCTTCCTTGTCTTCGTCACCATCTACATCACCCACTCTGCCCTCTTCAGCATTCATATCTTTATCATCTTTTCTGTTGCCTGTGCCCACTCTCTTTAACTCTGCTGCCCCATCCCTGCCACTATCATCTCCACTGCGAATGCTCTCATTACCTTCCCTTGAAATTGCCCTTTCCTTCTCTTCTCCATCGTTCTTTAGAGCCTCCTCCCTTTCTTTTTCTCCATACACCTTATTTTCCTCTTGTGTTATGTCCTCTGCATTCTCATGTGTGTGTCCATCTACTGCATCCTTCTCAATGGCTCTCTCGCCATCTTGCTTCTCTGTGCTGTCCTCCTCTGTATCGTCTCTGTATTCTGGCGGCTCCACTTTATCCAGGTCCGGTTCCATTCCTACAAAAGCAAATGTGGGACAGGGTGTTAAGTGAAGGGTCGTTCATAAGTGTGGACGTTCGTAAGTCGGACGATCGTATCTCGGGGACTGCATGTACGCCACATCACTGCTGTGACATCGGGCTGCAATCCATAAAATAGGCAGACAGCTTTAGTGGGTTATACAGTGCGTTGGGATGACTACTCGTTGAACAATGAGATGCCGATATCAGGCACTACAACATGTATTTATGAACCTATCTGTGCTGAATTTGAATATTCTCTTACACGAATGGTATTTTTCCAGGTGATCTATTTTTCACCCAGATGCAAATATGCTGAAGGAGGTTATGGCCAAACCTACCAACCTGGACCCTCCTGAGAAAAGGCTTAAATATTAAACTATTCTGTTGCCAAATTATTTCAAACCTATATATACATTTTAATTAGTTTTGTCTTGATTTTTGAGCAGCTGGAACAAAATATGTCCAACACGAGCACCAATTATTAGTTATGTAACAATGCACCCCGTCTATGAAGTGACAATTGTCACAACTAGATAACAAAATATGAGTCATGAATATTTTATTTTCCATTGTGCATGTAGAAATCAGTGGGATGAAAATATGAGTCGAACATAATTGATTCCTATATGCATTATTCTATTCAGTGTGTAGTGGATTCAACTGAGTCGCAGACATACTTCTTGGAGGCAACACATTTATGAATACCAACACATTAACACAAATGGGTTATTGCCCCTTTACCAGATAACCTATGGTGGTGGACCACCAGGCGAACTACGCTAGTTACTGTGAGTCGCTACAACGGACAGGACCCTCGCTGGGATCCTCGTCCACGTGTTGGTGACTTCTTCTTGGACGTAGAAGGTAGATCTTCAGATGACAACAGTAACGCTGAACCCTGGTCCCTGTGGGGACTCCGGTTTATATGCTCCCGGGTCGTGGCTGGCCCCGGCCTTGGCCACGACCACCTTCGAGAAACCTCTTGCTGTTTCTCGACCCTTCCCGGAGGATCTGACCCTGACATGTGACCATCCCCCAGCCCCCACCTGGGGCCCCTGTGTAGATCTTACTGGTCACGTGCCTTCCAGGGTCAACCAGAGTGTCATGGCCTAGGGTAACCTCATCCCATGGCTGACACTCTCACACTCCCTCCTGTAGGAGTCGGCATTGCACGCCACACGTGGTGCCACTGAGCGCTATCCCAGCGCTCGCCGTGCCTCGCTAGAGCCGGCATTACTCAGTGACATCCGCGATGTCACTACAAGTGTATAGATCAATGTCAATCGATTAATCAATAAATCATTATATCTTTACCTAGCACAGTGCCATCCGGAGAGAAGCTGATGTCACCGAACAGTAAGTGGATGTTCTCTTGGGCATGGTGCAGGTTGGAGGCACCATGCAGTGCGTTCTCTAGCACGCTGCGAGCAAAGCGTGCGCGCAGGGACTCGGGTGCCGTCTTGCGTGCCACGTCCGGGTCGGTTGGCCCCATGAGTCGCCTCCATTCCTCCACGGCATCCTCACGGTTGAGCACCAGCATCAGGGAAGGCCCCCTATTTAGAAGCCATACATGTAAGATGTATACATTTTTACTGATCAAAACCTGCTGATCTGTCGCACTAGCTTTTTTATGGGAAGGAAATTAACCCTTTCTCGTTCTGATGACGTACGTCCATATCGTAATTTTTTCTTCCGATTCCACTCCAATGAGATATGTGTATGTCATTGGAACGGAACCAGAAGAAAAACTAAAATAAACTTTCTTGGTACCAAGGCTCCCACAAGGCCATGTGGGAGGGCGTGTGGCACAGTTTGGTGCCAACTATCATAAAGTGCAGTCGTGTCGTTACAGTTCTCTGTGGTGAGTACAATGGGAGTGACTCAGCAGTGCAATCACTAAAGAGTACCTGACTAACATTAAAAAAATATATATAATTCATGAATGAAGCCACAAATTCTTGTTAGACATGCTGTAATACACAGCCTATGTATGCATATACAACATGGGAGCGATTTTATTTGGGGTTGCAACTTCCTTTAATTTCTAGATTTAACTGACAAAAAGCACGTCTTTGTGTGAAAACATAAAATCTCATGTATCACCTGCAGTTCAATCGACAAAAGGCCTCCCTACCGTGACATGAGATCGACGAGCTGGGGGAAGAAAGCCTTGTCTCGGTGCTCGTGGTAAAACTCGGAGGCCAACTCTTGCGACAGCTCCACCTCGCGCATCATGGACACAGTGAAGCCAGCGTCGCGTATCGTGCTCATGATCTCCTCTGTGAAAAATCAGTCGAGCGCATGGTCACTGACGGAGGTTCCGCAGATGGATATCCATGTATCGCGTGCACATATGACATGAATGTATGTTGTGCACGCTAATATGTTAACACAGTAAATATAACACATTTACTCAGTGCATGAGATGAGTGTGCGTAAAAATGTAGAATAAAGTAATAAAAAAACCACGCTATATCCTGTGCATTCATTGAATTGTGAATGGTTACCGTATTATCACTGTGATGTCGTGAAGCAAAACAAATGATAGTGTATAGCCAGTCTAGATGTAGCTTTAAAAAAGTGTTCACCTTCCTGAAGTCTCATAATTTTACACTTTGACCTTCCAAGGGTCTTTTAAATTCAGAACTTTGACCATCACAAGCCTAATTAAATCCAAACGCACAATTTCCAAAGCACGTTAATGTCTTGGTTGCATCTTGTTATTCACATTAATTACCCTTATGCTGTGGCAACACATCCGGCTTGATGACAGCCAGCGTTTGCTGTTTGGGGAAGAAGAAATCCAGCTCCTTTTTCGCCTCGGTGGGCGACGCACTGCCATGTAGCTGGTTGATGGGAGCGGCGTCCGAGACGAACTGTGCACGGAGGCTGCAATGCAGGTACATAAACAGGTACCATGATGGGGTCCACTATTGCAATGGGACTACAATAGCAGAATTCACTCACTGCTCCATGTACTGCAACAAAGATGCGCAGTTTGCTCTCAGTGGTTATTCTACCCAACAATTATTACACCACTGCTATTGCTGTATTGACACAGTAAGTCTAAATAGGCAGTGAGGTATAATGCCAGGGATGAGTTTCAGATTTAAATTTCCGATTTTCTGTTTTTTAAGACCAATTCAAAGTTTTAGGGACATTCAGATAAAAGTATAAAATAAGTATAACCAGTAAAAACAAAGTTTTTCACTATAAATCCTTTATATGCGTGGCGGCTAGAGTCCTCTCGTCCTCTGGCTTGAGATGGCTGCCACCTATGGGTCAGGTGATTGCATTGCACCATTAAGCAATTGGTAATTAAATAGAATATTTTTATCCTAAAAAGTGTAAAATTTTGGAAAAAAAATTTCACGAACATTAATTGTCACGCACAACGAGTCTGTGTGGAAAATGTCAGCTCGATTGGATCACGGGAAGTGGGTTAAAAAACGACCGAAAGATTTGCACGGTCCTAAGCAAGCAAGCGAACTTAATATAAAGGATTTAAAAACATATCACTGCCCGCACACTTGCAGGATATACTGCCGGGATGGAGGGTTGGTGGTGGGGGGTAGGCATGATGTCAGCACACGAACCCGGCTCAATGCCGTGGGATTTGGGTGACGTCTTTATGCAGATTTGTACACAGTGACGTCACAAATGCGTACCTGCCTGCCCACATGGCAGCCAGAAAAAATAAGTTTTTAAAATCGTTATTGTATGACATTAAATCTTATTTTTGTAACCATTAAATTGTCATATTTGTAGATTGTTTGACTTTGATATTATAATTTTAATAATAATACATTAACATGCTGTTGTCACATTAAAAAAAAAAATATTACTAAAAAATTTCAGATCATCTAATATTTTGTATCTAGGCTGATTTTTGGATTGAGGACATATCAATTTACTGCTCCATGAAGACCTTCCCATGCTGCGTATGCAACGTGAGTTAATTGACCATATTTAACGACAGTGATCAGTGCAAAGTTGGTGAAGGAGCATTGCGCAATAAAACAATGGATTTTGCTGCACTGCCCTCGACTGCCAATATTGCCCCGAAGTAGCCTATAACACCCGAGTTATGCATGGTGATCACCCATCCAAGAGCTATCTAGGCTTATTCCTGCTAAATTACCGAGATCGGATGAGTTAAGGTGCATCGCGAGTGATCTGTTCTTAGGCATATCCTGAGTAATTTAGCAGTGATCCATATTATACTGGTAGGAACCTCCTGGTTACACCAGCCTACAGGGGATTATTGTGCCCGTCCGTCGTGCAGGGAGGGGCTGGGTGGGGAGGGAGGGGCTGGGTGGGGAGGGGAGGGTGGGGCTGGGTGGGGAGGGGAGGGTGGGGAGGGGCCGGTGGGGAGGGGGAGGAGGGGCTGGGTGGGAAGGGTGGGAAGGGGCTGGGTGGGGAGGGTGGGGCTGGGTGGGGGGTGGGAGGGATGGGGCTGGGTGGGGAGGGGCTGGTCACCCCGTGGTGCCCTTATAAAACTCAACGTTTAACCTACTCACGCCGGCTTGTGCCCGCCCTAATAGTCGGGCATATTTGCGGAATACACCACGCCGCCGTTAACCCTGGCCATTGACCGAGCAACCCAACGTTCCTACCAGCTCCCTCCGCAAGAATGTGTTGGACACCGACCTCTGGGGAGCTGCTTCCTTGGCCACCTGCAAGTCCTTGGGCCCCAACGTGTCCCTCCAGCCCTGTACAGCATCCTTCCTTGCGAGGGCCAAAGCTAGCACCGGCCCGCTGACACAAAGACAAATGCAGTCAAAGGTTTGGCATGCAGCCAGGAAGTTTTGTACAGAGGTAAAACGACACAATTAATATTACTGGACCAAGGTACCACGTTTTAACGACAGTGCATTGCTTTAATCATTAAAGCTGTGGTGAGTTGATTCCCAGTAGAGTAAAGAGGGTTAGGTCACCTGGTCATGTGTTTGACGAGTGTGCTGAAGTAGTCCTGCCCCTCGTGCTCTCGGTAAAACTCTCGCGCCTGCTCCTCAGTCAGTATCACCTCCTTCTGCATTGCGATGTGGAAACCAGCCTCTTTGATCGCTCCCAACACTGCGTCTGCAATGGTATTAAAAACAGGAGTGCTGTTGCTGCTGGGCTCGCTTTGTTAGAACCGATTTGCTGCCCGGTTGCTATCCTTTGATAGGGATGTGTAAAACTTCTGAGATTAAAATTAAGAGCATCATTGTTTGGAAGGACAGGATATGCAGAAACATACAATTAATGTACTTTAGATTTTGCATTCAGCTGCAATATTTAAGGCATTACCTTTCAAATTCCCTCTTGTGGAGCATTGTTTTTTTACAATTGATTAGTTCATCCAACCTAAAAAAAAGCAATGTCTTTCCTCTTTTACATTTAACATTAGTGTACCAGCATGCAGAGTTATCTGGTAACCACCAATGCGATGCACAATTTTAATATTGTATGTAAATCACCTAAACCAAACAATTACCACGTGTGTGAACACATGCAGTCACACCCAAATAAAGTATTTTTTTTAAATCAAGGCTGCGCATACCTCAAATCTAAACAAACCACTACCATATTTCTATTAATGTCAAGGGTCACCTGTAGTCCCAATGACAATAGTCCTCTTCTAATAAAAAAATCCCCACAGATTATTCACAATGAAGTTTCAAATTTTAAACCTCTACCTTTGCCTGTCTTTCTCAATTCCCTGCTTCTCAATGAATGAATAAGTCGCAGTTACCTTTCTTCTCCTTAAGCAGGTCTGGGCGGATGAGTGCGAGAGTCCTCTCCACCCTGCTACCCTGGCGGCTGTCACCACGTGGTGTTCCTGAGGCTGCCCTGTCTCCCCATGAGCGCCGCCCATCTTCAGGCTCTGCCCGCTCGCCCAAAGAGCCTCGGAGGTTTGGGAAGAAGAAGGCCAGCTCGCGGCTCGCCTGCTCCTGGCTGCTGCTGCCGTGCAACGCGTTGAGTGTGGTGTCCGTGCCGTACTGCGCCCGCAAGCTGGGTCAGCAAAAAACAATAAGCAGCATCTTCCATTTGGTTTCTCTTTACTGATTTAAATTTTGTCATTTGCATGGGTAGTGACATATGAAGGCAAGGATTGGCAGATCTTGCAGACTTGTGAAACTTAAAAACCGACTCAGCTGAGGTAGTCAAGAGGTAGCTGGAAACAAACGTGGGTTGTGAACCTTTCGGTACAAAACTTTTCGTGTTATCCCCCCATATGTACAGCTTTAACACCCTGGTAAATGAGATGTATCTCAAGGGATTTTCCAAGTGAAACATTTTAAGAAATAATAATGAAAACGTATACATGAGCTTCACTGGATAATCTAGTTTCTTCCCACATTCAAAACACCATTCAATTTAATTGGTGAAAAATCAGAGACAAAACCCTAGTGACAAAGAGTCTTGAGACTTGCTGAGGCTTTTCTGGGAAAAAATATTTGGCATTTTACGACATGATCATGCTCTGGGCAAGGTTAACCTACTGTACCGATATATATTATAAGCATACTAACCAAATATCTCTGCCAATTATTATGAAATATTTTTAGAGCTTACACAACCAAATTCTCACTTAAAGTAAACGTACGCTCTTAAAGAAACATTGGATTGTGCTTGCAAAAGTACAGTATATTTCGAAGTGCCTTTGAGATTAAGTTTTACCATTATATTTGTAAGTGCTTCATTCAACAGGCAAGAGTAGCTTGAGACACAGTGCATCATTACAAGCAGAGCAATCAAAATGTGCATGTAAGAGGTGTTAGACAGTTTCCAAGTGAAGAGTGAATGCTGCTTGACTGTGACCAAGCCTTTAAGGGCTGGACTCCCTAGTCTGTGATGAATGTGTGTTCCCCACCAATCTGGTTTCTCAGCCTTTGCCACCTCCAGGTCCGTGGGGCCGATGAGCTCTCTCCATGCGGGAATGACGTCAGTGGCCCCGTCGGGCCGAGACAGCATCAACACGTGGCACGGGCCACTGGACATGAATTGCACCAGTTCTGCAAAGTTTGGCTGTCAACACAACACAGTCAAACATATGTTAAGCAAACACTTTGGGCAATACCACTCCTTCATTCACAGCAGACATGTGGTAAAACAAACGTGCAGATTGTGCAAAGAAACATGCAGTTTAAAAATAGTTTTCTCCCAATTTATATTCTAATCATGGTGTTGCCATAACACGTTTTTTATTCAGTTCTCACAGTGACAAGTTCACCACCCTGTGCCAGAATACAGCTGCAGAATATTACGTTACTTAAGGACTTCTTAAGTCACATGAATTCAAGTTTTTTTTTAAACACTATGGGCAAACCTTTAATATATCCTGTAAAGAGTGACTGTCTAAGTACATTTATTGTACCTAATTTTTTTGTCATCAGAGCTGGAATATGCATAATTAAGTGAAAACTCCACACATGTATTTATTGGTTGTGCATGTTATTGGTGACCATACTGAAATAATGAAATCACAAGGCATGATAACCTGTTTAATTTGTTTAGAAGTATTCATTGTTTAATTTTGAAAGAAGAACTTGACAGTTTCTACATGGTTAGCACGATAACCTGTTTTAATTGAGGGTAACTGTCTGGATTCAAATCCAGATTATGAGCATAGCCAACTCAGTTCTCTGAAATAGTATGAGCATCCCCAACAATGTCCCGACCTTCTTTACAATGCAATTACGTGTAAATTGTGTGTCCAAGGGTGTGTGCATGGGATACCTCTCCTGAGCGATGCTGGTAGAAGTCACGTGCTTCCTCAGGCAACAGTGTCCTCTCTTCATGAGCCACAATCTCAAACCCAGCTTCTTGCACCTATCCCAGACATTGCCATATAAAGCATCATCAGAGCCAACATCGGAAACACAGAAATCATGAAGACAGGCTCTTTGGAAAAACCCAGTCAATTATTCCAGGTTACTGTCCACAACACGTTACATAAATTAAACATTAGTTGTTTGTATTTTCACAGAAATCAGGAGTTATCCCTGATGGTGTGAATTAAGTAACACCACATTTCCCCATCAATTGTTAATTTGGTAGTAGGGCTAGGTGTGCATGTCATCTGTATTTGTAAGTGGTTCTGAGATTGAGCAATTATTAAGGGGGCAAAAGGAACCCACACAGTATCTATATCGATGGGGGAAACAATGAACATGAATTCAACGTGAAAATTTAGAGTGTCTCAGAGGCTCACATTGGCTGCTTTAAGAGTGAAGATTGGCACATGCATTGTTACCTTCATGATGATTTCCTCCACTTTCCCCTTAGCGACCACGTCTGGCTTGATCAGGGCCACAGTGTATGGGTGGCTCGTGAGAGCTGCAAACAGGAATGAGCATCAACAACATACTCAGTGCCCTGGAACAATGTGACCACATCCACACGTAGCCTTCTGCTTCGATCCAATCTCATATAAATCAATTTTAATTGAAGAATTAAAAATAATGCTAAGCAAACATATCTTGGGTCTAAAATCAATGAGAATTGCCAGTGAAATAATTTGTTTCTAACAAAAAATAGAAAGATGATTGCCTGGAAAAATGTATCATGTACATTTACTGCAATTTGTTCAACTGGATTTGGATTAATTGTAAAATAAATGCACATTTATTTAACTGGGAAGCCTCACGGTGGCGAGATGTTAACAACCTCGCCTGGTATACAGGAGATCGTCGGTTCAATACCGACCCTGGCGGCTGGATATTTGGAGTTTGCATGTTCTCCTCGTGGTCGTGTGGATTTTTCTCCGGGTCCTCCAGTTATTCCCTCCACATTTAGAAACATGCGTTTAGAGTATTTGTCTGCTACAAATTTACACATAATAAACGACCTCATTGAGCGATCATTTTCCCTCCACATTTAGAAACATGCATTTAAAGTATATGGCTGCGATACATTTCCACATGATGGGGGCCACTTCGTTGAGCTATCATTTGTGGCCAGGTCGTTTCTGAAAAAGAGCTATGTATCTCAGTAGGCCTTACCTTGTAAAACAAAAATAGTAGTCATATTTTTCATTAGAGTTCTGCAATGTATCTTGGCCAATTAATTTTCAAAAGAGTGTTTTGCACTTCTTGTGTAATAAATGCGCCCTCACCATCTTCCCCTTCTTCCTCTTCTTGATCTTGCTGTCCTCCAGGGGTCTTCATATCGCAGTCATTGTCATCCATGCTCTGCAGGGCAGTGTCTTGCACCTGCAACCCCAATTGCCCATTAATTGATACAACTCTCACTTAAACCGTACATGCGCAATTGATTAATATTTATTTAGAGTTAGACTGATGGCCTTAATCTAAGTTGTCTTGTGGTTGTTGTTGTTTGACTTGCATCCCACTGGGATTTTTGCACACAGCGTTGGTGTACGGTGTTTTTTTCTGCAATATTTTGCTGTCTTTTCTTGGATTTTCTGTTTGCACTTAGTCACATATTCACTTTAAGATGTTTTTTGTTCATGTTTTAGTTTTTTGTTTGTTGCGGTTGCACCCGATTCAAGAGCCGAATGGCTCACAGAGCTATACCAAATAATTGAACTTGATCTGTGATCTGACAGTAATTATAAGGATGGAAATAGGATATTCACTTCATGTCCAACTGTAGTGTAGTTTCCAACTGTCAGTCAATATGGCTGTACTCTGCTCTCAAGAAGGCATCACCTCAAAGATTATTCTGATATATGTTTCTAAGACTGTCAATGATAACAGCAGCTATCCTTTTGATTTTCATTGTACACTCCTAACACATTTTATTTATCTTCTTGGTTCTTTCGGTAAAGTCACGTAGAATGGAAATAAGACAGCTGTCTCCCCGACAGACCTGGTCTTCACCTGATGAAGGCTGCTTGCGTTGTGGCCGAAACGTCGTGAGAATTATTTTATTATGTTTTATTTTATTATTTTTATTGTTTCCATTCTACGTGACTTTACCGAAAGAACCAAGAAGATGAATCCCTGCAGTCACGAAAGCTTTAAATCGACATTTTATTTATTTAAGTTTTGATTATTCATCTAATTTGTTTTACTCAAACTTTGTTCTCTTGAGTGCACATTACTGATTCTGTCCTGGAATGCAACTGCAACTGGGCCATGGTATCTCTATGGAAGCGTCCCTAAACCTGAGTAAATGAGAGCAATCCATTACCTCTCGAGGGCTCGTTTGGTAATTATCAGTCCTACTTTCATATAAAAATTAGTTATAGAGAAAGTTTATCGAACTTTAGCCAAATTGTCAAGTGGGAACACATTCTACCTGGACTCAAACCCACAACGCTACTCCATTAAGTAACAGGTCCCTGCAGGGTGGGCTGGTAGGAACGAAGAAATACGATACAAAGGGAGAGTTTGAGGCCTAGTTCTAGGCTTTAGGCCTAGCTGTAGGCTTTAGGCCGCTGTGAGTTAATTTTTAATTTAAATGTTTTAATTAAAAACTATCTCAGGGAATGAGTTAATTTTTAATTTAAATGTTTTAATTAAAAACTATCTCAGGGAATTAAAAAACTATCTCAGGGAATTATAAGGGAATGTTACACTTGTTTAGCCAGGAAAGCCTCACTGAGTCTAAAGGTTTTTTGTAGGGTCCTGCCAAGTGTTTGCAGTAGGGGGCGATGTTGCTACACCTAATCGGACATCGGACGGACGGACGATATAATCTATTGTAGGCTGGTTCACTTCGTTCCTACCAGTATAACGGGAACATCTCAGCTGCTGCTCACCACCAGACGCTCGCCTCCTTCATCCAGAACTCGCTTTTCAGCCTGCAGCTGTGCCAGGATTTTCCGCTGTAGAACGGGAGCGTTGGCGCCACGCACTACATCCACGAGCTCCCCGCCCTACGTGACACATGGGTCAAATGGGTGTGAAAATGTACCTCTGAGCTGAAAATTCGAAGCATCCAAATTCAAATGTGCTTTGGAATATATGGTTGTACAATATTTATATATACTGGAAATGTAATACTTTTAAACTATTAAACACAAATTAGACTCAATCCATAAAATAACTTACCGCATAAAAGAGGAAGGTTGGCTCACATTTCCCCATGTACTTCTCTAATGCCTCCACACCGTCAGCTTCTGCCTGTAAATCGGATGCCACTTAAATCATAACATGATAGGAGTGAAACCGTACTGTAATATCAACAGTGCTGTATCATGTCCACAAACGTGTCTTTTTCTTATTTGAGTAAAGCACTTTTAATGAACAAAAGATACAATACACAAAGTGGTGTTTCAGTTGTATACACAGTATGACACTCTGATACTGCTGGAAATAATTCTATAAAGTACACGATATTCTCCAAATATATTTCGGAGATGTTTTCTAAAACAGCTTCATTTCAGGGACACACACAACCGCATACCGCTGCGAAGTGCAGTAAGTCATCTCCCAGCTCATTTTTTATTTTCCGGAACAGACTCATCACAGCTTTGCAGGGTCCACACCATGCTGGATACACGTCTGTCACTGCAGTGGCAAACAGAACAGCACTGCATAGTCAGAAGAGATGAACAAGTGACTTAACCTCAAAAGGACTGCAATGTGCAAAACAACACATCTTTTTTCGTAGAACATTATACATATAGTGCAGGTTGGTTTAGATTATACCAGAATTATTATATAGTATGGTAAGTCCTCGCTTAACGCATGTTCACACAACGCGTTTTCGCTATAACTTTTCGCACAACATAGAACGCGTCCGTGTATAATGCGCCCATTATAACGCGGTTTTTGAATGGTCGACAAGGTACTTTTTTGAGAAGCGTGGCTGAGCGGTATGATACAGTATGTGGAATGATACCTCAGTTATTTATCCCGGCATCTTACTCTATGTGTACACTGCGTCCTGCCAAACTTTCTCCTTACGTTATAAATGGGGATATTGTTTTCGCTTAATGCGGCCCTATTCAGGAACACATCTACCGTGTTAAGCGAGGACTTACTGTATTTAATAGAACTGTTCACCTGATGACAAATGGAGTACGGACTTGACCTACTTTGAAATGTTTGTAAATGAACTCATGACATAGTATACAATGTATATGAAAAGACATTGTCCTGTTTGCATGTGTGAATCATGAGATTGCAGAAAGGTCATGGAGTTGTCACCTATTAATCCTCTCAATGCCATCAACTCATCCCACTGCTCCTGGTTGGAGATGAGCACCTGAGAAAGTCCGAAATCACACATTGAGTTTATATTTACTGATTCGTTTCGCGGATAGACCTCAGTTTCTGCGAGGGTTAGCTTCTTGAAAATCTGCTCTTAAAGTAGAATTAGCGAATTTAGATACAATGTTTATATGTGGTCAACTGAACATACGGGTGAAAATGTTTATTGTTTCATAAGATAAATCCTGTACTGTTAACATACAGAACATCCAAATACTTTATGAAATTATACAAGAATACAAATTGTGTACTGGCTTTTAAAAATAAATTGAGGTCCAACAAAACTAATCAAATAAATTGCCAAAATGTTTTATTTTTACCTGCAGTTGTATTTCCTTCTTTTTGGCTGCCATTCCAAGTTGCTGTTGTAAAATACAAACGTATCGTACACGCGCGTAAGTGTGGTTTACGGAGGTCACGTTTTATATACAAGTTATACAACAGCAATTATGCACAACCATTGAAATAAAAAAATGTGTGTTCAAGAGACAACCCCCAAAACACAAGCAGCTCTTGCAGATACAGAACGTCCCGAGCTGACACCGCTACACGGACGCATTGCAACTTACGAAGGGCGCCAGAAAGACACGCTCGACCGCATCTTTAAAGTACATTACAATATCACACTCCTGCGGAGGGAGCTGGTAGGAACGTTGGGTTGCTCGGTCAATGGCCAGGGTCAACGGCGGCGTGGTGTATTCCGCAAATATGCCCGACTGTGAGGGCGGGCACAAGCCGGCGTGAGTAGGTTAAACATTGAGTTTTATAAGGGCACCACGGGGTGACCAGCCCCTCCCCACCCAGCCCCACCCCTCCCACCCCCCACCCAGCCCCATCCAGCTCCTCCCCACCCTCCCCACCCAGCCCCACCCTCCCCTCCCCACCCAGCCCCAACCTCCCCACCCAGCCCCTCCCTGCACGACGAACGGACGGACACAATAATCCCCTGTGGGCTGGTGGAACCAGTGGGTTCCGACCAGTATTACTTTCTCATGAATGTAACTTCAAACGTACAGCCTGGCTAAGTATCTACAAGTAGTAACGTTATTATTTAAGTAACCAGGTGATGAAATACGGGCTCGTTTAGACACATGGCGACCTGGGATACGTGCAGACATTTTGAATACAATTGACTATTTAAATAAATTATGAGTTTAACAAAAACTCATACCTGTCAACCACTTATCAGTGCCCTATCTTATTACAGACCAATTCAGACCTCATTGATCACCCCCATTCCCTTATACATTTCAACGTTCATTCTACAAAGTCCCATCACAAGGGAGAAACACAAATGAACACAATTCTATTTTTTTGCCCGTATCGAAACGGCTGTACGCCGTATGGACCTGAAAACCGTACGGGGTGAAACTACTTTATTTAAATTTCGATTTAAAGCTTTCGTGACTGCAGGGATTCATCTTCTCCGTTCTTTCGGTAAAATCACGTAGAAGGGAAATAATAAAATAATAAAAATAAAACATCATAAAATACGTTCATGTGTTATTTTTATAAAAATAAAAACATCATAAAATACGTTTATGTGTAATTTTTATTATTTTATTATTTCCCTTCTACGTGACTTTACCGAAAGAACCAAGATTTCTTGCTGTGGTTTTCACACCTGATGATGATTGCTTGTGTTGCAATCGAAACGTCGTGAGAATGTTATTGTTTAATTTTAATTATTTTTATATTTCCCTTCTACGTGACTTTACCGACAGAACCAAGAATACTTTATTTAACTCTAGATGTGCACAAAGTTGAGCACAGCCCAGTAGCAACGGCGAACTACAATTGTAAATGTTTTAAATGTATTCGAAATGTGCCAATAGTTTATTAACTTCGCGAGCGGTGAAACGACAACAACGTTGGACATTAAACAAGCGTGCAACACAAACTATATTCATCACGGCAACGGCAGCACGACGTTAACTTACTTCCTATTCGATTGCTGACGTTAGATCTGTTTGTTATGAGTGTAAGTAACAATAATTGTTGCTGCTGTTGTTGTTACGAGAGAAAAATATTCTCGCTGCGAAATTAAAAAAAAAAACTTTGACTCGGCGTCGCTGTCGCTTGGCAACCGCGTCACGTGACATCGCATCAACGAATTCGATTGGTCCACGCTGTGCGCTGCCCGTAAAATGATCCCCCATCGTGGGGGAAACGCGGTCGGCGCAATGGTTCCGCTCACCGATTCATCAACGCATTTCCGTGTCGTCTGTCGTTTCGTTCCTTTAAAATGTAATATTTTGCGAGTCGCAAAGGCAGACGCAACATTTGAACTCCCCATTTTTTTGTATAACACGTTCGCTTTTATTTAACGAAGAAAAAAAATTATTGGGAGAACTTCGGTGCGGAACTTGAAATCGTTCCAACTCACTGTTTCCTGTTCCGGGCAATGTTCAAGGAAGCAGCAGCGATCAGCTGCTTGGGGTCAGGGGTCAGGCGTTGATCCCCGTGTCAATATCGAACTCGCGTACAGCACCACAACAACACTAACCAGCAGCTTTAACCAGCACTAACCAGCAGCAACAACCAGCACGAGGCGCGACATGTCCTCCGCAGAGTCCAGCCCCAGCCGCTGTGCGTCTATGGCTGATCTGACGGACGACATTGAGGAGGTAGGGGACTTCCAAACCCAATGAGAGATGTTGCGTTCGTTCTAAACATGTCGACATTGACGTCCTTTATTTAACCAGGTGAGAGCCCGTTGCGGTGAATTGTCTCGTGATCGACGTCCTTTATTTAGCCTCGTCAGAGCCCATTGCGATGAGTCGTTTCTTGTGATCAACGTCCCGTATTTAAGCAGGTGAGGTTCATTGACTGTATCTCTGAATGATGTATTTATTTGTCAGGTGAAAGCTTATTGAGATGAATCATTAATCTGCCTTTTGTAAGTGCTAGGTATCTCCTGGACCCCGAAGCATTCAGGCTGTGGAATCGGTTATCAGAAGTATCTGAGCAGTCCTATTTACATGCAGGTCGAATGCACTCGAATTGCAATTCCGCCCGCGCAAGCTCCGTGTTTTCTTGTGTAATACAGTTGGATGACAAAGAGTTTGACCTTCCTCAAGTGGACACACCGCCCACATTGGAAAGCATTCTCAACGAGGTTTGTCGTAAAGCGCACATCAACACAAACGTGATTTTTATTTTATTTTTTATTAATTTTAATTTCATTTTTTACCTACGTGACTTTACCGAAAGAACTAAGAATATGAATCCTTGCAGTCACGAAAGCTTCAAATCTAGAATCAGACTGTGGGCCCGTTTTGTGAATTCTGTTCTGTTATGTTCTAGGTATACGTGGAGTTTTTTTAAGTACTGCAGTGCCACGTTGTTGTGCAGGATGACGAGGAGGAGAATCCTTTCCAGCTGGATGACCCAGCGCTCTTCCTGGCCGACGGTTCGGACGCTTGTTCCGTGGAGACGTCCTCACTGGCCAGCACAGACAGTGGCGACCGGCCCGACTCCAGGCACGCGCATCCCTTGTACTATACAATGTGGAATATTTTTTTTTAAATGTATCAAATCTAACATGTGACCACATATCAAGACGTATATAGGGATATCCACATATATATATAGGGTTTGTAGAAGAGGGGTATTTTTGAGGGCAGTATATCGATGATTGAAAGGGACAGGCCAGAGGAGGAATTGCAATAATATTGTGCGATACATGCAGAAGAACACACATGGGATAATCATATATCTTGTGTCCTAAGACGTTAAAATGTATTTAATGAACACAGCGTGACGAGACAGTAATGCGCATGAGAGATGCTATTAGCATGATTTTGCGTTTCTTAAATGACTAATTGATTTGCATAGGAAGAGGAGTAGAGGATTTAAACAAGGGAATGGATACAGCAGTGCAAACAGGCAGAGGAATTGAATTCCATACATGAGCAGCAGTAGAGAAGTAACTACCAATCACACATTGAGCCAAGATGGACTGAAGATATTAACGGAATGCTTGATTTGCTTGAGCAGACAGCACATAGCGGAGGAGATTGATATGAAATGAGAGAGGTATGTGGTTGCCGGTACATATAAGATGGTGAAGATGATGATGATGATATCGGTCTTATAATTGATGCAGGACTGTAGATATGAGTGATTTTTTTCTGAGCGTCGGCTTTTGGAGGAGCAAGATACATCAAGGCCAATTTACTCCAACTTTTCTAGGCTTCCACTTTCATCTCGATTTCATTTCCCAACTAAATTATTGTTCAAAAAGTCTTGGTCATCGTATACACATGGCAACTTGTGAAAAGTATGGTAACCCATTGGTTATATTGACACTCATTTATAATGTTTAATGAAACATTTGCATAATTTTATTAGGATCTGAAATGCTATCATGAATTGAAACATTGCCTTCAGGACTCACAATATTGGTAAAAAGTGAAACCAGGCAATCCAGTGACTGCTTGGTTGTGTTTGACTGGAATCCTGTGTATGTGCGTGTGTATTTGTGTGCCCACTTCTCACCCCAGGAAAAAAAAGAAGGCAGAGCAGAAGAAACCTTTCCATGGCTCCGTGCTGAAACATGTCATCCTCAAGGGCGTGTCTTCCCAGATTGTATCTGCAGCAGTGAGTCCAGTGTTATTGTAATAGTGGCTGGTTGGCTCGGGGGTTATGTTCATATAAACACGTTCCTTCGGAGTGGGCAGGTAGGAACTTGGTTGGACAGCGCATTCGTGCACGACAGACAAATAATCTCTGGTGGACAGTGTGGAACCTGTTGTTCCTACCTGTATAAGTGTAGTGTTTCGTGTCGTGTATAGTGTAGTGTGTGAGTTAAACGTTGAGTTTTTTAAGGGCACCACGGGGTGACCAGCCCCTCCCCATCCAGTACCCCACCCTTCCCACCCCCCACCAAGCCCCACCGTCCCCACCCAGCCCCTCCCCACCCTCCCCACCCAGCTCCTCCCCACCCTCCCCACCCAGCCCCTCCCCACCCTCCCCTCCCCACCCAGCCTCTCCCTCCCCACCCTCCCCTCCCCACCCAGCCTCTCCCTCCTCACCCAGCCCCTCCCCACCCAGCCTTTCCCTCCCCACCTAGCCCCTCCCCACCCTCCCCTCTCCACCCAGCCCCACCCCTCCCACCCCCACCCTCCCCTCCCCTTCCCATATGCACGACAGACAAATAATCCCTGGTGGGCAGTGTGGAACCTGTTGTTCCTACCTGTAATACTGAGCCGGTTTGTAGCTCGATACTGAAGTTAGCTAATCTAGCTTGATTTGTGCTCCCCCGCCCACTAACAACATTAAGTAGGGTAAATAGTCACCATTACTATCAACCAGTTCACTCCTGAATAAAGGGCTCCTCATGTCTTTGCCATCTCTCTCAGTTATTTAATGTGAACGCTTTTTCTGCACGTGCGCTAATCTCATTGCTCAATTTCCACGGTAGTTGTCTTATTGGACTATTTTATTCTTTTCAATACAATTCCATTACTGCTCGTATCCATTGGATTTTATCTATTTAATTGGTGTATCGTACCCATGCCTGCTTACTTTGTTAAATCAATAGTATTTCTCTAATTTGAGTATAAAGAGGTGCGAATTGTATATTCTTTTATTTTATAAAACATGCCTATTACAACTACAAGGTCCGATCATATGAATTGTTTAAACTGTACCAAGATTAACATGTGCTACTCTTTAATAGTTATATCTTTTTATATTTGGTCCATTGTGTGTTATATGTTTTATTTTAGGACCGTGTCGAAGCTGGACTGCCAACTGCTATGGTATGTATGGTGTTTAGCTTAAAATAGTCACAAATTTGAATAATTTAAATATATATTCTTTGGGTCTTTTGGTAAAGTCACGTAGATAGGTTCAAAGAAAATAACAAAAATAACAAAGAATATGAATTCCTGCAGTCACGAAAGCTTTAAGTCAAGATTTATTTTAAATATATTTTCACGTTAATTATTTAAATGGATTGTATAATGTTTATTCATTTTCATACCCAACAGAACATTTTGTACATGATTTAATTCAACAAATCCAAATGGAACATTTTATTATAAGAAGAACTCGTTTATTTTTTCTTCTACATTACTTTTAAAGTTTGAACGTGGTTGAAACAATGCAGTGAGTTGGTTTAGCAATGCTGCACTATGGTTTAAGGAAAACAGGTTTTCTCCATGTCTCATGCATTTCCATGGTACAGACCTTACTGCCTTGGGCATCTCCTTAAAATTGACTCGCCCATAAATATTAAGTACCAGTTGAGATGTAACAGCAGAGAGGGCAAGGTACCCATGCATGCCTTGTGTGCCAACTGCTTGGGTCATCTGCACCTTGGGACCTGAGTTTGATTCCCAGCCACAGCTATCATCAGTGGCAAATATCTGAATTGATCCTGGGTCTCTCCTAGGTCAACTCAACCTTAAATGCGGGAGTGGTCTCTCAACATCAGTACTCGGATAACAAAGGGTGCCAGGCGTAGTGATGGACATGCAAGCTCTTCATTCACTGTACCGGTCTTATTTAGATGCTCACTAAAGGCATTTCCCGCAAAAGTTTGTTGAAGCATCTCCAGACAATATTTGTGTGTGTGTGTGTGTTTTCATTTTACCCTAGGCTGTCTCCAATGTAATCGCAGTGGGCACAGCTCATGGGTTAGTGCTAGTGTACGGTAAGTTAAGTGTTCATTTAATTCACTTTCATTTGCTGTTAATCCTATTAACATTGTAAGTGCAAGTTATGAAACGTAAAAACAGCAACTCATAATGTGTCCAAAGCTAGCGGTAGTGGCTTGCACTTTCAAGATCTGCCATAGACTCCAACAACTGGCATTGCAGCACTTTTGCAGTGTAAGCCTCACAATGTTGATCAATGCTCTACCCTTTTTGTGTGCTTCCCTTTTTTGTCGGAACGATGAGTAGGAAGAGGTAAGCTCACGGAATGCTCACAGCCTAACATTGATCCATTTTAGCTGCAGCCCAGACTGCTCATCGTGCCCGCTCATCTGGGTCAACTTTTCAACTTTACCAATCTTCAGATGCATACTTTGTTTATAACATAATTTGCATCTGTAAAGGATTGGTGGATGTGGGAAGCTGGACTGAGTTGGGCGAGCATTACAGATTAATTAAAAACCATGCCTTGCCTCTGCTTGCTGCTCCAGTAGTTTGAGTGCTTGATACAACTTAGCTTACTTCTGGGTTACTAACTTTGCTGATAAGCATATGGTCACGAGCATCATACCCGTGGCATGTTGAATTTGTTAGCCTGATTTGTAGTAATTGTTAACACGAGGACTTGAATATGGTTTATTTCGGCCTTAACCAGGTGTTATTTATTGCTCTTTTGGCCTTGGTATTGCGTGCATCAGATGCTAACAAGGTATAATTACAGGCTGGCATGTTGGAATAAGTGCTGCCTGCATCATTCTAGGCATGTAACATTGCATAAATGTGGTTAAATCCGAATCTTACACTCACAATTCATACTATATTTCGTGTGTAAGAATTGATAACTCACAAGTTATTCAAATTTAATGTACATTTGATGTTTTTTTCTTTTTGGCTAAACTAGTGAACACAATTCTTCAAACGAGACAGGACATTTAAGGAACACTCCAAATGAGATAATAAAAACAAGAACAAATAATTGTTGAATGCAATTGCAACCCCAAATCTTGGAAATTTATTAATTTTCTTGCAGGATGCATCGTTACATGCCTATATGATATCATGGCTAGGTGCTACGAGTTAGCTTGTTGGGTTGCTGTACGTTAGATCTTTATCAGGCGTTAAATGTCCTTGTGTCAGGCTGGGTGTTGTATATACAAATCTCTAACCACCTGTTGTTTGTTTGCTGTGTTGGCCTGGGCTTTATGTCAGACCCTAACCAGGCACTGAGGCTGTGTCTGGGCAGCACGGCTATCGGAGCGCAGTATGGTGCCGTGTCTGCCCTCGGTATCAACCGCGACTGCACCCGCCTTCTTTGTGGCTTTGCCAAGGGGCAGGTGATTTATATTAGCTCATGCAGTGCCTGCATGTTGGTGGTGCCACTTCTATATGCTACCCATTGTATGTCTTCATAATTTTAAATTTCATATGCACATTGTTTAATCAAGTGAAAACATCCAAGTGCGTTGTATTTTGGCCACAGGGCGATTCAAGTCCAATTGAAGGCTTTCAAACCACAGTCATGATCACCACCATAGGCCCCTAGTTAGGTCACTATATTATTTTAAACTGTATTGTAGTGACATAACGAGTGTGCCAAAATTATGTTTTTGACATTTGTAATTATTATTTCATTATATTGTGTATCTGTATATCTGGATGAGATGTGTTTTTGGTTGTCTCTTCATTTGTGCCAGACAGTTCTGGACATATAGCCTCTTAATGTATATTCATGATCAAAGCTGTTTTTTTTTGTGTCTTTCTTTACATGGTTGCTGGAGTGTGCTGATGTGGATGTGTGGATATTATGATAACCCACAGATCACCATGTGGGATCTGACCAATGGAAAGCTTCTGCGAACAATAACGGATGCACATCCTCCTGGCACAGCTGTTCTGCACATTAAGGTTAGTAGTCTTGCCAGCCTACATGTAACCCCGGGTCATCATGACTAACAATTAAGCGACTGGCAGCATTATTTGGGTAAAAATTAGAGAGATTAACGTGTACCGAAAACAGCTTCTTGCCTCCAGCCAAAAGTATTGTTTGAAGGTTTGAGCTATTAGGATTGTATATTGATTGCATTCAAGAGGCTAAGATGTATTAATTCAGTTTTGATGCATGTGATGCAACAGCTTTCTGCCATGATCTCAATATTTCTTTGTAAAATTCTGATATCATATATATGTTGATGCATTTGTTTTTGTCAATTGTTCTTCTTGGTTTGGTATGATAAGTTGTACACTTTTTAAATTTTTGAAGTTGAAATGTTCTCAGTTCACAGATGATCCCACTTTAGCAATCTGCAATGACAGTGGGGGCTCCGTCTTTGAGCTTGCTTTCAAGTGGGTTCCTTACACACATGCACATTATCATGCTTCTTTATATTAAATGTCATACTCTTTTGAACTGAATTAAATAATAGTACTAATAACTACACTGCTGGATGAAGGCATTTCTACTCCTTGTCAGTCACAGGGGTTTATTTGACCATACTTTGCTATGCTGACCAGTGTGGGTTAGTTAAGGGGGGTCCCAGGACCAGTTCAGATGTCAATCGCCACTAAGGGGCCATCCATTTAGTACATACGCAAAAATCTGTCAAAACTTGACCCCGCCCCCCCTCCCTGTACGCACGCGGACTTTTAACACCCTCCCCACCTGCGTACATAAGCTTGAAGCACCCCCCCCCCCAATCCTATAGAACGGCCGATATTTAATCCACGCAGAAACGATCAAGGATTAATAATATTAACGTGTTTAAGCGAACAGATAGTCCACCGCCGGACTATCTAACTCATTTGAAGGCCAATGTAGACAAATTATTATCGAGGCTTCACCCCCACCACCCTCCCCCCCCCCCCCATTTCCTATGCGTACACACATTGTCAGTGGGTTAACCCCCCCCCCTCCATGCGTACATACTAAATCGATGGCCCCTAACGTTAGCCATGTCTAGGGTCGAACTCAGTTTCTAAGTTCATTGCACAGTTCGCACACCATTGCACCACTGTGCCCCCCAGAATGCAATACAATCATTCACTATTGCAAAACACCCTGTGATGTCACGTTGAGCGGAGAGAAATACAGAGCCAAGGAGATCCACACAACGAGTTCTGAGTTACTGTCCTCGCACTCTGCAGGAGGGTGATGGGCGTGCGGACGTGCGAGTCGCGCTGTTTGTTCAGTGGCGCGAAGGGGGAGGTGTGCTGCATCCAGCCGCTGTGGTTTCCCACCAACCTCAAAGAACACCCCATGTCACAGCACTTCCTTCTCGCCATGGCCTCTCTCACGAAGGTGTGTGCACGTGTGTCTGTGTGCAGAGAGGACATGCAATCTGTCCATTCGCCGTTAGTGATAATCACACAAGCCTGGTGTTTTATGTGTAATATCGGGCAAGATGTGTCGATTAAAATGCATGTAACGCCACCCTATTCTGTGAATTGTCACAGTTTTGGGTCATGATTCGTTTTAACAAATATTTTTCATTTTGTGCCATCTTCTGCTGTTTGTTTTGTGTGGTCTAATATGTTCTGGCTTGGATGTCTTATCTTGTATGTTCCATCGCATCAAATATAATGTTGAGTTTAATTTGTAGAAATCGTATATCATCAATTCTTACATGCACGATGGATGCATGTATTGTCCGTATAAGAAATAGTTGTCATCACTGAATTGCTACATCCGAGTAATTATTACAGAGGGGATTTGCTTGGTATCAAAATATGTATGCTTGTTGAAGCAATGTGTACACACGTTGAAGCATTGTCACCATTAGTAATATTTTCATGATATATTTTAAATTGAAATATTTAATATTCTTGCAGATATTAATAGTTGGACTGAAGCCATCCCTCAAAGTGATGCTGTCTGTGTCCTATGGAAAGGTAAGTTGTATGTGCATTTTTAATAAGATTGAAAGTACAATTTGGATTCTATAGAATCTAAATGCAAACACATGTCAAGCCAATATAAGAAATAATGGGACATTGCATCCCGTGGAAAGAAGGAGTATTTATATTATAAAGCGAACAAAAACATTTATAAGCTACGTTCATGTGGAAGGTCTTGAGCTAGATTTGAAGTTTTCGTGACTGCAAGGATTCATACTCTTTGTTTTTTTCGGTAAAGTCACGTAGGTAAAAAATTTAAATAAATTAAATCACGACGTTTCGGAGGCAACACAAGCTTCCGTCTTCAGGTGGAACCGTCACAGCAAAATTACTGCATCAAGTGAACTTCACTTAAAGGTTTACTGTATCAAGTGAACTTCACTTGATAGAGTAATTTTGCTGTGACGGTTCCACCTGAAGACGGAAGCTTGTGTTGCCTCCGAAACGTCGTGATTAAATTTATGACATTTTTTTACCTACGTGACTTTACCACAAAAACCAACGAGTCTTGAGCCTTGACTTGAACAGTGGCATGGAGTTGACAGCACTGGCGAAAGGGAGGCTCCAGGAGGCAGCAGAGGAACAAGAGTGAGCTCCCACTCAGGGAAGTTTGACTGGTGTCTTTTGATAGACAATCTTGGTTGCTGGAGCAGAGAATGCTTAAGAGGTAGAGTGATATGTGCTCATAGATGAGCGATCCTGACGTTGATCCAGAATTTGATTAAGAGTCAGTGAAGGGATTGGAATCATGGGGTGACGTCGTCTTGTTTAAAGGTGTGACTGCAAAGTCTGGCAGTGGCGTTTTGGATGATCCGGACTTGGTGATAAGGGATTTGGGGAGCCAGCAGAGAAGAGAGTTGCGCACATCAAGTTAGGATGCGATGAAGGAACGGATGAGGGTCGTCTCGCTGCTGATTTACATGAGTTGCAACGCACATTTGCTGTCGTGCTGATGGTGTGAGTAATGTTGTGGACATGTTTCAACTCTTCACCTTAGACGAACCCGGCGAGCGTGCCGCTCATGGCATGGCACTTCACCTTGGTGAATGGCTCGGCAGACCCTGTGCTCGCGTTCTGCAGGGGCTCCGTCGTCCACTTCATCCTAGTGGGTACCCCCCGGGTCCTTATGCCTCCCACCCAGGCTTGAGATCGCGGTTTCTCTTTTTCTTTGGCCTCGGTTGACTCAAAGAATGGAATGTTTTCCCACTTGAATCGATGCAACAGGCAATTCAGAAGCTGACTCGGCAATTCATTTTGAGCATTATGTGTTATTACTGACCAATTTGGCCAAATGGAATGGTCCATTAAGCCTGATAATAATTGTACTATAAATAGCTATTTTACAATACAAATGATTTATTCTATAGGTTTATAAAATGTGTGATTTTTTTTCTTGGCGATTTGTCATTTTCTTTGTTGCCCATCATGTCTTTACCTCTCTCTGTTTTTTTTTATGTCCCTCCTTTGCTCTTTAATTTTTTCTGACACGCTCTCTCTCTCTCTCTCCTGCAGGCCAGCTGCCGAGACTCTGACAACATCCACTTCAGCAAGCAGAGGGAGCTGCACCTGAATTATGAGCCCATCAACCTCACGGTGAGGGCAGCGCACGCATACATGTGGCGTTAACAAGTGGAGCACGTCCATAACAAGGATGGGTGAATAAGCTAGGGGATTGAATGGTCGCACACATTCTAGTGTTCATTTGTGATTCATATTGTTTTACATTAAATGGAAGGTACGGGGCTAGCACTAGTATACAAGCACGAACCTATAGATTTGCAGAGTATGAAAAAGGGTCATTGTGCAAAATAGTTGTATATTATATATTTTCCCATTATTGAGGTGGTGATCATTACAAATGTGTATGTTTTATGTAGATTTAATGTGGAATATGTTTCATGTAGATTTCATTTTGAATGATTTCTGTATTGCACAGAGGTTTGCTAACAAATAGCGGGACTGTGCAACTCCCATCGTACTTTGCATGCATGTCACGTGACCACCACATAGCATGCACGATACTCTCAGACCTATCTAAGGCACAAGTTCAACAGAGCTGACGTTGTGGCCTTTGTTTAAGCCACACTGAACAAGAGTAGAAAATGTGGCCATTCCAAAGGACAAGGCTATGAGGACATTGTACATGCAATTTGGTGGTCACATAGCATGCATGTCAAACATGATGGGAGTCGCACCTTCCTGCTGTTGATGAACACATCTTTGTGTGTTGTTACATATATTTATATCTAGCCTGTACACATCTTCCTATTATAATGGATGTTCTCATTATTTACAGAAAGTACTGGATATGAATCGGTTTTATATTCGTTATGTTTGTTTAATAATTATCCATGATTGTAATGCAGAGGTCGCAAACGGGTTTTGATTCCTTACCTGTACCCGGCCGCACCAGGGTCGCAAACGGGTACCCGATACCCGGCCGGGTACGGGTAGCTGGGTATCGGGTAGGGTATGTGTATTGGCCTACCCGTACCTGGCCGCACCAGGGTCGCAAATGGGTACCCGTACCCGGCCGGGTACAGGTAGCCGGGTATCGGGTAGGGTACGGGTATTGGGTACCCGATTGCGACCTCTGTTGTAATGTGACCTCATCTAATTCCCTACACTTGAGATCCTGGTTTATTCACAAGTCACTGGATTCAAACCCGTGGCTCAGCCGTGTTGGTTCCACGGGCATTATAATGCTGCTGTCTGTGTCACCTGACCATCTGTAAGATGGCATTGTAAATTTTTTTTTTTAACAAGTGCTGCTGGTGTATGCACCAGAGGTCGCAACCGGGTACCCGATACCTGTACCCTACCCGATACCCGGCTACCCGTACCCGGCCGGGTACGGGTAGCCGTTTGCGACCCTGGTGCGGCCGGGTACGGGTACGGGTAGGCCGTGAGTCACTGGTGAGTAACCGTTTGTCACTCATTTCGGGTAGGGTACGGGTAGGGAATCAAAACCCGTTTGCGACCTCTGGTATGCACCCACCCTACAGTGGATGAACTCGCGCGTGCTGGCCCTGCTGGACGACACGGAGACGCTGCACGTGGTGGAACGGGCGAACCAGGAGCAGCTGGAGGCTCTGGACATAGCCAGCCTCCAGCTCGTCTACAACTCCAGCCACTTCAAGTCGCTGGCCACAGGCGGCAACGTTAGCCAGGCCCTGGTAACCAGCCCAGAGCTCTGACGAAATCATCATGTACATGATCGATGGACCTTTCGGGGCATTTATTGTGTAAAATTTTAGGACGTTTGTAATTAGTTTTGTGTAAAACATCTTGAGCTTTGAGAAGATTCTATATTACATTTTTCTCCAGTTAAATGAAAAACTCCTCTTCGTCGGCTCTCCCCAACAATTGAAAAACTGGGACTTTTCAACCTCTTTATTGATGGCCAGAACGTCTGCCCGAAGCAAGATATTAGTAATCTTGGGGTGATATTCTCTCCGTCCCTTTTCTTCGAAGCTCATGTTCGTTAATAATGTGAAAACCTAGTTTTTATCACCTCAGAAACATTACTCAAGTGCGCAACTTCCTTACATCGGCTGATTCTGAGAGGCTGGTCCATGCACTTGTTCTCTTGCGAATCGATTACTGCAATGCCTTGCTGGTTGGTGTTATAAATACGTTCCTTCGTAGACTACAAATTGTTCAGAAATGGGGCAGTTCGGGAGCTCCATTACGTGAGCACATTTCTCCAGTTTTATTACACTGGCTTCCAGTATTGAAACGAGTAAAGTTTAAGAACCTTCTACTAATTTTTAAAGCCTTGCATGGGCTGGCACCACCATATATTTATGAGTTAAATCATCCCTGTGCGTACCTCGATCCCGGCTGCGTTCCTGAGGTGAGCGGACATTTGCTTTGTCTGCACCACGGTTGTGGAATTCCCTACCATTGGAAATGAGTTTATCCGATAATGTGGATACTTTTAAGTCTCGTCTTAAAACACATCTTCTGCAGTCGGTTTATTCTGTTTAGCTTCTCCGTCTCTCTTAATGTTTCGTTCTTCTTACAAGGCGCCTTGAGACATTCGTGGAAGGCACCATACAAATGCATGTAAATTATTATTAAACACATGTACATATCACATGCATTACCTGCAGTTTTTACCTCAAATTATAATTGTTTAACCTTTTACTCTAAACTGTATCCTTTTTAAGGCATAGAAGCTCCATATTTGTTTAACTAAATAAGGTTCAAATTTGTAAGTCTGACACATTGTACAGTTTTGTATTTTCGTGCACGCGATATTATTTGCGTCATTGAAACAATTACAAAATAAGTGAATGCTGATGAAGAATGTCTAGAGATTTGGTGGATCTCGAGCCACCCTGAATGTGCCCTCTTCTTGGAGTTTTTCAGATCATTCGATGTGAATACTTTGCTTTACAGGCACTTGTGGGAGAGAAGGCATGCTACCAATCCATCTGCAGCTTTGGAGGGCAAGTGCTTTACCTGGGAATAAAAGTAAGTTCTTCCTCTCAAAGTATGTTATACAGTTATGCAAATTTTTTTCCTTCCAAATTTCTGGTTAAGACTAAACAATATTCATGTCTACACGTGTTCTTTTTTCCCCCCGCAGTCAGTTCATGTGATGTCGTTGCGAACTTGGAGAGAGGTGAGTCTGATGTATTTCACTGTATCATGTATGTCAGAGAGAGTGGTAGTACAGTCCTTTGCGCACTGCACTATGGACCCCGCAACCTGAGTTTTATTCCTGGCCATTAGCGACATCGGTAGTGAGTGATATCTGGACCAGTCCTGGGCCCCACTTTTACCAAAGCGCACTAACCAGTGTGGTGAGGTCTGATGAAATAGTCCCTATGACCAACACAGTGTGAGGAGGCATTCATTCATTAGTGGGTTTATAAAGGACTGTCATGACTATTGTAGATTACACATCACCCTAATCATCATCATTGAGCATGTCAGGATTCAATGATTAAGATGGATTCTTTGGCTCATGATAAACAAATGTAATTTGGCATGTAAGAATAGATTATTTTCAAATCAGCACTTCATTGGTTGAGATGAACGTTGCAGCAACCATTAGGCTCTACATTCATCATGGTGGCAAAACATGATTGATTCTCTAATCAAATCAAGATGCAGAATTGGGACAATTTATAGAATTCTGAGGGGATGAAATGTTATTAGCCCGATCAATATCATCATCATCATTCAACCACTACCACACTAATAATTGTTATCAACATATTTTATTTGCCACTTTCACTGTCTTACATTTCTTATGTTTATGTTCAAAGTGTTTGTTTTACATTTATTTTGGTTAATTGTATAAAGTTTTTTGTTTTATCCTTTGAAATCAATATTACATCATTATGCCACTGTGTAGCATAATTAAACTAAATCCGTCACATCTATGTCTGCACATGGGGGCAATCCAGTGTTTTGCAAAATGACTCCGGTGATGTGGAGTATATTATGAAATGTGCCAGATGTAGCATTGTGTATGTGCGCCTGTGTGTATGTGTGACTTTCTGCAGAGGGTGGACCTGCTTGTGCGGCAGGAGAGGTTTCCAGACGCCTTGAATCTGGCCTGGTCTTTCCACCAAGGCTCTGCAAAGGCCGTTCTGGGTGAGTGAGCGAGTGAGCAAGTGAGCGAGTGTGGAAACGTACCTATTTTGTGGCACTTGTTCTTGTAATAGATGAGCTTCACACTTGCTTCCCAGGACTGGAAAGTAAATGCAGTACACGCAACAAGGCTGGAATATATTTACATTAAGATCACAATGATGATTTTAATTACTCAGTGGGTTGCTGCTTCGTTTTGTAGTCCAAGAGCTCATCAAACTACTTTAGTTTAAAACAAGAAATGGAACACTTTCCTAGGCTAAAAGCATGACTAACGAAATCACATTTTATACTTTACAATGCTGTATTCAGTTTAGCGGTGGCTGATACCAGCTGGGTATCTTGTGTAACACTATGGTCTGCTCTGTTCAGGTTTGCCAGTGAACATTGCCAAGAGAAAATCATTGGTTGCAGATAAGGTGAGCGGATTTAAATTTTGGTATACGTAAACTCTATTGTGCATGGTGTTTTGCAACGCAGGTGTTCTGTCCATCCTTTCACTGTTAGAATTGCTGTTGGTGTAAAAGCTGACTTGTTTTATTCCCGGCTACAGATGACAGATATCCTCATGCAGTATGTGATGATCTCTATGAAGAAATGCCCTGAGCCAGGCAAGACACAAGCTCTGGAAAAACATTTCCAGGTACATTTTATCCTTCCCTATTGTTATTAGCTTAAATTACATTCGAATACCACTATCACATTGTGTACCACCTATGTAGTTTATTTAAATGAAAATGGCATTTGATTGATTGTCCTTCAGATACAATATTACTTCTTGCAGCATGGCAATAACTGCATGCTGACCTTTCTTCCTCTGGATGTATACATAGTGCTCTCTGGTACTTTTTATATTTTCTTCAAACAGCATCGCAGAACCACATTCAGCTAACTTTTCAAAGGAGGTACATTGTGTCCTCTGTACTGAGAATACAACCTCTGCGAGACAATAACCTATCTTACTCTTAGTTCTTTCGGTAAAATCACGTAGGTAAAAAATGAAATTAATAAAAATAAAACAATAAAAATCACGACGTTTTGGAGGCAACACAAGTCTCCGTCATCAGGTGGGACCGTCACAGCCAGATTTGCATCACTTGATGCATCACTTGATGCAGCAAATCTGAATCCTTGCAGTCACGAAAGCTTCAAATCTAGAATTAATAACCTATCTCATGTGCATATTTGTATTTTGTTAGAACTATGGAAATGAATACGAGAATACGTATTGCTGCTATATATATATGGGAATGTTACTGCAGCATTGATTGAATTGTGCACATGTTTTCTCTGTTCTTTGCAGGAGGTGGTTCCTATGTGCATCGAATACTGCCTTCTGCTGGGCAGGACGTAAGTTTATGCACTGTTTACTGAATATGCATTTGCAAAGATCGTATATAAAAGTGCCAACGTCATGGTTTTACTTAGATATTAATGCTGTTACTTCTATATCACTGTAAGATTTTGTCAACATTAGCATATTAGCATTTCACCTGATCTATGTAAAACATAAAAATGAATTTATATATTTACATTAAACGTGATGCAGACGTTATTCCCTACTCTACACAATTATTGTTGGTTGGCGTAGCATGGTTGGCATGGGCCCTGCTGCAAGGAATGGAATGGAAACCCCCTTTCCAATTTCACACCTCTTCATAGCCTGGTACCTGGTCCCCCCCTGGCCTGTGTGCCCTGGTGCGGTTGCTCCGTATGCACACTGGACAGCTGTTCCACTGTTGGTTGTGCCCCTTTCACTTCATTGTAATTACTTCATTATAATTGCTTTGTATATTGCTTTAGAATTCCCCTTACATTTAGGTTCAGGACAGCGAAGGAGGAAAGACTCAAAATGTGTTCCTTTGAACCTTGCTTGCAGGGACTTGCTCTTCACCCAGATGTATGAGCAGCTTGGGGAGAGCTCAGTGGCGCGGGGCGTGTTCCTTGAGAGCCTGGAACCACACGTCTTGGGGGACCGTCTCACCAGCATCACCCCGCAGGCCATGCGCGACCTCATCTTGCATTACCAGGGCCAGGCACGCATGGCCACGGTGGAGGCGTGCATCCTCCACATGGACATCACCAGCCTCGACCTCCAGCAGGTACAGCTATGACTTAATCTGTGGCTATATACGCTTAGGTTTTTTCGGTAAAGTCACGTAGGTAAAAATAAATAATAAAATAAGAATAATTTAAATAATAATAGAAATACAATTATAAATCACGACGTTTCGGAGGCAACACAAGTCTCCGTCATCAGGTGGGACCGTCACAGCTAGATTTACTGTATCAAGTGAGGCAAAAATTATTCCAAGATACAAGTTCTTAAATGCAAGTTAAGGGGGGGAGGAGAATCCTTGTAGTCACGAAAGCTTCAAATCTAGAATTAATCTGTGGCTGTTGGCACTGTCAGGATTGGTCTGTAGTAATTGGGAGTTCATCCTCATCAATAGAGGTTCTCAGTATTGACCTCCATTATTAATAGCAAGGGCTCAACCAATTAACTACATTCACGTATTCATGATAACCATTAAAGAATACAATTCTGCCTTGGCCTTCATAGATTATATCTATTTATCGTTTGTTTACCCATTGACATTGGCAGTATTAAACTCCCACCAACTACAACTGTTGGTATATCTGTAGATATCACCAGTGCTGATATTTACGTTCATACATTTATGAACTTAATATGTAAGTGAAACCACATTGAAATTAATTAAAAATGAAGAATATACATTGATCTTGTTTGTCGGATTCGTTTTTAGACTTCACCAGTCTTAGTTTGTTTTATTTTTCTGAAGGTGATTAACCTTTGCTGGTCTCATGGCCTGTACGATGCTGTCATCTACATCTACAACACGGGAATGAATGATTACGTCACGCCCATCAAGGTATGTGCGTGACATCTTTTATACTTCATTCGTGAAAATATAATTTCATTGTTATGTTAAGATATGCTATATTTGTAGTCTTAATTGAACGTGATGCAGAAGTGATTCCCTGCGTCATGTCTGACTAGTTTCATGCCAGAACTATCCTGCATAGTATACTAGTACCAGTGTAGAGTGTTTTTTTATGTTATGGCGTCACTGGCAATTTTGATTTGACAAAATTATTTTGACTTGGGAAAGTGCCTGTAAATGGGACCTATATCAATAAGTGTTTTTAAAGTGCAGTTATCCAGCATAATTAGTGTATATTTCAAATATTTTTGACAATGATATTGTTATTTTTTTTAATAGGAGATCTTGAAGGTCCTACAGACTGCACTGAGCACTGGTCGTCAGCTGCCTGGTATGTTATATTATTGCGTGGCGCATTTACATTAGAATATCGTATTTCAGTTTCACGTCAATATTATAGTTTTAGTATGAGCCTTTTTGGTATGCTTTGCGAAGATTCTCAATGTACTATATTATCAGTGTGTATATAACATGGTATATACCGATGTACAGTAATACCTCGGTGAATGAATCCTCCAGGAATGAAGCTACTTTATAACAAAGTCGGCCATGGAGGGGTCCCGTCGCTTTCCTATTTTTGACAAGACATAGAAAAAAATCTCTTCAGAAATGATGCAAATCGATTCAAAAGAGTCAAGTTTTAAGCGCTGCGCAGGTCCTGTAAACACGACAAAGTTGGGTTTCATTCATGAGCATTCTCGGCAGCCAATCGGAAAAGGGCTTCTTCCTGAGTCTCCCTCACTCGGCACAGTCAGCGGCACGCTTCGCCAGTCTTTCCTTTCCCTGCCCACCATTGCTCGAGCTCCTCGTGTTGGTAAAAAAGTTATTAAATTTTTTGCAGTGATGAAGTGATTTTAATATCCCCATTGTATCATCCAAACGCCCATCTAGTGCTAGTGGACTAGAAATGCAGCGTAAATCTCTTGAGAAACAAAAATGCAGATCGTAAGAATGAGGAGGGTGGAGGCGGGAGAGATGAAAAGTGAAGTGGTGGGTTTGTTAGGGTTATTGCAATCCACCTTAAAGACCATTTTAAACCAAGCAGACAAAGTGAAGGCTACTGTGCAGCAACGTTTTTCCTATTGTGTACCCCCTTCTCTGAAGTCCTTGAATGCATCCCTATGCCTCCCATCTTATATATAACTTTGGTAACGAAGTTTCTGATAACTTCATGGAACGCATCTACTTTGTTAACCGAGCTAATACTGTCGAGTGTGAGTTGGAACAGCTACGCTGAAAGTGTGCACAGAATTTGCCAAAATACATATTTTAAGGGCGTCAGACAAGGAGACACACTTTCACCAAAATTATTAAAAGCGCGAATATTTTCTGACTGCTTAATGAATACACTGTATTATCGAGAATAGCCTATGATAATGATATGAAACTTATGGCGGTACCCCGGGGTACCATAGTACCCCGGCTCTCACATAATGTCTGTAATGCAGTCATTTTTAGTCTTTTGATGGTCGGTGATGCGGCAATCGACTCATCTCGACGAGCTGTACACGATGCAATATTCAGAGTTGAATTTTTCGATAACGGATTTTTATGCTAATGTTTGGCGTTTCAACATCGCGGAGTAGCACTGATTTCGGATTGATTGGTGCCCCAGTCGCGGAGTTAAGTACACCCCTGGAAAAAGTAGTGTCCCAGAAAAAAAATATTTAATTGCCTCGGCATTTTTTATTCTTTGGTACCCTGGGGGACTGCCATAAGGATCATATGCATGTTAAATCTGATTAATCTCGCAACCATTGTTGCTTAGGTGACAAGGTGACTGCAGGCAATAAGCTCCTGGTCTACTTAAGGTGAGCCAACACACGTTTTATTGTGCAATTCTACACAATGATGCCGATTAAAACCAGTGATATTATTCAGAGTCATGTAGGACACCATCTAATAAATTTTAATACGAATAAATAAGGTATCTACAATGCATGAACTCTCCTGTGTGCTTATGGTTACACCCTAAATAAGTATATTTAAGTAAAGAAACTGCTCTACCATCTTCATTGTGCAGCTGCTGCCTGGTTGGCAGAGCTTACCCAATGGGTGACATTCCCAAGAACCTGGCACCCACCGTCAAAAAGCAGGTGAGATCAGAAATTTAAATGAGATGTAAATGTGCATGACGTTAAAAGACTTTGGCAATACACGTCACTAGTGGCAGAATAAGTGGCAGTCAATTAATTGAATGCATTCGAGACTATACCGATCATGGAGATGGAGCCATGAAATTAGTTTTTGTACACGTGCTAGGTGGATTATTACTTCGCAAGTACGTTAGAAATAGCTGAAGCTTGGGGATGCCTTTACCCAGCAGTGGTTTGACTGTGGCTGATGATGTAAATGTAAATACGAGGTGTAACTGAGATAACAAATGGTCTGTCGTCATTGGAGGCATGCCTGGCTATGACACTTCAACACTCACTCAGGCCTTGAGCCTCTGGTCGACCGGGACACTACGTGTGACCGGTTGTTGTAGATCACGATTTTCACCCATGCCAGTCACGCGTGTTAGTCGTATTATTCTTATCAGAAATGAAAATTAAATGTCCTAATGACAAATTAATGCGGACCAGCTCATTGTTCTGCACCTTTAACGGGGGATGTATAAAAGAAGAAAATACTGCTATAAGGTGAAAGCAGCAATGTGCATTCTAATCAGGTATTGTGCAGTCAATGGCTAAGAATGTTGTAAATATGTCAAAGCTTTGTTAGTATTTGTCCATATTAGATTTTTGATGTGTTGATGCGCAGTGGATAAGCGTCAATGTCCATTGAATTTTTGGAGTTCACAGTAATTAACTACGTAGTTATTCAGGTTGGGGTTTCTCAAATGGATATTCAGTTTTTTCTTGCTGTGGTTGTCCCACCTGATGACGATTGCTTGTGTTGTGATCGAAACGTCGTGATCTATTATTTTTCTACCTATGTGACTTTACCGAAAGAACCAAAGAGTATGGATATTCAGTGTCAGAGACTGATAGCTGTACTGTCGAATAACAAAAGAACAGCCTTTACAGAACAATCTCGGTTCGATGTTGAGTCTGCTGACTGGTGGAGGGCATGTGGTCAGGTGTTTGAGTTTGTGATCAAGCTGCACTCGGATGAGGCGGAGGTGCAGGAGGAGGTCTATCCGTGCGTCCGCACGCTGCTGCACTTTGACACACGGGAGTTCCTCAATGTGCTCACCCTGGTGAGTGGCTAGGCACTGCCTACCGACCTGTGGCGAGAACCCCGTAATTATCTGCTGTCTGTGGAGTTGCTATACAGTAATAGTATGCTATGATTTACAATAACATTTTAATTTTTAAAGTGGCTTCATGTGACCGCATCCCTGTGTGCTGTACAAGTAGGATGTGCATGGAGTGGGAATGGGTAGAAGATGAGGTACTGAAAGGGCAGAAATATACATTTATCTCTTTCCCCAAATAATTTAAAATTATGTTAAGATTCTGGGCTTGTTATTCAATTTACGAATTTGCTCTTTTGTATTTGGTTTTGACCACATCTTTTGTATTTTCTTCCGCTTTGTAGAGTATTGTTTGTTGCATTATCTAAATGTAACACAGTACATTGAATGTCTTCTTCTAAGCGTGAATGCCCATCATTGCATAGGATCAACTACCCATATTTCCTTTCCCAATGTGGTTTTATTCTGTGCTCCTAGAGTCACGTCCACTGCTGTGATATCTCAACCACATCTTTCCATATCCCCCCCCCCCTCCCCGTCTGCACTGGCATCTGAAACACGTGTGACAGCTGCCCTGCAGCCTCCTGCATAGACATGTAACTGGGAGATGAAACAATAGTATAGCAAGGCACCAACACTTGATGAGAGACAGTTGGAGGTAGATGATCAGAGGCTACAGCCTCTCCAAGAGAGTTAACCTATGACATCAACACCTACACTAATGGTCTGCATAGCCTGATATCCATATTAAACGTTTATTTTTTTATTTTGCCAGGTAAGGCCCACTGAGCTATATAGCTCTTATATGGTGGCAGTCGCCTTTAATCCAGCACTTTGGAGGTAGCTTTGATAATCAAGCGGGGCCATCAGTACGACATGGCCAGCAGTACAGCAATTAGGGTGCTGATCTATTTGTATAGATGTTTGTGTTATCTCATCATATTCCTTCCAGTTCTCACCACTCTTTAAAGAAGTGGCTAAACATCCAATCAATAAATATAGGATTGATAAGGGAATGTTACCAAGTAGCGCTACTGCTGCTATGCATTCTGTATGTTGAAATGGTTCTTGATTTGGTTCCCACAGACGTTTGAAGACTTCAGAAATGACAAGCAGGTGGTGGAGTACCAGCAGCGCATTGTGGATGTCTTGTTGCAGGTGGACACCTTCATACAGACACAAACACCAATTTTCGTCTGAATTCAGCTCAGCTATACTAAGCAAATGACCAAATTTACAATCATTCACTTTACTGGACAATCATTCACTTCTGCCCATGGAGGATAACGCATGAAAGAATAATAATTTCGACTTGTAATGTGCCACGTAGTATTTTCTAACTTTCGAAGACAACGAGCATGAGGAACTAGCCAAGTGGGAAGGGCAGCCAGGTGGTGAGCCAATACAATATTCTCCCCCGCAAGCTCTGTGGTTCCCTATATATGAAGGTGTTATTGTCCAATTCAGTATTTACATGTGGGAGGAAACCGGAGCACCCAGAGAAAACCCACTCATGCAAAAGGACAATACTCTTATCTCATACAAAGAGAACAGGCGGAGTCCACATTTGCTGTACCACCTTCTGGCATATCAGGGTATGGTACCTCGATGCCCATGGGAAGGGAGTTTCGCGACGTTTATGTGATCCATCAACCCTCCCCTCCAGAGTGTTGGATTACAGGCGTGCGTGTCCACTGCCCTGCTAACTAATTCAAAGAGAAGCTGGTAGCAGCTCTAACTTACTGGCACACAAGCAATCAGACCCCGTTTGGCAGTAATGTTAAGATAAGGAAAACCTTCAGCAGTGACCATGTGTAGATTAACAAGTGTTGTATGTAGTTAACATTCGTACTGGGGAGATAAAGATAGCTCAGCATGGCTTTGGCCAAACTACCCCTCAAACGGTGGTCTCGTCCTAAGAGATGCTAATTCACATAAATTGCCAAACAGTCGGTACATATAGGTGATTGATGTTTTTGCTAGTAGGTATGTGTTTGCTTTTGTGTGTGTGTGTGGCACAAGCGACGTGGTGAAGTCACCGCCACTTAGTGGTGAATGGCGGTTGTTGTGGATGTATTTTCCACCCGTGTGTGCATGCGCATGCATTTGTGGATTTCTATGTGTGTGTGTGTGCACGTGGGTTCTCAGGTGATGGTGGAAGGGAAAGGTTTTTCCCCATCACAGGTAGGGTCCCTCTTCACCTTCCTGGCGCGGCAGCTGGCAAAGCCAGAGAACACGCTGTTCGTCAACCGCCACCTCTTCGACCAGGCAAGCGTGAGCCTTCAGTAACCCCCGGCATCGGAGGCTTGTGTTGATACACACTAATTTCCTATTTTTAGTCACCGTGAAATCGTGAGAAGCAGAGCGATATGAGAAAAAAAGCACTTGTCAAAAAATGCATTGACTGACAGGGAGAACACAACTAGTGCTTTTGTAGAAAATAAATTCACTAGCATTCTCAATTTGATGTCAAAAGGTATGGGTGAGGGTTAAAATGCTGTGCATACAGAAAAATAGCAAATGTATGCTAAGCTCACACAGAATGTATTTCATATTAGACATTATAATTACTGTATTCTCCGTATTATAAGATGCTCTGGAAAGTGAGATGCACTACAAACCTGTGGCCGGTGTAAATACAGTATACTAATTTGGTAATACACGCCCACACACCTACCGGATTATAAGACATCCTCCCAAATCTTTGCTCTAAAATACAGGGACAAAGAGTGTGTTTTAATATCTGGAGAATACGGTTAGGCATAAAGGTGAGGGAAACAAATAATACTCTGGTATTTCACAGGCAACAGCACCACTTGTCAAAACAATTATACACATATCCCATCTTTTTCCGTATTTGATCATACAATTCCCAATGGATTGTCATTTTAAACAATAAATGTAAGATAAATTTCGATTTAAAGCTTTCGTGACTGCAGAGATTCATCTTCTTGGTTCTTTCTTCCCTTCTACGTGACTTTACTGAAAGAACCAAGAAAATGTAAGATAGTCTAGCAGCGGTCGACCCATGCTGTGTATCCTCGTGTTACCCTGCGGCCTGTGACCTCTCATCCCCCAAACCACACTTACTCGGGACGCAGGTGCTGGAGTTCCTGTGCGGCGCGGACGATGACTCGCGGCACGCTGAGCGCCAACAGGCCCTGCTGGAGCTGCTGCAGGCAGGGGGCACGGTCCACTTTGATGAGAGCAAGCTGCTGGCATTGGCGGAGAAAGCCAAATTGTGAGCGTGCAGCACAAACGTTGCATTTACGTCGCTGTGCTTGCATTTACTTTGTCAGCTTTAACACTGGTGCCATTTTCAGAGCAGAGCTCTTGCCATTAAACCACCAGAAACTTATAACCGCCAGCTGAATGACACGGCCTGCCGAGGAATGATGCCACACACAGGGCCTCCTCACATGTTTCATTCAATTAGTATCCTACCTGTGTGTAGATGTTTGCATGGCTTTATAATTGATGCTCTTTCTCTATGCACTGGCTATCAATGTTGTGTTTAAGTGGCACACATCTGTCGTTTTTCCCCCAAAACTCTCAGCGGTTACTGTTTCAAAATATATTCAAATGTGTATCCATGGTACTTAACATGTTGTCATATTCATAATAAAATGATACAAACTATGTAGAGCAGTAATTTGAAATATACAGTTTTGTATTGTTTTATCAAGACCAGAATGTAAAGTGTTTGCTGCTGATGTGTATTCATTGCTTAGATGAATTGTAAATCATTTTAATGTTTCCTCCCGTAACGTGAGCTACTGCGAGCATTTAAAGCGTGCTCATCCTTTGTTCGTGTCTATGCACAGCTACCTCGTGTGCGAGTTCATGTTTGAGAAGAAACAGATGTACGACCAAATCGTGATGTGCTACCTGAAGGATGAGGCCCGGAGGGTTCGTTCCGGTTGCTAACACCAACACACGCTTGCTTGTACAGCCTAGGGTTGCGTAACATGCCATGTGCCAATTCAGTCGTTTCCGAAACACATTTCTACCCAAGCCTGTACATACATTGAAATATGCATACATTTATATGCCCCAAATATCAGTTTGTTGTATTCTGCACAATGCAGTCTTATTGTTAGATCTTATATAGCAGATGAGGTGCATGCCTCTTTTGTGCCTATCATCCAAACTATATATATTTTAAATGCCATCTGCTTCTAGCATTGCAGTTAATTGACTTTTGGAAAATGTTTTTATGATAGTTTTAGAGGCAAGATATATATTTTTGGGTTATTTTAAATGTGTAGAAATATCCATGTATATCAATGAATTCAGACATTCTGGTAGATCAACATCCTGATAAAGAGGAGATAACTCGGTTTTCTTTTTTTTCTGTACGAGGATCTAACTCAGAATTTTGTGTGTCCTCGCTGCAGGAGGACGTTTTTAACTTTGTCCACAACATCCTGTCCATTCCGGGCTACAGTGAGCAAGAGAAAGCTCTCGTACATCAGAAGGTTATGGCGAATATACAGGTGACCTCGCTTAACAAGTGCACCCTTCTCACCAGGAGAATAATGCTCACAATACCTCAACCACTATTCCATAGCACAGTTTTGCCAATTGTGCTACTGCTGCTTGTATTGCAGCTGCTAACACTTCTAATAAATCTGTTGACTGACAATGCGCATACTAATGTTATAGTGACTGCTTCCATTACTGCTGTTACAGCTAATACTACATCTATTAAGCTCACATTGCTTCTATTTTACACCTGATATATTTATTTGTGGGTTATATTTATATGACCTAGCACCACCGATGGAAATAACTATCGCCATACAGAGACGTTGCACCCGCAGGCTTCACTCCCACCTGCACCTATAAATGAAATAAATATCATAAAATGTGAAATCTCTCCGCACGGTCTGTATTGCCACCAAGAATAAGATGCCAAAAAGTGATTACATTGTGGTGCCTAAATCTGTACATTTATAACTCATGAATGTCCTGGGCGCCCACTGAACAGGAGCTGGTGTCCATCAGCCCACAAAAGACAGCCGACCTGGTGATCTCGGATCTCTCTGAGAGCCTCATTGGCATCTTGGCTCTTCTAGAAGTAAGTGGTGTCAAACACATCATTATACATGCGCACAAGCATGCAGGAGCCTTCGTTTACACACTCCTGACCTCAACCCATAAATTCTCTCTATATGCAATTTCCTCCAATAGCACTTGACTGATACTATTTATGCTAAACGTGCAATTTGCATTTTTTACATGTGTAATCTAATGATAAAAAAAAACACAAGCAAATAGACAAACAGTGGCAATGATTGTATGTATAATAATATATTTATGTAATTTCAGGGCCATCCTCGCTTGCTGTTTGGATTTTTACAGTGCATTCTAGAAACAGGGTGAGTTATTGAACTGCACATTGCATTTTTTGCAAACATCGCTGGTATATTATTTGATATATGTGTGTTGAATTGCAATATGTACACTTGCAGAAAAACTGCAAGCGAATACAAACCTAAAGTGAGAGTTTGACATGAATGGTAATTGTTTAATATTATTTAAATTAGTTTTCTGTACTGAAAATTCAACACACAGCACTTATATGTAGATATGACTTACTATTGTGTTTTTACATGTGTCTGTGTGTTTGCGTGCGTGCGTTGGATTGTGTACATGGTAGGGAGACCTCTCCGCTTAGCCGAGATGCCCTATCTGCCAGCTCGGACGTGAATGAGCGCTACATAGACCTGCTGTGCCAATTCAGTCCTGAGAAGGTCCTCCCTTTTCTGAGAACTTCTGAGCAGTACCGCATCGACCAAGCCATCAAGGTAAGGCCATCTTTGCTCTGATAATATTAAGAACAGTATGAATTCTTCAGTACTCCTACCAAATGTACACCCTGAACACATTCCTTTCTGATTGATCTTTGGGTCTCTAAAGGCTTCTGTGTATTGCTGTGTTGAGCTAAAACAAATCTCTTGAGTTTCAGTATGAAGATAGCATTGATCAAGATAATCATGCATTTTGAATAATGAAGAATGCCACTGTGCCATATGTTGCCATGTGTTTGTGGGAATGTGATAGCTTGTGGAGGAACATGGGGTGAGCAGTGCCTTGGCTTACCTCCTGGAGAAGAGCAATGATGTCCAAAGAGCATTCTCCATCATGCTGCAGGTAAGCAAGTCACTCACATGTGCATCCGATCCCTTCCCCTGTCTTGCCACCACTTAAGATGTATTTGTTTAGAAAGTGTTTTTTTCATTATGGACATTTTAGCATGCAATAATTGTGTACTGGATGCGCATTGGGCTATGTTCCATAATTCCTCGATATATAATCTGTGCTCACTGGTTATTGGATAAGAAGGATTATGTTCATCCGTTGTCATTGATTAGGGTGTAAAGAAAGCCTGTAATATAATAACATTCCAGTATTGATGTTGGATTGTAATTGTAATAAATTTTGTAATATATCCTAGTTTTATTCACGAGTGAGCATTCCCCTGACTGATTGATTGAGATTTAAAACTATTGTTTTGTTTTCTTGGTTCTTTCGGTAAAGTCACGTAGAAGGGAAATAATAAAATAATAAAAATAAAACATAATAAAATAATTCTCACGACGTTTCGGCCACAACGCAAGCAGCCGTGACTTTACCGAAAGAACCAAGAAGATGAATCTCTGCAGTCACGGAAGCTTTAAATCGAAATATTGTTTTGTTATTGCAGATTTTGAAGGAAAAGCTTGATGTTCTTATGCAAAGCTTGGGTACAGCAAGCAATCAGAAAGGTATGCGTTTCTTTACAACATCAAATATTCATACACAGATAAAAATGTTCAGTGTGACTATACTCTTAGGTTTTTTCGGTAAAGTCACGTAGGTAAAAAAGGAAAAAAATAAAAAATAAAAGTAAAATATAATTTTTTTTTTAATAAAAGTTAAATATTTTACTTTTATTAATTTCCATTTATTTTTTTATTTTTTACCTACGTGACTTTACCGAAAAAACCTAAGAGTATGAATCCTTGCAGTCACGAAAGCTTCAAATCTAGAATTCAGTGTGACTACTTTTGTGGTATATCAACATCTAAGGTTGGTTACTAAATTGAAAATGGAGTAATTTATGAAGTGACATTTAAATTATAGCTATAAATGAGTATTTAAATGAAACTATGAATCAGTGTAAGTGCACTGTGTCATGGGGGTAACACATGAATGACTTTGTCTAATGAAACCATTACTGCTATTGGCATTCTTGTAAAAGGTTGTGACCTCCACTTTGACTGAAAGAATGCATTCATTTGCATCCAAAATATATTTGAGCGCATATCAGCAGTGTATATGATAAGAAATAGGGTAGGTGTTTTTATGGAGGTGACATAATCACATTTTAATCACACACATTTTTTTTCTACCCATCCCCCACCACCAAATTTTATCCTCATTGCACTGTGCGTGTCATGTATTAAGACAAAGTTTATTTTGAGTTATTGCAAAAGCAGTGTTTACCCTTTGTGTTATAGAACAGCCCACGGAAGCTGTTATCACAGAGTTACCTCTGAGAATCATACAAGTGACCTCTGCTAGACACAATAGGGGGCAGTACATTTGCTCCCACCCTGCGATAAAGAGTACTGTTCATTGCACGATTGTCCAGAGCTTAAAATGTCGCAAAAATTAAGTGCAGAACCAAATAAATGTAATGGTTTTGCAATGTGCAGCCGTTGATTGGGCTGAGACCATGAACGCACATACTTTAATCACAGGCCTTGATTCTAACCCATGATCTCTGTGGTGCCAGCTCAGCCCACTGACCTTTGACCCCTGACCCACTCAGTCACCTCTCAATCACACTTGTTCCTTTAATATTTAAGAATTGGAGTTGTAATGGGAATAAGAAGGGTTCTGTCTCGTGCTTAGTTGGGTGCATTCTAGTATCTCCTCTGTGAGTGCAGGAGTGGACCAGCGCCTCCTTGAAGGGGTACAGACAGCACTGGAGGACGTCACCCAACTGTGTCAGCGCAACTCAGGGCACCTGGGCGCGGAGGAAAGGGAGGTGTGTGCTGCTGGCAACCGCAGATATGCCTGCACTCTATATAAATCAGTCCTAGAACCTTGTACAGAATTTGTATGCTGTGTGTGTGCATACTTGTGGATACGCTATGTATTTAACTTTAAATGTAATATTTTTTACATTTCTGATTTTAAAAACTGATGACATTTTAATCTACTGGCCTTTCTTCAGTCTGCCATAAAAAATGTATACTTTAACTTATGCTTGATGTTCGCAGGGGCTTTGGTTTCCCCTTCTGGAGGTGATGATGTCACCGCAGAGGGAAATTAAAAAGATGACGTCGTCTGTCATTGCCGAAGGTGAATGTTGCAGCAAACCCGATTATTGACATAATTTGTATTTTATTTACATGGCAACAAGTTGAACCTCGATTGTTGGACTTGCAGTTCTGTACACTGATAACATATCTCCACCTGAGTGCCACTGCACACCAACAAAAGCACAGACATAACATGTGCAGGAGTAGAGGTATCCACACTAGTTTGTACACCAGTGTTTCCCCCACTACTTGTGCTATAGAACTGAAGAACCTCACCAAGCAGTTACTGAACAGCATGACGGGGTTCCTGACCTTGCCCGCGATCCTGCAGAGGATCATCCAGGTGTGATACCTACTTCTGTCTCCACATGCTTTAGGGTCAGAATTGAAAGGCATCTTTTTACAGTAAAACATTTGGGTTTCTCTATGGCCCATGTAAGATGTGTTGCAATCGAAACGTCGTATGCTATTATTTAATTTATTATTTTATCTTTATACGTGACTTTACCGAAAGAACCAAAGAATAACATGTAAGATGTGTTTATGTCAAAGCTACAGTTGAACTATATATGTGTCCTGATGTTTCTTGATTGCTGTAGGACCCGATTTACGGCTCTGGCCGATTTGGAGAGATCAAGGAGCTGGTGCTTGGGATGTTGGACACATTCAGCTACGAGCAGGTGCAAGGGACCCCAAACTTATTGAATGAGAATATAACCCATCCCACCAAAGTACACTCTATTTGCTCATTTGGTGTTGTCGGACTTTAGGATTAACCCCAACAAGGGGATGTTTTTGTATGTTACTCATTCGTCTCATTGTTGTCTATTCATTTGAGGGTTGGCGTGTACCACCTCTATCCACTTCTCTCTCACCTCCCCCAGCCTCGCTGGATTATGACGTATTGTATGAAGGCAATATCACATACAATTTCTTCAATATAGGTCCCATTAAAGGCAAATAATACCCTTGCACCACAGTTCAATGCTTTGTGCCGCATCTTGCCATGGTGTTTTACTGGCAGACACTTCTGGAGACGACTACAGGGTTGCTCAACCAGGACCTGCACTGGTCGCTGTCACAGCTCCGCAAGGCCGTGTGCCGCGGCCTGCACCCACGGCAAGATGCATGCGGGGTGTGCACCCAGCACTATGGTCGCCGGCAGAGCCCTGGTCAGCGCATCATCATCTTTGGGTGTGTATTGCCCCTCGCTAAGGGTTATTTCACTCCTAAGGTGACATGGCAATGATTTAGTTTGCGTGTTCATGGTGAGGCGCAACTGCGCAGCAGGAAAATACGGAGCGTGCGTGTGTGGGTGAGGGAGACTCCCTGCCTTTCGTAGTTAATTTTTTGTGCAGTTTAATTGTTAAATGTCATTTTCTTTTTATAGTTATATTTTTTATAGGCACTAGTTTCCTTGAACATTCAGTACCAGCAGCAAATGTTCAGCTGTATTTTGGAAAGGAGAGCAGCTTTGATGTATTCATGTACTGGACATCTGCGAATAAGAGCTTCATAGCTCATCGGATTTCTCTGGGTTTTTTTTTCCATGGCCGGTTCAGTTGTGGACACGTCTACCACGAGGACTGCTTGCGAGGCACTGGTTGCCACAATGCCGGTGAGGGCCAGAGCAACTGGAGTTGCTACCTGTGCAATGCAAGCAACCGGGATGGAGGAGTGATCGCAAACCAGGCGCACGCACGTACCACCTCTCTCGCGCAGGTCAGTCCATGGATTTGTATTGTCGAGATCTCCCCACACTGTATGGTCTTACGCCAAAAGATGAACAGGTGCTTGTGTTCGCCTTTTGCCATTCTTTGGTTTAACACTGTCGAGACAATGCCATAAAGGAGGCGGTCTCTGGTGTAGGCCAATCACACGTCAAATCATGTTTGTAATGCATGTTTTACCACGATCATGTTTGGTCAATGCAGATTTGATGCCTTGCAATAGGTGTCTACTTGGTGTTTTGAACATCTTAACACCTGTATTCTTACCAGAAAGGGTACAGCCTATTCATTTTCTCATCATTTTTTCATCATTTTTTCATCATTTTGTCCATAGATATGTGTGAACTGTTTTCGTATAATTAGTTTGCAGTAGTTTTTGTCAAATGAGGAATTTTGAGTAGAGATGGGATTTCAATTTCTAAACCCATGCAATATATTGCTTTAGTGGCAATTGCTGTAACCAACAAGACTTTCAAAATATCCTCGTAAAATTATGTATGTATGCGTTACAATATATTTATTGAGAACTATAAAATATAAAATGTGCATATTAATGTTAAAAGCAGATCACTTTAAGTAGAACATTTTTTTACAGCGTTTTATACGGTGATGTTTTATTGCACACTTAAATGTGTCATTGCAGATAAGAGTTGCATCTGCAAAAGAGGAGAAAAAAGCCACAACAAAGGGAAGCAAAAAGGTCAGCTTTTGTCAAAAATTTGTATGTATGTTATGTCATTAATAATTGCCAGCTTTTTGAACAAATCTTTATAAAAGACTGTAGTCACATGCAATTATACATCCAATTTTAGCTTTTTTAATAACTATAAATGGATGTTTACCATCATAGCATTATGATAATTATATTTCCTACATTTCACATTTAGCCATGTTATTCACATTGCATTGCATGCATCCACCCATCAATTGATAGACATAAATTAGCACTATAGAGGGGAATGAGAACTTGAGTTTTAATGTCTTCTGGTATAAGCCAATACAATATGTAAAGTGGTATTTCATTAATCTAGTAATGCTTTTAGAATGGTTGATGAGGGTTACGTTTTTATTTTAAGGTGCCTGAAGTGGTCATGGACCCTGAGCAGTTCAAATGTTTTGACGAGCTACAGAAGATTAACAAGGGTCGTTCTCGGGTGAGTCTTCTCATGTGTGTGTGTTTGCAAACATATTTCTGAGGGTTTTCCATGTGGGAGGAAACGGCAACCAGAGAAAATCCATGCATTCGAGGGAATAGTGTACCACTGAAGGTTCTGTATATATGAATTCTAGCATATGTTTTTGTACTGCCATCTCCTGATCGTCTCAGCCCAGCAGTGTTTGGAATTTCACATCTGTATGATCCACCAAACTTTACCTCAAACATTCTAGATTACAAGGGTGTACCACTGTGTTTGGCAGTGAATGATGAGCAAGGATACGTTGATTTTTCAGAAGTTCATGCACAATTTTAGCATTAAAATGCCATAGTCTGTAGCTAGACATTTAGAATAGTCTTTTAAGAAATGGTTTCTTTCTCCAATGTGCAGATCGCCATCTTGGCCGAGTTGTCCAAGAGCCACTCGGACTCAGAAGGTGCATCGTACCGTCCCCTCTCCATGGTGTCGTCTCCAGTTGGACATGAGAGTGTCTTTCAGAACGAACATTTCCAGCTGCGGTTGGATGCACCCCCACCAAAGGACTGAGTCAGGCGATCTCCAGATTTAGCATTTTGCACTTCGTTGTTTTCACAGTTACTTACTTACCAGTATAAACTAAACAATTTTTTTTATTTTACCAGGTAAGGCCCACTGAGCTAGATAGCTCTTTTTCAGAAGTGACCTGGCCACAAATGATAGCACATCGAAGTGGCTTATGTGGAAATGTATAGCAGCCAAATACTCTAAACGCATGTTTCTAAATGTGGAGGAAAAAAACGGAGGGTCCGAAGAAAATTCCACGCAACCACGGGGAGAACATGCAAACTCCAAATATACAGGTGTTAGGTTTGGGATAGAATCCGCGACCTCCTGTATACCAGACAAGGCACGTAACATCTCACCAATGCCGTGCCTCAAAGGTCGCTTGAAATTATTAATTTAAAATGGTTAAACCTTTACTTCGTGTTGTCATAAAATCGCACATGAAAATCCCTATGAAGTACTGTTCTCATTGTGTATATTTCCATGTACATTTTGCTGCAATGGTCCCTTTGATTAAAGTTGTACATTTTAGCAATTTGCTGTATTTCTGAAATTCTTCTGGGTGAAAATTTACTTCGTGCCATATGGTGGTGTAAACTAACTTGATGTAATAGACTAAAATAGAGGTATTTTTTTAAGTTGTACTGATATTCTTTCATTGTTATTCCATAATTAAAATGCAACATTGACAATTCTAAGTTCAACAGCTATGTGGTCATTTGTCGTTTTTTTATTTTCAGCTATTGTAATGTTTAAGAAAATAACAAGGTTATTTTCTTAATAACAAGGTTATTTTCTTATGAGAAAAAAAACTGTATGCCAAGTGGTAAATACCGAATTTTGGTTTATCTTGTAGACAAATAATATGCTAAAGTTGGCTAAATGTGGGAAGTTGAAAACACTCAGTTTTGTTCATATTTTCATAAAGCATTAAATATTTCAAAAAACTTTATTGCATTTTCACGACAGCCATACCTGTCAACCTATACGGTTTACACGTATTCGTGTACAGGGAAATTTAGTTTTGAAGTGCATACGGTGTACAGCACATGTTTTTGGCTTTGTGTTTATCCCTTGTGATGGGACTTTGCAGGATGAACGTTGAGATTTAGAAGGCCACGGGGTGACCAATAAAGTCTGAATTGGTCTGTAATAAGGTAGGGCACTGATAAGGGGTTGACAGATATGTGACAGTTGTAAAACAAAAATTAATCTCACGAAGTGTTTTTTTTGGACTTTAAATAGTTAACACATTCCTGCAGAGGGAGCTGGTAGGAACGTTGGGTTGCTCGGTCAATGGCCAGGGTCAACGGCGGCGTGGTGTATTCCACAAATATGCCCGACTGTGAGGGCGGGCATAAGCCGGTGTGAGTAGGTTAAACGTTGAGTTTTATAAGGGCACCACGGGGTGACCAGCCCCTCCCCACCCAGCCCCACCCCTCTCACCCCCACCCCTCCCACCCAGCCCCTCCCACCCCACCACCCAGCTCTTCCCAACCCAGCCCCTCCCGACCCTCCCCTCTCCACCCAGTCCCACCCAGCCCCACCCTTCCCACCCCCCTCCTCACCCAGCCCTTCCCCACCCTCCCCTCTCCACCCAGCCCCACCCCTCCCATTTTTGGATTCACGACGGACGGACGGACACAATAATCCCCTGTGGGCTGGTTGAACCAGGTGGTTCCTACCAGTAAAATACAACACACGTGGCATCAACTTGCCCCTTGCAGTTCACACAACGAACCACAAGGGGAAGCTCTTGAGCCTTACCAACGTTCGTGCATTATCACTCGTCGCTGCACTTTAACCCGAGCGCTTCCGCCCCATGCCGGTGTCATGTTATAAGAAAAGATCGAGAGACCTTAACGTAAACGGAAAGACGAGACATCGATTCTTAACCCCAGCGCAGTGAGACGGACCATTATTCTCACACACACACACAGAGGTAAGTCATTCGATGCTCGGTTTGACCACCACACAGTGGCTATGGCAAACCAGCATCGTACCTCGGGCGCTGGTTTTGCGTGTATTGTTTCAAGCTGTGTGTGTGTGGTAACAAGGTTATTCTGTGTTCTTTGCCCACCCCCTTTTGAAACCCATATCGAACCACACGGTGGCCAGGGCACACGAGTTCACATTAAGTGAAGGGTTAACGCTTCACGCCGACTACAGCACACAACGTGGGTAATGTTATGATGTACAGTAAAGTCTCTCTGTGTGTGTGTATATGTAAACGTTGCATCGATACAATACTGTGCACAATTGTATCAGAATTATCGTTTGCTGGGCTTCTAACCGTGCAGGTCACGTGGACGTGCCAGGCAGCAGAGGTCAGTGAAGCGGCGAGCGGGGTTGTACGGAACTTCTATGCGCCCCCGAGCCAACGCCGCGCGCGTTCACCAAGCCGACACTGCTCGCCGTGGCGAAGTGTGGTCAAAGTGCAGGGTGCTTCAACAACACATCAACACTTATACGGAACTATCGTTTTTAATGGAAATAATTAATATTTAAAATATCTTTTTTTAAACACGCTTCAATGATTTACAGCCAACGTCAAGTTGAGCGTGGACAATTAGAGCCAAGCCGAAACATAACATATACAAATGATGGTTTAAAAATATTTGTTTTTATTTTTAATGATGGAATATAGTATTGCCATCAGTAAGACATAAGTATACGAAGTTTGCAGTCGATACCACATTGGGAAGTGGGTTAAAATTTAGTTACAAGATTTGAGAATACGACAACAACAGACACGTGCAGGGAGGGGCTGGGTGGGGAGGGGAGGGGAGGGTGGAGAGGGTGGGGAGGGGCTGGGTGGGGGGTGGGAGGGGCTGGGTGGGGAGGGGCTGGTCACCCCGTGGTGCCCTTATAAAACGCAACGTTTAACCTACTCACGCCGGCTTGTGTCGGGCATATTTGCGGGATACACCACGCCGCAGTTGACCCTGGCCATTGACCGAGCAACCCAGCGTTCCTACCAACTCCCTCCGCAGGAATGTGTTTGTAGTATTTTTGCAAATTTCTCAGAAGTGTTCACATGTTTTGTTGAAGCACCCTCTACAATCAGCCCGCGAGTCCGCATGAGATTGACATCAGGGCTCTCAGCTCGCCGTAAAGTATGACAAAAATCAGATTAGTTTGGAACCAATTTTTTTTTGCCAGTATCAAAGTATTAAAGAAATAGGTTTTACCCTCTCTGGCAATAAAGCAGGTGTTTCGGTGTTCAAACACCAAATATAAACCCCATTTGCAAGGAATCACGTTTGCATTACCCACACGTACTTGTGGTTACAAACAAACATGCTCTGGTAATATGTGACATTGTGTTTTAAACTGATTGGCCTACACCAGAGACAGCCAGCCTTCTCTAGGACCAAAGTCTCACCAGTGTCAGAACAGAGAACAACGCCAAAAGACGAGCTATAAATGCCCTGATAGTGCATTGCCCTGGTACTGTCCACCTTTTTGCGTTCTCTGGTATGACACTGGTGAGACTAAGCTCTAAAGAAGACTGTCACTGGTGTAGACCAGGCAGTTTCAAAGACAATGCATATATAATTATCAGAGCATGTTTGTGTTCTTGTTTTTTCATACATTAATGGTGTCATGCATACAATGAGAGTCGGTGTACAACGACACGTTTCAAGTGTATTTTATTTCACCAGGTGAGAAGTCCATACCTTTCAACCCCTTATCAGTGACGACCTTATTACAGACCAATTCCGACCTTATTGGTCACCCCGTGACCCTTATAAATCTCAACGTTCATCCTACAAAGTCCCATCACAAGGGAGAAACACAAATTGACAAAAAAAAATTTGCCCGTATTGAAACGACTGTACGTTTCAAGTTTCAAGTTTCATTTATTAGGTATAGCCCTGTGAGCCATTCGGCTCTTGAATCGGCTGCAACAGCAGCAAACAAAAACAAACATGAACAAGAAAACATCTTAAAGTGACTATGTGCAAACAGAAAATCCAAGAAAAGACAGCAAAATATTGCAAAAAAAGCACCGTACACCAACACTGTGTGCAAAAATCCCAGTGGGATGCACGTCGTATGGACCTGAAAACTCAATTTCCCTGTACAAGAATACGGGTAAACTGCATGGGTTGACAGGCATGGGAGAAATCTTAAAGAGACCAGGACCAGGATGAATCTCATTCACAAGAGTGACACTGGAGCATGAGTGGCCAATGGGGGATGGGGGCAATTGCTGCTGAATATAATCCCAATTGAATAACACAACTTAATGTCATCATACTCTTTGGTTCTTTCAGTAAAGTCACATAGGTATGGTTCAGCAGTTCCACTGCTGGATTATATTTTTGTCCGCCTGAAGACGACCGCTTGTGTTGCGATCGAAACGTCGTGATTTATTTTAACTTATACCTAACGTGACTTTACCGAAAGAACCAAAGAGTATGGATTCCTGCAGTCACGAAAGCTTCAAATCAAGATTATTGTTATCACTGCAGTGCGGTTTAAGTTGTTTTAAATAACTTAAATTAACCTGTAGTGTATAGTATTTACAGATACACCACATCTGTGCATACATATATATAATATACCGTTCACAGGACTGGTGTGGAAAGCAGGTAGAAAAGATCTACTGTAGGTAAATCAACATAAACGGTCCATAATAGAGGTGTTTTGGGTTAGATCGTGTAAATATATAAATATGTCGTTAAAACCCGCCACCACTTGACACAGCCAACTAGTAAGGGTTGTCACATAAATAGAACGTGCCAATTCGTCACTCGTACAGCACTAACCGGTGTGTTGGAGAGCCAAGCCACAACACTTCCAACTTTTACAAACGTTAACGAGTTTGTTTTACAACGTAAATTAAAATGTTGTAAAATGTTTCGTTCACCAGCCTGTGTGAGCCTTCTGCAGCAATATTTCCCAGCGAGGCAGTTCCACGATTTGGGACATACATTTAATTTATTACACTTTAAAGACGTGGGTAATCATGGTAGTCTAATCATGAGATGGCTTTTTTTACTTCGGCAGGGACATCCAACACTTAGGACTATAATGCAGATAAAAAATGTGTCCTCGTTTATTATAATTATGGGGAAATTATCAGAGTAACTTGGGGTGGTGGACATACTCTTACTAACTTCAGTCCACAGCATTCCTATTTGTGTGTGTGATACAATGACTTACTGTATTCCATAAGAAATCCATACGTTCTAAAACCATCAATATTGTACAATAATTTAATTATTCAATATCCCACGTCATATACTGTATTATTAGGATGATTTTGAAACTGCTCACCGGCATTCATTTGAACACATTATTTATCAAGGTCACATTCAGCAGATTGTGGCCTGATAATATATAGCACTCAACAGTATACATTCGCCATACCTGCATATGCGTGTGTGGTTACATGTGTAAGTGTATGGCAAATGCACTATGCCATACAGTAATATGACGTGATTAAAATATATTCTCTGGCAGTAGTTATTTCCTTTAATGCATATCAGCATTGTCTGCTTTCATTATTGGCGTAACATTAACAGTCATGGTGTCTGTTGTCGATGCAGCAGCAGCAGCAGGGTCTCAAGAAGGCCGGCAGAAGGGAGAGAAGGGGGAGGAGGATGTCACTGGGATACTACTTGGGTCCCCTGCTCATGTTTGCCCTGGCAAGCGGTGCTCTCTACCAACTGTCCTCCAAGCCGCCCGGCTTCTCCAACACGACCGAGTCAGTGTGGAACCCAGGCTCATGTTTTTGTAATTCATAATCACACTGGAGGCAGTGCCCAAAGCGTTCGCCTTTAATATTTTGTTCTTCTTCTTGGTTCTTTCGGTAAAGTCACGTAGAAGGGAAATAATAAAATAACACAAGCAGCCGTCCTCAGGTGAAGAACAGGTCTGAATGAATTCAGACACTGTCTTTCCGACAGACCTGTTCTTCACCTGAGGACGGCTGCTTGCGTTGTGGCCGAAACGTCGTGAAAATTATTTTATTATGTTTTATTTTTATTATTTTATTATTTCCCTTCTACTTGACTTTACCGAAAGAACCAAGAAGATGAATCCCTGCAGTCACGAAAGCTTTAAATCGAAATTTATTTTGTTATTGTATAATGTGTTAATGCAGATTTTTTGTGCTTTAAAATATATATATTTGAACTTATGCACACAATGCCAATATGGATCCATATGGTAACCGAGAGCGTTCTAAATTCATTGCCCGTAAACAATGTGGTTTCTAAGAGTAACCAGTGAGTGTGAACAAATTACGTCATGCATGCAGAGCATCCGTTGATATGGTTTTTATTCGCTGATCGTTACTAACTAGTTAGAACACTTCACAAAATTGACAATTAGTTAAAATATTGATGTTCCTTATTCATACGTTTATTTCTCAGAACCATTTTGGGTCAGGCAAGGGGGTTACTCGGTTGAAACAATTTAACAAGGAGTACAACAGTGGCCAAAGAAGGCTGAGAATCACTGTACTAAATAGATTAGTTCTCATTTTATGAAAATAAGAAATGTCACTTGTACGAATTTGCATTGACAATATTTTGCTACATGATCCTTGTTCAGCCCCGATACTAATTGTGAATTGCGCCTAATCAAAAAAGATATGTAAATTAAAATAATTTTGAGGCTCTTGGTAGTACAAAGCCCCTGAAAAGGGAGCTCCCAAATTCATTTAAAATGTTGCACCTCTGCATGTTTTTTGAGAACAAGGTACCAACAACAAATTCCACATTAGTAGGCTTGTTCTGAAGCACAGTGGTAATTTTGCAATAAACTTCTTGAAATAATATATTCCGCTTTAAAACAAGTCAATTCATTCTGCAGGGCACTAGTGAATTGTATGGTTCTTGCAAGTTAGTTAAAAATACACATTTCCACAACAACGCTCTGAATGTTTAATATCATGTACAGGGTGGGTAATAAGTCCCCTTATATGTCCAGTAGATTCATGTAAAATGGATATTGAGATTTCTAACCCATCCTGCATGGTGCTATGCACATGTTTAGTCCTTATGTTAATCCTCCCTCAAATGAGTGTCTCCCCACGCTACAGTTTTTCGCCATCTATGCTCACCACCTTTACTAACCCGCACTCAATAGCATATTGAAGTATGACCACGTAACCCTGTGTAGTACATGAACCTTTATTGTATTATGCCCTATGGCAGTGCCATAAGCTTCCCATCAAACTTGGAGGAGCTGCAGCAGCTGGCGAAGGTGCTCAACTCTTACAAGGCCGAGCAGACAGGCTATGTGTTGCTGCTCTTCTGCTCTGCTTATTTGTACAAGCAGACCTTCGCCATCCCTGGCTCCGTATTTCTGGTGAGTCGGCTTATACTTTTAACAAATGCTCCCATATAGCCCCAATGCCCTATCAACACATGCTTTAAAAATATTAATATCTCACAATTAGCATTAAAAGAACATGGCAAGTGCTGTTATTGCACATCTATTGAGGTTGGTGTTAACAATGTGGTGGTGTGGTCAATGCCTGCCTTTGTGTTCCCAAGATAAATGTTCTCACAATCCACTAGATATTCATTTTAAGTCTTAGTTGACCTAGAAGAAGCCAGGGATTAGTTAATACCCAGTGTCCCATTAATTCAAGCTTGGGTTGTCATGATCGTAGTGCAGTGGATGAACTGCTACACCACTGTACCCCACAGACACACATGAAGGTCTTTATATAGCCACACAGACTGTTTGGGCAAATGCTGCTAACAGGAACCTGTTAAGGCTGGTAAAACACAAGGGAGCGATGAGGCCAGTACCATACCTGGCTGAACTTGTATCCCCAATGCTGATGTATGCATGCCACTGCAACTACTGCACCAACACTGCCAGCACACAGGCACAAACAAAGACAAAGATTTCCTGTATAGCCTTAACAGACTTTTGGGACAAGTGTCGTTAGCGAGCACTTTTGAAGGCAAGTGCAGCGAATGGGGTGGGGGGGGTGAGTGACCAGCATCATGCCTGGCTGCCTTTTTCTCCCCAGTGGCAATGTTTACGCATTGCAACAAGGTACTCATTTAAGGCTGAGTCGACTTAGGGGAGGCCCAGGACTGGTTTAGATAATTGTCACTGGTGTTGGCCATGAGCGGGAATTGAACTCGGTGGCTGGGTTCGTATTGCAGCACGCTAATCGCGACATTATTGCTCGTAATTCGGGAGTGGTGAGGCCAGTACTATACTGATGTACGCATGCCACGGCAACCACTGCACTGCCAGCACACAGGCACAACAACAACAACAGCCATTCGCCACTAAGTGGTGGTGACATCACCACGACGCTTGTGCCAGGCTGAGTGCACTTTGAGACCATGTGAAGTGTCGAAGGCCCGCTGACAGGCGGTCACAAGACAGAACTAGGATTTACAGACCGAGATGACTGGCAGATGCACCACCTGTCCCCACTACTGTGCCAACGTGCTGTGTTTTAGCTGCCTGGCACTCCACTTGTTGTGAGTGCCGCTTTTTTGCCCTCCGCTGTTGTTGGAGGGCAACTGCCTCCAACTGCCCAGTAGCCTCCTTCACGAGCCTCCTCCACAGAGGCCGATCTTGACACCGCTGGTACCCAGTCATCGGCAAGTCCATTATGGGGCAAGGTGGGGATGACCCTGCTGGAACTGCAGTGCCTCAAATATTGAAAGAAGAAGAAGTAGTCACCCCTGTGAGTGGCTGGCTGAGGTGCCATCTGTTGATGTACGGATGGCAATCCATAGTCTGAGACCAGGAAAGCTGCTGAGGGAGGGTGGTGTTTGTGTGCAGACTGCCCTATATGACATTATTACAACAGTCTGGACCACTGGACAGGAGAGGTCCTGGAAAAGATTAATCGACACCACCTTGTCAGATAGGCTGAGGAGAGGCTTGCGGAGCCCCAATGTGGTTTCAGGCCGGGGCGGTGCTGCACAGATGCAATATTCTCTGTACATCTGCTACAGCAGAGGTGTAGGGAATTCCAATAGGAATTACATCTTGCTTTATTGACCTGGTCAAGGCCTATAATATCATCAATAGGTCAGGGCTCTGGGTTGTTCTGTGTGCTTTTGTAGTGTCTGACTCTCTGGCCATAATCATTACGGACCTTCATGATGGTGGGCAGGCCCAGGTAAAGATATGTGGCCAGGGGTCAGAGCCATTCCCTGTTTACCTTTTGGTGCAACAAGGATGTCCTCTGGCTCCTACATTATTTTATATATTTTTAAACCACGTAGTTCAAGAATATTTCCATGGCTGTGCCGGGGGAATTTCCATCTAGTACAGATACAATTGGAGGCTGATCAATGCCCATGTGTGGTCAAGAGATGGCTCCCTATTGGTCATACAGGCACACACGGGTACACATACATGCATGCACTTATGCCTCCAAGTGTCAATCTCATTTTAGCCCACTACTACTGATGGCTCCTTTCGTTATGTAGACTGGGCTTAGTAATACTTTTAAATTAAATGTATAATTCTTAACGAGGTTAGTAAACATGTCACATGCATTTGTCCACATTGTACATTTGGAAGATTCATAATTCAGACTGTACATCTCATTCCTTCTGCTGGAATGATTCAGCATCAAATGTTATCTGCCCCTTAGGCACACTGGCTGTATTTTTATTAATGAAAGCCTTGTGCAACTCTTGAGTCTGTTTGGATCAAATCTACTCATATTAATGTAACACTGGTGGCGGGCGGTGTATGTGTGTGTGTTGGCAAGAACGTCCTGGGAGGCGCGCTCTTTGGCTTTTGGCGAGGTCTGCCCCTCTGCTGTTTGCTCACAGCCTGTGGGGCTACCTGCTGCTACTTACTGTCCCGCTTATTCGGTAAACAAATCATCATCAGCAAATTCCCAAGCAAAGTCGAGGCATTGCAGAAAAAGGTGAGCATGACTAAAGCCAGTCAATCACTGAAGTGTAATGAGAGATGACACTTTGCAGCATTTTATTTTATGTAACGTTACATGAAAACGTATTTTTTGTTGACAACTGATCACTACACCAGACTGTAGCCAATTGAGCTGCATGATAAAACTTGACGAGCAAATGTAACATGTAACATTACTGTCTATTTTTTTGTTTATTAAAAATGCTTTTAAATTTAGCCAACTTCTTTGGAGCCATGTGTGATATTATTTTATAAAGTATGTCAGCGTAAACATTGTTTGCATTTTGTTCTAATTGTTCTTAAAATATCCATGGCTCTTGTTGTTGGACTGTGTTGTCTTAACCATCATGTTACTACAAACAACTATTTCGTTTAAAATAATTGCAGGCACCCCTCGCTTTTGGGACACAATGCTTTCCTGGAAACCCTGTCATAAATTGGATTGTTGTAAATCTGACTCTATTTCCCATAATATAAACAGTAGACACATCACTTGTGTTTCTGCTTTTATCAGTCATATTTATTAGGGTTTAATATATACATTTTCTACAAAAACACTCAAAAATAACAAAAGTTCCACGCGAAGTCACATCAGAAGCCAGACTGACTGTTCAAATGTGTTGGGAGTCATGTCAGAAGATGTGTCGTAAATCAAGTTTCTGCGTCTTACATTTATGGTGGCATTATGTTTGTATGTACTTCTTTTTCACGGTACGTAGCCAACCGTGCTAAGCGGAGGTGCGGGAGAAAGACAACAAACTTAACACAAAAAGCAGTTCTTAACCAATGAGCTTTCAATGCAGATTTAAAAGGGCATCGCTCCAGTGGCTTTCTAATATCAGAAGGAAGAGCATTCCAGATGACCACAGAAGCGCATCTGAAAGCGTGCGTTGCAGTGACTGTCTTTGTTCAATGCTTAGCTAAAGCACTGCGAGGATGACAAGCCTCTGCGAGGATAAACGTCAAAAATGTGGATCTTCGTAAATCGGACCGTCTTAAACCGGAGACCGCCTGTATTTGGATACCAATGGTCCAACCCTCATGATCAGCAAAGAAGGATCTTCATTTGCTGAGCCATGAAGATTATGCCTTAGGCAAATGGATACAAATCAATTATTGACGTAGAAAAACCCAGTGAAGCACTCTTACTTTGCCAGTACTCTGGTATTTTGCTAAATTTGCACAGCTGCCCACCACTAAAAGGCCTTGATTATAGCCCACCATTAAACGGCCTTGATTATAAATGTGTAGCTGTCACTAAAATGAATTGTACATAATTCATGCATATATGCAAGTCTCCATTGCTGCAACTGACTAATTAATTGAGTCCATGAAATGCATTCGTTAAAACAACACAGAATAATTAGCATGTGGTTTCACACTTGTACGTTTGTTTTAAATAGATGTTAATTGTGTGTTTGTAATTGTGTGTATTTCAAGGTGGAAGAAAACCGTGAGAGCTTGTTCTTCTTTCTGCTCTTCCTGAGGTTCTTCCCAATGTCCCCAAACTGGTTTTTGAACATCACAGCTCCCATCATTAACATTCCCATCAAGCATTTCTTCTGCTCGGTACTAATAGGTAAGCAAGGCCGATGACTGAGCTTAAAATAAGCCACACAATACATACAAATATTAAAATATTACAACTGTAAGGTTTCATTCCTCATTGGTTCCACAAATAATCAGAATGTTTTGGTCATACATCGATCAAAGAGTGGATTATTTTTTTGCGTTATTTTTACTGTCGTGTTCATATTTATATTTTTTCCGTCTCGTACGGTTATGTATACTTTACGAGCATAAAGTTAGCACAAGAATATCAATTGCATTTACATTGAATAAAATAATACATTTTCAAATGCACAATTTGATGCTCTTGAGTGTACTTATGTTAATGAAACAATGCATATGTCCAGTACAAACATTTTAAAAAAATGTGCCTCGAGTTTCCTGGCTGGCTGCGCTCTTCACCCCAACAATAACTCTGCTGCGAGTGGCTTCTGCGGGCGTTACAACCGCAACTCGCTGCGTAACTGGCTGAATGGGATTTTCCGCGCAACAAAAAAACCCATTGAATTGAATTTCAACGGGAGAAGACGTTTGGAAGGCAAATAATTACAATAGATCGCGACACCGAAGAGGTGGGAGTAACGAATAGAAAAGATTGACACGGTTCCTTTTACAATGGCTAACACATTCCTGCGGAGGGAGCTGGTAGGAACGTTGGGTTGCTCGTTCAATGGCCAGGGTCAACGGCGGCGTGGTGTATTCCGCAAATATAAGTACGATAGTTATTTTCCATTGCACAGCGACTGTGAGGGCGGGCACAAGCCGGCGTGAGTAGGTTAAACGTTGAGTTTTATAAGGGCACCACGGGGTGACCAGCCCCTCCCCACCCCCGGCCCAGCCCCTCCCCACCCTCCCCACCCAGCCCCTCCCCACCCTCTCCACCCAGCCCCTCCCCACCCTCCCCTCTCCACCCAGCCCCACCCCTCCCATTTTTGGATGCATGACATATTTTGGTGTTCGGAGTACAGGATTGTGAGGAGAGTATGATAATTATTTTCCATTGCACAGCAACATGTTCTCTACGAGTAAGCTTAGAAATAAATAACTGAAAGGCAAATTCAGGAGCACCGCTCTCGTGGCGTCTACACACCATGACAGCCAATACATCTCGAGGGCTTGGCCAGGTCAGGCCAACGTAGGTCAGCACTAGATCGTGAACTTCAAACCCGGCGCTCTTTTATGGAGGCAGTTAGACAGGGTTTCAGAAAACAATCGCTTTCTGAAAAGACATTCCCACCAATTATATTTCGATTGTCCGATCCTCGTCATTTTAAATAAAGGAATTTCCTTTCGGAATTCTGCAGCTAGCAGTGCATTTGTCTTGTGCGAGAGGACTGACCTTGAAGATTAATTCAAATAAGTAATTCTGAAGTTACGTCATTAGACCTGATTCAAAATAAATTTAGACCTTTTTATCCGTACGTAGGGAACATCTTTTAACGCTCTCTAAATATTGTTCATCGCATATCAACAACATTGAGAATGTTCAGTTTTAGAGCTTGAATAAGGCTAATTAAATGAAAAAACAAATATAATGAGAATATATTTTTGTGACTTAACTAAGACCACCACTTTGCTTCACTTGAGAACCCGGTTTAATCACAGTTGACTGAAACCTGGATTCAAACTCAGGTTTTCAGCCGTGTTAGCTCCAGCCACCTGATGTAATTTTTTGCAGCAGTTTTGAACTGATACGTTGCCATGCAACTTTGTTCCTTTAATATTTTGAATAATATATCACCAGTTTCTGTTTTGGGTGGTTTCTTTCTTTCATTCAACATTAGTGTCATCATTTAGTACAACGCTTTTAATCTTTACCCTATTTTTTATTCTATGCTTGTTATTTTTACGTGGTTATTTGTTCGACTTTAGCTGTTATATTCATCATCGTTAGCACACAGGTTTTTCGGTGTTTTTCAGGATTTTATCTCTCTGTCACTTTTGAGATTGATCAGCAATGTATAAAAACAAACAAGTCCACAGTTTTAGTCAATATCAGTAATTCTAATCATCGGAAGCATGCTTTCGCTATAGGTCATCATTTGTCATTCCTATTTGTTATGTAAACCTTTGCAGTAATGTATAGGGAGGGGCATGAAGGAAGGAACCATCATCTTATGTCTGTTTTATCAGCTCATTAGTGATGACGTGGCTGAACAAATTTCCACCGTGGTTCTTTTTATTTAGCTGGTATTGCTGCTTCGATCCATCTGAATATTTCTGTTAGATCTTCATGGAAGAAATGTTTTACATCAACGTCTACAAAGCATTGGGTCTGGCACTTTGATGTACACCATACCATCCCAAACGGATTTTAACGAGTGGATACAATTCTCCATAATTGTTCCGCAGGCCTGCTGCCATACAACTTTATCTGCGTGCAGGCGGGTTGCATCCTGTCCGAGGTGTCTTCCCTGGATGACGTCTTCTCCTGGGCGACCATGCTGCAGCTGCTGGCCATTGCGCTTGCGGCTCTGATGCCCGGAGCTCTCATCCAGCGTTACAGCCACAGGCGACTCAAACCTCTCGCCGGGGAAACTGACAATGGCCTGTCCATCGAGACACACAAATCCAAATAAAATTAGACTCTTCCTTGTCACCCTCTCCTACCATTGTTTCCTCCACCTTTGAAACCAAATGCCAAAACAAATAGGCGGCATTGCCTCTATGGAGGTTAAACCTATTCTGTACTCTGAGGGTACTAGTCTCGCAACTGAATGTAATTTAGATTTGTAGCCCAAATGGATTCTGACATTGGTGATGAGAGTGTCTAATTTTGTAGAATGAGAATGAAACGAAAGAGGGATTGTTTGGAATACTGAGCAAGGAATCGTGATTTGAAGGAAACTGTGAGCTTCTGCAAGGTGGCTTCTGCAAACGCATCGCTTGTGGCAGATGGTCGTTGGTTTTAATTTTGAAATGGCACAGATGCACAGTAGTTACTCGAGCAGTATTGGCTGGAATGGACAGTCAAAAATCATTGAGAACGTGACAATAAAAACGTGTATGTACTATACTCTTCACATTTAACAATTATTGCATTTGTCACTGTACACATCAGCTCATGTTACTATAGAATAGTATGTGATTAATACATAAAACTGTGAATTCAAGATAAGCTTAGGAGTTTGAACAACTTTATTATCACATTCTCAATATGTTTGACCTGATACTGTATATTCACACACTGTGTATGTATCTGTGCATATGCAAACTACATATGATTTTAAGACGTAAATAATTGAAAGGGGTTTTTTTACATTTATAAATGTAAACAAGTATGATACTTGGAATGTATGACTAATTTTGCACTCAAATTTCAACCAAGTGTATTATATAAGAATTCGGGCTGTGAGAGGGTGTAATTATGTGTTGCCTCAAAGATTCATTGAATTGTCTCAGATTTGGTGGTCGCAATTCGTTGCTCACACTTAAAATTCTAACTTAGCAAATTTTGAAACACGTAATCAACCAGGCTATGCGTTAATTGTGTGTTAACCGACTCTCTGTGTTGTATTACATTACATTTCGATATTTTACTTGGTTATTTAATTTTCGTGTGCCTGCCTCCTAATTTTCAGGCTTGCGTGCCCGTGCCGCGTTGTCAGCTTGCTCCTCTCTCTGTGTGCCGTTGTGATGTCTGTCTGCTTGTATGTCTGTCTATAGTTTTTTCTAGTTAGATTTTTGTTGCGATTTCTTTTATGCCTGATGATGATTGCTTGTGTTGCAATCGAAACGTCGCAATATGTTATTTTATTTTAATTTATTATTTTATTTTTAGACGTGACTTAACCGAAAAGAACCAAAGAATAATTCCTGCAGTCACGAAAGCTCCTAAATTAAGATTTCCAAATCCACTTTTTGTTTTCTGTACTTGTGCATGTGGAATCCATACCAGATGCAGGGTGCCATGAAAAACTTGTTTACAGCAAATGTTCTGAAACTCTTGTGTACTAATGGGCGTGAAAATTGCATTGCTTTCTTAAATCTTTGTTTTTTAATTATTCCTGATTTTAACTCCTCTGACTGACGCTTGACTACTCACATTGGCATTTCACTACTAAATTTTGATTTAAAGCTTTCGTGACTGCAGGGATTCATATTCTTGGTTCTTTCGGTAAAGTCACGTAGAAGTGAAAGAATAAAATAATAAAAATATTAAACAATAAACTTCTCACGACGTTTCGACTGCAACACAAGCAATCATCATCAGGTGTGAAATCCACAGCAAGAAAATTTGAAATCCACAGCAATCAAATTTTAAATTTTCTTGCTGTGGATTCCGCACCTGATGATGATTGCTTGTGTTGCAGTCGAATCGTCGTGATAATTTTATTGTTTTATATTTGTATTATTATTTTATTTCCCTTCTACGTGACTTTACCGAAAGAACCAAGAATATTACACTACTATTTCAGACATTACATTTAATTTTGGAAAGCATAATAGGGTACGTATTTAAATTCTATGTGGTGGTCCCTCAGGTCTGGAATAACCGAGTGAAATTGTTTGGGATCTAAACTTCCTTGTCCTACATTAAATCACTTGGATCTCAGATTTACTTTCAAGTGTATGTGGTTTGAAAATGTAAGTTATCATAGTTTTTGTTTGTGAAGCGTTATTCTAGCCTTGTATTTCGTTGTCCTCATACCATGTTGATTGCACGACTTTGTCATTAGAAACTTGACCATGTACAGTTGAATCTTTATTGTTCTTGGTTCGTTGCTGTAACCAGGTGTCTGGTGTAACCAGGTCTAAATCGAAAATAAGCATTAATTATTCAATGGGGTTTACCTAAGCCAAAGTAAAACCAAAACCAAATATAGTTGTGGTCAAATGAAAATTAAATAAATCCTCCTATCTAGATTTTAAGTTTTCGTGACTGCAGGGGTCCATACTCTTTGGTTCTTTCGGTAAAGTCACGTAGGTATAAAATAAAAGAAATTAAATAAAGTAGGCCCACTTCAGCAATTATTTCTTGCTGTGGTTGTCCCACCTGATGACGGACGCTTGTGTTGCGCCCGAAACATCGTGATTTAATTAATTTTATTAAAAAATTACTGTATTCAAATTCTTACTTTATGATTTAATACTTTGAAGATTATATATGTAATACACATGATACTTGTTGAGTTTTTCCTAAGCCTTGTTTTGGTAAACACTGTAAAACACATAGGATTTAAATGTTTCCAGAATACAAAACAACAACTACGAATGACATTAATTCAACTATTACGGTTATTTTCTATTATTGACAGTATACTAGATTAAAAATACGAAATATAAAAAAAAATTCCGCTTGCCAATCCATGAGAGCAGAAACTTCACGATTGAAATAATGTATTCCAAATGATTAATCAAATACATTTCAATACAATGTATATACCTCTGCAAAAATAATAGCCGCATGAAGCAAACAGATATTTGATGTGGTTGGAAATTTGTGAAGTAAATTGTCATCACACTTGCACTGCTGTGAGTTTCCTGTGTTTTAGAGACCAGATTCCTGGCGCTGCCATAACGTAGCTGCCAATTAAATTGTTTCAAGAATCATTGTCATCTATTATTCAATTCAAATAAATTATACTGCGAAGTGAAATGCCAGCTTAGTTGAATGCCAAATAACTTTATGCCTTATACATTTTAATGGTAGTTTATTGAAACATGATTGTTATAATTTTGACTGCACTTTATTTAGGTGTATTGTCACCCTCTTAAGAGATCTTGCACATGAAAACATCGGAAATATATGGAATGCTATTCGCGTTTTTTAAGAACTGTATAACGATGCAAATTGTTTTTATTGTACTCACAATTGGGATTACACCGAGCATTCATTACCCCCTACTGGCAATTGCCCATTTTGCAGGCCAGTGCCGAGTTGCCTCGTGCTGCACAGTGACAGCTGCCACTGGGGGTGCCCTAATGTATGAGATGTGATGCAAAGCGGTTCAAGTTGCTGGGGAATTTCAGTGCCAAATAAATGAACAGAGTATTAATTTTTCCGGCTGTCTCGGAGTTGTCTTACGGGTCCATGAACATCCAGAGAGAGTTGAACACAGTATTCACGGTACACAGGTACTGCATAACTTGTGAATGAAGATGTAATGCATTACATCGTATGTCAGTCGAGGCCAGTACGTCGTCATGCCTAGCCATGGATTAGAACCACGTCGGACGGGACTGGCATTTGTTTATACAATGCAGTGCTATAATTCCTAATTTCAATGAACACCTGAAGGAAATGGATCCACGTTATTGAAATGCAAGAGACAACATGTATTTTCTCAAGTTTATTTTGTATTGGATACAGTGAGATCATGCAATGAATGTCTTCCTTAAGTTAATTATATACACATTTGACAATAACCTACAACACAGACCTCCACTGTGTTCATAACAGTAATTAATTTGTACAGATGTCTCCTCTTAATGAAGTTGACGTTATTTTTAAAAAAGGTTTTCAAATAATATTTTCCAAATAAAGTGCATTTAAATGTCACAGTACAAAATAAATAGATAAATAAATACACTGCATAGAATTTCAAAGATTGCAAAATAAAGTATTTAAAAACAGCACATCCAAATATATGGTTCTGTACCATTTTAGTTGTTCACATGAATGTAAATAATTTAATAAATAACATACAGTCTTGAAGATCAATTCCATACATAATGCACATTTATAAATAGTGAATCTATACTGCTGGGGCGTTGGTGGAGGCAGTTGGTACAGACATGCTGAAGTGTCTTTTAACACAACTGTGTAGGTTTGATTGGTGATGCAGGGATAATTATGTCTGCAGTTGCAACTCTATGAGCAGTTTGGCTCGTCTTTTGTATTATGCCGTGAGTTGGGATTAAGTCGTCATAAATTGCAGGTGCAACTTGAAACATGGCTGCAAAAATGGCAACATGAATGAACTGTGGAATCTTCACTTCTCACAAACTGAGCCTCTGCCCTTCAATAGCACACATGATACATTAAATTTAATGTGCATTGAACATTTAACATTGCAAAAAATAGAACAGGAAATACTGTAATCGTTTTCCTATTTGTAGGACACATTATTAAATTGTGCCTTCACGTAAATTAAATCATTCGTGCACTATTGAAGGGCAAATGGTATGTAAATAAGTTATCAGTGCATTGATCAGTCAGCAGTATTATTTTTGACTGCTGGTGCATTTAAGGTCGTGGCTGTGTTGTATGCTGAAGGCATGGTGCCTTATTTCATCCCAGTGTCCACAATCATCTTTAAATCGCATATCTGTATCATCCAGCAGAAGTCTGTTACCAGTCTACCCGGGTCTTACTGTTATGGGTTGCATTTAAGAGCAATAATTAGCCAGGTTATTGAAACCTTGGAAAACGTTTGTACTCGGAGTCAGGCTAAGGTGATGAGAAAAGCGAATTCACTATTGATTCAAAATATTTGTAGGGCTTATGAATATCAATTTGTATATAATTATATGGAAGCCTTATTTCATAGCCTCCTTAATGTAATTTATATTTAGATTATTATTTTTAAAATGCAAATTTCTTTCATTCCTTTCTGCAACTCCAGCAATCTGCATTAACATTTCCTCAACGTAAAAAAGAACCCTGGTATTTTTGTGAATTATTCTTGTACAACACAGTGCCATCTAAGCTGCATTAAACGTCGCTCCGAGGCAGACCCGGTCACATTAAATATATTCATGTAGAGAAGCTCTATTAATAATAAGCTTCTATATAAGGAGGTCTTTAAGTTGTTTTAACAATCTGTTTAAATAAACTTGCTAAAAATGTATTTTAAGCTTTGTGAAAGATCGTTGAGTATTTTTTTTTTCATTTTGGTGTACATTGAAGTTTACCCTAGGTCCTATGCAATCTTTCGGTACTGTATGTAAAAAACACATTTATTCTTGCAGTTTAACCATCAAGAGTGAGTTTTTTTGTTCCAGTAGGAACCCAGTCGTATTGGTCCCAGGTTATATGGTAAATTAAGTTACCATATTACTTGAAAATCTCATAATAAAAATATATATTGTAGACAACATGAACCAAGCTTAAAATGTGGCCTGCGTGTGAGACTGAGAATTAGACACTGGGATTAAATGCATTCCATTACAGTAATCATATACCATTCTCAAATGATATTGACTTTGTAATTATACATCTGGCAATGGAGACAATTCCACGAATATGTAGTTCTTCAAAAAACTGATTGTGAGTTTATAAAATAATGTCCATCACTGGATATTGTACTAGGGAAGGAACATAGTATTTTAAGTCCCAAATGCATAATTGTCAACAAGGCTGCATTCATGTCAAGATGTGTGACCATCAGGGATTGGCAACATTCAGTTGCCTTGTATTGGTAAGTGCCACTCCCTAGAATCCAATAACATGTTATGTTAATTCATAATGCACAACCCTGACAGAATGATACCCTATTGGCAAGAAATACAAATGTGGTTTGGCTAAACATCAAACAAACCCAAGCCTGTAAACAAATACATCTCCCTTAGCTGCTATGGTAGCATTTATGATGCTTGTTCAGAGTTCAAAATATTTTTTCACTTACATTTTTATTTTATTTGATCAGGTAAGGTCCACTGAGCTATATAACTCTTTGTCAGAAGCGACCTGGCCGCCAATGAGAGCTCAATGTGGCTTATCATCTAGACATGTATAGCAGCCAAATACTCGAAATGCATGTTTATAAATGTGGAGGAAAAAATCTGAGGACCAGGAGAAAAATCCACATGACCACGGGGAGAACATGCAAACTCCAAACATACAGGTGTTAGGGTCGGGATAGAATCCAGAACCTGTATATCAGGCGAGGTAGTTAACATCTCACCACCGTAGCACCCCAAATCTAATTTGTACTTTCCTTGAATCGTTAAGATGTTTCCTTTTAGTTCCAGTTAAGCATGTATACCAATCCTATGACAGACCAAGGTATCACATAAATATGGTCAATACATGGTTGATGAACCTCTGATGGAAATGGCATCACATTTGAGGAATATACAAGTATGGTATGAACCTTACTTTTTCCTGCATCTTATTGTACTGTAAAACTGATCCACTTAAGGAAATCCCTGAAGTAATAAAGTAGATACAGGGTTCAACTAAAAACTCCGCAATCCAGAGCAAAGTGAGCCATCTCGGGTATTCCTTAGAGTGAGTGTGCATTTGCAAGTTCAAGGGATGCCTGGTTTGACCGGTACAATGGAAAACTCGGGACCGGTCAATATGCTCCCGAATGTGGAGTTAAATTAAACCTTGAGTTGAATACCGGTGGTAGTATGTTACAGCATTAGTGAAATGGTTGTTTAAAAAAAGGAAAAAAATGTTTTTACGGAATTAAGTGCACTTCCATTAAAGCACAGCAAGTAGCGGTCACGTATAATGGACCTTAATGTATATTGTACAGCAATAGCTTTAAAAATGGAAAGTTAAAAAAATGGAACAAAAATCCCTTTAGGTTGCTTCTAGCCTTATTTTTGCAACGCGTACCTAATCAGTGCTGCTTTAGAACTGAGCGAGCGGCAGAGTGGACAACGATGAGATTGGAGGGAGCCTTTTTGGGAGACAAAATAAAACCTTGTTGTGGATTTCACGAAGAAGCCTCCAATGATGACCCGTCAGACGAACGTTAATTGAGATTATTTAAAAGCATTATGACAACGGTGATGATGTCGCACACCAGAGCACGTCCACCGTGGCAGCCGCTGCACAAATAGCCGTGTGCTATAATGTAAAAACATCCTTCACAGAGGTCAAATCAAAGCCAGTGGCAAGTCCACTCATCACCAGGTCTTGTAAATAAAATCAGCAGTCCACACCTGTCCAGCCATGCTTACAAGACATATTCTGCCAGCGAAATAAGCCGTTACTTATGAAACTACAAGGGGAAATTTTGGTTTTATCTTATGACAGGCTCCCCCATAATGCCTTAAAATGAGCTGTCAAGGGGAGCTTATGTAAAATATCTGTGTGTCCCTTCATTATCGGGACACTGGCTTCTATCACGCTCACCATCGCACATTTGGTGATAAGTACACTGTAATTACATGCTCTGGACTGTAATTACATGCTCTGGACAAGTAAGGGTATGCCTGATGTTTTTGGTATATTGTGGGATGTGCTCTGTTAAACAGAGACAATTTTGACCAAAACACGTCTCTATGAGGATTAAAGAGCTTTACACCCATAAACTCCAGCTTGCCACTTCCACCCCACCAAACCGTTGAAAAACAGAACTGAAATAGCACTGGGTCCCAAATAGTAGTACACATGATGATATCAAGCTCAGCACATTTAAAAGCTGCAATTGTACGAGTGGTCAAATCATACTACGGTACACTATGCATACCGTATGTGAGCAAGGTGTGTTCAAAATGTTTTGGGAATGGGACATGAACAGTTTGCACTATTTTTTTTTTATCAATTACCCTACAGCAAGAAAGTAACCGCTATTATTGGCGTATAACATGACAACGGTGCATTTATGGAGCCAACAAAATAAAATAAAGCTATAATTTCGTCTGAGCACTTTCATCACGTCAATTCTCAAACCATTTTGATCACAACTTTGCATACAGTATATATAAAGCAAGTTTATGGAATAAGCGTGACAGCATGCGAAAACATCGCGGAAACTCTACAAGCCTTCAGCCGCTTCGTGTCCCCGCTAAGATATTGATCATCTTCTGTACACGGTTCGTGAATGTTGGAGAGAATTGCCGAGAACCCGCTGGTTTTCAGTGGGATCCACAGCCACATTAGCATTTGCTATCCAGAAAGTGGCGTCACCCTGATACTGATCTTTTTTGTGTGTTAGCTGAACGGCTGTATTTATATACGTACATGTACTGAATATATACGCATACTGTACACGTTTCAACAACCATAATGTGCCAAAGAGACAGAAAATGAACTACTCGTGACGTATGCGGTGAATTCCGTTGTATAAACTGAAGCACCCATAGCTAGGTTATTGTATGTCATTCGTTTTTGCGATTTTTTTTTAAGAATTTGTACACAGTTTGATATATAGATACGCAATGACGAGCACTTTACACGTATAATATTTTTTCTCTTTTGCAACTTCACGGCGAAAGATATCGGGATGTTATTTTAATGGCACGTTGATGTGAAACGTAATCAGGTGAGACGTGACCTCACCGCAACCGCGTTACAATGCACAGGCAGGTATAGCCTGCTTTGATCAAATTAATGTTCGTGCATACTATTCCATGTTGACCGCTTCCCCTACCCCTTGTCTGACCAGCCACTTTATTAATGAGTGGAAGCCATCAGGGAGATCTGGGACAAGCTGGCTGTATTTCACAGGCGGCATTGAACCACGATATGTTGTGTCAGTGGGAAGCTAGGCTTACATGCAGTTGAGGATGTGAAGGTAACATTGAGTCAGTTGAGCTTACCTTCAACATGTGTGAACAATACTCTTAGGTTTTTTCGGTAAAGTCACGTAGGTAAAAAAAAATGAATTAATAAAAGTAAAATAAAACAAATTTAAAAAATTCACGACGTTTCGGAAGCAACACAAGCCTCCGTCTTCAGGTGGAACCGTCACAACCACGACAGCTGTATCAATATATGTATGAATATACAGCTGTCGTGGCTGTGACGGTTCCACCTGAAGACGGAGGCTTGTGTTGCTTCCGAAACGTCGTGAATTTTTTAATTTTTTTATTTTACTTTTATTAATTTAATTTGTTTTACCTACGTGACTTTACCGAAAAAACCTAAGAGTATGAATCCTTGCAGTCACGAAAGCTTCAAATCTAGAATGTGAACAATACTGTCCACATTTTGACATCAGGTTTCTAGTGCAAATCACGGTCTTGTTTAGAGTTTAACCCATGCCCTAGCAATAAAACTGGGTACCAAACTTTCCTGTAAATATTCTATACCAATCTCCTGGGTACTGTCGATGGTCTTTAAAGCCCCTGTAGCACAATTAAATAAGATGTGTGCTGTGGCAATTGTTTATGACGATTTATGTATTCGTAATGTTGTGTCCAAATATTGCACAAGTATTTCTCTTTTAAAAAATCCATGTTACTGTCAGCGTCATTGGGCTGTAAGATTTGATTGCTTTGTTGTTTTCACTCACAGCCACACCGGCTAGAATCCAATGAAATACCAAGATTCATGCCGCTAAGATGAAGCTTCTATTAAAAGGGGGGTGACTTTATGAGTACGGATGACTTGGACCTCAACAATGTTTTCATTGAGCTTGTGTAGCATAGTGTCAATGCCAAGGGCCCATTTCTCTGCCCAGTGTCTCCTGGCAATATGAAAACGGTCTCTCAGATACATTGTTTGGTTTGCCATTCAACCATTCCAACCAGAACTCCGAAGCTGTGCATGGTAAAGGACACCACAACCGACGCGCATTTCCATCCTCAAATACATTGTTAAATATCATGGTGTCATTCAATGGGTTTCCAATAAGTAGAAGGAATAACCCGCAAAAATTATATTATATGAGGTGAATCACTGACTGTTTTCCAATAAATAAATGTCTCTTTAATGGCTACGTTAGATTTAATTAATTTTGAGTTGCATGTTCCACAATACAGAAAGTATGAGTTAAAATCAAAATCGTTATGGCTTGGAATGGTTTCATCACCATTACTCTGTTGTTATCATCTTGACAAATATAAGTTTATGAACTCCATGCATACATTTTGCATCATCTACATTACCACTGGATGGATTTGATTTAACTTCTGCGCTGTCACAATCGTTCATAATGCCCTCGTATCACGTAGCACCTCAGTTGATGAAAACCAAAACGCATAAAGTTGGACAGGTTTTCAAGTTGAGTGCTACATGCACATCCTAAGATCGTAAACATTCATTTTGCAGGCCAGAAAAAAAATTACGCCTAGAGAAACTTTCGAATTGGCAAACGCATGCTTCAAATTACAAAGATCTCAGAAACATGGGCGTTATCGTGTACTGTCGTAATTCGACACAGGCACTGTTTAATCATGTTCTGAAGCCAGTTTGTCTATAGAGGAATGTGTGCTGTCAAGTTTTTCAACGGTGCACAATTTTATTCGACCAATCTCACCTGCAGATGATCTCAGTTCCAATAAACTTTAAAGCCTTGGGGTTTATCAGATTTGTATATGCCCACAAACTGGGAAATTAACAAGGCGAATTATAAACATAAATGCACCTTATGAACACATTTCTGATATAATTAGTGTGAAACACCCGTGTTGTTTTTTGGAAAATATTTTCCATTTTATGTAACAATCCACAGATACACCCTGATTCATAATCCAGCTGATGCCAGTTTGGTGTGTGGCTTGAGAAGAGTAGTAGACTCACAACATTGCGTTGATGTCCATTGATTAGATGTTGAAATGTACGAATGCACCCATTTCAGCATTCTGCTGTGACCCAGTCCATGTTGCAGAACTTGGAAACAAGTAGAAAGCATTTGTGTCGTGAACCACTAATTCAGTTTAAATGTATTGGCCACGTTGGTGAAGGGTCAATAGCAGGACATTTTTTTACTGCATTGCTGTGATGGCTTTAAGAGTTATTGGGAATGGAATCACGCATGATTTCTTTATCATCCACCGTGCGTTCTTCAAACCACATAAATAATACCTGGTGACCCAGAGGTAGTGCCATCGCATTTGAGTTCGAAGTCACCAGTTCCAACGAAATGGCCTTCATTTTGGCCATGTCACATTCACAATATCAAAGCATGCGTTAGCTTTTCCAGGAGTGAATCTATGCATGCACACAGTGCCGCTCCAACATCAGTACAGCAGCTGGTACGTATGGACTGCTGTTGTTTACGCAGGGTCAAAAAAACGAATTCTGCATTAACAATGAGCAACAAAAGAAAGTATTAATTCAATCATCAAAAACTTGCCAATTTATAATAACACAATGTGATGTGCAACAGAAAAAATCCTCAGAACTCTGCTAAACGTCCGCGTTTGAGAAAACATAGTTGTCATCAAGCCCATAAGATGGCATAAGAATAAATTGTGCTGCTAATGGCTAAAATGGGCTGTTACTACTGTACTGATAGAAAGTATTCATAATTGAATTGCATTTCGCATGCCTCTTCACTACTCTGCTTCAAATGTGGTAATTTATAACTACGTGGATTTTTTTTATTGTTTTCAGCTCAGAAAATTATCTCCCACTTTTCCATGCTGGCATACCTTGCATGTTTAGTGTGTAAATTGGAGTGCTGTGTGTGCATGCACGTGACCTCAATTTTCTCTTTCATTCTTCTGCACAATTATATTGGAAATGCATTCAGCTCTCTAGCCCATGTCTGGTGCAAGCCAAAGAATTACATGGAAACTAATCTCCAAAATCAAAGAGCACTGGCCACATTTGATGTGAGCCATCTGGATTTTTTTTTACAGTGACATTTAACCAACTCGTGTTCAAGACACAGCAGGACACCTACAATGCTGAGTCCATTCCAAACAAACACCGGAATCCAGTCCATGGTTTTCCTGTGCACCTTCTACAATTACATCAGCATTTGTCATTTTTTGCTTCTTTCTAATGCAGGCATCTTTCTGTTAAATCGTCTCATCCCCATCGAGCCAACTAAAGCAAACAGCCCACCTATCAAGAGAATGGCTTAGGCCTTACTCAACCATGGCTTACTCCGGTTGAAGGAAACGTTATGGCCAGCACCCATACCAGCAGCCTGAAACATCATTGCATTCGTTGTAATTGGTCATGCAAAACAGCATTATTGAGACCACATATATGGGACACCAGCATCCAGAGGCAGTGGCGGGCTTGAGGGTAAGTGACTGGAACATTAAATAGTCAACCATAATATATAATAGCCTACCTGATGACATTATTTGTTTGGCTAATTATTACATTTTCGATAAAAACTTCCGATATTGAATTAAACAAATTGAGGCTATCTTTGCAAACTTGGAATTTGGATGAATTCTAGCTATTTTTTTTTTATTTTGGATCTTTAACGTTTCCTTTTCAACAGTCGATACGCTTTGGTAATATGTAATAGGTGCAGCCCTGCAATTGCTCGCTCACGCCACTGTTGGCGAAAGGGCGTCCACTCGAGGGAGCTCGAGAGAGGCCCTCAAGGATAATTTGGCCGACTCTAGCACACTGGCCAGACATCTCGGAAGAGGTGGCAGGACCCCTCCTGAAAAAGAGTCATGGATTCGGTGAAGCTTTTGTGGGTAAACAAGTATCATAAATGAATAAATTGTCGGAGTACCCACACTTTACCCTGCCACACACGACCTGCCGATCGATTGTAGTGTATCCATTTATGTTGCTGGATGGACAGAGTCGAGGAGGATTTAATAAACTTGCACCAACGTTTTGACTGCTGCACTATTCTGGAAATCAACTGTCAATCCAACACTTTGACAGATCTAGTACCCAGCCTACAACTTACATTTATAGTAGTGCTATTTACACCCTGTCAAAGGAAAGCCTTAAATAAATAAAACACATTATTATGCAATTAAATGGATGAGCATCCAGCAATGTCACTTCTTTAAACCTGGCTCAAACATGTCATATTATTTGAGTATTTCATAGTTCCTACCAAAAAGTCCACCACTGGCCAGGCAGACATAATAAATTCAGGTTTTTCCTGACTCGCCAAACAAGGTTTTACAGAGAGCCGATGAAAATCAATATAAATCCCTTTAATTAATTAAATATTCCAAACAGACATCAGCAATCTGCGAAAGCATTGCTTGGGTCAGGGAAACATGAAGTACTATTTCTTATTCTGCTGGCCACATTTGTTGCGTTGGCTCAGCATAATGGCCATGGCCAGATGAGGACTTCTTGTCACAATGGATCTCGCTCAGCTGGCAGCACCTGCCCAATTAATCCACATCCAAGTCGACGAATCCACGGCAGATGCTCGCTGTGGTCGGCTTCGCTGCAGTACCGCCGACACCGCGACCAACCGCACTGTGACCCCTACCACCGCTGGCACTACCAGCACCACCACTGCCCCCGGCGCCACCTCCAACAAAACTGCCGCCACCGCCGCCGCCGCTGAGCTCGGTGGAGCTGGTGAGTGCAGAGGCCGGGAGGTCGCTCTCCACGTCTGTGGCAGCCCCGACCGAGTGCTCCGATGACCGCTCCCGCTCCTCCTCCGAGGCCGAGCTGTGGCTGTCAGAGGCTGAGCTGCTGGCGCCGAGAAGGGACCTGCCCCATCACGGCGACACGTGGTCAGAATTGGCGAACGATGGCAACACGTACTCTTAGTTCTTTCGGTAAAGTCACGTAGGTAAAAAATGTAATTAAAATTAATAAAAATAAAAACACTTGATGCAGCAAATCTGGCTGTGATGGTCCCACCTGATGACGGAGACTTGTGTTGCCTCCGAAACGTCGTGATTTTATTGTTTTTATTTTTATTAATTTTAATTGCATTTTTACCTACGTGACTTTACCGAAAGAACTAAGAGTATGAATCCTTGCAGTCACGAAAGCTTCAAATCTAGAATTGATGGCAACACGTGTCTGTGACCAAAGCTTTGTAGGTGGTGTCGGTGGACTGCCAGAGGTCTACTTGGTGGCCAGCAGTCCAACAAGTGGGTTACTGATCTATTTGATTTCAAATTAGCCTCGTACATGCATAGGTTTTAGTCTTTCATTCCAGTTCCTCTCGCAGTTTGTACTCAATTGGCATGCCATGATTTACCCGACAAAACCACCCTTCCCAGGGATTCCTTGCATTAAAATGATTCAGGGTCACGATTCGATTCTAGAATGGATTATTTTCTGGGTTGTTTTCACCATCTCATTTGTACATTAGAATATCAATTGCATACAATTGATGTTTAACTATAGAATTTTAATCAATTGTATAGTTAAATAATACAATCTTACACACATGATTAAATGCACGTATTATGAGCGTAAGCTTTAATGTATCTATGTATTTTGCATGCCTAGTACTCAACAAGGAATTGGCCAAACATCCCACTGGGTGGCCGTTCTGATAGCATCTTGAGATTTGGTGAGGCTTTCCTGGCAAAGCACTGTTATTGTTGTGGATGTGCCCACGTCTCCATAGCTAGTCGGGATAGGAGTGGTGCTATAGGAACCTATTTGCCTATTAATTATTATACCGGTTTAAATATCGTATTTCTATTTGTAGAACCGTTGATATATGCTGCATAAATGCAGCGTACATTAATAAACAGTAAAATAACAATAATTTACAGCGCTATGTCTCATTTACTGCTGGATGAAGTCCTCTCTGTGCCATTTGGCTGTGGGTGTTTGTTTGACCATACTTCACCATTCTGGTCAGTGCAGGTTAGCAAATGAGGTAGCCCAGGACCCGTGTAGATATCACTCGCCTCTGGCTGGGAATCAAACTAATGTCACTGGGTTCACAGTGCAGTGCGCGAGCCGCTGCACCACCGCCCCAACCCTCCAATACTCTATAGTAATTATAGAACAATGAATGTGGCTTTACACCAATGACTGCATAAATAATGCCCGTGATAGATTTACGTTGAAATTAATTTGGTTGAACTTATCTATGAGAAAACAATGGGAAAGGGCAGGCCATGGAATACATTGCTTCTCCAAAATTCCAAGGGGTCGTTATAAAAAAAACTCCCAACATTAAATACGCTGGGCACTGGGAAGCAGAAAGCAGTGACAGGATACCAAGGTGATTTGGAACACGAAAAATAAACAGGCCCTTTTCTGAACTCGACATACTATGCATGGTATCCACAGTTTCCTCTCGCAGGTATATAATAATAAATACATTACCAAAGCATCTCGTTATTTTAAACAAAGCAGCTAATCAATTCACCTTGTTTTATGCAGAAAGTCTGCTTCACTTTCCACCTCCCCTTCTTCGTCCGTGGTCTCGCCGGTGCCCTTGGGGTGAGAGCACACGGCAGCGCTGACGTCAGACAGAGCACCATCAACTCAGCACCCCCCTGAGGACCACCCAACATCAGGTGTCGCACGAATGTGGTGAAAGGGATGAAGCCGAAAGAGGGTGCACGCCTTTCTGCGATAAGTGTCACCCGTGCTGCATGGTCCGTCACATTTGGGAGTGTTGTTCCGGGGCTTCCGAAAATCACTTTGAATTCCTGTGTTGGCACGAATTAAACGTGATCCCGTGTGAACAGTGGAAATGTAACGTGATAATCAAGTCACTTGCCAAATTTGTTAGGAGGCTGGTGGAAGATCCCAATATGGGGCCTCTCTGCTTGTATGTATGTGCCGAGTGTATATTAGTATATATAAATCCTAAATAGAAGATAATTATTACTCTTTGGTTCTTTCGGTAAAGTCACGTAGATATAAAATTGTGTAATAGATCACGATGTTTCGATAGCAACACAAGCCATCGTCTTCAGGTGAAACAATACAACAGGCGGACTGCTGAGGCAGGAGGAAATCAAATCAAGATAGAAAAGAATAATGTTTTACAAATGTTTCTCTTCTTTGTTCAGTGTTGAACAGTTCACGTTCACTTTAAAGTTGAATTAAGTAAACCACTTCTGAAGAGACACATCCTTTCCCCCACAAGATCTTGTAAATTCTAAGCCTGTTCCTAATATCCTTACGAAATTAACTGGAAAAGCTTTGGCAAATCAGCTTGAGGATCACTTTTGTAAAATGAATTACAGAAAAGTTTCGGTCTGGCTTTTGCTCAGGTCCTCGTACTGAGACCTACACAGTCGGGATCTCCTGCAGTTTGCCAGCATTAGACAACCGTCTGTTTATGAGTTGATTAATCTTTCTGCTGCTTTTGACATTGTGGACCATGGGTTATTATTGGAGACAGAATTACATTGGCATGATAGGTTTTGCTGTGGAATGGATTTATTCTTATCATCTCAGACAGATGACATGAAGCATGGAGTTCCACATTACCCCATCCTCCAGTGTCCATTTATACATCGTTGGATACATTTTTAACATTTGACCTTGGATTGAACTGTTATGCAGATGATATATATCGTGATATTACATGTGTAATGAGCGACTTCCGCGACACGTCGTGCAGAGGCTACTTCTTTTATATCTCACACTGGGCACAACACAGGCCAACCTTATTCTTCTTACTCTGAGTACAACACTTAGATAACACATTCCTGCGGAGGGAGCTGGTAGGAACGTTGGGTTGCTCTGTCAATGGCCAGGGTCAACGGTGGTGTGGTGTATTCCTTAAATATGGCCGACTGTGAGGGCGGGCACAAGCCGGCGTGAGTAGGTTAAACATTGAGTTTTATAAGGGCACCACGGGGTGACCAGCCCCTCCCCGCCCAGCCCCTCCCCAATCTCCCACCCCCCACCCAGCCCCACCCTCCCCACCCAGCCCCTCCCCACCCTCCCCACCCAGCCCCACCCTCCCCTCCCCACCCAGCCCCACCCTCCCCAGCCAGCCCCTCCCCACCCTCCCCTCCCCACACAGCCCCTCCCTCCCCACCCAGCCCCTCCCTGCACGACGGACACAATAATTCCCTGTGGGCTTGTGTAACCAGGAGGTTCCTACCAGTATCAACGTCTCTACTGGCTACACACAGCCGATCACTCGGCGTGGTCCCACCGCCCTCACTCGGCTACGCCACTGGCTGATGGCGTGACGATGATGGCAATGGCCGGCCGACGGAGAGAGATGTCGGCGAGCAGCGACGCAGCCAGGACCCACGAATCCACACACGAACCCCGAGCCCCGGGTCCGCACCCCCTTATATCCCCCCAGGCGAGGTTAGGCCCCGCCTCCGGCCACGCCCTCTTGTGGAACCTTTGAGCAGGTTCCCGGAGTATCTCGGCTAACCCCACCTGTTACTTTTCCCCAGATACCTCTCCTTCTCTGATTGGTTGTTACTTTAACCGTGCCCATACCCGTGCTTCCCTTTCCCGGCCAGCAGATGTCACCATGTCATTACACATGTATTAAATTGAACACATTCATCAATAAACATGGCTTAAATGGAAAAATAAAACCCATCATAGTTGACGTTTTGGCAATGGCCCTTCTTTATAGCACGTAAACGAATAATCAGCAAATAATTTAAACAACTATATTGTTCTTTTCCTACTAAACCACAGACGGCAGTCTCTATGCTACCGAAGTGTCTGGATGAAATTTCTTCACGGATGTCTATAAATTATTCAAAACAAATTCGAATGAAAGGGAGGTGCTATTCGTGTGCTCTAGTTGCAGCTTAGCGAACCCTCCCCCCCCCCACATTGAAATGCCCATTGGTTGTAATAATGTTGACTACATCCAATATTGTGGAAAATGTATATTAAACGAAACACATTCGTCATTAGCTCTGGTACAAAGGCCTCTTTTTATAATTTGATTAATATTGCCAAATTGATATCCATTCTATCTGATACAGATGCTGAGATTCTGGTTCATGCATTTATTATTCCTTGGAACAATGCAGTGTTTTCTGGTCTTTCTGTTACCAAATTATATAAACTCAACTAATTCAAAACATTGCTGCCAGAATGCTCTAATCATTCATCATTGAGACATCAGGTTCATCAATCCGACATTAGGTTATCTTATATACTTACAGCCATCATTGAGTGGTTGTGGTTCACTTTAATTGTATGTGAGAGGCAGGATATAAGTATCAGACATGTGGATTATGGTTCTCTCTGCTCAACATACCTTGGTGTGTATACGCCCCTCATGCCTGCTGCTCTTTGAAAGCTGACCTGGGCAGGTCCTGCAGCCTCCTGTTACCACACTGGAACTTGCACCATCACCAGCACTGTTTCCATCACCACCACCGACATCGCCATCACCACCAGCAGCTTGCTCTTCCAGTCTCAACGATGACCCTTCTGTTGCTGCCACGGAGCTGACGGGATCTTGGCTGGAGCCACTGAGGCGGTCGGAATTCCTGATGTCGGGGCAGCTCTGTGTCTCAGCATTGGGGCCCAGACAGGGCATGGAGGAGTGCTGAGGGTCCGCGGTGGTGGCGTCCCCGTCTGTCGACGGCCGCTGCAGCAGAGCCTGCTTTGCGTCGAGGTGCACGCTGCCCTGCAGGCTGTGGGCAGCCACCAGCTGCTGTCGCAGCTTCCCAACGTGTGAACGCGGCGACCGGGCCTTGCCCTGCGGCGACACCGAGTCGAGGCTGCGCGACATGCCCTCTGACCCCAACACGTCCGTCCTGCAGCAGAGAAGAGAGGGTTAAAGTTCACAGTTACTTTTGTAGTGGCATATGACGTCACTACTATGTCGGGACTGTACGAGCATAGGGACTACCGTGTTGGCTAGGTATGGGGGCTGTAGGCGGGTGTCACGGGGGTCGTGTCAGGCCGTGGCACTCCGCGTGAACCCAACAGGACACGTGACCGGACAAAAGGGGGCCAGGGGCCCCAGAGGGAAGCTTGGGGGTCATGTGGTTGGGGGCCCGGACCTTCCCGAAGGATCGAGAAGGGGGGCGTGGCCTGGGGTGGAGCCGGCCACGCCGGAACGGTTATAAGCGGGGTGTGAACAGGGAGCAGGGATGTTCTACTCCGGGTTGAAGATGCCATAAGAAGTCCTCAAGTCTCAGATCGTCGTTCGTGACCAAGCAGCCGTCCCCCTGCCTTGGTCACGCTGTGTAATGCTCCCGAGTGTTAGTGAGAGTAGGAACGGTGGTCACCACCTTATGTATAGTGTCCGTGTTAATGTTATGTGTTAATAAATAGTGTTGCTTCCAAGTTGAGTGTGCGCCTCTATCGAACCCATTACACTTTCATATCCACGTGCCTGTGTATCGGAGTGCCTTGAAATCAAAGCTTGGCGCATTACGTAGATTTGTGATTTTTTTAAAGCCTTAAAATTTGCGTGGTGGTACGAAATGGCAGTACAACAAATGGGTTCATGAAAACGGTTGTGTGTGGGCCTTAGAATGTCACCCACCACATGTGTGTGGGGTTTTGTTTGGGCCACTCCAGTTACCTCTCACATGTAAAGCCCTCATTGATAAGGAACCGACAATACATCCCAAAGCAGCACCATGTTGAAAAAGAGAATTGCAACTCATTAAGCCATTCCTGGATTTAATAAATAATAAATAACTTCATACGGTAATGCTTGTACCACAAGCACATGAAGTCTGTTCTTCTATAATGCATTTTTTCAGAGCATGAATTGGATATAATGCGATGAATGTATTAGGGAACATATTTTTTTATACAACGCATGCAAATTGGATATAACACGTTTGAGTGAACAAAACCACGTTAAATGAGTAGGAATAAGCAGTTGTACGGCTGCCTCGGCGTAGCATCACACAAGGCGGGATGCTGCTAGATGCTTCTAGATGCTACCCATGCACCCTGGTCTTTGTTCAGCCTACATACACATCTCAAGTGTTATAGCGGAATTTGTTTTATTATATAACGCGATTTTTCAATAATGAAGCGTTCTGCAGTAACGCAACAACCGCGTTACAGGGCAACAGACTATACATCTATAAGGGAAATGATAAAATAATAAAAATAAAACATAATATTATGCTTAATTTTTATATTTATTATTTTATTACTTCCCTTCTACGTGGCTTTACCGAAAGAACCAAGAAGATGAATCCCTGCAGTCACGAAAGCTTTAAATCGAAATTTATACATCTATAATTAACATATATTTAATGTAACCTCATATATTCACACTAACAAAGGGGGTGGGGGTCCCTTTGCAATCGTTAAGATGATGGGTTTGTTCATTTGTTTACGGCTCATTTTTATGCATCACGCAATAATTGTAGTGTAACGATTTACCCCAGACCCTTGTTAATTTGATCATTTGTTGTGAGTCAGGGTCATGGTTTGGACTTGAAGTTAAGCAAATGCATATGACAAATGTGCTTTGATAAAATATATGTCGTTGATTGGATACATTATTACCTCTAATAATAATTCGTATCATTCATAACATTAATGATTGTATTTGGAAAGCATCTAAATACAGCTGCATCTAAGGATGCCCCATTAAAATGGGGGACAACATTTGTCACCTGCCTATGCTTCACCTACTTCCCCAATGTTAAATTTCGATTTAAAGCTTTCGTGACTGCAGGGATTCATCTTCTTGGTTCTTTCGGTAAAGTCACGTAGAAGGGAAGTAATAAAATAATAAAAATAAAACATAATAAAATAATTCTCACGACGTTTCGGCCACAACGCAAGCAGCCGTCTTCAGGTGAAAACCAGGTCTGTCGAGGCGACAGCGCCTGAATGAAACAGCACCATGCTTGGAGCACCATGCTTGGAGCATATATTTAAATATATGCTCCAACAGACCTGGTTTTCACCTGAAGACGGCTGCTTGCGTTGTGGCCGAAACGTCGTGAGAATTATTTTATTATGTTTTATTTTTATAATTTTATTACTTCCCTTCTACGTGACTTTACCGAAAGAACCAAGAAGATGAATCCCTGCAGTCACGAAAGCTTTAAATCGAAATTTAACATTGGGGAAGTAGGTGAAGCATAGGCAGGTGACAAAGGGTGACATATTCAAGGCAGGGAAACATGGGAGACAGCAGACAGGGGGACAAACAACGGCATGACCCCGAGGGGATGGTGTCAATGGATTTCGCATTCCCATCCTGTCCCCATTCAATAACCCCCCCCCCCGCCCACAGGGAGTGACGTATGCGAGCCCCAACTCAACGAAACCCAGTCTGAAACGCTCGTGATAAATACATCCTGAATCTTCCCCAGTACCTTCGGAAGTGCAGCCGCCCCTTCTTCCGCGTGCTGGAGTGAGCCACAGGATGGTCCTTGTGCTGTTTGCTGATCCTGGAGTAGACTTTAGCCATGGCCTGCTCTTTCCTGTGTGAACAACAGCAACAAACTGCTCAACGAGCTGCTCTATAATATATTACAGTATTTGAAAGAGAAAAATGTACTGCCCTTTAATGAACCACCGTTGAACAAATGCCTCCCCACACCGTGTCGGTCATAGTGGTTGTTGGACCATACTTCACCGTGCTGGTCAGTGCGGGTTGAAAGGGGGCGCCAAGGACTCGTTCAAATCCCTGTCGCTAATGATTACTGTTAGCCGTGGCCTGGGGTTGAACTCAGGTTAGAAAGGTTCATAGCGAACTGCACTGATAACTCACTGCGCAAACCATTCCACTAAGTTTATAATATGATATTCTATATGCGTGATGTGATTCTAATATCCACCCACGTATGTTGTAATTCATAGGGCCAAGCCAGTTGGTCGGTCCTATTTGTTTCCATTTCTTAAATGGGCACTGGACATTGTTCATCTGCTGGTGGTGTAATTACATATTCAAAGGTGGCCAAGTGTGGTGCTGGCCAACCTATCCTGTCTTGTGCCATGCTGGTCTAAATAGGTGCTTGCTAACAGCACTTGTTCCAGGGGATCTTTGTGAGTGTTTGTGTGGGTATGTGGGCATTTCATGTGTTGGTGTGTATGTGTGCACGTGTGTCCAATTTGTGACCGCTGTTGACTGGGTATATCTGGCTCCACCCCTGGCAGATGGCATAAAAAGGTTCTGTAAATTATAGCCCAATAAAAAAAGCTGCAAACATGGCTTCTATATGTGTGGTGTATAGACAGAATAAATATACATTGTAGTAACAGTATACAAGTAATGCTAACAACTAACATTCATAGGCTTATAATGCACAAGTATAAAGAAAATAAATGTATAATAATGCAATTATGTTTTAATGACTGATAAAAATTACTGTAGAATAATATTATATTTATATATATATTTTAAAAGAAATCCATTAGGGTTTCAAGCGCCATTCGTAATTTGCAATGCCAAACCGACGATCGCTTTTACGAGAGGGCCTTGGGTAAACGACAGAGAGACAACCTTGACGTTATAGGCAAGGGCCACCTTGGGCAGCCATGCAGCTTAATATGTGTAGATGTATATCGTTCACGAACGCAACAGTCGCCAGCAATGCCCGTAATTTACTCTACATACATCATGGCGGTTTAACCGATGGACGACATTAGTCAATACGCTGTCGCACATGCAATAGTCCTTTGCCAGTCTTGCGCCACCGGGCAGACTCACGGCCTGTTCTAGTGGTTGCCTGTGGGGTTAATCCTTTGCATTATAAACGGACCCGCGGTCAGTGCCGGGTTCTGCCGTCTAGAGGGAGGGCAGATGGGTCACTGCTGGGGGCCCTTCCCCTTGAAAGTGCTGCTCTACTAAAAGTGTCTCGGATCGATTGCGGGGCCAGGTCGCAGCCAAGGGGGTTATCGATGCTGGGGCTTGGGTTTCCATCGCCGGCTAATGCTCTGACCCTAACACCTCCGTGAGGATATGTCAGTCCAATTGTTAATAGTGGACTGAAGTGATTACCACCATTACATTATTGATATACTGTAATAACAAATGATAATGGTTGCATCAGTGTTGTGTATGTATGTGCGTGGTTTTTTTTTTCTTCCTTAAAATACCTTTCAGTGGCCTTGCTTTTTTTGTTATAGAAGTTGTTGCTGATGGGTTGGTCACATATGCAGGATGGAAGAGGGCAGGTTACAAAGACAATCGTTGGAATGGTACCCAAGGGTCAGTGACTAAAGATATTACGTAAAGTCACGTGGTGGTGTAGCAGTTAATAAACACACAGCAGTAATAACCAGGGTGGCCTGCCAGGTTCGAACCGCGAACTTCTGCAACAAGCGGTGAACGCTCTACCATTGGGGCATGTCAACGGCCCATAAAATAACAGCTGCACGTTGCCTGGTCTCTCACCTGTTGAGTTCCTTCTCCCTTGTCTCCAGCTGCAGCATCAGGGTGCTGAGCTCTGCGTACAGCCCATTGGCACGCTCCAGCTTCTGCTCATAGTGCTCCCGTATGTCCAGCGCGTGCCTGGGGGAAATATTCACATGGCCGGTACTGAAGGTGTGCACATGGCAAGCATTCATACATGCATGCATGCATGCATAGTCAGACCTTCATTGTGTATACTTGCAGATTGAGGTGCACGGGGCTGTAAAATTAAATCGCTGCTGCTCAGGTGTTGCACGTGTTATTACAGATAATTACATATATTGTGTATTCATTCAAATAAAGCTCTTACAACAGAGTAAGTTGTTTACCAAGTCTAAACTTTTGTTGACTACCTAACAAAAAGTTTAGGCTACCTGAGTCGTGCAAAACGAGGCTCAAGTCCATGGGCAACCTCTGGGACTTTTCTTCCCTGGCACCTGGATTCTGGCACTCTCTGCCGAAGGCTATCAGGGAGTCCGGTTCGATTGGGATTTTCAAGTCCTTCTGCCTTAAAACATTTCTCTTGCAGAAGGCGTTTCCTATTTTAACTCAGCCCCGTCTTACCCAACTCCACCGTCATTGTCATTGATGTAAAACAGATTGAGATATTCGGAAAAGCGCTATATAAGCTGTAATTATTATTTTAGGTATAGCATAGCCAGGCCACATAGAGAGTTCCACGAAACTACAGGGCAAGCACAGTGAAGCCATAGGGGATATCAGTGAGAAACCAGGATGGCACAGGAAAACCACAGGGCTGATGAGGTACCTGAGTTCTTGGCGGCGGCGTGATATGAGCTCCTCGTCCAGCCGATGTATGCTGGCGCCCTCCGTGCGAATCTTCTCAAACTGACTGTGCACCTCCTCGCGCCACTCAGCCTGCCACCCACCCACGTATGTGCAAACGGGAGGTGTCATCACCGGAACAAAAAAAAATCAGGTTACAAAAAAAAAATCCAATCAAAACTGTTTCGTCTTGTCGTATGAGTCATTGCCACTGTAGCTCTTGACGCATCAGTAAAAAAATTGCTTTCCTTTCAATGAATCATACATTGTTGTGTCCTAGATGAGATATTGCCAACCTTTTGAAATGAGTGTTGAATATTTGACACAAATAGCAGGTCATGCGTTTGCCACATTTGAAAAAATGTATCAGATCGAGCTTTATCGAAATAACAAAGTGAAATCTGTAACATCTAAATTGCTCTGCCCTCTGCAACAATTTGACATCGATTTGACGACTATGCCAAATATGTATATGTTTTAAAGCCTACGTACTTTGTGTCTCACACACACAGCTGTCCCTCAATGACCGTGAGGCACAGAAAGGCACCTGTGAGTGGAAGAAGGTCTCCAGGGGTGTCGACAGCACATCGGCCGCGGCAATCTCCAGATGGAGCAGGATTTGACGGAAAGACGGCCGGTTCCTGGGCTTGCTGTTCCTGCAAGTCCGGGTGCATGGCCATTGTCAGCTGGCTAGAAACAATTCGTAACTCAATTGGGACAAAGTGGACACATCGTGGCCCATTGAGTTCAGCCACTCATGTGTATCCAAGCTAATATCTCTCTTTGTTCACGCAAGTTGAGTAGTTATCCATGAACTGTGAATGTATAGAACCAAGTAGTGCAATTGGTATGTATTTGCAATGCCAAATGCATTTGTAGTTTTCAGTACAGGAATACAAAAATATGTCAGACTTCTCTGTCGTTGTCCCAGCTAGAGCTGACTATAATTCCAGGGTTTAATCATAACTGTTGTTGAGGAGATTCTTGACAGATTTTTGGGGCCCTTAAAAGGATATTGCTGAGATCCTGCAAGTTAAATATTGAACCTAGTCATGCTTTCTTAAATATTGTGGTCCAAATCAACCGACGAAACATCGGCCCATCTAGAAACACTTTTCAAGCCAGACCCAGCAGTAAAGAAAATATGATTTTATAACGTGAGTCGATCACTACGAATGATCCCCTATCTCACTGCCACTCTCCCTACCCGGCCTGCTGCCAATAAGCATCCATACCAGCATTGGGTGAGCAAAATCTTGAATCCCTCAGGACAGGAGGCAGGAATGGGCAGGTGAAGACTGTTGCTGCCCACACCCCAGATGATGGCTGACGAGTCAACGTCGCGATACGGGATCTCTCCGGTGAGCAGCTCCCACAGTACCACGCCAAACGACCTGTGACCATCGCCACCACCACAGCCACCACAAACCACTGTCACCACCAATGACGTCACTGCAGTAAACACTGGTTTCATGAGACAGTTGCCATAAATCTGTCAATTTCCTGATGATGCTGGTTGTATGTATGCATGCATCTATGGGGAACTTTTTTCGCACCGTACGTAGCCAAACGTGCTAATTGGAGGTGCGGGGAAAGCCAAATTTCGTACCATATGTTAAATGTTGTAGATTCAACTCCAACACACCAGTGTGCTGATATAGTAACAAATTGGCATGTATGGTTTCATGATCATTTTATTCATTGGCAGTTAGATGGAGGAGAGTTTACAACACAAAAGACAATTATGAATCGTAGTATTGATCACAAAAGTCTAATAAAGTTAAACACTGGTTTAATTATTGGCTTGAAAATGAAAAAGGATGGTCACCAACTACTATAAGTATAGGAGATAAGAACGTGCACAGATTGTTTTAAATGAACAAAGCTACGGGCACTATGGAAAAGACGTGATGGAGAGGTAGTTCCAAAGCCAAATAGCACAAACGGTGGCGGGCACGCTCGTCGCTCACCAGATGTCCACCTTCTCAGAGACGGGCTCATTGCGGATGACCTCGGGTGCCATCCACGCCACGGTGCCGGCGAACGACATGCGTGTGCTCTTCTCGCGCATCTCCTTGGACGTTCCAAAGTCGGAGATCTTGACCTCGTCGTCGTGCGTAATGAGCACACTGTGGGCGGGGTACAGGCACGCCGCTGCGCTGTCAGCTGAACGTCCGACAGTTTTCTGACTTGCCGTTAACTGTACAGGTTTGTGTGAGTGTCTTATCTAAGCGCGGAGTGGTGGTGCAATCGGTAGCGTTCTGTGCTACAAATCCGGCGGCCCGAGTTCGATTCCCGCTCATGGCCACCAAACACTAATGATGATTATCTGAACCTTTCCTGGGTCTCCCCTAGGTCGACTCGGTCTCAAATGACTACCTGGTGTGATGGCCGGGCATGGTGTGTCCAAGGCACCCCTCGGCAACTTGTTTGCCTTAATAGGTGCTCGCGAACAGCACTTGCCCCCAACAGTCTGTACGGCTACAAGGGAGGTCTTTGTCTGTTGTGGCTTCCGCAAGTCAATTGCAGCAGTGGGCACTCATTTCAAACTAAGCTGAGCTGGGGACGCAATGCTCCGCTTTCAACAGACTTAACCTAAGGGAGACCCTCAGTGGGTGCTCATTTCAGGCTTAGTTACCTTTGTTGAGGATGGTTAAATAATGTTGCAGAAAATGCTAATTAATGATGATTGTTGAGGATGGTTAAATAATGTTGCAGAACATACTAATTAATGATGATTAATATACATTCATGGAAGGCAGTTAGATGTTAACCTAAAAAAAGTACATACTCACGTTGATGTGTTAATTAGAGCCAATTAATTGCCGATTACACCTACACATATTGAGATTTCGCTCTAAGCTTCATTGACATTTATGTCCTAAATAAGACACTAAAATTATTAACGCTTTTGTGACAATGGGCATTTAATTTTAGGATGCAAATTAGGTAAAATATATTGTAAATTAAAAGTAAAATTGGGTACATTTCTCTCAACTAAAATCCTTTGACCTTTATCCAGGCAAACAAAGGAGCCCTACAAAAATGCAGTGATTAAAATCGAGAAATTTTTAATCATAAACCATTACATTTCAACCATTATAGGCGTTAACGCCGCAATGGTCGCATTTGAGAATTTAATAACACCGCCATGATAAAAAATGCAACCGTTTCAGACAAAAAGATCCAAAATTCTCATGACTAAGTGCGATACAGTTTGTACACTGATAATTATTCGTATACCAGGTAAGGGAACGCCAAAAATAATATTCATGTACTGACTATATACATCACTCTTGTGGGTTAATTATATTTTTGTTACAATAATACAACAAACATTTAATTTATTTACTGACGTACTTTTTCTTTTTTCACTTGTGTATTTACAATGCATTTTAGTTTTTAACCTAATTTTATCTGTTGTTTATCATTTGATGTCGTAATAGTTCATACCTGCAAAAGAACAGGGCTCTACATATTGGTAAACATTGATTGAAATGTAATTGATTGACAAATCACAAAAAGCTTTCTTCTTAAGTTTCTAACAACAAAACCCAGTGGTGGATGGTCTATCGTGGCATTAATATGGCTCCTCACCTGAAAATGTACTTTAACAAATCAAATATTTAACTTATTTTTAAATGAATATATTAACAATCTATTAATAAGTGTTTAAAAAGTGGATGTTTAAAATCACTTACACTTCAGAATAGATTTTGGATAGAATTGATTGAAAGAAATTCCATACTTTGAAATAAATTCATGGCGGGTGTAATTGTTTGCAAAGGATTTGTCAAATTCCCATTGGCCAATTCTAAGTCGTGGCCTCGGGGACGTTCCAACCAATTACCATCCATCATTTCGGTACAACATGAAAGACATTCAGGTGAAGTTGGGTCAAAAATGTACTTGTGTCTGTGGTGCAAGAGAGTAGGCAGAGCATAGTTCATTCAAATGCCATCAAAGTATATCCAGAAAACGTTGCAAAAAGTTTGTTACAAGGTATCCCGATTACAGAGGGATTACAGATAAGATGTAATTGCGATGTTTAAAAATGCAGCCACTGTTTTTCCATTTTCACAACTCGCAGCCTCCACACGTGTCATTTCGGTTAAATCACATTAAATATTTGATCTGAAATGTTCCATGGAATGCAATTTTGAACAGAGGTCATATTGTGATTGCTTTTAAAGTTTAAATGAAAAACATTGGTATTTGTGAATGTCATTTCATAGCCTATGGGGATACAGTCAGGGTCACTGAGTAAACGGTTTTAACATGAACTAGAATGTAGGTTAAAAAACAAGCTGGGAATCAGATTTTTTTGTTTTTTTGTTTGCAATATTCCATCCCTCCTTATAAATTCTAAAAAAAACTTCCGTATCCATGTAATCTTGAGCTCTTAGAAAATTCACATTAAATCTGACTTAAAGCTTTCGTGACTGCAGGAATTCATACATTTTGGGTCTTTCAGTAAAGTCAGGTAGATAGGAAAAAAAATCACGACATTTTGATCGCAACACAAGCAATCGCCTTCAGGTGAACGTGCTCCAGTTCACTGGCTAGGTGGTGATGGTCGGAAATGCAAATAAGCCTTCTTGTATTTTTCGATTTAAAGCTTTCGTGACTGCAGGGATTAATCTTCTTGGTTCTTTCGGTAAAGTCACGAAAGAACCAAGAAGATGAAACCTTCTTGTCTCGAAGTCTGTTAAAAGATCTAATAGTTGTGTGGAAACCCTCCCCGTAGAGGCGGTTAATCTTGACTTAAAGCTTTCATGACTGCAGGAATTCATATTCAACGGGTCTTTCGGTAAAGTCCGACCATCACCACCTAGCCAGTGAACTGGAGCACGTTGACCTGAAGACGATTGCTTGTGTTGCGATCGAAACGTCGTGATTTTTTTTTATATCTACATGACTTTACCGAAAGACTCAAAGAGTATAATATTCACATTGCATAACTAACTCCCAACATTATAAAAAAAATGTACACGTTAAATTCATCAATCCCTCCTTTGTGCCTGCCTGTCCACTGTGCTAATTGGTGCCTCGTTATTAAACAAGAAACTAATTTTCTTCTTTTTGGCCAAATGCTCTTTTTGCTTCAGCCAAATGCTTGGCCGCAGCATGGATTGCCAGCTGCCATGCAGATCCTCTCAAGCCAAACTAAAAGTCAAGCCAATGTGGGCCCTCTCCAATGTAATTAAGTTAGTCAGAGTGCTGTTGCGCCAAGGCAATTAAGAGTTCTCCTTGAGCATAAATGTTTGCATGGTGCCATATCCTGTCCTTAACCTCCTATAAGTTGGCAAAGGTTCAGAATAATGGGGGCATAGGCTGTATGTGTGGAACTAATAGCACTCTTTTATGATCCTAGTAGCCTAAGTTCGATTCCGAGGCATTCCTAAACTTGTATTCGGCCTTCCGAAGCTCAACTCAGCATTGAAATTAGCAGCGAATGTGACGACACGTAAATAAATGAAATTGGGTGTGGTGTCACCACCGCATGCGTGCCCTGTTGACCTTATAATAGGTGTTTGATTGGTGCTCACTTACAGCACGTGGGTCTCTGTCAGCAAGCATTGGCCACTTCACATGACCTCAAAGCGCACCCAGCTTGGCACGCAGTGGTGAATGGTGGCTATTTTGTGTGTGTGTGTGTTGCATGTGCATATCTTTGTTCGTGTATGTGTGTGTGTACCGGGTGTGTTTTGGGGGAGTGGTGGCATAGTGGTCAGTGCACTGCACTATGAACCTGGGTTAGAGTCCCGGCCATGGCTGACATCAGTGGCAAGTGATATCTGCATTGGTCCTGGGCCTTCCCTTGGTCCATACATGACTACCAAGTGCTGTAAAAATCAGCACTGGAGGTGACATGGCATAGTGCTACCCCCAACCACCCCCCTCGTGAGCCATGCTGGCTTTCATAGGTGCTCACAAACAGCACTTTCTCCAGTGGTTTGTACGAGTATTGGGGGATTTTTGTCTTCAGTGTGTGTTTTTGTGTGCACTCTTGCACGGGCTGCCCTTCTTTCTCACTTGGGCGACTTTAGGTCACGGTGTATGATCTTGTGCAGGTGTAGGTAGCTCATCCCACGAGCAATGCCCCGCGTCCAGCCGACCAGCAGCTCGGGGCTGATGCGGCGGCCGGCGCGCAGGACCTCGTACAGCTGACCTTGCGCGCAGTACTCCATGATGATGCAGTAGCAGGGAGCGTGTGTGCACACACCCCTGCACACACACAGCCACGCAGCCACCAACCACCTCCGATTAGCACGGTTGGCTACGTACGAAAGAAGTTAAAACGTATGAGAATAGGTTTTCCCCTTTGTTCTGGCAACAAAACAGGTGGTTAATGCAGACATGATTCCTTGTAAAAATTTTCAGTTTGGTGTTTTAACATCTTAACACCTGTTTTGTTGCCAGAACAAAAGGGAACACCTATTCTCATATTTTGGCACTGGCAAAGGAGGTCCCATGAAGTTCAAACGTACATTCATACAACCAGGCCCAAGTCAGATACTCAACTCTTAGATTTCCTTTGAGGACCACTGTGCGACATTCATTACCCTTAATTTATAATAACAATAAAAACCTTCACCCAAGAGGGCCTAACTGAATCTTTCAGGAAGAGTCCTGTGTTGGTATGTATGGCGAATTCCACCAATTGAGGCTTGATTTCATTTCGGGATTGACAAATGGCTGTAAGTTAGTATTATCATTTTTTTAATAGACGGTTTGGCAAAATAATAATATTGCCAATTATTTACCCAGTAAGCCCTCACTGAGTTTCAGGACTCTTTTTCAAGAGGGTCGTTCTAACATTGGGATGTTTGGACATTTCCATGAATAAAGTGTTTGGTATGTGGGAGGAAACCGAAATACCCAGAGAAAACGTAACTTAAAGGTCGACATGGAAAATATTCAATTGCACAGATGGAACAAATTCACGGAATATTTGTGGGGATTGAATATATGTGTATTGAATACCTCTGTGGAAGTAATATATCTATGGATTGAATATGTCTGTGGATTGAATATAACTGTGGATGGAATATATCTGTGGGTTGAATATCTCTGTGGGTTGAATCCATTGCTGCACTGCCACCTCCTGGCTACCTCACAACACTCGAACAACACTTTTTATATGTTCTGGTGGTCTGTATACAAGTACTAACCAGGCCCAAACATGCTTAGTTTGTCTAAGTCTTCTGGACAAAATTTATATTTAAGCACGTATTCATTAGGAAGTGATTTTAAAGGCCATATTTGGTGAGTGACTCACAGTGTACGCTATCCGTGGTGCAATAATACACACGCTGTTAATAGGTAACTGTGAACTTTGTCAAGAACATTCCTTTTCTTGTCAATATGTTTGGCGTCAGATTAAGCTTCTCGGTGAGGTGGTTCGTTGTAGCTGTAAATGTATGTCCACTCAGGGCACAGCCATACTCCATGCCAGCTGTGGTTATGTCAGCATGACGACAGGCACATCCATTGCCTTTCAACCTACAAGTTCAGCCCATAGAGCTCCAACAGATGACTGTCTAAGCCTATCCCTAACTAGTTGACAGCACTAAACACGGATAATTCTAGCTACTCACTTCTACATGTTCAGCCAGACGCAATTAAACGCACACTCCCACAGATTTATTTTTGAAAAATGTAGAACCAACAAAGTCCTGTAAGTTGATAAAGCTAATTTCCACAGGTCTAATGATCGTATCTGGATTCGAATTACCCTCATCCATTTCGCCTTGATGACAACATTAGTTGTGTTGAAGGTAACATAAAAAACACGTAACATGTGCATGACAAGAAGGCATCCTGAACACATTCCATTCGCAAGACTAGAATCGTTTTTCCATAGAAGACAACAAGAGATGCAATCGTGTGCATGCACACAGACCCTTGGAGTAAGTGAGATTAGCGAGCACCTATTATCAGCAGCACAATGCACTCGGGATTCTGTGGCCAACACCACGACCAGCTGCCGTTTTCTTGTAAGAATTTACACACTGCAGCAGGTACTGAATTTTAGAATGAGTTGATCAAGGGTAGGCCCAGAACAGCTTCATATATCCCAAGCTAAGTATAAAAACATTTAACCCAGGTTGCTGTAACCATATAGCAGTCCAAACCAAAATACCACCACCACTCTACACATACTCGCGCACACGCATGCCATGTAACGTGCACGCGTATACCACAACAAGACGTGGGCACACACACTCAGCTAATAATGCAGTGAAAAATGTTCCTGTGCTTTGGCCTCACCGCATTTAGGCTGCATTGTAAGGTGGCTGTGAGTAAGCACATCTCAAGGGAATTGCGTGCACGCACGCCACTACGAATTCGCACATGCACATACGAGCTCGCATCAGTGCCCGCATAATTTATAAAAACCCTGCACAACACCACGGCAGCTAACATGCAGATAAAGTGCCCTAAAAATGCCATGGACTGTGTAAAAAAATGTTGCCCTTTTTGTTTACTTCATGTGATCGTACATCTTTGTAATCGTAATAATGTGACAATTATATCGTGGTATAATATTACCAATGGACCGAGTGATTAATCTGGTATGGATACAAATTGGATTTATTTTTGGAAATCCTTAAAAGCCTGGTATTCTTTACCAGATCTATAGCCGATTGGTGTTTTGATTGACTCCAGATTTCTAGCCACTCATGTGCTCTGAGCTTAATTGTGCCTAATAGACTGTTAATGCGATTATGTCAGCTTGACTGCTAAAGCGCAGCGTATGCAGCAGTGTATGTACAGATGCATTAATTTGTTTATGTGTAGATCAGTGGAGAGCCAAAGCGTGCATTAGGGGTCTAAAACTGTTAGGCCCTAGGTTTTAGTCCCATGTAGGGTAATAATAATAACAAAACAGATTGTGATTATGTATTAGTGTGAATAAGTGATTTTGTACATTGCATAAGATAATTTTCATTATCAGTCACAACCTATCCACTACTAGAAAGCTCCTGGCCTAGAATATCTGTGGATTTAATTAAAAAAAAAGTAATAAAAACATGTTTAACAAAATGATAGGCCTTGCTTAATGAATGTTTACACAAAGTATATATCTCAATTGTGGATGAATGCCACAATATTTGTTCTATTAAAAAAGGGAGAAATAACTGATTTGAAGAATTACAGACCGTTTAGTCTTCTATCACGTAAATATAAATTGTTCACGAAGACAATAGGAAAGTGAATCATGATATATCCGAAATTGTTCTTAATAATAAATAACACGCTCTTAAATATCATCACCTTAACTAAAATATAAATGACATATTTAAAAGATGTCATAACAAAGTTTATTTATTCCTGCATACATTATTGAGATATAGGACATCGTTAAAATCAAAGAAACTCATTATTATTGTTGATATCAGCCAAAGATGTACCCTGAGCATGCTTGTATCCCTGTGATTTAAGATCAAGTGAAAGATGGGTGAGATAAAACTACTATTTTCGCGTGGCCCTGGGTCTTTTACGGTCTTTTTGGTCTGGTCCTCTTGGCAGCAGCTACTGACGCGCGCGTCTCCGCGATTAGAGACAGGGCGAGTTCTGAGCGAGACTGTGGCCAGAAAGGCAGACGAGAGAGAGACGCATCCAGCAACTGCGCGCACTCCAAGCAGATTAAAGTGTGGGGGGTGGGGGGACCTGTGGGACTGCTAATGGACATGAAGGTTGGGTGATCAATTATTTCCTTTTCCAAGCGACCTCGCCCATCATCCGACGTGCGATGCGCTACCGTGCAGCCACGAAGAATACATTAACGCACAGGAGAATTTTGACGCGACCGTTGCGCGTCTGCCTAATCTCACAGAATCATGCTGCTGCTGCTGCCGAACGCTAATTACAATGGAAAACTCACGTGCTTTTTTTCCGCTCCAATCACTACTGTTGTATTAGCGCAAGCGTGCTTCATCTTCGGGGCAACAAACTTTACCGCTGGATTTAGGCGAGCGAACGTTAGCCTAATGGGTGTTGGCAGGTTTTCAAATCTTTTAATATTTTATTTGGCGGCAATTTTGGTTTAATTGAAACGCATATTTGCGTAAATGCACACACACATTTTTTTTTTTATATTACGGAGGATTGAAGAAAAATCGCCTTAAATAATGTAACATAATGGACCTACCCTTTAATGAATACAATCTCAATCACTCGGCTCGTGGCGCCGATAAAAATTCTCCGTTTTTTATTTTGTCCTCATTTTCTCGCATTGCTCTGAGACTGCAGGTTTTTTGCAGTAAGTAAATAATGTCAATAAACTGCTCGCATGAAACGCAGCAAAAGCACAGACCGCTCCACAGACAGTGTGCGAGTCTCTGCACCCGGTCCACAACAGACAACCTACTGCAGGTACACAGTTGAAATTGTGCCCGTAAAATAAAATGCAGCAAAAACACAATTTAGGATTCACCCTTACACCTGGGTTCCCCTTATCACAGTCTGTCAGTAACTACACGGTTCCGGAGGCTATGCCTGTACGTTTTGGGCTTCCACTATGAGGCGGAATGGTTTTAGTCTCATGGTAACCCATGTTTGCCAAAATAACCAATGAGGAATTGTCTCAGTCACTCAGTCACACTGCTACTCTAAACGTTTTTTTTTAAGTGACACTTGAATATTAATGAGTCTTGACCTGCTTCGGGTTTTCTCAACGTATCAAACTGTGCATTAATAACGGTCATTCGTACTGATATTCCACTAGCCCCATTTCACCGTTTTTTACTAAGTCATGCAATCAAACATTATTGTGATTGGTGGTAATGAGATATCAATGTAACGTTTCCTAAACTTTTTAAGCTGACCAGAGTCCTCAATGTTACATTGTGCTCGTCCCTTTCCTTTCATATTCATCTTCTTGTCAGAACACCTCACCAAGCCCCATTTGCTTACTTATAACGAAGCTGGCATCTGTGATTTAAGTACGCAATTTTAATTTGCTGCTGTGTGTAGCAGCTGGTGGCATTGTCCTATAAAGTGGTTTAGGTTACTGATCATGTAGTCAGGGTCGATTTTTTATCGGCTCCAAGTGTCCATTCTACACGTGCGTGCACAGTCCTTTTGTCAATCCACTGCTGGATGAGGCTTTCTTCACATCTGCGAGGGGCATGAGGAATATTTAACCATACGTCACCATACTGGTCAATCTGCATTCGTAAAGGTTAGATGTGGGTGCATAGTGGCACAGCACCGCAAATAATTTTGCGGTACTGCCCACTGCTGCCCACCACGTAGCCCTGCAAGCCCTATGACCATCTGTCTGTGCATGGTGATCGTCCATCCAATCACTCTGCTTAGCTAGTGAGATCTGAGGAGATCGGGCACACGATGGGTGATGTGGCCACAGACACATACAGTGCTGAATATGAGAACATGATTACAGATTGCATACAAACTGAGTACATTATCTGGTGTTTCAAAGCGTGAGCAGTGGTTATAAAAGTCAGTCTGCGGTGCTGGTGAACGTGGCTTGGTTTGGTCGGTCCATTCCATCAACTTTCGGCCTATCCCATAGCCACAGCTACAGAATGGTGTCACGGTGGTGAGATGTTAAATACCTTGCCTAGTATGCAGGACGTCATGTTTTCTCGGTGGTCGTGTGGATTTTTCTCTAGTTCCTCCAGTTTTTCCTTCCACATTTAGAATTAACATGCATTCATAGGATGGTGTTGCAATACATATACAAATGAAAAGCCACTTAAATTTAGACTTAAAACGTTCGTGACTGCAGGAATTTATATTCTTGGTTCTTTCGGTAAAGTCACGTAGATAGAAAACAAAAATCGAAATTTTTTTTTTCTATCTACGTGACTTTACCGAAAGAACCAAGAATATGATAAGCCGCTTTATTATGTTTTGCACACAACGTTGGTGTACGGTGCTTTTTCTGCAATATTTTGCTGTCTTTTCTTGGATTTTCTGTTTGTACATAGTCACATTAAGATGTTTTCTTGTTCATGTTTTTGTTTTTTTTTGTTGCGGTTGCACCCGATTCAAGAGCCGAATGGCTCACAGGGCTATACCAAATAAATGAAACTGAAAACTGAAATTAAGCTTTCATTTGTGGCCAGGTCGCTTCTGAAAAAGCTACATAACTCAGTGGGCCTTACCCAGTAAAATAAAAAAAATTATAGCATTGTATGCATGCTGGAGGGTGCATACGAGGTGCTTAGTGCTGGGCGCTTTATACATACTTGAACGTGATGATGTTGGGGTGCCTGAGCTTGTGCAGGTGCTTGATGTCGGTCTCCTTCTGCTCCCGCACCTTCTTGACAGCCACGTGCTCTCCGCGGAACTTCCCCAGGAAGACGGCGCCCTGCGCGCCGCTGCCCAACCACTGCAGTTCCGAGATCTCCTCAAATGGCACCTCCCAGCTGTCTGCTCCATGTGGAGGGGGCACGGAACAGGTTCAGGAGGTGTGCGAGCACCTAGGACCTTTGGCCCGTTGAGGCCATTGTACACCTGGGCAATATTAGACCACTCATCACCAGCAATTGTTACCGCATCCTGCACTGTTTATTTCCATAAATAACTCTGTCAACCTATGCCATTGCCTTCCAAGCTGCAATAGTTCATTATTATCATCAGCCACGGCCTATCCACTGGTGAGCAAATGCATTCTTCCCAGACCATGATTCTGTAATGTAATGATCCACCTAGCACCTGCACCTGCACGTGGGCTGATTTAAATCTCTCTCTCTCTCCGGAGGATATCCCCTCAGATGCGTTCCATGCTTTGGAGGTCACTCTGTCATTATTCTTGCCCATCGGTCATAATCCCTTCTCGTGACATGTCCTGCCCAGGCCCACGTGTTTCGGCTGAATTTCAATGATGCCATTACCGCGCATATGTCCTCTGGTCCCTGTGTTCCTCCTTATGTCACTCAATGCAGTTCTATAGTTGTTAATGGCAAATACAATTCTAGATTTGTTTTTTTTCGGTAAAGTCACGTAGGTAAAAAATAAAATAAAAATAAATTAAAACTGTATCGATACAGTAATTTTGCTGTGACGGTGCCACCTGAAGACGGAAGCTTGTGTTGCCTCCGAAACGTCGTGATTTAATTTATTTTCATTTTATTTTTTACCTACGGAAAATACAATGCTGGTGAAGACTGCCGGTGGTCCTCGACACTTCTCATATATGTTGAATGCATGCATGCATGTCCCCACGTGGAATCATGCTTGTGTGTACGTGCATTTGAATGGACAACAGTAAGTATAATTTAGGCTTGTAATGCGAACAATGTTCAATCTCTCTTGAAGAGAGGGTACGGCTCGGAGGCACGAGGAACCACAGACAAGAGGGAAGGTAGCGCAGCCGCGAGGCGGCACTGCCAACAACATCCCCAAGCTTCTGCAGTCTATTCTATTATACTATTTCACTAGCATACTATTATTTGTATTTAACAAGGTAAGGACCACCGAGCTATACGGAACTTTTTTAGAATCGACCTGGCGATCACAAATGATAGTTCAACAAAGTGGTGTATCATTCGGACATCTATCGCGGCACAAATACTCTAAACGCACGTTGATTCTAAATATGGAGGGGAAAAACCAGAGGACTCAGAGAAAACTCCGCAATAGCACGTGGAGAGATACATGCAAACTCCAAATACACAAGTGTCAGGGCAGAATCGAACCCACGACCTCCTGTATACCAGGCGAAGTAGTAAACATCTCTCCACCATGGCCATTTAATGAATTTGTATACGCACGAGGAAAACGGAGTACCCGGAAAAATTCCATGAATGCCGATAGAAACAGATGGAGACTAATCCACTTGCTGCACTGCCATCTCTTGGAAAGCCAGGGTATGGTGACCTCGACGCCCACGGCAAGTGAGTTTCACGTAATAATTTTTTTTCTTCTGAGTCACAAACCCTCGCTGCCTCCGCAGGTGGTGATTGTAGGTTTGCGTGCCGCCACCACCCCGACATGCATGTGTAATGACTCAGACGACAAAGTACTCGGAGCCACTTTATAAACACAGAACAATCTCGGTCCGGGCTTCGTGCTTGAAGTTGAACTTTCTCTCCAACGTCCCCTCCCCTTGTGCTTCTGCCCTTTAATATCATTACAGTCCTCTTTCTCGAATGTTCCCTCACTCTATTTCCCTTAGCCAATCCCTGTCCTTCCCCTCGAACGGATCCCAACCATCACCTCTGGGCTCCACTCTGTTTCTCGCCTATTCTCATTCAAACCCTTTTCTCCAATCACTTCAGTCCCTGTGGAGGGCCTCTTTCTGCCAATCGGAGACCTTGGTTTAACTTCGAATAGCCGTCAGGCTGCACATTGGCTCGGGGTCATGTTTCGGTCATTACACATGCATGCCCTTCTTTGTGCAAATCCCTATACAGCTCCACATCAAACTGTTTCCGCGCCGTGTTGGCTCAACCAGCGGTGCGCTGGACCTGCCCGGGAGGAGCCTGCAGGCAATGTCCCGCCAGCGCACGAGAGCACTTATATTCAGCACACCCTCATCGGGGCACTAAAGGCGAACGAAACATAATTAATGATGGAATCCAGTGCTGGAGAAATACTACCGTCTAATGGGTTACACATAATTATCTAAAGTGCTTCTGATCTGCTGTGGAAGCAATGGTACCCGCTGCATCAGGGCCGCGCGGGATGAGAGTGACACTCGTGGCAATGACGGTGGCTTCCTCGCACGCCACGGACGTGTATTTACTCGGTCGTCACATCTGGTTCAGGTGCGGTGGCTTCTCACAGAGTGGACGATCAACTTGGCAGATGGAAAGGGGATACCGCAGAAGGTGGAGGGTAAGAGGAGGGGTGGGTGCTTTGTATGCAATTGGAAGCTAGAGGTACCATAAAGGTGACAAGTAGTCTCTGCAAATCGCTAACTTTAATGGCGATTATTTGAACCAGTACTGGGTTGCCCATAGGTCGACTCAACCTTAAATTAGTACCTGGTGTGATGTGTAAACATCAGTCTTGGGCAGACCATGGCCAGGCATTGTTTTGGTCACTCCACCCCATCGTGTGCAATACCGGACTTTATAAGGTGCTCGCTAAATAGCACTTGCCCCAACAGTCTGCCCAGCTTCAGAAGGATCTTTGTCTTTGTTTACTATATATAGGATATAATAAATCCATGTGACCGATGGGTAAAACCATTAAAACCACTTAAAATATCTAAATATTGAGTTATTCTCATCAGTATACAAATAATACCTACATAACTTAGCAACATCTATCAACAATATGTTTTTTAAAAAATATTCCAAAGATTGTATCTGCCAATTTAGCAATTATCAGGCATGCTGTGTTCAATGCTTGATGAAAACCTCTCTATCCTGGCCCCATTGCCTTTAAATTTGCACAGCTCCAAATGATCTCATTCATTTCAAGTGCCTCAATTTCATATCTGCATTTCCCACTCGGGAGTCGCACTAAACACGCCGTCCATATAAATGGCGACATTTACTTATCGATTCCACAGATTCCTTACGGTGCTTGCGATATGCAACGTTGAACGATGGTAATTCATATATATCGCTGATCAAATATTAGTTGAACTTATTTTTCCCATCAATATTCCAGTTTGGCGCATGCCTCTAATCCAGCACCGTGGAGGTGAGGGTTGGTGGATCACACAAACGTTGTGAAACTTCCCTCCTGTGGTCATCGAAGTGCCATACCCTGGCTTGCCAGAAGGCAGTACAGCAAACATGTGAATTCCGCCTTCTGTATGGGAGAGGGTGTTGAGAGAGTGTTGCCTCACATTTGTGGGGTTTTGCCGGCTGCTCAAGTTTCCTCCCACACTAAACACTCACAAATTGTCCGATAACATCTTAATATATAGAGGACCGCAGAACATGGGGGGGAATTTGTCTCCAGGTCCCGCTTGTCTGTGGTTCGTCACGCGTCTCTCTCTTCGAGAGTGAGCGAATACTATGCAGTGCGTTATAAGTCTAAATAATTATTCAGAATCTGAATATCTATTTATATTAGAGGAATCTGATGAGCTATGAAGCTCTTTTTCAAAGATATCCAGTAGTTATATAATCAGCATGGCTGCTAATGGAGTGATTGATTCTGGGATGTGAAGTCGGGCTGAAGAGCAATTTAATTATCTATACGTTTTGGCGAATTTGGTTTTAAAAAAAGGTGTGCAAAATTAATGAAAGTGTAGAAGACTTGGATCTAGCGTTGTGTGCACATAAAATGTGGTGGGTTTCTTTTCTTCTTCAAAATTGAGGGTCATTGTTCCAGTATTATCATTCATCATTGCAGAAGTTTAATTCAAAAGGAATCTGCATAACAAGATTATGGTCTTCTTGCCTGACAATCGTGGAATCACGTGACAGCTGTTATTGCATTTTTAAGCTGTTTAATTTTCAGACGAAAAAAAGGTGTGAGTTTTAACTGCACCACCTACCTCAGTACGTATGGCATAACATCTCTGTTCAAATTATTGTACCTCACACTGGAGACCAAAATGATACTGCTGCACAGCATTGCCAGACAGATGGATGATTCGAAACGCTCAACCCCGACAATCCAGTGGCTTTACTAACATGTATGCAAGCCACAAAGCTACCTACCCAGCTCTTCAACAATTAAAAACAAATGAAACAAAAAAAATACTGTATGTTCATAGGCACGCATTTGTGGATGAGTCTATTTGTTTATCTTAACACATGTATTTATGGAAGCTTTAGCGTACTTATTTTTAGAGCTCAGCCTCCTTCCCTACGGCATCTCCCACAATCCTTCATTAAAATGCCAATTATATTGGCGTGTTAAAGGGCAAGCACAGTGCAGTGCTTTAAATGAGGGTATGTTAATCCAACCCCCTTAGAAATCTGTGCAATCACAGGATACAAAACACACAGACACATTCACACACAGTGGGTTTATTCCAGACTGTCACACAAATGCTATTTTTACACCGCTCAGCCTATCAAGACAGAATTATTCTCAATTCACATTTTAAAATGAAGCCCTTCACAATTTGTGGAAGGGCTTAATTTTGCTGCCATGGCATTGACTGCTATCTCTGCCAACGGTAGAACCATTTCCTATATTCTTAGATTGGCCAGTGGTAGACATATACAGAGGTCTGCTCTTCAGGCCCTTATCTTGGCCCAGCACCGTGCAATTCAATGGTTATTACATCCGAACAAAGATGGGCACCGGTGCTCTGGATGTTTCGAGTTCTTGGGTTTCAGGGGAGACCTGATTTAAGCTAAGGGAGCTTAATTAAAGTTCCTCGTGGGAATGTTTATTTTTCTCCTCCATCAAATTTTGTGCCTTCAGGCATATTAAGTGGGCCCCTGCTGTTTGACGATACCAGCAATTTGCCGTGCATTTTTCTTTCTTGAGGTCTACCGGATGGTACAGCAACGGCAGCAGCAACGCATGCGCCTCTAAATCATTGTCCATCGTCTGTCCACTGCTATCTGAGTACACGCCTGTTCTCCACCACCGTAGAGGCGAGGGCTGGGTGGATCGCACAAGTGTTGTGAAATCCCTTTTCCGTGGGTGTCAAGGTGCCATAACCCTGGCTCACCAGGAGAAGGCAGTCCAACAAAAATGTGAACTCTACCTGTTCAAATTGCATGGGATCAAGCGTTTCCCCCCCACTCGTGTGGGTTATCTCTTAATATAGAGAGGATTACAGAGCTTGGGCAATTGTTGGTGGCGGTTCATCGTCTGACTACCTTCTTGATTGTCTGTGGTAACTCGCGCCCCTCTATGAGAGTGAGCAAATACTACGAAGCACATTACAATTTGAAATATATTATACGAAGGCCTCCTCAAGCCATCGCTGTCGCTCATGGTCACACAATGCAACAGATTATCTACCTCCTGCACATGAGCTGATCTCATTGCTGCATCTATGTGGTACACGTCCTTTCATACTGTGAAGTGCAGTGTTTACTTATTCAAGTGTGAAATCTGGAATTTCTTTCTCTCTTGATTTGATTAATTTATTTCTGGAATATATTAATTCGTCAAAAGTATAAAGGATAAAAAAACAAATACAAGAACACAACAGGTACCCTGAGGTTGCATGACAAAAATTACAAACAACCTATCAAAAAGAATTGGTCATGGTGAGATGTTTTCACCAGATTTAATCACGACAAAATTACTCGTAAAATATGTTTTTCGAAGATTGCATGGGGGAAATCAAGGAATGAACATTAATGGGGGAAACATGAACTCTCTCAAATGTCCTGATGTCATATTCATTATAATAATTAATGGGAATGATTTGCATCAAATGATTGAAGAACTCAATCAAGATTGACAAGCGCAAAGCCAAAGGCAACGTACAAGTTCACAAAACGAATGTAGATATCTACTGGAGGAACGGCATCTGGAATGCACATCAGAATATGTTCACCAAGGGCAGGTGTTGAAGGTCGACTGCCATAAAAATGATGCAAGAGAGAGGTGGACGACGGTGAATTGCGGCACTTTTGGAAACCCGAAAACATACTGAGCTAGGGCAGGAAATAATTATGCAAACTAAACTAAGCTAAACTATTTTTTTTATTTTAGCAGTTAAGACCTCACTGAGCTAAATATATATTTTTCAAAAGCGACCTGGCCACAAATGCTAGCTCAATGAGATTGGCTCTTCGTGAACATTTATGGCAGCCAATTACTCGAAATGCATGTTTCTAGTTATCAAGGGAAAAACCAGAGGACCTGGAGAAAAATCCACGATACCACAGGGAAAACATGCAAACTAAAAATATACAGGCATGAGGGTTGGGATCAAACCCACAACCTCCTGTATACCAGGCAAGGTAGTTAACATCTCGCCACCGTAGCACCGCAAGGGATGATGGCTGATGGTTGAGAGTAACGATGGAGTTGCAACCAAAGGAGGAAGCGTGCCCAAAAGGATATCCACCGTGCAGATGGAGCGATGAAACCTGCTTGTGTGCAGACGCTTAGATTGATTGTTGTATTGTGAGAGAGAGAATGAAAGGAGGAGGCCGTTTTCCAGAAGTGGATGGAAAATGGCTGATGATGATAAAATGGAAGTACACATGAACAGGTTACATACTCTTCCTTAAATGTCATTTACAGGATGTACCTATGAAAAGCTCACTAAGTCTCAAGAATATATTTTGAGCTAGGTCCTGGGATTGGGATGTTTGGTCAATGCCATATATGAGTTTTTGGTATATGGAGAAAAAAACCGGTGTACAATACGCAGATAAATTGCATGAGTACAATGGGGTAACTCTCAATCCTCTGCACATATAGAATCAAGAATCCATTGCTGCACGATAATCTCCTGGCCTTCTCACATCCCTCTCGAAAGCAACCTTATGTCTGCACACATGCTGTTAACATTGAATCCGATGAAGTCAGTTCACCAAAGTATGCCTCTCTATTTAATCAATGACAATGCCATGTTATGCTGTTATAGCCAGGGCCCTGAAATAAGAAAATAATTTGTGTTCAATCCCAACCCTGACGCCTGCATATTTGCGGTTTGCATGTTATCCCTGTAGTCGCGTGGATTTATCTCTGGGCCCTCTGGGTTTCTCCGACACATTTAGAAACGTCCGTTTAGTGTCTATGGCTGCTATAGATATCCACATGATAACGAAGTGTCGTTGAGATATCATTTGTGGCCAGGTCGCTTCTGAAAAAGAGTTATATAGCTCAGTGGGCCTTACCTGATCAAATTTAAAAAATGTTTTTTATTCTATATAGGTGCGGTTGATAACGTAATTGCCAGAGACCCCGATAGCTGTAAAAAATAAACTCCCGCTGAATGACTTCGCTCAAGTAAGAGCACGTGCCTCGACAACTTCTGCAGTGTCGCTGGACAATGCTGATGCACAGACGCTCAATAAAGTAATCAGAGAGTGCAGGTAAATGAGCTGTATGCCGCTTAATGGAGAAACCTTAACAGAAAAAGATCCACAATAAAACAAAGCGAAAGCCCCTTGTAAACAAGTCGTATGTTGGCTGATGGAACAACGCCACGCAAATATTTTCAATTAATCGAGGGAGCTTCTTCTCGAAATGCCCTATGCTGCTTCAACGTGATACCACCTGAAAAAGTGAGTTTTAAAGGTGATAAACTGGACCAATCAAACTGCCACTAGAAAATATTTGCATTTGTGCAGAGCCGTACTATTTGTTGAGTGTGTTCAATGTTAATTCCGTAAGTGTCAGCCACGATCAATCCAATGCTGGGTGAAGGATCCCCTAAGCCGTCACCATCTCTCACATTTCTGAAATGTAACAATCCACCTAGCATCTGCACATATGCTGATTCCATCTCTATCCATCTCTGCCTGGCCCAGGCTTGAGTTAAATATATATATAATATAGGTAAATAATAGTTTATATCAATAATTAACTTGAGTTATTGGATATTTTTTTTATTCTGATATTTTTCCTCCTAATATTTCATTTATAAAATATTACGAGATTTTGGTGGGTTTTTTTCGATACACACATACATAGGTTAATATTGCTGAACAGGTTTTTAACTGTGATGTGGGTGCACAATTGTCCACTTTCCTGCACTCGTTGGATTACTGAGCCTTGGCCATTGCCCTTATTATTATTATTATGGGCCCAGTGCCCTGCCATGATGTAATTCTTAATTGCATTCTCATTAAGATGGAAAAGAGTGCCACGTTCAAAGCCCCCATTTCATACATCCAAAATGTTTGATCCAAGCAGCACACAGCCAAGCCGTCCCACAGGATTATCAACTCAGATCTCCAAAAGAAAGGGAAGTTTTGGCCCGGTCAATACTTGGGCAGGAAATTGCAAACGAACTAAAACACTATCGTGGTTGAGCGGCATCATTCACCCACAGGTATCGACCCAGGTCAGAGTTCAGTCAGTGTCTCTGTGCAGCGCAGTCAGCGCTTCCCGGCAGTACTCGCATTGTGGCAAAGTTCATATTTCTGTTGTGCCCCAGAGTCGCCAAGTCGGCAGCTATTTTGCCAACGGGCAAGTCTACACTGACATGGTCACTGGTTTAATCTCCACAGCTGCCTCGCAATTTTTTTTGGTAAATTTACAATTTGTGGGCCATCTGCCGTAAACTAGAAACTAAAGAGAGTGTGACATCATTATAAAGAGAAGCCAATGTGTGCAGGTGTCAGAGCTGAAATCCAACATTTGAAAATTGTGTGCCAAAAAGTAAACAAGAGAGTCAGAGTAATTTCTGGCTTTGTCAAGATGCATGGATTGAGCGATTTAAATTGATTCTTATGCTCATGAAGCATGCACTTGACTCAAGAGCGTACCATTATTGCGTTATGTATATTGAACGTCTTGCGCCAGAGATCGCAATCGGGTACCCGATACCCGTACCCTACCCGATACCCGGCTACCCGTACCTGGCCGGGTACGGGTATGGGTACCCGTTTGCGACCCTGGTGCGGCCGGGTACGGGTACGGGTAGACCGTGAGTCACTGGTGAGTAACCGTTTGTCATTCATTTCCCAACGTCTTGCCTCTTCTCACAATTCAAGTTCCTAGAATCAACCCACCCACGCCTGCAACATGGCTTCATCCCAGAGGTCGCAATCAGGTACCCGATACCCGTACCCTACCCGTACCCGGCCGGGTACGGGTAGGTGGAGGGACAAAAAGGATAAGTTGATGCCCATCTGAGTTTTACAAAAACTATACAATTGGGATTTATGTTGCATATAAAAGTGACTGCATAGCAAGATTCTGTATAGATACGGTGGGTGTATGTATTGTACAGAGTGAAGCTGTCACAGGGCAGAGGGAAATAATGACGGTTTTGGGCCTGACACATTTGGCTGGAGGAATGGAGATCCAGACTATGGGCGGGAACAGAGTAAGAATGAGACATTTCCCACTGAGTGAAATTTGATGAGTGCCTTATAAAAAACTATTGGTTACGGGAACAGAGAGTTCAGATCGCTGGGACAGAGGGTTCCAGCAACCAAGGGGAGTAAAGTTTGATGAGAGGGCAGAGATAGGAGAGCACGTGGAGGGGAGTCGTGTGAAACGAGAGGGGAGAGGCAGGTGTAGGCCCGTGGATAAGAATTGACCCTTTTGATCGCAAACTGCACTCTCTATCTACTGCACCACCTCGTGCAGGGATCGGCAACCTCCGGCTCCGGAGCCGCTTGCGGCTCTTAAAGGACTGCTCCATGACGTTATTTATTAAGAACCACTGACTCCTATTCACATGCATTGTGGGCTTTTGGAATATTGAGGGGGAGGGGGGTTACCAAATTCGAAAAAAATGGCTCTATTTTTTAATTGTGATTGCTGACCCCTGACTAAGTGGGACACAGATACCGTAAAATAATTCTGATCACCAATCTAAGGAATTAAACTGAAGAGGATCTTATCCGGTTGAATGGAGGAAACCAACCAACGCAATTGCAGTACATTTTACTTCTTGAATTTTAAAAGATCAAAAGCACTGTTTAATAAATATCAGACTCATTTATCCCATATATAAAAAAAACACTGCAGCTGAAATAAATTACCCCTAGCCCGCTAAACACCACCTGCATGGGTAATTCGTTACATACATTTCTCCCAGTGCAGAGGTTGCATTTCCTAGTGCAAGGAACATATGGATCTCAGTGGGTATTTCCAGTATAATACGTTTAATGTTAACAAATGGCTAAATGAATAGCATCTTAGACCTCTCTTATGCCCACAAGCAATTTCTCTCTGTATTCTGCCCTCCTGCTGATAACAATGTCAATTTTGTCTTTCCTCTATGTTTGCTCGTTACTATCTGTTTTTTTTATCAAAATCCACACTCCCAAATTATTGTGACGAGGGGGGGGGGGTTGAGAAATGTGACGTCACATAAAAATGCGCAACTTTAAATTAATATAGACAACACGTTCTACTTAATTAAATAGACTTTTAAATACATGTTTTCTCCTACAACATCAGAGTGCAGCGCCACATTAAATACGCACTACAATGACAATAGTTTTAAGCGATTTGAAGCATGTTTAAAAAAAATTGGGGGGGGGGGGGGCTTCGCTTTGTGACGTCATATTTGAGGGGGGGGGGTCTGACTTTTTGTGACGCCGTGTGACGACGGGGGGGGGGGTCAAAAATCGTCCAAAATCGCGTAGTCATTTATGGACGGCCCCTTGAGAGGGGAGGGGGGTGTGTGTGTGCCTAAACGTAGCGAACGACGGTGACAAAAAAGTTGAGAGAGAAAAGCCGGGGCGCACCGGTAAAGTGCCACCGTTCGGCATCATCACGAGGCAGCGCGTGCGATGCGCATGACCTCATCCCGCGCGACCCTGTGGGATCGGAGAAGGACCGTCGCTAAAAGTGGAGCGGTGAGTCACGCTCGCTCACTCGCTCGCTCGCGCACAGCTTGGACAGCGCGCTGCCGTTCACATTCGGCGCGTGATTTGGCAACACGAATTGTGGCGTTCTCGCAATCGTCGTTGCACTCGAGATCTGAGCTCCCGTTAACTGGATGTAAATCTCCAGCGAACTATCGTTACCCGTTCGAACGTTGTCAAATTACTCTCCGACAATAACACCGGTGCTGCTGCTGCTGAAGCACTAAGATTTGGTCACGTTTGAGTCACGTGACACTGTTATTAATTGGCTGTGTCGGGTGGTGGAGGGTTTACGACACACGTTTTTACACGATGATCTCACCCACAAGACACCAATTATGAATCATAATATTAGTTGTGAAAGCCGACTTATGAATTTAACTGCAGCGAGGGATGTTGTGCAGACGAGAGTGTGAGGTCTTGCAGCGTTGAGATATGTGGGAATAGAATGAGAGCTGATGATGAATCAATTACAACTCCAGGGTTTCAAACACTCTGCCAGTTAAACGCCAGAGTTTGGGAGGTGTACACTCAAATTGGAGACTTTGCCAAGAGTACAATTTCTGCTAATATGTATTTATATTTTGGCAACATTATCTGGAACAAATCCAAGCTGAGACTGCATCTAGGCAGGATGTGGCAGTAGAAAGTGACATTGGGTACATAGTTTCAATGGCCATTTATTGAAATGATTACAATTTAGGGGTCATATTTAGAGTATATATCATATTATTGTATAATTATTATCAGCAAAGCAGTTTTCGTGTGTTGCACAGGTGTTATTAATCCTATGCTTTAATGGCCCAAGTTAAATGCCTTTACAATAAAAAAAAAATACGTGTGCATTTGTGTTTATAATACATCAAAAAATGGAGGACTTTCAATTAACCTTCACTTCTGAAAGAGGCAATAAAATCAGAAGCATATACATCCAGTAGATCCAGGGTCCATACAGCCTTGAAACTGTTGGTCAAGTTATTTTCTATCATACTACACGGCCCTGTGTGTGTATTTTTCCCATGGTAACAAATTCTGTCTGTGCAGATGGTTCGTGAGCTGCAGTGCTTTGAATCCACTTATTTGTAATTGAGCAATAAATGCAGAATTGGGTTGCATTTATTGACGATCTGAGCGTAAACTGATTATATTTACAAGAAATGCTCAGGTGCAATGCTAATGCATTTCAGTGAAACAATTAATAAATGTAATACGTGCAAGTACCGTGGAGCGTCGCATTGCAGCCATCGTTAAGCGGATACTGTTACAACGGTGACACATTGTGTGGCTAGATTAAAACAATAATCACGTACGCCGTTGTTGTATGAAAGCCACAATCCCACTGTGTTCCCTACTCCAGAGCACTGATCAAACATGCAGTGTAATTAGAAATGATTCTCTTTGAAATGGCCGTTAAGGCCCATATGCACAATACTGACATGATCACAGTTGTTGCACTCATAATTACATCCTGAAACCTGAAGCTGATTGACTATGTAGAACTCTAAACTGTTATTACTGTCATATTATTGGTTCTTTCGGTAAAGCCACGTAGAAGGGAAATAATAAAATAATAAAAATATAAAACAAAAACATTTCTCACGACGTTTCGACTGCAACACAAGCAATCATCATCAGGTGTGAAATCCACACAAAGTCCTTGCCACAAATGAACCACAATACCTTGCTCATCTCGTCAAGGAGGATAAACCATCATGCAAACTCTGGTCATCCCTGCAGCGGATTTTGGCTAACCATCGAACAAAGACGGTCACTGCATCGCGCGCTTTCAGATGCGCTTCTAGATGCGCTTCTGCGGCCGTCTGGAACCCTAATCCTTCCGATATTAGAAAGCCACTGGAGCTCTGCACTTTTCAATTTAAATTGGAAACGCATTTCTTGAGAACAGTTTTTTTGTGTTTAGTTCGTTGTCCTTTCCCCAATTAGCAAGGTTGGCTATGTACTGTGCAAAAGAAATTCAGCACATAATAGGGTTTTCCCCCTTTTTTCTGGCAACAAAACTGAAACCTTTTTACAAGGATTCATGTCTGCATTAACCACAATACTTGCAGTCAAAATGCAAGCAAAAAACACACTATGATAATATATGCATTGTCCTTGAAACTGATTGGTCCACATCAATGCATTGGTCCACACCAAGTTCAACACACATACATATGTAGTACTGACGGTTTTCGGCCCCCAATTTGAGGTGCAATGGTTTTATCCTCACGATAACCCATTTTTCCACTACCAGAAGAAGGCCTCCGAACTTTGTGTCCATACCTCACATGTGGTGCGATGCCACAATCCTTCATGATCCCGCACTTCAACTGATGTCAACGCACCATCTCCACGGTGGTAATCCTCGTGGGCATGTACTTTTCTGTGGCTGCCATTTCGTCACCAGGCTTGTCTAGAGGCCATCGTCCGTGCCCTTCCCAAGCCTACTTTTCTTAACGGTTAACATCATATTCTTGTTCTTCTTGGTTCTTTCGGTAAAGTCACATAGAATGGAAATAATAAAATAATAATGCTTTATTTTTTAAATTGTATTATTTCCATTCTACGTGACTTTACCAAAAGAACCAAGAAGATGAATCCCTGCAGTCACGAAAGTTTTAAATCAAAAGGTTAACATCATGCCGATAATATACGTTTGTTATCTGAGCCATGCGTGCCTCTTTCTGTCTTCCAGTATAATCGCAAGCTTGCATATCTCCATGCTTATTGGCATACATTTAGGTTTTTGGTATTATTGTTTGTCGAAGTTCTTGTTTATAATCCACATGTCATGGCTGTGATATGCACTGATTGAAAAGTTCCTTCTTAAGGCACATTCGTATGTTGTATTTCATTGCCGAGTGGTGGAGGCGCACGTCTGTAATCCGATACTGTGAAGGCAGTGAGGGTTGATGTATCACACAAATGTTGTGAAACTCCCTTCCCTGTGGGCGTCGAGGTGCCATACCCTGGCTCGCCAATAGAAGGCAGTACACCACGTGGACTAATCACCATCTATCTCCATCTGTGCGTTAAGAATTTCTGGGTATGATTGGTGTGGACTATTGTTATTCATAAACATCATTAACAATGTTCAATCCACCATTGGATTAAGGTCTCCCCAAGTCGTTTCCATCGCTAACGGTTCTGTGATGTTAAAAGCCACCAAGCACATGCATACAAGCTGATTTCATCGCTGCACCTCCTCAGTGGATGTCCTCTAGGACGCGTTCAATTCCTTGGCTGCCACTCTATCACTATTCTTGACCTTAAGCCATTATCACTTTTGGTGGAATATTTTTCCCAGACCCACTTGCTTTTTTTTCTTAACAGTTTAAAATGATGTCTTTCACCTGCGCATGCTCTCTCAGCCATGTCATCTCCTTTCTGTACCTCAATTAAACGTACGTCACTTTTTTCTTCTCGACGCACTTTTCAGTTTTTGCTCAATTTTTTGGGTTAACGGCCGTGGAGTTTCTGAACAATGTGTAAGTAGTATGCAGTTGTTGAAAACGTTATTCTTGAGGCACATTTGCACGTTACTTTTCATGATGAAGTTCAGATTTTTAAAAGCAATGCACCCTGCTACCATCTACTATTTCATCAATTTGCTTCTGGTCTGCCTTCAATAGCTGTCTTAAGTGCACATTCTGCTGTGTTTTCTGCGTGTGTCTCTGTGACAGATGTCTCCAAATTGTTATGAATGTATTGTTTATCATTGTTATTATTATTAAATGACAGAAAATAACTGTGCATCCTTCACCTTGAAGGTCAGCCTTCATGCTTGCCACTCCTCTGCTAATTTGGCTTAGCAGAACTTCTCCAGGGTTCAGAGAGAACAGAGTTCTAATAACAAAAATGATCTTTTATTATTCTCAAATCTTGGCGGTATGGATTTACTCAAACGCAACAGTGTGTGGCAGCAGCTTGCAACTCATATTTACAAAGTACCTGATTCATTGTGTGTTTTTTATGAGGCACTCAAGAGGAATTTCCCTTCCCTGCCTGCATTAAGGCGATATATAATTGCTGCTCTTGCAGCCAAAACCATTACTGCCACTTGTATGCGTTTTACATTCGTTCCGTGTGTCATCCCTAAATAGGCCCGGTGGTATAATAAGCTGCTCACTGCCCTGATCAGCAGTGGCACATCAAGAGAAGGTAGGTCAGCCCTGAATACTAAACAAACGCACAATCGGAATAATCCACGGCTCACTGCTGACACCTATCAGCATTACGCGTAAGACTCGCATGTTCACATCAGTGTGTAATATTGCAGAGTAAAAGGCACACCGGCTCCGTCCTGCAGGAGTATTGGATTTGAATCATTGCGGTACGACTATATCGTAGATTTCTTTACTATTTTTCAGCATTGAGGAGGAAGAGATATAATGCAACTGGGACGTTTTCACATTCAATTATTCTCACCACGGAAAAAGTACATGCACAACTTTACCCACGTGCTTCCAATTTGGTCTTCAGCCTCTGCAAAATAATATTTTCATAAAAAAAGCAACACAGGACTTAATCCGACTATCGCGCACACATGACACATATCTGGCTCAGCGATTGAGTGGGTGACTCGTGTGTACAAGGTTGCGGGTTCAAATCCTGTTTAGGGGTTGATTCAACCCATCCCACTCTGTGGGGAAGTCAACATTGGTTCCATATTAATAATAATAACAATAATAAAAATAACGAAATGAAATCACGACGTTTCGGGCACAACACAAGCGACCGTCATCAGGTGGGGATAACCACTTTACCGAAAGAACCAAAGAGTATGGATCCTTGCAGTCACGAAGACTTCAAATCTAGAATCAACAGTGGTTGTTCTATGGATAGACTAGCTTGGGGCTGTAATCAGAAGATGAGCATCACGCAAAATGCTCATTTGAGTAGGAACTAACTTTGACTGTTTATTTCCTGTTCCTGAGTTAAAACTCAAAGTTATTGCTACTCACGCTTCCTATTTTATTATTGCTCTTAAATAGGCTCAATGGGAACATCGTCAACATATGTACTTTGGATTTGACAATAAATGTAACATTGGGCAAGTTTATCCTTGACCTGGTGCTAGGTGTTTCAGTGAGTGGATAGGTGAGTGTGTTGATGAGTGGGTGGACCGTTGTGTTGGTCATTGGGTGAATGAATGGGTGGGTGTGGCAGTGAGTGGATTTGTCAGTGGGTGAGTGGGTCAGTGGGTGAGTCGGTGATTGTATCCGTGAGTGGGTGGGTGAGTAGGTCAGCGGGTGGATGGGAGGGTGGGTAGCAGGGAAGGGATAACAGTGTTGGTGTGCGGGCGAGGGATTTGCGGGAGGGGGGTGGTCGGTCTTCTCCCGTCGCCAGATGGCCCTTACATCCCCATGGGAATCTCACCCAGGCGACGTGTAGATGAATCGGATTGAATCAGAGAGTGGACAGCCGGGTGGCGCAGACTCGTGTCTCTGTTAACCTCCGTGTTTTGTCCAAACAGCCTCCCAGTACAGCATCCCCGGCCATTGTCAAACCACCCATGTTTGTGGTTTCACATTCCTCGTGTGTTTGTGTGTGTATACGTTGAATATGCATATAATGTAAAAGTGTTCAGCGTCTGATTTAGGTATAAATGCAGTGCAGTGTACTATTTACACTCTGCATCCAGAAATGCATTATACATCAACAACAAAAAATCCTGAAAATGTCAGATGGGATTAAAAAAAAATGACCTACACTTAATATTTATCACAAAATGCAGTGCTTAGAAACCTGGAAAGCAGAGCCACTTGAAAAATTCCGCAGCATCAGTGTCATTTAAAAACATCTTTTGTAATAACCATATTGCCTGAAAGGGAGTACGTAATGAGTTTAATAACGCACCATACCATTTGAATAAATCCATCTTTCAGTATTAACAGCATGTTGTCTCATATAGTGCTGTGAGTGCACTTGTGTTAATAATTAATACACATCATATTAATATTAATTTGATATGGGGAACACACTGACATGGTTTGTTAGACGAGGTGGAATTGTATCTACGTATACTGTATAAATAGTTTGTGTAATTTTGCGGAATCATAGGTTATTGGGTTTGTAATATTGTTGGAAAGTGTTTGATACAGGGACACATTTATTTCAGAAAGCAGGAGGAATATTGTTTCATAAATCGCACATTCTGTTAACAGCAAAATTTACAATTATATTAACATCTCTAAAAATCTGTAGATAATTATAAATGAGATACATTTCAACAAATGAGTTATCTGCATTTTACTGATACATACGAAGCAAAATGTGATACTGCGGCCCTGCACACTCCCCTAGGTTTACTCAGCCTAAAATAGCTCTCTGGTGCAGTTGCGTGCCAGCACCAACACTGGGAACACAAAGGTAGCCAGTGACATCCGTTGGCCTCGTCCCATCATCCGAGCGATAGCTGTTGAGGCAAGTAGCCACTAACAGTAATCGTTCCAGCAGGTTAACCATTTAAATCAGTGGTGTAGCTCGGCTGAGACACGTGCGGTATGAATTGCATTGCATTTTGAATTGCTTTTCAAATTACCATAGTCTGCACGTGTGAATGTTCTCGCAGAATTGGTTTTACAGTGTGTTTAATTGCAGAGGGCTGAATCAATCTTGATGCTGTACTGCTTTGTCACAGTGCTTTTTTCCAATTCGAGCTAATGGGGCTGATAACATGAAGACCATCTTTTTTCTTCTTCTTGGTTCTTTCGGTAAAGTCACGTAGAAGGGAAATAATAAAATAATAAAAATTCAACATAACAAAATACAATTCTCACGACGTTTCGGCCACAACGCAAGCAGCCATCCTCAGGTGGACGGCTGCTTGCATTGTGGCCGAAACGTCGTGATAATTGTATTTTATGTTTTATTTTTATTACTTTATTATTTCCCTTCTACGTGACTTTACCGAAAGAACCAAGAAGATGAATCCCTGTAGTAACGAAAGCTTTAAATCGAAAAAGACCATCTTTGATTGTGTGTGGGTGGGTGCTCATCTGTACGTGTGGGATAAAATAACTCGCACCACATGTTCACACTTGACCGTGGTTCATTTGTCTCTTTAAAAGCTGAAAACAATGCCCCACTTTAGTTGATTGGATGCCAGAGTAGGTGAGATGAAGCCGAGCTGCGTGGATGGGGAGTGGTACTGAATCTCTAGCTTCTCATAGACTTTTTCTCCATCTCACCTTGCGCAGATGTGAGTACAAACAGAACTGGTGTAAATTGTTATTTGACACTGCGAGGCCAAGCAGTTTGTATCCTCACATTCGTGTGCTCAGGACTTCAAACTCACTTTCATGCAATTGAGCTGTGAAGGCATCATCGACTAAATTGCGCAAACGAGCATGTTGTTATATTGTATTCGGCATGAGACTATTGTGTCTTGATTGAAACTTGAGAATTGCACAAGTCCGTACTAATTGTCCGGACGTTCTCACTTTTCCAATTCGGTATTTCAAAAATATTTTATTTTTGTCTCAATTGTCTCAAGGCAACACAAGATATATCAATGTAAATGATCAATTCATTAATATTTTAAAAGACAACAAGTATTGTGATTTTAGATACAGGTGTGAGAATCTTCATCATTCTTATGGTGTGGAATTGATCAGTAACATTTAAATGATCATGTGGGCGGCTTCAGGAGTAACCCGGTGAATATAAATTCTGCCGATGAGTGATCGAACTGGGCAGTGGCATACTGAGATCCATGGTCTGAGATGCGTGAGATTGCCGTATTTGCCGTGTGGTGTTTTTAACAGGATTCAATACAGATGAGTATGAAGCAAATAGTTGGACTGTAATGATGATTGTAATCATTTGGACTTGTAACGCGAACAGTATCCACTCAATCTCGTGGAGAGGGAACAACTCAGAGGCGCGGGGGAATCAGACAGACATAAAGACAGCCACGCAGTCAGCCGGCACCAACAATTTCACAAGCGTTGCTGTCCTCTATATAATAATGTGTTCTCGCCCAATGAATCATGATTATGATGATTGATAATGAACATTACGGTGATGGTAATTATTGTGATAATGATAACATGTAACATTATCAGGCATCACAACTCCCGGCCAGGAATTCTCTGACCTCAATTTTATCCTATGACGATTGTTTTCCGTGACTGTTAGATGTGTTAGTTTGGTTCGATATAGCCGTGCGGGTCGTCTTCAGGGTAAAAAAAATAAGCCCATTGTCACATATATGCGTGAAATGCCATAACAATTCCGGGCAACCTTTGAGAGGCTTCTGGGAGGGGGTCTCTCTGGTAAAGGTGCCCAGTGTGATTACTCTTTTGAGGTTTCTCCTCTGCTGAGACTCTCTCCAGGTGTCCACCCCACCCACAGCCTACGACCCGTTAACCTCTCACAAATAAACACGATGGTCCCCTGATTAACTCTACAGACCATCGGGGTAAGTTATGTTTGCAAGCGCCTATTATAGCTGACGTGGCAGATGAAGGGATGGTGGTGCCAGCCCTATCGATGCCCGGACACCTTTATCTTCCCATTAATGGGATATCTATTCAACTTCTATACCACCAAAAATAACATCATCATCATCGTCAGCTACGGTCAATCCACTGTTAGATAAATGCCTCCCCTATCCACTGTTATCTCTTATGATCCTACGATGCATGAATCAATATAGCGCCTGCACACCAGCTGATTTCATCTCTCCATCTCCTCGGTGAACGTGCTCTCTGACGCACTCGAATCCTTGACCGCGACTGCCGTTACTGAAGCACACCCACATATGCCCCCCTTTGTCATCATGGATAAATAGATAAATCAACAAGAGTAGCACGTGCCTGTGGTCTGAGTTGCAGGTTGCACGACCATTGGAGGAACTTTTTTGACCTATTTTAGATGATGCTGCCACTTCAGTATAACAAATGGACAAGAGGAAAAAAACTTTCCATGGAATTTCAACTCGGGCATTTTTTTTCGGGTAAGTATGGATGCAAACCCCACATTAGAATTAAGTACTTATAAGAAGTTTACAATGTGCACAATATTAAATGGAACTCACACAGAGAAAACATCTGTCATGTTTTTCTAATAAATACATAAATTCTTAATCTAGATTTGACCGTATTTTAGATGATGCTGTCATCAGATGGTAAATTATTACCATCTGATGACTGAGTCGCTTAATTCTATGTCAGAGTTAAGCGATATCTGAACCGGTCCTAGGCACCTGCCCTCTTCACCAACCCGCACTGACCAGTACGGTGAAGTTTGGTCAAACAACTACAACAACCAACACGGCAAGTGGAGGCATTCACCCACACAATTGGATTAAGAATCTGACAAAACATATTACTGTTATTAATTTGATGGCTGTTACAATTTGCCATCTAAGTCTTAAACTTGATTAACAACTTTTAGGGAAACAACAAATGAAATCAAAGTATGTCAGCAGAACTCCCTGCCAGCAGCAAATAGACTTTTTGGCTTAAGAGTCCAATAGCAGTAAGTGCATGTATCTGGCTGAAATCCATGCTGATAGCATTGTTCCCAGCAGCAGTAGGGATGGCCGTGCCAAATATAATAGGACAAATGCATTGGCCTCAGGCATGAATACAAAACCACGCAACTTCGGGAGCAGAGAAGCACGTGGTACAGCAGCAAGCTGTCCACCACACTCCATCACGCAGAGTGCGGTGTCCTGCCGTTGTGCACAATAAATCTTTTATAATACGTGTAATACGTGTATACTTGAGTGCAAGCATGTGTATATGTGCACTGTATACAATATTTCAAAACATATTGGCGAGACATTAACTAGAAGTTGCGGTAACTTAAATTTGTTTTGTAATTTGATCATTTCATTTCTGAGCATCCAGCTTCATGTATTGATTATGTGCAGTACTTTAATAGAATAAGTGCTCTGGTGATTTTTTTTTGGGGATGACTACTGCATTTAAAAATGTAGCGTTTAGTCTGAGTCTTGCTAACTTTTACAATGTAATATGCTCACAAGCTTGTGGCGAATTTTATACACTGTTGGATGCGTGCCCTCCCCATGTGCTGCAGGACATGGGGGTTATTTCACCATACTTTATCACGCTGGTCTATACAGGGGTTGTGAAAGTGGGGAGCATAAGTGCAGGAGCAGAGAAGTACAGTACAACAAGAGATGTTGCTGCCCCTGCAAAATAAATGATACAATCACGGCTATGGAGTGAGACATGGGTTAGTATGTGGAGATACTATATGGAATTATGTTGAACTTCTTTGTAACCGTACGTAGCCAACCGTGCTAATTGGAGGTTCGAGGGAAGGACAACTAATCACAAAAATCTTTTTTAAGAAATGCATTTCCAATCCAGATTTGAAAGCGCATAGCTCCAGTGGCTTCCTAATATCGGACGGAAGAGTGTTCTAGATGGCCGCAGAAGTGCAATCTGAAAGCTTGCGATTCAGTGACTGTCTTTGTTTGATTAGACTAAATCCGCTGCAAAAATAACTGGAGTTTGTGCGACGGTTTTTGCTTCTACATTTATTTGTTACGCGTGATTCAACTGAGACCGACAGCTCGCACACAACGTTCCGATATGACTCAAATAGACATTCGTGGCTAGTGTAGGTTGGATGAATGCTTTACGGGAAGGATGATGATGATGATACAGGTGTTGTGCAACTCTGCTCCGCCGTGCTGCAGCAAATCGCCAGCGCGTGGTGCCTCTGCATGTACACACTGACGTAGCCTCCGGCGAGGGCAGCGGTGACGCATGTGCCACTGGGGCAAGGTCGGGGGCATGGAGAATGGGATGATGGGTGGCGACCGCCATCCCATTCTGAAATTAAAACGAGGTTCGCTTTCCCTTAGCCTTACCCGACATCTTCGCCTCTCATGCTTCATCTCCATGATTAGTAGAAACCATGTTGACTCCATGCTGGCACCAGGCTGGGTCAATGAGCGCACATCCCCATGGCAGCCCAGTTTGGCTGAACTGATCCTATTGAGTTCCAGGACTGGACTACTGGGGGCTCCACTACACACTTTGTGCTACTTTCACTTGGCCAGGCCAGCTAGCTGGCCTACTTCGTGGAATAGTATAATGCAACCCACGCGCATGTTAAACTTTGTTTTGTAAAAAAACATACATTCACTTTCCTCTGACCATGGAGGGAAGGGTGGAGTGCGGATAAGAGGGGACAGAGAGCGGGAGGGGTCGAGACTATGGAGTAACATGGTTCTAGGCGTGTTGGGACAAGAAATGAGCCACGTTGGCTCAAATCAAGAACGGTCCACAAAAGCTTAAAGTCTGTTTTCCAATGGTCATTAAACATAGCAATAAAACCAGGTGAGTGTCGCATTGAACTGTGACGTGGCTTAGTGGTAGTACATTCGCCACTTTTTGTAGAGGTTTACAGTTCTAATACAGCGGTCACCCTGATTATGAGTGTGGTTTAAATGGTAATACGCATAATCTGACATAATTCGCAAGAGTAGGCCATTGTATGCCATCTTCAGGGTCCAAATTTGAAAATTTACCCACACATTACTCAATTGCGATTATACATAGCAATCGTTGCCCCCCTATTGACGGACTAATTCTCTAGGTCACTCTTGCAAACAAGACTCATCATGGTCTATTGACTTCTCCTCACCTGGTTAAACAAAGTGAACTTTAAACTCAACAGGCAAATGAGAAACCTGCGCTGTGATGTCACTCACTCGACTACCCGGCAGAATGATATCAAGCAAATGTCTTTTAGCGTATTCCCTTGTCCAAATCATCCAGGATGCACGCCACCTATGCTACGATGAGCGATCACCATGCTTAACAGCTATTGTAGGCCACAGGGCTACGTTGTGATCAACAGAGGACAGTACAGCAAATTCTATTGCTGTAATGTTCGTCTCTACTGCCACTCCGATGCCTGCCGCCTTCACCAACCCGCTCTGCCCACGATGCACCCGTCGAGCCCCAAGTGGTACGCGATGGATACACTCAGTACAGAACACTGTTCCGGGAATTACTTTTCCATGCCACATCAATGATACTGTGTTGTTGGTGCATGCAGGTGGTGTGCAAAGACGTACGTGTGAATAGTGCTTGCGTTACCACATGCACTGAAGGACAGTGTGTCATCTTATTATTGATAGGCATACTTCGTACTCTCGTGGTAGTGCCTCATGCCAATAATCCTTACTCCAAGCCAGCCGAGCAGTATTCCCGGAATTATAGCGTGAGAAATTAAGCCCTGAGTACAATGCATGCACTGCATCCACTTTAATGGATTAGATATGATCAGGTCACATCAAAGCAGAATTTTCGCCCTGCTCAATCAATCAATAGCGCAGTGCACATATGTTGGCAACCTTTAGTAACTGATGTAAGTTCCACATTCCCATGGCAATGGTCAGTCTCTCTATAAGTTGATGACTGTTGTGATGGTTATTTGTGAAAGAACGTCTCATTAAGTCTGAATATTCTTTTTCAGGAGGGTTCTCCATGGGATATTTGGTCAAATAATGTTTTAACATGTTTTAATATGTAACGAAAAATGAGACAATCCAGAGAAACCCCACTCAAAGAGTGGCGGAACATTCAAACTTAAATGGATCTCCGAGAAAGTTTGACACACTCTTGCTGTGCTGCTTTCTTTGAGAACGTCATTATCCTACTTATCAGTGTCTAATTCTGAAATATATCATAATCAAAACTTATACACGAAAAATTTTTTATGAAGCCATTGCGATCCATTTGTGTGATGGGCACGAGGAGGCACCTAAACAAATACCCCTCAACAGTGGCGTAGTAACTCAATTTTCAGCTCAGGGGGTGCGCCAATCGGTCAGGAGGGGCCCCAATATTTGATTTGCGCATTTGGGGAAGCCAAAACGTTGCCGCTCTGATAAAAATTTTAAGTAAAAATTGTATCGTAAATTAAAGCATTTTCATTAAAATAAAATTTCAACCCCGTTTTTATTCCATTACATTGTTGAAAACATATCTCATGGTCACTGGCGGAGCCAGTGGGGGGGGGGGGGGTGGCACGTGCCCCCCCCAATGACCCAATCAAAATCCCTAATTTCGATTGGATCATTGGGGTTTATTAGTAATAAATCTGCCTTTTCGACCGCCACTGCCACTGTGGAGTCCATAATTGGCAATAAGTAACGGCAAAGCATTTACAAGTGACTCAGAATTGTGCGCAGTTGCGTATACAGTACACGACTTCCCTGAAGGCATATTCACCTTCAGCGAGCGCGATGCCGATCACACACTGTTCAAATTCGACCCTCGATCGATGGCTGCGCCATCGCCGCACACGCGTCGAATAAAAAGCAAGGGACAAGTCCTTACTTACTAACAACTCCTCTATCATGTTTCATTGCTGGAGGGGTTGCCCCCCACTACCTGAAAATCCTGGCTCCGCCATTGCTCATGGTGATTGTCAAGGTAGGCGCCAACTCGTAGCTTTGGCCACCAGGGCGGACCAGGGCACCCCCTGCCCTCACGCTAGTTGCGCTGCTGCCTCTCATAAAGACCCTGTCTAAGTCAGCATTGCGCCAGCAAAGGAGTTGCCCCCTGAGCTAGGTTGTGTGCCATTTATGTATTGCGATGTAAGCCCTGCTCATGCCATCACCAGTGGCCCGTGCTACCCTGTTATAAGTCTGGGAGCACGCACCCATCTAGGCAGTGTTTATTAGCATTCACCTATCAACACCAAACACTAGCAAATCCTTCTAGCTCATTCCCGAGGTGAGTTTCCCTACCATTTATATCGCACAAAGCTGCCAGTCAGGAGGCCCGTTTGCTGAAGAGACACATGACTAAAACGCACGTGATGTCGGAGCAAATAGAGCCAGGTTTGGCAGGGTCAACCAGACGGAATTGAGACCCATAAAGCCCAAACCCACTTCACTGTTGGGACCGCAGTGTGGGACACAAACCCACCACTCTGTGGGACAAATGGGAGGGATGAGTTAACTCACCTTTACCTTGCTGCTGCACCTTGGGCTCGGCCGTGTAGTTCCGCCCAAAGATGTGCCACACGGGTCGCAGACACCCGAAGAGTCCGTCCAGGATCCCACCGCCCGTTGAGCGGTTCTGCAGCATGCGTATCCGCACTCCGGCACCAGCGGCGCCGCCGGCGGTTCCGCCGACTCCGGCTCGGCGTGGCTCCTGCCTCACCGGCCCCGGAAGTACGTCCTTCCCATCGTTGTCATCTTCGTCGTCGTCATCGTCGTCCTCGTCCCCGGCATCGCCCGATGCCGTGGCCTCTCCCCCTCCTCCACCGCTGCAGCCACCGGCCGACCCCACCGCCTTGTAGTAGTCGTCGTCGTCGTCATCGTCGTCCTCGCCTTCCCGCACGTCCTCATACGGGTGCAGCAGCTTGTGCGTCATCTGCATGCAGTCATCCTCCACGATGGCCGGCAGCAGAGCATTGTCTGTCGTGGGCACCGCAGCTGCCTCCTCGGTTTGTGTGTCCAGGGTCGAGCAAGGCAGGATGGGCTGGGGCGACCGGCGGTGGTGATGGTGGTGCTGATGGAGGTGGTGGTGAAGGTCACTCACTTCCTTGCACGGGTCTCCGAGGTCGGGCTCCTCCTTGGGGTTGGAGGCTTCTGAGTGGCGGTCCGAGCAGTCGTCGATCTCCTCCAGGTACTTTATGATGCTGCTGCGCGAGCGAAAGACGTCCGAGTGGCACTCGTGGAAGATCTCGTGCTCCGAGGATTCTCCGCTGGCGCTGCTGCGGTGGCGCTCCTTGCGCGTGTCATGCAGCAGCAGGCTGTGGTCCGACTCACCGCTGGCGCTGCTGCGCACCCGCTCTTTGCCCGATGAGCACGAGTCTGACCGCGACTCCAAGCGCCACTTTCGCTGGTCTGTGTCCCCGCTGCTGCCGGCCACCTTCCAGCGCTCTAGGTCAGATATGAGGCCCTGCTCCGCACCCCCGGTCATGCTCCTTCGCATCCTGGACCCACCGTACGTCCTGAGGTCTGAGAGGAGCTCGTCCTCCTGGCTGTCCTTGGAGTCGCCACCTCCGCGACTGCCCTCATAGCTCCTCCTGCGTGCGATTTTCGTGCAGAACTCCTGGAAGCGTTTGCTGTGCTCGGAGTCCTCGACTGCATCACTCCGGATCAGCTCCCTCCGGAGGGGCCGAAGCTCGGTGGATGAGAAGCGGCTCTGCTGGAAATAACGACCCTTCTTGGACCGCGTGTGCCTCTTCCGCATCGGCTGGAAGTCAAAGCAAAACTCATCTAGGTGGTCGCTCTGCTCCGACTCCTCATCGTTCGAATGTCTCCGCGGTTTCTCCATGCAGGGTTCCTCCGTCGACATTGGCGGCTCAGTGCTCTCCACCACCACCCGGCTCAGGGCCTCATCCTGCTGCATGGCCATTATGGCTGTCGGGCAGTAAATCATACCACGTCAGGCCAGAGGCATCCCTAACCTGGACGGAACAACGACAGGAAGTAATATTGCGCACGATGTTAAACACATTCCAATTTACCCAATAAAATGTTACTGGGTCTCCAAAACTATTTTTACATGGGTCCTGCTTGTGATGTTTGGCCTATTCATTATGAGGGTTGAACACTTAAAGTCAATGCAGGCAGGGCATCAATCTTGTTAGAATGCCTCCTATAGGCATATTTACAAGTAGATGTCGCATTTAATCTCTGCATGTCCCACCAATCCTGCTCATTGCCCTCAGACTTGGCCATTTGGAATTAACTATGGTTCCTTATTTTATTGCATTTTTACTTGTAGATATAATGTTCAAGCATTTATTCATGGATAGTTCCTTAGTCTATATTAGATCACATCTTGCCTCAGTAAAAAAAATACAGCAATATCTTTGAAAGGAACCCAACAACGTGTTGCAAAATAATATACGGAGGTGACACTTTCACCACATCTCCTTCCTGATATGTGCAATAAAAATGACTACCAGTTAGAAAAAAAAACATTTGAACAGAGCATTTTAGCCTTTTCTGAGCCACAAGCTGACACCCAGTTTCATGCAGGGCCTTATGGAGCTCAACCACGACGGCCACCCGCACAGTGCCGCCCCACATGCCGCTTCATTGTTCATCTTTTTGTCACCATTCGGAGCAGCAGCCATCAGTCGAACCAATCACACTACTGACAGTATCTATAAAACGCACGTTGACATATTCCCACCTCCCCCACCCACCCACCGCCCCACCCGCCCGTCTGCCTAACAGGAGAATCTGTTTAATTCGTTACTGCTCGAAGGTGATTTTCTGTCTTATTTGCATCTGCAATGCTGGGGCGGGGGGGGGCCTTGGTTATGCAAGATGCTCCTATTCGCTGGCAACCAGGTCTGTGCCGGTCCCACGGGGCCGTGTAGCCGCACTGTACGGTATAATAATGAAGTGAGAATCCCATGGGAAGGAACAGGAAAATAGCGCACGGAGCCCAACGCGGCTCCAGATGGGCACTTATCTGTGGCTCTGGTCGGCACCGCCAAGAGCCATGGCGATGCGATAATGAAAGAGCATCGAGCACGGCTGCCGTTTCACTCGAGCTGTCCGCTGCTGCCGAGGTTTATCCCCAAATGTTCTGCTCCAATAACAAGCTCGTGCCGTAAAGGACGGTTAAACTGCAGTGTGTATAAATGTGACAATTGTACGGGCATTTACGAAATGAATTAACATTATGGTATAAATGTGAACATTCATGCACTATGTGTATGCACATCACTTACACGTGTATGCATATGTATGTGCATATGAACATACTGTGTATATATATAAATCTAATTTGGTTAGCTGGTTAACTAATGGACTCTGTGAATTGTCATTGTATCCTCGTAGCTATTAATATTTACATTGCGTATTGGTTTGCCACGGGAGATACTTAATTGTTTGTTTTGTTTATCAGGACATAGGTCGATGAATATGATATTAATACTTGTCATACTAGTTTTAGAATACCATATTCTTGAGAAGGGGCATATGCATGCGCATATGCATGATAACATGCAAAATAACAAGCTAAATTGTTCATTTGCATGCTAATTAATGTATGCGGGCACCCATATTTATGGAGATTGTATGTAGATTCACTGCACAGGGATTGCCTTCTGACCTAAACCCAAATAAGACTGATCTTAATTGAATGCACCTGCTTGGGCAATACATTATCAGGTTCTATGAAGCATTAAGGGCAGGATAAAATGTTTATTATGCGACCATATCACCATGGCATTGATTGAAGACAACAACATTGCACAGATCTATATTTTGATTATGCAAAAAAAAATGTTTTTACGGTTGCTGGATTTTTGTTTAGTTGTTCATTATTCCAGGGAATAATTATTCCAGGGAATAATTTAACACATACGGAGGAGAGTTGTGCTGGGCACAACACGAAGCTTGATCCACTGTGAGATACTGGGGGAAATTCCAGACAGCCACTGCCTGCGATTAATCTTGGGTTTCAAGATGAAAGAGTCAATGATTGTAGCCTCGTCGATAATATTCGAACAAAAATTACACGAAGTTTGGTTGCTTACCTAATTTGGCTTCAATTCTAACTCTGAGAATTAAACACAGTTTCCCATTGAGTTAACAGTTTTTTGTTTCTATGTAGCAGGGTGCGTGGGACTGCACACTCGAGTGTGTGTACATAAAAAGGTCACTTTACTAGCTCTCAGAAGTAGTTATGTTCTAACCCCTTCTGTGGGTAATTCTCCAATGTGGGATGATGATGCACTGTTGTGCAGGAGTTTAGAATAGGCACATTGTGTCTTGAGATGACACTGATAATACAATTGGAGTAAAACTGCGGACAAAAAACATAAATATTTCAATAATCATTGCTCGGTCAACAGAGCCCGCACGACTCTCAGTTATAAAATCACGATTTCAAACCAAAGTTATCTCAGCGCTTCCTCATTCAAATGAGTAGGGAATCATAAAGCTGCACCATTTAGCGAGAAATGGATTGGGTTTTTTTCTATGGAGAGATTGGCCCTCACCATATTCCTCAGTTAAATTGTTTAAGGACCGCTGTTGAATTCTGCATACATAGGCACATTTGGCATTTTGTGCACAAATTGCAATGTGTGAATGTGCATTCTACCAATTGCATTAATGGATGCATTAGGAAGTTTTATCAATGGCCCGGTTTAGAAAGTAAAGTGCATTCAGCAGATGACCCGAGGCAGAAACAAGTTTCAGAGGATTGAAAAAAAAAGAAGCATTTCCACAGAAGACAGCAGGCTCATATGTCAGAGGAAAGCAAGACCTTTGGAAGGCACGACCTCAAGCTGAGATATTATGTGTATAAATACAAAAGTGGCTTTCATTTTGACCTTCGAGCTGAGTCAGAATATAGGCTGGATTTTAGTAAAAAAAATAAGAGGCCCAGAGTGCTTCACCATTTCCTGTGCTCGGTCACACTTTGTAAATGGGCAAATAAATACGTAATTCGATCAAATCAATAAATCAATGAAACAGTAGTGCTGGAGTGGGGCAGTTCACTTTGAGCTCACATGCGACCGCATACGCGCGTTTTGCGGGCGGCCTGTGGTCTGGTGGTCCTTTAGCGTGAAATTGAAGAAGGGGCACAGGATTTAGCAATGGGGCCGTTTTGCATCATCAGGAGATTAGCACACACAGAGTTGAAGAGGGACAATTATCTTGCGAGCTATTATCGGTTTGCGTAGTCATGTATGCCGGTTTTCAGGACAGCATTTTGTTTGTTCTATAACAACGCAGCGGTGGACAAAGGACACTAGTGGCTCATTGCTGTCCCACCGAATACCTTCCGAAAGCAACAGACGTGCTGCTCCTAAGAGTAGGCCGCTGTGGTTCGTCATCATGGACGGTGGCAGCGATAAGAAAAGGCAGCCAACTCCTACCAGGCACTCCAATTTGCCTAAACCAATTTGCGAACAGATACTGTTGATATAGAGGCCCTCGTATAAATAGCCATGTCTTACAATGTACTTACCATTAGATTTTCTGATAAATGCAGTTTCTCGTGCCCCAATTTATTCTACAAAGTTTAACTTAAATTACTTAGCCTCCCTAGAACTGAGGGTTACAATCCTTTTTTTTACAAATGATGTGTATGTATGATTCATAATTAGTTTATTTTGGGTTTAAATCATGAATTTATAATGCGAATCTATTTAGCCGTAACCCTCCATCACCCGACAAGCGAATGAAAGCAAGTTTTTACATGGCCGAATATGCGAATTGATTTGGTTATTCACCAAACGAAATGTTGAAAAGCAAGCACACTTTGCATGCAGCCCAATAGAGATATAAATAATGCCATGATGATTCCTTTCTAATGTATTTTATCAAATGTGGATTGATATTAAAGCGATTGCATTAAAACGCGAACAATGGCAGAAATAAAGCGTTTTTTGAAAGCTGAATTTCGTTGATAACAGCAGCAATGTGCTGGAAGTAGAAAGTTTGCAATTAATGCAAACTGTCAGCTGTAACGTATCAATTAGAAACATAAACACTGACAAAGAATACTGAACAAAAGCTGAAAAGTGCACAAAGGAGTATGGACAGATGCATTACTTCGACTCACACTGAAAAAGGAGCACATCGAACAGGAAACAGACAGAAATCAAACAATATTAAGAAAAGCACTGTAGATTGGCTGGTCCTCAACACATCGCTAAAAGGATTGAAGGCAATAGATAGACTGGAATGGCAGCCAAAGGACAACCACTGCAGAGATGAAGTGATGAGATCAGTTCATATATAAATGGATTGTTTTTGGAGGTCATGTATGTATGTATGAACTTCTTTCGAACTGTACGTAGCCAATCATGCTAATCGGAGGTGTGGGGGAAGGACAACAAACTAAACACAAAAAGCAGTTAATCAATGGCTACTACTGCATGTTGCTGATGTTGCTGCTGCTTATTATAAAGACGATCATTCCAGCAATGTTGGGCCTGATGATTATAAGAGGCTGGACTTTTGGAGAAAGCAAATGGAAGATTATCCATGAAGATGACAGGGTGTATTGGTGAACACCAAGCTTTAGAGGGCTCTTGGATAAACACAATTGGCTGCCATATTGTGCGTGCATCTGTGCCATCCAGAGCACCACTACTGTTAACACACATTCTACTCAGCTGAATTATTTAAAAGGGCCCTCTCTCCGCTAAGTCGATAAACACTCATACGCACACACGCACACACTCAAGTGCACACGTATGCATGCACTGGACAGGGTGGCATGAAATAATAATCATACATTATGGATGGGGTTTTTTACACTTATACTCTCGTAAATTGCAGCAATGTTCTTAAACTTTCTGACACCATACACTGCCCATCCACAATTCTGTTCCTAATTAATCCATGAAACATTAAACATTGCAGGAAGGTAGAGGTCGTGTGGGTTGTAGGGTCAATTCGTAACCTTCCTCTGAACATTTTAGATGGGAAAAGGTACAGAGGTAATGTCTGTAAATGTGATCGTAGTTTATGCATAAATAGTCTTATTTTGCATGGATTAGAAATAATAAGAGTTTCTTTCCTCTACATCTGAGTGAGAGTCTGGCAAAATGCTATCATGTTTGAGAGGAATATCTAGTTATAAATATTGTAGGAATATTCCAAATAAAAGAGCCAGTTTTATAGCAAAATTGAATGATAAAGGAATTTCAGAAGATGTTTATTATATTCAATATAATCAACAGAATGTCAAAAATTGTTCAGTATTGTGTTCTGCTAATTTACGTTTAAAAAAAAACATAAAGATTAAGCTTTAAAAACAGGATACTCAAATTGTTACAATTCTGTGTGTTGACACTCATGCCCTCTAATTAGCCATAATGTGTTTTGATTCGTTAAATTGATATTTTAGTGCAGGGTATGGGAATGCTCCAAACACAATGACAGCGTTCTGTAAATGTTCCCTGGTTAAACATCTCCCTCCGTGCATCTCAAGTCATTTGTGCATCAAATCCTCTGAACAAAACAGCCATAATGTGTGGCAATGAGGTAGAACAAAACGCATTGTCTTTTTTTGTGGTGGAAAATGCATCCTGTGTGTGTGTGTGTGATGGATCTGGCCAAACAGTCATCAAGAGCAGCTGAGCGTGGGATTCTGTCACAATCCCATCAAGCCTACACCTGGGGTCACTTGCCATGAGTGTACATTTTAGAATATTTAATGTAATGATGCCTCAATAATTTCTTATGTTCAAAAAGGAAGACAAAGAAAAGTCATTTGATTAGGATAATTACAAACCCATGAGCTTCTCGACACAAGTAAATACATTCACATAGATAATGGAGAATGAGAGTAATGCTTCATTTAGAAGCCAACCAACCACGAGAAATAGATGGTTTTAGAGGCAGGTTTCTTCCATTGACCACACACGTACAATAAATCAGATTCTAGAATAGACAAATTGATATCAAGTATCATTATACGCGGCTTTTGTAGACTATGAAAAATAATTGTATTCAGTGGTACCAATGCAATCATCCAAGCACTCACAAATGATGTAGAAATGCTCAAATCCATTTCTAAAGATGGAGAACCAACAATGATATTACATACATTCACAAAATACAAATAAGAAGTTGAGTCATGCAAGGATATACTTTTTCACCAGCATGGTGAATAATTAACCATCAGAGCAATGGTTTAAACGTTAGCAAATTAATAACTTAAGAACATAACAAGGCTGAAAATTGGGTCTCAAGATAAATACGAGCAAAACAAAAGTCACGTACAACAAGCTTTCTTCAACAAAACAATATTGTAGGAGGAACACACAACACAGTATGTATATCTCAGGCAATTATTGAAGGCAGGCCAGCATCAAAATGATGAAACTCGGACTGAGTTGTTTTTGGAAAATCTTATTTCATATTGATTTACAACATATCAATGTGCCTAGAAAGGACAGAATTCGGTAATCGCATATTACCTGCCATGGTATATGGATTGGAAACTTAGACTTTGACAAACATGGTACGAAAGCTTTAGAGTATGGAAAGAGGCATGCTGGGAATTACACTGAGAGACAGAAAGAGAAACGGGGATCAGAGAACAAAGACACACTATGGAAAAGCAAATGGTCTCGGACAGGACAATGGATGAGGCTGGTAACAGAAACGCAGCCAAAGGAGGGAAACATTCCGATGAGGACAATCAGTGGGAAGTGGAGCAATGAGATCAGCTTATCAGATCAGAATCTTTATTTATTCTGGAGAAATCCGATGAGCTATGAAGCTCGTCTCCACAGATGTCCAGTAGTGTGAGATGCATTGTGGCACATGTCAAGAGAGGGAATTGTGTCTTCACCCACATGATGGTATGCGTGATTGGGGAACTATCGCGTTGTTTTATTTTCTCATCATCACATGGTGTGCTTTAAAGATTCGTGTTTTTTCTCTCTCGTAATTGTGTGTTCAGAGGCTGCACATTTTGCAAATAAAAATGTCACGAGTGCGCTACATGTCACAGTGGTGAGACGTGCATACACCCTTGCCATGGTCATTAAAACAGACCTGCATTGGCTGCTGGTTTATTAATGATCCCGTCACTGGCTGACACTTTGCTCAACTTGCTTTGTGCATGCATGGTGTGTTAATGTCACAAGTGGCATTTTGAAAAGTGCAAAGTTAATGCATGTGTCTACTGATGTTTGATTGTAATGTTAATTTAAGAAACAGGTTTTTAAAAAATGTTTTTAAGATAATCTTCAATTATCGCACATTGCAAATGGATTTCTATGGAACAATGGAATCCATTGGTGTGCAGATACGAGGTGGATTACTACATTACAGGATTGTGAGAGATGGTGTCTGCTGAAGCAGTGGATTGACCATGAGTAATGATGATGGTGGCTGATCTGTCAGCGACATGGGGGTGCACCCCACCAAAAAAAAATCTGATTTACAAAATACAGTATATGTTATTTAAAAGAAAACAAAAACGTGTATTTTTATAATTATAACAACACAAATACAATATTTTGTTTAAATGTGAAAGAAAACAAAAACGTGTAATATATTTTGTTATTAACAATACTATAAAAAACTGTCAAAAATGTCAAGTAATTTTTCAAAGAAATTCGGCTAATTACAAAAAATGGTCCTCTTTTTGAAATTTCAAAACAATTCTGATCGAATAGATTGTCACATAATTTATTCAAATCGACACCATCTATATACGGGGGTGGCACCTCGAACTGCCTCAGGGAGAAGGCATTTTCGGCATCTCCATGGCCAATTCAAAACCCGACCCCCTCTTGAGTGCCAGCCATGGAAAATTTGGGAGGCAATAGCGCTGTCACGAATTACGCCCCTGGCCAAAAACTAGCTGCCATTCTAAACCATTTGAATCGAGATTGCCGATGCAAATAGACTCCTCCCTCTCCACCCCATGACCCCCACAACCCACCCTGCACCTCAATGCATCTCCTATCCAGGTGCAAGAAAAGTCGAGGCTCTTTACTGGATGTTACTGTCTTGTTAGTATTGTCTGTCTTGTGAGCACCGGGACATTTGTTCTGTCACGTGTGCCTTCTCTGCTCGTCTTGTTTTTGCTGTCTCGTTGGTACTGTGTTATCTGCACTCACCGTCTTGTGCTGCCTAAATGCTGTCGTCTGTACTTTTTGTCCGCATCTCTCCATCATGTTTGTAATCTCTCGCATGTTCTGTCTAACTTGTTTGCGTTGCCCAGTTTGTACTATATGTCTAGTTTGTATTGTCCATCTTATTAAAAAGGCGAAATTATCGTAAATTATCGTAATGATCCTAAAATCATATTGTACGATATTCCCTGGCTCCACCAGCCGCGACTGGTCTCTTTGTAGTGTTTTAGTTTCTCATTCATGCTTTTTTAATTTAGCACCAATATTGTTTTGTTCCGCAGTCTCTTACTGTATTTTCATTATCACCAAGGTATCATGTTGAAAATGAACGTGCTTCTCAATCGATAACATCAACGTGACTGACTGGATGACTGACAAAAGTCGACCATATGCATCTGGCCTGTCTCTTACTTACCTCTCATGTATCTTCACACAGCATTTGTCGAAGAACTGCAGGGGTTACAGTGATTTAATTTATTCAGTGTTGTTCTGTTCACCGTATCTAAAGTCCATACACTGATTCGTCATTCCTTTGAATTCGGTCTCCAGAGAGGAATTTCAAAGCAGCTGCCAGTGAAACACTGCTCTCTGCATATTCTTGTCTCCTACCAATGGTGGACCTGCTGTGTCCAACACAGATTATGGCACAAAAACAAAATGCAGGCTGCAATGTTGCCTACCAACTCCGCTGACAAGCAGCGGCTGTGAAGTCCCTGCTTTTGGGAACTTGCCATTGATGAGCTCGAGATGGTGGGACAACTCTTCCTTTTTATGTTTTCTCCGGAGCCCAGAGCCAGTATTTCAGTGGCACTTACTCAGCAATTACACGGACACTGAATCCCGTGAGCTTCCCAGCTTAGGGTACGTAAAAAAGAAACGTGTTGGCATCAGTAGGTATCATGGAACAGGTGTTTGACTACTTTATGTCCACGTAGAGAAATGCTGATCTCTGGACAGGCTTAAGCCTGTGTTGTCCATGGAGGGAGAGAGGTTGTCTCTAACCATTCACGTGGGGGTTGAGCCCAGCTACAAAACAAACTCGTCTGACATCCAGGTTCAAGAAGGATAAACAAATGTAGGGGTTTTTTCTTCGTTACGCAAGGACCGATGTATCTTTGCTTCTACCCCTTTTGCTTGAATAACATCTATGAATTAAAGCCATGGGGTGGATCTGCGGCACTTTGGGTGTCTGGGCATCTGAATTCGATGTTTGCCCAAACCCACGCTGATATTCACCGACCCGCACTGACTAGCGTGGTGAAATATGGTCAAACAATGCACGTGCAAATTATTATTCTTGCTTAAGCGCATTGGGCTTCATTTATGTATTTCTGTACAACAACTGGTTGAAAGCAGTGGCAATTTGGCCATTATTCGACCAAAAGCTGATAGAAACAACCTGAAAAATTACACAAATAGGTAAATGTCCTCAATCACGTGCAATTAAATAACACCAACATACAGCCTGCACTGAGCCCAAGGAGAATGAATGTTCTGTTTGAAGTGAGGGAACCAAGATAAGTATTAGTTCGACGCTGGTGATAAAGATCAAAGGTGATGGGGAAGAGATGGATATGATTGGGCTTCCCATCAGGGGCATATGAATCTTGTTGCAGGCATCTCCTTCCACTCCAAGGAGTTGTTTGGAAAGAGACTCCTCAATCGATGGAAGCACAAGGCCCAGCAATTATTGATGGAGAGATACTGGATTTGGTTACCATCGTAAGATAATATTCAGCCCTTAGCTCCTTTAAAGCCACGGTCGGTAGGGGCAGTATGCAGAAAATGTGTACACAAATTGCACAGAAAATGTATTAAAACATATTTGGCCTAAATCTGTTTTCTTTCAGATTCCCTTTGCGCTAGAATGTGGATCGTTAAAAATAACAAAAATATAACAATTTGAATTGGTTTGCTTTGTTCGTTTTACTTTAAAAAAGCTGAATTTTAATTGCACATGCGAACTAGTGTGGGGTAAAAAAAAACCTCAGGCCTATTCTAGGAAATAATTAAAGCTGTGCAGTGCCCTGCGCATTTACAGAATTCCACTGCACCAGAAAGCACAGTGCGGTCGAAGCTGGATATTCATTGTTACACATTTCCGGATCTGATGTCAACCAGCAAATAACCTTGAATCCACACATCTGTTACATTGAAATTATTGTTGTATGAAAGTTGTGATGGATGCACGTTGAACATCTTTCGAACCGTATGTAGCCAACCGTGCTAATTGGGGGTGCCAGGGAACGGAAACAAACTAAACACAAACATCAGCTCTAAAGAAATGAGTTTTCAATCTAATGATGACTAAATTGGGAAATGTATACATTATCTGCACTGACCATCCTCGTGAGGTATGGTCAAACAATCCACATGACCGACACGGCATGAGGCCTTAATTATTTGGGCTGTTAATGATGATTTTATAATTGATTTACGTATACTTTTCCACTTTTAAGTGCTGCTTGAATAGATTTCTACGAAAACGTATCATCGATGCCTTTAGGCTTTATGATGCCAGTATCCATCACTGTTTTTCAGCAGGCATGTTACTGGTACGAGGTCATAACGTGCTGTTCTTGTGAAGACTGTCTTCCTTTCCTGATTGCATTTTACAAGGTCCTATAACTACCCCCGTGCAACGTGAGGCTAATTCGCGCTGTGCCATTGTCGTTGGTGCGAGTTAATGCGCTTCGTAGAGAAAATGACAATATTTAAACTAGGGCCTCCATTGTAAACCCACTGTGTCGGTGTAATTGAACTGCTGTGTCTAAAGGGTATTGAAAACAATGTTCTGGTTCACACGCTGGCTGCATGCTTCTTGGTAGAGAAACTGTACGTGTGGTCATTCGATAACACAAACAAGGTATCCTTGATTGACAGCGCAAACCAGCAGCACCACATAAGTAACCTCGATAAGGACTGTTAAATAACAATCGTTTTGATCGGCAAGGATGTCCTTCAAACATGCAGAATGTATGCGCTGCCTTAACCACATATTTAGAAATAACGCAGCGTGCTTAAAAAAATGCGTGTGCCATATTCTTATCAGCGCTCCTCCTGCCTTTGGCTCACTTCTAATCAATCTCATGTCTGCATTCTGCTGATGCACGCTGTTTGAAGACTGCTTAGGAAATTGCAAATTAAATAATGAATGGAGCCCATTATTTAAAACGAAGTGAGAGAGCCCATTGTGAAACACGTACATCAATCTACATTGGCTTTGTTGAGCACACATTTATTTTGTAACTAATTTACGAACTAAAAACACATTGCAGGGTCACATTTTATTTATAAACACAGGGATGTGATGATTCCTTGATGTGATTGGGCTGGTATCAGATTCCAGTCCCAGTAGAGGTGATGTTCACATGAGGCTTGTTTGTGGGGAAAAGTGTGGACATCTCAATGTATTTCAGCCTATCTAGCCAGATGTTACTCAAAATAGTGCGTATTCATAATCGGGATGGCACATTCACTTTTGTAATTATGTATATAATCGCTACATGCACATCATATTTACTGGGCATATACACAATTGGTGCAAGGTGAGTGACCAATGTAAATTATGATGATCCGGTCACTCTACAAAGTTTAAAATTGGCAGAACTCTAGTCGAGTATATGCTGACCAACGACAATTTGGATGTCCAAAAATTACAGCCCGGAGGTTGACTGGTTTCACTCATAGCTCCGGCTCAGCATGAGTTTTAAATTGCTTTTAAATGTCATACTAAACATTGAAAAATATATGTTGCCCATCATCAGTGAACCAAATAGTTTGCCTCCCATGGTGGAATGTGATGTAAAAGCCTACTGCAGGTTAATAGTAATTTATACAGTCTGTGCATATCTACGACTTAATCATCCTTAATGCATCCAATGTCATTGCATATTTGCAGGCCAGACAAACTTAAGTCTGGTTAGTACGAGGATGGATGACCACCAGGGGCTTGCCAGGTGTTATAGACGTGAAGTGGCCAGGAGATGGCAGTGTTGAGGGTTGGCTTCTTGGATGCGTGCTGAGTTTTCTCATGGTTCTCCTGTGTCATCCCATGTGAAGCTAAATGCTGATGAATCCTAAAAAGTATTGAGATTAAGTAAGGCTTTCCTGGGTAAATGATATACGTATACCGTACGTATGTGTGTTGAACTTCTTTCGCACCGTACGTTGCCATGTAGTATACAGAGTATGCAATTGTGAGGTGGTGAAAGTATTTTCGAACGTGAATTTTCAAATGCACCCGCAGCCTCTGATTTATATATTTATATATACGTATTTGATTCTTTCTCATTATTCTCAAAACATTTTTGAGCACCCAACATGTGTACAACATTTGTGTATGTGTGCAAGGGCACGCAATATTGTAAGTACTGTGTGTAGCGCATTGTTTCGGCACTGTCACGATCTTGCATATAATTCTAGTCGAGTGGTTTTTAGGCTGGATTAAACTTCACCTAATATAAAACCCGCTGTGCACCAGATTGTATGTCTCATGTTATCAAACCATTACTACTGTACTTTTCTCCCAGGCTCTGGAATTACAAGGGAATTTACAGGCAGAAGAACCTCAGGAGTTTCACATTATCCCTAATTATTTCTTTCATGCTGAAGTTAGCCCCCCCTCGCCACTATCCAAATAATTAAAGTAATGTCAGTTGGGTGACCCAATGTGGAATATTTGCAAAATACAATTTCATTCAATATATATTCTCAGCAGCACTCCCGCGATATTTCTCACCTGATGACGATTACTTGTGTTGCGATCGAAACGTCGTGATATTGTTATTATTTTAATTATTTGATCTACGTGGCTTTACCGAAATACCCAAGAATATGAATTTAATTACAATTTTAATGTGACATTTAAGGCTTTATCACGTATGTCTGGCAACAATTAGAAATCTTAAAAATTGTAAACATATTCACACAAATCTGGGTTATCAGCCCCCCCCCAAACAGAACATTCTCTATACAACGACCCAACATCCTCTATTGCATCCACACTAACCAGCATAACTGCTGCTCAACAGCCTCCGTGATTCTGACTGATAACGCTGGCATGAATGAATGCTGCCAAACAAATAATACCACACTTAGCAATTAGCGGCTGCGTCAATCGCGAAAACAAACCCCTGTGACGCTGCAACGTGTTTATTTTCCATCACAGCTCGAGTGGAAACGCACAAATCTGTCAACACAATAACAACGAAAAGGGGCTTTTGCCTCACCTTGTTTTAGTGGCTCACGCTGCCCGCCCAGTGCCCGAAAGCCCCGCACTTGTATACCGACCTCTCAATCTCTTCTCTCTCTCTTCGCCCCTCCGATTTCCCACGGCGTCAATGTCACCACCACAAAATCGGTATCCTCCAGCAGCAGTGGTCGTTGCCGTCAATGCAGCGGCAAGGGTGGGTTACGATGAGCAAAGCCACCCAAATGACCTCTTGTTCACTCGGGCGTCTCTTAAACACGCGTGCCTTTGCCCCGGTAGATGTTGGAGCGACGGAGGAGATCTCTGACTGTGGCGATGCGATCCGAGGTGCAGAACATCGCTGCCGTTGACCTTGGAGTGTCGAGGCAGCAGCAAATCGCCCCTCCCTGGGCTTCTCAGCGCGTCCCTTGCGCAGGCTCTCCAACCCAACGAGACACTGACCGGCCCGTGGCGTCTGAAGACTCCGACCGCTCCTCCAGTGACGCGCAAATTGGCATCTGTTCGTGGTGGACTAGTGTCGCCTTGTCCTTCTGCACGTCGCCGTGATGTCAAGAGCGCCCTTGGGCATAAAGGGAACTCACTTACTCGTTTCCTTGGTGGGAAATCATCCTCTCAATGAAGAGGCTTGCTTCATCACCCCGGAGCCTCCACGAGAGACTGAGAGAGCGATACAACAACAACAAAAAAATGCCGTTCCGCGTTTAATCCTTCGCACCCCCAGTTGCGCAAATCAATCTCTCCGTCTGTCTGTCAGTCCATTGAAATGAACGGCTTGTTTGGCATTATTCGCACTTCAATATCGCCGCCGCACGATGGAGAGAAGGGCGCGCATACGCTGCGACAGGCGCATCTCTGGCCGTGCAAATGTTTTTCAGCGATCGCCGTCGAAGATTTTAAATTGCCCGTCCGGTTTGGTGGATGGGTTAGGGGGGTGGAGGCACCGTCCGCTGGCTGAACGCCGCTGCTGCTGCTACTGCCACCGCCCGCCCCTTCGCGAGCCAGCAGCCCGATCACAGAACAACAAAAAAAATAATCGCGGCGGTGACACCGTCGAGCAGATGTGAAGTCCGCCCTCCCATCCCCTCCCTGCCCCTTGCATTCTGTGCGTGCGGCCAATGGGAGGAGCTCGTAGTGGCCTCGCTCCGCCGAGCCCCGGGGGCCGTTTTCCCCAAAGGGCCCCCAAGGCGGCCAGGCACCACACCCCCCCTCTCCACGCACCCCCACCCCGCTGCTGCTGCAACGTCAATTTGTGATGTGGGAGATTTTGAACGGAACATTTGCATCGACTGCACCGTTTTAATTGGGTGGCGCGCGGTTTCAACGTTTGCACACACACACATAAAGAGAAAACAATTTGGGAGATGGAACAACGATGACAACGACAACTAAATATACATCGTACAATTATAAACGGCGGTGGTTGAGAAATCAATGGATTTTTAAATGTATCTTCTGACTGTTATTGTAACAGTGGTAAGAACAGAAGGTTGTTTCATTGAGTTGGCTTTTTTGTGGGTGTCTGTCTGAGGTTGCACATATTACACGTCTTGAATATGCGTAATATATTTAAACCGCGTTCACACTGGCAGTGACTGTTTGATAAAGCAATCCTGCTGCCTTATCAATCAGAGATATTAAATACATTTCTCAGGTAGGGCTTATTCTCAAAACATCTCTTAAAACATGAATTATATATGGTATTGGAATTATGAAAAATATGTTTTTATAAATAATCTCAATTATTGTCCTCTCACAAGTTTCATATATTCACACAAATTGGTTAAGTTTCTTAAGTACATGAGTATTAAATTACATTTGGGCAGAGATCTTCGTTTAAGCAGGCATAGGTACCATTCGCATTACCAACAGTAACTTACCCGTGCATATGTAAAATGTGCGAATCTACATATTCACTGTGTAGCGTTAATTATTCGGTTTGTGTGTGCGCGTGTGTCCATGGCCAAACAAAGTTTAGCACTCATCTCCAATTATGGTCTTAAAATAGTGGAAGAAATTATATATTCCTATGGCAGGAGTCAGTTTATAAATAAGATAGATATTTTTTATGAAGTGCATGCATGTATATCCTACGAACGGTGTTTGGAAATTAATTAATGTTTTGTTCAGTTTAAATTATGGCAAGAATATACAATTAATAGCACTACATTGAAGTGTTTTATTGAATGTAGAAATGAAACAACATCCAAATACATTCGAAATTGATTTTTGGGCGAGGCCACAATGATTTGGCCAAATGTTTCGTTAAGACCCTCAACCACCCAACAGCCAAACAAATCAATTTGTGTAAATGTGTTTAATGGGATAATCAAAAAGATTTCAGCTGAACGGTATTTGAAGAACGATTTTCAATTAAACGTTTAGCAATTAGATATCAAGTTAAATTTAAAACTACATTAAACGTCATCAGGACAATATCCAAGAAGTCATAATAAAAATCCAAAGGTCTTAACGTCACACATTTGGTCAGATCAATATGTGGCCTAACCTAAAAATCAATTATGAATCTTAACATTTGCTGTGAAAACCTATGTACTAACTCATCCAATACAATAGCAGGAGAGATCGTTTGCATCAAATTACATGTTTCAACCGTGAACATTTCCCAGCTCAATGTGTTCATCTTTAGAAATAATGTTTTGGAATCCAGGGAAGTTCATCCATTGAAAGGACACGTATAATGAGATGAAGACCTTTCAAATGAACGAGTGATCATCAATATCAGCCCCAACGTTTTTAAGTAGTAGAATTCAGATGAGTTAAGCCCTGCGACTTTGCTTCATGCAGAATGTAAGTAGATATTGCAATATATCACATAGCACACTTCCATATTAGCTGCACACGCAATAACATAATATAATATTGAATGTCCAATTCATCACAACAGCAGGGCACCCGACAGATCCTAATGTAATCACATTTCACCTTGCATGCGTTGCAGGTAGATGCATTGTGTCGTTGGGCGATCTTGAACGTGTTGTTTTGTAACCTGGAGCCAAAATGTATCGTACAGTATTTTTATTATAAATTAGCTCCTATCGTCCCTAACACAGATCTTGGCAAATCCAGACAACAGATCATTATGTATCCTCATCTGCTTAATAAGCATATGCAGGGCTTGTTTGTGGAACACATGAGCGAATTTTGAAAATAATTAAATGTAGAATGCTAGGCTGTGTCTGGAGGCATCTTTTATTGTTCTCCAGAATGGGCTGTAAATCCACACATCCTCTGTTGTGTCTTTCTGTCTGTCCCCTGGTCTGTCTGCTTCTTCCACGTGCAGCTATCTATCTGTCTATTTGCCTGTGTCTGTTTTCATCTCTATGTCTCTCTAGTTATCCTCTGTATAGCCATCGCAATCACCAGTTGTCAATGATGAGCATTGCCAGTAAGTATATCAGTGCATCGCCGTGATTTCCGGTGGTGAAGGTGATCCACGTCCCTTGCCATCGCTGTAGGATTTTTTCATATTTCATCGGGGCACTCTAGCTTTAAAAGTCCTGTGACTCATGATGCCATAAAACAGGGCTGTGAAGCAGCCTCCCATGACCTCTAGTGGTCATGTGTAGTCAGGAGCATTAGGATCAGAGTAGGTGCCACTCGTGTTTCTTGTATAGAGCTCGGAGGGTGAGTTGACTAAAAATTGGAATCGACACATTTTTGTGATAAATTGCTCGGGTTCCCTTTGGCGATTGACCTCACATCCTACCTACTCAAGGTGGGAAAACCCCGACAAGCCACACCCAGTGACGTCACCAAGCCCCACCTACAATCTTCTTTCCAGCAGCACATGTGGAAACAGAGGCAAAACTTTAGTTTGTTCCAACTGTGTTATCGGATCAGTCGAGTAAAGGCATCATGCCATGATAAACTCTTGCAGACCTGTACATCACCCCACGCTAGGTATCTGGTGTCACGGAAGGACATATTGTAGAATTACTTCTGAGATCCCTTCAAATTACCTCGAGTGACAACTTTTATCTACAGTAGAGGGTGTGACATTATCCTTACGCCCTGCATGGAGAAATGTTTATCAAATGGCAGTCAAGCCAATATCTTTAATTCTCAGATCTGGAATTTTGGCTCAAATTAATTGAGACTAATAATAACTCAACACTATTTTTGTGCAGCCATTGGTGAATGGGCTGAGACCATCAATTCAATGCACTTGAGAATATGGCTTAATTACAGGTGGCTGCCCAGATGGGAATCCAGGATCGGAGTAGTGCTGACTCACTGCTTTGACCGATGAGCCATGCTGCCACTTCAAGGTCGGGCTTACCTAATTCCATTCATTGTGCCCCCCCCATCTACCTTTTGACTGAGCTTACCTATAATTATTGTCAGTTCAACAGCTTTCTAAATCCATTTCATATAATTGTCATGCATGTTTGTTTCATTTTTCTTTCTCAATGCCTATACAAAAAATCCTTGCTGCAATTCCAGTCACAAGGCAGCGTGTCTAGCAAATTCTCCATGACCACGGCACTCGACTGCATTGCCAATCCAGAGTCAGCAGTGAAAACTCCACATTTCCATGGTGGAGCCAGTCTCTGAGCAGGATTGACCATAGTTGACTTCCCACACGTGGTCCCCATCTTTACGGACCTCAAAGTTACTATGGGGTGGAGCAGTGGTGCAGTGGCTTGCGCACTACCACTACAGACCTGTCCACCTGAATTTAATTCTCAGCCATGGCTAGCACCAGTGGTGAGTGATATCTGAACTCTTCATGCCCCTCCCCCCTCTCCACCAACCTGCATTGACCAGTGTGGTGAAAGTATGGTTAAACAATCCCCATGTCACATGTGGCATGAGTGTATGAATAAAGGGATGTAAATCTCAGTCATTAAAAGGTAAAATGGACTGAGTTCGTCACTCGGCTCATTATCCAATTGGTATACAGTATAAGTAATATACCGTATGATTACAATATCCTGTTTTCTCCGCTGTCTTAAAGTGTTTTCTAAAACAGTATCGCCTATGTTATACAAAAATAATATGCGATTGCAATGTGCTCTGTGTAGTTTTTAAAATACGTTTTAAATGTACCTGCAGCCTCATACTTAATTCTTTACTCGATGATTTTAAGTCTTGTCATTAATTCTCGCAACAATTTTGAGCAGCCAGCATCTTCACAACGTGTATGCGTGTGTAGTGACACAGCGCCGACAGCTGTCCAGCAGCAGCAACTGCGGTGGACACAAGCGTCCATCATCAGGTGGGACAACCACAGCAAGAAGTGGGCAAAAGGGCTGCTGTAACAAGAGGCAGCCTTCTTGTTATAGCCTCTTGTTACAGCAGCGCTTTTGCCCACTTCAGCAATTGTTTCTTGCTGTGGTTGTCCCACCTGATGACAGACGCTTGTGTTGCGCTCGAAGCGTCGTGATTTCATTTATTTTATTTTATACCTACGGGACTTTACCGAAAGATCCAAAGAGTATGGATCCCTGCAGTCACGAAAACTTCAAATCTAGATTGCGATGGACAGTTAGCGCACACGCCGTTGATAATATACACCCGTGCGTGTGCCGGCAGGGCGGAGGAACTGGGGCAAGGGTCATGGTAGACCTCGTGTGGAAGCCCCTGGTGGGTTCGAGGAGGGAGGCGCGGCTAGGGCGGAGCCAAGCCACGCCGAGGGGAATAAAAGCAGCGAAGAGTGAGAGAACTCCGGACTGCCGGTTCTGGGAGTGGATTCGTCTCATCGTCCCTCTCGTCGCTACCACTACCTTCGCCCGATCGACGCCGTCGGTGCAACGTGGACAGGGTCGTGCCTGGGCTGTACAGCAGCGTGGTCGTGAGAGAGGAGGCTGGAGTTGGTGGTGTGAACAAGATAGAGGAATAAAGAGAGAGAGACTGTGCCTCCTGCAACTACCTCGTCTCCGACTGTGTGCGCCGCACACCACACGCACACGCACACACACGCCGGGATGAAGGAGGACACTACACGTGTATACACAGTATCTATACACTGTATTTAATACACGCCGGAGTATTATTATTATCACTGTTTAGTGCATGTGGCTGTTGTGGGGTAACACCAACTGTGCTTTGGCTTGATTGCCTCGTTCCATTGTGTGCAAATGCTAAGATAATGGAGGTGAATAGGATAAAGGTTAAAGATGCCCACAGTTGTGCTCCACTCTCTTGGGGGTCATAGGTTTTTTTTTTATTGCAGCTGACCCAGATTACAACTCGTAAAGGTGCCCCTAATTCAAATCTGTAAACGATGAGAAAACGGCAGAAACAAAATGTGTATACAGAGTGCGTATCTGTGTGCTGTTTAAACTGTTCTTTACTTTTACCTCGTTAAACGCACACAAAATGTATATCCTTTGCATAAGCAGTGCTGTTTATGGATAAAATGGAAATGGCACTGCTAAACGAAATATTGTACTCCATCATGCCTTCCTATTTATTCAAATAAATGCTATGCTGTTATGTAGTCTAATTTACCATCTGCATTGATTTGACTGAACAGTCCAGTATAACGTCGCATATCCGACCCCCTGGGGACTGAGGCATAGGCGGATATGTGAAAAGGCCGGATACACGAACGTCTAAAAAAATATGACAGTTACAACCACCAGACAAAAATAAGTTAAATTTCGATTTAAAGCTTTCGTGACTGCAGGGATTCATCTTCTTGGTTCTTTCGGTAAAGTCACGTAGAAGGGAAAGTAATTAAATAATAAATAATAAAACATAATAAAATTAACGTCGTGAGAATTATTTGATTATGTTTTATTATTTATTATTTTATTACTTCCCTTCTACGTGACTTTACCGAAAGAACCAAGAATAAAAATAAGTTACTTAACAAAAATAAAGTGCAAACTGCTTTAAATGTAGCTACACGCTTTGCTGCGCTCAGGAAGCGAACGAATGTACACGGGATGTCACCGTGTGTCATTTGCAAAGGTCGGATTTGTAAACATCTACAAAATATGACAGTTACACCGTGCACACATACAGCACTGGGTGTGGGAGATACATTGGTGAGGGCAGATATGTGGAGGTCGATACGTGACGTAAAGAACAATAATCCCGAATCTCTGATTTGTATTCAGCCAAAATGCGGCCACTCGGCAGATTGATGGAGTCAAAGAAACACGTGTGAACATTATTCTTCCCCTCCACTCTGCGCTTCCCAATCCCCGCTTGATGTTTCAACTTCCGCTGGCAGTTAATACGTTTACAAATTGGTTTAGCACCAAGGGTTTTTTTCTCTTCAATTGTATTTGCACCTTTAGCGTTGAATGAATCATGTGACAATATATCACTGCTATTTTCAGAATTTGCAGGAATGCCGACTAAAATGTCAGAGTGTGGTTTGCATTACCACAGAGGATGCATTAATCATCGGAATGCTATTTTATTTTGCTTTTTTAAATACACGTGAAATACGTATTGTGTATTCTTTTACACACCCATGCACATTTGACAGTGGCGATGTTGGTTCACACACACACTGCACTGCGGTCCTGGTTTCCCCGGTTTGATTCCTGGCTCCACACACACTGGTGTCAATTGGTATCGAATCAGAGTTGGGCCTCCCCTGCAAATATTACACACCACCACATACGGCTATTGTAGTGTTTGTGCCCCTGACACATTTTAGGGGGTGGAATTTGAGCAGTTTTAACTCCTTGCAAGCTAGCATAGTGGTGACAAATTAGCATGAAATACTCTTTGGTTCTTTCGGTAAAGTCACGTAGGTGAAAAAATAAAAATAAAATAAAATAGAAATAAAAAAATGAGAATACAATAAAAAAAATTTGAAATAAATACATTTTATAACTAAATTTAGTTATTTCTAAATAGAAATACAAATAACAAAATTTGGTTATTGAAATTTTAAATTAGATTTCTTATTTTATTCTTGTTTTTTATTTTATTTTATTTTTTCACCTACGTGACTTTACCGAAAAAAAAGAGTATGGATCCTTGCAGTCACGAAAACTTCATATCTAGCATTAAATACACAAGACGAGCAGTTTTTGTCAACTGCAATTTATTAGTGTTCAGGAAAACATATACTGGACTTACACGGAATTCCAAAACTGGACTCAATGGACATCACTCACAGGGATTATATCGCCCAATTCTACGTAAAATTATACAATTACCGTGTATATGGAGAACACAATTCTAAAACACAATTTTGATTAACCTCATGAAAATTCTTGGAATTGCAGCACTATGTTATAAAGTTAGCACCTTGTTTTATTTTCAGCAAATGTATGTCTTAGAAAATTACAAAAACACAAACATATCTACTGACCTATTCAACAAGTTATTGTTTTGAGATTTAAAATTGTGGAGAATGGGCTGTGGTGATATTGTTCGAGGATTTCTATCTGTAAGGTTTCCACCCACAAACTCACACCCAGAGCCCATAGGGGCCAGTGCCTTCGCAAGATGAGCATTTATTGAGAACATCTTACTTATCTTCTCAAAACAATGTTATTCGTGGTGGCATTGAAAATCCAACAATTTAATAGCACAAATTACCATTTTGACAGCAGTTTTACAAATAAATAGATTGCTTCATCCAGCTTACGTCAGCCGTTGGTATATTTTCAGAATTGTGGCAATGCCATGATTTTTGCGGATGTAATTTTGTGAGCGACAGCAGTTCGGCTTATGAAAGTTTTTGCTTTTTTACTTTCCAAATACAAAGTCCGTGTTTTCAGGGCTGTCATGGGATTCATTCAAACTTGACAAGACTTCCAAATTTCATAAATCACATTGTTTTTGTTGGCACACCAACATGATATAACAGAGCGTCTGTTTTAAGCCGGTAGATTTTCCAACAATAAGCAATAAAACAACAAGGTTCTGCCATTACATTGCCTGTCCTTTACACACAGAGAGTGAGTAAATATTTCCATTTGTAAATGTTCCTTCAATTGGCACTAATGCAATCTTAAAAATAAATCGCATGTTCAACAATTGGCTGTATTTATTGATCGTCATGGAGAAATATGGCAGCGAATCGTTCCCAAAGGTGTGTTTTAGCAATTTGGGCCACTGTAGCACTCGTTTTCACAACTGCGACAATTCACATTTGGAACCAATGATTCCATAACACTGCCACAATTATGGACTCTCAACTAACACGATGCAAGGCTGAAGCACTCCTGTGTCCTGCGGAATTTAAGTTTTCCACGCCAAACTCTATTTCCACCACATGTGTAGGGCACGCGCCATAATGACGGTAACACGTGACAATGGTCTTCGTGAACACTGACCTTTAACGTCCCGTGAAAACAAAACGAGTAATATAACACCAATCAGAAACGCCGTCTATATAATTTCTCCTCTACTTTTTCATTAACAAAGTCATTTTAATTTGTTCATAAACAAGTTTTTTTTTTAATATGAAAGCGAATTTTTTTTGCTGTGAATTTGAGGCAAATGGTTTTAATGGATAGCTGTTACTTCCTTGTGGAAATGGTACAACTGGCTACAGTGTTGCTGATGATCACAAAAGCAAGCAAGCAAGCGATAAAAAAAACCATCTGTCATGCTGTGCTGGAGACATCCGGACTTAAGGAACTTGAGGATGTTTGTCATAAACTAACAGACCACTTTAAATTAAACTATTTTAACACTGAGTTAATGTGTTGTTGGACTTTATGGTGCCCATACAGTATAAACGAGCCCCTTAGACTGTAATGATATCCAAATCTGGCAACAAAACTGACACCTTTTTTACAAGGAGTCATGTTTGCATAGACCACAATACCTGCAGTCATAATGCAAACAAAAAACATAACTCTGATAATATATGTACTGTCCTTGAAGTTGATTGGTCCACACCCGAGACAGCTTTCCTTAGAGCCTAGTCTCACATGGGTTGGACCAGATGACGCCAAAAGGCGCACAACTCAAAGACAATGCACCATCAGAGTATGAGAGCTCGGGGTAAGCATTTACAGTGTAAGAGCTCGGGGTAAGCATTTACGCCAAAAGGCGCACAACTCAAAGACAATGCACCATCAAAGTACAGTGTAAATGCTTACCCCGAACTCTCATACTTTGATGGTGCATTGTCTTTGAGTTGTGCGCCTTTTGGCGTCATCTGGTCCAACCCATGTGAGACTAGGCTCTAAGGAAAGCTGTCTCGGGTGTGGACCAATCAACTTCAAGGACAGTGCACATTATCAGAGTTATGTTTTTTGTTTGCATTATGACTGCAGGTATTGTGGTCTATGCAAACATGACTCCTTGTAAAAAAAGGTGTCAGTTTTGTTGCCAGATAGAAGGGTAAGAAAACAATTATCATATTTTTTACTGGCAAATGAGGTTCCAATGGTGATATCCAAATCGTTTATCTTTTTTGATATGGACAGGACGCCAATGGTATTTTGTAAAACATTCAACCGGGAGAGGCTGTTGTAAATGCAAGACAACATTTTTCATATTTAATGGTATCAAGTTGCCAATTAAAATATGAAGTATCATTTCTCGAGTATAGCAAGCACGGTCGATTAACACACGTTTTTGCAATACAACCTAGGCAGCATTTAAAATAGGTAAAACATCGAACATACTTCAATGTACTTACCTAATGTGTTCACCATTGCATAGGACTTTTCATGTCATATTCTAACGACTGTGCTCGGCATAGCCTGGTAAATGCAGCACTGAATGCCAACTCAACCAAAACAACGCAGAAGGAACTTGTTTGTTATAACCCCTTTTTAGTTTAATGAATGTGACCGTTACCTTTGCTTTTGGCATTCGTTGTTATTATTCAAGCAAAGATGATGAATTAGTATTCAGTAGAAGAGTGACCCAAGGCACAGTGAGATAAAACTGATATGTCACAAGGCAATAGGAGATAACTAAAAGCACACTGTCGATAACACAACATTATACTGGCAAACAAAATGCAGAGTAAATATACATCCGTGGTTTTTTAGTGCATTTATTTTTACACCGCAGCACCATCAGTGGCCTCCCACGTCTACCCAGCGGAGTAAATTGTTCACACTTCATTCATTATTAATCCCCCACGCTGTTTAAAAAAAAATACCTATGGGTCCGTCCATAAATGACGTCACGCGATTTTGGACGATTTTTGACCCCCAACCTCGTCACACGGCGTCACAAAAAGTCAGACCCCCCTCAAATATGACGTCAGAAAGCTTTGCCCCCGCCCCCAAAAAAAAAATCCATTTTGAAAATAAAACATGCTTCAAATTACTTTAAACTATTGTCATTGTAGTGCGTATTTAATGTGGCGCTGCACTCTGATGTTGTGACGTCACATTTCTCACCCCCGCCCCCCTCGTCACACATCGTCACAAATGTCTGACCCCCCCACCCCCCTAGGTGCGTGACCTCATTTATGAACGGCCCCTATGACATACGTGGCAGGCTCTCATCTGTGGGTGGGTGGTGGGGCATGTATACTACCTGTGAAGCACAATCAGGCAGATTTGTGCAGCTACTTGCTGTGTGTATTAATATGTAAGGTCTGCGCATCATTGTGGGCATTTCTCGTGATTTTGTTGTGAGGCTGGAACATCTATCACCCCCGGCGTGTATTGTTTGCAGGATATTCTGGATCGTTCATGAGGGTAGGGTCTATGCAAAAAAAATAATGCTGTTCAGTGACCAAGCGTGGTCAATAATATGTTTGACTGGATTGAAAGTGCAAAGAGACATCACGACCTCCCACACATGACATGAACTAAAAACAGAAAATATTGCAACCCAAAAGGTTCGCTTTTGCAAGTGTGCAGTGACATACAGCAAATATGACTTACACCACTCGTCCTGTACCCGTTAATATAACTGCCCACACTTTGTCATGGAACCTACAATGCCCTTTACGGAAATGCAACACAAGGACAGATAAGGCTCCTTGCACGTGTGCAGATCTCTCTGCTGGATCCAAATGGCAACTGTGAAAGGCCTATTTGAGCCCTATGTGGCAGGTGACACAGTGATATGATAAAGCTATCTCCCTCCTGATGACATACAGTAACAAATGGGTGATTTATTGTGATCCCTTTGCACTAGGCACATTTAATGAGATGAATACTGAGGTTCTAACCGCCTGATTTTCCCGAGACCTACGTGAGATGGTTACTCTGATGTTCCTGCAGTAGGAAACTGATGTGGTTACGTGATGAGATGGTTTCTCAGAGACCCGAATTAAATTATGTTCAATAAATCCATGCAGTAGACAGGCAACATGATGACTCAATGAAACTAAGATCTGAAATCCATGATTACAAAAGATCTGAAGGAGATAGTTGTTCCTGAGTAAGACCATCGTTAAGATGACAATATGATTAAGATCTCTCCCGGGGGTGGGGTGAACATCTGACACAATGGTACCATTTTTTCTGAGCTTCCGAGGACACCTTGTCAATGAGAACCCCGCTTGCACTCCACTCAACTCCACCACCGCTGGGCACCATCTACTTCTTCCGCTTGCCGTGCTGGTGCAGGTGGTGCCGGTAGCTGTTCTCCACGCACAGCACCACGAAGTGGCTGGCGCAGTGGTGCGTGTGCTGATCCAGCAGCCGCCCTGACTGCAGGGCCGAGGCCTGGCCCACGTCGTCGCTGCTGCTACGCCAGCCAGTGCAGCTGTGGCCATGCTTGTGGCGCCCTTGCCCGTCCGCGCCGTGCCACACCAGCTTGAAGGGCCTGCAGCGCACATCGGAAGCGCATGTCAGCATCATGCGCCGATAGCGGGCCAAGCGCTTTTGGGACTCAAGCAAATCATTTATTTTTTCATTTTGAGGGGTCGGGTTTATGCCCTGCAAAAAAATGGCAATTCAGAACCCGATATTGATTAAATAAGTTCAACAGAGTTAAACTTTGAAACATCTCTCAGTTATTGATTTCGCTTGTAGTGCCATTTATCATTAAATTTAAAATGATATTGGGGCTTGGAAGTCCTAGACCTCCTAGGAGACTGGATGCATCATTAGTGGGGATTCACAAAATCAAAGTAGTTAGCAAAGTGCCATGGGATCTATAAAGACAAAGAAGGATCTATTCTGGTTCCACATGCCAGCACCTGCCTTAACTTTTTTGGTCTTGCTCCAGACAGTTGTAAAATACGCTGTGTTCAAAATGTATGGTTATAAACACTGGCTACTATAATCATGACTCGTGAGGAAGACCCACTGCTTTAGCCAACTCACAATATTTATTTTTCCAAGTAAGTCGGTTAATAAAACGCTCCATTAAAATGGGAAACTCAGGGGTAGGGTTGATGGATCATGAGACGATTTTGTTGTACTGCCACCTGTAGGCAATAGGTGGTATCTATAGGCGGCAGTACAGCAAGTAGACATTCAACTATCCATATTCTTGGTTCTTTCGGTAAAGTCACATATAAGGGAAATAATAAAATAATAAAACATAATAAAATGAAATTCTCACGTTTCGGCCACAACGCAAGCAGCCGTCCGTTGTGGCCGAAACATCGTGAGTATTTAATTTTATTATGTTTTATTTTTATTATTTTATTACTTCCCTTCTACGTGACTTTACCGAAAGAACCAAGAATATGAATCCCTGCAATCACGAAAGCTTTAAATCAACTATCCATGTGAAGTGCGAGCATTATCCCCTCCTATCTGTTTGTATCGGACCTGCGAGGTCATGAAATCAGTACTGACCACTTGGAGTCTGTGAGCACGTTGCCCCCGTCGAAGGAGTAGATGGGCGCATTTGGGTTGAAAGAGGCCCCGTCTCCAGTGAACAGACTGTTCCAGTTGAAGAAGAGCAGCTCGTTCTGTCAACAGAGACAACGGCGATGACGGCACAATTCATCGTTATTCTCTTCTCTTCCGAATGGCCTGCACATGTGCAAGACAAAACTTGGCCAAGTAAGAGGGTCAACGATGCCACCTGCCCACCTTTAGTGATTGGCCTATGGATGCATATTGCACCAAATTTCTATGTTATCCCTCCACATGCTAAGAAGTGATGATTTCATGGTATTGAAATATTTATTTTATTCTCAGAGCTGGCCATTGGTGATCAGTCTGAGGATATCAACTCACCGTACTTTAAAACTCAGTTTAGTGGCTGAACTCAGCAGTACTGGCTCAGTGCTCTGACCCATGAGCCAATGGGGGGGCTCCCCCCCCCCCCCCCCCCCGCTCACCTTGAGGTTGAGGATGGGCACCTGTGCAGCCTCATCACGGTCCACGATGGCATTAAGGTCCTGGTTGGGAGAGGCCAGGAAGGCTCGGAAGGTGCCGGTAAGGCCGGCGTTGCGCGCCTGGCGGAAGCACTGTGTGTCCGCGCCCCGCAGGCCGCCCATGCTGCCCATTATCGGCGTGTTTAGGGCTGCCATGTAGAGCTGCAGTGCCGGACCAGCAGGGTGTGCGCGCGAGGGTGAGATTGTGAAACAGCACACAAAGGAATATGAAATGTCAAAACAAGTCAAAGTGATTATTTTTCTGAAATTAAAAAAACGGAGGCAGAGCTGAGCCAGTGGTGTACATTACATATTCTGATGGCAGGATGAGTCTCTCCATTGGGCAACCACTGTGGACTTTATCAAAAAGTGGTAATCATGTCATCAACCTCAGAGGGATGAGTTCAATCAACCCCCATCTAAAATTCGAAGTCAGTCTTCCTTTTTGGACCACTGAGCCATTGGAAGGAAGGTGAGCATGCATCAATCGCCATGTCACACGTGTAGGTGTGGAGTGAGTGTGCGAATCGTGTTAAATTGCAAACTATTTTAAGCCCGTCTTTTACGCTTAATCACTAGTCACATTTAAAGTGTTATTTTGTAGTGGATGCCTGAGATCATGAAATATCCTTCGGGAACTCTTCCAGCCCTGAAATCTTCACGCGTTATTTCCGAAAACGGCCATAGAAAAGGGCACTTCAGAAAGAGGTGGATAGCCTTAATTTACATCCTGATAAGATATCATGGAAATCAAACACCTCATTTGCATTAGACACTTGAGTTTAAATGCATATGGCAACACAGCAAAATGTGTATTTGTAAACAAGATGGCACAATACAACATAGAGCTACTTTTGTTATCTGTAGACTCACAGTTTCATCATAACTGCAAAATAGCACCCTTTTATTCGAATGACTTCTTCCCCATGTGTCTATCGTCCTACATATACAGATAACAAATAAACTCAATGTGCCATGATAAAGAGCCATTGCCCGAAACGTCGCCTGTGATATAGTTTTCCTTTTAAGGCCGCAGTGCTATTGACTAATGTGCTGAGTTTCTTTGTTTAATCATTTGTGTTTGCGCAACACTTCCAATGCAGCAGTATCACCAAAGAAATGTGTTTGATAGATAGAAACATCACATGAATTAGCCTAAACTGATTAAAAACCCACGTATAACAGATTCATTAAATCTAGGCTGTAACCATCCACTCATTACGCTCAGGTTAATCTGAAGGTGGCTGACCATGATCATTACCAGCCACCAGATGTTTCGGTATCACTGCCAGGCACAGACAACAACTGCCATGACCCCCGTAGCAGCATGCAGAGCATGGCGTCGTAACAAAGGCCCTGGCTGCAGCTTGGACTCACGTACAGCATGCGAACGTCCATTTGTCCACAGAGTTTTTCCGCCGCTTTGCGCTGCCAAGCCCTGATCAGACACCTCTGACTGGTGATGTACGTAGGGGAGGAACTGCATGGACATGGAGTGGGGAAAGCAATTAATATGAACGTTATGATGCATCAGTTCATTGATTAAAGTAGATTTTTATGCTCATGATGCATAGATTGAATTGCGAGCGTGAGAACTGATTGTTGTAAACCGATGTTACATCGAAGTTAACGGAGCTGACTGGACAATACCAGTGATACGGACATTTCAAGCAACATAAACAATAAAAATGTAATAGACAAGATACAAATGAGACAATACAAGCGATATAGTTAATACAAATAGTATGCACAAGACGATACACATTTTTTGAAAGTACAGGCAAGACAAATAAGGCAGTACAAACAAGACAGTTTCATACAAATGACACAAATAGTACAAGCAAGGCAATATAAAAAGTTTTCGTGACTGCAGGGATTCATATTCTTGGTTCTTTCGATAAAGTCATGTAGAAGGGAAATAATAAAATAATAAAAATAAAACATAATAAAATGAAATTCTCACGACGTTTCGGCCACAACGCAAGCAGCCGTCCTCAGGTGAAGAAACAGAGCTGTCGGAAAGACAACGTCTTAATGAACATTGCTAAGCTTGGCAGCGTATTTTAAGCTGGGTGGGAGGAGAGAGGCTCTTTCCGACAGCTCTGTTTCTTCACCTGAGGACGGCTGCTTGCGTTGTGGCCGAAACGTCGTGAGAATTTCATTTTATTATGTTTTATTTTTATTATTTCATTATTACCCTTTTACGTGACTTTACCGAAATAACCAAGAATATAATATAAAAACGGACAAAGTATATGAGATCCACAATACAAACAAGATACGACCGATGAGACTGCACAAATGAGACGGGTAATGAACATGAGAACAAGAGGGCAAACAAGGAAAACACAGGAGTAGAAGCGTAACAGGCAGAACTAAGTCAACAGTACGAATGAGATGAACAATACAAATGAGAAAGTCGATACAACTGAGACAGAGCAAATGAAAGAGTAGGTTAGGACGTGCCGCATATACACGACAGGTAAAACAGGGACACAATGCAATTGATTATTTAGCTAAAATCAATTGTCAATAATCACTATCATCATTGAAACTCAAGTGATTTCCTTCAAGTTTTCGTGCTAAAGTTAAAAAAACACATGACTTAAAGCTTTCGTGACTGCAGGAATTCATATTCTTGGGTCTTTCGGTAAAGTCACGTAGATAGGTTCAAAGAAAATAATCAAAAATATCAGAAAACTATGACGTTTCGATCGCAACGCAAGTGGTTGCCTTCTGAAGTCCGCTTGTGTTGCGATCGAAACGTAGTTTTCTGTTATTTTTTATTCTTTTCTTTGAACCTATCGAGGTGACTTTACCGAAAGACCCAAGAATATAAAACAAACACACTTACCAATTTCTCATTGAGTGTGTTTGGCTCAAATTCACCAATCTGAGGGTAAAGGGAAACACATTGTTAAATCACAGATACGTGTTTTACTTTTAATACTAAATACTTCTCTGGTGACAGTCTAGAAACACAAGGACCAAATTCTAAATTTAGACAACGTTCTTTTTCACCAGACATACAAATGCAATTGATTTTTTTGTATCTATAAGTGTTTTTTTTAGATGGTAAAGAGCATTGAAAAAAATGGATGTAACTCACAATAGTGGATATTTCTGTAATTCATTTACCCATCGAGAAATTATATTACATCTCAAAAGATGCAGGTCGGCTATTATTGATTTATAATAAAAAATTTTGGCTATTAACACTTGGTACAGCATGTTCCTTCTTGGTTCTTGGGATTAAAAACAAATATGTTCATTGCATCAACCCATTAATAAAATAACGCCTTTATAGTAATCTACTAAACATTACAGTAAATGATTACCAGCTAAATACAATTGCTTTGATTAGCACATAACCTACTGAAAACAAAGACCTGCTTTATCTATATTGAATGGTAAAATTACACTCGACAATAAAACAACATTAAGTCTGTATAAACATCCACAAGCTCTTTTTGTCAGTGGAATTTGAATTTAAATGATCCATAATATCTAACAGGGTGGTGCGTGGTTAGCGCACTGCTCACTGGACCCGGCTCCATTCGTGGCGAGTGATATTTAAGCTTGTCCTGGAACTCCCCCCTCCCGTACCCCCTTCACCAATCTGCACTGACTAGCATGGTGAAGTATGGTAAAACAACCCCCGTGCATGACATAGCTTGGGGCGGCCTTCATCCACTCAAAGATTGACAACAAGCTGTCAATTATGTTTCTAACCAATACTGACTATTGATTGGCACAGTACGAAAATAAACTTACTGCCAGCTTTCTCCATCCTCCAGGCACACAGAAGTAGAGATTCCCAGACTGGGTCACATAAGCCAGGGAGCCGTCTCGAGCCCTGTGGGAGACCAGCTCATGGTGGTTCCCAAACACAAGCACCTGCGCACACATGACCGCTCCGTGTGAACGTGCGCACCCATGTCACGAAAAGAAGGATAATGTTGGAGTTTCTGTACCGCCCGCTGCGCAAAAAAGGTCACAATACTTGAATTTGGTTTTCGTTAGAAATTGCTTAGTCAGAGGCCAGTGCTTGGCTGACAATTGTGAGGTTGTATTTTGAAATCCCAGAGGTGAACTTAGTCCTTCATTCCTTTGATATTGATACAATGATATATATGAAGTCAAGAGTGGTTTTCTTTTGGAGAAAATAGCCCGGCAATAGCATTTTGGCTCAGGGCGACAAACAGAGGTGACCACCACTCCATTCTTATATGAGTGGGTCAAACGCTTCAATTTTGAATTGACGTACAACAATATTTGACGTTAAATTGTGAGGTTTAAGTGTCCGTTGGCCACGTTTTTCTAGACTCATTGAGTTGGTGGTCTAATTGACGCAATGACCACACGTTAAGTTATTTGAGCTCGTGATCTGGATAATGTTGAGAGCTTTTGTACATGCAATGCACACATTTGTGTGTTGTGAAAGCTATATGGGGTTCAGTGATGGCAGAGTGGTTAGGGCATTTCACAAAAAAAATGGCCATCACAGTTAAATTTCCAGCCATGGGGAAATATCTCCCCATGACCGCAACATGCCTTCGGGATGCCTTCATCCAGCAGTGAATTTTCTTATAATAAAGTGCCTTGAGTAGTATTCAATGCTGCTAAATTACATATTACTACTAAATTCTTACAATGACTTATTTATTTGCACATTTATTCAATTATTTTCACTGACAACATTTTCCTCAAAAGAAAGCGAAGCATTTCTTCTCAAATCAGGAGAAGACAGGCATTTGCCAATATTGGAATAAGGCAACTGCCAGTTGTTATAAATAATTGCTGATAGTAGGGAGCCTAGGCCTGGCCTACCCCATTCCCAAGTGAACTCTGATCGCAGGACGCGGTAGAGCCATCAGGTCCCTGAGGGCCTTGAGGTCCATGCGGCCCAGGAGGGCCAGGTGGCCCTGGTTCGCCAGCAGAACCGGGGAAGCCAGGGGACCCTGGCATTCCGTGCTCCCCAACGTGGCCTCGTGGTCCAGGTTTTCCTGTCCGTAAAGCAAAGCACAAAGGCAGCAATTGTCGTCATTCTTCCGCATTCAGTGCATGCCCCTTAAGTCTCAGAACAAATTCTCAATGGCGCAGTGGCAAAGCAACAGCTTCATTGAACAATGCAAAATAATCCATAGATTTGGTTGGATTTTACTTACCAGGCACACCTACTCCAGGATTTCCCGGAGGCCCTTGGGCACCAGGGAGCCCAGGCTGCCCAGTGGGGCCCTCCAGGCCATAGCCTGGCTGCCCATTAGCTCCTGGGGTCCCTGGTATCCCTGGGGGGCCCATCACTGAATCTCCCTTGGGGCCCTATGGGATGCCATAGTTGCATAACAATTTTCACAAAAGTCATGGTTGCAAACTGTAATGGGGATGAGTAGGGTAAGAGGCAGGGATATAAAGAAAGCAGCACGTTGATGTTGAACAGATTTGGGCCTGCAAGCTCACACCACTGCCAGCGACATCGACATCTAAGACAGTTCCATATGCATTAAGATGTCTGAAAAATTATCAAATTGCCTTGCAATATGAAAATAATAGCTCTCTTTAAATGTTATTTCCTCTCTGTAAAATTAAATTTAAAATGTTATATTCTGATTTCATAATTAGGGCTAAACAAATCATATATTATTAACAGCTCCTGTACGGGAAAGAAGACAAAAGGACATTGCAGATACAGTATCGACTAAATACATTTCCAATTTTAATGTAAAGTGCTCAAATGCACCACAATCTCAGGACACTTAGTTGTAAAGTTCGAGATGAAATTAACTTTAAGAGAAACGATACGTTTTATGTATGCAAAGAAAGGAAATTTACACATACTTAATAAATAATTACATCCACAATTAAAGTAAAACAATTAATCATAAGCAGAGGATACAAAAATATTTAATTGGAGGAAGAGTTTATTTTTGCCGATGACGACGATAAATATTAACAGGCAATGATAAAAAAATATTATCATACAGAAATACAATTATACATTTCGAACTCAAATACTTTCATTTGGAACATTTGCAGCTTACAGCTCACCACCTTGTGTCACACAACATCCCTAGAAGATGATGTTACAAGTGTGTTTAAACTTGAATAAGCTTTTTTCATCCACACCTTTTATATGTCCTGCAAAATGTGTTAATTGCAATTTTAAAATCTTAGAAACGCAATAGCTGAAGTAGAAAAAAAACAAGTTTTGCTTGAGAAGATGTTTGTAACCTACATCACCTGTTTGTATCACCCCGTAGATATTAATGTTGAATAAATAATAATCAACCAAACATTTATTTTGATTCTCAGCTGAATTATTTCCCAAATAAAGTGAAAAAACCCCTAAAATATTTCGTATGATTTTAATGCAGCTATTGGTGACTGGGCTGAAACCATCAATCCAATGCACTTGAGAAGCTGTTTTATTATGAGTGGCTGCCCAGATTCAGACCCATGACTTCAGGGTTATGGGCTCAGTGCTCTGACCCCTGAGCCACCAGACCACCTCTTAAAAGGTTAAGATTTAATCAAATATTTAAGATTTGTATATACTTTGTAATTGGAATAATTGAGTAGTGCTGTCATGAGCTTGATTTGTGAGGGGACTGTTTTTCACAATGTCTATAATGATGCTGATAGGCTTCATAATTATAACCATTGATTATAACCATAATTATAAACTAGATTTGGTTTCCATCTGTTGATATATATAACTGCATTGATGTAGGTAGACTGATATATGCAGATTGTTTGGTTTTGTATATCCCTCTTCCCTTTCCCTTTAAAGTTCTCCTTTAATTTATTTTCACAGTTTCCACATTCAGTTGATTTATTGCAAGGGCCTCAACTCGGGTTCTTGGATTGATTTGTTTATTGTGACTTTTGTTTTTGATGCTCTCGGCAAAGGCACGGGCCTGCAATTACTTCTAGATTTGAAGCTTACGTGACTGCAATGATTCATAATCTTAGGTTTTTTCGGTAAAGTCACGTAGGTAAAAAATAAAAATCAATAAAAGTAAAATAAAAATCACGACGTTTCGGAGGCAACAGCTAACGTGCTGTGACGATTCCACCTGAAGACGGAGGCTTGTGTTGCCTCCAAAACGTCGTGATTTCTATTTTATTTTTACTTTTATTAATTTCTGCAATTACTTGTTTGTCACCACGACTGACCACAAGTGGTGTCCACTCGAGGGAGTGTTAGAGGGTCCCCTCTGGAGGGTGTTGCGGTCTACTTTCCCACACTGGCCAGATATCTTGGAATAGGTTTAATTCGCCACAATCTATACGAACACAAGTGACCTGCGGGATGACGAACCGTGGTGGTCCCATTTCTACTACTGGCTTGACAGAGGCCGAGATGATTTTAAGAAACTTGCACAATTCGTTCAACTGCTGCGCCGGGGAGATTGAACCGGCGATCTCTGAATTGCAAGTCCAGCGTCATACCCATTCCACTGTGGGACTATCATATAAAAAATGGACATGAATCACTTTTTTTGTTAAAGAGAGATAATAAAATATGAGCGATAACAATGCGTGTCATGTGTGAAAAGTGTGCTCACCACGGGCCCCATACGGCCTGTAGCTCCCTGAAGACCTGGCATTCCCGGCTCACCCCTGGGGCCCGCGACATAGGAGCCGTGTTCCTCCCCTGGCTCCCCTTTCAAGCCCATCCTGCCGGGGTCTCCTTTCTCCCCCTGCGTACAACGGGCACAGCATGAGCAGGCGAAGGTCAGCGTAGGCGAGAGGGAGCAGGGAGGGCGGCTGCCTCCCCTCCTGTGGTATTTTGTATAAATCATCTTAAGTGATATCAACCCTTAGATTACAATCTAGATTAGTTGTAAAGTAAGGGATATTTTCACTTGAGTGGTTTTGTGCGATCAGACATTTGATTTGAAAATGTTATATTTTTGTTAAAAAAATCACCCATTTTTATCGCTATCGGTATCATGTCATGTTAGACAATGACCCACAAGAATGGATATTATAGAACAACCTCTGAGATCCCTTCATTGACCTCTGGTCCGCACAGTAGCGGCAGCACTTTCGTACCCACTTTGCCATGTGATAGTAATGTTTGTTGCCATGACAGTCAAGTGATATTTCCATTCTCAGAGCTGGAATTCAGCCAAATTGAGGACAAGACCAAATTCTATATGATGGAATTTTTTTTGTGTGCAGCATCTCAGCCTAACGTTCTAACCCCTGAGTAACCCGACTATCTCCCCCTAAAAATCAATATTTTACGTACAATACCGACTATAATCACCCAAGAATGGTCAGTCCTTAACACTCGTGACGTCACTCCACATAGACCAGCCCCCCTAATTACAATTCATGAGCAGGTGACGTCTCCCAAATGGACACCCCCCCACCCCTCCTCACTAATAATCATGCGCAAGTGACGTCACTCCACGTCGATCAGCCCCCCTCATTAATAATCATGAACAGGTCACGTCCTCTACATGGATCCCCCCTTATTAATAATCATGAGCAGGTGACGTCACTCCACATGGAGCACCCTCCCCCCTCAGTGATAATCATTATAAGGTGACGTCCTCCAAATGGACACCCCCCCTCCCATTCATAATAATTAGCAAGTGACGTCACTCCACATGGGGGGCCGAGGCGCCTCCTCCTCGGCGTTAACTTACAACCCTCACTACAAAGGCAGAACCCTCACGTCATCAAGCGATCTCCGTAGCGCTATTGAGACATTAAAGTAAAAAGGACGTCATGATGAACAAGGGATTATAACCTTAAAATGAATTAGGTCTGTGTCACCGCCGCCTTACAAATTGCACACGAATTAATGCAATGAATATCACGTCGTGGTCTGCTTTTTGCATGCAAGTTTCAAATGTACTGCAATACACCCGTCCTTGGACGGGCAAAAGGCTAGTGTTTAATATTTACATAGAGGTTAGATCTCCTATTTACAATAGGCTACCTCTTACTCTCAGACATTTCTGGGCACAATAATATGAGCTGGTAAGGGGCAGTTGCATTGCCTTGTAGTTGTTGAAGTGAACGGTAGTGAGATTGCGCAGCCAACAAAAGCATTGGGCGTGTGATTGCACACCTACAGTGGCAGTTTAGCGGATACATCACTGTTACATTCTTATTTTAGAAATCAATGGATACATTTCAGAAAACCAAATGCAAAGCAACTTTGCATAGTCGCAAATGTTTTAAGATAGTTTTTGAAAAAACACTTTACAAAAAAATACTCTGCTCTGTAGGACCGATGCCTGAAACATTGGCCTCATTTTTACCTGAAAATGTTAAGGCAACATTCAAGATGATGTTGGTAAAATATTATCAGCCTGCACTTTCTACACCACTCAAAACAAAGCTGCTTAAGCGCAGTCTAAAAATACACATTCAGCAGCGGGTACAGAATGACTGCCGCTGCGGTTCATGATAAATGACTTACTTTATCACATGGACAGCTGCGTGTGTTTCTTGTCAATTCTAAAAAAAAACAAAGAAATTGTACTTATCAGTACAAAGCTACGCACATGTGTACTTGCGCTTAATTCCAATAAATGTTGCATGCAGTGTATGGAGGGCTCTTGTAGCCAATAACAGGAAGATGACTGAGATGTAACGTGCAGTCATTAAATTAAGTGAAACTTACCCATGTCAGAGTCCTTTGAGGTTTCCTGCTCCATCTTTTGAAACAATAGAGTATAAAGCAAACATATGAACAACTTAGCAAGAACAAACACAGGTAGGAATGTGGATTGCACAGCACAATACCTTCCACACTAATGAGATGTAATACAGTATGCATTGTACACTTTTGTGTAGTAATAGCTCGATGAATGAGCTTTTGTTGAGTGCAGGCGTTATCGATGAATATTACTCATTCCTGGCTAATGAATTCAAACCCGCTGGTGATCACAATTAAATTATAGTGCGAAAATCATCTGTGATCATGGCAAATAGTTATTTACGTATTCGTCACAGAGACGATCTCTCTCTCTTTGTGCCTATGCGTGTCCTCTCTCTGTGTATCTTTGTGATATCTGTCTGCTTATATGTCTGTCTATAGTTTTCTGGTTAGATTTTTGTTGCTATTTCTTTCTTTTAAACCTGATGATGATTGCTTGTGTTGCAATCGAAACGTCGTAGTATGCTATTATTTAATTTATTATTTTATCTTTATACGTGACTTTACCGAAATAACCAAAGAGCAATACAGGAATACCTTGCACTTTTGTCTGGTTAGGGACCAGAGCGTGGATGAATGTCAAAAATGAACGAATGTCAAAGCGGAGCCGTTATTTAGCTTGCAAATTTATGTTGGCCGGCGAAAAACGTACATGCAAATAATTACAGTAAATATAAAAACGTGCATGCAAATAACTACAGTAACTATGTAACACATGCGTGCGAAACCTAAATAAACAGAAATAAAAGAAACATAAGAATAAATAAACAAAAGTAAATAAATAAGCTAAACTAAATTAATAAACAAAATTGCACCTTTAAATATTTTGTCTTGCGTAAGTAAATACTGTAGTATTATACTGTTATCACAAAAATAACTACGAATTGTTTACAATATAATCACAGAAATAAGTACAGCATTAATAATATATGAATAAACACAAATACACAAGAGATGCTCACTGAACGACTTTTATTCAAAGACTGAATGAAAAAGATGGCGCGTGGCGTGAACGTCGTGGAAGGTGTGTGATGAAATCGGACGAAAGAGGAACGCGCGTGGACTAAATTTGAAATGTGATTATAATTAAAAACGGCCGAAAGAGCGAAGCGAAAAAAGCCAAGTGGACAAAAGTCAAGGTATCGCTGTAGTTGTCTTGAATGAATGACCTACTCAGGTATTGCCATACAAGTGGTCGCACAATGTGGTCAGGTGTGAATCAAGTAGGAGCCTCTTACTGAGCTGAATAACACGGGGGCACCTGGAGGTCCAGGAGGTCCAGGAGGACCTATTGGTCCGGTGCGACCAGGAGGTCCTGGCAGGCCCTGGACACACAATGGGGGCCGCACAGCCACACTAATAAGCACACGTGACCGGGCCTGCACTCGCTCACAGGTCAGCCTCTGCACGTGAATGAGCGGAGATCGAGCGGATGATGCCACCCGGATGGGGAGAAATGCATAAGTCAAAGACATGAGGCGTTATTATTGTGCCAGTGTGTTTTGATATACTGCATCGAAGAAAGACCAATAGATATGCTAAGTATCTTCAACCTGCGTTGAAAATTGGGGAGGCTTTCATCCAGCAGTGGAGAGATCATGGTTGATGATGATGATGTCGGTGGGTGTCAATCTATAGTTCAAACCTTAAAATAAATTATTCTAATTTACATCTAGCAATATTGATATGTTAATTTCCTCGCCTGGTATGTAGGAGGTCGTGGGTTCGATTCTGACCCCGACGCCTGCTGTATATTTGGGGTATCCATGTCTCTTTCCCTGTTGTCATGTGGGGTTTTCTCTGGGTCCTCTGGTTTTTCCCTCCACATTTAGAATCAACATTACATGTTTAGGGTATCTGGTTGCTCTGAATTTCCACATGATAACGCCACTTCGTTGAGCTGTCATGTGTGGCCAGGTCACGTCTGAAAAAGGGCGCTATAGCTCAGTTGGTCTTACCTGGTAAAATAACAAAAATAGTTTTAGTTTGAAGGCTCACGGCATTTCATCTCCGCCCCTCTGCTGCTCGTCCCGGAAAATCTGCCTGTGCCCACACTACCAACCTCCAACATTGCATTATTATTTATTATTTATGCTTGTTCATCCAGGAAAGCCCTTCTGAGTCTCAAGACTCGATTTCACGATGTTCCTATGTGTAATCCCAATTGAGTAATTAGCACCTATCTATTGTGTTATTTCGAATGGGCCTCATCATGCACCAGTATTGTAAATGCTAGAGAGAAATAAGCATCGTAAATGCTAGGCCACATTCTCGGATGAACAAGAACCACATTCTCGGATGAGAAATAAAACATAAAATCTCACAATTTGTACTTTGTTCTCATAAAATGCATATCACAAGCGTTCAAATGCCACTCCATTTGTTGAATTTGGTGTTATATTCGCAGGCAAACTGGTATACAAATCATAACCGTAGATACAAATCATAACAAAAGATATGTTCATAACGATGTGAATAAATCAGTGGTGAAATATTTCATGATGGAACAGCAGACGGTTACAAAGTGGCTTGTAAATCACTCACGCCCTTTGAGCCTGAGCCCAGCCCAGGGTCTCCTTTCTGACCCTTGAGTCCCTTCGTCCCAGGTATTCCCTGCACACACAGCCGAAGCAAACAGTAAATGACACACGTGCACTCTATATGCACACACACACATGCGATCAAAGGTTGGTTACAATCAGTCGCACTGTGGTGAGAAAATTAGAATCATCATAATCATCAGCAGCAGTTTCAGCCATTATCAATCCACTGCTGGATGAAGGTCTCCATAAGCCATCATTTTTTCTCATGGTGCCACAATGCAACAGCCCATCTATCAACTGCTAATGGGCTGATTTGATGTTCCATCCGTTGGCTGCCACTCCGTTGCTACTCTCGACCACTGTCCATCATCCCATTTAGTGGCGTGTCCTGCCCAAGCCCATTTACTTTATTTTCTTTTTCATTGAGCAAGAGCCGGGTACAGAGCACGAGGTGTAAAGGGGAGGGGGGGTACTGATGTTCCGCGGACGACGAGCCCGAGGCCAGGTGTTCACGGGACAGGAGAAAGGGAAGGAGGTTGGACTGCCTGCCCTGCTCACATAGGGGGCAACGATCGGGAGCATGGTATTGACCCCATGCCTATCCATGGAGTAGTATATATCAAGAGTCCGGGTCCCCATTTACTTTTCTAAAGTAAAAAAAAAAATACCATCAACTTGCATGTGCCTCCTAATCCATGTGTTCCTTTTTTTCTGTTTCTCATAATTTTGTCCCACAACGGTGATAAGATACATATCTAAATTTGAAATTGTTGTACAAAGCCCTTTCCTGTTCGTTTATAACTACCAAAATCAATCCTGTTATTTATGGGTAGGATTCAAGAGTATTATGGAGTCTCTTATTAACTGAGATAGAAAGTTGCCACAGTCCAATGGCAATAATTCTAAAATTAATTTATTAAATCATGTTTAGCCCTCATGAAACTATGCTCTGCTCTTAAGTGAGTATTGAAGATAGGGTGGTGTATTTATGTTCCATTCTCATGGCTGAGATATAAGCGTTACCCCAATATTAATACGCAAAAACAAATTTAAAGCAATGGCCACTTCTAGTGTGTGTCGTAATCAGATGTTTTGTGCTGAGCTTGGAAGGGTTCCCCTTGTTTATACTACAGCACAGCAAGGCAATAAGACATTCCAAACAAATTAAGGGTAAATTAGCATATCCATTAACGCGATAAATATATCAGTTAATACCGTGGCTCAGTTAATGCTGTGGCTTCTTCTCACGTGTAATATTACAAGCAGCTATTTTTAACAAGTGCTGCCAGGAGGTGGAGTGTGTGAGGCCAAAAGGCTCATTCCTCCATCTTCGTGGGGTCACCGGTGCACCCCGACGCAGACCGGAGGTCACGTGCGTGATCGATTGCCTTCGACGCGAGTCACATTCAAAAGTCGCAGAGGTGAAGGGTTCAATATTGCATTAATGCACAGCGCAACACGAAGCCACTTCATGGCTCCGCATGGAGGAAATGCAGCCCAGTGCCACACTGTGTATATTATTCTTTTGGAATATGTATTGTGTGGTCTTGCAATGTGTACATTTTAATAAGCAGTACCGGGAATTTCGTGACTTCAGAAGTGCATTTTAGCTACTTTTAATAGATGGATACTCATTACTGTAATCATGAAATAGATTTTTTACTTCGACATATTGTATCAATCAATGAAGTCTCTAATATAGAGATATATAATATCTCCACGTTTCATCTTCTTGGTTCTTTCGGTTAAGTCACGTAGAAGGGAAATAATAAAATAATAATAATAATAATAAAACATAATAAAATAAAGATTCTCACGACGTTTCGGCCACAACACAAGCAGCCGTCCTCAGGTGAAGAAATAGAGCTGTCAGAAAGACAGCGTCCCAATGTGTCTTTCCGACAGCTGTTTCTTCACCTGAGGACGGCTGCTTGTGTTGTGGCCGAAACGTCGTGAGAATTTTTATTTTATTATTTCCCTTCTACGTGACTTAACCGAAATAACCAAGAAGATGAATCCCTGCAGTCACGAAAGCTTTAAATCAAAATCTCCACCTTTCTTTATAAGGGGGAGGTACCCAGACAAACTGACTATTCATCCATGCTGAGAAAGCAGTCGTGCATTTAGTTTAATGTGTGTCTAAAACCATTTACTTATTTTATGCACTTTTAAAGCAATATTGAAAACTCATTTCTTTAAAACTAATGTTTGTGTTTAGGTTTTTGTCCTTCCCTCACACCTCCAATTAGCATGGTTGGCTACACAGTTTCACACGTAGGCTTTCGCGAACAATATCATGCATAATACAAGTTTTTTTGGGTTAGATTGCGTAAATATATAAATGGGTCATTAAACCCGCCACCACCTGACACAGCCAATTAGTAAGGTTTGTCACGTAAACAGAACATGCCGATTCGTTACTAGTACAGCACACCGGTGTATTGGAGAGCAAAGCCACAATATTTAAATTCTGAGAACGACGTTTCGAAGGGAATTACAACTAGCTTCATCAGGCGACAGCCAGGTTTGTGGAGAAATCCTCTTGTTTCGTACCCCTCTATTTAAGCGCTCCTTGATTGGTGCACTGACGAGGTCACACACTCGCAGAGCCGCCAAGCTCTTGCAACGATCACATTCTCCAGCAACCACACACTGGTGACTGAAAAGCTGGAGCTTGTGCTGGAGACCCTTGCAGAACAATTACTACTGCCCAGCCCAACTCTCCACCCAGAGCATCTTGTTATTGCAGTCAATTGGTTTTGTAACTTCTGTGACGCTAAATGCATATGCATCCTGCTCAAACAGTGTACTCACCTTGTATTATTTTCTATACCAGTATTTTTTCACCATTCAAGCCATTGCTTAATCAGGAAATAGCATAATTTATCTGTGACTGCTTAATGATTACCTTTGTCCGTATGTAATTAACAGACTTGTGTGGAAGTTCTTATCACATCAATGTGATAATAATGTATTATCACAGTTATAATGTATTGTTATCACAGTAATATTTCAGAGATGAAAATGTATTAAGTTTATGTATTTTCCAAGAATTACAATGGACACTAAGACCAACGTTGGAGCCAAAGGTTTGTGTATGGTCGATTAAGATACATTGTACCCATAGCCTTACACTCCACTCAGAATGTTATGTTGTCCCTTAGACTAACAATTTCATCATAGACTTACATTGGATACATCAACTTAGAGGGGTTCCATACGACCAATGTTGGACCGTTGACTTACATAGGTCTTATAGACCAATATAGGACTCAAAGACTAACATTGAATCCATAAACTGATCTTAGATTAGACCCATAGACTTATCCAGGAAAATGTATGTATATTGGACGTATGGCTAAAACATGGGTTATCGAAGTACACAGGACCCAGAGATTTACATCGCGTCCATCGTTTAACACTGGGCCAATTGGCAAAACATATACTTATTTAGGACATATATACTATCATAGGTCCTTTTTAGACTAATAAAGGGACCATATACGTTTGAGACAGCCGATTTCTCTGGGGTCATTTTGAGACCTTAGGAGCCACACCTACACATGTAAACGCTCCATAATTACTCCTGTATTTGTGTCAATCCACCCAGTTTGGTTGATACTTACAGAGGGCCCGCTGATACCTGGCAGTCCTCGCTCTCCCTTGGGCCCAACAGGCCCAGCAGGCCCAACAGGCCCAACAGGCCCAGGCAATCCCTACAGCAAGCATGTTATAGGAGGTGAAACACTGCACAATATTCCTTATGCATATTTATTCGTAAACACATGACAGCCCATTGTTGCAAGATATCTATATTTTACGATGGAAATTTCTGAAGGAAATTTAGGCTACACGCATGCCACTATGAACCTGTCATCCTGAATTTCATTCCAAGCCATGGCTAACATGAGTGGTCAGTGATATTAAAACCAGTCCTGGGTCTTTCACGAACTTATAGTAAATTGTCTTCAGTCTTTCACCATCTGATAATAATTGCCAATGGCTGCATATGATTATTTTATTATTACAATTAAGAAAAGGGTAAAACAAATATTTCTTACCGTTATAACTAGCCTTAATAATTATTATCAGAGGATGATTAAAGATGTCCTCGACACATTATATCAAAAGCATGACAGCAATATACATTGTGATATAACTATTATTTCTATAGACAGTAAATATACAATAAACGACAAGAATAAGTAGAACATATATTATCATGCTTGTCAAGAGGTGCTGCATTTCAGTGATCATTATGGGAGTGTTATGACACAACTACTGTATATAAATACACAATTATAACTTTACACAATAATATAATTATTATTCTTGGTTCTTTCGGTAAGGTCACGTAGAAGGGAAATAATAAAATAATACAAACATAAAACAATAAAAATTCTCACGACGTTTTGACTGCAACACAAGCAATCATCATCCGGTGTGAAATCCACAGCAAGAAAATTTGAAAAAAGTGGCGGATTTCACACCTGATGATGATTGCTTGTGTTGCAGTCGAAACGTCGTGAGAATTTGTATTGTTTTATATTTTTATTATTTTATTATTTCCCTTCTACGTGACTTTACCGAAAGAACCAAGAATATGAATCCCTGCAGTCACGAAAGCTTTAAATAAAAATATAATTATTGCTAACTGTTCTGCCCCACCGCAGATATGGGGGTGTGTTTACACAGGAACTTCCTGATATGGTGTTGAGTTTGGTCACGTGACCAGGAAGTTACGATTTAAGATTCTCTAAGCCATTGGTCCCCAACCTTTTTGGCACCAGGGACCGGTTTCGTGGAAGACAATTTTTTTCACAGACCGGGGGGGGGGGGGGTTCATCATTGGGTCTTTCCCCCTTTTTAAAGAAGCTCTCCAGCGACGTTTGTTTTTTACTCATTGTGGCTAGGGGTTAGCAGCTTGTGGGCTTACCAAAACTGTGACTGAGACAAGTGCGCAGTGCGGGAAAGAGGTGCGGACAGAAGTGGTAAATAAAATCATGGGCGGGCCACGCGCGGACTCACCGCTCACCTCCTGCTGTGCGGCCCGGTCCCTAACAGGCCACGGACCGATACCGGTCCGCGGCCCGGGGGTTGGGGACCCCTGCTCTAAGCCACGAGGCAGTTGTGTCAGCCATTACACAGAGTACAAAATGGAGACACAAATTGTGGGACTTTAAGAAGCATTGTCTGGAAGATCGATTATTTTCTTATAATACTGGGAATGCTGTTATAATGATAGTATTGCAGTCATAATGCTGTAAATGCCTTTATAATTCTGTTAAATTGTTATGATAGATATGAGGCCTAGTTAACAACGAAGCCTGACACTTGCATTATTGTGAAGTTACTTGTAGTTGGATAAGTCGAGCCAGACTTGTGCCCATGTAACTTTAATGCGATCTTGAGAGCATATATGAAGAAGTATCTCATCCACAGGTCAGTGTTATATGCAGCATGATACATTTAGGCTGCAGTATGGTGATTACACAAAGTGACCTTATTTAACACAGTAGCTTATTCTCTTGTTGTACCTATTGTTGAGAATCATGTTATCTAAGACAATGTTATGGTGCTCCAGTATTCATTCATTGTATTGATATTGCAAGTATTAATAGATGCTGTATTTTGTGCTGTGTTTTTTCATCAGTTTTACCTTGTTCTATTCATTATATGCATCGGAGTCGGATGTTCACCCTGGATCTGAAAGTTTATTGAATGCGAGGTTAACTACTCGGATAGTGGTGCAATGCAGCGCACAGCGAGGCCAAGACACTAACCTTAATCGATGTGCTTGGTTTAGCCCCAACTGAACTTGAGATCTGAAATAAATTTTAATTAAAGAAAATGTTTACAATCTTTGTTCTGATGCAAATGCGTGTTATTACATACGTACAAAAATACATCTGAATGATTATATATACAGTCGTAGTACCTTGTTGCATTTTCTAAACCGACACTCCTATTTAAGATATTTATACTGGAGAAAAAATGCTTATTTTGGTCTTGATTTTGATGAAGCATTCTTTAAAAAAAAGATAACGAATGAGAGTTAATATATAACACAGGGTATGTATGTTTGTCTGTTCATGGTTGTATTTTGAAATGGGTTATAACGTAATAATTAAATAGTGAAAAACGTCGTATTCTATGATTTAATTTATTTTCTTTCTAGGTGACTTTACCGAAAGAACTAAAGAGTAATTAAATAGTGAATTATAAATCAACTGTAATGTCAATACCAAAAACCTGCAAAAACCCATAGATTGCTCACAACAACTCTATGCCCCCTGTAGATAAAGGGAGAATGACTAAACAGTTTATAACCGTATTGGGCATGGTTATACCAAGAAAAGTTTGCAAAAGTCCTCTATAAAATGCCACACAATGGCACCGTAGGAGTAGGTTTGGCAACGATCTTGCTCGGCATAAAGGAGTAAGTGAAACGACCTTTTTCCAAGTCATGTGGAAACCCAGGATTCATACAATAGTGGCAGGCATTAGCTAATAACTGCATTAACTACAGTACATTATAATATTATTAGACAGTCATGGTATGGCCCAATAAAATATTGCATCAAATATACATAAAACAGTTTCTCGAAGAGTATTTTGAAATGAAGTTGACGACTTGTTACAATCACTCTAAACATTGTACAAGATTACAAGATCTCAGATTGATGTCCTGACAATTCTCAAACATAAGACTCCACCTTGGCCTAAAGTGCCATGTAGGCATTTGTGCAATCCAGCCACCCACATGGAGATTAAAGTCACAGATATAGGTCATACAGAAGAGGGTAAACAACTTACCGGTACCTCCACGACACTTCCGGGAGGTCCAGGAGGCCCGGGAAGGCCTTTCAAACCAAGTGGGCCCTGAAATACAAATGCCACTAGTTAGCTTTACAATAATGGTACATGGCAGGGTTTGGCAACCTCCGGCTCCGGAGCCGCATGTGGCTCTTTAAGGACTGCTTTGTGACGCTATTTATTAAGGACCACTATCTCGTATTCACATGCCTTGCAGCTCTTGAAATATTTAGTTTTTTAAATCCAATTCGAAAACATTGGCTTTTATTATTATTTTGGTTGCCAACCGCTAGAATAGTGTCATGTTCTTTTTTTCAGTCGGTGCAATAATGAACAATAACCATATCAGGTATTAGTACATCTAATCGGCATCATCATTGGTTAACTGCAGCTCAAATAATAAGTTCTACAAGGTGTGTGGTGAAGTTAGGAGATGTCCATGCACTCGAAATTTGAAGGCCTGAAGACCAGAATCGGTGATTTCACCGACAATGTTTTCAGGGAGGCAGTTCCCTATCTGGACAGCAGAGTGAAGGGAGCTTCTGTCCAGGGAGCAATGTTCTGGCAACTGGGGGGCAAGGGCATGGCTTGGCAGGGTTGACCATGTGACCTTGCTGTCAATGGTAACACCGAGGATCTAAAGCTTGTTGGTTGATGCTAGCTGACAGTCACCAAAATAGGGATCCAGCTTGGATGGAATTCTCTTCCGAGATAGTATCTTGGTCTGGCACATTGATGGTTCGAAAGTGATCTTCCATTTGTCTGCCCCGATGTTCATTTTATTAAGATCCCTGTTCAGGCTAGTTGGCACTGCATTGCAGGTGCTCCTATTGGAGCATAGAGGGTTGAGTCGTCAGCGTAGAGGTACAGCTGAGTACTCGCAGGCATCGACCAGGTCGTCAATGAAGATGTAGAAGAGAAGTGTATCGAGAATTACGTATCCTTGTGGTACAGAGGCATTGGTGGGAGAAGGTTATGATGCCTGGCCGGACAATACAACTCTGATGGATCTGTTGGAGAGGTAGCTCTGCAGCCATGTCATGGAGCGGAGTTTGGCATATAGGCCGTTGTGCCACACTTTGTTAAAGGTTCCTTTGATGTCCCGAGCTATGGCAAGACTTCTTCCCCCTTGTCCAGGGAGGTGTTCCACCTCTGCCTCTGTCCACCTAGCATGATGCATTTCTTCACCACAATCGATGGTGCGTTGAACTCTGAGTACTTTCACCTCTTTCCAAGCTGTTTGGCCAGCGTGAAAAAGTAGGGCAAAATACCCTCGAGAGGGTAATTCCAGAGCTTCTGCAAGTGGAGGAAGTTATTTTGCCAAGCAGTGATGTGAGCAAGCAATTGCAGGGCGACACCTGTATCGTTCACAATGTACTTGACTGAATAATGCATTGTTGCTGAATTAATTGACTGATAGGCAAGTATGCCTGGCACCCAGCTAATGGAGAGAACATTTGTTGGTTGCAACACACAAATTAATCAGAGGCCCGATACGCCTTCAATCCAGTTGGGTATTAACAGAATACAGCTTGCATGGAATGGAAGATGCTCAAGTGGTGCCAAATGCATACATTGCTAGCTTAAGGAGATTGGTGCATCACGATCCAGAACAAATGCTGTGAGCCTCTTGTACTCATTAAATTACGTGATGTAGGTTGTGTCATTAATTTAGTACACACCTGAACTCCGGGTGAACCTTTGCTTCCCTTTGGCCCCTGAAAGAGATCATTAGGTACATCAAATATAAGTGCGTTTCCCCATCATATAAGAGACACAGTCAAATGCATAAGCACAATGCCAAATACATTTTGTAAGGAATGCTGTGCCTACATGGATAAACAGCCATATAGATCTTGATGAGAACAAAAACTGTTCAATTAATTCCTTGACATTGTCTGTACAGTATTATATGAATGGCTCTATGATCTCTCTTTCATGGAAGCATTTGTAAGTCGGTTGACATTCATTAATCTTTTCATTTCACTCTGGCTGCCACTTTGGAGTAAATTAACAAATAGGTATTATTTTTTTGGTATGCAGTGGCAAGGTTTGCATAATAGCACTGCTTGCTTGGCTGATTAATAAATGTCCATTACTTTGTAAATATTGTCTGTCGACCTTTGCATTGTGTAACTACACATGGATGTGCATTCATTCTACTACAACAGATCCAAAATGCGTCTGCACGTTTCATTTACAACCTACCACACTGCTCCGGCACCTCCGCCCCTCTTATAGAAATGCACCTGGCTCCCCATTTACTACTGCTGTCTGTTCAAGCTCCTTACGCTAGTATATACATCTCTTCATGGCCTTGCCCCACCTGACCTCACTTCTCTCGTCTCGTTTGTTTTCCCCCCCACCCGCTCTGGTCTCAATCTCTCCTACTCCTAACCATTCCCCCCTTCTCCTTGTGCACAATCCTGTTTTCTTACTTGCCCGTTTGTAATGGAATAAACTTCCCCTTCACGTTAAGAGAGCACCCCTCCCTGTCTAGTTTTCACTCATCCCGCAAGCCTCACCTCTTCTCCATGGTCCATCCTTCCCTCCATCCCGAGGTACCCCCGTAATTCCCATACCCACTAACCTCCCTCCCCACACCCCATCTCTATTGACCATATCACTTTTATCTACCCTCATTGTACCACTCATAACCCTTGTAAAGGGCCTTATATAAAGGCGCTATATTAATGTAGGATAAGATGAGCAGGGTTCATTGCATGACAGTCAAACCAATATTTGAATGATCAGATCTGGAATTTAGCCAAATTAAGCGCATTACTAACATTAATAAGATGGATTTTTTTGTGTGCGGCCATTGATGACTGATCTGAGAAAATCAACTCGGTACACTTGGGGACCTCGTTTAATTACAGGCGGATGTCTGGATATGAATCCAGGACCACAGCAGTGCTAGATCAGTACCCTGACCTCTTAGCCACCCAGCAATCTGATTGATTTCTAAAATGTATTTTAAAAATATAATTGTAGCAATTATTGCTTTTGAAATACATATGTGGTAGAAGGGTTTAAAAAACCAGCAGCCTACCATTTAAATGAGTAGGGTCAAGTATGGAAATGTATTATTTAACTCACTATTAAGAAAGTATGACAAGCGCAGGCTGTCCATGCTCCTCACTGGTGCGATGGTAGCATGCGCAGCTGAGCAAACACCTTCTTTAAAGATACTTTATGAAGGTTTTGTTGGCTATGCCAAAGGGGTTGGGATGCTCACCTCAGCACCCTTTAATCCTTGCTTTCCTGGTATCCCTGGTGGCCCCCTGATCCCCTGAAAAACATAGAAAGCAAACAAACACGGCTTGAGTAGGGTACGAATATAAGACAATAATAATAAAATGGGATCAGTTTGGCAATTGCCCACACTGAAAAATAAAGACCTTTGCCCCTTGCAAATGTAGTATCTATCCGTTTCCAAAGATTTCGATTTAAAGCTTTCGTGACTGCAGGGATTCATCTTCTTGGTTCTTTCGGTAAAGTCACGTAGAAGGGAAGTAATAAAATAATACAAATAAAACATAATAAAATAATTCTCACGACGTTTCGGCCACAACGCAAGCAGCCGTCCTTCTACGTGACTTTACCGAAATAACCAAGAAGACCTTTCCAAAGAGTTTGCTTTCCCAAACATCAGGCATGCCACAAAACAATTCCTTAGCACATTGATTCGTCTTAGTACACAATTACCAACCCCAACTCTTAGAGTTATTAAACACATTAGCTATGGCCAGTGGGAGTTAGTTTTAAGGATCTGCAAGACAAGCCTAGCTTTGCACTCTGCTATAGCTGTTTCTATAACTGCGCAATACATTCAATTAAGCTGCTACGTTTTTTTTATTAAGAGGTCTACTTTTTTTGATAGCTTTAAACTGTTGCAATAGCAGCTGTTATAACTTTTATGGAAGGCCGATTTCTCACAGAATATGTGACTTTTTACAGCTGACAGATAGTAGGCATAAGACGCAGAGCACACTTTGACTAATGCTCGTAAAATGTGTTCTGGGATGTTTGTTGTTTGCAGTTGAATTTGTGAAACAATTATTGCCCAAAAGAGAGGTAGGCTAACTTTTTTTGCCAACAATGCACAAACTATCTGTGTCAGTGTGGAATCTTCTTAGCTTATTGTTAAAATAAAAACATAATACACTATGCTTCCTGCATGTTAACATATTGAGCTTATTTTTTAGAATAATTTAAAAGTCTATTTGTTCAAATCAATTTATAGACACGTTGCAGGATAGTTGCATTGTTAGATCATCAAGCCATATTTGGTTGAACCTCAGTTCTCCTGTTGATGTCACAATAATATATTAGGTTCACAAAAAGCAGCCTAAGATCCATTCCACTGGTCTCTAGCAACTTCATTTCTAGGTGCTATTTCCAAAAGGTTTTATCTGATGTTCCGAGGGCGTTGGGTTACTCGCTATAAATGGTGGTGAATAAACCACAACATTTTTGCAGGTTGCAGTATAAACTTAACAATGCCACAGAATACAACACTGACATTTTCCAATTTTAACACCAACACACGGTTTCACAGCTGACTCATGTTGTTTTTAAACATTACACATGTCGATGGCCAAAGGTGATGATGACATCATGAGTTGTTTGTAACGTCTGGGTAGGTGGTAACATCAGTGCCCAACTGCGATAGGAAACGTATAACTGTCATAAAGATATTACAACCACATGCTATCAGTGCAACAGCCCTGTCAGGTATTTTGATTTGCATTTCACAAGAGCGCGTTTTAACGAAAATTTCTTGAAATACGAAACAATACAGAATCTCAATATTTATGCAAACAAACTTTAGAGCAGTGGCTTCCAGCCTTTTTGGATCGCTGTCAACCCTCACCATACAATAAAAAAAAATATGGTGTCTTGTGAAGATAATTCTAATGGCAACAAGACCGGGGACTACTCCTCAAGGCCTTGTGGCGCACCTTTCTTCTGTGATCCACATATTGGGAACCACTGCCTTAGAATATTCCCTATTCGTGTAGATCAACTCCATTGAAGTTGTAGATGTCTGATTGAGCTACTGCAACTCATGCATTCATCACGCTGCTTTTTGTGACCTTTGCACGACATACCCAGCCGCTGTGCATGGTGGTGCATGTGTGAGCCTGTAAGAAACCAAAGCCACGGTGTGGATGGCAGAGATGGGTAGTCCTGATTTATAATCGGTACATGCTCCTATCTCACTGCTAGAGGCATTTTAAACTAAGTGAGAAGCTTGGTACGCAATTATTTCTCTCATTCTGAAAGACAAGTTTTGGATTAAGGGTAATATGCACCCATCTGTAAAATATATACTTCTAAATAATAATTAAATGAACAGTGCTTTGTCAATTAACTGGTCGATGAAGGTCTCCCCATGCCAGTGCAAGGTTGGCGAAGTGAAGGGGTGCCCATGACTACTTCAGAAAAATACTTGTCACTGATGTTAGCCGTGGCCAAGAATCGAACTTGGGTTGCCAGATTCACAGCAGCTAAACCGCTTATGCATGTGTAGTGGTTCACACAAAGGGAGACGAAGGTTTCTTTGGAGGCAACACGTTGATTTAGCAATTCAGCCCTAAACACAAAGGGGTATCTCCCATTCCACAGATAACCTAGGGAGGTCGTCTCTCTGGGCTAACCAAACCCGAACACACACTGGGGAGGCTATATTAGACCGGATCCCGACTCGGGTCCGGGTCTTGTCTTCGAGGATTTTCTTCCAGGTGACGACTTCATGTCTTCATTCATACAACAGCAGCCAGCCCTGTTCAGGGCTCGGCTTATATTCTCGGTGGGGGGCTCGTTCCGCCCCTAGCCACGCCCACCTTCTGGAAGCTCCCAGAAGGATCTCGATAGGACCTGTGGTCCCCCAGCCCTCTATTTGGAGGCCCCCCCCCAGTCGGTACCTCCAGTCACGTGTGCCGCGGGGACACTCAGAGTGCCATGGCCCCTTGTGAACCCCGCACCGTGCACGACACTCTCGCCCCCTAACCTCTGGGGGCTGGCACTGCACGTGGAGTGCAGTGCCATCCATCCCTGACAGGTCATCTCAGCCGGCCCCAGTGCAGGGCTGACAGTGGTGCCACTACACGTGTATGTTGAAGCTATACTATATATACTGTACCATGGGGAGTGGTAGTGTAGTGGTTAGTGCGCTGCGCTACGAACCCGGCGATCCAAGTTTGATTCCCGCTAACGGCCAACGTCAGTGACGATTATCTGAACCAGTACTGAGCCTCCCCTAGGTCGATTCAGCCTGAAATGAGTACCTGGTGCAGTGTGCAAATGTCACCAATGGGGAGAAAAAGGCGGTCAGGTGTAGTGCTTTACACCCACCCCCTCGTGTACTGTGCCATCCTTCATAGGTGTTCGCTAACAGCACTTGCCCCAAAAAGTATGTTAAGGCTATGAGTGGGATCTTTCACATATATACCATAGAATGATATTCCATTTAGCCATATAGATTGTTGGGAAAATTTATGTTAGAGAGGGCCTAGTAAGGTCACCATCATTCATAGTCTCACAATGCATCAATCCATCTAGCTGCTGCACAAGCTGATATCATTGCTCCATCTCTGCAGTGGTCATCCTCTCCGGTCCGTGTAAGCCTACGTACTTTGCTATAACTATTCAATAAGATTACTTTTTGCATTTGTTCTCTGATTCATGAGTTCCTCTTCCTGTTTCTCAGTGTAGTTCCAAGCATGCACCTCCCCATGCTTCTTTGCACACTTTTCAGATTTTGTCTTCATGTTTCCGATCTAATGTCATGACAGGCAATATGCACTGATTGAAAACTCTCTTTAGGTACTTTGGTACGTTGATTTTTATTATCAAGTGCAGATTTCCAGAAGCACTCCAACCTGCTCTCGCTCACATGAGATATGTACTGTACGTGTTATCGTCGTTAAAGTCCAAAATGCAATCGTACACAACTGAAAAATAAAGCGAGTTAAGTGTACATTCACCATTTATAACCGATCGACTGCACAGCCGTGTGACACTGCACCACACGGGTGGATGAACCTGTGCCTCTGTCAAAATGCTCAAGCATGTGTGGGCATGCATCGACTCTGCCGTGAAATTCTCCACGTAATTTGTGAGTCTACTCCCGCGGGACTGCTTGCTGCCATTAAGCTGTGTTTTCCCAGGAGGCGTCTCCTAGTTTTTGTGAACACAAGTTGACAATAAAATAAGGTTCAGGCTTGAACTTTGAAGCTATAACTACTCTGTAACCACTCTGCAGATGGTTTGAGTTGATAGATGGTGGTGGAAAGTGTGCTCAGGATTTTTATTAAATTTTTTAATGGCTGCCTCATGCCACTGCTGGTGGAAGGGCTCCACTCGAGGAAGTTCTACAGAGTCCCTCTAGAATGAATTGGCCTACTTTTCCACGCTGGCGAGATGTGTTTGAAGAAGAGATAGGCGTACACACACTATACTCCACCATATGCGACCTGATAATCAACTTCTGGTGGGGGGGGGGGGATTGAAAAAAATAATCCATCATACCAGGCTGGGAGAAGGAACTGATCCGAAAATCCTCTGAACTGTCCAGTGTGCGAAGGATTACACATGGCAGTATCCCTATCGCTATGTAGTACAGCCTAAACTACTATATATTTTTTTTTATTTTATTTTACCAGGTAAGACCCACTGAGCTAAATAGGTATTTTGTCAGAATGGATCTGGCCACAAATAATAGCTCAACGAAGTGGCTTATCACGTGGAAATTTAAAGCAGCCAAATACTCTAAAAGTATGGTTCTAAATGTAGAGGAAAAAAACCGGAGAACCCGGAGTAAAATCCACGCGACCACGGGCAAAACATACAAACTTCAAATATGCAGCGGTCAGGGTCGGGATCAAACCCACGGCCTTCTGCATACCAGGCCAGGTAGTTAACATCTCGCCACCGTGGCACCCCATACATTTCCAGCCAGCGCAAACATTACCAGGCACTCTGTCTTGTTGGAGAACCCAGTCAAAAAGTGAACTTACTTGTTCACCCTTGATCAGAAGAAATTCCTTGGTTATTTGTCATTTGGGTTGAAGCTTGCTGGGTATAGAATCGCCTACTTTCACTGTAGGAAGTACCGTTATTTTCTTTTCCTGTGCGTGTTAAACACATCCCGCCGTCACCCGGGGGAAACACTGCATGCTATATTGTGAATGATTGGTCATTCGTGTCTTGGTCAATTTGCACAAAATTGAATCATTACTGTCTACTTCTGCTAGATCACACGGTGTACGTAACTATTTGAAAATTTGAAAAGAAATCACAATATGAATGACGTTATCTGCAGGTAAGTGTAATCCCATTAGGGGTCATTGCTCAAATTAATGGATGGTGGGTTTTATTCAGCTAATGTCACTGAATTCAATGTGGTATTTTTTCACGAGTTATGTCCAGTGCTTAATTTCAGCCAGAGCAGTGTGAAATGCAGTTACATTAATTGTTTCGGAATACTACATCCACCTCGCCAAAAACATATAATTGTTATTATGGGGAGTGCTCTAGTGCTTATACCAATAATCCCTACTCCAAGGCAGCGTAGAAATTGAGTGAGAAATTAAGCCCTGATTGTTTTCCAGCACTGACTAAAGTTCCTTCTAAGATACTATAAAGACTGTAAAGTACATTTACTTTAATTTTATCAGGTAAGGCCCACTGAGCTATATAGATCTTTTTCAGAACGGATCTGGCCACAAATGATAGCTCAACAAAGTGGCTTATCATGTGGAAATTTATAGCAGCCAAATACTCTGAAAACATGATTTTAAATGTGGAGGGAAAAACCGGAAGACCCGGAGAAAAATCCGCGCAACCACAGGGAGATCATGAAAACTGCAAATATACAGGCGTCAGAGTCGGGATCGAACACATGACCTTCTGTATACCTGGCGAGGTAGTTAACACCACGCCATCGTGGTGCCCCCTAAATTACCAGCCAGCACAAAAAACCTTGCAAGGCACTCTCTCTTGTTGGAGAACCCAGTCAATAAGTGAACTTACTTGTTCACCCTTGATCAGAGGAAATTCCTTGGTTATTTGTCCTTTGGGTTGAAGCTTGCTGGGTATAGAATCACCTACTTTCACTGTAGGAAGTACCGTTATTTTCTTTTCCTGTGCGTGTTAAACACATCCCACCGTCACCCGGGGGAAACACTGCATGCTACATTGTGAATGATTAGTCATTCGTGTCTTGGTCAATTTGCACAAAATTGAATCATTACTGTCTACTTCTGCTAGATCACACGGTGTACGTAACGATTTGAAAATTTTAAAAGAAATCACAATATGAATGACGTTATCTGCAGGTAAGCATAATCCCATTACGGGTCATTGCTCAAATTAATGGATGGTGGGTTTTGTTCAGCTAATGTCACTGAATTCAACGTGGTATTTTTTCACGAGTTATGTCCAGTGCTTAATTTCAGCCAGAGCTGTGTGAAATGCGGTTACATTAATTGTTTCGGAATACTACATCCATCTCGTCAAAAACATAATCATTATTATGGGTAGTGCTCTAGTGCTTATACCAATAATCCCTACTCCAAGCCAGCATAGAAATTTAGTGAGTAATGAAGCCCTGGTTGTTTTTCAGCACTGACTGAAGTTCCTTCTAAGATACTATAAAGACTGTAAAGTACATTTACTTTAATTTTATCAGGTAAGGCCCACTGAGCTATATAGATCTTTTTCAGAACGGAATCTGGCCACAAATGATAGCTCAACAAAGTGGCTTAGCATGTGGAAATTTATAGCAGCCAAATACTCTGAAAACATGATTTTAAATGTGGAGGGAAAAACCGGAAGACCCGGAGAAAAATCCGCGCAACCACAGGGAGATCATGAAAACTGCAAATATACAGGCGTCAGGGTCGGGATCGAACACATGACCTTCTGTATACCTGGCGAGGTAATTAACACCACGCCATCGTGGTGCCCCCTAAATTACCAGCAAGCACAAAAAACCTTGCAAGGCACTCTCTCTTGTTGGAGAACCCAGCCAATAAGTGAACTTACTTGTTCACCCTTGATCAGAGGAAATTCCTTGGTTATTTGTCCTTTGGGTTGAAGCTTGCTGGGTATAGAATCGCCTACTTTCACTGTAGGAAGTACCGTTATTTTCTTTTCCTGTGCGTGTTAAACACATCCCACCGTCACCCGAGGGAAACACTGCATGCTATATTGTGAATGATTGGTCACTTGTGTCTTGGTCAATTTGCACAAAATTGAATCATTACTGTCTACTTCTGCTAGATCATACGGTGTACGTAACGATTTGAAATTTTTTAAAGAAATCACAATATGAATGACGTTATCTGCAGGTAAGCATAATCCCATTACGGGTCATTGCTCAAATTAATGGATGGTGGGTTTTGTTCAGCTAATGTCACTGAATTCAATGTGGTATTTTTTCACGAGTTATGTCCAGTGCTTAATTTCAGCCAGAGCAGTGTGAAATACGGTTACATTAATTGTTTCGGAATACTGCATCCATCTCGCCAAAAACATATAATTGTTATTATGGGTAGTGCTCTAGTGCTTATACCAATAATCCCTACTCCAAGGCAGCGTAGAAATTGAGTGAGAAATGAAGCCCTGATTGTTTTCCAGCACTGACTAAAGTTCCTTCTAAGATACTATAAAGACTGTAAAGTACATTTACTTTAATTTTATCAGGTAAGGCCCACTGAGCTATATAGATCTTTTTCAGAACGGATCTGGCCACAAATGATAGCTCAACAAAGTGGCTTATCATGTGGAAATTTATAGCAGCCAAATACTCTGAAAACATGATTTTAAATGTGGAGGGAAAAACCGGAAGACCCGGAGAAAAATCCGCGCAACCACAGGGAGATCATGAAAACTGCAAATATACAGGCGTCAGAGTCGGGATCGAACACATGACCTTCTGTATACCTGGCGAGGTAGTTAACACCACGCCATCGTGGTCCCCCCTAAATTACCAGCCAGCACAAAAAACCTTGCAAGGCACTCTCTCTTGTTGGAGAACCCAGTCAATAAGTGAACTTACTTGTTCACCCTTGATCAGAGGAAATTCCTTGGTTATTTGTCCTTTGGGTTGAAGCTTGCTGGGTATAGAATCACCTACTTTCACTGTAGGAAGTACCGTTATTTTCTTTTCCTGTGCGTGTTAAACACATCCCACCGTCACCCGGGGGAAACACTGCATGCTATATTGTGAATGATTAGTCATTCGTGTCTTGGTCAATTTGCACAAAATTGAATCATTACTGTCTACTTCTGCTAGATCACACGGTGTACGTAACGATTTGAAAATTTTAAAAGAAATCACAATATGAATGACGTTATCTGCAGGTAAGCATAATCCCATTACGGGTCATTGCTCAAATTAATGGATGGTGGGTTTTGTTCAGCTAATGTCACTGAATTCAATGTGGTATTGTTTCACGAGTTATGTCCAGTGCTTAATTTCAGCCAGAGCAGTGTGAAATGCGGTTACATTAATTGTTTTGGAATACTACATCCATCTCGTCAAAAACATAATCATTATTATGGGTAGTGCTCTAGTGCTTATACCAATAATCCCTACTCCAAGCCAGCGTAGAAATTTAGTGAGTAATGAAGCCCTGGTTGTTTTTCAGCACTGACTGAAGTTCCTTCTAAGATACTATAAAGACTGTAAAGTACATTTACTTTAATTTTATCAGGTAAGGCCCACTGAGCTATATAGGTCTTTTTCAGAACGAACCTGGCCACAAATGATAGCTCAACAAAGTGGTATATCACGTGTAAATTTATAGCAGCCAAATACTCTGAAAACATGATTTTAAATGTGGAGGGAAAAACCGGAAGACCCGGAGAAAAATCCGCGCAACCACAGGGAGATCATGAAAACTGCAAATATACAGGCGTCAGGGTCGGGATCGAACACATGACCTTCTGTATACCCGGCGAGGTAGTTAACACCACGCCATCGTAGTGCCCCCTAAATTACCAGCCAACACAAAAAACCTTGCAAGGCACTCTCTCTTGTTGGAGAACCCAGTCAAAAAGTTAACTTACTTGTTCACCCTTGATCAGAGGAAATTCCTTGGTTATTTGTCCTTTGGGTTGAAGCTTGCTGGGTATAGAATCGCCTACTTTCACTGTAGGAAGTACCGTTATTTTCTTTTCCTGTGCGTGTTAAACACATCCCACCGTCATCCAAAGGAAACACTGCATGCTATATTGTGAATGATTGGTCATTCGTGTATTGGTCAATTTGCACAAAATTTTATCATTTCTGTCTACATCTGCTAGATCACACGGTGTCCGTAACGATTTGAAAATTTGAAAAGAATCACAAAATAACAATTGCATAGTCTACAGGTGAGTGTAATCCCATGAGGGGTCATCATTCACATTCATGGATGGTTGGTTTTGTTCAGCAAATGTGACCAAATTCAATGGGGTATTTTGTAATGACTTATGCCCAGTGCTTAATTTCAGCCAGAGCACTCTGAAACGCTGTTCCGGGAATTGTTTTCGCATGCCACATCCTTCTCGCCAACAACATAATTATTGTTATTATGGGTAGTGCTCTAGTGCTAGTGCCTTACGCCAATAATTCCTACTCCAAGCCAGCCTAGTGATGGAGTGAGAAATGAAGCCCTGGTTGTGTTCCAGCACTAACTCAAATTCCTTCTATGACACTATAAAAACTATAAACTAAATTTTTTATTTTACCAGGTATGGCCCACTGATCGATGTAACGCTTTTTCAGAAGCAACCTGGCCACAAATGATAGGTCAACAAAGTGGTGTATCATGTTGAAATGTATAGCAGCCACATACTCTAAACGCATGTTTGTAAATGTGGAGAGAAAAACCAGAGGATCTGGAGAAAAATCCCTGCCACGACAGGGAGAAAGACACGCAAACTCCAAATATACAGGCGGCAAGATTGAACCCACGACCTCCTGTATATCAGGCGAGGTAGTTAACATCTCGCCACCATAGGGTACTACGGTGGCGAGATGTTAACAGCTGGTGAGAAAGTAACATCATATCCACCCTCACCTCTACATGTGCTCACCTGTGTTGCTGAAGGCGTGCTTGATGGTTCAAAGTCTCCCTTAATGGGGGGAAGCTCTTCCTCCTCCGACTTGCCCCCTGAAGGCCCTTAGAAACATGGAAGGGGTTTTTTGATTAATACAGGACTCACGCAAGCATTACCCTTATGGATAGTCTGTGACTGCCGGCGGCCTTCATGACCATATACGTCTTAGGGGATCACTTCAAAAACATTAGATTTCTATATAACAATATTAAATGACGATGAAACCCTCCAGTTGTATATAAAGTGGCATTCTAAACACCCTCAATAACGATGTGTTTGTCTTTACACTTATAATTTGAGCACCAATAGTAGTGTAGTGACATCGCGGGATGTCACTGTGTAGTACCGGCCCGAGAGAGGCACGGTGAGCGCTGATTGATAGCGCTGGATGGCATCACGCTTGGCGTGCAGTGCCAGCCCTACAGGATAGTGCTGGACGTAAAAATGGGGTTACTAAAGGCCATGACACTCTGTGCTATGAACCCCGGCGAGTCGAGTTCAATTCCCGCTTATGGCCAACACCAGTAATGATTGTGAACCATTCCCGAGCCTCCCCTAAGTCGGCTGAACCTAAAATAAGTACCTGGTGAGGTGGGTGTGTAAACATCTCCACTAGGAAGATAAAGGCGGCCAGGCATGGTGCTGGGCACCCACCCCCTCGTGTGCCATGCCAACCTTGATAGGCGCTCGCTAACAGCACTTGCCCCTACAGTCTGTCAATGCTATAATGAGCCAATAATATATGTCCAGCCCCCCTCATTAATAATCATGAACAGATGACGTCCTCCAAATGGACACCCCCTCCATTCATAATAATTAGCGGCTGACGTCACTCCACATGGGGGGCCGAGGCGCCTCCTCCCCCCTCCTCGGCGTCAACTCACAGCCCTCACTACAAAGGCAGAACCCTCAAGTCACGCGGTCTCCGTAACGCTAGAGACATCAAAGTAAAAAGGACGTCATGATGAACAAGGGATTATAACCTTTAAATGAAATAAGTCCGCGTCACCGCGCCCTTACAAATTGCACACGAATTGATGCAATGACTATCACGTCGCGGTCTGCATTTCGCTTGCAAGTTTCAGATTTACTGCAATACACCCATCCTAGCATGGGGGGTATTTGTCTTTGCTGTGCATGTACATAATTATAGTTATGATATTTATCATGCTAAAACAGTCGTGTATAATATGTTATTCCGCTGCTGGGTGAGGGCCTCTCTATGGCATGTGGGTCATGGGGAGTTATCTGCAGGAGGCATAGACGTGGGGGCATCGGAAGTACAGTCCAACAATGGATTTTCCTGCCCTTCCCGCTGCTGTGCCCAGCTTAGTCCGCCAGATGTCTGTGACAGCCTGGTGTGCATGGTGGTTACCCATACAAGCGCTGTTCAGGCTCAGTTCTGCTTAGCTTCTGAGATCTGGCAATATTGGGTGCATTGTGGGTCATTTTGGCCGAGGCGTGCATGTGTTTGTAAATGCAACGTGAATGCAAAATAACTCATTGAACTTTCAAGCAGAGTTCTTTTGTGCGATGCGGGTGTGAATGCATCCAAATTCTTTAGGTTCTCTTTTCTTACACACTTCTCTCAAAAGTGAACTTGGCTCACTTGGAGACAACAAAAAATTTATGAATAAGCCAAGCCTCTTTCAGACAGGGCTCCGCGCTGCGTTATAGCTTTGTGAGTTCTTCGGATTCGTGATGGGGCTATGCTATTCACGTGTGCTGCTAGCAGCTGCTTCTTGGCGACAGCGATCCAGGGCTGCTGTGTCCTTACACGCACGCAGCTTAACCACAAACCCAGTCAGGTGATGTGTGGGTTTGACAGTCCACAGTTTTCAAAAGGGAAAAAAAGGAATAGAAAAAATGTGGACAGGTAGCCCTGCGTGTCGGCCCGCTTGCTACTGGGGTGGCAAATTGCAAGTTATTGGCTAATTCGATTCCAAATCTGTAAGGTGTTTGAATTGTATGTCATCATCGTCGTTGGCAATAATTTGCTAGAGATGAGAAGTCTGTACTTGGCTCATGACCTATATATTATTCAAGAAATTATCATAAACACCAAACTACAAGAACAGTAAATGGTCCCTTCCTTTTTATTCCTACTGTGATAGGAATCCACTTTGTTGACCTGAGCAGTTTCATCCGTTATTAAAATTGTCACAAGATAAAAATGAGGAATAAAAAAATAAACCTATTACAAATCAATATCTGACTGTGCAAAGTGTCTGTGTGTTGCATTGGTGGGTTTTACACATAGTTTTTGTTACCAACAAAGACTCTTGAAATTTGGTGGAACCAAACTGTTTACACCCAATAATAACAAAATGTATGAGGCATTGCCTTAAACCAATTGCAGTGTTCTCAATGCGACTTTACTAAGCACACAGGCATTGAGCCTTGGTGAGCAATCGTGATTGCCCAATCTGGCATTTTAATCTTTATGGACACAATTCTTAATGTGGTCATGACACGAGTACACTGGTACTCTGCATTTCATTGGGATTTTTAAAAAATATCCCTTCACAAATGAGTCATCTTACCCTTAGCTGATACTAATTCCCACAGTAGAGAGATGAAACAATATTTACATAAGCTGATTCTGAACAACAATGCACGTGCATTTACCACCATATACATAAAATGCACCATAATACACCGCTGTATGTGTTTCATAAAACAAACAAACAAATGTATAAAGTGACAGCGATGTCATTTTGTGTGTGCTCCCAGTCCCCACAGTCCAACCATTTATTTCAAGAGTCCCAGGCCACCTCAGGTGATATAACTTCTTCAGTGGTTATATTTTTTTTGTGTGGAAAACAAGAGTGAATTACGTGATGAGCATTTGAAATTAGTGGGTTATCAAATGATGGACTCTTATTCACGATATAAATAACTTGGTGAAGCTAAAGTATTGCTACCTTAAGTGGTACAAATTTATTCTCTGGCCCATGGCCTCATTTCAAAAACTATTTGAATGTCCCCTTACCTGCCAATTGCATGGCTTTTACAGCCACAAAAGGCTGATATTAACTGCTCTATGACCCAAAAGCAGTCATCCTGGCAAGGAACATACCATGCACTGATCCATTCATCACCTTGTCAAGGTGCCTTTGTAAATAGTCACGTGTGAGCAACTTTGGAGGCGTTAAGGTCAATGGTTGAGAAAAGAAGATGTGTGGTCATGGGGTGGTTTGCTGCCTAGGCATGGGAAAATAATATGAAGCCTTTTGTCTCTTTGCAGGGCCATTTTAAGAGACACAAAGGTTTTTTTTTTTACCACACAGTAAATACCTGTACATAATCATTTTTTTTGGAACAGTGATGGTGGCAAGTTCAACCGCAGCCTTAACACGAGTACATATCCATTTGAAATCAGTAAACATTTATTTTACCTGCAATGCAAACGCTTAACCCTTCAAATCATCATCGGTCTAATAGTGTTTAAAAATGGTTCTGTTTCAACGGGCGTAGCCTTTGAAAGCCCGCGTTAGCACCACGCGGGTGCCTGCCGAGGCGTATACCCTGCGGGCACACGCTCCTTTATAACACAACTCACGGCACACCACCGTTCCTCGTCTCCCACGCAAAATGAAAAAAAAACGCGCGTGCCCAAATGCCCCTGGGTGCGGCGGCTTAGGCGAGCGCCGTTGATGCCGGAGCATTCCATATTGCAAGGGCGGATTGAAACGAGTCCTTCTCTAACCGCAGTAACGCAGGGACGGGCCGTATGGTTGAGCCATAGTGGTTTGGAGCACCAGGATGCGGTTATTGCCACCATGGTTCCTATAAGGCAATCGTACCATTTTGCAGATGGCTTGTCATTCCGTTGGCACGCGTACATATGCCATTCATCATTTACTATATAATGAAAGGTAAGTTTTCTAGTTATTTCTTCCAGTATAAATTACCTGATGTAACAGTGTCGAGGCATATACTGAATGCTTGAACTGTGATACCTTGACATTTGAAATATTTCTTGCATCTCCATAACAACTATACATAGGTGGGGTTTCACGTGAATACACAATTCCAAGTTTATCAATCACAAAATTTTACCGTTGTGCATAGCACAGTAACGTTGTGTTGTTATATTATTGGTTCTTTCGGTAAAGTCACGTAGAAGAGAAATAATAAAATAATACAAGTATAAAACAATAGAAATTCTCACGACGTTTCGACTGTGGATCTGTGGATTTTACACCAGATGATGATTGCTTGTGTTGCAGTCGAAACGTCGTGAGAATTTGTATTGTTTTATACTTGTATTATTTTATTATTTCTGTTCTACGTGACTTTACCGAAAGAACCAAGGATATGAATCCCTGCAGTGACGAAAGCTTTAAATCAAAAGTTGTGTTGTTATATTATATAAAAACACAAACATTGATTACTAGATCTTAACTTCCAGACAATGCAGACAGATATAACAACGTGCATGTTTACATTGTTGTATTGTACGTACTTGGGGTGGAGGGGTGTTGCGGCGGCTATCAGACTGCTATGAACCCAGTCAAATTAATTTGATAACCGGCCACGGCTAACATCATTTGGCGAATGATATCTGTACCTGTCTCCCCCTTCCCCCATAACTTTACCATTCCTCCCCTAACGGTGAAATGTGGTTAATCTCTGCTCCCCCATGACCTATACTGCATGGGGAAGCCTTCATCCGGCAGTCGACTTAGAGGGCTGTAAATTATTCCTCTTGTTAAATATACCTTATCCACGACGTGACTTTACCGAAAGAACCAAAGAGTAATTCCTGCAGTCACGAAAGCGTGAAATAAAGTTTTAAATTAATTGCTTTTATGAAAATGAAGTGAAGGCCACCGTTCATGAATTGAACACGTGTTAATCCTGCTGACACTCTGAACAGCTTTTTTACGGATACGTAACCCACCACACGTTTGTGTTACAGAAGGCTTTTATGCGTGGTAACTCTATCAGGCCGTATATATCTTGCTTTTTTGCATGCTACTACATACAGGCTAATTTGACAGCTCACGCTGGTTGTGATACAAGTTCATATAAATGTTAGAGATCTTATCCACTCAACTCATAAAGGTTGTACTGCACGCACCTTTTGCGTAGAGCTTCAGCACGCAGAATTAGTGTAGGTAAAGCTTAGGTTGTTATGTTGACATCTACTGCACTAATTCTAAATCTAATTGAGGTTTACCAGCTCAAGTCCTGTCTTGTGATGACGTAATCACACACATTGCAAAAAAATTGCTCTCTTTAACGACACAATCACAATGGAAATTATTTTGTAAGACAACACGGTGTGTATACCGTATATTAGCATAAGTAGGAGCAGATCATATATGTGTGTAAATTATAAACGTACAGTCCATACTCATTGATTCAAACAATAAATAAACGAATGCATACCTTCATTCTCATTCTCGTCGTCTCTACCAGCTATGATTCCGTCGTCACCTTTAACCGGTTCGCTGTCTGTCGTTTCATCTGAATAGTCTTCATCATCGTCATCTTCGATTGGGTCCAGATGATCTATGTCTTCATCACCAATCTTCGTGTTTCCGTTCTCATCTTCATTTTCTTCTTCCTCCACTTCTTCTTCCAATTTCTCCTCTTTGTTGTCCTCTTCCCCTTCTTTTTCCTCTTTAGCCTCCCCTAAAAAATCGACATCTTCGTAATCTTCCTCAAGGTAATCTTCATCTTCGTTCTGTCCCTCATCTATTTTTACTGTCTCGTCCTCGTCCAAATTTTCCTGGTTTTCGTCGGTCAACTCTTCTTCAAGATCATATTCGTCTTCTTCATTGAACGACGGATCTGTAGGCGCGACAGTGGTTTGTTTACCCTCCTTTGATTCCACCTTCCCCGTCTTTGGCAATGCAGGTGCTTTTGTGGGACCCTTGAATACACTCCACCACTGCGCTGATACTGGAGGAAGAACGATCAAACATAGAAAAATCCAGCACAGATTAAAGTGCTTCATGTTTAATAACTCATCTGTGACACAGCACAGGCTTTGGTCACGGACTTGAACAGCTCCGAGAAAAGTCCAAACTTCGCTGCTTCTGCTGCTACGAGCCTTGCTCTTTGGACCCGATGAATCGCTAACACACCCACGCGCGTTGCCAACAACCACCTTTTATGTCGGCTTTACAAAACCCAACATTTCTTTGGTGGTGGGAATTTTTACTCAACACCGTTTGCGTCGCTCTGCCTGGCTTAGCAAACAGTGGAACCTTGCTTGATATATGTGAGCACTTCCCAGATACGACTCGTGGTTTATATATGCTGTACCCTCCCCAATTAAACACTTCTCGTGGTGGAGGGGGGGGGGATCCCTCGACTTGGAAACACGAGTCACGTCTAAGAGATTTCTCAATCGGAGCCCGTGCCAAGATGTTTTGTAAACAGCGCCACGTTCGGATACTTCGTGTTTGTCACAACCGTTGATGCAAATAAATTGTTTCTAATGACCGTTATGCGTCTAAAGCGAACAGATGTTAGGCAAAATTAGATGTTAAGCATATGAACCAAGTAAGAATTGTCAATATATTCATTGTGTGTATTACAACACACGAAAGCGGGTCAAACATTTTATTTTCGTAATAGAGAAACACGATCGTACACGTGGACACGACATGAACCCTCAACAACGATCATCTTTACATATGATTTTTACATGGCAAATATTGTTTTGTTGATATTCCACTTTTATATCACAACTAAATGTCTGTTGTATTGCTGTTATGTGTACTTAGAAACATTGTGTAACTACTTCTTATCAATAGTGAATAAAAATTGTCAAAAGTTGCATTTTGATGTGTGAACAATTGTAATTTTTGATCGGGCAAGTACAGAATTTAATTTCTGTATGTCATTGACAGTAAATGCTGTAAAGAGACAACTATGGGATGTGAAAGACGCATTTCCTTCACCTTTGTGACCTAAGCAATCAGTCACTCAAAAGTATGTCTAAAAAATACTTTTTTTTACTTTCTTTCAAAATCACAAAGTAGGTTATCTTATTGACACCAAAGATTTTCAAACCCAAGGCTTCACATTGGTCAACAAAATTGTCATGTTTTGTGTGATTTCATTTATTATTTATTCCACATTGATGGAATTGTATACGTGCGCGTTAATAGGAGTGAGGGCAAAAGTTTTAAGTTTAGATTACACAGTAGTCCTGTGATGGAACGGTGAAACGCGGAATGGAGTTGAACTGGATACAAAATAAACAGGTGGGCCACTTTATCGAATGCTCCTCAAACTCACTGAAAATGGCCCCACAACCACCGCACCCAAACCAAAGTCCACCAAAAAGGAGCTACTTGAACACAAAAATCACTTGGCGAGCAAGATATTAAAATACGTAAAGTATATGAAGCGATTTCAGTGTGCAGGTTTCAACATGCATAAGGCATGTGGGCGTATATAGGCAGGGTTGGTTAATGTTAGAATATGATTGTGTAACATTGTCACTTTCATTTGAGGATTGGAATGTTTTGGTTTCATTTTATAACTGTTTCGTTTAATTTTACTGCCTTATTTTAGTTTTATTTTAACCATGCAATGTGAACTGTTGTGGGACTTTGTAAATGGTAATAAGTAAAAAAAACTTAATTTTATGTTATGTGTTTGCACAGTGGGTAAAGTCAGTTTGCTGACATGTTAAGTTTTTTAAACGTAGGAAATGAAAAAGCTATGAAAACATATACATGACAATTGTGATATCCCCATTTGTCTCCACTAGTCACATGACAACATAAACTGTGTTGCATTGATTTTGGGTTTATTATATCAACATGTAAAGTAAATGCTGCATGTGCAAATTAGTGTGTACCTACCATTTCTGATCCTCAGGGATTTTTTTTACCACCATAAGCCAAATGCAAACAGATATACACAAAGCAAGGGTATGTCTGGCACAGAGTACTGGTGCCATTACACCTCTACCTGCTCTATACATTTTTAAGTGCACATCATTGTATGCTGTCACTATTTTACGTGATAATTTTTTGCCCAATGGCTCTGAGTGGACAAAGCATAGCCAAGATTTTCATGGCTTTGATTGTCTATTTCTGCACGCCTAAATTCCCAGACCATTGTGCACGTCTCTGCATGACAATACCGCTTTAAATACTGTAACACAAATCGAGGCTTATGTGTTCCATATACTGTACTGTACCAGTAGCTTGCAATTTGTGGGCTGTGGGCCACGGTTTGCAAGGCCGTAGCAAATGGTCCTCAGAACTTTTGCAGAAACGATTTATTTTATACAAAACACCATTTTTTCACTGCCCAAAGCACATAAATTTTGATGAATCAATAAAAAAGCCAGTTTGTAGTTTTTTATGGCTTATTCATGAACATTTTATAGTGCTTTTAGAATAATTTTTTTTTATTGGTGCACTGTGGTCTGCGGGTCCAGAAAAGGGTTTGAGCCACTGCCACATACAATACAATATGCATCAAACCTGATGAAACATTTCTAGAATGGATTTTATGGAAGCAGAACCAAATTCACATGAACAGTGGTAATGCCTCTATTGATGAATTATCACTGTCGTGGCGTGCACTGCAGCAATTTCTTTGTCAAATGTCATAGAATCAAGTCTGTAAACACTTTGGGTTCATTTGTTTGAATGACATGTCCTGCGTTGTACTTCACTGGGTTTTTCCTCAGGACTAATTCCTGAAATTGCACGATTTAATAAAAATGCCAATGGATCATGTGTGCAGTAGATTGTTTGTCTCATAGCTGGTACTACAGCATTCTGATGTATTTGCCCAAGGGATGGAATCAGGTTACTGAAATTTCATCTCAGTTTTAATTAACTGAAATGTACCTGCTAACACTGTAAACAGAATAGTCACAAATTGGTAACCCTGATTACAATCCTATTGGACAATATTCTTACTTCAAATACTCATAAGTGAAGTTGCACTTAAAATTAACGATGCACAACTAATGTCGGATTTTCAGTGCCTTTTATTCAACTATAATAGTGCAGCATATTGTGACCTGTATCTGTAAAACTTTATTCACAGTGGTTTCCAGGTCCAACGATATTTGGGGGTTGTCCATCTACCTCAAGATGTCTTGTGCTGGACGCTAAACAAATCAAAAATAAGTTAAATTTCGATTTAAAGCTTTCGTGACTGCAGGGATTCATCTTCTTGGTTCTTTCGGTAAAGTCGAAACGTCGTGAGAATTGTATTTTATTATGTTTTATTTTTATCATTTTATTATTTCCCTTCTACGTGACTTTACCGAAAGAACCAACAAAACAAAGATAAGTTGTTTGGATTTGAGCACAGGTGTCTGAGATAATTGCTAGGAATGTTGTGCCAGAACAGGAACACATTCCTGCGGAGGGAGCTGGTAGGAACGTTGGGTTGCTCGGTCAATGGCCAGGGTCAACGGCGGCGTGGTGTATTCCGCAAATATGCCTGTGAGGGCGGGCACAAGCCGGCGTGAGTAGGTTCAACGTTGAGTTTTATAAGGGCACCACGGGGTGACCAGCCCCTCCCCACCCCTCCCATTCCCCACCCAGCCCCACCCTCCCCACCCAGCCCCACCCTCCCCACCCAGCCCCTCCCCACCCTTCCCTTCCCACCCAGCCCATCCCTGCATGACGGACACAATAATCCCCTGTGGCTGGTGTAACCAGGAGGTTCCTACCAGTATAAGCAATTCATCAGTTCAAAAGAGAACATGGCAGGTAATTATTGTACTGATTGCATTTCGTGGAAAGTGTGCAGGTTGAGAGGGCCGATTGCCAAGGTAGATATTGGAGTGGTCTTCATGGACCTAGTGACCAAGGGGAACACCTTAGAGTAGATGGTAGGATACTGTGAGGACAGGCCTTGGAGATAGGGTGTTTACTGTGCAACAGCTGTGGGAGGAACATGTTGGCAAGGTGTGGTGGCATCAATGAATTTGGCCATGGTGACATCTTCATCTTGATCAAAGAAAAAATTAACAATAGCCATAAGGGGTGCAAAGATAATGAACACTTAAAAAAAATGGAGCCCAAATAGAGACATTAGAAATCAAATTGACTTTATTTCATGTACAACCCCCAGAATGTCAAAACTATCTTTGTACATAGCAAATCCAAAACAAGAAGTTATCACAGGCTGGTGCATGTTGCACTTATACATTGCCAAAGAGAGGACATATCTTACTCTTAGGTTTTTTCGGTAAAGTCACGTAGGTAAAAAATTAAAAAATAATAAATGAAAATAAATCTATTAAATCACGACGTTTCGGAGGCAACACAAGTCTCTGTCTTCAGGTGGGACCGTCACAGCCAAATTTACTGTATCAAGTGAGGACATGTCTTATTATAGGTCAAAACAAGCCAGTTACCATCAAGGCTCGTTAAGGAGATATAAGATGCTAACAACTACAGTGATGGAGCAATGGGATCAGCTCACGTGAAGATTTGTGATAACAGGCCCGTGGGTGGGTAAGCAATGACATGGTTGAGGCCTTCTTTCAGGAGTGGATACTGGGTTGTAAATTAATTGGGCGAATTCCAAATCAAACAGATCAGAGGCAGCCTAGTCTCAAACAGTGTTAGACCAGAAGCATCCTCTGGCGTCCTCTGGTCTAACACTGTTTGAGACTAGGCTCTAAAGAAAGCTGTCTCTGGTGTGGACCAATCAGTTTTAAAGACAATGCATATACTACCAGAACATGTTTTTTGTTTGCAGGTTCACCACAAGTATATGTGGTTAATGCAGACATGACTTAAATTTCGATTTAAAGCGTTCGTGACTGCAGGGATTCATCGTCTTGGTTCTTTCGGTAAAGTCACGTAGAAGGAAAATAATAAAAATAACACATAATAAAAGACAGACGCTGTCTCCCCGACAGACCTGGTCTTCACCTGAGGACGGCTGCTTGCGTTGTGGCCGAAACGTCGTGAGAATTATTTAATTGTTTTATTATTTTATTATTTACATTCTACGTGACTTTACCGAAAGAACCAAGAAGATGAATCCCTGCAGTCACGAAAGCTTTAAATCGAAATCTTAAAACCTGTTATTAAGGGAGGTCCCATAATGTAGTCCTGTGGTTATCTTCTACGGTCGTTCTCTTACAAGGTGGTGTATGACTGAGATGCAGAAATGATTTTTTACATTGTCAAAATGTGATCATATTCTCCAGATGACATTTTCTTCCTGTATTTGAAATAAAAACAATTGTGGGTGCGTTTTATAATCCGGTGTGTGAACAGATTTGTATAACTTTATTGACACTGGGCACAAGTAGTGGGGTGCATCTTATTTTTTGGAGCGTTTTATAATCCAGGCAATATATTATCCGTATGGAAATGGGAGGGAAGCTATAGTATTTTGTGTTATGTTTTGTATAGTTTAGCGTCAAACTCGGACCATTATCGTAAATAGCGAGGGCCCTTGCCTATAACACGTCTGGCAGTTCACCAGCATTGGTTCAAGCCTGCCTAACGGCTGATGAGACTGAATGTTGAAACCGGTCCAGTTTTCTTGTATTGCTGCTGAATTTATGCACTCCCAGAAAGGCTGTGTGGCTGACGGGATGTGTAACCATATACAGGGATTCCTCTACTTAGGAACACTCGACTTACTAACTTTCAGAGAAACAAATCTGTCGAAGTCCAGTTGCCTGTAAGAGATAAGAGTCGTAAGTTCAACCGCCGCGCAATAGATGGCGGTGGTGGCATCTACATCTCCAAGACATTATGCAACTTTTAAAGCCATTTCCTGTATTTAGTGTACATGCCGTCAGGCGTGGTTCGTCCACTAGGGCCGTTGGGGCGCAGCCCCACCAAGCAGCCTGAGATGAGAAATTATTTTTGTAATAAAAATACTTTTCTATAAAAAAAAAACGTTTTGTAATGATTCTTTCAACGTGAATTGCCTAATCAATGTAACATATTTCATATTAGAAACCGCTGCAACACCACAGTCTGATTTGTGCCTCGGGGAGGTCTCGGGGCAGCTGTGAAGATGTCCGAGTGAGAGATATCCTTTCAGTCATTGCGATTAGCTTCGTATTTTAGCCACGCCGATTGAGACCCATTCAGGGCAGTGAAAAAGGCGCCCATGGTTGCAATGACGATGTCATAACACTAGGTTGCACTGTGCAAATATAGCAGGTCACGGCTTTTGGCAGTGTCAAAGGGGTTATGTGGTGTGGACTAGAGGGTAATGGAGACAGCATGAGTGGTTTCTTGTTATGTTTCGTATTGTTTATAAATGCCTACTGTTGGTAGATAAGACAGTTATATCACTTTCACGGGAAGGCCAATAACATGACGAGGTTTTTAAAAATTAGAACACCATCGTTTCAGAGGTCACTCACAACAGCCCCACCTAGTGGCAATGTCACGAGCCGCCACTGCATGCCGTACAACGCGTTTGGAATCGACAGACATCTGGAACCTAACTCGTTCGTAAGTAGAGGAGATACGGCAATTTTGCTGACGGTTTCCACCTGAAGACGGAAGCTTGTGTTGCCTCCGAAACGTCGTGATTTAATTTCGTTGTTTTTATATTTTTTTACCTACGTGACCTTACCGAAAAAAACAAAAAGTAGGAGTTCCTGTACCTGCATATTTTGTTACGTGGAGGAACCAACCGGTAGCCTATCCTATTGCTTACATAACATCAGCAGCGGAAAAAATAGCAAGAATCGCATCTCTAGCTCACTCAGCTTCTGCCCCCCCCACCCGCCAATTTTCGCGTTCCCAGTTCCTGGCGTCCACGAGGCGCCCTCCACCCCCCTCCTCTTTGACTTATACAGCCTCCTGGCATCTCTCCCACTTTAGAATAACATTTCTTGCTGTGGTGCTCACACCTGATGATGATTGCTTGTGCTGTAATCGAAACGTCGTGATTAAATATTATTTAGTTTTTATCTTAAATTTTATTAATTATTTTCTTTACCTACGTGACTTTACCGAAAGAACCAAGAGTATAGTAACCGCACAACTTAACAAATACAAACACTAGCCATTGGCCACGAAGTGAGGGTGGCGTCACCACGGTGCCTGTGCCAGGCTAGGTGCACTTTGCGGCCAACGTGGAGTGGCGAAGGGGTTCGCTGCTGCTGGCAGGAGGTCTCAGGAACAGACCCAGCAGGTGCCCACATGGGTTGTTGGGGGCCATCCATTTAGCGGGTACGCAAAAATCTGTCAAAACTTGACCCCTCCCTGTACGCACATGGACTTTTTACAACCCCCCCCTACCCCGAATCCTATAGAACGGCCGATATTTAATCCACGCAGAAACGATCAATGATTAATATTAACGTGTTCTTGGTTCTTTCGGTAAAGTCACGTAGAAGGGAAATAATACAAAACAATACAATTATCACGAAAGCTTTAAATCGAAATATTAACGTGTTTAAGCAGATAGTCCACCGCCGGACTAAGCCAAATGTAGACAAATTATAGAGGCTTCACCCCCCCCTCCCGTTTCCTATGCGTACGCACAGTCAGTAGACTTCCCCCCCATACGCAAGCTACGCATTTAGGTTAACCCCTAAATGGATGGCCCTTGGCCTCACTGAGATGACTGGGAGATGCACCACCAACTCTACCCCACCCCCCCTCTACCATTGCCAACTTGCTGCATTGTATCCGGACCCGGCGCTCCGCTTGTTGTGAGCGGACGCTTCTCTTTGCCCTCCGTTGTTGCTGGAGGACGAACCCGCACACTTTTGTTGTTGTTGTTGTCTCAACCAAGCACCAAGGGGTGGAGGAGGACAACATCGCCCGCCGCCTTTCAACAAACAGGAGCCACGCCGCGACGGCGTGACGTCATCGCGAACGGCGTGACGTCACCGCGCGGAGCAACGATTCCGCTTCGGGCGACGTCATCGCGCAAGGCGTGACGTCACCGAGCGGAGCTACGATTCGCCTCGGGCGACGTCATCGCGCACGGCGTGACGCCACCGCGCGGATCAACGATTCGCCTCGGGTGACGTCATCGCGCACGGCAACCGCCACGACGGCGTGACGTCACCGCGCTGCCGCTCGGCCGTTGGTCACGTGGCACCGGGCGGAATAATTCAAAAATTTTCTCGGCGGTGGCGGTGTCCTCCACCTCCTCGTCCTTCTCGTCGTCGTCTCTTGGTCTCCCCACCCCCGGGGCCATTCGTCGCCTCTGCCACGGTCTCTTTTACCGGACAAAATGAGCATCGTGGACGAGTTAAAACGCGCGCGGAGCGAGGCGGAGCTCAGGGCTTTCCTCAAGAACTTCGAGGTTGGTGAGCGCGGTTCCAAAAAAAACAAAAACAATCCGAGATAAAACAAAATAAACTATTTTATACCTACGTGACTTTACCGAAAGAACCAAAGAGTATTATGGATCCCTGCAGTCACGAAAACTTCAAATCTAAATCCAAGAGCCCACGGAATGCGCCGCGTGGGTTCGCGGTTGCGTCTTTGTGCAGTCGAGATGCATGCGACGAGGAAAGGGGCCCACCCACATTTACTCCAATGTCCTCAAGTCTACAGTGCCGTATATCTCTTATTAAGTGTTCCCTCACAGGGTAGGAGTAGCATTGGCGAATGTGTCGAGATTGTTGTACTTGTTAATGTTTTTTTTACTATCTACCTCGACCTGCTCCCCCGTTCCACCAGATTTCATGAGCGGTGACGATTCTCCATTGGAACCTCCTTTGCCAGTAGCAAAATATGATAATTGTTTTTTTTATCCTTTTATCTGGCAACAAAACTGACACCTTTTTTACAAGGAGTCTTTTGGCGTCATCTGGTCCAACACCATGTAGGACTAGGCTCTAGGAAAAGCTGTCTCGGGTGTGGACCAATCAATTTCAAGGACAGTGCATACATACATTTATCAGAGTTTTTGTTTGCATTCTGACCGCAGGTATTGTGGTCAATGCAAACATGACTCCTTGTAAAAAAGTGTCAGTTTTGTTGCCAGATAAAAGGGTTAAAAAAACAATGATCACGGTGACGATTCTATTTAGGTGTAAAATTTTGGGTCCGGGCCTTTAGAGACGTACATTTTCCAGAAAAAATATTGTGCTCTGGTGTCTCATTGGCAGAGTGTGCCATTTTTTTTACAAGACACCTATCAAAGTTTAGGAGTTTGTCTGCTTAAGCAAATACTGTTTGAAAACATTGATACAGAAGGCCCATGGGCTTGATAGGCCAATATTTTATTTTCATGTCGCCGAACAGACTTATTATCTACACTCCACCGTAATGATGAAAAATACATTTGGTTACATTTTGTTGATTGGAATTTGGTTGGATAATTTCTCATACAAATGCATATGGTTCACCCATTTATATTTTAAAGGCAACGTACACAAGATACAGACATATTGCAGTGAAAGTTTTGTTCATCACCAATATTCTGAAGCAGAAGATTAGTGTTGGATACAGCAATGTATTGAGAGTAATTTTTTTTATTCCGAGATTATGTGTTGTCTTGGTGAGATCTGGGACTGTTTTTGCTGTTGTTTACCGCCTTTCCGAAGCTTGAGAATTGATGCAATTTTAACTTGTGTACTTGATTTTATTTAAGGAGCGCCACGGTGGTTGAGATGTTTATCTCCCTCGCCTGGTATCATCAAGTTCGGGGGTTCGAGCCCGACCATGGGCGCCTGTATATTTTGAGTTTTCATATTCTTCCCGTGGTCGCCTGGATTGTTTTTCTCCGGGTCCTCCGGTTTTTACCTCCAAGTTAAGAAGCATACGTTTAGACTTTAGATTATTTTGCTGCTATAAATGTCAAAATGACAAGTCACTTGTTGAGCTATCATTTGTGGCCAGGTCGCTTTTGAAAAGTAAGTTTTTACCTCCGTGGGCTTTGTCTGGGAGGATGGAGATGGTTTAGTTGTATTTGTATGTGTTTAATTTGTTTATCTTTTTCTCCTTTGAGAATAGTTTTTGTTCCCCTACTTTGCACTCCTATTATGCTTTTGTATTGTTTGTTGTAACCTTCTTACCTGCCCAATTTGATATCCGTTCAAAATAGTTGTATAACTCATCTGATTCCTCCAGGATAAATGAATATTCTGATTTCGTTTCATTCTCCAGGGAAGCCTGCGTCCGTCCTTGAAGAGCAGCACCACTATGTCGGCGAGTGCAGCTATCAAGACAGGAGATGTGTGCGACTCCGTTCTGCGAGAATGTCTCCATCATCTGGCCGATGGCAGCCACTCTGAAAAAAACCTTGCCTTGATTTCCTGTGTGGCTGAGCAAGCCTTTAAAGGTTTCAAGGTCCTAAGTAAAAAGAAGGACATGCCGCTATATTTGGAGAAAATCCTCCTGAACCTTCTTAAGAAATTGCGTGACTGTGGCCTGCACTCAAGCCTTGTGCTTTTCTCTGATCACATATTCAGCTCCCTGATGAGGTGGCGGGAGGTCTGTGTGCAAGACAGTGCACTCTTGAAGGACTATGACCTCATCGCCAGATACAGCTATGACTTCTTGGCAAGGGTTGCAACACAGATTGCACTGCAGGACCCCAGCAAAGCAGAGCCGTCCCAGTGCCAGGAAGTCCTGCTCATGCGGCTCAGAGCCGTGAAGTTTCTTGTTTTCATTGAGGGGCTGGGTAGGAAGAATGCCGGCTCGGGCGAGCCTCCCTCGGCCTTCTGCAGTCAGAGCATGAATGCAGCCCTGCGCTACAAGAGGGACAGAGCCAAGCTGACAGCGCTTGACCTGCGCTTCCTAAGCGACAAATATTACTCACCCCTGATGTCCCTGTTGACTGATGTGTTTGCACAGGACACAGAGCAGTACAAACGCTTGCTGTTTGATTTGTTGCTGCAGCAGTGCAAGCTGCTCTGTGTCTCCAGCATCACTGCGTCTGAGGATGTCAGTGTAGCGTCTGAAGTAATGAGCATGTTGAAACAGCACTTCATATCGAGTGGGCCCTCTGGCCAAGACACTTGGTGTCTGCCTGCAAAGCTTTGTTCATTGGCCCTTGACATGTGGAAGTCATTTCTGATGCCTGACTTTCGGTTTGTTACTTCAGATGTATTTGGCCAGTTGGCCAGGCAACTGCAGGGTGTTGCCTCGACGGCAGAGGCATTTTCTGAGGTTGTGGATAGCTGTGGTGTTGTGATGACCACCTTGGAAAGTGTGATTTGTACCAAGGAAGGGAATGAATTTGGGAAGTTGTTTGATTGGAGTGGCATTTTCCACTTTCATGACTTAATGGAGGCATTCGTCAAAGTGATTGAAGTACAAAACAAAAGGGTGAGTACTACACACATTTGCAGTGTAATATGAAGGCATCATACATGTAATTATCTTGTCCATGTAATTTCTATAATCTGACTATGTGCCTGAGAGTAAGGTTAGACTCCTTGCAGTCAAATGTTACTATCCGGCTATAATTATATTAGGTGCCACTGCAATATCTAGATCATGTTAATCTGATTTAACTGTTAACTGCCTAATAAAATGCTTGATTATAATGAGGATATGGGGATTTAAATGTGAATATTATCTCTGGCTTACATCAATAACTTACCACTAAATGTGCTTCATGAAATGTATACTGTACAGATACTACATTTTAAGTTACAATTTTTTGCATCAAATGTTACAAAATGTCTAAATGGGAAAATAATATGATTTCCACAGCTTTTAAAGCAGGATGGCGTGCAGCAGGAGAAACTACAGCAGAAGGTGCACAGCACCCTTATGCTGTTCATCACACTTGTGGAAAAGCAGCTTCCCCACTTGGTCTCCATTGAGGTATGTTTTATGCTCACTTTGACATGCTCAAAGTGAAATTAACACATGACCTTAAGAGCTTTTTCCATGAACCCAAGGGAGTGTTAACTTTATCGAGGTACTTATATTGAATGTGCTGGTTGGCCAAATGGCAGTAAGGTTAGATTGCACAGCTAGCATTTAGAAGGTTGCAAATTTAAATCTCGGTTCAATGTTTACTCGGCCTTGCGTTCCTATTTGGGGACTAAAACTAGTACTCCTGCAGAATATAAACTCTGGTAATCCTATTTATGGGGAGCAGCTCACTGCTATGAACCTTGTACCCAAAGTTTGATTCATGGCCACAGTTCACATTAGTAATATCTTAACCTGTCTTGGCTACCCCTCCCCACCTTCACCAGCCCACACTTACCAGCATAATGAACACTGGTCAAATAACTCCCATGACCTATACAATTTGAGAAGGTTTTCATCCAGCATTGGATTGACAAACTTTAGTACTGTCCTATGGATATACTTACCCCGGCCATAGTTTGTTTAACACATAGGCGTTCGCGACCAATTTCATCCATAATAGAGGTTTTTGTAAATATGTGTTGTTAAAACCCGCCACGACACAGCCATCTAGCATGTTTGGCACGTAAACAGAACATACCAATTCGTCACTAGTACAGCACATCGGTCTGTTGGAGAGCCAAGTCACAACATTTAGAAACTTAGTTACGTTTCGCCAGTAATTACATGATGAAGATAGTTGTAATTACTGTAATTAAAAGCGATTAATGGTTCAAGAGGTTGAAAGAAAGTGGATAGGAACGATGGAATGAGCAACATTCTCATTAGTGGCATGTGGGTGACATATACCTTGCCATATCCCCCTGACAGGTGGATGCAGCAGGTGATGGTGTGGAGAGGCTGGTGAATTTGTTGGAAGCTACGCTGGAAAAGATTGAGATGAACCTCTCTGTGCTGGAGGCACTTGGACAAGATACCTCATGCACCACTGGTGAGACCTTGTTTTATGCCAGGTGTTTTATGCAAAGCAATCTGTATATTTTAGCATCTAAATTAAATATTGCCTTTGCTTCAGCATGTATGTTGAACCTCTTTTGCACCGTGCGTAGCCAACCTTACTAATTGGAGGTGCATATTGCACATATATTATTTGAAATCTAAATGCAACCCCAAAAAACTAAACTTATTTTGTTGATACGATACTAACTAGTCTGTCCCATTTCCAGCTGAAGTTTAAAGCTTTGTTGATCAGAAAAGAAAACTTCAGAATTCCGTATAAGTACACAATTATTAGATGGATAATATACAGATGTAACTTCCTATACCAGTAAATATATGAACAGAATACTTTTTTTTGTATTTAACATGTCACATGCATGGCACGTCTCAACTCCTTGCAAGTTTGATAATTATTTTGGACATCATGTTAGAATGTATATTGACACCAGTGAATGAAATAATTCCTTAATTACCACCAATATTCAACCGTCCAAGAACATTTGCGTGTACCCAAACTAGCATATGAATACAGTCGTATCAACAATACACATAAATGGACTACTTGAAGATCGACGTACCTTTTTGTGAGTAATGTAATTGTGCAAGAACTGGTATGGTATTATAGGTGCGGCGGTGGGAGCCTATCAACTATCCCGCACGTTCTTAAAGCAAGACCTGTCCTCCGAGACTGTGGCCCTGGCCACGGCCGCCTACCGTCTCATGGAAAGGGCCCTCAACTTGTCCACACAGCCCAATACTCTCACTGGAAAGGTAGGTGCCTGCTTCTGTGAAAGCGCTTTTTGTTTCTGTATTTCTCTGAATGGAGTTTTTATTTGAGTGGGTGAGGAAACAATACTCGAGCATACAGTGGTACCTCGGTATACGTCGTTAATTTATTCCAGAAGGTAGGACTTATACCGAAAATGACGTATACCAAACAAATTTTTCCCATAAGAAATAAAGGGAAAGGAAATAATCCGTTCCAGAGTATAAGAAATTATATTTTACATGGCATATTATACATTAATGGGGTTGTATAAAATAATTTAGACACTACTTATTACCAAAATGCATACATAAATTAAAATAAATGCATAAATAAATTAAAATAAATTGAAATAAAAAATTATTTTAACATCACTTTACCTTGCTGAGAGGAGTTGATAGCCTACGAGGATGGTGGTGAGGAAGGGGAGGAGGAGGAGATGTTATTTTTTGGAAGAAGAGTCCCCTTCCGTTAGCTTCAGGAAGCTGAAATTCTGGGGTTTTTTCTCTTTCTATTTTCTGTCTTTTTTCTTGACTTGGACCTGGTTGAGGCTCACCAGGTTTGAGTTTTACTAAAAACCTGTCCATTGAAGTTTGTTTTTGCCTTCTTCTAAGAATGTTCCTGAAGTGTGACATTGTCTGGTCATTCCACACAATACTGTTACGGCTTGTTGACTGAGGAGCGGCGCTTTGTTTCAGTCGTGAACGGGGTATACTGTACGCGGGTACGTGGTGACTCATCTCGACCCATATAAGTTCTAGCAAGCGCGTTGTATCCCAAGCAAGACATTGTATCCCAAGAAATGTTTTTCTCGTCAAAACACGACGTATACCAAATTCGACGTATTCCGAAGCGGTCGTATACCGAGGTACCACTGTATATCGTCAATTAGAAGTACAATTGCATTATGGAAGGTCACCATCAACAATGCACTGAGAATAGTAAATAATAATGATCATGATGTACCTGTTGTTTCCTAATGATGATGCTTATATGAATGCCGTGTGCCAATCCAGTTTGTTGCATTTGCAACTCTACTGGTGGAGGTGTACCGCAGGGCGGGACGTTTCGGGGATGCCATGGCAGCAGTGGCTCGCAGCTGCTGGCTCCTCATGGGTGACCTGCACGCCTGCCTGCCGGCTCTCGTCAGCCTCTGGGTGCAAGTGAAGGCCGATGCTGTGGGTGCTGGCCAGGCGACTATCAAATTGAGGTGAGTGGTCATCAGTGACGGGTACGTAATAAAGTTCAACGTCCCATGCCAACTTTTACATATCCACCTTGACCAATTAACCGTTTGGTGCAGTATTGGTTTGTGATGTGCCATTTTTTATAGATCAAATATCCAACCTTTTTGCATGTCCGCTTATGCCTCGGTCCCCATCAAAACTGATATGCGACATTGTACAGAAATAATAATTTGGCATGTAGCGATGCGTTGCTTAAAATATGAATTAAGGCGTTACAGCTAAGATAAAGGATTTATCATGTAATGCACTTTAAAACTGGCTCTGGACCAAGCAAGGAACATGTTTTTTGAGCACTGTGAAGTGAGTACTTAAACCTGGCGATCTAGTTCTAACTCCATTGTGACCAAATATATGCACTTTGTATGGTTATGTGATGTCAGCGTTTCAAAATAACATTTTCAAGTTTGAAAGCAACTTAACAAACTGTTTTGCATTGCGTTGTGCTTGAAATTATCTTCGTTTTCATTTTGTTAGTAGCTTCGTATTATGGTTCAGGTCTATTAATAAGCTGATGGTGAGAACACATGAGTGGGACACATTGTAAAGGGTCGATGGTTTGATTCCTGCAGCAGCCTTGTAATTACCAAAGTGTGCTTTTTGCTGCAAAATAGGTGTTAAAATCCTTAAACACCATTCACATGAGCAGTGGTATGTATGATCGGTTGGAAATCACAACATTCTGGAAATATCTTGATTTTTGTGACTGCAGGAGTTCATATTCTTTGGGTCTTTCGGTAAAGTCACATAGATAAGTTCAAAGAAAATTAAAAACTATGATGTTTCGATCGCAACACACAAGCGGTCGTCATCCTGATGACGACCTGATGACGACCACTTGTATGTTGCGATTTCTTTAAATATCCACTTTTTGTTATTTTCTTTGAACCTATCTACGTGACTTTACCGAAAGACCCAAAGAATATTCTGGAAATAATTTAACTAGTGTGTCAAAAATTCATTCTCCAACAATTTTCCTTTATGCGTATAATGAGTAGTAATGTCCTGTCATTAGATTACAACAATGAATAATTTTAGTCCATTATCGTTTCACTATCTTACATGCGTTGGCTACGGTCTAATGCCGCGTCACTTTGGCAGGACTCTACGGGAGGCTCTCTCAGATTACGAGGTCGGAACGGACGAGCTGCTCGTTGTGCTGGACGAGGAACTGCGGCAATACAAGGCTCAGCATGTGGACGCAACCCAGGAGCGCTACAATGTCATCTGCGACCTGCTTGAGCTGTGTCCCGAGGAGGAAATCGACCGCTGCTTGGACAGGAGCTTGCACCTAATTCGGCTTGCAGAGTTCTTATGCTATAATGACACCATCGGGCAGGCAGAGTGGTGAGCACCGCAACCGCATTCAGTGTCTTAATGTAAAGTGGGCACATCTTAATTATCCGAATGTCGGCCTTTTCATTCGAACACTTGGGTACCATTGTTTGCTTGTGCTCTCGCCTGTGAAATTGCGGGAATGGGCATTGCGATTAAAGGGAAGACTCAACTCAAAGTACATATAGCTCTTGGCTTGTAGCTACATCCTTGGGCTCTTCGTTTCACATTGTCATGAATGACAAACATACTTGAACTTGTTTACACTCCTTATGGAACTCTTGTGATATCATGTGATGTTTCTGTGATGCCACTCCTATGTATATTTAATGTCAGTATCTCATGTATACTGGATGAATATCAACTTAAGTTTGTCCAGATCAGTTTGCAAGGACATTATCTCAATTGATGTGTTGTGGATATTTTCATTGGCTCCATTGAGTTTTCATGGAAGGCCTGCTCTAGTCAGTGCATCTGCAATCGTATGCTGCAGTTTCTTTGAATATCTTCTGAATATAGTGGGTGGATCTCCCATGATAAGTGCAGATTCAATTTCATGTTGACTACTCGCATTGAATATCAGTAGCAATGCAAATATGTCAATGAGGTTATGTAATTGGAGCCCTATGATAGAGTACCTGAACGCTATTTAAAAAAACATCCTCATTGATGGATCTTCTCACTTGTGTGAGACTAAAGAAACAGCCCAAGTATGCATATTCCTTAAATATACATTCCAACATGCATTTATGATTATGACACCTATGCATTTTCTTTGCACCTATTCAGTGGGAATGTGCTCAGTCCGGTCGAGAGAACTTGAGGTGACAATGCTGTGAAAGTTTTGCAGAACGCAGCCTGTTAAGGCCGGTGTTGAATGCCACCTCTAATACGGGTGCCTGTCTCAGCTCGGCACTGGACTGCGCCCAGGAGGCAGTGCGGCTGCTGGACTCCATCAATGTGGAGTGGTGGCCGTCATCAGAGAGGGAACGCTGCACGGACATTAAGGCCACCGCTAACCTGTGGCTCTTCATCTGCACGCTGGAGGCCACTGCCAAGAAGGTGCATACTCAAAACCAACTGCATATGGAGAGAATGTGTTGACTGGTATTTGGTGGGGTGTGTGCATGTTTGTCTTTTTGTAAAGTGGTGAGTGGTAGTGTGGTGGTCCGCGCACGGGGCTACAAACCTGATTTCCCAAGTTCAATTCCAGCTCATGACCAACACTAATAATGAATATCTGAACCCGTCTTGGGCCCCCGAGGTTGACTCGATCTCAAATGAATACCCAGTGTTGGCCACCCATCTCCTCGTATGCCGTACTGGCCTTTGTTAGGAGCTCGTTAACGGCACTTGCTCCAACAGTATATTTAAGGCAATAACGGGGGATCTTTGTCTTTTATATATGTGTATTCTACTAGCAACTGGTAACAGACATTGCTCCCTTTCCATTGACTTTAATATCATTACAAAAATGTATCTAAGAAATTGAGATTTTGAACATAGCATGTTATATTTTGATTCAGCACCCTGCAGGACCTCCATATTCAACCATTCATAGGCCGACATGAAAAGCGTAAACGTTAATAATTTTTGCTCCTAAATTATGGGAAGCCCAAATTGAGAAATTTGTGTTTTGGATCTTAGCAGATCTCGGCACAGGATCTGCTATATTTGTGCCAAATATAGACTTTGTGGAAATTTAGATATTTTTTTTTGGGGGGGGGAGGGTGTGTTATATTTGGGAGGCCATTCAAACACTTTATTTTACATATGTAGTGAGTGCAACTGAGTCGCTGACGTACTCTTTGGAGGCAACACATTTATTGATTCCAACACCAAGGGGTAACTGCCCCTTCACCAGATAACAACCTATGGTGGTAGACCACCAGGGTAACTACACTAATTACACTGGGAGTAGCTACAACACACAGGACCCCAGCTTGGGTCCAGGTCCATGCGTTGGTGACTCTTCTTGGACATAGAACGTGGAACATAGATTCTTCAGGATAACCACAGCAGCCGGTCCCTCTCGGGGAACCCGGCTTATATCCTCCTTGGTGTGGCTGGCTCCGTCCTTAGCCACGACCACCTTCGAGAACCCTCGAGCATGATCTTGGCCCTGACATGTGACCACCCCTAGCCCCCACCTGGGGGCCCTGTGTAGACTTTACCGGTCACGTTTCCTTCGGGGTCAACCAGAGTGCCATGGCCCTTAGTCACCCCATTCCCATGGCCGCCACTTTCACACCCTATCTTGTAGCGGTCGGCACTGCAGAGCGTGGTGCCATCCAGCACTGCAAGTCAGTGCGCACCGAGCCCCTCTGGGGCCGGTACTGCACCCACATATACGTGGTTCCCACGATGTCAATACATCGCACGTCGTGCCTCTCTAGGGCCGGTATTACACAGTGACATCCGCGATGTCACTACACATTTGAAAATATGCAAATTGGGGTTCAGCACCTTTCATAATCCTCAATATACATATTTGTCTCGACCTATGTTTAAAAATTAGAAAATAGGAAGTAATTGCCTTCCCTTTTTATGTACCCAAAATAGAATTAAAAAACCTTCGGATTTTCAGTGAAAATAATATACTCAACTATACCAAATATCAGCTTTATAGACCTTGTCGACCCTTCAAGAAATGAGTAATTTGTCACTTGCTCACAACTGGCTATGTATCTTTAGTTTCATTCATATGCGATGGTGTTTTAATGTTGCCTTTGATTAGTACGGTTGGCTACGTATGGAGCGAAAGACGTTTAACGTACATAATTATTGTATATTGTTAAGTTATAATTTAATCTTGGAATTTGCTTTTAGATGTGATATTCAAAAGCAAGGCCATTGTGTGGCGGGAGTTGGGATCCATATATCCAATATAAAATATTTTGAAGTGGTGAACATGAAAATAAAGTCTCAATTTCATATTTGGCAAAGTGTCACTGATTACAACATTTAACTGTTGTAAAGGTGAAAACTCGTTAGGAATGACTTGGACCATCATCTGTCTGGCGTCAATAGAATGAGTACTAATTTATGGAAAATGAGCAATGGTCACCCTTTGTTTAAAATATTTATGGGAATAAAGTGAGTACTGGCAAAAGGGTCTCATAGATACAACTTCATGGACATGTTGAATTTCCAACGCTGGCACTAGGTCACAAGCGTGCTTAAGTAATACAAATACTTGCTTCGGAAGGAAACACTGACTATGTACTTTTACTTGACTTGTGGTGGATGGACATCCCTGTGAATGAGTGCATCTTTGGCGAACTGTCCATCACAAATACTGTAAAATTCAGCGCTGCGGCATTGAGCCTTCACCCTGAGCCATATGTCGTGTAGGCCACGGAGAGAGAAGAGCGTCTCGCGCGTGTTGCTGACCCGGTGCTCGAGGTGAGCGTCAATGACTTGGATGTGGAAGACAATCAGGGCGAGGACTCACGCCTACACTGCCACATGCTCTTCAACATCGCCTCTGACAAGCGTGAGTACTGTCATGCTGTAGCCCCACTCTGCTGAGTTGTTTCTGGATTAGCAGTCTGGTTGAGGGGAGGGCTTTGGATTCTAAAATTGTGTATTCTAATTTTAGTGAGTTGACTTGGCTGAGCATCTGTTTGTCTATAAATGTGTGCTATTTTATGACCACCACTTAGTGGAAACAACAGTAAATATGTTTAGAAGTGGCTTGTTTCCTACTCTAGGAATGTTAATTATTCACACTGGCTCGGAACTGCAATTGGAGTAGAGCACAGTCTATCGCAAGAGAGGGCATGGAGACACTTTTCTCTACAGTTTAACCGGATTCACAAGAGGGTGCGCCTGTGATTGTGTGCGAACTCCAGAGGCTTGTACCCCACTGGATCGGGCCTTAGAGCTGTGGCAGAACTTACTGGGGGGCTCCACCCTCCCAGCCCTTAACAACAGCCAACAGACCCTGCTTAACATCCGCATGATGACCGAGCTGTACCGCCTCATTGACAAGGTATCGCACGCCACCCTTCGCACATTCATCCCAAGACATGGTTACCAGCAAAAGACTATCCTCACACTTGCCTAATAGGCTAGCTTGCTTAGTCAATGTTTCGATTCTTGTAAACAAATGGTAATTTCTTCTGGGAGTTACTAAGTTGCACCAATCTGCTGTAAAGTGGTTTGTTAAAAGCCATTTAGCATCACTGTCTGCACAAGTATATCATCGTGTCTCAAAGCAGTAGCCTATATTCTTTGTTTGAAAGTAACGTAGTATGTACCACTTGACACAATTCATATAGTATCTATGAACGATAACAGATTTTCCTTGGAAAAGGGGCTGTGAATCTCAGTTGGCTTACTCGTATTAAAAAATTAAGATTAATCAAAGAAAAATATCGGATTTTTGGCAATGCAGTTGCTAGAAAATGTTTGGCAGGCCAAATAATGATGTTCTCTTCATACAAAGGTAATCACAAATACATTTGACTGCTGTTTACATGTGGGCCGATCTCTCATCTTAACAGCCACTACAAGCACTCAAGAGCTGCCTGCTGCAACAGCAACTGAGTGGCTGGTTGGAAGATTGTCCTGGGAACATAATGGCCGGTTGTCTGGCTGCACGCCTCCTTCTTAACTTGGACTGCCCACAGCATGCTCAGGTGCTTATATTTTGTATAGCGCCTTGCCAACATGTTGATGATCCATGCTTTTATGGATGTTTATTCCAAACTGCCAATCATTTATAAAAGTCAATTATATTTTTTATGAAGCAACCACACATTTCAGTCGGTGAAATATTCTTTGGTTAAGTATAATGAAAAGTAATCGGGTTTTTTTTTTATCTTTGTCATTTATTATTTTAGCAAAAATTGAGAAATAAAATGTTAATAAAATATCAACATATAATATGATTGATTCATTACATTTCACACCTTGGATTATCACGGTTGGCTACGTACGGTGCGAAAGAACTTCAACAATACATACACAATATTATACAGTTTTTATTTATACGTGCTCTTTTAAAGGGTCATTAAACTTGAGCTTATTTTCATATCATCCAAATGATAAATTAACACTCCTTTATATATCTTCTTCCACACAATGATTGTTGAACAAAAATATGAAATTGTTTAATATAAAGCAAAACATGTTATTTTTTTATTTGCAGGTGTTTGTGGATGAAGTTGAGTCGAGAATGGAATCAATTTCCAAACCAGATGATAAATTGTCTGTACTGGAGAAGAATGTCAAATTAACCAAGAGCCAGTTCCACTATGCCATGGGACAGGTATGTTGTGTGACTCGGACACTCACAGAGTGATCTCTTTATCCTGATCATAGGAACCATGTCATATGAGAAACTCTTGAGTTTGACTTTTTTGAATGAGCAAAGTTATCTTAATATAATGAAAACATCTTTTTTTTAAGAGACCATTCTATTGGAACTTAACTTTTTGTATTTATAGCACTGGATACAGACGTACATGCAAATGAATAGGGTTAAATGAATGGAAATTTGCATAGGCAAATAACTTCCACATTTCTTATAATGTAATAGGTCATTGGATGCTGTTAATGATTTATATTTGGCAATAGACAAAGTTGATAAATTTCAGCTGAGTAATGCCATTTCATGTTTTTGAAGAGGCTAAACACAATGGGATTTGATGTTTATATTATACCATTGTGATTGAAATTATTTTAGTTGTTACTCAATTAAGAGGTCTGCAAAGTTGGGCTCAAGATAAATTATACAAATGAGTCCTATACAACAATTTAGCTAAACAGTCAGAAAAGTCTAGAGAGCGACAACTATAACAATATATTATCCATACGTAGGACCGTTAATGAAGTCAGACCAAAATTAATATAAATTCGAGGTGGATGAAAGTGGGTTGGAATTTTTTAGAAAAGTTGAGTTTAATAATGAAAACAACATATGAATGCACCTAAGGAAGAACGTTTTCAATTGGTGCATATTAACAGCTATGACACATGATCAGAAACATAGATATTGAGAAAGAAAATTAAACAAACTGCAAAATAAACATGGAGAAATGCATGCTTGGACTTGCATTGTGAGATCGGGAGAAAACATGCACAAGGAAATCTATCGAAATTAGAGCCATGACTTAAAAAAGTAAGTGGACATGGGCAGGGTGTGCCGCTAGATGGGATGATGGCTGTACTCGACTAGTAATGGAGTCCATCTTCTTGGTTCTTTCGGTAAAGTCACGTAGAAGGGAAGTAATAAAGTAATAAAAAGAAAACATAAAATAATTCTCACGACGTTTCGGCCACAACGCAAGCAGCCGTCTTCAGGTGGAGAACAGGTCTGTCGAGAAGGCAGAATTATTTTGTTATGTTTTTTTATTACTTTATTACTTCCCTTCTACGTGACTTTACCGAAAGAACCAAGAAGATGAATCCCTGCAGTCACGAAAGCTTTAAATAGTAATGGAGTGGCAGCCAAAGGATGAAATACACCCAATATGACATCACATCTTCGAGGTGGAGCAATTAAATATGTTTATTTGTAAGTGCTAGATGGATTTTAACATTTCAGAAACATTTGAGACGGCAGTAGCTTGGGGGATTGATCGTGGCTGATGATGATGATGATACATCGTTTAAACATGTTTTCAATAAATAAAAATTCCCTCACTGGTGAGGTTCATGAGTTCTTCCTGAGATGAACACGAACTATATCTCACATGAAGCCTTGGTGCATATGATCAGGCTAGCCAGCAGAGAATGCGTAGACTTTGCAAGTAGTGTTGAAGAGGAGCATGTCTTGACTTGATTATTGTATTTGTTGGTGCCAAAAAATAAACCACATTATAATTGAGCCTTCCATTGGGGTTCTCGTGAATGAGATACAAAGATCCAAGGAAATATCTTGCTAAAATATATTCAATACTTTGAGTAAATTGCAAATCCACTAATAGTGCATATCTTCTATTGCATTAATGCGTTCAAGTATACTTATTAGTGTGCTTGCTTGCATGCGTTTTTACCTTGTGTGCATTTTGTGGATTGATATGGATGTCGTGAGCTCACTGCACGTAAGTATTTGCAACGCAGGTAAAATGCGTGTCCATGCATACCAGTGGCAATTTGTAATTGGATCTGGCTTTCGCTTGCCATAGATTGACTTGGCCTAAAATTAATATCTGGTGTATTACATTTACACAGCACTATAATAGTTTCTCTCTAAAAACACTTGCCCAGCAGACTGCCAGGCTGAACAGTATATACCTATGTGTGTCAATGTGCAGGTAGAGATGGGATTCTTACTGCTGTTGGAGATCCTGGAGGATCCTAACATCTGGAGACCATCTCGTACCTGGTACCTTCTGAGATCACGAACCTATGCCCTGGCCTCCCTCTACACAAACCTTCCTGGCAACCAGCTTGCTCAATCTGAGAGGGAGCGTCTGCCACAGCTTGGTAAATACTTCACCCCCTAACACCGCGTGAAGTCTGGTCTTGCTGTAGTTAAGTTGCACAACAACTGGCTCTCAACATTTAATCGATGGCTGATTACACTGGTCTGCAGCCAAAATTTTCTGAAATAAATGTAGTCCAACTTCTTATTTTGGGTCCCTGAGAATGAAAATGATGCTTAAAATTGTTGATTGGCTCCAGTTTTCAAGATATGCTACTGGGTCAGTATGTACGACCCTTGACTTGGGAATGGTGGAGGATAAGTGAGTTATAAAGGGAAGGGATTTCAATTTAATCCAGAAATGACGAAAATACATCTTTGACTGGATCTATGAATATGTAGTGTGTTATATATGGAGGCACACACTGGAGTTGGGGACAATACGTTTATTTAACTATATTAACGTACACTGGTTCTACATCTAGGTGATAACTACACAGTTAACTAGACCACAACGGGGTAACTACATAACCGGGTCAGTCAGTAACACACTGCCCGACCCACGATGCCGAGCGTAACATCGAAGCGCGAGAACCGAGGATCGAAGTGACGTAGCACCGACGGGTTCCATTCCAACAGAGCCCAGAACCCTCTTGGGACTGCCCCTTTATGTTCCTGAGCGTGGCCTGCCTCCGCCCTCGGCCACGCCCCCTTCTAGATCCTACTTGAAGGCTCTGGCCCATATCACGTGTCCCTCGAGCCCCCTTTTGGTCCCCCTTGCCACTCTGCCCCGGCCACGTGCCCTCTCGGGTTCACACAGAGTATCACGTCCTCACTTGCTCTCTCTCCGACCCTCACCAGAACTATGCCCCCTCGGGCCTGCTTCCATGCCATATCCACTCTGGTGCCAGAGAGAGACTCAAGACGTACATTTCCACTCTTGTCACAGTGGCTGGCGCTAAATATCATAGGGACTCCATATAAGTGACTACAAATAAATCTATGACTGGGTTTGGACAGTACTTGAGCAAAACAATGAATGATGCAATCTGAACCTGGAATTGCATCATAACATGATATGAATTGCATCATGTTATTCCTAGAAGTCATGGATGATGCAATCATAACTAGACTTGCATCCCTCTGCTGAACAAATTGCCCTATATCAGCTCTAGAAATCATAGTGTCGTGCTCTCTTATTTGTTAGTGTTAGATTTTGCAAAGGGACACATTTCTGTTTAGCCAAAGTGAGCAGAGATGCATCGTACTTGTGTGAACAAAGCAGATAACCAATAACAAAATTACTTGTCATTCACATAACGATTCCACATTCCCCCTTTGAATAAAGTAATGATATTAATATTGGGTCTCAATTCAATCTAAATATTAATATGTTTAATTAACCTAAAGGTAACTTTAGTTTCAAAGGTGAATAAATCCTACCTCTTATCTATCATACATACAATAGTATTGATTTTTACTTGCAGCTTGTCGTTTTCAATGTCAGCCATTTAATAAAAAAACATGTTACATGAATGATTTCATATGCGTATCAAGTGTGTAAGAATACATTATAATCAATTAATTTTAACATGTCAACTCTTCTGCTCCTGTTGGGCAAAAATCCAGCCAGGTTTAGTCTTAATACCAGTGTTGTGTTTTCTTTGATGGTGATCCTTTTATCTGTCTGGATCGGCTGCACTATCATGTATACAATTCTGCGCAACATGGTATTGTTGGGCAGGTAGCTGCTTCTGAGAAATGCACATTATTTGACTTGGGAATGTGTCTTGCACATTGCAGATCTAAGGAGCCCACTGGTAGCAGTGAGCGTTGCCCACCGTTTGCTCACTGGCCTCATGCAAGCCATTCTGGGGCCCTCCTTCAACAATACCCAGGGCTCCGACAAGCCCAGTGGCACTGCTACCACCAGCATCTTCATCGACCAGGGTGAGTGGTCGATAGCAGTGGTGTGCTAATTGTGTGGCACCTTTATGGAACACCGTGACACGTTTGCACCTTCCTCACATAATTAACTGCCCAACCCCATTTGATTGATGCACTATTTTGATACAAATTACAATGGTTGAAATATGACCACTGGGAAAAAAGGCTATTCCTAGCTGGGAAATAATAAAAAAAAATAAAACATAATAATTATTTTATTATGTTTTATTTTTAGTATTTTATTATTTCCCTTCTACGTGACTTTACTGAAAGAACCAAGAAGATGAATCCCTGCAGTCACGAAAGCTTTAAATCGAAATCTATTCCTAGCTGTTTTGTTCCCATGTAACATAGTATGATTCAAGGCTCTTATTATGAGACACATAATGATTAATTGCTTCCTTGATTTAAATTGTTTGTTATAATCATGATACATGCTTTCAACCAGGCTGTAAGAGTAGTCTTTAGTTTACAAACCTTGCAAATATGCAAGTTACTTGCTGTTGTTATATTTAAGAATAAGCAATACAACAATAGGCATAATTTACAAAGAATGCCGCAAATTAGGCATTAAACAATATTGTTTTTGGGACCCTGGATCATGACAATTCATTGAATTGCATGTGAGTGGGAGGGTGAATTGCCACATGCCTACCTATTAATGGGGAGAGCCATTGCTTGTTACTTAGTTTCCTTAGCCCAATTCTCATGCCTTATTGTCTCATTGGGCCCTAACCTGGTTTTAGAGAAATTCAGTTGGTGAATGAAGTCGTTCTTTTGAATCGTGGTCACTCAAAGATTTCCCCTGTTGCGTGCACGTTCCACGGTCTCTCACCAGGGGATAACGTGCTACTCAAGTGGACGGTGCTCACGGAGCTACTGGACGTGTCGCGTCATCTAGTGTCACTGCAGGCCAAACGCGGTATTGTGCTGGAAGCCAAGAGCTTCTGCATTGAAGCGCTCAAGCTGACCACCAAGCTACAGCTCACACGCAGGTTGTGTGCGCTGTTGTTTTGTGTGTCTAATGCCACATGGGACATTGGTGACCAGATGACAGCCTCTGTGCAAGGCCACAATCACACAGCTGGTCAAATCTTTATTATGGATTATGTGGTCATGCTGGTGCATACCTATAATCTAGTACTTTGAAGGCATGGGTTGATAAATCATAAGTTGTGAGACTCCCTATCTGGCTGGGATGGCTACTTCCTATTTTGCAGTTTCCTGGCAGTACAGCCTATGGGTTTATGTTTACATCTCTCTCTGAACTGTCCGATGTATATTTTTATTGGAATACATCTCTCCTTAATCTCTTAGATTATTGATGCATCTCTTCTATGCTGTCTTGTCAAGGGACCTCGTGCCTATCTGGTATAAATGTTTCTCTTATCTATGCCCCCATATCCATTCCTGTCAACTCACGTGTCGTCTAAATACATGCATATTCACCATACATCTCTATCTTTCTTTTCTCTTCTCATATCTCTTCTCATCCCACTGCATCTCTTATCCCTTATGTATCGTAAATTCTCGGGCCATAGCTCATCAGTCCATGCTAAGAGCCATCGTAGGCCACAACTGACTGCCAATTGTATATTAACCAAGGAAAAATAAACTAGACAAATGTTCCAATAACATTGTCATGAAGGGAAAAACATATATATAGCAGGCAATGACCCTTCTTTTTTGACATCCTATGAAAAAATTCCATTTCTCAATGGCGCCCATGAATATAAATATTTTACCTTTTAGGGCAGCGTTATGCATGAATGTGTCGAGTTTTTGTTATTTTTGCTTATGCACCAATGCAAATGTGGTATTAAAAAAAAACGTGACCCAGAGAACATCTGGTTGTTGCTGCAAAGTAGCAAAGATGTTCAGCAGGGGGCACTATCTTCTGTTCCACAGGTGAGCTAAAGCTGTAAGGGATACCTGTGAAATAGGACACCTGTATTGAGCATTTTCGTTCTCTTCTATCATGTGCACCAACAGGTGCTTGTACACAAACACGTACACCTCTTGTTCTCTTAGCCCCGCCCCCCCCCCTCCCAATACGTTCCATTCATTGGCTACCACATTCTGATAAGCTCCCCCCCCCCCTCCTCCCCCTTAACTTGTATTTAAGAACTTGTATCTCGGAATCTCTGCCTCACTTGATATAGCAAATCTAGCTGTGACGGTCCCACCTGATGACGGAGACTTGTGTTGCCTCCGAAACGTCGTGATTTCTTATTATTTTATTTCTATTATTACTTTTATTAATTTTATTTTTTACCTACGTGACTTTACCGAAAAAACCTAAGAGTACCTCTATTGAGCTCTTGCACGTTTACGTTGCTGAAAGTAAAACTGCTCTGGTGCCAACACGTGCAATGCGGAGGAAAACCTCACTATGTGAATGGTGTTGACCACACCTAACAACTATTGTATCCAACAAGGTTTTAAAGGGGACCTTGTTTTATTTTTATTGACGGTGGGTGGGTGGTTGTGTGTGCATGTGCGTGGAGCGGTGATATTGTGCTTATCACATTCTGCTACATACCTGACACTTGGGTTCAATTCCCTACCTACCATAGCTGAAATCAGCGTCGAGTGATATCTGAACCATTCCTGGGTCTTTCCGAGGGTGACTCGGACTTAAACGAGTACTGTATCTGTTATCGTGTGTTAACGTCAGCAGCGGCTGATTGCTGGTCACATGAGCCCCTCGCACTGTGCTCGCTAGCAGCACTTGCCCCAGCCGCCTGCGTCGGCTATGAGGTGGATCATTGTCTTTGTGCGAATTGCAGGTGTGCGGAGCTGCTGATTGTAAAGGCGAGCCTGGAAGTGCAGAGGGGTGAACTGGAAGAGAGCAAACATGAATTGAAGCAGCTATCTTTTCTGCTTGAATCCTCCCAAGGTGAGCCACACTTACTCCTTTACTAAGAAAAATTAGACCACTAAAGATAAACAATTGCACAATGTTACAAACAATGCAAACACTGTAGGATACACAGGGTGGGCTGGTAGGAATAATACTAATACCGGTACAGGGATATCGACCGCACACACACGCGCACACACACACGCACATACGCGCACACACGCACATACACGTACACACGCACACACACACACACGCACACACACCGCACGCACACACACACACACGTACACACACATGCACGCGCACACACACACACGCACCTCTCACCTGCAAGGCAGCGGTCGCCGCTTCTCCTCCCACATCTCTCGTCGCGGCAGCTGTAACGATGGTGCAAGTTTGTTTTTATCATCAATTCCTCCTCCACCCCTCCCCGCCACTGTTCACCCACCAGAATAAATGAGTTCGCCCATAGTCAGTCGATCAAAAAGTTTCGCCGTGACGCGCCGGAAGCGACGGCCATCTTGTTTAATTCACAGATTGCAGGGAGAGCGGGCGGCCATCTTGTCGGACAGGGTCATGCCAAGTGTTTGCAGTAGGGGGCGATGTTGATACACGGACGGACGATATAATCTATTGGTGGTCTGGTCCACTTCGTTCCTACCAGTATAATCTGTTTATCAACCAATAGTCTTTCCATTGCTCGTTGTTCTCATGTTTTTTGTTTTTTTTCTCTAACCAAGAGCTCATTTACGAATGCAAATACTACAGTAGAGATGTAGTATTTAGAGATATCCTTTATTAATATTCTTGCAGTCACGAAAACTTCAAATCTAGAATGATACTTTATTAAACCAGAGTGGAGAACCCGGACAGCTTGATAATGTAACTTTTTAAAACGGAGCACTCCTAAAACTTTCACATATTACAAGATCAATCGTATGCATTATAAGCAGGAAGTTAAAATGGTTCCACAGGGTGTAAACCATTGAATGTTCAGTGAAACTGGCTGTAGATGAAAATTGCAATCTTTAATAACACACATTGTAAAAATATTCTATAATGTGTGATTATGGTGACAATGGATTATGGTGTGATTATTTTTTCCAGGTGTATTTAAAAATTACAATACAGAATGTCTGTTTTTCTGCTCTTAAGAGTTTGAGGCTACCAAGAAAGCAGGTGCTGATTTCAAGTTGAAGAAGCTCCGTGGCACAGCCAAGTCTGCAAGCAAACGCAGCCCAGTCGCAGAGGAAGAACAGGAGAAGGAGTCTGAAAACCAAAGTTTTCTCAAGTCTATTCCTCTGTCGCTGGTGCATGGGCGTGAGCAAAGCATCACCGGGGCAGATGGGATAAGCAGCTCTCCCGGGCTGGCCAAGCAGAAGAGCCGCCTGCCACAGGTCCACAAGGCTCAGTGCGCCTGTACCAACTGCCGTGACGTGGTGCTGTCGCTCATCACTGCCGAGTGGTTCCTGACACAGAGCCGCATGGAGGATGCACTTCAGAACGACACCGTGAGCCGGCGCTTCCTGCTCGCTGCACTCCAGCAGGCTGCTGCCCTCAAGCAGCGCGGTGCTGCCATGCTGCACGAGATCCTTGCGAGGAGACCAGGTGGTTGGCCACTGCTACTGAAAAACGCTGCTTTCCAGATGACACACGCCGTGGAAGCAACGGCGCGACTGGAATTGGCGTTGAGGGCTCTGAAGGTCGGCTCGTTTGTCGGTGTGGCCGATAACGTGCAGAAGGGCCTGCAGGTGTTCCAGTCGACTGACCTGGGGCTGGCGGATGCCCACGACATCAAGGCCAACTTGATGATTGTCAAGGCCATCATGATGCTGTTGCAGCTCTCCCTCAAGCAGGACTGTAGTGTGGCAGAGCTCTTTCAAAGCTCTTGGGCTCTGAACACCATGATCACACCCTGTGAAGAGGAACCCGATTTACCATCGGTCAATAACACGGAAACTTCTACCTCTACTACCGTGGCTTCCACTGGCATTGTGAAGCCACCCCCATCAGCGCAGAAAAAGAAACGGGAGTTTCCTCAGACGCCTAATTTTGGCTTCAAGACTCCGGCACGCAGCACAGCATCCAGATCGGCAATAAAACCCAGCCAGGGCTTCTTTATATTAGAGGATTCGAATTCGTCGAATTCTCCTGTTCCCCCCTGCGTTAAGGCTCAAAAGAAGGTACAGACACGTTTGAGGATTGTGACGTTTAGCGACAGTGACGAAGACTCTGAGCTGCCCAGACACCAGCAGGTGGCTGCATCTGATAGAGGAAGCAGCAGTGCTAAAGTAAAGGAGCCTTTCAGCATGATTGTGCCAAAGCCCAAAGTTTCAACTAAAGTCCCACCTTGCAAAGTCAAACCAGCAAAGGATGAAAAACCAACAGCGAGAGCCCAACCGACAAAAGCAGCCTCTTCTGCGCATGGCGTCAGTGCAACGTTGGTGAAGCTGGAAAAGGTTGGCAGAGGACAGACGACACAGAGCCAGCCCAAAAAACAGCTGAAATCTGTGGAGACAACGGCAAAGGCAAAAGGCTCAAGGCGGATGGCATCGGCTGTCCAACAAGATAAGCCTATGGATGACGCTGAAAGGAAGGTGCTCCACAAGACCAAGCAGGCAGGCAGGGCCACCATCGGAAGGGGCCACGATGTAGAGCGGGAAGAATTGCGCCAAGGGGACACGGACGAAGTTTGGTTGGACCTGGATCAAAGCATAGAAGTCATTAGGGCACTGGATGAGGATTCACCACTTGATGACAAAAGAGTTATGCGCAAGGTCAAATCTAAAAGTAAGTATCGGAACAAAACTACGATGAAATTAATTAATTTATTAATGAACATTCTTATCAGGTCTAAGCAGTGTGAAATTAGACCAAGGCAAGTCATTGATCAAACGCTCATATGAAACTGGTCCAGTATTACAGTAGTCGTCGAATTCAGGGGAAATTATAAAGGGAATATGCAATGAAAAATACAAAACTATCTCTTGTAGTTATGTAAGTTCTATTCAAATTAATCAATGGATTGCCCAAAACTTGGAGTGACAAGCCAAAGCAAAAACAATATTTGTAAATATGCTAATCTAATTTTGCTTTGGCAGCTAACCATCATTCTTCTGACAGTTATCCATCTGAAATATGCTAATAGATATATATATATTTCTATGCCAATAACCTGGAGAGTTCCATACTGATATAATTAAATATTTACAAAAGCACATTGGAAAATCTTACATAATCCAAAGTACATATCCACAAGGAAGAACAATGCATTTTTTTTTCTGTTGAATTTTTAAATCGCTATTCAGGCGACTACCTCGCTTACAAATTTACGATGATTTCCAGTCGCAGAATGTAAGGTGGCAAAGGTTTCCAGAGCACGGAAGACACAGGACAGGGAGATGGAGGTGGTGCGGCGACAGATCCCCACCGAGCCAGACGAATACACCGCCCCAGAGCGGTTGGTGCAAGCGCCGGCCCCACTGCATGTCACGAGGCTGAACATCAACGGTGAGTCTCCGAACTCGAGTGACAGAGTGCGCCAGCGATGCATGCATTTGTTTCAGAGGCTTGGAGAAAACGTTGGTTGAATAGGTTGGGGTGAGAATAAATATGTGCATGAGACATCCATGAGGTTCCTAATTAAATCAGAATATAACGCAGATTTTTAACCTCCCTGTGCTTATTTTATTGTTATTTCTTTCGTATGTTTGAGTTTTCTATTGGAACGTTTGTGTCCTCCGACTTGATGAGGACTTGGCCAAATTTTCGAAGCAGAATCCTGAAAATAAACATGTGATGTCCAGTCACATATCAGTGTACAGTTAGCATGTTGCGATTCATTGATCAAGAATCATTCTTACTATCCATCAAAGCAGGAATGTAATTTACTATTTCTTATTAATATTTTGTAAACGATTAGATGATGGAAACATTGAAGGTTCATGGAGACACTGTTGCCATTATGGACTTCACATTCACCACAATAGCCAAATACTTAGTTTTTATAAAACCATGACCCTGAATTATGACACTTTAATTGTTGCAAGCCTAAAACTTGGTGACTGATCAGCAGTGGATAATTTTCAAATTCGCCTATTTCCTTTGCTGCCGGTATGAGACAACATTGTTAAGCAACCTTTTGCCAAATTCTCGGCAATAATATACACGTAAAATGTTTGTTACATTTATCACATTTTACTGTTTCTGTGACTACAGTTTATTTAAAGCGTGTCAAGTACGCAATTGAATGAAAGTTAAATTTCCGAATACCTTGGATGCACGTGTGTGACGGGCGCGTGTGTGTATCTGACGGGCACGTATGTGTGTGACGGGCACATGCAGATGGCAGCCTGTCCCTGGAGGCGGCACAGGACGTGCTGCTGGCCGCGCTCGAGTGCATATCACACAACCCGTCGGGCGCGTCCTACCGTGTGCTCGCCCAGCTACTGGCTCTCCACGCCGGCGATGGCCTCCAGCTGGGAGACGGGCACAGCGAGAAGGGCGCTGGCCTCGATACCGCATGGCTGCACAATGAGGGCCTTTCTGTCACCCTGCGCCACCAAATGATCGCCAATGTCACTCGCAAGATCAGGTAGCTGGCTCATGTCTGGCATGTGCTTCAGCTTCCTTAACCACAATTTCTTCGAATTTAAATGTAATAATAGCTTCATCACCATCATGAGGCCTCCTTTGCCAGTACCAAAATATAATAATAGGGTTTTTCCCCTTTTTTTCTGGCGACAAAACTGAAACCTTATTCAAGGAATCATGTTTACATTAACCTCTACTTGCAGTCAGAATGCAAACAAAAATCAACACTGATAATTTATGCATTGTCCTTGAAACTGATTGGTCCACACCAGAGACAGCTTTCCTTAGAGCCTAGTCTCATACGGTATTCGACCAGATGTCGCCAAAAGGCGTCATCTGGTGTGGACCAATCAGTTTCAAGGACAATGCATAAAAATTCAGGTTTTTTTTGCATTCTGACTGCAAGTATTGTGGTTAATGTTAACATGATTCATTGCAAAAGGTTTCAGTTTTGTCGCCAGAAAAAGGGAAAAACCCTATTATTAGCTTCATGACCATCATGAATTGTATTTATTTTAAAATAACTAATAATACAGTCATATCGTTTAATGATACGATTGGATCAAATATAACGTAGTTGAACAGTTAACATGTCATGTACATTAGTGTTATTTATTGACATGGCATCAACAAAACTCTTGAAATATTAAAGATGTATAAGAAGAAATAGGTTCCGTCAACTTTATATTCTGTCTCATTTGACAAAGGGACATAACTTGCCAATTGGCACATGGTAAATTTGCCTAAATGAAGAAAAAAAAATGTGCTTGATTTAGTAATATTATTGGCACACTATTCAACAGGTAACTAATAACATACTGTGCACTCCTAAAGGCCCGAGAGACCAATTGTAAATTTAAAGTATTGAGGCCCACTGTTAATGTCTGCAGCTGACACCAGTCTTTTATTTGAATGTGCAATCTTCCAATTATGCACAAACATTCATATTATTAGGACATTTATAATATCTGTTCTACATACGATTCTGCCTTACCTTCTAATAATATTACACTTCATAGCAGATTATGACCAATTCAATATTTTGTCCATGCACATGCTGTGTTTTAAAATAACTATTGCTTTAAGAGCACCTCAGATTAGCATGGTTGGTTATGTATGGTGCAAAAGAGGTTCCAAAATAGGGTAAAAATGCTTCCCCTTATTTTTAATAAAAGCATTTTGGACACCGAGAATGAAAAAATCCGCTTGTAATAACTCCTCTATCCACTGCTCTAATACGAAAGTCTTGTCAAAATAATGCATTAATGACAGTACATTGTCACCATTGGGTTAAGAAGAAACAATAACATTTTTTGTTATGTAAAGTTAAAACACGTTTTGCATAGATATAGAGCAATTTTGATTTAAATAATCTGCAACACTTCTTGATAGAAACACAATAAATAGCTACTCGGTCATACCAAGAAAACATTCCCTCCGCTCCTGTTGTATACCAGGTTGTGACCATACCAGTCGCACATTGCATTACCTCCCTCACTGCCTCGTGGCTTTGATTACAGACTCCACTGCTTGTGTATTGACCCATGCCACGCTGCAAAGGAAAGAACAACAAGTAATAAAAAATAAAACATAATAAAATAATTCTCACGACGTCCTCAGGTGAAGAACAGACCTGTTCTTCACCTGAGGACGGCTGCTTGCGTTGTGGCCGAAACGTCGTGAGAATTATTTTATTATGTTTTATTTTTATTATTTCTTTTCTACGTGACTTTACCGAAAGAACCAAGAAGATGAATCCCTGCAGTCACGAAAGCTTTAAATCGAAAAGTCCAGCTTGCTCTGAATTAACTGGTGGTGTGTGTGTGTGTGATTTGACTGCAGAAAGGGTGAAGGAGAGGCAGTGCAGTGCACCCCGGGCTCCAGGGATGGCCACCTGCAGCAGATCTTGCCCCTCTTCAACTTCCAACCGCAGTTTGCGGCAGGGATGCACCAGCGGGCGCAGGAGTTTGCAGAAGCGTTTGACCTTATTCCTGATGGTAACGATGCATCTGTCCATGCTAGAGACGCAGTTCTGTACTGCTCAAGCACGGGAATGTGCCCATTCACTAGTTACATTTAACTGAAATTATATATTTTTTAGCCATTGAAAGTGCCTGCGCTATCAAGTAAAACTGTCTATTCCCACTTGCAGAGCCAGTGGGGAGGGCGGGGTGGCACGTGCCCCCTCCCCCCCCCCCCCCAATTCCATTCCCGCTCACGGCCAGCACCGGTGACGATTATTTGAACCAGTCCTGGGCCTCCCCTAGGTCAACTCAGCCTCAAACGAGTAACTGTGTGGTGTGTCAACATCGCGTCCGGGCGTGGTGAATCCAAGTCCCGGGCGAAGCCGGGTAGTAAGGCTAGTCTATATATATAAAAGGGAAATTTGTGAATGTGTCTGTTCAAAATGTTTAGCGTACTTCCCGACATGCAACAAGCTTTAAATTAGCCATGTGGGTAGTTTCCAGACTACACAATGCAAAAATTATAAAAAATAGACTTTGTAATTTTTTGTGGGGGGGGGGGGGGGCGCAATAATGCATAAATTTTGCACGGTAAGTGAGCGGTGACGTCACATCTGTCATGTCACCCACATGCGGTTGCGTTACGCAGTATGCCTGCTGACGTCACGCATCCCCCCCCCCCCAACCCTCCGCGTAGTCCGTGTATCCCGCACAAATGCGCGGCTGGGGGGGGGAAATAGGTTACAAACTTTTAATTTGCCATGTGGCTAGCTCCCATACTGTACACAATGTAAAACGTATAAAAAGAACCTTGTATGTTGGGGGGGGTGGGGGGGGAATGACCATGAAGTATGTGGCGTCCACCCGCATACAGGACTGGTGAGAATCTATATTTTTAGATGAGCGTTTGTGGCATCGATTAAACGGGAATAGGTCGATTCTAAAGAAATCTACAATCTTCGATTCCTTAGCGCGAGCGTAAGTTTTTTTTCCACCGCGCGTTGGGTTTTATTTTAATTAATGAGGTAATGATCAAAGTTTTATTTTCATTTGTATATGTTATGTTTTTAAGTTGAGAAGTTTTTAAATATCTTTTTCTCCCGGGCAACGCCGGGTACTTCCCGCTAGTTCGTAATAAATTGGCATTTTGCGACCCCCCCACTGCCACTGTGTAGCATATTATTACGTGCCAGGGACTCTGAGGTGATAGGACAATAGTCTGTGTCCATAATTGGCAATAAGTAACGGCAATGCAGTTATAAGTGACTCACAGAATTGTGCGCAGTTGCGTATACAGTACACGACTTCCCTGAAGGCATTCACCTTCAGCGAGCGCGATGCCGATCACACATGGTTCGAATTCGACCCTCGATCGATGGCTGCGCCATCGCCGCACACGCGTCGAATAAAAAACAAGTCCTTAGTAACAATTCCTATCATTTTTAATTGCTGGAGGGGTTACCCCCCTCTACCGAAAATCCTGGCTCCGCCATTGTCTTTCCCAGCAAAAATATCGAAATAATTGTGCTGTTAATTGCACAGAAAGTGCCTAAAATACCAACTTCATGCCAACGTTATTGATCGTCTAAATTTCTACTTCAATAGAATAAAAAATAAGCAGGCTGAGGTGTAGAAATTGTTGATATAATGTCCCGTGGGCAGTACACAGTGTTTAATGTCCCACTCAAATGCGCATAGTTTACACAAGTGTTTGTTTTGCTGCCATGATTTATAATTCAATATATATATAAAAAAAAATCTGAGTAATTACAAAATGTAGATACTTCAAAGTACATCGACACAATGCGTATTGAGTCTGGGATTACTTTATTTTGACTCGGGAGCATTTCGCTTATTAGGCGTAATGGCTGTTAAAAGCTTCTGAAATCTAATATTCAAGTAATACATTTGAAAGATTCCATTATAAGTAGGATTTTTTTATTTTGACATTAACTTACATCACTGCTTAGCTCATGAAATATGCATCTCATACAGCATTAGAGGGCGGACATTGAAAATATCTTACAAGTGCCAGTGCTGATTAACTGTATCTGGTCGACAACCAGCACAGACAGGCAGCTGGGCAGCGTAGCACCCTCAATTGATATTTCCTGTATTGAATATCGAGTAGGCTCTGGTCTGCCCTACTTAATGCTCACTGTGGATGCTCGTTCTGTGCAGGAGTGGCAGTCTGCACGCTTTCAATCGTCAACCTTTTCCCCTGGGACCTACGCAAGATTCGTGATGTTGGGGAGTTGGTGCTGCTCACTCGGCTGGAGCGTGGGGCCAGACCCATCACCGTGCGCTTGCACCCTGGAAAAGACCAAGTAAGGGGTGAAGTGGTTCTGTAAATAGGAGAGTTCATATTAATCATCCTCATAAAGGCTCACTTTAATCAGAGATCACATTGGAAATATGTGCCAATGTCTGTCTTCATTACCAATATTGAGGCAAATTATGGGAATTTGGTTTGGCCATTTTATCAAGATGGGAATCTTGTCCCTGAAATGAAAATTGACGAAAGAAGCTTAAAAGTGCTAATGTTGATAGGGAGAGCAGTTTGTGGTCGTGGCACATGAACCACCTCCACATCAACCCTCACCTACTAGTCAATCAGTTGCTCGTTCTTGCTCCCTCATTGGCCCCAATCCTTCGTTTATCAACACTCGTGGTGCTTCAGTAAGCCTAATTATTTTTTGGTTAATTTTAATGTTGGTGTTCACATCACAACGTTTCCCTCAATACATCACCCTCCCATACTTGGCATACTTCTGCTACGGTGCTTCAATCTGTCTCCTTTTCAGGTAGGGCTGGACTGGGTGCTGGCAGAGTTTGACTCTATTCTGAAGCAGCAGACAGTGGTGAGCAACATGACGGAGAAAAAGCTGTGGTGGCAGCACCGCAATGAGCTGGATGAACGCATGCAGGTTTGTCCTATCGAGGGAAATGGGGGCAATGAAGTGGTACTTACCTGGTGTAAAATTAAATCGCATGTGTAATGGGTTCCAGAGACACTTGTGGAGGTAACTTCTTTATTACGATACAACACTCCAACAGTCCTGATACTCTGTTACAGCCTAGGGACACAGCCTCCTCCTAGCGTGCCTGACTCTGGCTACGCTCTGGGGTCCTCCGGCTACAATTACCCTAGGGGAGGCTACCTGACCCGACCCAGCCAAGGTGCGGGTCTAGACTCTGGCTTCCTCGGAACTCGCCCTTACAAGGACGTAGAGCCGGGAGTCCCAGAGTCCCACCACTGGCCCGCACAGCGTCCCAGCCCTTACAAGGACAAGCAGAACGAGGGGGTCCAGGGTCCTAAGCTGGCTGGTCTTGGGTCTTGAGCTGCGACTGGCCCCGATCGGCTAGGGAACGGCCCTTTTATCTCTCTTGCCCATCGAGGGGTGGGGTTGTGTGGGATTCCAGATACCCCACAGCCCCCCGTTGGTAGCGCCAAGGGGCTTACCTGTCTGGGTTGTCTGGGATTCTAAGGCCCGGCACCGAGGGGCTTAGCTGCCTAGGATCCTAGAGCCCCCAGCAGCCCCCCCCCCCCTCTTGGGCTGACACAGTGGCCCCTCCCCTGGGGGTCTGAGGTACCTGCAGATGGGCCCTGTCCACCACTGCCGGTAAGTGTGGCCCATCTACGGCACTACACATGTATAGGGGATTGTGTTGAAGGGAATAAAAAGACTAGTGAAACCAAATGAGAATCTAGCGAGTTCGAAGGATAAGATGGCATTATAAACATGGAATGATGCACGTACTTGAGAAGATATCATTTTGGAAATTATTGGTTTCTGTGAAACTAGATGGGAAGCCAAGGGAGTGTTTTATGATGATCATAGGGTACTAGCCTCAGGCAGAGAAGTTGGTACGCACCGAGATAAATATTGACTTAAAGTTTTCGTGACTGCAGGAATTTATATTCTTGGGTCTTTCTGTAAAGTCACGTAGATAGGTTCAAGGAAAATAACAAAAAGTAACAAAAAACCAAGACGTTTCGATCCTATCTACGCGATTTTACTGAAAGACCCAAGAATATAGGCACCGAGATAGTCGCATTAGTGTTGCAGCCCAAAGCAAGTCAGGCCTTCGTAGCCTTTAACCAAAAATCTCCATGTATGCTGAAGACAAGGATCAGGAGCAAATATGGTGCAAAAACGATAGTACGATAGTACCATCGGCAGCAACTTCCAATGAAGAGATATAAGTTTTGCAGTGCTATGCAGCGAGCCATACAAAAAGTCTCAAGAAAATACCATTTGTTAGTGATGGGAGATTTCAAAGTGAAACTAAGATCGGATTGGACTTCTTGGGGTTGAGCAATGGGCAGATGAAAGAGGAGAGATTTGTTATAACGATTGTGCAAAAAGACATGGAACCGTTTATAAATTGGTATGACAAGAGCAGCTGAACAATAATATAGACCTTAATCTGTGTCTCAAAAACTTCCCAACAAGGTAGAAAGCTGAAATTTTGTCCATAGGTAGCTTTTAGGACATAAACAACAGGATAAATATGAAAATCTGAGGGGGTTTTTTTCATTTTAAGACCCCCAAATCTCAATTTTAAGTGCCACATGAACATGTTTGTGTCATTCAAAAACCATTCAAAATATATTCTTTCCATTTTGTATAGTTTAATAGAGCGCTAAACGGCTAATACAATTCAAGCGAGAACCATTGTTTTATCTTTTATTGTTTTGAGATTTCGGATTAAAGCGGTTATGAGTGAAAAAAATACGAATTTTACGATGTTTAAATCTTAATCATTCGAAAATGGTAAAAGATAGGAGTTTCCCCTCATAGAGTATTACGTTTGTAGTGACATCGCGGATGTCACTGTGTAATGCCGGCCCGGGAGAGGCACGGCGTGCGATGTATTGACATCGCGGGCACCACGTGTATATGGGTGCAGTACCAGCTCCAGAGGGGCTCTGAGCACTGACTGGCAGTGCTGGATGGCACCACGCTCTGCGTGCAGGGCCGACCCCTACAGGATAGGGTGTGAGAGTGTTGGCCATGGGAATAGGGTTACTCAGGGCCATGGCACTGGTTGACCCCGAAGGACACGTGACCGGTAAAGTCGACACAAGGCCCCCAGGTGGGGGCTCGGGGTGGTCACGTATCAGGGCCGGGAACCTGCTAGAGGATTCCAGAAGGTGGTCGTGGCTAAAGGCGGAGCCAGCCGCGGCACAGGATAAAAACACGTGGACCCGGACCCACGCCAGGGTCCGGTCCTTCGTAGCTAATTCCGTGTAATTAGTGTAGATAGCCTGGTGGTCCAGCACCATAGGTTCTTAATGTGTTAAGGGGTAGTGCCCCGTGTGTTGGTTTAATAAATGTGTTGCCTCCAAGAAGTGCGTCTGCGACTCAGTTGAACTCACGATACGTTCATTCATTATTGTTCTTTCTAAGAACAATAAGAACGGAATATTTACAGTGAGCGGTTTCCGATGGGGTACCTCTTGAAATATAAGTTGAATCAAGTCGTCAATAAATATAAGTTATCTTTATTGAAAACTTTGCCTGGTGAAAACAGGCTTCATGAACTAGTTGGATATAAAAGGAAAACAAAATGTACGGGTTGAATACAACAAACTGACCCGAGTTATAAAACAAGGTTAAAAAGGGCAAACATAAGGTGTCTAGAAGCAGAAGAGTATGCGAACAGGGTTGGTACCCTAAGATCTTACAATTTAACTTTAAAATAAATCTGGTAGACACCATGAGTGAGGATTGCTGTGTGTGCGCGCACAGCGGCTGTTGACGGCACTGGAGGAGCAGGTGCTCGGCTGCTGGAAAGGGCTGCTGCTGCCACCAGTGATGCGCAGTTCCCAGCTGGCGGAGGTGCTGCACGAGGAGGCGGAAGCTCTGAAGCAGCTTCTGTCAGACAAAAGCCCCCCACCCGTCAGCTATGAGCTTCTGCAGGTTGGTCGATTTGAGACGAGTCATTGATGAAATGTGATAATTGTTTTTTTACCCTTCTATCTGGCAACAAAACTGACACCTTTTTACAAGGAGTCATGTTTGCATAGACCGCAATACCTGCAGTCATAATACAAACAAAAGAACATAACTCTGATAATGTGCACTGTCCTTGAAGTTGATTGGTCCAGCTGTCTCGGGTGTGGACCAATCAACTTCAAGGACAGTGCACATTATCAGAGTTATGTTCTTTTGTTTGTATTATGACTGCAGGTATTGCGGTCTATGCTAACATGACTCCTTGTAAAAAGGTGTCCGTTTTGTTGCCAGATAGAAGGGTAAAAAACCAATTATATTTTTACTTGCAAATGAGGTTCCCATAGTATTTATGAAATGTGTTTCCAAGGTCGTGTTAAGCCCCACTTACCTGATGCCATTTTGGTATTTGGCTTTTTCTGTGGCAGCAATACCTTCAACTTTAATGACAACAATACTTTGTAGATATTTGATTTGTATTCTTCAAGCAGTTGATACTGCAGATACTTTCTTAAAGAGGTTATGGTTTACAAAAAAAAACTTTTTTTTTTCAAATATATCCTTCGTAAATTTTTGTCCGAGTAGAGATATTTTCTTAAGTACATGCATTTTCTGAAATGGACACTTGATTGGTTTTATCTCTTTTATAGCACCCTGAAATTTCCAACATCTTGGTGCCCAGCAAAATAAGTGCATTCAATAATATTGATGTTAAAGTAGCATTTCCAAAGCATTTAAAAATACAAATAGTTAATGACATCTCATTGTCCAACAATTAATAGTAAAAAAAGTGACCTTTTAATGCCAACGCACAAATCGTGACATGACTTTTCTGCATTGCTTGGTCGTGTGACTGCGCACGTGAGTGCAGGTGGTCTTGTCCGGGGCTGACAGCTTGAGCAAGAAGAAGCTGCGTTCACTTGCCGATGCTCTGTGTCCCCATGAGGACTTCCTGCCGAGGCTGCAGGAGGCTGTTGCCCGCATCCGCAGTACCCGCATTGCTGCTGCCGCCGCCACTACTAGCACCACCCAGCATCCAGGCTCCACCGTCCTCATCCTGGACAAGGTGGCTGTGTGGCCACTGAAACTCAGCCTTGCGCATCGCACTCATGCTGGTTTTGTCACTGATGCAGCGGACAGGGATTAAACTGCTGCTCGTAGTTGACTGCCTTATACAGGACATCGCAGACCATTTTAATCGGTGTTGAATCTCAACATCAGTAGTTTGTCATCTACGTTTCTGGGTCATCTAATGGATATGGGCTTGAGAGATGCAGGTAGACTGTAGTGCTTTTATTTTTTTGAAAATAATAGTACTTCGAGCGCAAAATATGCAATGCTCCCCAAAGTTGGCTATCAGCCAGTGTTGGAAATGTCACATTCCCATGTTGGAGTCCGGTCTCACTGAATATAGCCACTCTTGTCCGCATAAATATTTATCCGAGTTGACCCCCAACTCAGGTTTGAATTTGTAACCTTCCAATCGTGAGTTGAACATTCTCATCTCGGTACTGCCGACTGAATTTATCAAGAACACATGAAAATTAATAGTATTATTACGCTTAACAAAGCACAAGTAATCACCTCCACAATAACATAGGTGACCGATTTATAATTTCCCGAAAGGTAGAAAACCTTAAGTTGTATATTCCTGTGGATTCTAGATAACCTAGGTGACAATAGTGCTTATTTCACATTCATGGACAACTTTCAACCTTTATTAATTCGAGGCAGACAAAATGAGCGATGTTAAGCATTATTGTCTTTTGGAGTGACTGGCACTTACCAAATGAATATAAAATGTCCATCACTATCTTGGGCACCTTTAACAGAGATGAGCACTCCAGTGCCCATTTGAGGTTGAGGAAACAACTAAATTTGTTTCCTCCCCGTGGTGTCACAGCAACCTTTGTAAATTCAATAATGCGGCTTTAACCCCATGACACTAATAGCCAGATCTTGTTAAATTAACAATTAAAATGTTATTGCATGTATCAAATTACCACTTGCTATCCTGTAGTACAGTACTACCAGCCTCCAATGATCCTGACTGGTGTGAGTTGGTGTACATACGAAACCACGCATAATTGGTGTGCTTCACGTTCTCCAGTAACCTTACCCCCCACCCTGTGTTCGGTGTGGGTGGGTCATCTTGAGATCCAGGTAGCACAGTCAGTGTCTCAGCTTGTCTCTTGCAGTGATATTTGGATACAGTTAGGAAAATAATTGTCTGTCCAATATTAACAAAAATAGAATACAGAAAAAAACAAAATGGTATTTATTTAAAAAAAATTGCGAAGGTTTTTTCAATTTCAGTGCAGGAAAAACTACTATGCTTTCTAATAACAGCTGCAATAATGAGCACAGAACATGTGCATTATGGTGCACAATTTAATATATTTGTGTGTTTTACGCATGCATAAATGTCTGAGTGTTGTGTGTTTGTGGTGCATAAGCTTATATGTACGCACGCACATATGTCCACAGAACCTGCAGAAGCTGCCTTGGGAGAACATTCCCCTACTGCGTGCGAGCAGCGTCACACGCATGCCCTCTTTGGCCTTCCTCCTCGCTTCCGCGCTCACCACCAAGGTGTCACATGCCCCCCCTCCCCCCCGAGCGCTGATATCACTATTTGTACATTAATAAACGTAATCAATATAGCAGCTTACAAACTCCAATGTGTTAACATATATTTTGTTTTTGTGTCTTTATCCCAGTACGTGAAGAGTAATGTTTTTAATGCCAAAGTGGACGTGCGGAACACATTCTACTTGCTCAATCCACAAGCCAATTTGTCCAGCACAGAGAGCACTTTCCGGGACTGGTTTGAAAGGTTCGTTGTTAATTTGAGTTTAGTTTAGTGCATATTTTTAAGCTGTCACTTTTAAAATAAAATCTTTCTTTACTTTTTCATTATAGTGTTTAATGTGATGAGAAATTACACGTATGCTTTCTGTATTGTATTAGGCTTTTATAACTTTTTAACTTGTGTGTTGCCATTGTCTGTAACCAGTCATGATATTGATGATGATTTGTTGCTTGTCCCGTTGTCTCCCTCGAAACTTGGATTTCATGGGTCTGCAGTGAAAAGGACTGGGAGGGTGTGATAGGAAAGGTTCCAACAGCAGAGAAGTTCCAGGAAGTTCTTACCAAGAAGGACCTGTACATGTAAGAAGTATCCAAAGCCTTGTATAATAACTTGCAATGCTACACTGCACACAATACACTGACACTTTGTAATGAAATGCGTGACAGTGTAATGTACATGTGTTTGTGCATTCAGCAGCAGGATACTTTGCGAGACTGTTTTGTTTCTCGGATTATGATCAAACCAAATCATTTCCCCCCAAAATATGCCCACAATGCAGTGCTTAAATGCTCAAACATGTCGGGGTCATTCAGTATGAGGTAGGGCTGGATTATATTTGAAATTGAAACTTTGCCCTGAAACTTTAGTAAAATTCAGTCAAGAGGTGATTCTTTAGAAACAGCATTGCATGGTAAGTGCAATATTTAGTTGAAGTGAATTTATGGTAGTGAGCATAAGGCCTTTGTAATGAGTATGAAGTTGAAGGTTTTTTTTCTTTCCATTTGACTTCAATTGAATGTTTTTTGGGAACACACCTTCCTTGTGCGAAGTTCAGAAGTACAGCAGAGTGTAGCTGTAAGATTGACAGGCCACATCACAATACCACATTACAAATGTGCATCTCGTTCCACGTGTGCAGTTACGCAGGACATGGGGCGGGAGCCCAGATCTTCAAGCCACACGCGATTCCGCGGCTCGACTGCCGTGCTGTGTCACTACTCTTCGGTTGCAGCAGCGGAGCTCTGGCGATGCGGGGCACCCTAGAGGCCTCGGGCATTGCCCTCAACTACATCATGGCTGGCTGGTGAGGGCACGTGACATGGAAAATATACTCTTCCCTGTAGCCTTACAGACTATTGGAGCAGGTGTTCATAATAATACGCATCTAATAAGGGCAACAAGCACGTGATGGCGGTGGCAGTGGCCAGCAACTTGCCCAGACAAATTTGTGTCCCCAGTGCTGATGCTGACACTGTACTCGGTGCCAATATAGGGCTGACTTTAACTATGGCAGGCCTAGTACAGGTTCACACACTAATTTCCACTGATGTTCACAACTGGGAATCAAGCCCAGATGGCCAAGATTGTAGCTCAGTGCACTAATGACTGTGCCACTGTGCACACTTGCATTTTATGGAGCAACATAAAATAGTGTTATTTATCAGAGGTCGATATATTAAGTGCCAGTTCGTGGGAAGTCAAGTTGTATTATGGAGAGGCTCACCTCCACGATAGGAATCTGGAATTTCCATGACTTGTTGAAGGTTACCATTAGCACGAGTGATAACCAATCACCTGCTTAAGCAGCCATGCTGTTAATGTAAACAGTTTTAAAAACATACCTTGCATGCCACCTCATACCCCTTCGTCTGTGTGCAGTCCTTGCATTCTGGGGAACCTGTGGGATGTCACGGACCGCGATATTGACCGCTACATGGAGGCACTGCTGCGCACGTGGCTGAGTGCACCACCTGGAGCTTCCATCAGCGAGCACATGGTCCATGCACGCCAGGCGCCACGCCTCAAGTTCCTCATCGGGGCAGCTCCCATCCTCTATGGCCTGCCTGTCCTGCGCAGATGAGCTCCCTGGATGGTGCACTTCTACTCCTACCATCCCTTGGTGTTTGTACCACGTGCCACATCTTGACCTACTTTTACAAAGTTGTCCTCCAATCCCTTGACTGGTAGCCGAGACTAAAAACAGCAAGGCCGAATGAAGACGGTCATATTGAATGCCACGTGGAGAAAATTGTTTAAATGGATGGGGTTTTACCAAAGGATTCATGGCAGCTTTGCAAAAAAGCTTATCAAAAGCTGCACATGAGATTTACCTTTCCTAAGCACACAAAAACATACCCATATGTGTCGTGTATTCAGATACCCTATCAAATGACAGGCAAATAACATTGGCTCCTCATCATAAAATGTGTGGTTTTAGGAAGAATAAGAACATAATGCATTATACATGGATAATTGTGAAGGTGAGAGCTAAAACATACCAATAGGCAAGGTGTTCATTGTTTTACCCTGGGCACTGCATTCTACTTTTAAGCCTCTTTAGCCTCTCTCCTGGGTTGGGTTGTCACCACGCCTAACGCTTTGCAATGGCTGTAGTGGTGTGGGTTAATTCAAACGATGAGGTCAATCTGGCAGGCAGTTCCTTCCCTATAGCTGGAGCATGAAATATCGAGCACTCTATCTGCTGTTGATACTGCATTGCATTAATGGTACTGTGTCCTGGGGCCACCTGGCTGTTGGAGTAATATGACCCCTATGCTTACACTCAAAGGCCAAACATCTTTCACTGCAATGCTCTATATGCAGAGTTAATGTTGTCGGTTGTCACCATGACTAAATAACATGTTTGCGGTATATGTGTTAGTTCTACAAGAGATAGTCGATTGGTATTAAAACTAGAATTGCATAAAATTTCACAAAAATGATCAAAGCCAGTAAAAAAAAAGTAAAATACGGGGAACCCAATTTGCCACCTAACTTGTTTAAATGACTGCATTTTCAACCTGGTTTGTTTGATAACCGAATATAATGCAGAGCAATGTTAATAGTAGTTATGTAGACCACATCACTTTGTTGCCGTCATAACTCTTTGCAATCCTGTGATATTTCAAAATCTCCCTGTAAAAAGGGTTATTCATGGGCACGTGTCTCAATATTTTTACCATCAATCTGCAAGTGTGCCAATCAAGGCTATCAAGTATGGTGCTGCCTTGCATAGTTCACAGCCCAGATTCATGTAGCAAGACTGAAAATGGATGTAAATTTGTCATGTATTTGATTTGCACCGTCACACATCCAGTATATCTACACGATTGCTAAGATGATTTTATATCACCAAATTTTTTTGATTTGTGTGAACTGAAGTAATTGTGTTGCATAAATAGGTTCTTTGTAAATAATTCAGGTAAATTCCATATTTGTGGTGCTATTTATGTGGAGTTGATGGTGGTATAAGTTGTGGTGCCCTATTTTTTAAAATCAGAAATTGACAATTGCCTCCAATGAATACAAATGTTTTAATAATAAATTAATGTTTTCTTTATCTTTGAGGTTAATTGTAATTTTATATGTATTTTAGTGACTAGTATTCACAACGACCATAGGAAGAGGACATGTGGGAATCCTGTTGCAACATTTAAATTTCTCATATAGGTTGAATTTTTGCACCGTATGTAGCCAACTGCTCATCGGAGGTGCGGGAAACAATGAAGCCAGTTGAACACCTGGTACAATATGGGAATTGATCTTAGCATGAACTGTAATGTTTACTTGCTTTGAAAAATCAACTTTATGTTGAAATTAGCCTCCATAGGTTCCTGTTCTTATCTAAATGTAATTTCCAACAATTATTTAGCAAAATTTAACAAAAGCTACATTCTACACAGCCTTATTGATGTAGATAACACTTGCAAATCAATTCAATTTACTTCCTTTAAGATCCAATAAGATTCCATTGAGTCTCATGCTTGTTATTCAATAGTAGTGGGTTCCCACGGAGACCGGAGATGTAGCTTAGAGGCAACACGGTTTATTGAAATATCGTAACACAAGGCCCCTTTATCCCCGCTACCTGGGGAGGTATGGCCTCCGGGCTGACGTGCCCTCTCACTGGGACTACGGGCTCTGATTCCTCCGGCTAAGGGTGACCTAGGGGAGGCTTTGCTGACCCGAACCAGCCAAGGTGCGGGTCTCGACCACTGACCCGCGCTCGGCCCCGGCCCTTAAAAGGATGTCGGGTCTCGGGTTCCCAGCGTCCTAACCTAGCTGGTCTTCAGTCTTCGTCTTCAGAGCACTGCCTCCAGCAGTCCTGAGGTCCGTCTTTTATACCCACCTCGGGGACTATCCGCCCCCGGTACCGCCCCCTTTCTGGAACCTTCTAGGGGGCTCTGGAATAACCCCCCAACCCCTCACCTGGGGTCGGGGGGGGGAAACTCGGCCTCTCAACGGTCCGGCCCTCTCTCTGTCTCAGGGTGACACCCCCTACAGACCCGTGCCCGCAACTACAGGTGAGTATACATAGGGCGGCGTGTGCTATGTATTTCCGACGCTACACAAATTACAGCACCTACAATCAGCAGCTGCATTGACATTTCTTATGAATCGCGACTTGTTTGCTGATGCTACTTGGTTTTATTACTGGTAGGAACCTGGTTACACCTGCCCACAGGGGATTATTGTGTCCGTCGTGCAGGGAGGGGCTGGGTGGGGAGGGGCTGGGTGGGGAGGGGGTGGTCACCCCATGGTGCCCTTATAAAACTCAACGTTTAACCTACTCACGCCGGCTTGTGCCCGCCCTCACAGTCGGCAATATTTGCGGAATACACCAAGCCGCCGTTGAGCCTGGCCATTGACCGAGCAACCCAACGTTCCTACCAGCTCCCTCCGCAGGAATGTGTTTCAACCCCTTTTCATCACAGGAAAGGTGGTACAATGGTAGTGTAATCGAGGATATAGATGCTTCTGCTGCTCTGGCTGTAATTGACCAGTGAATGGGTGATTGATGACACTTGGTTAATGAACGCACCTGGGAGTTTGATGCTATTTTGTGACGAATGAAACTAGGTTAAAACTTCATGGATATGTCGGGAGCCTCCGTCGTATTTGATAATTTAAAGAATCATGTCTGTTGATGGCCACTTGTCATTTTGGGCCAGTGCTAATCAACTGATGAATATCCCAGTTTTGAACTGAATTTGTACGTCAGCAATATCAGCCACAATTTTCTAAATGGGCAAGCGACGTTAGGTGCACATTCAACCACCGGATGTCTTGACACCTAGATAATAGTTTCTAAGAAAACAAATTTCGGGTGATAACATTACTCGAAGGTCGCGTAAATGTTTAAAGAATTTATTTTTCATAGGTAACAAATCTTTCCAGACGAAGAATAAAACCACCGATGTATTTGCTCAGTCTCCAAGCGATATTTGCCAACTGGGTGTGGAGGTTCTTCGTCGACCAACAGTATTTGAAATGCTTCCCAACTTGTGTTAATGACCCAATCTGAAACGGAAAAGTTTGTTCCGTTTCATTAACCACTGGGAAACAAACGGATTCTGCTCGCTAAGGAGCAGCCCGGCTCCGACATCTTGCCCCCATGCTGCATGGGAAATGCGGCGACTGCATTCGACCACAGTTTGGAGTACGGTGGTCAGGCAGTGTTGCCCCCCCCCCTGTCTGGGTTTGTAGTTGAAGCAAAAAGTGCCTCATGACGTTAAGTTAGTCTCGTTTTGCGTTCCGCCTAGCCGGGCCATGTTACATCGTCCAGTCGTTCAGCGTCTCCGCTTTGTCTACGTTTTAAAGTAGCGGTAGCTCTCACACCTATAGAGCACACCCGTTATATGACAAAGGGGCATGTCTGGGCGTACAGCCGTTTCAATACGGGCAAAAGAATGTGGTCCATTTGTGTTTTCCTTGTGATGGGGCTTTATCGGATGAACGTTGAGATTTATAAGGGCACGGGGTGAATTGGTCCGTAACAAGGTGACACCGATAAGGGGCCGTCCATAAATGACGTCACGCGATTTTGGACGATTTTTAACCCCCCTTCGTCACACGGCGTCACAAAAAGTCAGACCCCCCCCCCTCTCAAATATGACGTCACAAAGCTCTGCCCCTCCCCCCCAAATAAAACATGCTTCATATCGCTTTAAACTATTGTCATTGTAGTGCGTATTTCACGTGACACTGCACTCTGATGTAGTAGGAGAAACATTTATTAAAAAGTATATTTAATTAAGTAGAACGTGTTGTCTATATTTATTTTAAGTTGCGCATTTTGATGTGACGTCACATTTCTCAAACCTCACCATTAGAACCTCATTTGCCAGTAACAAAATGATAATTGGTTTTTTACCCTTTTATCTGGCAACAAAACTGACACCTTTTTTTTTTACAAGGAGTCATGTTTGCATTGACCACAATACCTGCAGTCGTCACAAATGTCTGACCCCCCTCCCTAGGTGCGTGACGTCATTTATGGACGGCCCCTAAGTGGTTGACGGGTATGTGCTGTAGGAGCTCTCGAATATAAAAAACATCTGGCGGCACCGCAAGTTAAGAACATCACCGCTGTCGGAAAATGACAGAGCCCGCCAAGTGGACGTCGTCTGTCGCCACGCAACCATTTACAGCATGTGCGAAAGTCATCACGGACATCACTTCGGGGCAAATGACGACGTATCCACGTCAGCACGTTCAACACGTCACAGCCCAAGCACACGCCAGCAACTCGTGTACGTCATCGCGTATTGCGCTTGCCAGCAACGCGGTGACGTAACCGCGCACAGCCGGAGCCAACAATTTCACGTCATCACGTACGAATGGCAGCAACTTCTATTTGCATATGGGGCCGTCCATAAATGATGTCACGCGATTTTGGACGATTTTTGACCCCCCCCCCTCGTCACACGGCGTCACAAAAAGTCAGACCCCCCTCTCAAATATGACGTCACAAAGCTCTGCCCCCCCCAAAAATAAAACATGCTTCAAATCGCTTTAAACTATTGTCATTGTAGTACGTATTTAATGCGGCGCTGCACTGTGACGTTGTAGGAGAAAACATTTATTAAAAAGTCTATTTAATGAAGTAGAACGTGTTGTCTATATTTATTTAAAGTTTCGCATTTTGATGTGACGTCACATTTCTCAACCCCCCCCCCTCGTCACACATCGTCACAAATGTCTGACCCCCCCCCCCCCTAGGTGCGTGACGTCATTTATGGACGGCCCCTATGGATATGTTTAATAGCTTAATGTCAATGTCTACTAGCCACCAGAGGGCTTCAGTCTGTATAGTTTTGCTATTCCTTCATGGACGGAGCGCAGAATGCAGTGGTGGTTTACTATTATACGGTGCGCAGTTTGGGATACACGGTTCCAACCGCACGGCCTTTAACTTTCCATGGCAGCAACTCCTAACACAATCTAGATTTGAAGTTTATTGACTGCAGGGATCCATACTCTTTGGTTCTTTTTTATTTTTTTTCCCACTTCAGCAATTAGTTTCTTGCCGTGGTTGCCCCACCTGATGACGGACGCTTGTGTTGCGCCCGAAACGTCGTAATTTAATTGATTTTATACAGGGCCGGCCCGAGGCATAAGCGAACTAAGCGGCTGCTTGGGGCCCCCTGGCCACCAGGGGGCCCCCGAATCGTTTTTTTTTTCCTGAACTTCCCCAAACTATGATGACTGCCTTTGAGCTTCTCACATACCTCTCACAAAATGAGATGTGTGAGCTTTACCCAAATCTTTGGGTAGCTCTCAGGATAGCCTGCACTCTGCCTGTGTCAGTTGCCTCAGCAGAGAGGAGCTTTTCCAAGCTCAAATTGATAAAAACATATTTGAGATCATCAATGGCCCAGGAAAGACTAAGTGGACTTGCAGTCATTAGTATTAATAACAAAGTTGGCCAAGCAATACCATACAATGATGTCATTAGTGACTTTGCCTCCAGAAAAGCTAGGAAGGAACGATTTTGAGGTCATTGTTGTACAGTTGACATTGTTGAACCCTTGCTGTTCTTATGTTTGCTTTCATTATTTAAGTATCTTTTTTTTTGTAACATTCTATTTTTGATTAGATTAATGTTTGTCTATTTTGGTTTTATTTAAAAGATTGCACATTTAATGCACATTTGCAAATAATTTATTTAATATGTTTTTTGTGACCGTTTGTATTCAGAAGTTTTAATAAAAGAGTGAAGTATTTTAAGTGTTGTTTTTATTTTTTATTAATACATAACCTCACTGTATTCGTTTATAATATTCGCTATAACATTATAGTGTGACATTTGTGTCAATAATCTTCTAGCACAGATGAGTCTGCGTGGTGGGAGGGGGGCCCCCAAATCAAATTCTGCTTAGGGCCCCCAAGAGGCTCGGGCCGGCACTGATTTTATACCTACTTGACTTTTCCGAAAGAACCAAAGAGTATGAACTCCTAACACATCGCGAAACCAACCCCATTATGGTACAGCTGCGTGACGTCATTACGCACGAGGCGAGGGAGGCCGTGGCCTCGCACGCATTACGTCACCGCGTACGCCGCGGAGGGGTTTACGCGGTGTGGGCGTGGAAACGCGTGATCTCATCACGCACGCCGTGACCTCATCACGCACGCGGGACTTCACCACGCACGCGAGACCTCACTACGCACGCGTGACCTCACCACGCACGCCATGACCTCATCACGCACGCGTGACCTCATCACGCACGCGGGACCTCATCACGCACCTCACCACGCACGCGTGACCTCATCACGCACGCAACGGTGCAGGGGGGTATAAGAGGCGTGGGGGTGGGGTAGGGGCCAAACGTTGATTGCGGCGCGGTGCGCGCGCACACCCCCCCACCCCCCCGCGGTTCAAGCGGCCACCGTCCACCGGCCACGTCACCGCGCCTCGGTGATGTCACGGCCGCGTTTAAAAACACGACGACGCCGAGACGCGGGCAGGCGGGCGGGCGCGCGAGCCGCCCCGAGCCGCCTCAAGGGGAACACGAGCGGCCCAAGGCAGCGGGCGAGACCGCATCGTCGCCCCGAGCCGAGTGCGGACGACGCGACGCAGAGGAGGAGGAGCAGTAGCCCGTGCGCCTCGCCTGCTCAGGTGAGGAGGAGACGACGTCTCTGATCGCCGCCGCGTTCGTTGTTGGCGCTGCTGCCGTGAACATGGCGGAGGCGGCTCCGCGTCTCGCTCTGGGAGGGGACGAGTCCATTATTGACTGACCGGAGGTGGTTTTTTTGTGCTTTTTGCAGATATTTTTGTTTGTTTTACTACGTTTCATTTAAAGATTGTACGCAAACAATGGAATACTTTTCTCAGTAGGATTTATTTAACTCGTTCTCGGTATTTTTGCCGCTCGTTTTCGCCCCTCGTCACACGCTGGAATCGCCCGGTCAAAGGTCACCCTCTTGCGGCCGTGACACTGAAGATATTTGTTTTTGTTCAACATTACTGTGGTGTAATTCGTCGGATATTTGTTTCCCCCTGCCAAAACCCGTGTCTGTATGCGTCGGGGTGGGTGGGTTAATGTTGCATTCGTAACGTTAAGTAACGGCCGTGTGTGGTTAAGTGTAGCCGGCTGTTTGTAATGGCGCTGTTGGATGTCCGTGTTGTTGAACTACTTTAAGAGTTACAAGTGGGAACAGTTGACCGGTCGAATCTTCTTTTCTTTAAGTCTTCGCAATAAAACAACACAACTCCACTACTCATTTAGTTATCCCAAAAGATTAAAGGTGCATTCAGATTATCATCTCAATTCGGAGGCTTTTGTTTCAACAATCAAAAGTAGCGTATTCGTTTTAACCTATTTCCAGTACGCTACTTTTGACCGATAATGGGGCCCAAACACTTGTGTCGATTTTTGCCCGGTGCTTTTTTAAAATGAAATGGCAGTAACTTAAAACTTTCCTGGATGGTTTTTTCGTCAGTTTTTTTTGCAAGTGCTTATTTCAGACTGCCAAGCAAAGGCATGCACTGGGCTAGAAACAAACCAGGTGAAATTTCTATAACAATTATAGTGGTTTATCCATTTTAATTTGACTCGGGGGGAACTGTACGTTGAATTTGACTCGTACGTTGACATGGCAGATGTGCAACTAAACTTGCAATGTTGAAGCTAATTCAACACATCGCCAATGATGTAGTTAACATGTGTGGCACTTTGCACCGCCATGTGAAACATACCCAATTTCCTGCACACGCATTTTTACCCGAATTATTAGGCCACTATAAAGTAATGCATTTGGGTAATTGTTGATACGTTTGTTGAAAGCGATTCGGTGATTATTCGAAAATAAGAAACCCTGCACGTAATTAGTCAAATGTATTGATTGTGAAGGGGGCATTCGTCAGGTTGAATGTTTTAGTCCATATTGTGGGGGGCTTTTAGTGGCTGTTAGATTGCAGCTGACCTTATCGGTGTTAGGTTACTCGTTATGAGATTTATTATTTTCTCGCGAACGTTTTTTTGCAACAGGAAGTCGGTGCAAGGTTACACCATTGTTCTGTTGCAATGGCCCAGCAGTCGAAGCGAGCTGAATCAGTCGTGTATCAAAAACATTGAGTGGACATTTTAAATTTTGAGCTTGCGTTAATTTGTGAAAATTGACACTCGACGCATTTGAACAACGAATTATTTCAAAGTGAAATGCAGTATTCTAATTGCAGGTACAGTATGTTGGTATTAATATGCCAGGGACATATAAATCGTATTGCGGAACCCCGGGGTCCCGAATAAACGGAAGTCAAAATCGAAATTAAATAATTTATGGCGACTCCGTCCCACCGCGCACGTAAACGCCGCGACCCACCTGGCACGAATCATTCTGTTGTCATGTTCAAGCGCAGCGAGGACGAATGCGCAGAAGAGCTGAACAAGCGAATGCACTCCATGCTCGGGTATGGGCAGGATCATAAGTCTTATTTATCCAAAGCTGCTCAAACTGCCTACACGAATTAAGTCCTTTATTTGTCATAACGGTATGCATAATACAGTGAAACTGCTCTCTTATCTTAATTATTATTTGTGACCTACCAATGTCTGCAGCCAGGATCAATCCATGCCAATCCTATTACCTGCAGATATTTAACAGATGAGATGCATTGCACCGTTAATTCCTCCTATTTGATAATACTTCTCTTGTCTGTATGCAACTGTGCAGATTGGCTTAACCGCAAAAAACACCTTAGTCCCCACATACTGCTTGTATCAATGCGGATAAGAGGAGCGGCCACCCACTACTCTGTAGAGTAACATTGGTAAAAACGCTTGTTACAATATGAACAGCGCATTGAAAACGCGTACTATTTTATGTACTGGTTACAAAGTGTGTTTACAAATCCACACTGAGAAACACGATGATTGACAGAGGGGTGTAAATTATTTTTGATAGTGTATTTAAATAGAGGTACTGCAGGTAAGTCATTTTAGAGGGATAGTTTAACAAGACAACACTTGCCACCCATTGGTGAAAAAGAGCAAAGTTTTTGTTGACATTATAATATAATGTTTATGCGAGAGCCGGGGGCTTATGGGACCCGTCATAAGGTTCATATATAGTATTGGTGGCACGTTATCAATGGTTAGATACATTACAGTATTATAGGAAAACCTGTGTCGTTGAATTCCGTACTTTGATTGAATGTGAACTGCAGGGGTAAATTATGTTCATGTGTCTGACCTTGCTAAGATGTTTATCGGGGAATGGTTTAATGCAATTTTAAACAGCTGTGATGCAGAGAACTGCAATATCTGTGCTGTGCATATGGTAGTGATTCGATGCGTCGTGTTCAGTTGATATGACGGTTACGATATTGTACAGATGTACTTTCTTGCTCTAATTGTGCACTGATTTCGAATGTGTTTATTATGCACATTGTACGCCGCTGGACTCCCAAGTGGATTCCTCGTGCACATGCGTAGTCCAAAGCCAATTCAATTAACAATGTGCCTATTTAGCATAAGTAAAAAATATATATTCAGTTGACATGCAAACTTCCATTTATTTTTGCAGTTGTGAGATATATGCTTAGGGCCTTAATTAGTCTGGAACATTTTTACATGGTTACCAAAACCAGTCATTATACTTGTGCTCCCACAGTCCATTGCAGCTCACAGTTGTGCACTAAGGTCACTTACCCCATATGAAATTCTTGGGACATCTCAAATGGATAATTAATAATAGATGTGTGAAAATTAATTTCTTGAGACCTAACATTTTGAAGTCTTCATTTAAGGAATACTAGCAGTTGAGATGGCTGCTGACCAAAAGTGATAAAATGGATAAGGAGAAGCATCACCCTCAAGGGGCTGACCACTGGAAAGATGAACATTGATATTGGGACATGAATGAGTGAAGATGAATTGCAGCTGCTAAGGGCTATAGATCATTGCAGAACTGTGAATTGATGCTATGATATGTGCTATTCCAAAATTTTGGTGGATTCAATCTGTGGTACTGCCGCGTGAGCCATACACATTAAACGGGGGGATCTGCTCATATGTCTAGAGTTTGGATATGGAAATATCTTTTGCATGAATGCACACCAATACTTTTGTAAAACTTTCACTCAGTCGTGAACAAAAACCGACAAATTAAGGTAATATATAATAATTTTATGCATGCTTATGTAAGAACATAAAACCTGTAATTTACTTAAATAATCAAATACTCGAGGCATTATAAATAAGAATTCTGACCTCTTATTTCTTCTGAGTGCTGGTGAACAAGACATGCCGATGCTAAGGTAAAATTATTGATGTATAATATGACATTAAATAGTTGCTTTGATCAAAATAATTTCCTTGTGGGGTTCATTGGGGTGGTTCCATCACCCAGAAGCTGATTGGTGACAAAACGGCATGCTCTTTTTCAGTGGTTTCTCATTTTGACAGACACAAACCCATGCCATTTTTTTTTCGGACAGTATACTTCTCTATAAGAAGTGATGACTCTTCCAACTGCTCACTACATTGTGAGTTAGCTTAAGAGGTTTTGCACCTAGACATGCTGTACTGCATTGGGAGCAAGTGGAGATTCCAACAGTGAATACAGGTATCCCTCGATTTACGAAAGGAATGCGTTCTTCAATGAACAACAATTATGGATGTTTCCAACCTTTCTAATCTAAAAATATACACCTATCTCATGTGTCACAATACAAACATAATAATAAAAACAAAAATATTAGAATGATTGAGTAACAATTTTTTTTTACTTTTTTAAGGTAATTTGCAAAATGATCTGCATGTTGGAACAATCTGAAAGGTGATGTGGAGGCATTACTGTGGCACTGTAGGGATACCGTGACTGTCGTGGGTGGATGACGCAGACTGCCGTATGGTTCTTGCTTGACTTCGTTGGCGCCTACAGTAGTGAAATTTTGTTTACATGGGAATTTGATTTCGTTCATTGAAAAGTGTCTATAATTTGTCAATTGCGTTAATGCAAATTTTCATCAACCAAACTGGTTTAACTTCATTGTAGTTTATTATCTAATTCATCACATTGCAATTAGTCCATTTATATTCTGATGTAAAACGTTGAGTTATGATAAGAAGTAGTACCATGCTGTGAAATTAGGTCATGCATAGTTAAAATAATATTGCCCGAAAGGATTTGCATTTACAATCTGCTTTGATTTTTTTTGTTATAATGGGAGTGTTTCACTGTCAACCTGTGCTTGGTTAAAAAAAGCTCAGGTTGTTTTGTTCTCCATAAAATGTAAAATGTCTCCACCGCACTTCATTGCATGTACGCTTGCACCACCAGCAACATCTGATCACTACAGCGCATATGCCAATCAATGAGACGTTTGGTGGCACTGATCATAGGCACCGAATTCGTTGATACTGCTTAAGTGCTCTCAAATCGGTAGCCATTAAACTGGCTTGATTATACTTTATTAAAAAAAATTCCCCTGTCATTTATTTTTCTTTGTTACGCGGTCGGTGCAAGTTATTTTATCAGCCATTATTTTTCCACTGCTGAATGAATGCCTCCCCCTGTCATCGCCATCTCGGTTCAGTGCTGCTACCATTTCCTGCATGTAAACTATCTCCATCATAGAGGTTTTTGGGTTAGATCGCGTAAATATATAAATGTGTCGTTAAAACCCGCCACCACCCGACACCGCCAACTTGTAAGGGTTGTCACGTAAACAGAACATGTCAATTCGTCACTAGTACAGCACAACGGTGTGTTGGAAAGCCAAGTCACAACATTTACAATCTGAATGTTGTGGCTTGGCTGTCCAACACACCGTCGTGCTATACTAGTGACGAATTGGCATGTTCTGTTTACGTGACAAACCTTACTAGTGGATGATATTGGTCACGAAACCCTACGTGTTTAAACTAAGCTGATCTCATCGTTCCATCTCTGCAGTGGTCATCGGATTGGATGTGTTCTGTCCTGACACGGAATGGTAAAAAATTAAGAGGTGGTCATGTGGCTCACTGTTAATATCATGTCAGCGTACTGAGCTGACACTGGTGAGATCCGAGGTTTAATCCACGCAACCTCTCCATTATTAAAATGAGTTTTCAGTGGTCGAGACGATGATCGCGAGAGCAGTCACCGATAGCAGCACAAAAAGATTACACATTGATTTTCACTTAATTCTGCTCATTCCACTGCTGACAATTAAAATATTATTTATTTGACATGCAACACCCTTGTTGGACATAAGAGGTGTGTCCTGAGTGTGGATGAAAGTCTTAAAATTATCAGTAATTTTGTGATGTCACCTTGAAGACTAAGTGCATAAGCAGTATCGTGTATTATTGTTACAAATGTATCTTCTGATCTTTGGATACAAATAATCCACAAGACATTTTCACAGAGGGGTGGAACCTACTGAATAAGGATCCAGTGACAGAAACAACTTGGCCTGTGTCGTGTATATAGGGTTAAAGGTTATGCTCTAGAGAATGGGGTGTCGGGTTTCTGTTAACAGTGCGTGAGAGCTTGATAAACTTCTAGGCGGACCTTTGAATGCTGCCCTTTATTTTGCCATGCAAAATAAAGTGCGAGTACGACATTGTAAAATGTATTTGATACAGTTCTTCACTTTTTGAGCATTTTATATATGGTGTGCCTAAATCCTTGATTTGTTCATATATTTTAATATTAATGTAGTATAAATAAGCAAAAAAAATTGGTTATTTGACATGGATTACCGGGTTTTTTTGTACTCTACATTTGAAATCAAGCCAGAAACACGTTGTGTGAGTTTCGTTTTGTAAGTACCATTTATGCATATAAGCAGGAAAAGTAACGGCCCTTAATGGGTTAAGCCAGATTTGAACGACAGTGGCCTTGCATTGAAGCATCTATTAAACGTTAATATACTGTAATGAAGCGACTACTATGGCAGAGACGAATTAACACATTGTAGATGGTGCCAGGAGCAGCCAAGTGCATAAGCATGATTCAAAGGCATTTGAGGTGGTGATTTAAATTATTGCAGGAATGAACTTGCGGTTTGAGCCTTGTCGGTGCTTGTATGTGGATAATATGCATCTTGATACGGTCACATTGCGCACGTATGTGCACCTCCATCATTGGTCTGGTTTAACTTCATTGTAACTGGCTTAGCACTGTACTCAAGACAGTCACTCTTTATGCAATCGCCTTTTGTTGGAAAGTTTGGTCATTTGTAAGTTAATGGTTTTTTTGTTCGCTAGACTTGCACATGTGATCCAGCACATTGGAGAGCAAGGTTAATGGATCAATACGTTTATGAAATTTCCCAAGCTGCTGGGCGGAGGTGGCGAGGAGATGCCAATAATGCCAGTGGGGCCACGAACCAACAACCTGTGCGGACCTTCGAATGCTTTATCTTCATGTTGAGGGTTTCTATGGGTACTGCTGTTCTTTACCACATGTAAAACATTCCTTCAAAAATGAATCGCAAAACTTCTCAATGCAGAACTCTCCTGAAAGTCTTTGAGACTCTGTCCAGCCCTTGCTTCATTGGGAATTGAACTGCATTTGCAGCGTTCAAAATCAGTACGTAAACGACTGCACCACTGATTCTCTCGGATACTGTACCACACTGTAATTTTCTGCAAGTTTAGTTGCCAGGTTCCTTGCCCATGCAATTTTTTTTGTAAATGAGGAAGGCACGGCACATCAGGCCACATATTTGCGGTCGAATCAGAAAATATCTCTGTATAAACAAAGTGTACACCTTTTTGCTTGGAGGTTCTGGGCAGCGTTGCTTGACTGTAATCACTGTAAATAAAACAAAAACCGCTTTATTCCAAACGGTTTACAAATCTTTGCATGTTGACTGGAGGTAAACATTTCAGTAAATCTAGGGGTGCTAATTATTTGATTTGATTTTTGGCATATATTATTTTGTTCTACCTAAAATGTTGTTTTACGCTGCTTAAATATATTTATAATTGAAAGTGGGAAAAACGACTGTGCCTGGTTATTTGTTGGTACAGTGCAAAATCTTATGTTTTATATAGAAGTAAAACACATGCATGACTTAAGTACTTGCTTAACTAGATTGTAAAAATGTAAAGGCAGACTTGCAGTTCTGCATTGTCTTGCTCATGCCACTGCTTGCAGAAAGGGCTCCACTACAGGGAGATCTAGAAAGCACCTCTGGAGGGTATTATGACCCATTCTTTCACGCTTACCCGGCATTTGAAGATGTGCGAGTACCCACATTTGACCCTATCATGTGTGAGCTGTCAATTCAACTAACTCGTGTTACTGTTGGGTAGACAGGATTGGGAAATTGAGCAACGTACCCATTGTTTTAACGGCCTTTCCGGGAGATGGAACCATGGAGACCTCTTAATTGCAAGCCCAGCATGCTAACGATTATGTGTAGCAACTGGATTGTTAAATTATAACTTTTCCTTCAGCAATCCTGGAGCGGATCTCTCAAGTGTTCATTTGGGTCCTTTATTGTTTGTATTTGAGAGATTGTAATCAATTGTTCTTGGTCTTATTATGTCAATAGTGGAATGCTCTTTAAAGCCTAAAAGTGAAATGAACTGACTGTAAGCCCTGCTGGAAGGCTTCCCTGGGTAGGGAAAAAATACCCTGTTCAGGGTGAATTGCCAATATTCTGCAGGTGGTCCCATGATCACCATTTTCCTCTTTCACAGCTGAAAACCCCAGACGTCAGCTAGTCACGTAAGCAGCCACGTTAACCATTGTGCACATTAATTTGATTTCCACTGGTGCATTCTGGCGTTCTGTTAAAGCTGCAATTTTTATATGCATATTTGAAAGTATGCTTGCTTTTTGGTGGGGCGAGGGGGATGTGTGGGAGTGGGGGTGGTCGTGAAGTGGTTAGCATACTGTGCTGTTAACCCATTTTCCCGAGTTTGGTTCCTAGATACAATCTTGAGTGAATTCTGAACTGTTCCTGGCTCTTCCTCCCTACACTAGCCTGGACTTTATCAGTACAATGAAGTATAGTCAAACAGTCCCACCATGACTTAAAGACATCGCAAGGCCTTCCGCCACCATTTAACTGATGGTTATAATATGTTCTTTTAATCTTTTATGATAATGTATATGTTTAATATTTTTTTTGTCATTTGGAATTTTTTTGTTAATTATTTTTATTCATGAAATTGTCTTCCAACTACAGTACATACATTTATTGTGCTGATCACCATAATATGCAGATATCACACTGGGTATAGTGTCTTTGCTCATTAAGGGCTTCCATGAAGATATGTAATTCACTGTTGACCTGAGAAAGTATTGAGTTAATTTTAGACCACATGCTTATTGAATGGATCTATTGATCTGTGTGGCTTAATCATTGTTAGACTGATGCCTTTGTGAAGGTTAAGGTAATGGTATCACCCCATGCAGCACATACTGAATACAAGGTAAGGGTAAATCTGCAATGTTTTTTTAAAGGAAGTCGTTTGACTGTAAATACTCAATTGTGATGCAATGCACTTAAAGTTTTAAACATTAAACCCTTTTCAGCCTGCATGTATAGACAGGGGTGTTTAGAGGTTGAATTAATTGTGTGTGTGTTTTACGTGCAAGGTGCTACACTGAAATACATTGGCCATGACCTTCCAGAGAGCTGGAATATGGCGATGTGCTTTCTTGATTAGTGGTTTTGGTGTATGTGGTGAAACGCTTCTCTTTTACTTCACTTGGCTGTTCTTGAATCTTTGTGCCAAGAAGCACTGCGCTTTGCTCCCTCATTCCCAGGCACTGCTTGGGGAATAGACATGTCGCAAACCAGCGTGTGCAACAAAGCAGACAAAAAACATCTTCCATATGCACCCCGGACCAGCTATGTTGTGGCAAGAATGATGAATTGTGCTTTAATACTCACAAGTCAGTTGCAGTGGGGAAGCATATGGAGGCTGTGTGTGCTGAGCCCATCACTGCTGTATAAAAACATGTAATACAGCCCCTTATGATGTTTTTTTCTTTTGGAGTGCTTATTTGTTTTGCTGCTTTCATTTCAGTTTTTCTCTTAATTTGAATATATTAATATGCAATCTATATAACCTAATATATTATTGTGGGATAATAAATTTCAGTTCAGCGGAGGGCAAAGTACAGTGTTGTATATGTTCCACTTTAATCAGATGGCAAGGCTTACAATTATAAAATGCAGGATAGCTCTTTAACATGACTGCTGGGGTCACGAAGAATAGCCCCGATTTGTCGCTCGGGCATGTCTGGCTTGGCAGTGTAAAGGGCTTGCACTTCCCCCACTAATTGTGCACCTGACTTTCATTTGCTCTTGAGAGAGCACTATCGGAGCCTGCTCGGCAGAGGCTTTCTTCTCCTTCGTGTCTTGTTGTCGTTTGTAGTAGTCTGCTATGCGGTGTCCCGAAATCATGATACCGTCTGCTTGAACATTTTAACACACATGGTGTTGAAGCACTTCTGGCGTGCTTGCTGAACATTTACTTTTCTGTTAATGGGAAATGACATGTATTATTAATGCTGTTGTCCATGTGCTCCGACCAGAGCTAAGAATAACCTGATTCCGCAAGAGGTCTGCTTTATTGTGGCTTTGGAAAAGTTTTCTTTTTTAAAATTATTTTATACCCAACCGTTTTTCATTAAATAGTAACACAATTGTAAATATGATACTGCATTTTAATACCTTGAATGTCCCTTTATCTCTTGGAATTTTGTCAGTATACACATGTGAACGTTTTTTCTATTGTAGAACAGGCTGTGGTATAAGTTTCTTAAGGATTCCCCCCCCCCCCCCCCCCATTTTTTTGCTTTCAATACCTGTTGGTGCAAATCCCGTGCTATGATCCTGTGAAAAACTTTCATTATGGCACCGACACAATAAGCCCTTCACTGCTACCATTGGCCTTTGTCATCCGAGCTGCTTGCTTCCTTGTCTGATTCTTGCCTCCTCTGCAGACCTGCTCCATTTTCCTGTTAAATCTCTGCTGGACCGGAGCGCTATTTCGTCACTATTATTGTGTTCACACATCTCATTGTCCTGCCCGTTTTATCAAAAAGTCAAAGGTTCTCCCCGCTCAAACAAGCAGCAGGTTGGTGGTCATCTCCCATTGGCACTTCTGAGCCAGTGTTGGAAAGCCTACAGAACATCAACATTTATCATGAAAGGAAACTAAACTTAACTATTTTTCTTTTTCCCACTGAGCTCTTTTTTCTGAAGAAACCTGGCCTCAAATGATAGTTAATGAAGTGGCTTATCATGTGGAAATGTATTGCAGCCCAATACTTTTAAAATCATGTTTAAAAATGTGGAGAGAATAACCAGAGGGCCCGGATAAAAATCCACGTGATCATGGTGAAAACATGCAAACTGCAAATATACAGGCGTCAGGGTCGGGATCAAACCCACGACCTGCGTATCAGGCGAGGCATTTAACATTAATTGTTGGATGCAATGCTGTTGGATGGAATGGGGTCCTGGTATACTGTAAAGTTTGGTGCTGGTAGTTTAGTGTTCTTTCTTGTTTGTTTTTTAATGTACTGACCTGGCCATTTATGGTCCTGTTTCTTTCAAGGGTTATTAATATAAGCGTGTGTTTAGTGACTGTGCTGTACTGAGTATACAGACTTGGGATAAAACTAGGTACAAAGCTTCTAGTTTAATAATTAGAAATATGTTTTTTGTTATTGTCAACAATTCCTATGGGTGGATATACCAGTGCTGCTCCCAAATATTAACATTATAATCAAATGATGTGCATTTTGTCACCATTGATAAAGATTGCTGTAAACCTTGTTACAAATACACAGATTGCAGGATTGTTTTACTGTTGTGACTGTGACCTTTTAACTTGGTAAGCACCATGTTTGTCACTTTGGTCATTTATCATGAGTGCAAGTGTTGTCAGGTTTGATCAGACTGCTCAAACGTTTTCATTGGTGCAGATGACTATGGACAGTTGTTGTCAAGATTGTGTCCTTGACATTCTACCTTTCCATTAAATGACAGGTGTGAGATGTGTTTATGGACTGAAAAAATACTTGTGAGAGTCTATGCACCATATTTGTTTTAATACTTGGGCTCCAATTTTCTGTTGGATGGAGAATGATGCACAGTTTACTACTTATATTTTATTTTTTAATTACTGAAAGAACCAAGAATAAGTCAACATTATAGAATGCCAATACGCTCACCAAACTTAAAAACCAGGCTACAGTCTATATTAATGTTTTTTTGTTTTATTATTTTATATTTTATTTGTATTCACTTTTTTATTTTTCTATCTACGTGACTTTATCGAAAGAACCAAAGAATATGAATTCCTGCAGTCACGAAAGTTTTAAGTCAAAAGTTTACTACTTATCAATAATTTAATACTGTAACTCTTATTAAGTTTAACACGTAGGCTTTCGCGACCAATATCATCTATAATAGAAGTGTTTTGGGTTAGATCGCTTAATTATATAAATGTGTCGTTAAAAGTTGTAATTACTGGCAAAACTTCGTACTCTGATTGTAAATGTTGTGGCTTGGCTCTCCAACACAAGGGTGTGCTGTACTAGTGACGAATTGGCATGTTCTGTTTACGGTGACAAAACCCTTACTAGTTGGCCTTCGGGTGTTGGTGGGTTTTAACGACACATTTATATATTTACACGATCTAGCCCCAAAAAAACCTATATGAACGCTTATTTAATCTGGTCAGATTTCTACAGAAACAATGCAAACGGTTCTCTAAACATTTTTTTTGTATGCTGGTGGTCATCGTTTGTGAAGTGACTGAGATGTGGACGTGTGTAATGGGGAAAAAGTGTGGTAGAGAAAGCAGTGTAGGTCCACCACTGGAGGTGGAGCAGCTGTTACTTCTCCCCAAATCAAAAACAGAACATGTGGAAATGTGTAACAGAGATTGCAGCTGTAACCAATGGAATTCTTTATTTTTAGTGGGGATGAAGTTTCACTCGGCACTATTTATTATTTTTTTGTCTTGTATGGGTAGTTACATTTTGTGGTGTTGCCGACTGAGGTTACTTGACTGTTTAAACGGCACCCGTTACTACTTCAGCAACATCATTTACACATAACCTGGACTTCCAGCACCAAGAAAAACGACCACTATTGCAGTTCATCTTCTAGGAGCCATTTCATTGCAAAGAAAAGGCATAATTTTGTTATACTACGCAAAACATGCTATAATGTATTCTGCTGCAACATTAAGCCAAATACTTTGATACTTATTCCCTACTGGTAATTTTATTGCGTCGGAAATATGAAAGATTTCCATGTGGTTAATTTGGCTCTGAAGCCAACATGGTGCCAAGGGCACCATGTGCCCTTTATCAAGTGAGCAGGTAGACACTGCTTTGTTCCACTGTATAATGTGCTCCCAATGCATTCGAGAAAGGCTGATATTGGGCCCGGACTGAAACTGTTGATTATTGTAGTTTTTTGTTATTTTCTTTGAACCATCTAAGTGACTTTACCGAAAGACCCAAAGAATAACTGTTGGGTATTGCATTGCACTTGCAAACAATGATGCTTTACTGCTAAAGCACCCAACCAACTAACCTGGGATACATAGCTTCGTTGTGCCTGCTTTATCATTGGTGATTAGCACAATTATATCAGTGTGCACTTCTTTGGTTTATAATTTGCTCTCTTAATCTTAAGTGAGATGCCAACCCCATCACTAAAACCTCAGTCCCTCACCTGATAAAATATGTGCAGCCTTGAGGTTTTTAAATTTGTTATAAGTAAAATGGCTTGTGTAAGATGCTTTAGAGAACTCTAGACATTGTGCAGCCAACAGTTATAAAGTGTCAATTGTGTGGGATTTTTGTTTCTTGTTTAAACATGTTGAATAAGCAAACACTTGTGGTTTTACTTGGTATAAAACGCAGTGCTGAATACGCATAAGAGAATGGGGAGTGCGAGTTAGAAAAACCCTTCGACCTTTCTTCCTTTGTATACGAATATTATCAGTAGATAATATAAAAAATGGGTCTTGTTAATAGTGGTTAATGTTGTCTATATAGTGTGACCAAATGTTTTGTTAAAAGTCCCCAATCATAAGAGCTACATCTCAACTGTTGCCCTTGTGTGTGTATCTTGTCTCGCATACTCAATGCAAGTTGTATTTACATGTTTTGCATTACAGAGTAATGCATTAAAGGCGAATGGCACATCCTGCAAAGCCCATGCATCTTCAGAGACTCCAATAACTGCCAAATTTAGATATTCCTCTTGTTGAGGAAAGTCAGATAAAAAAATTACACTGGCAATTTTCTTTTGCTCTTTAATTCTGCTACTATTTTCAGTTGATGATATTTTTGTGCCTAGTAGATTGGAGTACAATTTACCGAAATGACAACGACAAAAAAAAAACTAAAGTCGTTCTCATTTCACACGCGGCAAATTGCATCGTGCCGTGTGGGCAGCGACGGCCATTTTTATCTGGCTGTGGCTTTTGTTCCAGGGCGGCAGCATGGTGCAGCTGAGCAAGCGGCGGCAGTCGGACCCTCAGGTCGTCCAGCAACTATGGAAGGCCATCGAGGTGATTCGCAACCAGAAGCAGATCGCCAACCTCGACAGAATCTCCAAGTACGTGTTGGCGTGCGCTGCTGTGCCGATGGGGTTGGGTTTCCCCGTCTCCAGATCCACCGTTGGGCATTCATCACAAACAAAAGCAAGCACATCAGCGTACGTACATGATCACGTCCGTGCAGGACACCCGAGGCACTCCCATTCCAGTGCTGTGAGCTCGGGCACTTGCTCTCACTGGCAGCGCACAGACACGGGCACGTGCACACTGCTTTGCATGCGGGCAGCGTCTCAGCGCGTGAATGCCGCACACGCATAATGGCATTGCTGATGAGCAGAGTGCAAACACATTCAGGCTGCACTGTCTGCATGTTCACCCTGTCTATAGGCAACGAGTATATGAACTTTGGTTATTTATAAATAGTACACGTGCACGCATGAACTACGTACACCCAGGCTTTGTTCACTCAGGCATTATTCATAGGCACTGCATATGCATGTTGCCATCGCACATTCCCATGGCGATACATGAACAGTAAAGGTACAGCGGTCATTTACACAGGCAACATGAGACATTTAAAAAAAAACGCACGAAGTGTGCACAGCAAACTCCCTTTCAATGCACGGAACTATTGGGTAAGCACATGCTTAATTTTTAAGCCAGTTTGATTTTTCACCGCTTCAAAGGAAGTGGAGAGTTTCTGGTTATGTGTCTTGAATACAGATTGTAATTTCTCGTCTGCTTCTCTCTGCACATTATATGTTAATTTGCTTATGTGTATCTCAAAATGAGTTTGTATGCATGTGATCCAGGCTTGCATGTTTGTTGGTTGGTTTATCTTAAACACCCTTTGATTTAGGTTGAATCAAATACATATTTAGAGGGTACAAAAAATTGTACACAATTCACTGTTCAATCGTTATCACTGCAGTAATTACTATATGCATATTAATGATGCTATTTTAGTCTTGCACCGTTTCTCACAAAAATAATTTGGCCAAGGATGTTCTTGGCATCATTTTTAAGATTGGCCTTAAGACACATTTTGGATGCAACACCAGCTAAAGTTAAATTAATGGGATGGCTTAATTTGCATATACAGACTTCATTAGTTTAATTTGCATATATGTAGATTAGACTAATGAAATTAGTCTTTCAGTTGTAGTGTATATTGAAAGATCAAGTGTGCCTTTATATGCATTCAATGTCTCCTAAAAACATATCAGCAATTAGATAAAAAAAATATTAGTATTAATTACACATCAACAGAAGCTTGCTGGCTGCCATTTTGAAGACCCATGGACTCATTTTTGTGGACAGTGTCTTATAGAAAACATGTCATCATTAACAGAAGTGGTTCATGTTAAAATTGTTTACATACGAATACTCTCCGGTCATTCAATCTTTGTGTAGTCCTATTCCAACATTTGAGATCTTGAATAACGTGGTAATTCCATCACATGTACCTTGGTGCCTTTGCATGATGTCAGTATTCCAACTGGGAGACTCCCACCACCTTGTTTACGCCCATCATGAGCACATGTCATAGCCACTGGGGAAACACACGGCACGGAAGAATGCCATTGCTCAAACTCGTATCACTGGCTCTTTCACTTGCACATAGATTATAATTATTGCTACCTTTTTTCTCTGAAAACACATTTTTTGTAATGTACATGGACAGTTGCCATTTTTGTCAATCGACTGATGCATGATAGCCTCCCTTATGCCATGCACTTTGTGAGGATGATTTTACCATACTTAACCACTCTGGGCGACTTATGGGTTGGTGGACATGGAGAGCATATATGTCGAAGCATAGTGCAGTGCAACAATGGTTTTTTTGTTGCACTTTCCTCTGCTGACATGTAGCCCCACCGCAGCCTATAGCAACCTGTTTTGTGCATAGTGGTTTCCCATACAAGCATTATCCAGGCTTCACCCTGATATCCATCCTAGATCTGACGAGTTTGGGAATGTCCCAGGTCATTTGATCATACACTGCCCCACACGTGTTTCAGTTTAATATAACTTATGGCTTTGAAGCAGGTAATGACTAACTGATTTTTTTACACAAGCCATCAATTTCATTGCTCGTTGTCACCAGAACCAATATTATCCCAATGTGAATCTAGTTAAAATATACCACATATATGGCTCCAAAAGGCACACCATATATTGTTTGCCAAACATGTTTTTCCAATCGCATATATTCCTGCTTCAAAAGTTAGTTTTATGGGCAACAGTAGTGATTGAGCAATGTAAGATAAAAACATATGTCGCAAGGTTTGTTGAACTAAAAACTGATGATACCCCCCTGTTTGGATTTTTTGTCAGAGAATAACTTTTTTGCCCAAACGAATTTCTTTCCTGACAGTCGCCCATAAAAGTTTTGCGGCTGGATCTTGGACACACATTTTAAAAAAAGATTATTCATGCGGTGGCTCTCCTTGAAGTACATTTTGATGGGGGAGGGATAATTACTTCTTGTGACTGTTAATGAGAAAAAAGCGGTCTCTATCGAGTAACGGTTTGCTAGTACACGTCTATTTATAGTGCTGTGGAAATTAGCATTTGCATTAATTGAAAAACGGCATAGCTGGCAGCAATATGTTATTTAAACATTCTGAAATTGTGGCATAGCTCCAGCGTGGTAGTTTTGATTAAAACATGATTTTTTTAGAATTGTTTAAGCCAGTTATTGTGAAATGCATGAGCTCAATTCAAACTTGTCAAATAACACTGTCACAATGCTGTATAGAATCTTGGCCAGCTTTAAGCAGGGAAAAGATTGGTATGTTTAAATACTTTAAGTGTTTTGATATTGGTGGGTGACAAATAGAGACCTTGAATTATAATGTTTCTTTCAATATATTCTTTGGTTCTTTTCGGTTAAGTCAATTTAATTTATTATTTTAAAAATAAAATAATAAATTAAAATAACATATTATTTTAATTTATTATTTTATTTTTAGACGTGACTTAACCGAAAAGAACCAAAGAATAATTCCTGCAGTCACGAAAGCTCCTAAATTAAGATCTTTCAATATATATTTTCCCAGGTATTTTTAAGTGGAGTATCTATAAATGAGTCCCCATGTATATGTATTACTATGTAGAATACAGTGTAGCCTCGTGGTTTGCTGTTGAGGTGAATCCTGACAGTTGGTTGTTCCTTCACTGTGTAGAGACATCGTGGATGTCACTGTGTAATGCCAGCCCTAGAGAGGCACGGCGTGCGATATATTGACATCGCGGGCACCACGTATATGTGGGTGCAGTACTGGCCCTAGAGGGGCTCGGTGAGCGCTGACTGACAGTGCTGGATGGCACCACGCTCTGCGTGCAGTGCTGGCCCCTACAGAATGGGGTGTCAGGGTGCCGGCCATGGGAATGGGGTTACTAAGGGCCATGGCACTATGGTTGAAGGACACGTGACCGGTAAAGTCTACACAGGGCCCCCAGGTGGGGGCTAGGGGTGGTCACGTGTCAGGGCCAAGATACTGCTCGAGGGTTCTCGAAGGTGGTCGTGGTTAAGGGCGGAGCCAGCCCCGCCACGGAGGATATAAGCCGGGTCCCCGAGAGGGGACCGGCTGCTGTGGTTATCCTGAAGAATCTACGTTCTACGTCCAAGAAGAGTCACCAACACGTGGACCTGGACCCCAGCTGGGGTCCTGTCCGTTGTAGCTTCTCCCAGTGTAATTAGTGTCGTTAGCCTGGTGGTCCACCACCATAGGTTGTTATCTGGTGAAGGGGCAGTTACCCCTTGGTGTTGGTGTTGGTATCAATAAATATGTTGCCTCCAAAGAGTACGTCTGTGACTTAGTTGAACTCACTACAACTGTGGAACATCGTTGCTATATTGCAAGTAAATAAAACACGTATATTATTTCATTATTTAACCCTTGGCAGTAAAGTATAATTATTAATGCTTCTTTGTGCACGTAATGGAATCAATGAGTGAGGGTACTGTCCAGCCTGTGTGTGCATTCACACAGCTTATCTGCACTTGAGTTTTTCATTCCTCTAACAAGAAAATTACTTTGAATATCTTGGTTGTGTGTAACATGGGGGAGCAGTGGTGTCGTGGTTCATGCACTCTGCTATGAACAGGGTGACCTGGGTTCGATTCCCACTAACGACCAATAACAGTTGCGTTAGCCTGTTCCGGTCCTGGGCCTCCCCTAGGTTGACGCATCCTTAAATGGGTACCTGATGTGGTGTGTAAGCATCACCACTGGGGAGACGAAGGCGGCTGGGTATTAGGCTGGCCCTCATAGTTGCTCACTTACAGAACTTGCCCCGACAGCCTTTATGGTCATTGCGGTATCTTTGTCTTTGTTATATCTTGTGGGCAGGTAGCTTTTGCACACAGAATGGCATTGTTTGCCATGTTTGATATTTGAATATGTGTTTGCTCCAAAGCTATGGGACTGTTAGTGCCTAATTAATATTAGCTACGGAAATTGACCGGCGCTGAACTAATGTGCCGTGGGTGTCGTAATGGCTAGGGAGAAAACGAATTGCCATCCACCTTGCCGTAATTAGACACTTTCGTATTCTGGGAGTAGTGGCAAACTTAATGAGCACACAACCATTGTTTCTCAGCCTTTTGTGAGTGCCCAGGTCTAGTTTTTGTTCAGTCTTATCTATTGTATCTGTGTGCCCACAAGTGTATTGCCACAATTAGCATGTGAATGGCTAGGTTGTCTGCATACAATGTCGCATATTGACTGGCAGAGAAAGCTGGCCCTTGATGGTTTCTAGCTTCTTGGTTTAAATAATAAATGTGGTGAACATGACATCTTTGCCACTGCCAAGCATCCCAATGTCAACAACTTGTGCTACTGAAAATGCATCAACTAAAGTAATGGCTATATTGTGTGGTTTATGTGCTTGCCCACTAATGAGTTGTATATTACTTCAAATCTTTTGTTTCACAAAATTGGTTTCTAAAATTTATTTTCCATATCACCATAATCATGTAAATTGGGCAATTGGGGTATACCAACGTGATTGCAAAAAAATGTTGGATTACCAGCATTTCAAAATGTAACTTTGTTTTTCAGAAATCTTGCCGTGAAATTTGTCATGTAAATGTTTCTTTGTAATTGAAGTTTGTTCTTGTTGTGCTACGCTGGAACTTTGCCTCCTCTGCTTTGGAATATATTAAATGATTGGGCCATAACGGAGTTGTTTCATCAGGTTTAAAGTGCTTTTCTGTGGCCTGTGATGGTTTCCTACTGGTTTTAACTTGGCCTGAAAAGTATACTCATCTCATTTGAATTACTAAAAGTATACCACAGATTTTGACTTAACTTTCGTGACTGCAGGAATTAATATTCTTTGGTTCTTTTCGGTAAAGTCACGTAGATAGAAAAATAAACTATGACGTTTCGATCACACAACACAAGCGATCGTATTCAGGAGGACGATCACTTTTGTTGTGATTTAAACGCCGTAGTTTTTCTTTTCTTTTTTTTCTATCTATGTGACTTTACTGAAAGAACCAAAGAATAAGTAAATACCACAGGTTACACTAAACTTGAACCCAGTGTTCAGCCACGTGTGGTGCTGATTTTACTATCCTATTTGTAGGAGGTCGTGAAACAAAAGCTTTGCACACCTATATTGGTTCATTCTAGCTATCATCTGAGGCTATCACTTAAACCTCACACTCTTCAGCATTTATGAAACACATTTTTGTAGCTTTATCAACCACATCAATAAGTACAGAGAAGGAATGAGGATTAAACTGTGCTTTGTATACGAATTCGCTTTTTGAGGCACTTTGGGAGAATGGTTTCTTTAAAATGTTGTATGCAAGTATGCTAAGCGAGAGTCTGTTTTATAAGTTGTTAGCAGAGCAAAACAATAATTAGCACCATATGCCTTTTTTTATTGCACTCAATTGTATGGCTGTAGGTGGGCAGGATTCTGTTTCTGCTGTACTCGCCAGGGAAATAACCCAAGGACAAGAGCATTAATCAGCATTCCAGCTGGACGCTTCCTTGGTGGAGGGCAACAACATAGAGCCTCCGGTGGAAATAAAACTAAAAAAATGCTTCATTACTTCAAATGTAAACGTTGTTTAACTTTTTAGCCTTGGGGATTGATATTTCATCATGAATTGCGACTCAATGGGTTAAAAGCACAGATATATTTTTTAATTATGAGTTTTCTTCCGGGATTTCTTTTACAGACGTTTGCAGTCCCAGAAGTATGAATTCCATGGAACCTACTCACTTTAGGCAGGCTAATAGATATCTTCATATTTTTTTACAGTCTACTTCATTTATACTGCTCTGCCGGGGACCTCAATGCTTGCTGAATTATTTATCTGTGCTCACACTCTTAACAATGTAATACGTCATGCGTCAGATCCTTAGGACTCACCATGTGTTTCCTAAGACTCAAAGGGCTAAGGCAGAAATGCCGAGAATCCTGTGCATATTGCGCTGCATGGTTGTGTGCTCCAAGCTTGGCTGGTCCATGATCCTGATCCTACTTCATCTTCCAATTGGGCCGCACAGGTAACGGCAACATTGATCATAGACCGAGCGAATTTAGAAACTCACTTTCCACTTCGTGCAATATTTAACATTATTTATTACTTCAGCATTTTCTTGCTGTGGTTGATCCACCTGATGGAGATTGCTTGTGTTGTGATCGAAACGTTGTGATTTGTTTTATTTTATTTTTTTTCTACCTACATGACTTTACCGAAAGAACCAAAGAGTAAAGGACAACGTGTCTGCCATTGTGCCCGTTAATGTTACACACTTTAAGCAGGAATTGTATATCCAAAAAAAGAAATAGAATACGACGTTTCGATTGCAATACAAGCAACCGTCATCAGGTATGAATGAATGAGAAAACAAACCTAGTAAACTTAGAAATGTAATGCAATGCAACACAGAGAGTCTGCTAACACAACAGTTAACACTTTACCTGGTTGATTACGTTCTTCCAAAGATTGCTAAATTTGAGAGAGCTACAAAACACAGACACGGAGAGAGATCCATACACAGAGAGAGAGACACACATGGGGGAGAGACACATAGAGAGACACACCTCATTGGTGTCCAACTCCTATGGCTGTGCACAGCTGCAGGCCGCGTTTATTACATGCTCCTATTTTCCCAGCTCTGTCTATTCCAGGAGGCACAGTTTTCCAGAGATCTTAAGATGTGTTGCAGTGATCAAGTACAGTAAAAAGCTAAGGCCGAAGATTTGCGCACTCCTAACAACAAAGTTAGTAACCTCAGTGGACAGTGAACACCATGTGACGGTGTTATCGGATAACATTTCCACCCTTCTAAACTCTCCAGAACGCCAAACATGGGAAGCAACACCAAGTAAAAAAAACACCATGTTGCTCTCCTCGTTCATCCGATCACTCCCCAATCCTTGTACCCCCCCCACCCACCTTGCTAAACCCCGTCACTTCCCTCCTCTTTCCCACCAAGAAAAACAACCAAAAAAATCCAGCTTGAGGCAGAGCCAAGAAAATCCATGGGGCCTGCAGCGAAGCACATGAGCTGTTGCCGCCATTCAGCCACCATGGCCTTCCGGGCTGCATCAACATTCTGTCTGGTGTGTGTGTTCTCTCCCACCTTCTTGCGTTTTCGTTTTTCTTGAACAATCATTCTCAGAGTCACTTAATTTATGGTGTTGTTAAACAATATTTTCTGCAAATGGTGTGGAGGCATGGCACAGTGGTTAGCAGATATTATTACCTCGTTATTCACGAGCTTGCTAACCGTGATTTTTGCTTATCCGTGAATCGCATCTGGAACTCTACATGACTGCATCGAGAGAGAGAGAGCAAGAAAGTTATTTAAATAAAGTGATGAGCGAGAATGTGATGCGAGAAAGTGATGTGCAGCATCATAATTTATAATAATTAAAATTCATGACACGCATTCCATCCTAGGAACCCAATGTGCATTTAATTTATAAACTTATTTTATACTTTAATATATTTTTTAATTTACATTTATGTTTATTATTTGTAGACCTATATTATCCATGTAATTTTCTATTTACGAGCATCTCCTGAACTTATCTCTCTTGAATAATGAAGGAATATTGTACTGCATTATGAACCCAGCAACTGGAGTTGAATTCCTGGTTTGGGCTAACACCAGTTGTGTGTTATCTGAACTGGTCCTACACCTACCCCTTGAACAAACCCGCACTGATTAGCATACGTGTATGTATGTTGAACTTATTTCGAACTATACGTAGCCAACCACGGTGAAGTATGTTCAAACAACTTCTATGACAAAGTAGTGGGATGGCCTTCATCCAGCATGGAATGATAAAGGGCTGTAAATTAAATCTAAAGTAGTATTCTGTGTGTTCATTGTGCCATAAGTGACAGTGAACATCATCCATGCTTTATTTTTGCCATCCTGCTACCATGCCTCCATTTTATTTTTTGGTTTGTTCACTGACGGAAGTGGTCAAAGTGTTGCAATGGACTTTGGCACCGTAGGACTGGTGTGGCATGATAATTGAGCTTCTCTTTTGATTTGAAGCTTTCGTGACTGCAAGAATCCATACTCTTTGGTTCTTTCGGTAAAGTCACGTAGGTATAAATTAAAATAAATCACGACGTTTCGGGCGCAACACAAGCGTCCATCATCAGGTGGGAAAGGTGGGACCATGCTTTCCCACCTGATGATGGACGCTTGTGTTGCACCCGAAAAGTCGTGATTTATTTTATACCTATGTGACTTTACCAAAAGAACCAAAGAGTATGAGCTTCTCTTGTTGACCAAGAGAAAATGTTAATACGAAATCCATCACTTCATGTCGTGCTAGAATTCTGTCCATTGGTAGTGAAGGGATGTACTTTGCGTAATATCAACTTGTGAGCTAAATGTTTAAAGTTACGAAGTTTTAAATACCTTTTTATTGAATGCCTATGTATCTACAAATTCTGCCAAATGGACAGATGACATCAGTGCTCTTGTTCTGCTGATTTAATTCTGCCTAAGCTGCATTACTCATCATTTTATTACACATACTTGTAAGTCCATCTGATTAACAGCTGTATACCAATACAGGATGAAGGCTGTGTTCTTATACTGGTAGGAACGAAGTGAACCAGCCTACAATAGATTATACCGTCCATCCGTGTAGCAACATCGCCCCCTACTGCAAACACTTGGCAGGACCCTACAAAAACCTTTAGACTCAGTGACGCTTTTCTGGCTAAACAAGTGTAACATTCCCTTATAATTCCCTGAGATAGCTTTTAATTAAAACATGTAAATTAAAAATTAACTCACAGCGGCCTAAAGCCTACAGCTAGGCCTAAAGCCTAGAACTAGGCCTCAAACTCTCCCTTCGTATCGTACCCCCGCGTGTGTGAAAGGGAGTTAATGTTTAACAATGTTACATTCCCTTATGTTTTTTTCAAATAGAAACATTTACATTTAAAGCTTTTACATTAATAATTAAAACATTTAAATTAAAAATTAACTCACAGCGGCCTAAAGCCTACAGCTAGGCCTAAAGCCTAGAACTAGGCCTCAAACTCTCCCTTCGTATCGTCCGATTAGGTGTAGCAACATCGCCCCCTACTGCAAACACTTGGCAGGACCCTACAAAAACCTTTACACTCAGTGAGGCTTTCCTGGCTAAACAAGTGTAATAATACATTATGTTTATATTCTTTGGTTATTCATTCCTACCAGCCCACCCCGCAGGGACCTGTTAATTACGGTAATACTTTTAGTATGAAACCTGCAGCCCTCTTTGCCAGCAGGGTGTGCTATGCCATGGTAAATGGTCCCGAAGGAGCATGGTTCTAGCGGCGGGCAGAGAGAGAGCATGTGAGGACGCAACAGCCCGATTGGCTGGCAAGGGCACGTGACAGGACAGGGCCAAAGGTGACAGAAGGGACATGTGATGTAAGGCCCAGAGTCTTCTAGGGAGTTCTAGAAGGGGGTGTGGCCGAGGCGGAGCTAGGCCATGCTGAGGAGCATAAAAGGGAAGTCCCGAGGTCCAATCCGGGCTGTCTACTGGAATGGAATCCGCCGTGCTACGTCTCTTCGGTCTTTGGTCTTCACGCTCGGCATCGTGGGTCAAGCAGTGCGTTAACTGACCTGACCCAGTTATGTAGTTACCCTGTTGTGGTCATAGAATCAACGTGTTGCCTCCAAAGTCAAGGGTGTTTCTCACGTGAACCCACTACAGATGTATTAAATTTCTTTTTCAGTAACTGGGATAAAGGCCACTACTGCTGTCCACTATTCCTCGACTTGTCAAAATGCTTTAATATTGTTGACCATTTCACACGTAGGCTTTCTCGACCAATATTATTAATAATAAAGGTTTTTGGGTTAGATGGCGTTATTTATAAATGTCACCACCCTCCACCACCCGACACGGCCAATCAGTAAAAAATGTGTCACGTTGACAAAAGACAAATAGTTCTACTTTAGCCCACGAGTGTCTTGAAAAGTGAATCCACAACATTTTCAATTTTTGAGTATGACGTTTCGCTGGTTATTACATCCAGCATCAACGGGCGATTTGCCAGAATCGTGAAGCCCTCTACCTGCTCCCGGTCTTAAATAGAGCAGCAGGGTGTTGGCATCATTTAATCCAATTAGGTTCAGAGATCAGAGGTGGAGGGGGGAGTATTGTAATTATATTATAGATTAGTCATTTGTAAATTGTTATGATTAGTAATCGGTAGTAGATTAGTAATCAGTTGGAATGTATATTATTTAATAACTGAACTGCCCAATCACTAATACACAATCAGGTGTAGAAATCAGAGGTGGCGAAGGGTAGGTTATTGTAATTATATACTACGTTGGTAATTGGTTAATTAGTATGTGTTTTCTTTATAAGGAATTGTAATTGTAAGATGTATTATTTAATAATACGCTTGACCATGATATTCTGCTCACAAGCCTTGGTCAACTCAAATTTTTAGATGGTACAATAAAATGGTTTAAGAGTAACCTCTCAGACCATTCTCAAAAGGTGCATGGTGATAACATCTCGTCCAGAAATATTAAAATAACAAAGGGTGTTCCACAGGGTTCTGTGCTGGGTCCAATTCTGTTCTTATTTTTAAACGATCTTGGACTAAGCTTATATCGCTCAGAATTTAATCTGTTTACTGATGACACTCATGCTAGTAACTGGTAAATCTCCAATCAAAGTCAAGAAATATCTCCAAAATGATATCCACTTGATTCAATATCAATTGTTGTCATTAAAATTTCATGCTCTTTTTTCTTCACCTATTACGGATATCAGAAACAGCATCATTGAACAGAGTGCTTAAAATACTTGGGTTGGCCGAGTCAACTTACATTGCAAACACTTACTGATCATATCTCAAAGGAAAGCAAAGAAAAAATAGGGGTTTTATACAAAAACAAATATTGTTTTCCCATTCAATTGCCTGCAAAGTGTTGAAGCTATAATTTTGCAACTTTTTGACAACTGGGCTGTTTGCAGATCAGCAACAAATGAAACCTTAAACATTGTGGTAGTTGCCGCTCTTTACATCTGCTCTTCGATTTGCACTGGATGTACTATACAGGACCTACCATTGTTACCGACACTTAAATCCAGTCTCGCATCGTTTTATGCAGGAAGACATCCACATTGGGCCTTGTTCATCCATAAAATACTTATTGGAAAATCTTCACTATACTGAGCTAATTGATTAACCCCATTGTCAAACCCAAGAAACCTAAGACGTCCATCTAATTGGCTTTTAACTATCCCGTGAACAAGAATTGGAATAGGTAACAACACCTTTGCCATTGCAGCACCAACGTTTTGGAACCTTGTTTCCTCAGTAAGTCTTCCTTCAATAAATGAACCTTATGGCGGGATCCCAAGGCGAACGATACGGCAATCTATTCCTCTCGACGAGCTCTACACGATGTACTAGTCAAAGTTTCAATGTTTTGTTTCTTCTGCACATTCGTCCACGCTGTGCGTGGACGACATGACAACAGAATGATCCGCGCCAGGTGGGTCGCGGAGTTTATGTGCGCGGTTGGACGGAGTTGCCAAAAATAAATAAATAAATACAGAACGCTTTTTTTTTCGTTTATTCCGGACCCCGGGTCCTGCCATAAGGTTCAGATATCCCAAAGTAGAAAATGAGTACTGGATACAATGACATTTGCAAATGTGATTTGTAACTTTGATCCTTACATGCATGTCGATAGTTATTTTACGTGCAATTTTGTTGTGGGACTGGGTGTTGTCTTGGTGTGGTCTGGGTTTGTTTTTATTGTTGCTTTGTTGCCTTGCCCAAGGTTGCATCTAGTGTTGAAAAATCGGGGCAGGAATGTATGTACTTATGCAATTTGTGCTTATATACTTTATTTTTACGTATTTATTTTCAGTGACTTGTTTACATTTTTGTTTAGATTTCACTCCTAATGTTTTCTGTATTGTTTGTTGTTGTAACTTGCTGACCTGTCCCTACTGAACAGCTGTGAAAAAGAGCTTCAAAGATCATCAGATTGCTCCAGGATAAAAAAAAAAGATTCTGATTGTGAATGGACATCACCAATGGGCTCTTATTTGCTTGAATATCTTAAAATCAGCCTGGGTTATGGCCAATAGCTGTTGTGTAGGTAAACTGTGTTAGTATGTACAATGACTCTTACACATTCATCTTGCTTCACAGAGGAGCATGGCACACCATCCACTGCTACGGTGAAGTGGGGGCACGGAGTGTGTGCCATATCCGTGGATGATTGTTTCAGCTTCATCTTATCTCCTGGGGTTCGTTGCAATGGCCTACCTTTGCTGGTTTGTGATGCATACCAAGGCTGGGCTTGGTGCATGTATTTCTAAGAGGATTTGGGTCTTAACGTGTATTAAAGGCTCATTCGGTGTGAATTAATCCCTCCTGTTTATGGCGAATTAGTGTTGAAATTAGAAAGAGATGGACTTTTAATCGGTGCAGTAAGAATACGTAAAAGCATTTTTGCACTTGATAGAAACACTCAGCATTTTGGTCAAAGGGAGCAGTGGATTCAATCCTCAACATAAATACTGAGCTACGATTAACTGTTAAGACATTTTGCCCGAATTTGGTTAAATAACGAGGACCTTTTTCATACTGGAACTGTATGGTGTCAGACTTGTTACTTATTTTCTCCATCTCGCAATATTCCTTTTCACTTGTGGCCTTATGTGGTTAGCAGATGGTTCCTGCTGCAGCTATAACATCCCGTTATTCCTTCTGGTTAACCACAGCCAGAGGTTAACGGAGCACTGCGGTCCACTCAGTTTGTTCCAGGGACTCTGGGTGCTTCAGCACTTTCTGCACCTATCAATAAGCTGCATACAGACAGCACCTTTATCTGTCTGGCCTCACTGTGTTAATCCAAGGCCATAAATTGCCTAAGCTTCAGAGTGATCCATTGTCTTGTACCCTTCATTTGTCCTGTGTTGGCTCTTGCAGGTGTTGTCATTTAGTTTGGTTGAGTGGGTGTCCTTAGATTCTGCAGCTGAGCTTACACCTCCGACTTGTGTGCATCAACATAGTGCAATCCAGCACCAGTGTAAGCATCCGGTATGGTACGCAGTGACGATGCATGTGTATCCAGGTCGACCGCTATTGTAAGCCAATGTTTACTCTTAAGGCCGATGTATATATGGCCAATTTTAGTGCAATAATATTTTTGCATTGTGGTAGTTGCCACACTATTAAAAAAAAATGAAGTGACCCAAATTTGTAATGCTCCTCCCCTTAATTGTATTTACCATGGAATGGCAGCTTATCATTTCAAACACCAGTTATGTGACTACTCTGTAGTCCAATATTTATTCCTCAAGCACACTTTTCAACAAACTTCCCCCCCCCTGGTTTCAATATTGTTTGCCAATGCTGTACGAAGTCCTGATAGTTGCTTGTATTAAAGCATTGCCAGTGATCATTGCTGGCAACTGTTGACCCAGAACATTGTCCTCGTTTCTACTTTGGAAATGACGAGTGTCTGCAGGCAATCTGTCAGTGCTTTCATCCATTTAGATGAGTGTGAGCCCAGAGCAAGTAGGCTTCAGGTGTTGTTGAAATTTTAATTACCACAAGGTGTCATTTTATTTTGTTGAGATCCTTCAGGGTAGAGCACATTATTATGCAGAATCTGTTGCCTAACGTGGAAATGTTGATGCTTTTGAAGATGGAGCTACAAACTGGTTTAATTTAAGCTCTGGCATTCTTAAGCTTGGATATTTATACTTTTCCTGTGACTTTCCCTGCTTGATTGACAGCAAGCTGCAGTTTGTTCACTTTACTTCTACAGGGTGGGCCATAAGTAACTACCTGATTTGAAATAGTGAAATTTTGTGTGAAATTAATCTGTTTATTTTGTTGCATAAATGAAGTAGAAGTTTGGGAGTTTATGATGAACCGGTATAGACCTCAGCAGCGTGCAAGAATAGTTGAAATTTATTTCAGAAACAATTGTTCAATTATTTCAACAAAGGGAGTTTGTGTTTTTCTTTCATTTTTCTAAAGTTATAGGCAAAACATATTAGGTACTGTAGTTACTTATGGCCCACCCTGTATATATCATCCATTAATGTGGTATTGTGTGCGAATGGAATGTTTGTTTGCGTGCCATTGTGTATCATTTAGATCTCCAGTACAAGAAGAAACATTTTCTTGTTCATTCGTGATTAAAATGAAACGGAGAAGAAAATGAGATCGTTTGTGTGGAACAACGTTTGGCTTTATAACTGTAATATATAGTGCTATAGGCATAATTATTGAGTATAGATACTCAGTTTGCTAATTCAGCCACACTAACTGTACCTTCGTTAGCTGCTCGCCTGGGGGAAATTTGATTTCAATTGACAAATATGGTGCATTTGTGGCTGTTAACATCCAGCAGCATAATATTCTACTCTCATCATGCTGTCTGGTACAACCTTACACTTTTTTTAAGACGAGGATCACCGTGCATGTGTCACCATCAACCATTCTCTATCCACTGTTGGATGAAGGCTTCATCAAATCGTCACCATCCCTCATGCTCCCGTGATTCAACAATCTTACCTAGCTCCTGCACATGAGCTTTCCATTTGCCTCTGCCATAACCTTTTGTCTTCGGTATGTAACCCACGTTTAGTTGCTACTCAAGCAGTTTTTTTTTATCACGAGCCATTCATGCCTTGTTAAAGATGTACCCGGACCAAGTTCACATCTTTTTTTTCTCCCACAGTTACCATTATTTCTATATTTTTTATTATTCTTTGATACTTGCATTTTTATGTCTGCCAGTATAATTCCAAGTGTGCACTTTTTTTGTTCCAATAATTGTCAGCCGTAGGTAACATGCACTCATTGGAATGTTCTTATTTGCACACATTCGTATGTTTATTTTCACTGCTCCTTTTAGTAAAAGTACTCTAACCTGATCTCACTTATCTTTATATTTAATAAAATGCTCCTGGTATGACTTCAGTAATTCTCATTAGATATAAATACTCTGTTTTCAGCTGTCCCTCCAAAAATATATTTGTACATGACTTATGATTTACTCATAATTAGTTTGAGCCTTTGCTGAATACATTTGACAAAGTAAATTGGCGCACTCATCCGAGCTCTCAATAAGAAGGCCTAAATCAAAAAATATTTCGAAATTACAGAGAATTTGTAAAGTTGGAATAGCTGCACTTAAATTGCTTGAGGAACGTGATGAAATACATAACAGGAGGCGTCAGGCAAGCAGATGTGATGTCAGTGGCATAAGATGATTTCTGAAACATTGGTTGGAGAAATAAAGGTGTACATTTTTTAAAAAAATTGGAAATAATGTCAGATTAAACAATGACAGTCATCATACCAACCAATGGAAATTTATTTCAGCAGATCATTGAACCTATTAAAGAAAACTGTAAAGTGCATGTTGAGAAATCGTACGACTAAAATTTCAGACACTTTTTTTTCTGGTGCCTTATATAACACACGCAGGGTTGTGGGCTGTTTTGTAGGTTGTTGTGACCTGACGTCCAAACTAAACCGTTTCAATAGTTATCGTCCGCAGAGCACATTAATTGGTTGATGTGATGCATGATGCGCGCGTGCCTTCTGGGAAATGTTGGTTGGCTCATTATGACTCTGCACACGGACGATTGGTCACACTCCAATGTGTAACAACACCCGTGCCTGGGATCGGTGCGAAATCATTACTGGACCGCAGGCCGTGCCCTTTTGTTTGGCTTGATTTGCTGCTCTCACGCCAGAGATGCACCCTGCTATCTGTTGTTGGGCTTGCACTGTGAGTGCGTGTGGTGCTGAGAGATACGTTTGTGTCGTCAATCGAGTGATGAAAGCTGGCCTCGCTGTGGAGGCAGGAATGCATGTGTGTCACACGACGCTTCACGGGTTGCTCGTTTGGCTACTGGGAGGGCCCTGGCTGACGGTCACTGTACCGCCCCGTGCGTGCGAGGCACTTGCCAGGAATGTGGTGTGCATTGGGCAGCGTAGAGGGGGAACGTGCCCTATGGGTGGGTGCGTAGACTTGTCCTCATTTCCAAAACATTCACGTGACACGACAGATATTTATATCAGTCCGCTAGTTTTAGATACAAGATACTTGTAGTGCTTCGCAGTTTTTTTTTTGCAGTAGTTCTTGTTTCCACAATTTGAACTCTTATTTTAGCAAGTAAAATGTTGTTTGTGTAAATGTATTAAAAACATAGACGTTATTTTTTTTACCACTTTTTCATCATTTTCAATCAAAGTTGGCATTTTAAGAATTCTGTATTGAGAAAATAATGTTTTAATTAATTAATATAACAGTAAAATGTTAACTGTGTGCGTTAAGTGTTTCTAATGCACACTGGTCGTTCGGTCTGTGCAGTGAGTTTTTGTTGCAAGGCAAAGCGAGGTGCCAACCATCCCCAGCCCTCTTCCCCCAGCCCCTACCTTGCCCATCCCCCCTCCCCATAACCTCTCTAAGGACAGGAATGCTTCTCAGCAGGGATAACACAATCGCCCCCACCCCGCTGAGCTTGGGCAGGGGTGGGAAAGTATTACGTGAAGGTAACTTGAGCCTCTGCAGGTTCTACGTGGAACAACAGGCGAGCGAGTCGAGGATGGCCAGTGGATGGGGCCGTGCTGCCGGCCGAGGGTTAGAAGGCTTCGACACTCCAGGCGGGCACAAGGCCAGGTATCATTTAAGCGCACACTGTAAGGCAGGGAGAGTTCCCAGGTGACAATATCAATGTGTATTTCCTCCTTTATTTTTTTGAGGTGCAAATGTCTGTATACACTCACCCACTTTGGATGTTGTGTGTAGAAAAAAGAACGGTCTAGTAATTGCAATTGCTTTTACACAATAAATAGGAATTTTAATAATGTATTAATGGTCCTTTCCACTTTTCTATCCTTCCCATCCTCTACTAGTGGTTTAGTTGTATTCGTACATGTGCTTACTGCTGTTTTTATTGATGCTTAGGAACTGTAATCTGGTTCATTTACCTTGCTGTGTGTGAAAGCATACAGCTCCTATTGCTGCTCTCAAGTGCATGCGTGCTGTGCTCGTGACATTGCAATAATGAATAACCCCTGGGGCCACGCAATGTTCAGATTGTAAAATAATCTTATTGTATTGCAGACCTTTGGTCATTCGAACCTGGCTACCAAGTCTTGACCAATTGATATATGTGGCCCCTTAGGACCTAGAGAATTAGAAAACAATAATTGTATAAAATTAGTTCATTGAAAAAAACATGCCACAACCTGCAGGATTTGTCCCCCTCGCCTATTGCTTCTCAACCTGCTTTCGTCTTGCTTGCTTCTACGACATTTTATAACATTTTGGCAGCACTGCCGTCGAATATATTCTGCCGCGGCACCAAAGCTTCTAACAAAGTCACCGCCACTCCTGTCAAGCCATTGTCTTCTAACAACAATCACATAATTTGCACGTAATTGTACCTCCATTTATGTTGTTACTAATTCATAATTTTTATTAAGTTTCATCAATTACTCCTAGTGTAGTGTGAGCACTACACTTGCCAGAAGAAATGGTATGACCTGAGTACCATGGTCTCCTGCCAGTCCTCAATGGAGATTGGTAGATTGGTAAACCCGGGATCTAGAGAACTGGTACCTGCAAGTGCCTTTCCACATCATCCATCGTGATTTCGCTTGGTACTCAGTCAGATCATACGAACCTGTACTTGGTCAACAAGAATAAAGAATAGTGCAGAAGATCAGTTGCTTGGCAGTTTTCAGTTTACTTTAGCATAGCTTCGGAGCATATGCATTTAATAAGCGTGCTCTGGTGGGGTTCACGACCATGGCTTGCTCCCAGTTTGGCTGTTTTGCTGGGTGTTGTTTTCATTAAAAAGAGCAGTCCGCATGCACACCATTATGAATATTTCTTATTGAAAAATGTAATCTGAAAGAAATAATCATGTGAAAAATTTGGAGTATTGGTATTGTACCACGCCACAGTGTAGTGTTTGGTTAGCATTGCTTGTGTGCATTTTCACCGGTAATAACTAGTTGTTGAAGCTATCTGGGCTTGAGCCACCTTTGTGCCTTAGTCTGAAACAGCGACTTCAGAGCTCAGCAAAGTGCAGGGCTGAGCTGAGAGAGGAACCGCAGAGCAAAGTAAGCCCTTGACCATGTGGCAGCCTGGTCTTCAGGGGATGTCATGTCTGCTTTAAAGGAGCTCTTGGCTATGCTCATAAGGGACGTTGCCTCGGGGGAAGGTCTGTAGAAGGCACAGGAGGGCTGACCTTCCAGATCTAATGGAAGCTCCTAAGGTTGAGGAGTGCACATTCAGGGTCTTCTGTCCTGGGGCAGTTGTTTGTGATCGTTTGACAGATAAAAAAATTGGCCTTGACTTTTAAGCCTTGGCTGGTAGTTTGCTGGAAGCATTGTATATCACTCTGTGGGAGCTTTGCAGGAGGCCGTCTCCAGGTCACATTATTTAACATGTGCATTCCACCAATGGAATGGCAGCCTTGTGGGCTTGTACATCAGGAATCTCCTTGGAGTTCATCTGCAAGGTGACAACCCCAGGATGGTTTCCTATTCATTTATTAAGCACTGTTGGTTGGATTACGTTAGCTTCAGTGAAGGTGTCTTTTGGCAGTGCTGTTTTGTCCGGCTGTGCTGTAGGGGAGTCTTCTATCTTCTTTTGTGAATGTGCTGGTACATATCCAATCTGTATGGAATCATGGGAGTTGTGGTCACAGCGTAATAGAAAGTATTTTTATACTTGCCCCATAAATACGTGTTTTGTGTATACGTCACAGTCCTTCCCATTTTTAATTGCTGTGGTTCTGGGTGCCGATTCTTTGGGTCTGGGTGACACACTCTCTGGTGACGAATGGTGGAGACTTCGGCTCCCAGGGCGTTACCATACCTTCAGGCAAATATGGTGCTTACACCAGACTCTTCGTCATTAATTAAATAAGTTAATTAGTACATAGATTTGGGCACATTAATGTGCGATTGTTGCAAGTGTTAGCAGATGACAGTAGGTTATATCAGTATGGATTCGTAGGAATGGCAAATGTACGGAAATTTACTTTTTACATGTTGAGTAAAAAATATACTTTTGAATGTCTTTGCATTGGCAATTTTGATGACCAACATTTGCAGGAATTTGACGGACATAATGATATGTTACAACTTGAAACGTAACAAGCAGAAATGCAACGAAGCTTTTTCCTTTGATTTGTTGGCTCAATTTGGCTAAACTTCATGGACAATTTCCTGTTTGGCCATGGCAAGTGGGGGTAATGGAAAATATCGTTGGCTCATTTTTCACATAAAAGTGGTATTTAATGAATCTTTAGTAAGCGGGTAGGAACTTTTATGCAGAAAATGTGCACTAATACGAGACCAGAATAATTTCTGTGTTGCACAAAGAATAGAAATAAAACAATTTGTGGGCAAGCAACAATCGACAAATTAATGATTGCACAATTTAGTTAATTTAACTTATTTATTGCAACATATGACAGGGTAATTTTTTTTGCTCAACAAAAGTGCATTTGTATTTCACAATGCAGCACATCTGCAAAATTCTGCATGCCATTCGCTGCAACTTGCTTCTCTGCACTTCATGTTTCCCTAGATGTGTTCAGCGTGTGTGCACCTTAATTACAAACAAATACCAAGGCATTTTGTTTGAAAATGAATTGAATGTATTAAGGAAGTTTTTATTTCATTAATGTACTTTATTTCAAAACTCTTTTAAGAGTTGAATATTTTACAGGACAACTCTTATCCACGGTGATTTTACAAAATAATAGCGAAGCTGCTACCGAATACTTGCGATTTGTTCACGGATAAGAAGAAGTGCAAGCGTTTTGTTACTTGGGCACCATTACCACATCTGATGGATGGTGTTCTCGAGAAATTGGAACCAAAATTGGAATAACCAAGGTAGCCTTCAGAAAGATTAATTAATTTCTAACCAAATGTCTTTGCTGGATAATTGAAGAAGTAGATGATTAGGTGAGTAGTAGTGAGAGGGAACGGCTTGCTCACAGAGGTGGTTGAGGGAAGATTCTTTAAGAAAAGACCAACAGGAAAGTAAAGAACACTGATGCCTGAAGCTGTTCCACAAGGACGGACGTGAGGGCAGATGAAGATAACGGTGCAAGACAGAAACAGAGGAGAGCATTTTACCTGGGACCTATCTATGGACACCACCTTAATGAATGAGCTTCCTATGAATATATAACTAAATTAAATCATAATCACTATTTTTTTTAGAGAATTAGATGTTACAATGGATATGAAGCATGTAATTTACTTGACTTGACAGTTTACAATAGCTAAGCTTTAGGGATTCGCTTTTTCACTTTTTCTTTATTTTGAGGATCAAATAATTTTGCTTTGTGTAAATCGAGTTTATCTAAAACGTTTTGTTTTATTTTAAATCGTGAGGTACACTTGAAGGACATACGTATGGTACCAACTTGTTTCTGTACCAGTTTTTAAATGTGTTGCGGCGCAAGTTACAACTCAGAGGCAGGTTCTGTTAGGGGCTCACGCCGAGTTTATTAAGGGATTACGCCTAACCAATCCACCCTAGCCTATAGCTCCCCAGGGGACAGGGTACTGTGAATCCTACAACGCGGCTAACTCGGCTCTCCTCCCTGCCCTGGCCCGGGACTACCCCAACCTCGGCCGGGCGGGCGGAGTAGCCTCCCTTTGCCTCGTGTGAGGATCACCTACCCCGAGTCCCCACTCCTACCCCCGACGACCCCCGGTTACGTCAAGGGTCTCCCTTTAAATACCCTCCGGGGGACATGACGTCACCGTCCCCCAAGGTCTGCCTGACACGTTCTGCGACGCCACTCCGAGGGAGAGCGTGACGTGATGTGACCTCACCCACTACTTCTCTACAAATGTACTGCTTGAAAAGCTGGAACTGGTTCATAGCATCGTTGTTGGTTTAAAAGTGATTCGTCGCCGAGAAAAAATAGATGCGTTTTTTTAAAAGAAAAGGTTGAAGAGAGGCAACATCTTTTAAGACATTGTGACCTAATAGATTTTGTGCAGTGGGTCATAGTGATGGGTATGATATTAGTATCGTGCTCCAATTATGATAGAAATGTAAACTTTATCCTGATCACAGTCGCACCCTTAGTCAAGCAATCTTGTTGTTCACATATTTCAACAACAAAAAAATAATCTATATTTGCTTCATAATAGTGCTTTATTTGAATAATAAAGAATACATTTTAGTAATATGTGCCAACTTAATTTTCATAGCGTCTGCTTCTCTTATGAAACATAGATTTAATGTAAATTTCATGGTCAGCTGTGAATTGGTAATTGTGATGGTCGCACCAGCTGTGGACACTTTGGATAAGCGACGGCTGGCTCGTTCTGCTAATCAACTGGAATATTAATCATTCCTCACATTCAGCTACACGGCACGAGTATGTTTATAGCTTGCTTTTAAAACAGTGGCTATTCAAGGGAGCCTGTGAAAACACTGGGAACGTCACTCTTCTGGGCTGTAAATATGGTTCTTGCCATTGACCATGAGTAATCAACAGGTACCCCTGCATGTGTGCCTTCTGCTAGCGGTAGTCACCGAAGCAATCTTGAAATGCATGCTGCCACATCTACAACAGTGCTGGGACCTCGAATCTGTTAAGATAGTAATCGTTAACATTTGCATTATATATTTGTAGAGCGAAGTCGTAGTACTGTGGTTAGCACACTGTAGTACACTGCACTGAATCTGGCAATCTGAGTTCAATTCCTGGCCAAGTGATGTTTAGGTTTAAACAATTTTGGGAACATGTCTATTTTTGGATTGATCTGAAAATATGACCACTTGCATGGTCATGCTTTTTCCACCAAAAGTGAATCCATCTGGCATCAGGTTACGTCCCTTTTCCTAGCACGAAGACGCAGTGAACTCTTACATCACATAAATTACCTGAAAAAGCAAAATGCAAAAAGATCTGAATTTATCCTTAAAATTTAGAAAATCCAAAACGTCTAAATGATAACATATTAAAGGGTGTTTAAGTTGTCATTTTTTGCAGAAGCCATTACCCTTCGTCCTGTCTGGGGGTTGGAATCGTTTATGGAAATGTTGGCGTGTGAGTGTAGCCCCTGCAGCTATAAAGTGACTCGGTGTCCTGGATGTCGTCACGGGCTTTTTTTGACACCCACAAGCGAGTGATTGGGTCATCCCCTGTGAAGGACAAGCGGCTGTTGAGATTAATGTTCCTGGAATTTGCCATCGGAGGGCATTAAATCAGGGAACATGCAGTAAGAAGGCAACAAAAGGCATGGGCAGAACAATGAAAGGATTAGCAAGCAACTCAGCCTGCACGTTAAAACAGTTATTCTCTATAGTTGGAAATAAATAATTAATAGCCCTATGCTGCTGTGCCGTGATGGGATGCGATGTCTCTTTTGTGCATCCCCAGATTAAAAAAAAACACGAGAAGGCAATTGGTACTGAGTTTAACATATGATTAATATGCCATTAAAACCTAATAAGTATTTCATTGTCATTTTGTGAGCTGTACTGCTGATATTGTTGGATTCACCTACTGGGTAAAACTATGTATTCCATATTATTTTTGGGGTAAATGTCACTTATTGAGGGTTTGGCATTACAGCCTCAAGTCCAACTTGAGCTCATGATGTTTTACACTTTGTGTTTCTAAATGGTTTTTCCCAATTTATTCTGGCCGCAGGTTATGTGGGATCAATTCACATTATCAAGCAGAAATGAAGAGCATCTGCCTGATAAAATATTTTGCACGATGATTTCTCATTAAAATAGTAATAGTGTCAGTAATGCATTATTGTACCTTCATGTCATGAGAAATAAGTTATGTTTGGCAAAATAATACATTCATGATCAAATCTATGAATAGGTGATGACGTGTATTTTTCTTCGTAGCATTTTTTCGTTCTCCACGTACTGGTTTTTCCAGCGTTGTCCCACTGTTACTAACATATCGACAGAGGCGATTCCACATTGCCACATCCGATGTTGGAAAAATTTCAAAAGTAAAAATTACTTCACAAAGCACTCTGCTCCAACGTTGGCGAGTTAACATTGTCAAGCAGAGCAATTCACTATATGTTTACTCTCGGCATATGCAAACATGTAAACGCTTGTGTTGATATCCCTGTAATAGTATGCCCCTGGCACGCTGCAGCTTGGTCGTTTTGGCTGGTCGTGGCACCCGTGTTCAAAGCTTACCCACACATTCCTGTTGGATTAAGGCTGGCACCAAGTGCCTTAGCCACAGCTTTGTTAACCCCTATGTTTAACATGTGGAGAGCCATTTGAACATGTACTCGCTTGGCCCATACTCATTCAGCTTCATCCCCTTCTTCTGTCGGAGTTACTTTCAACATTTATAGTGCACGTTGTTTCAGGTTTGGTTCAGGTTTGCATTTCCCAGAGGTTTATTTGCTGGCAACATTATTTTAATGTTAATCTATTGGGTCCCTTATTAACAAGGTGATGAAATTTATCCATTCAGACATGAAACATTTCCTCTTTTGCAAGGGTGATCTGGGAATCTGAAAACAATTGTGTTTTGTGCTCAAAGGTATAGTGGCTGTGTCTATATTTACCTGCGAAAACTGAGCTGCTATACGTTATTGGAATCTAAATGCACAACTGCAGTAGGTTTGGTATGTAAATGGAATTTCCAATCTTGTGGAACTGTCAACTTCAGCATTGCATTATGTGGTATGGGGACTAGGCAGTACTGTAGTGAAACACTTGTATTCTTAGTAGCTAAGCCTGCGGTGCAATGTTATTCCTGGCTGGTTAAACATTCTTCATTGGTTCTTATAAATATCTGACTGTTAAACCCTTGTAATTTATTCCATTCCCAGTCGTCTGTTTGGTATTGGGTGTGCCTGGGTACAGATTGGATCCGTGTTCTATTTGGGTGTTAACCATTGCAAGTTACTATGGAGCCTCAAATAGCATCTTATAGATTTCACTGCTCATCTGGGCAAATTTGAACCCATGTTTATTTAGTAGTTTGCTGTGTTGGATTAAATAGCATACACCTTTTGCAATTAGGCAAAGGTTATTTTAACATTTGGATATCGCCACCTTGGCTCTTTCCAGAACACAATGGCAATGAAGATTTGCATTATTTTTTAGCCCTAAGATTGCTTCTTGGTTGCAGCAGTGAGTGGTGTATAGGTTGTGTGACATGTGCAGTCCGTTAATAGTCTTGAATATTCACTGCAATGTAATGAAGCTAAAGTTTGTTCAATACAACATGCCATTGGTGTGCGTTGACTAACATGGTGGTATGTCTGTCTTATTCAGTCTCGGATACAGGAGCCAATAATGATGAGAATTTGGGAAGCAAGGCACATTTCATTGTTTTCCAATGGCCCTTCATAGCATGCTTTTCTTTTAATGCAGTGTTATTTATGTTTTTTTTGTTAATTGTGCTTATGCACCACTGCCAATGCAGTGTCATTAAATAATAATCTGATATACAGGTCGCTAGCTTGTCACCATTTTCTTGCATTGGACCAATAGCACAGTGCAGTGTAAGTCAAAATAAACCATTTGAAATATATTTTTGGTGCACTGAACAAGAAAACGATCAGCCATAATGTGCTGGGAAAAGGTACCACAATCTTAATACATTATCTCGCCTTGGCATGGCTTTTCTAACTATTACTAACTGAAATAAGTGACTTGTTGAGTTCCCTGACAACAGGAACAGTTTTGCAAAGTCTGTCATGAGTAAATTGTATTTAAAATAGTCTTGGGTATCATTGGCATGTGTGTACTTATTGAATTGATCAAGAGTATCTCTGCTTCAATCCATGCGGCAGGTGATGAAAATACACCAGGTTCTTGTGTATAAAATTTAATTTATTTATCATAGAGGTTTTTGGGTTAGATTGTGTAAATATATAAATGTGTCGTTAAAACCCGCCACCACCCGACACAGCCAACTAGTAATGGTTGTCACGTAAACAGAACATGCCAATTCGTCACTAGTACAGCACACCAGTGTGTTGGAGAGCCAAGCCACAACATTTACAATCAGAGTACGACGTTTCTTTCAATTTCGATAGATTATTTAATTCGTCTTGGCCAGTCGTAGCTAGTTTTGCACAACACTTCAACATTATCAAAATCAATTGAGTGTCCTTGTTGGCACGCGTGTTCTGCTACTGCTGACAGTTGTATTTGGGAGAACTTAATATTTATCTGATGTTCTTTTAGTCTCGTGCTGATCATTCGTCCGAAATTGAAAGAAATCAAAATAAATGTAACCGTTCGGATAGCTACCGCCTTAGTGCTGCGTGGAAGCGAATCATCAAATAATACATTATTTAAATGCATTCCTACAAAGAGCAGCGTACTTCAATAGGGATTACCGTTGGTAGGAATATTTTAATAAACACAATAGACAGGAAGGACAAGTTCCAAGGGCCTGCATAATGCACATGCATAATGTAAGTTGCCTCAGTAATCCCCCCCCCCCCCCACATTGTGCAAGAGAGCAGAAGCGTGGTCAACACATCTACGCCGCTAAATAAGGAACGAAACAGTAAGACTTTTCCACAAATCTGGCTGTTGCCTGATGAAGCTAGTTGTAATTACTGCCAAAATGTCATACTGTGATTGTAAATGTTGTGGCTTGGCTCTCCAACACACCGTTGTGCTGTAATAGTGACGAATTGGCTTGTTCTGTTTACGTGACAACCCTTACTAGTTGGCTGTGTCGGGTGGTGGCGGGTTTTAACGACACATATATTTATGCGATCTAACCAAAAAACCTTATGGATGATATTGGTCGCAAAAGCCTACGTGTTAAACTTGAATTCATTTTACGTTTACTTTTGTTAAGTCTTTGGACTGATGGCGGAGAGTTGGTGCTTACTTGAAAGGTCTTGGTCTAAGAGGATAGACCTCCACGCTTAACACCTTGGCCTTATCTTGACACAGTAAAGCCTGAACATTTTTGAACGGCTTAATATTTATTGTAAGGAATGGATGAGATGTGCTTTTCCCAATGGTTTTTACAGCCATTTTGACATATTTTTAATTGGTGCTTTAATGAATGGCACATTGTGGCCTTTTAACATCGAGCTGAACGATTTAATCAGACGGGTGCCCCCCCCCCAGCCTTTTGATAATAATTTTCAATCGTCAAAATCAATGACAAAAAGGTTTGGCATATAAAGTCCAAGGTTTCAAGCTAGGTTCACGGGTTTAATGGGGAATCATTTCCCACAACACCATAGCCGGGAATGTCTCACTCCATTGTGTGGAGCTTCCAAGGTCAATTGGAATGTCGTGCACGGCTCACAGCATCCCACTTGTTCATGTAGCACACCACGCTGCACGTCTAATCCAGTGGTACAGCGCTGCAGCATTTACGCCCCCCCCCCTCCGTCTGCCACGTTGCTCGTGAATGAATTCTCTGAGACAACCGCCTCTGGCCCTCGAACGTCGAGTTCGCTTCATTCCGACCACTCGATCACCTCACCCCCCCCACCGCGCCATGCTCGGCCAATAGTGTACCAGTTGCCGTGGTAACGATAGGCGGTCGTCACGGAAACCGACGTGCCGCTGCTGGCAGAGTGTCTTCAATGGCCGACCGCCGTGAAGTGTGCCCATCACGAGGCACGTTTGTTTTGCGCGTGAAAATGCGGTGCCCTGCTTTGTGCAGTCACGTGGCCAGATGGTTTGTGTTTGGCCGACGCCGCACGCCATGTTGAGGCAATGTTTGCATGTCGTACAGTGGAGGGGAGGGAGAGTTCTCTGATGGAGCCGGCCGGCGAAGTTCATCCATCGCTCGTCGTGGCGTTAAAAGTTGGCTGAGCACTTGGTTGAGTTCTGTCAGAGATGGAACAGTGTTCATAACATATTTATAGAATTGAGCGACCAGCGTTGTTGTTATTAGACATCTCTCATATCCCCTCCCGAGTTATGAGTGTGCTGCGTTAATGCCTTAACACGTTTCGTTCATGTTTTTATTTCAATTATTAAACACTTTATGATAGTACTTGTTTACATAGATCAACAAGAATAACATTTCGTTCACGATCATTACTGGTAGTATGAAGTGCTGTGAGGCAAGATTGAGACTGGATGGAGTAGAGTGCGGTTATTACTGGGTTGATTTATATGTATGAAAGAGCAGTAAAAATATACCCCTATTATTTCCTCATTGCGCTGGAGAGAGCAGCTGAATTGTTGTTAAACATTTACACACATTAACTGTACTAAATAGTTTACAAGTTTTAAATGTATATATTATACATGAATGAATTTAGATATTAATAATTGTTGCACCTCCATGAATATTAATCAATTCGATTTTTTTTTTTACTCCAGTGGTGTTATTTTATTATTCCATAATTTGATAACGTGATCAATAAACTAACATTTATCAAGATCATGCACTTACAAGCAGGTGAGGCACCGCCAAGACAAAAGTCTCTTTTGCAGGAAGACCTGGCTGTGTGGTGGATGTGTGAGGGGGTGCCTCTTATGGTGTTCCTCCGCAGGAGCCATGGCCTGACACTATCATCTGAGCATGTTCCAACTACAGTGCACCAGCACTCGCTCCAGCCAGAACTTGACAGAAAATGCCACTCTCGAGCAGAGGTCGCAACCGGGTACCCGATACCCGTACCCTACCCGATACCTGTCTACCCGTACCCGGCCGGGTATGGGTGCGGGTACCCGTTTGCGACCCTGGTGCGGCCGGGTACGGGTAGGCCGTGAGTCACCGGTGTGTAACCGTTTGTCACTCATTTCCCAACGTCTTGTCTTTTCTCACAATTCAAGTGCCTAGAATCAACCCACCCGCGCCTGCAACATGGCTTCATTCCAGAGGTCGCAATCGGGTACCCATACCCCACCCGATACCCGGCCGGGTACGGGTAGCCGGGTAGCCGGGTATCGGGTAGGGTACGGGTACCCGTTTGCGACCCTGGTGCGGCCGGGTATGGGTACGGGTAAGGAATCAAAACCCGTTTGCGACCTCTGCTCTCGAGTGCTTGGTTAATGTCCAGGTGTGCGAGTGGGGAGGTAGGACTATCATTGCTGCCAGCAACCGTTTTTTTTCCAGGCTTTTGCAAAACCAGCATGATGGGGAGTTGGAGCGAAATGCGCCATGATAAGTCAGGGCAGCGTTCGTGCCACACTCACCCTCCGGGTCCAGCTGCTTACCCGAGTGTCTCATTTGTAAAAAACCTCGGCAGACTGTTCGCTTTGATATGTCTGGCTCACGATATACAGAGGACATGTGATGTTGGCATGCATACCTGTCACATGCATATATGTGAACCTGTGCAGTTCTTGACTTACGAAGACCTTAATTTAAAAAAAAAAATTTCACCGTAAATTAATTCAAGGTGTGCCCACCCATCTAAGTGTGCTGGGTGCCTCTTTACGACTTGAGTTTTTTGCTGTTGGATACAGTGCTGTAGGATGGCTTTCAATAAAAGTGTATCGTAGGTCCAGGTATAATCTGCATTCCATAGTATATAATATATAATCTACCTGAGTGCCTGGCACATGAAGGATGGCAGGGTGGCACAGTGGTAAAGTTGCGCCTTGGATGACGACAGGCCTGGGTTCTATTCCAGACTCCTGTACCTTTCTGTGTTGAGTTTGTATGTTCTCCTGCTGTTCTGCATGGGTTTCTCCAGGTTCTCCAGTTTTGTTCATGGCGAATATAAAAAAACCCAGTGTAACTGCTCTTGGCCAAACATTCCAATGCTGACAAAATACCTGAAAATTATTGAATTGGGATCACACAGCAATATTGTCCCCTTCCTGAAAAGTATTGACACTCCAGAAGGATTTCCTGGGTAAATAAGTGCAATAATAATAAAAACAACAGTTATTTAACATAGAGCCAGTGATTGAGTGTTATCATGTGTTGGTGGGGTCGGTGGTGACTCATTTCGCAATAAAAATGTGTAGGTTTTTGTTGAAAAGTGTGCAAATGCTTCGTCTAAACTTTTAATGCTTTCATTTTTTTTCAATCAAAAATGATATATTGTTTGCCAGTCTTACTTTAAAATCTATCCAAATCCTCAGGTACGAATTAATATAATGTTGGTTTCTAGAAAAATAATCCTTACATTTGTATTCCTTCCAGGCGTGTCTCTAACACTTGCTTCCCCCACTGCTTAACCTTCTGTATAGATCACAACATCAGTTATATAGTATGAAATTACTATACCTTGTTGCAGCATGAGACAATCCCAATAGCAATAGATGTACCTATACAACAACTGCAAAATTTTTGCCATCTAAAATAAAATATAAAAAAAATTCCCTTGCCTAGATCCCAATATAATAACATGACAGTATTTTTTGTCAGTAATAGGCTTATATGGTCTTTAATTTGGCAGCAAAGTCTGGTTTTAATTACATTTTACTGCAATAATTCCAAAAACAAATCCCTTATAAACGAAATAATATATCTACGAATATTCAAGCTCGCAGCAAATTTTCTTACATGCACAGCTTATGAAATAGCACATGCAATCTGGAAAATAATTCCACATGTGTTTGCAAATAAAAAGCATCCCGAACTGGTCATCCTGTTGGTCAGAGGTGGAGACTCGCCCTGACAGATGTTGTATGGAACACAACCAGTCGCAGTGTTGTGAGAGTTGCAGGTGCAAGTGTTAAGCTTACAGGATGCTGCTTGAGTCTGGGAATGTAGCTGTTGGAGCTGCTGTTCAATTTAGTCACACTGTTTGTATGCCTGCTCTTGGCTGCCACTAATACCAAATGGCAGCGTGAATTGTATGAGATTTCCTGCCACTAATCTACACTCTATTTATCTGCTGGAAGTCAAAGCAATTAACAGCTGTAATACAGGTGTGAGTGACTTTTCCATGTTAGGGGGTGTTTATTGGAATCATTACTCATGAAGGCTGCCGAGGGACTTTTTAGTCAAATCAGCTGTTACAGAACTAAGCCTGGTTGATAACTTGAGGATCCGGTAACTATATGTTATTTCTTTCTGTTATTTGTAATTTTCTCTGATTCTTGCATTACGTAATTTCTACGGAAAAATCTTGTGCAATCTGTTTTCATTGCGTGGTTAACTGGCCTTGGTGTTGGTCCACTAAGAGTTAAACGCATCGCAAACATTTGCAAGACATCTCTATAGGTGTAGAGAGTTCAGACGGAGAATAATAAAATATAAAGTCACTCAACCTGCTGGCAGTTATTGCCCATGTTAACGATTAATGGAAAAGCACTGGAAGAGTTTGTGGGAACGTGTCAGGCATGATGCATGCCACATTATTTTTGCCCCCCACTCAACTTGCGACAAATCCCTCTCAGGAAGTGAGGGCCCAACAGAAGAGGCTTTCTTCTTGTGGAGAAAAATATGGCCTTAATTATGCTATGAAAACGAGCATTGCTGATGGCAAAAGTCCAGACTTTGTTCTCAATACTCAGTGATTCTGAATCTGCATGCAAGTGAGAATAAGCATTTTTGGTCCAAGAGGGGGGGATCACACATTAGTGAAACTCTGAAATCTGATGGGACGTTAGATGGCCAGGAGATTACAGCAATGGGTTTTGAATCTACTTGAGTATTAACGCTGTGTACGTATGGGTTTATATAGATACTCTAGTTTCCTCCCTTGTGCAAAACATTAGTTAATGGGATTCACCAATCATCTTGAAGCAGAATTATCCTGGAATAGTGTCCCAATACTTGAGCCTTGTTGAATAAATAAATCTATGCCAGTCCCTGACCAATTGCTATATTTATAAAAGGTCATATTTTCTATGACATTTTGGACGGCTTAATATCAATGCAGCTGTGCCACCCTATGAAATTGCAAGCATCTTTTTGAACGTCTGTTCTTGTTTGTCTATTATGATTTATGCCAACTCTACTCATCTCGGCTCCCTTCACAAGAGTACACATTAGCCATGAGTGGAATATTTAATGGTATGATGTTAATAACACTAGATTTAACAGTAACATTTCCAGCATTTAAATGCGTGTTAAAAGTTAAGAACTATTTGAAAAATCACTTGATTCCACTTTAACGGTGACAGCTGCAGTGATAAAAAAAGGCTAAGAAACCAATATAGGCTTAATGGTACATTCAAATGGAGATGCATATTTTAGACCAAACTGATGCCCCATTGCGCTAGAAAGCTATGTTGTTCTTGCACCATGCACACAGGATATCCCAGTCAACACTGAATATGTAGTTTACACTTTGGAGCTTTGCATCAACAAAATAATCGTGGACCTTTGTGGAAAACCAAAGGTTTTACCCAGCTGTACAGAATCAATTTTATTCTGTGTGCATGTGGTTTTTATTCATTGGTTGATATAAAAGCAATGTTTGGCAGGTAGGCCTAGGAATGTAGCTGAACATATGTGGCCTCATGTTTGCCGATTTCGTTCCACAAATGCAATGTGGAATTTTTATACTTAAAATTGTTTATTCATTTAGTTCAGATGGTCACGTCTTTGTGTTGCGTGTGTATGTGGCATAATGTAAATTAAGATGTGTTTGACTTGAAGGTCATTCCTCAGTATTTGGTATTATAGTATTAACGTTTTTCTTCAAATGAGAACACTGCTGTGAAACTTAGATTTCTGTGTACTTTCATATTCCCTTTACTAACACATAATTTAAATTAGACGGGTATGTCAAATACATTTGCTAACCTTTTGAGGATGATTTTGATGTCAAACTTGTTCTTTTAAACTATGTCGGCATCAAGAAAAAAACAATTTTTGTGAGTAACATTTTTTAATGGATGTCGAGAAAATGTGATTGTCAATTTGACAGGTAATTTGTGACTCCTTTGCATTTTGTGCGTATATGTTGCGTACGCGGTGTGCGCATATCCGTTTTGTGGAGTGCGTAGCAGCATTGTTACCTGAACCCAGGTGAACACCCGAGTTTGATTCTTGGCCACGGTTAGCATCAGGTGGCCTTCAATGAATACACTAAAACCTTGCCCATTGCGGGGTTTACGATCTTGAAAATAGCCGCAATATGGAGAGGCATATAGGAAACTAGGGAAGTATTTTGAATGTGTACGGTATTGTATACCTTAAAGTAAACCTGAAAATAAAGGTTAATGACATGTCCAGTACATATGCAGTTTAAGGAAGAACAAGGTAAAATACTTGCTTGCTATGAATGATGATGATGGCGTGTGTATTCTTCCATAGAGCATCATCGCGAGCAGTACAGTTGGAGTGCACTATTTTTTTAGATGCGTTTTTTACGGGAATCTCAGTCAAAACGACGAATAATCTAGCCACAGGTGTGCAATCGGCGAACCGTACCTCAATACATTTTGCGCAAATAGTCAAATCTACGATGGGAAAACCCGCGATGGGCAAGGTTTTTATGTACATGATAGTGTAGAAACATCATCACTGGGGAGACAAAGAAAGACAAGTGTCGTGCTGGCCAGACGAACACCTTGTACGCCGCCACTTTTAAGAGGTGCCCACCTACAGAACCTGCCCCAACAGTCTATGTAGCTGACATGGGGGATCTTTGTCTTTGTGTGTATGTTGACATGAAGGCACGTGGCACGCATTTACAGCATGCATCCCAAGGAGACGTCTCGTCAGCTGGGACTGGCTGTGAAGGATGGCCTGATCGTGGAGACGATGACTGTCGGCTGTAAGGGCTCCAAGCTGGGCATTGAGCAGGAAGGATATTGGCTTCCTGGGGAGGATAATGTAAGGAACTCGCCTCTACTGCCTTTCTACAACTACATTTCTTTGTTCAGTAAACATTTATCTTGCATTCACGTCTACCAAATCTCCCATTGTCACCCAAACAACCTGATGAGAAATGTGTGTGTGTGTGTGTATGTGAGCTTTGTGTCTATTCCTCTTGTTAATTGTCAAGTCGGCTGGGCTTTCCTCACCGTTATCGTCAGACAATGTACCGCTGAATGAAGACCTGTCCAAGCCGGCACCACCATCTCTCATGACCTTGCGCTATAACTATTCGCCTCGCAACCTGCACACGAACTGATTTCATTGCTCCCCCCCCCCACTGTCGTGGACGTCCTGTCGGGCACGTTCCCTCCCTTGGTTGCCACTCCATCGTTAGTGTCGACCACCGGCCATCATTCCTTCTAGAAAAGTATCTTGCCCAGGTCCACATTTGTTAACAGTCAAAATTATGTCTTTAACCTAACTGTTTTCCAACCCATGTGTCCCTCATTCTCAGTTTCCAAGTGTGTATTTATTCACACTTTCGCATTTTGTTTCATTTTCTTAATCTGATCCATTTGCCATAGCAGGGTAATATGCACTGTTTATTAACTTTTTGTACAAGACTTATTTTGCGCATTCATCTTGAGCAAACTTTTGTAGCAGACATATCCACAACTTAATTCCTATTGCACATTACAATGATTGTCGTCGGAAAATATGAAATGGTTAATATTTTCTAATATTTATGTATTTGTCCAATCCAATTTCCTGTGCTTATTAAACTGTCGCTAATGTCGATTTGGATTGCATTTATTTGAGTTGAAAAACAATGAGTTATGGCAGGGGTATCACAGAACAATGTTTTGAACCACATGATATTAAGCTGTGTTTGCAAATTCTCTCATGATTGTATAAAATGTGGGAAATATTACGTAACTCCCTTTGCGCACCGCCTTGGAGTATTATATTGAATAAATTAAACATTGTTGCTTTCCAAAAGAAGACCTTGCTGTTGTTGAAACCCAAAAGGGGCAATTCTGTTGCAGTTTTCCTGCTTGGATCCTTGCCAATTTAGCTGATGGCCTGAACTACATTTAACGCTAAATTTGGAGTGGCAGCATTACTAGATTTTTTTAAATATTCAGAACATTAAACATTTGTGATGGTTTTTTTATATTAATACTCTGAAATGTCATTGTTTTGGTTTGAAGATTTTCATCGTCCAAATGTTAGGTTTGCCTTGTTTATCTAACAAGGCGGTTATTAAGGTGATAGGGTGGCTCAGCGGGTCAGACTGCTGAGTTGTTACCTTCCTGAGGTCCTGGGTTCAAGTCCAGGCAGCCTCTAATGATTTCAACTAGGATCTCGAGTGTAGCCAAAATTTATTGTCTCATTTCAGTCACCAACGGCAACATACACACACAAAAAAAACGATCTCACTAATGTGTTTTTTTTCTACACTCAATTTGGCAAATTTCCAGCAACTCGTAATAATTTAATTAGTTATTTGACTGTCAGCATGACGAACATTACTCTTGGTGGCAGGGTGGGTGAGAAAGTGCTGTGGGGTTACATTAGGGGATCTGAGAGGTAGCTCTTTAATAGCAACTTCTGTGCAACATTCTCTAACACGAAGGGTTGAATTGCTCTTCTAGAGATCTGAATGTATACTCTGTCTCATGACATGACCCAGATAGGACTTTTGAATGAAGAAAACAAATAATAAAAACAAGGCAATGAAATGCATCATCTTGTTTATTTGAGTTAATTGCGTCATGTTTTCTTACGAGTGTTGATTTCTGCATTTCTATTTTAGAAAATATACAGTTTATAACAGGTGGGTATACACGTTTCTGGCCAGCCCAGTTCGTCTAATCTCTGGTGAAACCTAGTTGTATTACAAGGTGTAACTTTCATTGTAGCAGCCATACCTTTGTATTTTTTTAATTCCTCATTTAAAAGTAGATATTTTTTTACATGGCAAATAAATCACAAGTGACTTCCTGATTATCGGTTTTGAATTCTCACCTAAAATTAGCATGATGTTATGGCAGCCAATGAGAAATGACAGCGGTTATTGTGAACTTAGGAAAGACTGGGCCATGTTAAACTTAGAGACAAGTCAGGAGATGCATGTATAGACATGTAATTTAGAGGCATCGTGACTGGGGTGTAAAAACAGCTAATCTCTGATTCCAGTGGCAGGTGGGGAGCATGGCATTTACATACTTATTTTTGTGTTTAGTTTATTGTCCTTTCCCCGCACCTCCGATTAGCATGTTTGGCTACGTACGGTGCGAAAGAAGTTCAACATACCTACATACATTTGTCATCTGGTAGCCCGAAGAGGAGGAGACGAGCGACTGGTACTGCTTTGAGTGCCACCAAGCTGGCGAGGTGCTTGCGTGCGAGAGCTGCTTCCGCGTGTATCACCCGCGCTGCGTCCCGAGCGAGATGGTGCCCGGCGATGCCGACACGCGCTGGGCCTGCCCCATCTGCCAGGTCCTGTCACACACCGCACGGTCCATCACTGGCCCAGCGCCGTACCACTCATTTGCATGCAAAACGCCAGCGCCGCCCTCTTACAGCAGACGAGTCTGTGTCCATTAATGTGGTCAGATCCAATTCATTCTTCACTGGTTCGTTGAATGAAAGTCATGCTTATACTCGCAATCAATTATTCAAATGTTGCTTATAAGAATTGTTTTCAGTTTATGCAAACGATCCTGCACATTTTTATTTGTCCAAATAATTGACAACGTAAGACCTTGCATGCAAAACGCTAGCGCTGCCCTCTTGCAGCATACGGGATGAATCTGTGCCCATTAATGTGATCAGATCCAATTCAATCTTCACTGGTTTGTTGAATTAAAGTCATTCTTATGCTCGCAATCAATTCCTCAAATGTTGCTTGTAAGAATTATTTTCAATTTATGAGAACGATCCTGCACGTTTTTACTTATCGATCCAAATAAATGACTGTAAGATGTAGAGATGACAGCCGCAAGATATGAAATATTTTATAAAATAGACTGGCAGTTCACACAATATGCAATAAATGCGAGGCAAAGAGTAATTGAGAAAGATCATGAAATGATACAGATGAAGCAGAGAGCATTCACAAGACCCCAAATTCGGCCAATTTGCTTAAATGGGATTGGAGGGGGTTAAATTCTTACATACCTTCTACATTACTACATGGTATGCGTTCACATTAGGCATAGCCATGTTTTGCTGCGGGTCACGTGGGAAAATACCAATCGCATCTTGTTTTATCACCTCAACGGAGTGATCACTCCATTGCAACATCTCTTTGGTCATACAGTATTTCCAATTTATAATGTAATTAATTGATTGAGAAAAAAATAAAGCAGTGAATTGAGCCACGTTGTACCTTTTGGTGGACGTAACTTTTGCCAGCCTCGCACCATCTCACTACCTCGCCACTTGCACAAAATGACGGCTTTCTGATTGATCGGTTCTCGAAAGGCAGGTGCTGCTGTGTGGAGCTGGGAAATGCCATCTGAGCTGCCGTTCTCCCTTGGTTGTTATTTGTCATTACCCACAGCACCTCGTAAATGTCCCTGCCCTATGGGACTGTCAACTGTCACTAATGGGACCATTCTTGTTGTATGTTGTACAGAGTTTCAAGCAGCGGAATTGGCCCAAACAGGAGCTCTGCACTTATCTCAAGTTTGTGGTACAGCGCATGAAGGAGAAGGTGAGAACTTTGAAATCCTAGTCACTCGTTTGTTCATGACTGTGGGGGCCCCTTGTGAATAATATTTGCAGTTTTAACTCCATTTTAAATATTCTTCGTGATTTGTTTTTGGAAGTGGGCCACATTGTATGAACGGCTTTGGGAACGTTGAAATAATTTCTATCCCAGTTGGCGCCAACGCAACGATCACATTGACACATTGCTAATCTTTCCGTGCAGTTTCTCTTTATTTTTGAAAAGCATTAAATTATATTCGCGTCATTGGCAGTGCTTGACAGTTTTGTATTTGGCAGAATATTGCGTTCTTTGGGGTGGTGTATGTTGGGAAAGGTATTCGGGCATGAGAATGGAGGGTGGGGAATGGCTAACAGAAATTCCCTTTTAATACGACGACCAGCGCACCAAGCATCATCTATTCTATGAAGCCACTGCTTGCATGACATTTTTATTTACAAGGGGGGCCGGCCCTGCTTATGACCAGTAATGCCTTAGGTGGTACAATAATGCATGGCACGGGGACGATTGCTCACGAATTAAATGTCAACTCCGCTTACTATCGTGTGTGTTTGTGGATCCCGAGAGCTTGACATTAAGAGGTTTCCCGCTGTATTTTCAGTCCTCAGACATCCACCAGAAGGTAAATGAAATGCTGCACCCCCTTGCAGCCACATTATTTGGCTTCATATTGCTGTGTCTGATGGTTAACCCCTTTTCACCTACTGCATTACAGTGAAACCTGTGTAATTGCCAGGCCAAATCAAGTTACCAAATCTAGGGGGGCTGATGGAAATCTTTATATACGCATTCAGTGGTTTACTTCTGTACTTTTAGCTACACCTGACTCCGTCTTGTTTTGGTTGGTCCCTGTTTTAACCCATGAACAAAAACAGAAACACTCATGAGTGAAATATTCTATGCCTGTGTCATTGTCTTTAATTTGGGGTCTGCAGCTGTGACAGAAATTGGCTGGAAAATGTAAAAATTGTTATGCTAGTGTTTAGCCATTCCTGAATGCTTTCCTTGGCCAAATGCCATGTTGCTGAGCTGGAATTGATTTCTGGGAGCCCAGGTGCCATGAGGCAATCCTTGGCATATATACGATGATATAATGGTGGACATTTGGGTATCTCATCCTTTTGGTCTTACGATCTTTTGCAGTGCTTTTCTAGCAACAGTGGGCCCGCACTTTACACAACTGTTATCCATACCAGCTGCAGTGTTTATAAGCTGAATCTCTAACATTGTGACATTTCCATCATCCTTTATTGCAGAAAAAATATTTCTGGCAATAATTTATGCTTTTGTTCTGCATCAATATATTATCACCATACTTTGGCTTTAAAGGCTTTTAAAAGTGTAGGTAAGGGCAATACTAGTTGGTGTGGATATGATTAAACAAGTCTGCCTCTTGAACTAACGTCATAAACTATTTGCAATCTGAAATGTGGCTTTGAACTTGGGTTGCTAGTCTACCAGGCAGCATGTTGGTATTGGGAACGATATGAATCAACCATTGGATTTGTGCAGAGTATATTTTTTGTGAAATTAATTCGCAACCAAAAATCAAAGCATTCAAATTTGAAAATGGGTACGCATTTACGAAATTGTCTTACAAAAGTTGTTTATCTAGAATTTAACAATGTTCTTTCATTAAACATACTCTTTACTAGCATCCCACATCACTTTTTCCACTTGGGAGCTCATTGGCCATTTACTAACATTATTTCCACACTGCTTTCTGTGCTGCTCACAATGCATTAAAATGCATAATGGTTCACTTATGCCTTGACCAAAGACAATGAATGTAACTGGGTTGAGGGAGGGGTACTTCTAATGGAGAGAAAATTACACATTTTCACTAATTGTCCACAACACAGAAAATAAATGCAGTGAAGTGTAGTTTCAGCATCGCAGTATTTTTTTTAAAGGACCACAGAATACACATTTAAAACGCACACGACAGTTGGCAGCACGCCACCCATTGGTGCGGATGGACGCTTTAAAATAACAGAATAAAAAAACTGTTCCCTTCCTGTGCGTACATTTCTGCAGTTACGGATGGGCAGATGTGCTGATTTCCCAACGCTGGGTGAAACTGTGGCCAACCAAAGCGTAGGGGGGCATGTGTGGGGGGCGTGGGGGGAGGGGCGATAAACTGCAGTTGCATCCACACTTTTGGCTTAAGTGAAAAGTTTAATATTCTTTGTTCTGAGAGGTGGTAAGTGGGTCCTGAAAACAGGTGGGTGCTATATGCGTACAGACATTTTCTTGACACAGGTTTCACAATTTTTTATTTGTATATATCACTTCCCTCCATAAGGTATTTTGGCAATAGAAGATATCATTTAAAGTTTGTTTTTCGGGAAAAATGTGGTTCAGCCTGCATCATGTTTGTCTTATGGACACTTTAATGGATCCATGACATTTAGTCATTTTTGCTTATATTTACTGAAATTTAATGAACGAGTTGTGAAATATACTCTACTCTTAAATACATTCCATTATGTTTAGCATGTGTGTTACTTATGTTGTAGTTATAAACTATGCGAGAGGGATTTTTTTGCAAGTAATATTGTATGAAGTGTATTTGCATTTAAACCATGTTTCAGATTGTATAAGGCTGCATAATAAGTAACACAATGCATAAATAGTACATTGCTTTAACAATTTATAACATTCAAGAAAAATTTCTAAATTAATGCGCTAAAGAGCATACATTGTTTATTGCGATGACCTAAACGTGTGTTAACTTGCAAACAGTTTATCCTGTAAAGGTCCATTATGCCAAATCGATTTTAACATCACAGACGCAGGTGTCACAAGGAATTTATCTTTTACTTCACATTTTTCTTTCTGACCTTTTCAGTTCCATACATAATTTGTCAATGTACCCTTTATTCCATTCTGTGATCATTCCCTTCTGATTTGCACAATACTTTTACCCCCACTACCTGTTCTAAAAAAAGTAAGCACGGCGACTTCGGCTCGTCTTTTCTGCATGCCGATTCACTTTGGGCCCCCAGAGCGCAGATGGCACCAGCAGCAGCAGCAGCGATATGGCTGTGGGTAGCATCCCCCCCCCAACACCCCTCTGTCCCTGCCCACTATGTCTTCCCAAGCCCTAACAGTGCTTGTGGCTGTGTGCAGTCCCCAGACATTTACAAGAAGGTGAACGCCACAGGCCACCCGCTGTACAGGCGGCTTGTGCACACGCCGATGGACCTGTGCTCCATTCAGAAGGTAACCATGCAGAGTTTGCCTGCCTTGCCTGCCTGCCTGTCTGCCTGCCTTGCCTTCACAGGTTGTTTGGCCTGCAAACTGGGACGCTCGTTGCCGTTACAGGAAGGAAGTTGTGTGTGTGTGTGTCTTTTTTTGGTGATATGGTCTGACGTGCTCTTTGGTTCTTTCGGCAAAGTGACGTACATAGAAAATTAATAGATCACGACGTTTCGATCGCAACACAAGCAACCGTCATCAGGTGAGACAAACACAGCAGGAGAACTGCTGACGTGTCACCTGATGACGGTTGCTTCTACGTGACTTTACCGAAAGAACCAAGAATATGATAACTTTCGTTGGATCTTGTGTAATTGGTTGACGTGGCTGCTGCCCATGTGTTTTCATTGAGCTGCTTGCAGTATCGAGGCGAGTGATCGGAGTATTTAGAGAACATCTGCTTCTCACTTTGCTTCTGTCAAGCAGTTCCTGTGTAGTGGGGTTAAACATGGAGCACCTTGTGTCCTGATTGAGAGCCAGACTCGGAGGTGATGGTGTCAGCGTATGGTTGCCTTTATTTAGCAGTGGTTGTTGTGCCCTGCGTGTGCGCTCATGACTCGTGCTCTTGCTTCAGAATGTGGAGTTATGCAAGTATCGGACGGTGGATGAGTTCCTGAGTCATGCACAGCTCTTGCTGCATAATGCCGTGCTCTTCTTTGGAGGTGTGAACAGGACATTTGTCACTTTTCTTTGCTGGGGATTAAGTTAACATGACCTAGCAGCGTGTAAACTACAGACACTGCTTACCCATATATGATCCAGCTTTGTACCAATCTACAGATGACGCACGTACACATTTTGATTGCTATGGATGTAAATTCAGATATTTTGTCCCTTACGTATGTTACCACATTTACATATACAATTTCTTGCTTCGCTTTGGTTTATTAAAGGTGTTCTTGTGTGCCATATTGTTCATAGGAAGTGTATTTTTGTTATGAATTAAACACTACTCGTGTCTTCTGCAACAGAAATAAGTCCTCAGGCTGAAGTGTCCAAAATTCTCTACCGGGACACAAAGCATGAGGTGGGTGTGCTTGGTATTCTTGTTCTCTTTCCCTGCATTAGCTGAAAGTAGTTTGTTCACCCATGTGTAATACGAGAGTTCACCGACGATCGCCGATCAGTGGGATAGGCTCCGCCGCCTGGGCCATCAACCAATCAGAGGGATGAGCCGAAGTTTGGGGCGGAGCTTAAAGGCTCTGGGGAGTAACCATCTAGAAGGGTCGTGAGGGGGCGTGGCTGTAGGCGGGGCTTGGTGATGTAGGTCATGGGATATTAGGGAAAGCGGAGGGAGAGCTCGTGGTCAGTGTGTGGAGTCGGAGAGCGGGACCACGTCTTGCGCTTCCGGAACGCCAGCCGCCACGTGGCGGGCCGGAGGCTTCCTCCTTGCGAGCCGCCTGTCAGCGGCGCGCAGGAGCGGTAGAGGTTGTGAGCGAGCTGGCAACATCTAACCACGTGGGAACGGGAGTGCAGCCATGTCTAGAGTGAAGAGCGCGGAGCTGTGCAGCTGTGAAGGAATGAATAAATAATAAAGAAGACACAAGTTCCAGATTGTCGTCGCAGTGGTGTATTACACATGTATGAATGTAGCAGATTGTCTCTGAAGATGCTGAAAAGATCCATACACGCTTTAGCCAGTCCCACCTTTATAGCTAACAGAGCTGCTTATATTCTACCAGGAAAACCACTGCATTGTTAGAATATCGGAAACTTTTCTCAAGTGCGCCAGAAATTTGATGTTCAACAGCAAGGCGTAAGGTTAACAACTGGTTGCTTCTAACCAAATGTGCATGGCAGCTTTCCCTGTGAACTAGTTCATAGTTTAACTAAATGGGCCCCATGTCCAACAGTACAGGATCCAGTTCAGAAATATATTCATATAGCACTTAAATAATGTCCATTAGCAGTGGTGTTAAAGCTAGGTATGAAAATATATACCACAAGCATTGCCTTCGAACTATCTAACCAATAAATGTCATTGTTTGTTTGTGTGTATGTCTGTGTGTGTGCGTCCGAAACTTGCAAAGGATTTGGCTCGCAAACTCGTGGGGTTTACGTAAAAAAAAATAGCCAGGTACCACGCCGTAAGCCCCGTGGTGAGCCAGCGCTGTTTTCCCATCCGTCAACTTTAAAGTAGTAAAATTAGCGATTTTGTGCTGTTTACATTTATTTATTAAATAGCACGCGATCGACCGTACCAACTCACACGCTTTCGGTCAGGGGGACGGACCCTACCAAGTTACACGCGTTCGCATTGGGTGAGGGGGACATTTTCTTTCGCGTTAAAAATGCAACGAAAATACACAACGCTGAGGTAAATTCTTCACAGTGTGATGTCCCCCCCCCACCCCGATGCATGCAGTTACTGCTATACAGTCGGTAGATGCTTCCACTATCGGCCATAGATATTACTGCAGAGTGGGCAGGGGGATCGTGGCTGGGGGGGGGGGGGTAGCAGCCCAGCCCCAGCCTGCCAAGGTGCCACCTCGGCCGGCTGGGCAATCTAGGCGAGGCCGGGGGCTCTGCACGGGACTAGGCCTCACCACAGCAATGTTAAGCACTATTTCCTTACTTTCGTTCAACTCGCGTAGATAGAAACCTATTATTTAAATAATCACCTTGCAAATAATAAAATAATCGTTTGTGTGCAGACAACTAATATTTATATTTCTTGCTTCTTTCGCTAACGTCACGTGCATAGAAAACTATTATTATAAAAATAAGTTTGGAAATATTAAATGATTAATGTTTGTGTGCTGACAACTAATGTTTCAAAATGAAGTTGCGAAATATTAAAATATTAATGTGTTTTATGAAGCTGTGCCAGTGTACTGGGAGTCTGTAATGTGGCCTGTTGGCTGCTTATTAATTAAAGTCAGTGCACTAGCAGTCTATTATCTACACTGCAAATATTGCTATTGGGCAGGGTGAGTGTATGCCAGTCTATAATCTGTTTCCTGCTTCTTTACCTCGGTCAGTGTACTTCCAGTCTTTCATGTAGACTGTAGCCTGCTTTTTAAGCTGCTGACCGTATTGCCAGCTTATGTCGACTGTAGCAATGCTTCTGTAATTGAGTCCGCGTACAGGCAGTCTATACTCTAGACTGTAGCCTGCTTCTTAACTTAAGTGTGCATACTGCTGCTCTATAATGTAGACTTATTCTCGCTTCTTCAATGCATTTTTATTGTTTCGTTTGCTCACGTCACGCTATTTACTGATATTTAGTACTGCGATGCTGATTTCTATGTTATACTGCTTAATACGTTGGACTTTCTTAGCTACAGCCGATTACATTTCGTCTATCATTTTGTTACATTGGTGGAAAAATCAACCTTTTAAAATTTGGAGTACTGCACCTTTTCTTTCGACCCAAGCGGGGAGCACACAGGGAGGTTCAATGCCCCAACTTGTGTTGAGGTTGCTGTTCTTACGGTGGGTGAGGAACATGGTAAGATAGACGTTGTGCTTCTAGACCAAGACAACACCATCAAACGATTTCCTGAGACAAACAGCATATGATGCCCTACAATACCCCATTTGACTGTGTCAAGGCCAAGATGGGTACCACGTCCAGATTCCCAAAATTATCAAAGCTACAGAACAAAGACATCCTCACAAAACTGTCTCCTCTAAAGACTTCTATTCCTTCATGATCATGGACAGAGAAGGAGGAAGCCCCATATTCCGGTGCGCCAACCTCTTTCACCAGTATATTGTTGATGAGTTTGCCAAAATTGAGAGTGAGCGCCTTCTTTACATTCAATTGAATCAAACACGCCTGCGTGTAGACCAGTATGCTCATCTCAGGGACGTTATCAATGCCGATGGAGATGCAAACGCTCAGAATGTGGGCAGATGAGTTATTTTGCCTTCATCCTTCACAGCTGGACCAAGATACATGCATGAGAAGACTCAGGATGCCATGATGTACATCAGCCAATATGGCAGGCCCAAACTCTTTATTACCTTCACTTGCAATCCTAAATGGAAGAAGGTCCAGGTTGAGCTTTATCCAAACAAAAAAAGCCAACCGACAAACATGACATAATTGCAAGGGTCTTTAAGCTCAACGTTGATGACCTCATGAGGCGTATTACGACTAACGAAGGCGGCTTCTTTGGAAAGACAAGATGTAACTTGCACACCATTGCGTGGCAAAAACGTCGTCTTCCTCGTGCTCACATTTTGCTATGGATGAGGGAAAAAATCATGCAAGTGACATTGACACATTTGTCAGTGCTGAGCTACCTGACCCCCATCAAGACCCTGCCCTATTTGATGTGGTCTGCAAGCAAATGGTCCATGGCCCATGTGGGGAGTTCAATCCTAATTCGCTATGTATGCAAGACCGCAAGTGTACCAACAAGTATCCACTAAACTTATTGAAAGACACTCAGTCAGGCATGATGGCTATCCTCTATATCGTCGCAGAAAGACTGAGGATGGTGGATTTGAAACAATGCTCAGACCTGGCACTAACTCTGAAGTGAAGGTTGACAACCTGTGGATCGGTCACTACTGTCCTCTTTTGTGCAAGATCTTCGAGGCCCACATGAATGTGGAATTCTGCAATTCTGTGAAAGCTATCAAATACTTTTGCAAATACATCAACAACGTTCGACACTTCACGTGGCTTCAAGGTGCACATAGCCTGGCACAAGCGTCGTGGTGATGTCACTGCCACTTAGTGGCGAATGGCGGTTGTTGTTGTTGCGTGTCTTTTTCGCCTGGGCAATGCCGGGTACTTCCCGCTAGTGAATATATAATAATGTAATGTTTTAGGTACATTGAAAAAGTGAGATTCCTAAGTTCGAAACCCTAATATAGCCTGAACATGTACTTGCTAACAGCACTTTCTATAACTGTCGATGCGAGTGGTTTCCCTTCTACATGTCCCAAACGCTGTGAACCCGAGTTTAAAGAAGGGGGGAGATTGGGCTCGCTGCCCCACCGAGTGGGGACTGTGAGCAGGAAATAATTTTTTTTATATGGGAAGTGGAAGGTGAGGTAAAAAGAACTGAAGAAATCTTGGATTTTTTATGTTTAAGAACAGTTTCGGATTTTTACGTGATCGCGTTATATATTTGTGTTTTCAGACTAACAAAATTGATATCACTGCCACATTACACCATTTTGGTGAGAAAACAGTCGAAGTAATGTCAAATGAACTCGGAAACACGTGCAGTGTATACAACAGTCTTGCAAATAATAATTTTTTTGCATCTACTGCAAGGAGTTAAATGCATTTTTTTGTATATATAGATGTTTGCGTTTACATATAATTAACACCTTAGATATTTGGCTAACAACTAAATATCATTATGAGACCCCCCCCCCTTCCCAGTATACAAATATACGAATAGGTTTTACCCTTTCTGGCAATAAAACATGTTAAGATGGAAAAACACGAAACTGAAACCTTTTGCAAGGAATCATATCTGCATTAACCACATATACTTGTGGTGAACATGCAAACAAAAAGAACATGCTCTGATAGTATATGCATTGTATTTGAAACCGATTAGTCCACACCAGAGACAGCTTTCTTTAGAGCCTCGTCTCAACAGTGCTAAACCAGAGGATGCCAAAAGGCGAACAGCGATTCGTACAGAAAGGGTAAAACCTATTATCACTAAATATCAATTACAATATCTACATATTTAAAATGTTTTATCTTGTGGACCTCCTTGAGATTGTCAGGTTGGGAACCGCTGGTATATGTAATATCAACTGAGGATCAGTGGGCATGGATGTGTGTGTGCGTGCACAGCAGCATGACAAATAAACCCAATGGTGTTAAATACGTATTTTATAATTTGCAGTTCTTGGAACTGTGGGTAACCATGCAGGGGAATGAAGTTCATGGTAATTCATTATTTTTCCCCCATTGCAGGTGGATGAGCTGCTGCTGTGCAAGATCTGTTTTTACATGTCCAATGCCCGGCCGGAGAACTGGTTCTGCTACCCATGCGTAAGTCCGCCCTGCTCTTCGGTTGAGATTTTTTTTGAGCGCGTGCCATGTGCCAGCATGCATTTTTTTTTATTGACTGTGGCTGGGGAATCTGATTTCGTGTGCTTGCCAATCAGGGAACTGGTTCACACTAAATTTCGATTTAAAGCTTTCGTGACTACAGGGATTCATCTTCTTGGTTCTTTTGGTAAAGTCACGTAGAAGGTAAATAATAAAAATAAAACATAATAAAATACAATTCTCACGACGTTTGAGCCACAACGGGGACGGCTGCTTGCCTTGTGGCCGAAACGTCGTGAGAATTGTATTTTATTGTTTTATTTTTATTATTTCCCTTCTACGTGACTTTACCGAAAGAACCAAGAAGATGGTTCACACTACTTGGTCTGTTTGAATACCACGATTTCCCCTTAATGTGATGGGCCACTTGCCAACGTGTATTGTCTCCAGTAAAGTCAGTATTCAGGATGCTGTGACGCAATAGGTTAGGGGTACAACAACGTTTTACTTTCGGTGTTGTAGTTTGCAGTTGTCATAATGTATAATTAAATGCAATACCTTGTTCAAAAGTGCAAGTATTCCATGGAACAAGATGTAACATTAATGTCCGTCTAATAATGTTTTGAAGGCATAAAATTGAAGACAGAATGACGCATTTTACTACATTCAATTCAAGTACTGTATTTTAAAACTATAAATCGTTTCGTTTCTGTTATATAACTGAAACCTAGAATGAGTCCCATATATATATTTTGCTTTTTTAATGAAACACTGTGAAAAAATACCTACAAAAGTTGTTTTTTTAGAAAGTTCCCAGCACCAATTATTTTTAGCTTGCATTTATACATGCAAAGTAAAATAGTGATAATTGCATCCTGTATAAATGATCGACAGTCTCGGCCCAAGACCAAGATCAAGTAATCTCTCTTCAACACTGCCTATGTCTCTTTTCAATGAAGAATCATCATTAGTACCTCATTATGACCTAATATCAGACCCTAGTGCCTTACACGCTCCACCCCAAAAGTAAATCTGTACAAAGATCACTTGCCATTCAGGTCCCCTTAATGTGCATGACCCCTATTTTCCAGCATCTTTCGTTATGATCACATTTAGATGGTATGTAAAGTAGTGATACAAAATTGATTTTTGGATTATGCCACGTAATGATCTGGACAAACATGTGAACCCCCCTTCGTCTTGGGCAGTTAATTTACTTTTTAATCCAGGAGAACCACACTGAGTCGGAGGACTTTTTTTCAGTGGAGTTTTGCATTTATTTTTGGTTTAAGATATTTTCAGCCATTTTATGAAAGCTTATACAAGTGGGAAGAAACCGGAGCACCTAGAGAAAACCCACTTGCTTGAGGGGGCAACACTCTATCCCCGTACAGATGGCAATAATTCCACTTGCTGTACTGCCTTCTCCTGGGGAGCCAGGGTGTGGCACCTCAACACCCAATGGGAAGGAAATTTCCCACCGTTTATGTAATCCACCAACTTTTGCCTCCACAGTGCTGGATTACAGGTGTGCCACCACTACCTGACGATAACAATTCCTTACTTTGAATTGTAATGCATTTCTTGGAATTTAATACTACTCCTTGTAGGATTGTGAGATAATTGGAAAACTGGAATTGCCACTTTTATATGGAGACTTGCCAAAAAGCATGCCATCTTGTGGTGACTGAAATACCATAAATTGGGATTCTTCAACAATCATTCTTAGACAGCCTAAGAATTTCCACCAGGAATCCCTTTTATTGAGATCTCAGAATTTCCATTGAAATTAATGGGGATTCTATGGATGATGGAGATGCAGGAATCTCCACTTAAGTGAATCTGGTTATTTTGCAGCTTAGGATTTTTCTAAAAAAGAATGACTGTTCATATCAATGTAGATGCCTGCATCTTATTCAAATAAATGGGACTCTGTAGGGGTTTCATGATCACCACCAGCTAATATGCTTCGATACTTCCCCTTGGCATATACTGGCGATTCCATTATTCCAGCAATCCTACAATCCTATTTGACTCAAATATACATTCTTGGATTGTCATGTAATTGAATGAGAAGCAGTGGACAATTCCTAGAATTCCTGTTAGAATTCTGTGAAATGTGAATTGTTATTTTTACATAGGAATTACAATACAATATTTACATTCCTACAAGAATCGCCCATGGTAGAATCATGGAATTCAAATACAATTTATGCAGGAGTGAGCCAGCATGATTATCAACACATTTGATTGTGTTATAACGGTCATACAGTATCTCTATGAGTATTACATTAGCATACTTACACTGCAGCACTAATCATAATCTTATATGTCTTTGTCTTGTGCTATGGTGGAGACTGTCGGTGCAAAATGACCTGACAAATCTGGCCTATGGCCAAGCCTGGCACAGACCTCGCCTAACCCTGGCACGAGTGTCGTGGTGACGGTGGCACCTGAACAGACTGATTCGACTCTTCCTTGACGACACTGCTGCTGTTGCTGGGCTCCTGCTTCTTTGCAGAATCCGCCGCACAAGCTTGTGTGGGCGCGCATGAAAGGCTACGGCTGCTGGCCGGCCAAGGTGATGCAGCATGTCGACGACCGCGTTGATGTGCGCTTCTTTGGGCACAACCACCAGCGGTGAGGTCCTGCAGTAGGCTTCCATTGGGTTGGTGACGGCACGTGAACTTATAACAAAATAAATAATGCTGCTTTCCCACATTTGTCTCCGTATAAAAAAAACAAAGTATTTTCACATTATCGGCTTCACGGCCTTCTGGGGCTGCATATCATCAGCAAAATTGGTGCAATGCAATTATACATTTGAGTGGTTTCTAAATCCGGTGTCTCGTCAGCAGTCAGACATGCTTCTTGAACCATTCATTATGGTCGGTAAACTTTTTTTTCGCTGTCAGGTATATTCCATTTGCGATCTTGTAATGAGGTTAATACATTTGTCATTAAAATACTCAGCGAGTAATTCTGTCTGAACGGCCTCTGGGAGATAACATCAGAGAACGTGTTTCTGAGGTATTTTTACCTGTGCCTTCTCCGTGCTAAGTGGGCACCTTCCCACATGCCCTGTGCTAGAGGTGATTGTTGCATGGCATGCAAACTTACACCTTTTAAACGTTCATGCTGGAATAAGATGAATTATATTAAAACCAGAAACAATGTCAGCCTGGATTCTCAACCACCTTAGGTATGCTTTGCACATTCACCCTGTTTTAAGCGTAACATTGTTAAAGCTTTTGAAAATGTATGGAACTCTGGGAATGCATAGAGATAAAGTTGAACAGCTTTATTTGTTAACAATACGTTATTGTATAATTAACAATTTCGTTCAATGTTTGGTGCTTGGAAAAAGCCATCAACTGGCCACCTGCAGAAATAATAGAAATACTATTTCATAGTTATTTAGTATTATATTTAACCAATCACAGAAGTTGACAGAATTAATAATTTATGTTTTATATATTGTCAATTTATACAGGAATTATATTTTAGGCACCATCATCAGTCAATGAGTCAATGAAAATATAAAAGCTAAAATACACATAGTCAATACATAGTTTGTTTAATACATTATAAATTAATACATTATATATTGTAAAATAACCAAGTTTCTACTTCGCTGAGCTAAGTAATTATTTCTGAATGAATGCTGCTATTTAAGTACTTTCTAAGATTCTCAGAAAGTCACCAGTAGCCGTTGGATGCGAGGTCGCGAATGCAATTGTCACCGAATAGCGGTGACGTGCTGTGAGCTCGTGGTGCTGTGTTCCTCCTCCCGCACAGGGCGTGGATCCAGGAGGAGTTCGTGCGCGACATCTCGGCCGGCATACATGAGCTCGTGATCAAGCGCAGTTCCGGCTGGAGCAAAGCTCGCGCGGAGCTGGAGCGGTACCAGGAGTTTGTGCGCGGCGGCAAGGTGTGGAAGCTGGCCGATGGCGAGCAGCGCTCCTCCGACGACGTGGAAGTTGGCATCTCATCCTCCATTCCCTCCATCTCGTCCACCAGCTCTGAGCAGGTGTGTACCATGGCAGCCCACTGGTAGGACCCATGTCGCGCGAAAATACACGGACTCGTGGCGCCAGGGTCTAATAGTGAAGGTTCAAGTGTCAACTTGCTCAAATTTACATAAGGCGCAATCCTATGGCGGTGGCCTTGGAAGCACTGCTTCAGGGTGACTGCTGTTGGGCTTTATCAACCCCTAAGCAGGGATTTAAAATTGTAGTGTTCTGAACTACATACATTTTAAACACATTTACCTGGCAGGATAATAATATAGTAAACGGTGAATTCATGACAAATTGAGGAGGAAGGAACACACCTAGAAGGAGGTCTCATGGTTGTCAAGAGGCACCTGGTTCCTGATTATTCACAACTTTGACCTTGGGCCTCAATTCCCATGGGACATTTGTGGAGATCATGACGACCCAATGCTGGCCCACACGGTAATAATAGTTATTTAAAGTAAAGCACCATTGAAACGGTTGTTGATTCTCAAGTGTAAAAGCACTCGTAACTCTAGTCATTAAAACAATAACATACAAAGTGCACATCACAATCTTATATGTGGTAAAATGTAAAACACCTGTAAACTATTGTACTTCGAAAAAGACATTTGAGGAATCGTAGCCATGGCCCAAAGGTAGGTGTGTTCGCCGCTTTTTGCAGAGGTTCGCAGTTCAAAATGCATGTGGTCTGCTTCACAGTGGTCGTTAAAGATCGCTTAATGACATTTGAAATAAGTAGGTCATTGTGTGCCAGCGTCTTGGGTCCAAATTTGCCAAATTTCTAAAATGACCCACAAATTGCTCAATTTGGATTACACACATCAGGCATCGCCTTCTATTGGCAGACTAATGCCCATTTGCAGGCCAGGTGCTGATTCATTTCCTGTCACGCAGGGACCACTGCCACTGGGGGTGCCCTTTCAAATGTTTGCTCTGAGATTCCTTGCATAAAGGGTGTTTTATCAAATACAAATGATTAAATATGATTAAATTGATAGCATTTTATACTAAATAACTGCAAATGTTACACTTTATACACTCGAAGTAGATTAAACAGCATTATAAAAAAACTTTCCCAAAGTGAATGGTTGCGTGAATTCCACAAGTCTAAGGATCCTTAAAATATGTATGTATCACAACATATTTGTTTCTTGCAATGCCACACATTGTGACACTTTAACCACGTCTGAAGTACGCACAGTCAAAGTCGATGGTTTTGTATTGCAGTGCTCCACGCTAAGGTGTAAAGTCATGCTGTACAACCTGTCTTGCATTCAGGCAAGGCTGCAGCATGAACCTAAAGCTAAGAAGCCAAAACTTGCCAAGTATGACTCCAACTGCAAAGAGGTATTGCCTAAGCGCGTGCATGGGAGTATGTTCAGGAATCAGGTGTTGGCACATCACACTGTGATTTATCCATTCACGTCCATGTCATTTCACCTCGCGTGCACACTTGTTGGTGGTTGTATTGATGGGCTGCCGTATGCTAAATGTACATCGTTATATAAATTCAGAATTGCTGCATAGCCACGTCACGTCAGGTGATCTAGAACAGCATGGTCGCTTACCTCTGGGTATAAATTGTTCTGCTATCCTATGCCCCTCACAAATGAGGAAAACTGTACATTTCAAAAAGAGTGATGGTAACTACTGGAAGTGAAATGGAAATTAATGAATTATTGCACTTCAAAGTCACGATTCAATTTAAGAATTTAAAAAAATGTATGTTTAATAGATCCTGTAGTGGTTTAGTGGTAGCGGTAATGTTAACCAATACACCGTATGTGAATCGATTAACGTTGATGAAAACTGGGTTTAACGTAAGTGCAGAAAGCCAATTTCATTTTGTAATTATATAAACAAAAATTCCACAAACTTAAAAATCTGTATTGTTAAAAGGAAATACCACTGACAACCTAATGAATTTAAGGACAGCTTGGAATTTGCAATAAAATTAGCGAATCACTTGTCAAGTTCAACTCAAGTTGAAATAAGGTGGCATGCATAGAAAGTTATAGATGTGTTGATTATACAGGTGATTTGGTGGAGGCCTTTGTCCAGCAATGGATTGATCATAGCTGATGTTCAGATGCCTGTATGGGCATGATTGTGTAATTGTGTTTATTGCACATGCTCATGGCATGCTTGTATGCCTTGTTCTATGTTTATACGTTGTAGGATGGTGTACACGGTGCACACATTTGCATGCGTCTATTCATGTACTGTTGTAATTACATCTTGCCTGTCTGTCATGTATATACGAGTACACATTTGCATGCCTACATAAGTGAGTTGAAAACATGTGGTATACTCTAACCATCATAGAATCCTTATCAATGGCAACCCTATTTGGCAATTCCTTGCACTTCCATTTGAGTCCCCAAAGTATGCCTTCATTTTCTGAAACCTTTGCTCTGAAATTTGACTTGTATTAAAATAAAGCAACCATCCTTCACTCCATTTTTAAAAATGCCAAAAAAATTACGACAAACTTGGCAAACATTGATGCAATATCACAGTCAAAGGTGTTTATACGCGCATACGAGTGTGGACCAGGACAAACCTTAGTTTATGGCCATGAATTTCACATTCCTAATGAGGTTCAGTCCTTCCATAAGACGACATTTTAACTTGCCAAAGTGCTACTTCCATAAAAACTCTCAAGTGTCTGACCTGCACACTGTGATCAGAATTTAAACTCTTCCCCCACCCAGAGTGACTGCAGCGCCATTGCTGATGCCGCATTAACTGGCCTGTCGTGCGTGCCCTGTGCGTCTCTTATCACTCTTATCATATCACAGCGCCCCTGCGTGCCGCGTCAGAAGTGTGAGGAGGCGGAGGCGATGGAGTGCGTGAGCTCCAGCCAGGAGGTGCCGCAGGCCGCGCCTCCCATTGAACGCCTCTCGGTGGGCACGCAGACGCGTAGGGCCGGTAGCAGCGGCGGCACCAAGACGCTGCACCGCGGCACGCAGACCAGCTCGGACTCGCCCTGCCACAACATGTGCCATGAGAAGTACAGCAAGATCTTTAACGAGTTCAAGGAGCGCATGGAGGGCGACCACAAGCGCGACACCGAGCGGCTCGTCCGGGAGGCTCTCGAGAAGGTAAGGATAGCAAGAGCGGGAACAGTGTTTTATTGTAGTTCTTGCCTCTTCGTGTGTGTGGTAGCCTTGGTGGACTTTTGACTACGTTGGCTGATGATATAATGTTGGTGTGAACCACACACGTGCATCCCCGTGTAAAAATGAAAGTAGATGTGGCAAGCAAACTCCAGCAGTTTCTTGTCCCTCAGTCGCATGAAGGACTTACATGGCATGATCAAGTGGCCAAAGTGCAACTGCATTTTTCTGAGTCCGCCCTCGTTGGTGTTCTTTCCAATAAACGAGGCCGTTCGTTTTCTGCGCACACAGCACTTGTTTAACACGAAACATTCTTCTCGGCATCTGTGCCACGTGCACAGCTGCGCAGTGAGCTGGATGAGGACAAACGGGCAGCGGTGACCAAGGCTGTGGCGAACCTGCAGACGGAGATGGACAAGAAGTGCAAGCAGGTGAAGGAGAAGTGTAAGGAGGAGTTTTTGGAGGAGATTAAGAAGCTGGCCACGCAGCACAAGCAGATGATTTCGCACACCAAGAAGAAGCAGTGGGTGAGTGAGCCATCTAGCTGGTTGCTTTTTGCCCGTTCGCACATTTGTGGCAATTTACGTGAGCCTGTCATCGGTATATTCTAGGTTGGCTTACATTATTGAGTGACTGTTGTGGTCTGTGGGTGGTCAACACCCCGTGTTCCATCTTAAGCGTTATCTAAAGCTGAACCTCGTATCTGTGCGTATGCAGTGCTACAACTGTGAGGAGGAGGCCATGTACCACTGCTGCTGGAACACGTCATATTGCTCCATCAAATGCCAGCAGGAGCACTGGCACTCAGAACACAAACGCACTTGCCGTCGCAAACGTAGAGACTAAACTAGCCAAATAGGAGCCTCTCCATTGCTCATGCCACCATTCCCTTACCCATGTTTTAATAATCACAACTTGGGTGGAGGCTTTTCCAAACAAATATACCTTCCTTAAAAATATTTAAACTGCACCCACACCAACATTCATCCTTGACAAATACACATTAAAAAAAATAGTCTTGTAAGACCTCCTAAGAACTAAATATCCATAAGGGATGATTTTGGGGGTTTCGTTTTTATTCAATTTTAAGGGGTTTAAAGGAGCTAAACAGTGAGTTTTAGTACACACGTTAAACTCGGTTTTCATAGTTGGTCATGGACACTCTCCGATTGGATACAATTGAACACTGTCATGGGAACCAGCTGAATATTCAATTAATTAATAATTATGCTTTTAGTTCCAGTAGGGGCTCTTCAGAGGGGGGGGGGGAAGCCTCGATTGCATCAAATGACCTCTGCTACCATTTCCTCAGTGATATGTATAACCAAGCCAGTCAGAGAGGGGCAGGTAACAAATACTGCATCTGCGAGTAAAGTACGGTCTAACACAGGGGTCCTCAAACTACGGCCCGCGGGCCACATGTGGCCCGCCGAGGACATTTATCCGGCCCATGGTCACTAATTGGGCTGCGCTTGTGAGCACTAATTTGGCTGCGCTGGTGAGCACTAATTGGGCTGCGCTGGTGAGCACTCATTGGGCTGCAGTGGTGGGCACTGATTGGGCTGCGGTAGCGAGCACTGGCCCCCTGTTTAAAAAGTTTGAGGACCCCTGGTCTAACAGGACCGAATCAACGAATAACAATGGCAAACACAACCCAGGAATTAAAAGCACAACTGTGCAATTAACTAACCGATTCTCACACATGCAAACTCATTATCCTATTTTTTCAAGAATTAGCCTTTTTACTGGGATGGAGGGATGGATGCAGAGTGTATCATAACAAACTATAAAAAAAACTGGGTTTCTCTTCATATTTTGGTCACAAACACAAGCTGATGGGTTACAATTGAATCATTACCATCGAGTTCCCTGACTGCTTTTTCACTGGAATAGTGTTCCAATGTCTGTGTTCGAAACATATACTGGTGACCAGTCATGAAAACCAGATTTTACGCAAGTACTAAAATCGCTTTTTCTTGGGTTCCTGTTCAATCATAACCAACGTATGAAGAATTTAAACTAATCTAATAACAAGTGGGATTATATAATTAGATTTTATTGAAAGGGCACATTTTGCTCTTTGCAAACTGATTTTATTTTGAAAGCCAAAGGGAATTTTATAGCAGTGCTTCAGATAAAGGTTATGTTCCATTTTATTCCACTGAATTTTGTTTTTTTGACCCACAGCTTAAAATTAATTGCATTACAGATTCCATAGACGGAGCAAAAATATCGTTCCAAAGCACAGCACACTGCATAACACCTTGGCTTTTTAAAAAAATATTTAAAATAAAAAAAAAATGTGTTTTATATTTCATATCCCCCCCCCCACACATCTTATGGATTTAGGGTTGGGATGATATCACTGCTCCTAGTGCATATACAGTCTGTCAACCAGAATTTTGGGTTGGAAAAGTAAATCTGTGAAATGCACTTTTGCTGGGCCCTATTTAATGTCTTTATCCTTTTCGCACTTAGTTTTGATATGAACATCATTCTCGTGTGTTCCACCAGCCTGTCCGATGATAAAACTTTCATTTTTTTGCCTATGTGCATTCCCAACTTGCAATTATGAAACGCTTAATCAAGCACACAATTGTGGCAATTTCTCGATTGACCAAAAGACTTTACTGCGTCAACTAGGTTTTTTAATCGATTATTTTTCTTTCGATAATCGTTTTCAGAATCATGGATTGCAAATTTTTGAATCAATCATCAATTTGTTCCATTTTTAGTAACGATTTTATCGATTTGGTGCACGTGAGCATTTAAACTGCACGGTGCGTTCAAATGCGGTTGGCCACGGCCAGCAATCAGCTGCAGGGTTCTCATAAGTCTCTCTGGGGTACAGATGTGTGGCAATCCGAAAATCAATATTTTATTACAATCTTTTATGTGCATGCATAATGTGCATGCAATTATCCATAATGCTCAGAACCCGAAACAACCTTAGGGAGAACCCACTAGGATTTCAAGTCTCTTCTTTGGGGTTCTCTGTATTCAACAAGTGACATCACTACACTGTGATACAGGCTTAACATTCAAAGCTATAAGTAAATAACAAGTAGAAAACTAAATTGTAGTGAACCAAAAGTAAGCCAGTCCTGTTCTTGAGGGTTTATTTGTGCACAAACAAGGTTATTTTTGGTGGTACGGCAGAGTAATGCTATCACTGCGTGATTTAACAAAAAATATTGATTAAACGATTGGGAGCCAGAGCTATTTTGTTGGACACTTACCAGCATTGCTTGTATGTGCAGTAGACAAGCCAATGACGCATTTCATGAAGGTGATAGGCCAGCATTCTGATGCCATGACTTTGTAATACTACAAAAAAATACAGTCACGTGCTCTGGTAAAGTTATCCCTTGTGTAAAGTTTTAACCAAGTTTTATATACATTTTATAGCAACCTGTTTCAATATTTGACATCTGTACATATAAATGTGTTAAGTCAGTTTTGTGTCCAGATCTTTGAAGTGAATACATTTGCATGGGTGATGGTCCCTTTAGTATTAAGTGTGAATATATGTGTATTATATTGAACTCCTATGTTTAATATTTTTCACCAGCAGTGCTTTAACATATGTCTATTACTAATATGTATCTTTTTCCTTTAGTTTTTTTATTTTAACCTTTTACATGCTCAGCTTTGTTTTTAACATTTATTGCACTATGCATAGACATTTGAGCCTCAGGCATAATTGATTAACTTGTCTTGAATAGATTAATGCTCCGAAAGGTGTGACTAATTTAGCGGCTGCCACGCCACTCGAGTTTGACAATCTTTGGCCTTCCCATGCCAGTGCCTCCTCAACACTTGACAGGTGGGAGCTCACCCCTCCCCATAGGAGGGGTGGTGGCCCCCTCACCTCTGGTCCAGAGGGGGACGGGCAGGAGTTCCTGTACCTCTGATCACACACCCCCAGGCATCCATTTTCCATTGTCTTTAGTTGCATGGGCTGGTGCCCAGAGTTCTGATTAGCTTCCGTGCATTTAGTGTAGTTGGTTGGCGTTAGTACCAGGAAAAGTTGTCTTGGGGCAGGTAGCCTCTTCCCAAGGGGATTGCGGATTTTATCTGCAGCATGCTGGCCATACTGGACAAGTCGAGGACTGCCGGCAGATGGAATTGGCTGGGCATTGTGTATGCTGGTCTGCAAGATATGGCCACACATGTGGTTAGGTGAGGAGAGACGTAGTGGAAGCTGCTGACAAAAAGGACAAAGGGAAAAAGCCAACACTGCAGGATCAGACCTTTTTATACTCGGGACAAGATGGCCAAGATGTTTTTTGGAGGCCACCACGCTGATAGCCAGCCACGACCTTTGTGGAGGTCAAGGCTCCATATGCAGGCCTCTTAGTGGCGCCTCTAGTGGCAGTGGGATCTTGTCGGCAGTCGTATGGACCAGTTAATAGCTCTCCCTAATCCAAATCTTCACGGGACCTCCGCGAGTTAACCTGGGGGGGAAATTACTGTGTGCGAAAGCCTTTAAGTTTCTTGGAATATGGTTGGTCAAGACCGATGCCAGCCTTGTTGGCTGTTCAACCAGGATAACTCCGTTCCACCAAAAAGTCACACGTGTTGGAATTGGCTCTTGGGGGATTTCCATCGATTTTTTCAAAAGTATGTTAGCATTGAAATGTGACATGCTATGAGCGGGAGGTTGCATGTCACCGGGTTGTTCACTTTGATCATTGTATCACTGGAAAATAGCTGTGTGACCAGAGGTGAGGGGGGGCCCCCACCTACCAAATGCTTTTATATATTCCCAAGGTTTTGGCGCTGGCACGGGAAGGAGTTTTAAAGATGATCAACCCGGTATGGGGTGGCGGCCACCTGTTAAAACCCGGGCTTAACGTGAGTACTGAAGCCCTGTATATAAATTAAGCCTTCAGCTGCTGTGCTTTAGGAAGAGGGACCACAGAGCGAGTGTATGGGCTTAAGGGCACCAACATCAAAATCGCCTCTTACCATTGCAATTTGCTTTTAATAATCTTGACGTGATGACGGGTATCATCCCAACCCTGTTTTTAAATATAAAACTTAGTTAACCTTACTAATGGCTCAAATGCTCTGATAAGACTCCTTACCATTCTTGTTTAAGCAGCAACTTGCTTCCCTTGTCTGAAAATGAGCAGCGACTGATTATTCCGCACACGTGAAATAACGTTGATGAACAGCAGCAGAGGCATTCCTGCAGCTTTTGTTTTATTGTACGAACGCATGTATATAATTACTGTATATTCAAATATGCTATTGGGCACGCCGCGAGATAAACTACTTCGCAGGGCATGATTTTGCCGACTGCAGATTTTCCCTGCACCTGTGTTAAAGGTTTTGAGAAAGATGTGCAAGTGTTGGTGATGAGCCGCAGTGGCCCACACGTGTAGGGTTGTGGGTGTGAATAGACCATAACGGTGCCACGGAGTGTTCAGACTTTGTGATGAGCATTAACTTGGGTTGCCCTTTAATGCTGCCCAGGGATGATGAGGCCATCTGACAGGCATTGCCCTTTTGACGTGAGAACTTGTAAAATATGTGCTGCCGTTTTGGCCCAGAGAAAGGCACGCTTGTAACAACTACAATTACACCTATAACAGTTTTAATGATCCTAAATGTATCAATGCCATTGTGGAGAAATATTTTCTTTTATAGTGTGTTTTTTTGTAATGCTTACAATGAAAGCAAAGTTGGTCGTGGCACCTGGGTAGATTGGTGTTCCTTGGTTTTGCTTGATTAAATAACTCGTTTTCACAAGCATGGTCCTCAGGTTGTCGCCCATGACAATAAAAACATTACAACAATTTTACACCATGCAAAACGACGTGTGATATTTTTTTGTACTTTACCACCAAATAGAGCTTACTGCAGAGCTCTAGTGAAAACAAACTTTTATTCACATTACCCTCCGAACCATTCCTCATTCACTGCCTCCAAACCGTCCTGAATGGAGAGTGTATAAGTTAATGTATTTTCTTGCTTTTATTTTAACACCATCGTATGTTATTTTGGAGTAAAAAAAACATGTAACCCAGCTTTGTAAATGCTATGTATTGATAAACTTCCAGCTGTATTTAATAAAAGCTTTATCGTGCGATTGCAATATTTTCGCTCCATAAAGCGGATAGGTGTGTGATGTGCGCATCTGAGCTACCCCATCGTAGTTGTGTCGTAAGGCATGCGTTCATCAGTCCTCTGCCCTTTCCTGCCAGTCGCGGTAGGAAGGTTCAACATTTTAAGAAGGAGAAAGCTTCGCAAGTGTAAGATAAATGTACCTGCTTTTGCTCCACTGGTTTGTTTTTCAATTAAGCCAAGTTGATTGCACTTCCCAATAAAGGTCGCTTGTTTTTGGTTTTTGATAAAAAAAAAATCAATCGCCACCCTTCGCGTAACCGCTTTTAACGCAGTTGTGTACCCTGTAATTTTGCGCAGGTTAAGTTGCATTCTGTATTCTGGTTTTCATGACTGTGCCTGTTCCAAACCTAGTAAAATAAATGGTTAACGGTGAACATAAGCACATGTGTGGCTGTTCCTCTGCACAAACCCAGAAGTTGCTGATAGTGTTTGAAACGTTTTATCTATTAACAATCGAGGTGACCAGGTGTCTCTGGGGGTAAAATAGTACTCACATTGAGCTAGCACCACTGAGGGACTCTTTGAATCTGGGCAACAGAAAAAATATTTCACCCTAATCCTGATTATTCTGCTGCACTTCTCAGCACTCCTCAATCATTGATTCCATCCCATGCCAAACAGAGCAGGAAAGTATACGATCTTTATTGTCCGAGTGAAGGTCCTTCCTCAGTCTCGTACTGTAGTACCACCAAGGAGTACTGGCATCAAATTTGTTCACGGAACACTGTCCATGGTGCCTCCAGTTAAAACGTTCAAACCTAACAAATTATCTTTCTCCAGCATGAGAATTTTAAAGTAAAATGATAATGAGCACACGACATCCAGAATATACATTGCCAATGAGCTGTCAACAGTGTTTTGGGCAAAAGGCAATACATTTTATTCAAATGTAATGCCAATACCATTCTCTGTCTGAACCTTGTCTGAGTGGCCAATAATGGCTATGCAAAACACCTGCACTTTAGTTCATTGACCATTTTTTCTACATCAATTTGGCCACCCACTACTCTCCTTTTCATAACATTGAGTATTCCTGCAGGGCCGCAGAACGTTTGCAGAGAAAGATTGTGCCTGCCCCTGTCCCCCGAGTTATCCTGCCATTTACCCACGAATCCTCACGCTGCTAACAGTTCTGCTTGCACTTTTTCAGCTCAAACGCATTGGCAGCGGGTACATTCCTGATGAAATGGAACAAGGGCTCATATTCTTAGGTTTTTTCGGTAAAGTCACGTAGGTAAAAAATTAAAATGAATAAAAAATTAAATAAAAATCACGACGTTTCGGAGGCAACACAAGCTTCCGTCTTCAGGTGGAACCGTCACAGTCACGACAGCTGTATCAAGTAAATGAGAGATCACAAGAGCTACCACTCCGTATATATAATGGTTGAAGAGGGGAAGGGCCAAGTACGGCACACTTTTATTAATATGGTAAGGTGAGGCTTAAGAATAAGAATAGACTGCATAACAAAAGACTAAGAATAGACTGCATAACTAAGAATAGACTGCATAACAAGTCTTTTGTTATGCAGTCTATTCTTAGTCTTAAGCCTCACCTTACCATATTAATAAAAAGTGTGCCGTACTTGGCCCTTCCTGGAGTGGTAGCTCTTGTAATCTCTCATTTACTTGATACAGCTGTCGTGGCTGTGACTGTTCCACCTGAAGACGGAAGCTTGTGTTGCCTTCGAAACGTCGTGATTTTTATTTTTTTTATTTTATTTTTAATTTTTTACCTACGTGACTTTACCGAGAAAACCTAAGAATATGAATCCTTGCAGTCACGAAAGCTTCAAATCTGGAACAAGGGCTGTCTGCATGCCTTCCCCACCCTGACGTCTGATCCCCAGGGTCATAGCCAAGATCAGGAGGAACAAAGAATCAGTATTGGTAATCGCTGAGGATTTCCAAGACCACCTATGCCAGCCTGGATGTTGCCAGTCTTGGAGGACCTTTTTCACAGCAGCAGCAGACTGCTTGGATGTTGAGAGGGTGAAACTGGCTTAGTGTTCCCCGATCAAGCACAGATGCTCTTGCGAAGGTAAAGCTAGCAGTCCATGGACAGGGTAGATGCCTGCAACTGAAATACTTTTATGCACTGGTGTGTCCGGGAGGTCAGAACCTGCTTGCGTGCAACCTAGCAATCGCTAACCACCTCCAGGAGGAATTCCAAGGTGGCCCGTTTGAGTGTCTGTTAAGGTGCACTGATCAGCCATTTCGAATATTTACCATCAAGTGACCTATATTCCAGCGGTTCAGCCCCCCATTCTTCGAATGCTGTCGAGGGCAATGTGCCAGCTTGAATGTCTCCATTGCAACTTGGGTGTTGGATATCTTCACACAACCACATTGAGCCCATGGCCATGACAGCTCTTATTGACTCAAGACTATTTCCTAGTGGCCATCGCATTGGCCAGGATCGAGGAGCTCCAGCTCGTCTTCCCAAGTCATTCAACTGGACAAGGTGCTACTGAGAATATCACATCGGTTCCTACCAATGGTGGCGCATACTGACATGCCTGCTGCCGATTTTTGTCCGAACTATGGAGGATGCTGCACACGTTGGATGGACCAGTGGTGAAATTGTACCTGCTGATGGATAAGACTGGTGACTGAATAGATGGCCATAACATGGAGTTTTTTTTAATCTAACTGTTGCTAAAGATAACCTTAGGCTCTAAAAAAATACACCATGTACTGTAGTGGAAAACAAGTTAACTTAATCTAAATCAAATATCACACATGCAAAAAGCAGCTTTACCATTTAATGGCTTTCAAAATAATATTCAGTTTAAAGTTTGGCTGGCCATTAACACTTACCATATCATGACACGTATTTATTTTATTTACTCCAATGGTCCCATTGTTCAAAGACTTCTATAAAGTATTCATATAGCAGAGATAGCTTTTATTCATCTGGAAGCACATTTACATATTCCTACAAAGTATGTTAAGCAGACTCAAAAGAAGGAATTGTGAGTGCTAATATTGACTTTAATATTGAATCGTTGATTTAGCATAACAGACTGCAATCGCATTAGTCACACAGGCATATCGTATGTGAAAATGCATCAAGTATCACGCAGTTTGCATAAACAGCAAAGCTGCACCTCTACCTATATATAGTTAGTGTGGTGCTTCTCTTCATTTCACTTCCTCTACAGGCTCCATCATAGCTCAAATTTAATCACAGACACTTAGCAAAAACAACAAGACAGCAACTGTCACCCACCTCGCCTCCTTTCAGTAAAGGCATTCAAACTCACCGCTGTTTTAACTGCAACTCAAGGGAGCAGCAGCAGCAGCATGTCACAAGTGAGACAAGCCTCATACAGACAAGTCAACCGCACCGAGAAACTCCGGATGCACATACATGCCTACTTCTTGCCAAGGCTCCACAGAGCGTCCAGCTTGCTCAGTGGGTCATCAGGCCTCTCTGGGGCCTGTAGGCCCCCGCCAGCCTGCGGGTGCGTGAAGCTTTGCCGAGTGATTTTCTGCCTCCCCCCCTTGATGTTCCCATCGAGCGTGAAAGCCTCGGGGCTGAGAGTGGCCAACAGGTCCAGCGTCGAGCCTCCGCTGACATCGCCGACCGCCCCCTTGGCTGCAACTATGCCAGGAGCGTGTGATGCTTGACGCCCGACACCATTGCTACGTGGCTCACCAGATCGTGCTGTCTCGGCTCCACCGTTAGTAGACTCAATCGCAACCGACGATGGCGCCGGTGTTGGGACGGCCTTGATCGTTGTGGGACCATCCTCCTGAGCGCAAACAGCAGCAGCGGCAATGTCGCCGTTTGCTGGTGGGAGAGGTGCGTCGACAACTACCTCGTCGGCAGTGCATATCGTCGTTGAGGTGTGCGGGGGATTGCCTTCGCTTGAGGTGGTCGAGGGAGTGGCCACTGCTGGCTCTAGGGAACTCTGCGGAGGAGATGGGCAGGTCTTTATGCTGAGCCGCGCCACCGTGGCCTGGATGGAGCTGAAGGAGAGGTCACCACCCAGCACTATGTCCTGGGAGTCCTGCCGCACTGGAGCTGGCGCCTGCTGGGGGACCCATGTGGGGAAACGCAAAAAGGATGGACGCGGGAACAGGTGTTGTTAAGCTTGAATCGGTAGGAGCCGTGTTGAGCTAGTGTTGACAACTTGTTGTACACAGGCACTACGAGTAATTATATTATCATTGTGAGCCAATCTCAATTCATTGTTGGCATTGTCTCAGATTCACTGTGCTACACAGGCAGGTCACCCATTTGGCTGCCTTGCTCCAATATTCAGTTGTTCCTGGGCTGCCCCCTAGTGTTTCAATCAGAAATTACAGACAAGGGCCTGGGTGGAGGCCTTAGGTAACTGCATATGAAAATTGCTTATTTTACCCTGATTGGTAATTAAAAATCCAACCCTCTTGTCTCCATCATGGGAAATGGACAACAGACAAGTGATGTAAAATTTAGATTTAAAGCTTTCGTGATTGCAGGGAGTCATTGGAGCCCTGTCTTTCAGACAGCTCTGTCTTCACCTGAGGATGGCTGCTTGTGTTGTGGTCAAAACGTCGTGAGAATTTTATTTTAATGTTTTATTTTTATTATTTCCCTTTTCCGTGACTTTACTGAAAGAACCAAGAAGATGAGACAAGTGATGGTTATGCAGATTGGTAATTGCACTGCATTATGGCTTACACAAAGGCAGTGGTGCCTCCAACAGGGCAATGGCACCCACAAACATTATTTTAGTAGGTATGGCCCACTGAGCTATATAGCTTATTTTTCATAAGCGACCTGGCCACAAATGATAGCTCAACGAAGTGGTTTATCACGTGGAAATTAAAAGCAGCCAACAACTCTTTAAACACACGTTTCTAAATCTTCCGCGCCGTACGTAGCCAACTGCCTGAGTCTGAGGTTATGGTACCTTCTGGCTGGTGGTGACTGGGTGCTTCGGGGCAGCGACGCCGCTCACGTAGATGCCGTGCCGCTGCAGGACCTGCTCCGTGTGCCGCAGCACCACCTCGTAGCAGAAGCGCAGCTGAAGCTGATGGAGAGCGCACAGATGAACACTTTAAGCAACTGCTCGCAGCGAGAGTAATTTTTGCCAGAGTAAAATTGGATATGGTGTCAGCCATCATGCCCAATGGTAACGTCCGAGTACCATAATGAAAAAGACAACGGTTCATTATCATGGTTTGTATTTTGGCAAACTATGCACCCGAGCAAAGTAGCTGGACATGATGGATCGAATAATAAATCAATGTGGATGATGCAGATTTTTTTTACTCCAAAGCACGCTAGGTTGTAAGGAGGCGAGGAGATTGTAGTAGAGCAAGTGGGTTTTTTTAAACCCATCTGTATGGACCTTGAGCATTATCTCTTCATATGCATGGGTTTTCCCATATGCCTGTGTCCTCTGAAATGAAAAATACTCCTTGAAATTGAATTAGCCATTGCAGGAAAACAGTCTTCATTATTGATTTAAGTCAAATATGAATTAAATATATCATGAAGCTCCGGTCATCCCACAGTGGCTTTTAGCTAACCATCGAATAAAGGTGGTCACTACATTGCGCGCTTTCAGATGCACTACTGCGGCTGTCTGGAATGCTCTTTCTTTCAATATTAGGAAACCGCTGGAGATCTGCACTTTTAAATCGAGATTGAAAACAATTTGTTTAAAACTGATTTTTGTGTTTAGTTTGTTGTCCTTCCCTCACACCTCCAATGAGTACAGTTGGCTACAAATGGGTGCAAAAGACATTCAACATACATACATACATAAACTCTGCATTTAGCAAATGTTATATATTGTTCATCAATCAGTCATTCAAAAGGAAAGCCTAATTGAATATTGAGATTCTTTTTCAGGAGGGTCTACATAGTAATGCTTCGCCAATCCCATATTTGAGCAGCTTGCAATTAGGATGAATACCAGAGAAAACAAACACCATAAGAAGGACTATGAAGATCAGCAATTCACTTATTCAATTGCCATCTACTAGCCACCTTGCAGCCTTAATCTGATCTACTCTCAGATTACTGCTGTGATTTTAACGTTCTGCAGTCACCTTTTCCTGGATCATGTGCTTGCGCTGCTGTCGCATTCGCCGCACAAGTGGCATCAGGTCGGGCAAGCCCTTGCCAGCCTCCACCTCCTGCACTGCCGCATACGCCAGGCAGAAGGCGCCCGTCCGGCCCACACCCGAGCTGCACACATGACAGTCGCCGACTCAATTCACTTCATCATTTACTTCAGTACCCGATTCACTCACCCACACAATAAAACAGTCACTCAATGACTAAATCAGGCACTCATTCTGACACAACGGTGCATTCGATCAAGTCATCCCCATATGAATTAACTTAATACATTCGCCCGTCGCTCAAACAATAAGGCACTCAAAACGTGGCTCAGCTTAGGATTAAGCTGCTCAGTTGCTTCCAAAGACACACGAGTGGCTCGGCCATGGCTTGGTTCAGGCTCAGCTCAAAGAAATACTGTGCAGCAAGACTGAGACCATAATCAGAGCCACCTGAAGTTAAACATGGCTTTCAGCCAGAGCCAAGCCAAAGCCGAGTTGCAACTAAAAATACGAGCCTAACTCCCTTTTACAAATTGTCAATCAATCAATTACTCAACTAAGTCACTTATTCAGTCAGTAAGTTTACTCAATTATCAGTCATTCGTACACCAAATTATTCGCTCAACAAGTTAGCCACTCAATCTTTAAATGAGTCATTAACTAAACGCCTTAATCGTTCAATCTCTTATTCCATGCCAGATCAGTTAATAATGTATCACTCTCAGTCACGAAATTCTTCATTCACTCATATAATCAGTTAACCGGTAACCCAGTTTCTAATAAGCAGTGCATAGCGTTTATCGTATCTATGCAATTCACACAGAGGAACTCGTACCTGCAGTGCACAACTATCGGCATGTGCAGAGGCCGCTGGTGGAGGTAGTGGCCGTGCACCTCGGCGATGAAGTTCAGCAGGCTGCTGGTGCTCTCTGGCAGGCCCCTGCAATATCGTGTTGATTGACATAAGCATTCAGCATCGTTGAGGGAAACTATTTAACTTATTGCCCCTTGAGTACGTGATTGACATTCAAATTCATAACTTGTGCGAAAAAAAAACTATTAATTTTTCTATCAGTTGAAAATAAAAACTTATCTGGGAATAATAAGAGAACTCACACTAATTTTAACATAGTTTCACGAGCTACGCCACCAATATTGTCCAAAGTGGAGTAAATCTTGTACCATTTTAACTTTCTTTATCACCATAGGATTGCTAATAGTCCTCTATATATCCATCAGGCCTGGTTGCACCATTGCTTTCACTTGACTCAAATCAGAAGGTTGCGGAGTTCAAATCTCCGTTGGCCGTAGGGATAAAATTATAATCACAATGTAACAATGTAAAACGCACGATACGTGTATCGTGGTTTTAATATCGAAGTATTGACATATTTGCGGCAACCACACTTAATACCCAACAAATGTTACGCTTCTCACCCCGTAGCGATTGCGTGCATTCAGATGCGCTTCGGCGGCCGTCTGGAACGCTATTCCTTCCGATATTAGGAAGCCACTCGAGCTATGCACTTTTAAATCTAGATTGAAAACGAATTTCTTGAGAACTGATTTTTGTGTTTAGTTTGTTGTCCCCTCCCCCCCCCACACATCCGATGAGCATAGTTGGCTACGTACAGTGCAAAATAAGTAAAAAAAATACATACAGAAACAAGTGAGCGGTACCCTCCCATGCCCGTGCAGCACTCACAACTCCGGCCAGCAGTGATAATGCAGATGCACAACCGTCCGGGTCAAGCTCTGTCCCCGCAGCTTGAGAGCGAACATGCGCTCCGTGTACGACGGCGCCACCTTCTGTGAGGTGAGCGACACCATCACGATTCCCTGTGCCATCTGCTGCCCCTTCTCCGTTGGGAAGTAGCGCAACACACGCTGCTGCAGGGTGGGAGATGCGAAGATGAGACATGAATTCCACACCTGCCATCACTGCTCGTTACTCAAAGGCCTGGCATTTAATCCGGTGAAGCAATAGGTTTTTTCAGTGCGCTTGAATAACCATCAGAAGGAACTGAGTTCAAATCCTGGTCAAGGGTTGACTTAGTTCATCATCCCTCTGGGGTCAATAATTTTTGTATTAATTTAGGCAAACTTAACAGTGTTGATTTGGCGCTTTCGTGACTGCAAGAATTACTCTTTGGTTATTTCGGTAAAGTCACGTAGAAAGAGAAAATAATAAATTAAATAATAGCATACGATGTTTCGATTGCAACACAAGCAATCATCATCAGGTACAAATGAAAGAGAAAACAAAACCTAGTAAACTTAGAAATATAATGCAATACAAATTAATCTCTCTCTTAAATTTATCAATCTTTGGAAGAATGTAATCAACCAGGTAGGGTTGTTGACTGTTATGTTAGCCGACTATCTGTGTTGTATTGCATTATATTTTTAAGTTTACTAGGTTTTGTTTTCTCTTTCATTTGTACCTGATGATGATTGCTTGTGTTGCAATCGAAACGTCGTATGCTATTATTTAATTTATTATTTTCTCTTTCTACGTGACTTTACCGAAAGAACCGAAGAGAAACTTAACAGTGACCATGCACTAAAAAGAATGATAACCACCATAGGCATAAGCATAGTTTCACCACTGGATCAAAGCCATGATTAAGAAGAGCACTGCTTCATGCTCACCTGAGCAGACAATGCTTTTCTGTGTAAAAATTTACCTTTACAGTGTATATGAATACATTTATTCATCAAGGACTATCAAACTGCTATTTTTGTATGCAATTGCAGTCATCCATTTTAAAAGACGTCAATTCTCAGCATAAGGTTAAAGAGCTGATGAAATGTTTTTCATCGAGAAATAGGTTTTCACGTCAGCAATGATCATCATCACTCAATATTATCAGAGCTATTACCATCACAATCATCACCACCGCTACTGACACACTCATTCTCACTGCCACTAACAAGATAACCATTACACAGCACGAAACAATCCGTCTTTGTTCGATCACATGTACCACGTTAAACAGTATGCATCTCTCCAGTTGCTAAAACTTCCCAATTGCTTTTGTGCACGTGCACTGGGCAGGGTGGGCACTGACCTTCTCCAGCTCTGGCTCCGACACCAGCATGACGATGATTGCGATCTTCTGCTCGTACACCATGAGCCAGAAATCAGCTGCAGTGGTCGCCAGCGGTGCTTGCGTGGCGATGATGCGGGGACAGTAGGCAGACAGCTCCTCAATCATGCTGGCGTTTATGTAGTCATCCTTGCCGGACGCCAGCACAACGCGGTTCTTGTCAAAGGGCATGAAATCAGGGTTCCGGTTTTTCATGGTGTAGCACCTGGCGATGGAGATGGAGAACGACCGCACATCCTTCTCCTGCAACTCTTGCAGCTCCTTCCACTTGCGTTCGAGCAGCGTGATACCACCGCCATCCGGAAGGCTTTCCATCGATTCCACCATCGCCTTGAATCTCTCCGTCTCCTTCACCAGTCTCCGCAACAGATCTTGCTGCACAAATGGATCCCTCTCAATGATCTTCACCCCTTTGGCCACCATGTCAGCTCTGGTGGGCTGCAGCAGCGGCTGGGAGTTGCGTGTCTGCAGGCTCGACTGCTGCCCATCAAATGAGGTGGAGAGCAGGTCATCCGTGGCCGAGCTCTGCCGCTGATAGGGGCCGTGTGAACCAGTACCAGAAATCTGGATAGAGGAGCTGCCGGTGCCACTGCTACCACCACCACCTGCACCGGACAAAGCTGTCGTTGAACCCGGCAATGCTGGCCTCGTGTTGGGAGAAGAGGGGGTGGCGTGTGAGGGTGCAGTATGAGATGTTATTCCTGCAGATTGCTGGGAGGTGCCCAACGGCTGGGGCAAGTTGGCAGGGGGTGGTGTGGTACTGGGGAGGGGAACACCGCTCACCGGCGGTAGAGGTGCGGTGGTGGCCGTCGATGGGACTATACCACCCAGCGGTGGAGGAGTGGGCGTGGGAGTAGGATGGAGCGTTCCAATGGGTGGTGGGGTTGGGGTGGGTGCTGGGTGAACCATGCCGCTGGCTGGTGAGGAAGGCACTGGCGTCGGCCGTAATACGGCCCCAGGAGCCGGAGGGAATGCTTGAAGCTGTGCGTTGCTGATGGGAGGTGTAGGGGTTAGAGTGGGGTGAATTATCCCCCCCGTGACTTGACTCTGTGCTGCATGTGGCATAACCCCTGGCTGTGTGGGGGCATGCTGGGATGTACCAGTGGACGGCATCAAGGGGGAAATTCCAGCAGATAGGGTCACTTGCGTGGGGTGGATAGAGCCGGGGTAAAACACAGGCTGAGAAGTTTGGGATGAAGACACCGGGATTGGTGGATTAATTTGATGTTGGAGAGGATGGGCGTTCGAGGGCTGTGCATGAGGCATGTTGAACTGTCCGCCCTGCGGATTGTGCACGCTGGGTTGTACGTGCTGGTACGCGGCTGGCCCTTGCTGACCCTGCTGAACCGCAGGGCCCAGGTACGTGTGGCCCTGCTGGAAGTTGCCACCGCTAGGAGCTGCTTGATGCTGCGGTGCATAGCTGCCCATAGGCAGGGTCCCTGGTGCCACGTGCGGTGGGAGAGGACCGGCTGGATGAATTGCACGCGCATCAGTTGGGTTCACCTGCCCTGTGCCCGGTTGAGCGACAGTGTATGGATACGGCTGGGAGCCAGCGCTAAGAGCAGCTGGGCGAGGTTGAGCATGTGCTTCATGCTGGGGAGCGACCATGCAATGTGGTGCCGGTCCCAGAACTTGGTATGGATCAGTTCCAGGCAAAGGTGCACTCCCTCTAAACTGACCCGGAAGCGGAGTGCCGTGCCCATACTGCACCAGCTGTGGCTGTGAGGACACGTGCAGGGGCGACTGCATGTATGGCGCATGTGCCCCATGCGCCATGTGGGCTTCTGCTGGCATCGCCTGCCGGTAGCCACCCTGTCCTGGTGTCGGTTGCTGCTGCGGGAGCGGGTGATGCTGATTGTGGGGTGCACTCGGGTAACCACCCTGTGGAGGAGCCGTGTACTGTGGGTGCCGCACAGCATCTTGGTACGGTGGAGGTACGTGGTAGGGGTAGGCTGGCAGGCGAGCAGGAGGCTGCATGGGGCCGTGTTGATAGGGCACGGAAGTAGCCGGGGCAAAGCCTCCGCCTGCGAGGCTTGTGGGCAGCGAGGACTGACCACCGGCAGCCACAGGGGGAGCTTGGGGGCCTGCATAGGGGGATGCGAAGGGGGGCACCGAAGGCAGGGACCCAGAGGAACCCATAGTTGGGTGGGGCCCATTGTCATATCTGGGCCCAGCAAAATGCTGGGGTGTCCCCGGGTGTAGAGGCTGTGCGTATCCAGGGGAGAAAGCCATCTGTGAACCAGTTGCAGCTGGATATGTTGGCAGGTTCGGGGATGGAGCTGAGGGTCGCTGTTGCGCCTTATCCCTGGGTCCCGGGACTTGAGGTGTGTGACGAGGCGATGTGTGGTGGAATGGCGGGTGTGCATAGTTGGCGTAACGGTGGGCTGAGTTAAGCCGAGGCAGTGAAGCCTCCTCCAGGGCCGTGTCGGCCATTATTAACCGCAGCACATCTGGTGGCAGGCTCTTCAGGTCCTCCGGGAGGTCGGACATATCGATATCCCCCCCGGTGTCGGGAGGAATGCCAAAGTCAGGTTTGTCTGGCTCTCTCATGGGAGGCTTAGGGGCTGTAGGGCGAGGAGGTGGTTTCTTTTTACTTTCCCTGAGGAACAATGACATGAATGCAAGTTATAATTCTCAAAATCATACATTACATTCACCATTATCATCACTACATGTTGTCTATTGAAACCCCAAGTCAACCTTCATTCTTGCAGAAGGTGACTTCACTGCTGCTGCCCAAATTTTCTGGAATTACAACCCATCGGTGATCTGCAGTGTAAATCCCTCTGTCCAACTTCTCTGCCAATAGTTGTCTATGTTTCCCCATAATACACATCTAATCATATTGGACAGCATCTTGAAATGTAGTTACAATTAGACTATATGTACATTTTACTTGCATTTTATTATTTTCACTTGTGATAATGCAGATCAATTCGTATTTTCTTATGTCGCTATTCATTAAACAAGCATTACTACTGGATGCATATATAAATATCAATACTTAATCATGTGGCCAGGATACAGGTCATTAGATGCAGAGCAGGCCTCCCATTTGTATGAGATTGAGTGGATAAGTCATAACTCTTACATGTAGAATTGAGGCAGCATCCTTGCTCAGGGGGCAAATCCCTTTGCATCCAAGTTGGGGAAGAGTTATGTGGCAACAATTGTTACCGAATGACTTCAATCGTTACAGAAGAACCTGTCTAAAACTAAAGTTTCAAATTCGATAAAAAGAACTCTGTTTTCTGCATATTTTCGCACTTTTCCATTACACAAGTCCACCCACCTTTCCAGGATCTTCTGCCTCTCTTCGTCCTGCACACGGCACACGGACTTTGCACGCTGTAAAAGCTTGGTCACTTTCCCCTCCAGGTCCTTGTAAAAGTGAATTCCTTCCTCCGACTTCTTTATCAAGTCCTCATAGGCATCGTACGATGAGACCAGCGCCTGCACTGCATTATTCCATCTGTAAAGTACAGTGAATTATAATCAGAAGTGTATTTGCCAAGTAACACCCATTGAGTTAAGGTGCTCATTTTCAAGGGAAATTGGGTTGGCATACAATAAAGCATTCTAAAATTACAGATGAAAAAAATTACAAATAAACTTCATAGCAATTGTTGGAAAATTACATTCACACTTAAAATTGAATGATTTTAATAGTTTAAATGAGGGCAGAGATGGTAAAATGGAGATGTCAAGAGACACAACTCAGTGGTTCCAAACCTTTGGGGCAGCTACATTAAATGTTTGTGATCCAAACTGTGTGTGAAACTTAGGCACTATTAAGAGAATCAGACACGTGTTGCAGATTTTTTGGATTATCTAATGGTAATAACAGGTGAGACAAAGAAAGAAATATATGGACAAGAGCCTTGTACATCTTATTATTTGGCTGATGTAGATTCACAGCAACAACTAAAATGTTACATTCAGGTGGTTAAGCCAGACAATGGCATCAGAAGCAGCAGAGTGTATCGCTTTGATGTCTCCTTCGTATTTGTGGATTGGGCAATGCATCATTATATGTTGTATGGTCTGTTCTGGATGACCACAGTCGTACACTGAAAAGTTTATATTTTTCCACTTGTACATCAAGTATTCGCATCTGCCATGGTTTGTGTGGATGCAGTTTAGGGTAGACCATGAACTTCATGGAAGATCAAACCCATGGATCTTCTGCGTTGGGTCTTTCACAAAGTGTTTGCGAGTTCTTTTGAATGCTATTCAGCTCTCCAAGCTTCATCGGGGGTTGAACCCACATTGTTGAAGGTTACGCGCATGGGTCCAATAAGGATAGCAAATGAAAATAGTCCAGTGAAAATGTATTTTGACGTCTAACAACATTTTCCCAGCCATGGCATAGAGGTCACAGTGATGTATCTCATATGGACCATCAATTGCGAATCCTAATGTTAACAAATCACAACCTATCCTTTTAGGTATATATGCAAATAAGGGCCAATTCGAGACGTTTATCTAATTTTCAATAGAACAAAGTCTCCCTTCTTCAAGCAATGACAAGGCACTTGGCCAGTACTGGAAAGTAGTTTGTTAACTCCTGAGGAATTATGGACTAAGTCGGCTCCTGAATATTCTTTATTGCGAGCCAGAATCCCCAAACATACATGCCTCCCAGCTGAATAACTGTAACTACTTTAGACGATTAGAATGTTTCATGTTTTATTTACACTGAACATGTTACACATGCTAAGCATGAACAGTTGCACTCACTTGTCGTCAGCTTCCTCTGATGCTTTCCTGACCAGGGCATACTTGGCGTTGGCATCTGTAAGGGCACGCAAGATATTCTCCTGGGCGCTGAGATTCTGGTCAATGTACACCTTGAGTTGATCGTACTTCTTCATCTCTTTGGTGAACAGCTCCTTAAAGTCAAAATGATACTTGATTAGCCTGATCGACATATGGAAAAGGGTTGGATAGCGAGCAGTTATTAAGGCCAACATGGTGCATAAAGTGTTATGTCCATACCTACGCCCAGCCATACACATCACTGCAGAGCTCATGTTGACTACACCACTTATTTTAAGCCATGCCAGCTTTCAAGAGGTTTTTCCCAGATGCAGTGAATGCCACTGGTGATGTGCAATGTTTGAAGTTGAAGCTAGGTTGAAGCTAGGTTTCCAGGGTTGTAGTTGTAACAACAACCGCTATTCGCCACTAAGTGGCGGTGACGTCACTACGACGCTTGTGCCAGGCTATGTGCACGTTGAGGCCACGTCAAGTGAACCATTGCACCACCACTCTCACACACAGTTACATATGGGTGGGTTCTGGTAGAGAACACCTACTGTGGCCAGCAAAACACATAATTATTGGTATGGCCAGGACTATACCCTACAACACACACTTGTACACAACAGAGCAACGGACAACAAGTTCAGTCCATCTAACAGACGTACTGCAAATCACAATCCAACTATAAATCCTTTATGCATGGCTTCTACTCTTTGGCTGCGGAGTGGTCTCTTTACAAGCACAGACGCGCGTAATTATTGGACACCGGCTGTGCTGCACTGTCACCCACCCGCACGCTGCCAGGTGCCGCTGTGACGAGCACGCCTGTGATGTCGTCGCCCTGCACCATATCACGAATCTGCTGCTCCAGTGTCGTGCGCTGCTCACGCATCTCCCCCACCTTGCGCAGCATCTTCTTCAGGTTGTCACCTACAGTCTCGTCCGCTGCACCCCACATACACACGAGAAATTCAGCCACAGCATTGTATAGGATTGTGTAGGATTCTTGCTTTATTTATATTGACTCATTGGTAAGCCAGTGGCTGTGTCTGTCAGTAAGCTGAGTGCAGAGCTCATCGGTAAGCAGAACATACAAGGATGCCACAGCTGTTGAAAAGTGAGGGCTTATTTGTACTAAGGTCTTTTGATGAAGCAAGGTTCATGGTTAAACCAGGGTTCATTAGTTACCTGGGGGTGTGTGTGTGCAGGACTTGCCTGTGGTGGTGGTGGGTATGGGTAGGGCAGCGCGGAGCTGGTCGAGAGGACCGCTCATGAGACGAAGATTGCTGATGTGTAGGTTCATGGCTTTGCGTAGCTCCATGTTGGTGACGCTCGCCTTTTGGTGTGCCTCCATGTACTTGCCCCACTCCTTGCTCATCTCCTTGATGATGTTAGACAATGGCCTAGGTCCAATAACCTCCTAGAGATGATGGGCATAGGAGAGGAGTGTTGAGATTAATTGATACTTTCCGAAGTCAAGTAAAAGTTTCCCTCTGTAGAAATAAATATTAAAGCAACACTCTGTTGGTATCCCTGAGCTTGTGGTGGTAATTTCACCTTCTCATGGCAGAGCTCACTTCCTACACAAGTTGGCCAGATGCTTTTCCACAAAGTGGTACTAATATTATTGACCACAAGGAAAATAGACCGAGTCAGCCTCCACCCACAATTTGAAATAACACATTTTTATTACGAGTTACACACTAACCAAATAATACAAATGTACTATCAGACAATCCAAAACACACAATTGTTTAAAAATAGATAACAAGCCAATTTAAACACATCCTCGGGAAATATGTATCCAGAGTATGATTTACTGAAAAAGCGGAAATCGGAATCTGGTACTAGTAGGTACATAGAAACACTGCATATAATAAACAGAATTTAGGCACATACACATGATTCAATTTTTTTTATGTAAAGCGCAGCTGTGTATTCGTACGATTCGCTGTGGTTATAGAGGCTCACGCTGCCCATGTGTGCATGGGAAGCCCTAACCTGGCAGATGTTCTCACTCTTCTCGTCCTCCTCAAGCTGATCCTCGATCTCCTTCAGTGAAGCCTCAACGTCTGTGAATACGCTCGACAGTGCTACACACCCAAACACAAAGGTCCTGCAATTAGTCGGATACACACGAGTGGCAAGGGCTGTTCGTGAGCACATACGAGAGCTAACACAATAACTGAGGGAAATGCAATGCCCCACCCGGATGGCTACCTTTGTTGCCCTCAATTGCTGGCAACGATTCCAGGTACCCATTTAAGGCTTAGTTAATCTTGGGAAGGCCCAGGACAAGTTCAGATAACAATGTTACTGTTGATGTGCGTGTTTGGAAATTTAATCCAGGTGATAGTGGTGCAATGACTACTACAAAACAAAAATCCCCTGTATAGTCTTAACAGACTGTTGGAGCAAGTGCTGTTAGCAAGCACCTATGAAGGTTGGCATGGCACATGAGGGGGTGAGTGGCCAACACCATGCCTGGCCGCCTTTGTCTCCTGAGCGACAATATTTACACACCGCACCAGGTACTCATTTGAGGCCGAGTCGACCTAGGGGAGGCCCAGGACCGGTTCAGATAATCGTCACTGGTGTTGGCTGTGAGCGGGAATCGAACCCGGGTGGACAGGTTCTTTGGTAAAAGTGGGGAGCATAGGCGTGAGAGTATAGGAGTCACAACAACAGATTTTTTTCTCCTCTGCCCTCTGCTGCCCATAACATATCCACACAGCCGATAAAGCACTTTTGGTGCATAGTGGTCACCCATCAAAGCATTCAGACTAAACTCTGCTTCAATTCCGAGATGAAGAAATCAGGTGCATTCTGAGTGATTTGGTCATAGGGCGGTAAATACACACACACACGTTTAAGCACAGTACCAACACACAATGACTTATAAACAAAGCCATGGGGGGGGTGTTTTAGGGCCATGGAAATGAGCTTGCGTATTTCCAATATGCTAACATCTACAGAGTGCAGTATAATTGATCAGCGGTTGGATGTAAACCACAGAACGCTGGGTCAGAGTGAGTGTGCTGACCACTTGGCCACCTGGCAGTGGACATGGAGATCACAGTGGTTGGTGGGATGGTTACTCTGCATGGCTTGCACGATGCCCTTGATGGCGTCGGGCCGTACGCTGAGCGCCGCGCACTTCTCCATGAGTGCCTGTGGGATGCGGTCGTATGCCGGGGGGCGCTCCAGCTGCTCCAACTCAATGCCCAGCGAGTCCATGAAATGCCTGCACAACAAACCCGGCTTAGCACAAACCACCGCCTGCCACACCACTGGCTTTAGGAAACTCAGGTTGGGTACTTAAGATGATCAATACCTCTGCAAAGACCAGTAAAATTGAATAACACTTTTGAAAGGGAGTAATATACAATGTATTCGTACAAAGATAAATCTGATTTAATAAGCAATTTATTTCAGGGCAAATCAAAAATTTGGTATTTAAACAATGATTGCTATACATCTGGCCACTCTTGCAAAAGTTGTGTAAGGATCTGTATAACAAAAGGACAAAAAAGTGACATTAAGTAAAAAGGTACCGTTGCGAAAGTACTTGCTATATTAAGGTGTTCAATGATATTATGTACGGAATAAAAAATTACAGAAGTTATCTAAGTGCTACTTGAACAGCAGAAATAGCATATCAAACATTTACTCAGATAGACTGTTAGGGCATGTGCTGTTCATAATAAAGGTTTTTGGGTTCGATCGCGTTATTTAGAAATGTGTCACAACCCTCCACCACCCAACACGGCCAATCAGCACCAATGAATCCCAGCACAGCAAAAAAAGGCATGGTGTGACCATTGCCTTTATATTCCTGGTGAAGATGTTTATACACCACACCAGGGTACCTAAAGCTGAGTAGGCTAAGGGAGGCCTACATATTTAGACAGCATTACTGCTTTCCACTATGATGAAATAAGAACAAACACACTAATCGGAGTGACATAAATCCAGCTCACTGTAGCTCCTTATTCTTTTCTTCAATTTTTTCTCCCACCTCCCGCAGCATCTTGGCCTTCTCCTCACTGTGACACATACAGGAGAGAGAATGTAAATTTACTGCTACGTTTCTCGTGCCTATATGTGTGCTGTGCATGCCTGTATGAATATATTAATGTAATGAACAACAAGTGGTACTCGTGTATTTTTGTTCCCGATGATGCTGATATTAAAAGTGATGGTGATGCTAGGGCTTATTATGGTGTTGACGATGCCACTGGTGACAACAGTGCTTGGTCTTTTATTAATTATGTTGAACTTCTTTCGCACCGTACGTAGCCAACCACACAAATCGGAGGTGCGTCATAGCGATGACAGTGCTGGTGGTTACCTGTAGAGAGAGGAATCCTTGTGTGCCTCCATGGGCACGAGACGAGCAAGGATGTCAGGTCCGGTAACACTGGGATCCGTGGGCTGGAAAGGCAGGGCCTTTACAAGTGGTGCGCCTGTTGGTACATGTCATATGCACAAACTGTAACACGTACAATTACACTGCCATTTATTATGGGCCTTAAAATCTGCAGTGTAAAAAAGCAGCTTGCTTACGTAAATATGCATTTGAACTAGAGGGAGGATACCAACGATGCAAAAAGGTAAGTTTGATCTGCTCGGCTGTAAAGAATATGTTATAGTCTTGAAAAATTTGTTTCTTTGTGCTGGCACCTTAATGCAATTCTAAAAATATTTTTTATTCTCATTTAGTTAGCAAGACACCTTTTGAAAAGAATAGTAATGTACCGACTGTAATGTTGTTGAAATTAAATGTATGGAGATCAGGCTCTTTCTGGCTTATATATCCTCGATCAATTTTTTCATGTATTGCCATTACTTAATGTACACTTTGTAGAATCCCTTAGCATATAATGACTGAGTTGCACCATTAAATTCATGAAAAATTCAAATTGGTCATTACAGCCTGAAACAGTAATTTGTAAACACAACGTTGGTCCATTGGGCAGCATAAAGATGGAGGCCTAATTTTCGCAATTATTGCTGAAACGAATCAACATCAACTGCCCCACCCTTTATTTTACAATGGGTCTGCTCACCATGGTTCAGTGAAACCATTATGGTGAAACGGTTGGTCAGGTCAACTCACTACCAATAAAAGTAACGGAAGATTGTTACCGCTACCACAGGTTCCATGCCACTGGTAGGGGCATAGCATTGTAGGTGTTTTTCTTCAATAGAGTCAAGCAAGAGAGGAATACAATGAGTAACACAATCTTCATTTAATGTCTCGATCCCATTTCTATTATCTTGCATTGAAATGGTAGGCACTTCAATCATACACACTGAAAATAAATAATATGAATGAAAATTACATACAATATTTATCCATAAATGTGTTCCATGACAGTAACAAATAAAAGGCCAGTGAATGGGTCAAAAGTTAAAAATAATAATGAGATTACCTTTTACTGCTGGAAGGTTGTCTAAGCTTGGAACGCTTTCATGATAAATAAAATCATTGTCCTTCTTTGCAGAGTTATACCTGAAACAATACATGCACGTTAAGCAATGCAATAACATTCACATTCTGCCTTGCTGTCGTGATGGACTGGAATCATAAGACTGCGGCGATAACAAGTGTTCAGACTTGTTTTTCAATGAGCCTGGTAGATTCCATTACCCGAGCAGCATTTCAATGCAACGATGTCATGTAGTGTGCAACATTTTCTGAAAACATGGTTCCTGCTCTTGAGCTCTAGAATGCCAGATACCATGTCTGGTTGCCTTTGTATTCCCAGTACAGGTAGTCCCCGAGTTACGATGGTTCGACTTACGATATTTCCATCTTACGACGGCGATAGCGATACGACAAAATTGTCATCAACAACCTAACATAGTTCAAGCATGCAGACGACGGACAGAATCTTGGTGAGTACAGTACAATATGATACGTTACGATACGTTCAATGCATGTATGATACGTAGCTTTAGCGATTTCATTTTAAGGTTACCACGATCCCATACGTTCAATGCATGTTAAAAGTTTTTATAGCAGATAGGATTGTTTCCTGAAAAAACTTTCTATTAAATTGCAGTTCATATAGGTCGGCTAAGAATTGACCTTGTTTTTTTTTACTTTACATTTGACTGTACAATACAGTATTGTAATTAATAAATACATACAGTATATCGTTTATACAGTACGGTACTGTAAATTGCTCTGTTTTGCGAAATTATCACCATTCTTTAAGACTCCTGGGTAGGCTAAGCCATCTTCGACTTACGATATTTTCGACTTACGATGGGGTCGTCGTAACGTATCTCCATCGTAAGTAGAGGACTACCTGTACTAACATTGACACTCCACCAGGTAATCGTTTTTGGCCGAGTCTTTATAAGTGGAGTTCAAACAATCAACCACTAGGGGCATAGAGAGTTGAGCTTAGAAAGTACTTGGATTGATGGCCACCATGAAAAAGTAGGCTGCTGTGGGGCTATATTGTCATCAAAGGGCAGTGCAGCAAAATCTATTGTTGTACTGTATTATTCCCCAATGGGGAGGGCCCTCATTTAGCAGTGGATTGACAAAAGGACTTAAAAATTACATACTTTCCGCCAACAACGTCCATAGTGAACTGCAGGGCTTCGTTAAATGTTGGGTCTTGCTGGCCCTGTCGAGACGATAACAACACATTGACAATGAAAATGACTTCTATACAAATTCTAAAAACAATAGAATAGGATGGAAATATATGCAATAGCCACAATAAATTTTAGCATGCGAGCCATTAAGTGCATCCATTCATGCTGCATTTAACGTTATACTTTTGCAGTTGTTGAAATTAAAATGAGAGTATTGTGCTATTAATGTATACATTTAAACAGTGCAGCTTGTATTTATTTGGAAATGTCAATTGTCAATTTTAATGCATTTTTCAACAAATATTGTCATAAATCAAAATTATCCCTTTCATCATATATTTTATCCTATTTTATTTACAGCCTTATGGCAATTAAATACTGGATAAAGGCCCCTCCACTCTGTATTGGTCATGGGGTTGTTTAACCATACTTACCATGTTGGTCTATGCATGCTGGTGATGGGGTACAGTGGTCATGTCCAGTCCAGATATCAGGAGCCAGTGAAAATAGCCATGGCTGGAAATGAAACTCCGGTCTAGGGTTCATTACGGAATGCGCTAACCATTGGGGTGATTGATCCCTACTAATTAACATATAGAGCAAGGTATCAGTCTGATAAAAAACTAAACAACATTCCTTTTATACATTGCAGACCATGTTCATCAACTAACCTTGGCACATTTGACAGCCTCATTCAGCTTATCCAGTGCACTCTGGTAAAATGCAAGCTGAAAAAAACGAATGCAAGTAATCATGAGACAAACCAATAAATACATTTCACAACAACCAAAGAAGCTATAGAGATTACAATTAGCAATACAACGTCACATTATATCACTATGTAACACAATTGTTGTTCCTGGGTACTAAGTGTTATTGTTTTAATTGGTTATGCCTAAAAAGTATAGAAAATGGCTATTATTCCCCAAAAACGTTGCTTTTGTGACCAGGACTTTACGTCAACGAAAGACACAAATGCACACCACGTTTTCTCATTGAAAATAGGTAAATTTCAAATTATCACTTTCCTGGTCACAAAAGCAAAGTTTGTGAGAAATAACAGCTATTTTCTGTACTTTTGAGGCATAAGCAATTAGGAAATAACACTACCCAGTGAAACATATTTTTTTGTTACAAAGTGAATTATTCACAAACACAATTAGATAAACATATGAACATATTAAAATTATTAGCAAACACACAGTTGTAATTTCCAGTACATTGTAGGCAACAATACTGATAATATTTACCCGCTCTCCGTACTTCTGCTGTTCATCTGCCTGCTTCCCCATGTACAGCTGCGGACATTCACAAGTGAAACATTGTTTTAGGCCCAACAATGAAGCACGTTTTCATTAAGAAGCACAAACCTACATGCAATGTCACACAATACACAAGAACTCCCAAAAATGTACAAGTGGGCACGTACATTGGCTATGCAGCTAAAGTATGAGATCTTGACTTGGATCTGTTTCTTCCACTCCTTCTGTTCTCGGCCAAGGAGGGAGGAAACCTCATGGTTCTCCAAAAAATGACACGCCTCCTTGTAGTACTCTGCCACCTGTAAATGATCAAAGACAAAGACGACAAATGTGCAGCTTGAGCAATGAGAACTTGGAAAAACTGTGCTACATGAATGTTGAATTGATTAAAGACCATGCTTAAAATCAACTCATATCAAAGTAATTACACCCGACAAGAACCAACTCTGGAACTGGGCAATTTGGCTATTGTACTCAGCAAGACCTTTGTAAAGATATTCCTGAGTTGTGAACAGACAAATGTCAGGGTTATTTGAAGAGCTGTGTTTGCGTGGCTGAATTAAGCACAGTCACTAAATTTTATATGAGACTGCATTGCAATAGTTGATGACCAGGTCAAGATGTATTGATCCTGGTTATAAATACGAACCTCTATCCTCAAAAGAGTTGCTACGTTTACGTTGTAGGCAGAACTATGTCGTAGGCATTGGCTCCGAGCCACCCAGCCACCTTCACGATATGCATAAGCTGTATACCTGTGCACTGATGCGAGCAATGAGGAAGCTCTTGCGGTTGTCCAGCATGGACTTCTCCAGCAAACACTCCTGCGCCTGCCCCTGTGCAGACCACACGACACAAACAATGCACAGCAGATGCCTTCGCCAATTATTGCTTTATGAGACGTGTTTATACAAAATATGCACTCCGTGAAGAAAGGTAGCAATTTAAAAAAAAATAGAAATCTTCAATGTATGAAACTCTATTTATGCAAGTATGATGCTACCACACAAGCTTAATGACAATGACGTTACATTAATATAATTAATTGAAGTGCCTTTTGTAAAAAATAAAAATTCAGAGACAAGTGATTAATGAGTTCAAGAATACAGATATCCAATAGCAGCCATTACCCACTTTACTATGATTCCAATGCCATTTACATGTGCCACAAAAGGTGCACTATAATTCACTCTAAATCTGTGCTAAATTCACACACATTCAGCACACAATACAAATGCAGTTTCCACACAATGTTATGCAAAACGTGCAAAAGTTCCCATTTACGACTCGGTGAAATTTTTTCCAAATGTTTCAGTTGTTTTTATCAAGATCTGAATCCATCCCACATTGTAAAGAGACTATTTCTGGTTGAGATGCTTTGGCCAAACAGTGCCATGTGCCTCACCAGCATGAGGGTGATGTAAAGGTTGAGAATTCCCAGACTCGTGTCCGCACTGTAGGAATGGCTGAAATGGTCCCGTAGATATGTGAACGCGCCTGCCGCACACTGGAAGTGTGTGCATGACACCTTCATTCCCTGTGCAGCGGGAAAAAAATATACATGGAGAAATCACTCTCAGGGTGTCTGACCAAAATATGAACTGTTTAATGTATGGTAAGCACTACCGAGTTGACTACAGTGTGTGGTGTTTAGGAATAAGTCACACATTTGATAACTGGCAATAATAGATTAGCAAATGTTTATCCTCTATGGTCTATGCAGCAATGTAAATTACATGTGACGATCAAACATATGCATGAATTAAGATAAGAGAGTTTAACACATAGGCTTTCGTGACTTATATCATCCATTATAGATTTTTTTGGGTTAGATCACGTAAATATAAATGTGCCATACTCTTTGGTTCTTTCGGTAAAGTCACGTAGGTGAAAATAAAAATACAAATTAAATGAAAATAACTCAATTAAATCACGATGTTTCGGGCGCAACACAAGCGTCCGTCATCAGGTGGGGACAACCAACAGCGAAAACATGAAACTTAAAATCTAGAATATAAATGTGCCGTTAAACCCGCCACCACCTGACAAAGCCAATAAGAAAGGTTTATCACATAAACAGAACATGCCAATTCGTTACTAGTATAGCCCACCAGTGTGTTGGATTGTAAATGTTGTGGATTTGCTCTCCTACACACCGGTGTGCTGTATTAGTGTAGTGACATGGAATGGGTCACTTTGGCGCATAGCGCTGAATGCTGGCAGAGAAGGGGATCTGCTGTTTTAACAGTCCTATCTGCCAGCAGGTCACGTGATAAGTGGGAGAAAGGGATGTGGGATAAAGGTGATAAGAGGGGGCACGTGAGATAAAGCCCGGGAACCTTCTAGGAGGATCTAGAAGGGGGACGTGGCCGACGGCGGAGCGAGGTCACGCTGGATGGATAAAAGGGGGACCCACGAGCAAGGTTCGGGGCTGTTGTTTGGAGTGGATCCCGTCGTGCTGCTGGAGTCTTCGTCACCGTCTTCACCTCCTCGGTGTTGTTAGGCAGCCTGTTAGCTGTCCTGACCTGAGTGTAGTTACTCCCTGGACCTGTGAAGGCTCTAATAGAGTGCCTCCTACTATTAGTGTTTCTGAGTGACTCACTACACCAGTAACGAATTTGCATGTTTCGTTTACGTAGCAAACCTTAATAATTGGCTGTGTCGAGTAGTGTGGGTTTAACGACACATTTATATTTACACGATCTAACCCAAAAAAAAAACTATATTATGGATAAGATAAGATAAACTTTTCATGAAAACGCTCATTGTGCGTACTCACGTTACCTGTGTGCCGACTGATAACTGTTAATGTAATGACAATGTCTTCCAAAATCTTGAAGCTAGTGCAGTTCTTACCTCTTCTGATTGTCTGCTGTCCATGACTCCCAGCAAGGAATGTAAGGCACCTGAAAAACCCAAATAATCTTTTGTTGGTGTATCACATATATTCCAAAAAGAAATGGCAGTCACACCATGCTAATGCAATAACCCAAGTGTCTCTGCAATATAGTAACTTAAATAATGTACATTCTACCAATTTCTGACCGGGCGTGTCAATGGCAATTGGAAACTGCAGCTGGAATAGGCCTCCAAAATTTTATCAGCAAGTTTCTAACAAAACAGCCCAAATATGAACAATATATTATGCAGAACACTTCACATAACATTAAAATATAAAAATGGGAGCATACACCCATTGTCATGCATTCTAAGCAGGATAAATGGAGCAATCCACTCTTGAATTTAAAGTGCAATAGAATATTCACTAAAAGTTGCATCTTCATTATGACTGTTATAAATTATTGAGCAGACACATTGACAGATGTATGATGGTGACTGGTGATGGAATGTTAGCCAAAGGAGGGAGCACGTCCAACAGGGTGACACACCACAGAGAAGGAGCAATAAGATGAGCTCATTCGCAGGAGGTATATTCATCCATCCAGCAGTGAATAGACCATGGTTAATCATAACTGTTCACGTTTATTAAAATAACTGCACTAAAAGGGGGCCCTTTGTGTGAATAAGCAATTTAGTGGCCTGCGGACATTCCTAAGCAGACTGGTCAGAGGAAAGGAAGATAGATAAGAGTGTGCTCTGTGTCAAGTGCAGGTAATAAAGTGACTGGTGTATACACCTGTAGTGTAATAAAGCGGGCTGCTGACAGGGAAGTGGTACTGGCAGCAGGAGGCAGTACACACATCAGCAGAAGGAGATCGAAGGGGAAGCCCAGGAAGGGGTCGATATGGAAGCCTGAGAACCTGCTAGTAGGTTCTAGAAAAGGGGGCATGGCAAGGGTGGGGCGAGGCCACGCCAGGTGGATAAAGAGGGGGCCCGGGGCTCAGGGCTGTTGCTGGAAGTGGATCCCCTCACTGTGTCGCTGTTCGTCACCTTCTTCGCTGCCGTCTCAACCATCTTAGACACCGCTGGCTAGACAGCCTGCCAACTGTTCGAGCCAGTTAGGGCCATCGAAAGAGACGGATGTCTGACTAACGTGTAAGCACGTTGGGCGCTTGTAGCTCCCTGACATGTAGAATAAAGAAGGTGCCTTAAGAATCCTGTCTCCGACTGAGTCACGGCACACGTATGTTAAAGGAATATGTTAGCGTAACCACTTAATATCAGCATAATCATAACATTTTCATCTTACCCAGATTATAAAGAATAGCAGCTTGCTCAAAGTGTATGTCATCATATTTCACTGCCTTTCCTGTGAAGATGTCCTTCCTGCAAATGCAATTGAAAAACATGTTAGTGCCTGATGTAATTGATATGCCATGAGCGATGTGCCAATTTCAACGTATTAGTTCAGCCAGGTGAGAACATGTTGAAATTCATTATCACTTTTTGCAAGACTGACTATTGTACAATTAATTCATTTAACTTTCTTTTAATCAGTCAATGTCTTCTGCTCAAACAAGCAATGAAACAGCACACAACTCCAATGGTGGTCTTGAACCAGCGGTGGTCACTCCATGGGAAGACTATGATTAGTTTTCTACCGAGTATTCCTCAATAAATCCACACATGAGGAATAACAAATCGTCTCCACCCCCAACTTAACTTTCGCTTTCAGACTCCAAGCACTCTTAACGAGTGTGCCATATGCCTGAATACTGTATTTTAATTCATAATTATTATATTTAAATGTCAGTTATATCATTAGCTTACGACTAAATAGACCCAATAGCACACAGCCTGGATAATGCTTGGATGGGTGACTACTATGTATGTTAGAGGCTTTTGTGGGATATATGGTAGGTAGTAGAGGGCAACCTGCCTTCACCAACCCAAGTGAAGCAATGTATGGTTACATAATCCCCACAAACTGCATGGAGTGGAGAGGCCCTTATCCAGTAATGGATATTACATTTTGGGTAAACTTGAATGGCAATGGTCTTAAACTGAGATACAGAGGTTCAGAGGGTATGAGAAGAAGACTCACCAGATGACGGTCACAGCTGCATCCTGGCCCTCCCCCATGGGCACACGGCTCTGCAGATAGTGCAACTGCCCAAAGTACTTTCTGAGCGTGCTGCAACCCTCAAAGTCCCGCGTCACCGCCACTGCACTCTGCACGCACAAATGCACGTGCGCAATGCAAGACACATGTTCAATCCAAATCCGAACATCAACTACCAATGTTAATGTCTGAATCACAATTGTAATTATTTGTGCAGATGCATGTAGGTGATGTATATGTAAGTGCAAATCTGTAAGAGAACAGTAAAAAAACAGAATAACACTAAATAATGTCATTTATCATTGAATGAAAATACTTCTTAATGAGTCCCTTTCATTGGGTCATTGCCCTATTAGGAGTGTTTTGTGTGTGGGTGAAAGACAGTACCCGGCAAAAACTGAATAAGAGGATATTCAATGGTCCAAACAGACAGAATCATGAACTCTGTGTATTACTTATGGTCTAGCAGATTTGGAAGTCTCAAAAATACAACTGAGCTGTCTATCCAGCATAACAGATGGTTTATTTAATCAGAGATACCTATCACACAACATTTGCTGGAAAAATGTATAAGTTAAAATAATAAAGCAGGAAATATGTGAATGCTGCACAGCTCTGGAACTGACAAAAGGGGCCAATTTACAGGACATGAGTTAGCAGCATGGCAATGTTGTCCATGGTATCAGTGATTGTTAACAATACAAATTCTGACAACAAGGGAGCCATTCAAATATAAAAGGATAAGTAATCCAGCCAGGAAGGTTAGAAAAAGACTCAACCATAAGTGAACTGTAAACTGGTGCAAAATAAGTTAAAAATACATACAACCGATTACTTTTTTAATGAAAATTCCACTCAAGTGTATTTACCAATTGAACTTAATATAAGACAACCATGCAATGCTAGTATTAAGGGCTCTATAAGGATATAAGAGATGTGTTTATTAGATGTGCTTGCCCAATACCTTGCAACTAGTAGTGTTATATGTGAATTGACCTGCATTTAGGTCTGAGTCATAAGTGCTGAGCTATGGCCAGCGTAGGTCAATGTTGTGTAAAGAGCACATTAGAGTAACAAACTAATCAACCTCCTCTACCTCAGCTTTAACATCAAGCCACATTTTTTAAGTTCTACAGAGGAACGCAAGTAATATCTTGCCATTGTCAATGAGTATCTAAGCTTTGTATTATGTGCAGTTGGAGTGACATAAATGCACACAATGGTATGCAAAAAAAGAGCACATTTTAATTTTCAACCCATTTTATTTCGTTGTCTTCAACAACGAAAGTCATCAAGAATTTGAGGATTGCACTTTTTCAAAAGGGAGAAAATTAATCCCATCACAGCCAACATAATGCAACATTTCCCCTACAAATACATGAGGTGGACCCCACTTAGTGTGACTCACAAATTGACCTCGGGTGGGTAAAGTATCTCTACCCAGGGGAGATAGATTATCTCGGCTGTGTCATCCGACATCAACTCCCAATGGAGGAAGTGACAAAGAAGAACTCACTCCTACCTTTGTCCAAAACCATGGTGTCACCAGGTGACCTTAAATATCACGCATCACATATTAATGTACAAAATAATACTTTTAAGCGGTGTATTTCTTCGAATTTGTCCATTGGGGACATGTGACCTAAAAAGGTTATTAGTCTTAATGGTTTTGTATTAAAACTTATTTTGGATGTTTTTCTCGTGTAAATGTACACATTCATACAAAAAAAACAGGGCAAAGGGTATATTTAAGGAAAAATATATATTTAATGTTTTTGGTTTAAGCATTTTGACATTAGTTTAACACGTAGGCTTTCGCCACCAATATCATCCATAAGAGGTTTTTTGGGTTAAAGCGCGTAAATATATGTCGTTAAAATCCGCCACCACCCGACACAGCCAACTAGTAAGGGTTGTCACGTAAACAGAACATGCCAATTCGTCACTAGTACAGTACACCGGTGTGTTGGAGAGCCAAGCATACAACATTTACAATCTGAGTACGACGTTTCGCCAGTAATTACAACTAGTTTCATCAGGTGACAGCCAGATTCTCCAACACACCGGTATGCTGTACTATTGACGAATTGGCATGTTCTGCTAATGTGACAACCCTTACTAGTTGGCTGTGTCGGGTGGTGACGGGTTTTAACGACATATTTATATATTTATGCGATCTAACCCAAAAAACCCTCTATTATGCATTTTTACGTTGTTTAGATGGAAATTCACGTATACTTATATATTTACATACATTTACATAAAACAGGCTGCGTGTATGGAGCACGATTGTTGGGTTGTATGGCTACCTGTGCATTGAAGTTGAGTTTAGCTGCTGGTTATGTGAGAGCAGGAAAGGAGTGAGCAAGTCAAAATATGGCTCAGGGAAGCTTATTTTACAAAGATAAAACCCTGGCCATTTAAAAAAACTTGCCTTGATGTGCAGTTAGAATGATTTGGGCCAGGGTTTTTAAAGATAAATATTTCGTTAAGTAAAATAATCTTCCTCATGTGAAGTGGTTTGAATGTTGTTTTTGGCCATTTTGGAGGTTGCATTTAGGTTACATGACAGGGGAAATTTTATCATATTTAATGTCAGAAAAAACTTCCCTCATGTAAACAACTAAAAAAGGTGGAATATCCTAAATGCTCAGACTTTAGAATTTCTGCTTTTCTACTCCACAATGTGAAAATTTGTACAAAAAAAACATGACTTCCAACATAATTTAAAGATTTAAAATACTTCTTGCAAGCAGGATATGAACATTGTTTATGCAATTGTAAAATAACAATAGGACAGATATAGTAACATTGACTTTTTATTTCAACATACTTGAGCTCAATAATACAAATGTACAAAATATTTAAAGGACGAAAGAAAACATTAAAGATACACTGTAAACATTGAACAATTGAAAACTTTAAAGTAACAAAAATAATTATTAAAAATGTACACTTCTGTTTGTGTTTACTGTCATTATCAAAACGTGAAATACAAAATCAAATTATATTAATAAGAAAACTGGAGTACAAAGTGAGTAATAAGCATGCATCTTACACTTCGCAACTGTTCAAACTTCCTGAGCTCTTCATTGTACTTGTCTGGTTCCTCTCCGTAGTGACCAAAAATATACTGTAATGACACAGAAATGATTTAGTCCACAAACGTAGAAAGATTATGATCAACAAATCAGTGGCATCACGTAAAATGGAAAGAATGTAAGCAACGCATAAAAAACTTACATGACTTTGTCAATCTACTGCTGACGGTCTCCTCAAATGTTATCAATTATGGAAGTGATTAAACCACACTTCACCATGGTGAAGGGGGAGATCAGGACCAGTCTAGACATCACTTTCCAGCTATGTTAGCCATGGCTGAGAAATTATGGCGCCAGGTCTATAGTGAAGTGCCGCTAATCAATGCATCAGCGATCCACTCATGTCTTATTTCTACTATTCATTACTCCTGAAAAGGGAAATCGATTCGGGCACCTAAAATGTGGCAATGTACTGTATTGATAAGAAAATGTATTATTAATTTCATGGTTGCTGAACTAGACTGGCTCCCACCATAGAAATATGGAATTTGCATCAAGTCATGTCTGCCAACAGACACTGAGCCGCAGTTGATTGCTCGATTTTAAATTGTGAAGCGTTAACTATACCATTATGAAGTACTAAATATTGATTAACAATCTTCTCAGGTTGCGGCAGAGGCTTACGTCTCAGTAAATATTCTGGAACGTGGGCGGTGACAGCAACAGATTCAAGCAAAGCCTTAAACCATTAAACTGTGCCATACCTATCAACTCCTTATCAGTGCCTACTTTATTACAGACCAATTCAGCCCTTATAAATGTCAATGTTCATCCTACAAAATCCCATCACAAGGGAGAAACACAAACAAATAGACATTTTTTTGCCCGTATTGAAACGGCTATACGCCGTATGGACCTAAAAACGAAATTTCCCTGTACATGAATATGGGTAAAGTAAACCGTATGGGTTGGCAGGTATTCTGTGCAATGGTGGGCTAAGCCTGTTGTAATTTGTAAGTTGGATTTGCTAAGCACTCTTAAAGAGTTGTTGGCACTGTCAGAAGCACTGAATTTGACCTCTTATGACCAATAGCCGGCTCTTGGAAAAAAACCTGTGATATTTGCATTGGTCTTGGCAACGAACTCGCATAACAGCATACTAAAACATCTTCACCGTCGATATTTTTCACCACCTTTTTTACCAGGTAAGACCCACGGAGCTAAATAACTATTTTTCAGAAGCGACCTGGCCACAAAATAGAGAAAGTGGCTTCTAATGTGGAAATGTATAGCGGCCAAATACTCTGAAACGCATGTGTCTAAATGTGGAGGGGAAAATCGGAGAACCCGGTAACAAATCCACGCGACCATCGGGTGAACATGTAAACTCCACATATTCAGGGTCGGGATTGAACCCACGACCTCCTGTAAACCAGGCGAGGTCGTTAACATCTCGCCACCGTGCCAAGATGAACTAAAACCGCATTCTAAATCGACATCACAGCGTGTTTCAAATCAAGTAAAACCAAGCCACCCATTAGATAAATAAAATGCGTAGAGCTTTGCTTTAAAATAAAGCATAAATATCTCTTTATCAGCGGCACGGCGAAAGAGTCAACGCTGCCGTACGATAACGTAAACAAAAGCCGAGGCGGGTCATTTGACGCCACCTACTGGAATTTAACTTGGGGTCCAGTACCAACAACATCCGCTACTGAACGTAATTTAAATGCCCAACATTGCCGCTGCGAGGTTAACGCAACACGCTCATTTAAACCCGCGTTCACGAGCGTTGCCATGCCACACGCAATTTACTTATCATCCATCTCCCACGCAACGCGAATTCCGCGGTTTCTACTACAGTGCGCGCGGGAGCGTCACTTTAAAGTATTTTTAAATCACTCTAACAGAGCTTCAAACTCGCACGGGACAACCCGAATAAGGTGTGTAGGAACTACGCACGAGTTGTGTGCTTATTTTTATCTCGTCTCGCCTTAGTAAACAGGTAAACCATCACGATCGAGCCACAGCTGCAGTCAACTTCGTGGCGGCCCAGTCAACGTCCGATAATTGAGCCTCGGTCTTGTCTAGCAGAACCGCCGGGGAACCCCGCCTCTCGCAGGGTGATCATTAAAGGAGGTCAACGCAGCAGGATCACAACGGCGATGCGAGGTGATCGGGGGAATGATTCAAAGGGGGCGCTTGCCCCGTCTTTGCCGCACGTGTCACCGTACCTGCTTCACGGCGTCGACGAAGGGGAAATCAACCGCGATCTTGAGCTCCAGCGCAATCATCGGCATCCGCGGAACCGCCTCCATGTTGCCCTGCCGGAAGCGCTCGCCTCCTCTGCCGGATGTGACGTCACCGCCGTTGTGACGCACGCGGCGTCTCGTGACTGCCGTGACGTCACCGACATGGGGGAGGGGAGGGTATAATGGCGGATTTGTCCTTTTCGTCTACATTTTTGGCCGTGCTCAATAAGCGTTGGAAGAAAAAAAATGGTATAGCATGTAAAATATAACATGTGCGATATTGTAAAAAATCAAATGTGTGAAACCTGTTTTTAAGCTTCAACGGAAAAAAAACACTGCGCATTGCCGAAACCCGGGATTGAACCAGGGACCTTTAGATCTTCAGTCTAACGCTCTCCCAACTGAGCTATTTCGGCTCCCACGAGTAACCCACTGTCAGTCGCCAGGTTATCGTAGCGACAACTTACGTGGGGACGATGGCAACTGCAGTCGATCGATCCACTGCGAACGCTGAGTACCTCCAGATGAGTGCGGTGCGAAAAAGTTTAACATTGGTGCATCATGCTTCCACCACCATGCGCCTGCGATCTCTTCGGTCACCAACCCTCCAGTTATAACCGTGATGGGCATCCACAAGCCATACATATTGTGTGCGTTATTAACCACACAGTCACATTAGTCGTCATTAACTTGGAGAAAAAAGAAACCATGCCGAAACCCGGGATTGAACCAGGGACCTTTAGATCTTCAGTCTAACGCTCTCCCAACTGAGCTATTTCGGCTTCCTCCTGCAGCCTTGGTTTAGTTGCCATGTTATTGGCGTCCCAGTTTGATAGAGGTTATCAAAAGTGGCTCAATGGGTAATCTATTGACCAATGATGCACATTGCAATTCATAAAGCATCTGTGAACGATGTGGTGATAAGAAATGAATGCAGGAGCTTTTTGTCACTCCACTGCTGGAAAAAGGCCTCCTCATGCTGCCCTGGTCATTAGGGTTTGTCAAAGACAACCACAATGGGGAGTATTTGGTGAACTGAGCAAACATATGTTTCATGCCGAAACCCGGGATTGAACCAGAGACCTTTAGATCTTCAGTCTAACGCTCTCCCAACTGAGCTATTTCGGCTTCCTTCTGCCGCATTGGTTTAGTTGCCATGTTATTGACGTCCCAGTTTGATAGAGGTTATCAAAAGCGGCTCAATGGGTAATCTATTGACCAATGATGCACATTGCAATTCATAAAGCATCTGTGAACGATGTGGTGATAAGAAATGAATGCAGGAGCTTTTTGACACTCCACTGCTGGAAAAAGGCCTCCTCATGCTGCCCTGGTCATTGGGGTTTGTCAAAGACAACCACAATGGGGAGTATTTGGTGAACTGAGCAAAAATATGTACCATGCCGAAACCCGGGACCTTTAGATCTTCAGTCTAACGCTCTCCCAACTGAGCTATTTCGACTTCCTCCTGCAGCTTTGGTTAAGTTGCCATGTTATTGACGTACCAGTTTCATAGAGGTTATCAAAAGGGGCTCAATGGGTAATCTATTGACCAATGTTGCACATTGCAATTCATAAAGCATCTGTGAACGATGTGGTGATAAGAAATGAATGCAGGAGCTTTTTGTCACTCCACTGCTGGATAAAGGCCTCCTCATGCTGCCATGGTCATTGGGGTTTGTCAAAGATAACCACAATGGATAGTATTTGGTGAACTGAGCAAAAATAATAACCATGCCGAAACCCGGGACCTTTAGATCTTCAGTCTAACGCTCTCCCAACTGAGCTATTTCGGCATCCTCCTGCCGCATTGGTTTAGTTGCCATGTTATTGACGTCCCAGTTTGATAGAGGTTATCAAAAGTGGCTCAATGGGTAATCTATTGACCAATGATGCACATTGCAATTCATAAAGCATCTGTGAACGATGTGGTGATAAGAAATTAATGCAGGAGCTTTTTGTCACTCCACTGCTGGAAAAAGGCCTCCTCATGCTGCCCTGGTCATTGGGGTTTGTCAAAGACAACCACAATGGGGAGTATTTGGTGAACTGAGCAAAAATATGTACCATGCCAAAACCCGGGATTGAACCAGGGACCTTTAGATCTTCAGTCTAACGCTCTCCCAACTGAGCTATTTCGGCTTCCTCCTGCCGCATTGGTTTAGTTGCCATGTTATTGACGTCCCAGTTTGATAGAGGTTATTAAAAGTGGCTCAATGGGTAATCTATTGACCAATGATGCACATTGCAATTCATAAAGCATCTGTGAACGATGTGGTGATAAGAAATGAATGCAGGAGCTTTTTGTCACTCCACTGCTGGATAAAGGCCTCCTCATGCTGCCCTGGTCATTGGGGTTTGTCAAAGACAACCACAATGGGGAGTATTTGGTGAACTGAGCAAAAATATGTACCATGCCGAAACCCGGGACCTTTAGATCTTCAGTCTAACACTCTCCCAACTGAGCTATTTCGACTTCCTCCTGCAGCATTGGTTTAGTTGCAATGTTATTGACGTCCCAGTTTGATAGAGGTTATCAAAAGTGGCTCAATGGGTAATCTATTGACCAATGATGCACATTGCAATTCATAAAGCATCTGTGAACGATGTGGTGATAAGAAATGAATGCAGGAGCTTTTTGTCACTCCACTGCTGGAAAAAGGCCTCCTCATGCTGCCCTGGTCATTGGGGTTTGTCAAAGACAACCACAATGGGGAGTATTTGGTGAACTGAGCAAAAATATGTACCATGCCGAAACCCGGGATTGAACCAGGGACGTTTAGATCTTCAGTCTAACGCTCTCCCAACTGAGCTATTTCGGCTTCCTCCTGCCGCATTGGTTTAGTTGCCATGTTATTGACGTCCCAGTTTGATAGAGGTTATCAAAAGTGGCTCAATGGGTAATCTATTGACCAATGATGCACATTGCAATTCATAAAGCATCTGTGAACGATGTGGTGATAAGAAATGAATGCAGGAGCTTTTTGTCACTCCACTGCTGGATAAAGGCCTCCTCATGCTGCCATGGTCATTGGGGTTTGTCAAAGATAACCACAATGGGTAGTATTTGGTGAACTGAGCAAAAATAATAACCATGCCGAAACCCGGGACCTTTAGATCTTCAGTCTAACGCTCTCCCAACTGAGCTATTTCGGCTTCCTCCTGCAGCTTTGGTTAAGTTGCCATGTTATTGACGTACCAGTTTCATAGAGGTTGTCAAAAGTGGCTCAATGGGTAATCTATTGACCAATGATGCACATTGCAATTCATAAAGCATCTGTGAACGATGTGGTGATAAGAAATGAATGCAGGAGCTTTTTGTCACTCCACTGCTGGATAAAGTCCTCCTCATGTTGCACTGGTAATTGTGGTTTGTCAAAGTTAACCACAATGGGTAGTACCACTTGGTGAACTGAGCAAAAAAACGTACCATGCCGAAACCCGGGATTAAACCAGGGACCTTTAGATCTTCAGTCTAACGCTCTTCCAAATGAGCTATTTCGGCTTCCTCTTGCAGCATTGGTTTAGTTGCCATGTTATTGATGTCCCAGTTTGATAGAGGTTATCAAAAGTGGCTCAATGGGTAATCTATTGACCAATGATGCACATTGCAATTCATAAAGCATCTGTGAACGATGTGGTGATAAGAAATGAATGCAGGAGCTTTTTGTCACTCCACTGCTGGATAAAGGCCTCCTCATGCTGCCCTGGTCATTGGGGTTTGTCAAAGACAACCACAATGGGGAGTATTTGGTGAACTGAGCAAAAATATGTACCATGCCGAAACCCGGGACCTTTAGATCTTCAGTCTAACGCTCTCCCAACTGAGCTATTTCGACTTCCTCCTGCAGCATTGGTTTAGTTGCAATGTTATTGACGTCCCAGTATGATAGAGGTTATCAAAAGTGGCTCAATGGGTAATCTATTGACCAATGATGCACATTGCAATTCATAAAGCATCTGTGAACGATGTGGTGATAAGAAATGAATGCAGGAGCTTTTTGTCACTCCACTGCTGGAAAAAGGCCTCCTCATGCTGCCCTGGTCATTGGGGTTTGTCAAAGACAACCACAATGGGGAGTATTTGGTGAACTGAGCAAAAATATGTACCATGCCGAAACCCGGGATTGAACCAGGGACCTTTAGATCTTCAGTCTAACGCTCTCCCAACTGAGCTATTTCGGCTTCCTCCTGCCGCATTAGTTTAGTTGCCATGTTATTGACGTCCCAGTTTGATAGAGGTTATCAAAAGTGGCTCAATGGGTAATCTATTGACCAATGATGCACATTGCAATTCATAAAGCATCTGTGAACGATGTGGTGATAAGAAATGAATGCAGGAGCTTTTTGTCACTCCACTGCTGGATAAAGGCCTCCTCATGCTGCCATGGTCATTGGGGTTTGTCAAAGATAACCACAATGGGTAGTATTTGGTGAACTGAGCAAAAATAATAACCATGCCGAAACCCGGGACCTTTAGATCTTCAGTCTAACGCTCTCCCAACTGAGCTATTTCGGCTTCCTCCTGCAGCTTTGGTTAAGTTGCCATGTTATTGACGTACCAGTTTCATAGAGGTTGTCAAAAGTGGCTCAATGGGTAATCTATTGACCAATGATGCACATTGCAATTCATAAAGCATCTGTGAACGATGTGGTGATAAGAAATGAATGCAGGAGCTTTTTGTCACTCCACTGCTGGATAAAGTCCTCCTCATGTTGCACTGGTAATTGTTGTTTGTCAAAGTTAACCACAATGGGTAGTACCACTTGGTGAACTGAGCAAAAAAACGTACCATGCCGAAACCCGGGATTAAACCAGGGACGTTTAGATCTTCAGTCTAACGCTCTTCCAAATGAGCTATTTCGGCTTCCTCTTGCAGCATTGGTTTAGTTGCCATGTTATTGATGTCCCAGTTTGATAGAGGTTATCAAAAGTGGCTCAATGGGTAATCTATTGACCAATGATGCACATTGCAATTCATAAAGCATCTGTGAACGATGTGGTGATAAGAAATGAATGCAGGAGCTTTTTGTCACTCCACTGCTGGAAAAAGGCCTCCTCATGCTGCCCTGGTCATTGGGGTTTGTCAAAGACAACCACAATGGGGAGTATTTGGTGAACTGAGCAAAAATATGTACCATGCCAAAACCCGGGATTGAACCAGGGACCTTTAGATCTTCAGTCTAACGCTCTCCCAACTGAGCTATTTCGGCTTCCTCCTGCCGCATTGGTTTAGTTGCCATGTTATTGACGTCCCAGTTTGATAGGGGTTATCAAAAGTGGCTCAATGGGTAATCTATTGACCAAAGATGCACATTGCAATTCATAATGCATTTGTGCATAATGTGTTGATAAGAAATACATACGGGAGCTTTTTGTCACTCTACTGCTGGATAAAGTCCTCCTCATGTTGCACTGGTAATTGTGGTTTGTCAAAGTTAACCACAATGGGTAGTACCACTTGGTGAACTGAGCAAAAAAACGTACCATGCCGAAACCCGGGATTAAACCAGGGACCTTTAGATCTTCAGTCTAACGCTCTTCCAAATGAGCTTTTTCGGCTTCCTCTTGCAGCATTGGTTTAGTTGCCATGTTATTGATGTCCCAGTTTGATAGAGGTTATCAAAAGTGGCTCAATGGGTAATCTATTGACCAATGATGCACATTGCAATTCATAAAGCATCTGTGAACGATGCGGTGATAAGAAATGAATGCAGGAGCTTTTTGTCACTCCACTGCTGGATAAAGGCCTTCTCATGCTGCCCTGGTCATTGGGGTTTGTCAAAGATAACCTCAATGGGTAGTATTTGGTGAACTGAGCAAAAATATGTACTATGCCGAAACCCGGGATTGAACCAGGGACCTTTAGATCTTCAGTCTAACGCTCTCCCAACTGAGCTATTTCGGCATCCTCCTGCCGCATTGGTTTAGTTGCCATGTTATTGACGTCCCAGTTTGATAGAGGTTATCAAAAGTGGCTCAATGGGTAATCTATTGACCAATGATGCCCATTGCAATTCATAAAGCATCTGTGAGCGATGTGGTGATAAGAAATGAATGCAGGAGCTTTTTGTCACTACTCTGCTGGATAAAGTCCTCCTCATGCTGCACTGATCATTGGGGTTTGTCAAAGTTAACCACAATGGGTAGTACTTGGTGAACTGAGCAAAAATATGTACCATGCCAAAACCCGGGATTGAACCAGGGACCTTTAGATCTTCAGTCTAACGCTCTCCCAACTGAGCTATTTCGGCATCCTCCTGCTGCATTGGTTTAGTTGCCATGTTATTGACGTCCCAGTTTGATAGAGGTTATCAAAAGTGGCTCAATGGGTAATCTATTGACCAATGATGCCCATTGCAATTCATAAAGCATCTGTGAGCGATGTGGTGATAAGAAATTAATGCAGGAATTTTTGTCACTCCACTGCTGGATAAAGGCCTCATCATGCTGCACTGGTCATTGGGGTTTGTCAAAGATAACCACAATGGGTAGTACTTGGTGAACTGAGCAAAAATTTGTACCATGCCGAAACCCGGGATTGAACCAGGGACCTTTAGATCTTCAGTCTAACGCTCTCCCAACTGAGCTATTTCGGCTTCCTCCTGCCGCATTGGTTTAGTTGCCATGTTATTGACGTCCCAGTTTGATAGAGGTTATCAAAAGTGGCTCAATGGGTAATCTATTGACCAATGATGCACATTGCAATTCATAAAGCATCTGTGAACGATGTGGTGATAAGAAATGAATGCAGGAGCTTTTTGTCACTCCACTGCTGGATAAAGTCCTCCTCATGTTGCACTGGTAATTGTGGTTTGTCAAAGTTAACCACAATGGGTAGTACCACTTGGTGAACTGAGCAAAAAAACGTACCATGCCGAAACCCGGGATTAAACCAGGGACCTTTAGATCTTCAGTCTAACGCTCTTCCAAATGAGCTATTTCGGCTTCCTCTTGCAGCATTGGTTTAGTTGCCATGTTATTGATGTCCCAGTTTGATAGAGGTTATCAAAAGTGGCTCAATGGGTAATCTATTGACCAATGATGCACATTGCAATTCATAAAGCATCTGTGAACGATGTGGTGATAAGAAATGAATACAGGAGCTTTTTGTCACTCCACTGCTGGAAAAAGGCCTCCTCATGCTGCCATGGTCATTGGGGTTTGTCAAAGATAACCACAATGGGTAGTATTTGGTGAACTGAGCAAAAATAATAACCATGCCGAAACCCGGGACCTTTAGATCTTCAGTCTAACGCTCTCCCAACTGAGCTATTTCGGCTTCCTCCTGCAGCTTTGGTTAAGTTGCCATATTATTGACGTACCAGTTTCATAGAGGTTGTCAAAAGTGGCTCAATGGGTAATCTATTGACCAATGATGCACATTGCAATTCATAATGCATTTGTGCACAAAGTGGTGATAAGAAATGAATGCAGGAGCTTTTTGTCACTCCACTGCTGGATAAAGGCCTCCTCGTGCTGCACTGGTCATTGGGTTTTGTCAAAGTTAACCACAATGGGTAGTACCACTTGGTGAACTGAGCAAAAAAACGTACCATGCCGAAACCCGGGATTAAACCAGGGACCTTTAGATCTTCAGTCTAACGCTCTCCCAACTGAGCGATTTCGGCTTCCTCCTGCAGCATTGGTTTAGTTGCCATGTTATTGACGTCCCAGTTTGATAGAGGTTATCAAATGTGGCTCAATGGGTAATCTATTGACCAATGATGCACATTGCAATTCATAAAGCATCTGTGAACGATGCGGTGATAAGAAATGAATGCAGGAGCTTTTTGTCACTCTACTGCTGGATAAAGGCCTCCTCATGCTGCCCTGGTCATTGGGGTTTGTCAAATATAACCACAATGGGTAGTACTTGGTGAACTGAGCAAAAATATGTACCATGCCGAAACCCGGGATTGAACCAGGGACCTTTAGATCTTCAGTCTAACGCTCTCCCAACTGAGCTATTTCGGCTTCCTTCTGCCGCATTGGTTTAGTTGCCATGTTATTGACGTCCCAGTTTGATAGAGGTTATCAAAAGTGGCTCAATGGGTAATCTATTGACCAATGATGCACATTGCAATTCATAATGCATTTGTGCACAATGTGGTGATAAGAAATACATATGGGAACTTTTTGTCACTCCACTGCTGGATAAAGGCCTCCTCGTGCTGCACTGGTCATTGGGGTTTGTCAAAGTTAACCACAATGGATAGTACCACATGGTGAACTGAGCAAATATATGTACCATGCCGTAACCCGGGATTGAACCAGGGACCTTTATATCTTCAGTCTAACGCTCTCCCAACTGAGCTATTTCGGCTTCCTCCTGCAACATTGGTTTAGTTGCCATGTTATTGACGTCCCAGTTTGATAGAGGTTATCAAAAGTGGCTCAATGGGTAATCTATTGACCAATGATGCACATTGCAATTCATAATGCATTTGTGCACAATGTGGTGATAATAAATACATATGGGAGCTTTTTGTCACTGCACTGCTGGATAAAGGCCTCCTCATGCTGCACTGGTCATTGGGGTTTGTCAAAGATAACCAGAATGGGTAGTACTTGGTGAACTGAGCAAAAATATTTACCATGCCGAAACCCGAGATTGAACCAGGGACCTTTAGATCTTCAGTCTAACGCTCTCCCAACTGAGCTATTTCGGCTTCCTGCAGCATTGGTTTAGTTGCCATGTTATTGACGTCGCAGTTTGATAGAGGTTATCAAAAGTGGCTCAATGGGTTATCTATTGACCAATGATGCCCATTGCAATTCATAAAGCATCTGTGAACGATGTGGTGATAAGAAATTAATGCAGGAGTTTTTGTCACTCCACTGCTGGATAAAGGCCTCATCATGCTTCACTGGTCATTGGGTTTTGTCAAAGATAACCACAATGGGTAGTACTTGGTGAACTGAGCAAAAATATGTACCATGCCGAAACCCGGGATTGAACCAGGGACCTTTAGATCTTCAGTCTAACGCTCTCCCAACTGAGCTATTTCGGCTCCCTCCTGCAGCATTGGTTTAGTTGCCATGTTATTGACGTCCCAGTTTGATAGAGGTTATCAAAAGTGGCTCAATGGGTAATCTATTGACCAATGATGCACATTGCAATTCATAATGCATTTGTGCACAATGTGGTGATAAGAAATTAATGCAAGGGTTTTTGTCACTCTACTGCTGGATAAAGGCCTCCTCATGCTGCACTGGTCATTGGGGTTTGTCAAAGTTAACATCAATGGGTAGTACCACTTGGTGAACTGAGCAAAAACATGTACCATGCCAAACCCCGGGATTGAACCAGGGACCTTTAGATCTTCAGTCTAACGCTCTCCCAACTGAGCTATTTCGGCTCCCTCCTGCAGCATTGGTTTAGTTGCCATGTTATTGACGTCCCAGTTTGATAGAGGTTATCAAAAGTGGCTCAATGGGTAATCTATTGACCAATGATGCACATTGCAATTCATAATGCATTTGTGCACAATGTGGTGATAAGAAATACATGCGGGAGCTTTTTGTCACTCCACTGCTGGATAAAGGCCTCCTCGTGTTGCACTGGTCATTGGGGTTTGTCAAAGTTAACCACAATGGGTAGTACCACATGGTGAACTGAGCAAAAATATGTACCATGCCAAAACCTGGGATTGAACCATGGACCTTTAGATCTTCAGTCTAACGCTCTCCCAACTGAGCGATTTCGGCTTCTTCCTGCAGCATTGGTTTAGTTGCCATGTTATTGACGTCCCAGTTTGATAGAGGTTATCAAAAGTGGCTCAATGGGTAATCTATTGACCAATGATGCACATGGCAATTCATAAAGCATCTGTGAACGATGCGGTGATAAGAAATGAATGCAGGAGCTTTTTGTCACTCTACTGCTGGATAAAGGCCTCCTCATGCTGCACTGGCCATTGGGGTTTGTCAAAGATAACCACAATGGGTAGTACTTGGTGAACTGAGCAAAAATATGTACCATGCCGAAACCCGGGATTGAACCAGGGACCTTTAGATCTTCAGTCTAACGCTCTCCCAACTGAGCTATTTCGGCTTCCTTCTGCCGCATTGGTTTAGTTGCCATGTTATTGGCGTCCCAGTTTGATAGAGGTTATCAAAAGTGGCTCAATGGGTAATCTATTGACCAATGATGCACATTGCAATTCATAAAGCATCTGTGAACGATGTGGTGATAAGAAATGAATGCAGGAGCTTTTTGTCACTCCACTGCTGGAAAAAGGCCTCCTCATGCTGCCCTGGTCATTGGGGTTTGTCAAAGACAACCACAATGGGGAGTATTTGGTGAACTGAGCAAACATATGTATCACGCCGAAACCCGGGATTGAACCAGGGACCTTTAGATCTTCAGTCTAACGCTCTCCCAACTGAGCTATTTCGGCTCCCACGAGTAACCCACTGTCAGTCGCCAGGTTATCGTAGCGACAACTTACGTGGGGACGATGGCAACTGCAGTCGATCGATCCACTGCGAACGCTGAGTACCTCCAGATGAGTGCGGTGCGAAAAAGTTTAACATTGGTGCATCATGCTTCCACCACCATGCGCCTGCGATCTCTTCGGTCACCAACCCTCCAGTTATAACCGTGATGGGCATCCACAAGCCATACATATTGTGTGCGTTATTAACCACACAGTCACATTAGTCGTCATTAACTTGGAGAAAAAAGAAACCATGCCGAAACCCGGGATTGAACCAGGGACCTTTAGATCTTCAGTCTAACGCTCTCCCAACTGAGCTATTTCGGCTTCCTCCTGCAGCCTTGGTTTAGTTGCCATGTTATTGGCGTCCCAGTTTGATAGAGGTTATCAAAAGTGGCTCAATGGGTAATCTATTGACCAATGATGCACATTGCAATTCATAAAGCATCTGTGAACGATGTGGTGATAAGAAATGAATGCAGGAGCTTTTTGTCACTCCACTGCTGGAAAAAGGCCTCCTCATGCTGCCCTGGTCATTAGGGTTTGTCAAAGACAACCACAATGGGGAGTATTTGGTGAACTGAGCAAACATATGTTTCATGCCGAAACCCGGGATTGAACCAGAGACCTTTAGATCTTCAGTCTAACGCTCTCCCAACTGAGCTATTTCGGCTTCCTTCTGCCGCATTGGTTTAGTTGCCATGTTATTGACGTCCCAGTTTGATAGAGGTTATCAAAAGCGGCTCAATGGGTAATCTATTGACCAATGATGCACATTGCAATTCATAAAGCATCTGTGAACGATGTGGTGATAAGAAATGAATGCAGGAGCTTTTTGACACTCCACTGCTGGAAAAAGGCCTCCTCATGCTGCCCTGGTCATTGGGGTTTGTCAAAGACAACCACAATGGGGAGTATTTGGTGAACTGAGCAAAAATATGTACCATGCCGAAACCCGGGACCTTTAGATCTTCAGTCTAACGCTCTCCCAACTGAGCTATTTCGACTTCCTCCTGCAGCTTTGGTTAAGTTGCCATGTTATTGACGTACCAGTTTCATAGAGGTTATCAAAAGGGGCTCAATGGGTAATCTATTGACCAATGTTGCACATTGCAATTCATAAAGCATCTGTGAACGATGTGGTGATAAGAAATGAATGCAGGAGCTTTTTGTCACTCCACTGCTGGATAAAGGCCTCCTCATGCTGCCATGGTCATTGGGGTTTGTCAAAGATAACCACAATGGATAGTATTTGGTGAACTGAGCAAAAATAATAACCATGCCGAAACCCGGGACCTTTAGATCTTCAGTCTAACGCTCTCCCAACTGAGCTATTTCGGCATCCTCCTGCCGCATTGGTTTAGTTGCCATGTTATTGACGTCCCAGTTTGATAGAGGTTATCAAAAGTGGCTCAATGGGTAATCTATTGACCAATGATGCACATTGCAATTCATAAAGCATCTGTGAACGATGTGGTGATAAGAAATTAATGCAGGAGCTTTTTGTCACTCCACTGCTGGAAAAAGGCCTCCTCATGCTGCCCTGGTCATTGGGGTTTGTCAAAGACAACCACAATGGGGAGTATTTGGTGAACTGAGCAAAAATATGTACCATGCCAAAACCCGGGATTGAACCAGGGACCTTTAGATCTTCAGTCTAACGCTCTCCCAACTGAGCTATTTCGGCTTCCTCCTGCCGCATTGGTTTAGTTGCCATGTTATTGACGTCCCAGTTTGATAGAGGTTATTAAAAGTGGCTCAATGGGTAATCTATTGACCAATGATGCACATTGCAATTCATAAAGCATCTGTGAACGATGTGGTGATAAGAAATGAATGCAGGAGCTTTTTGTCACTCCACTGCTGGATAAAGGCCTCCTCATGCTGCCCTGGTCATTGGGGTTTGTCAAAGACAACCACAATGGGGAGTATTTGGTGAACTGAGCAAAAATATGTACCATGCCGAAACCCGGGACCTTTAGATCTTCAGTCTAACACTCTCCCAACTGAGCTATTTCGACTTCCTCCTGCAGCATTGGTTTAGTTGCAATGTTATTGACGTCCCAGTTTGATAGAGGTTATCAAAAGTGGCTCAATGGGTAATCTATTGACCAATGATGCACATTGCAATTCATAAAGCATCTGTGAACGATGTGGTGATAAGAAATGAATGCAGGAGCTTTTTGTCACTCCACTGCTGGAAAAAGGCCTCCTCATGCTGCCCTGGTCATTGGGGTTTGTCAAAGACAACCACAATGGGGAGTATTTGGTGAACTGAGCAAAAATATGTACCATGCCGAAACCCGGGATTGAACCAGGGACGTTTAGATCTTCAGTCTAACGCTCTCCCAACTGAGCTATTTCGGCTTCCTCCTGCCGCATTGGTTTAGTTGCCATGTTATTGACGTCCCAGTTTGATAGAGGTTATCAAAAGTGGCTCAATGGGTAATCTATTGACCAATGATGCACATTGCAATTCATAAAGCATCTGTGAACGATGTGGTGATAAGAAATGAATGCAGGAGCTTTTTGTCACTCCACTGCTGGATAAAGGCCTCCTCATGCTGCCATGGTCATTGGGGTTTGTCAAAGATAACCACAATGGGTAGTATTTGGTGAACTGAGCAAAAATAATAACCATGCCGAAACCCGGGACCTTTAGATCTTCAGTCTAACGCTCTCCCAACTGAGCTATTTCGGCTTCCTCCTGCAGCTTTGGTTAAGTTGCCATGTTATTGACGTACCAGTTTCATAGAGGTTGTCAAAAGTGGCTCAATGGGTAATCTATTGACCAATGATGCACATTGCAATTCATAAAGCATCTGTGAACGATGTGGTGATAAGAAATGAATGCAGGAGCTTTTTGTCACTCCACTGCTGGATAAAGTCCTCCTCATGTTGCACTGGTAATTGTGGTTTGTCAAAGTTAACCACAATGGGTAGTACCACTTGGTGAACTGAGCAAAAAAACGTACCATGCCGAAACCCGGGATTAAACCAGGGACCTTTAGATCTTCAGTCTAACGCTCTTCCAAATGAGCTATTTCGGCTTCCTCTTGCAGCATTGGTTTAGTTGCCATGTTATTGATGTCCCAGTTTGATAGAGGTTATCAAAAGTGGCTCAATGGGTAATCTATTGACCAATGATGCACATTGCAATTCATAAAGCATCTGTGAACGATGTGGTGATAAGAAATGAATGCAGGAGCTTTTTGTCACTCCACTGCTGGATAAAGGCCTCCTCATGCTGCCCTGGTCATTGGGGTTTGTCAAAGACAACCACAATGGGGAGTATTTGGTGAACTGAGCAAAAATATGTACCATGCCGAAACCCGGGACCTTTAGATCTTCAGTCTAACGCTCTCCCAACTGAGCTATTTCGACTTCCTCCTGCAGCATTGGTTTAGTTGCAATGTTATTGACGTCCCAGTATGATAGAGGTTATCAAAAGTGGCTCAATGGGTAATCTATTGACCAATGATGCACATTGCAATTCATAAAGCATCTGTGAACGATGTGGTGATAAGAAATGAATGCAGGAGCTTTTTGTCACTCCACTGCTGGAAAAAGGCCTCCTCATGCTGCCCTGGTCATTGGGGTTTGTCAAAGACAACCACAATGGGGAGTATTTGGTGAACTGAGCAAAAATCTGTACCATGCCGAAACCCGGGATTGAACCAGGGACCTTTAGATCTTCAGTCTAACGCTCTCCCAACTGAGCTATTTCGGCTTCCTCCTGCCGCATTAGTTTAGTTGCCATGTTATTGACGTCCCAGTTTGATAGAGGTTATCAAAAGTGGCTCAATGGGTAATCTATTGACCAATGATGCACATTGCAATTCATAAAGCATCTGTGAACGATGTGGTGATAAGAAATGAATGCAGGAGCTTTTTGTCACTCCACTGCTGGATAAAGGCCTCCTCATGCTGCCATGGTCATTGGGGTTTGTCAAAGATAACCACAATGGGTAGTATTTGGTGAACTGAGCAAAAATAATAACCATGCCGAAACCCGGGACCTTTAGATCTTCAGTCTAACGCTCTCCCAACTGAGCTATTTCGGCTTCCTCCTGCAGCTTTGGTTAAGTTGCCATGTTATTGACGTACCAGTTTCATAGAGGTTGTCAAAAGTGGCTCAATGGGTAATCTATTGACCAATGATGCACATTGCAATTCATAAAGCATCTGTGAACGATGTGGTGATAAGAAATGAATGCAGGAGCTTTTTGTCACTCCACTGCTGGATAAAGTCCTCCTCATGTTGCACTGGTAATTGTTGTTTGTCAAAGTTAACCACAATGGGTAGTACCACTTGGTGAACTGAGCAAAAAAACGTACCATGCCGAAACCCGGGATTAAACCAGGGACGTTTAGATCTTCAGTCTAACGCTCTTCCAAATGAGCTATTTCGGCTTCCTCTTGCAGCATTGGTTTAGTTGCCATGTTATTGATGTCCCAGTTTGATAGAGGTTATCAAAAGTGGCTCAATGGGTAATCTATTGACCAATGATGCACATTGCAATTCATAAAGCATCTGTGAACGATGTGGTGATAAGAAATGAATGCAGGAGCTTTTTGTCACTCCACTGCTGGAAAAAGGCCTCCTCATGCTGCCCTGGTCATTGGGGTTTGTCAAAGACAACCACAATGGGGAGTATTTGGTGAACTGAGCAAAAATATGTACCATGCCAAAACCCGGGATTGAACCAGGGACCTTTAGATCTTCAGTCTAACGCTCTCCCAACTGAGCTATTTCGGCTTCCTCCTGCCGCATTGGTTTAGTTGCCATGTTATTGACGTCCCAGTTTGATAGGGGTTATCAAAAGTGGCTCAATGGGTAATCTATTGACCAAAGATGCACATTGCAATTCATAATGCATTTGTGCATAATGTGTTGATAAGAAATACATACGGGAGCTTTTTGTCACTCTACTGCTGGATAAAGTCCTCCTCATGTTGCACTGGTAATTGTGGTTTGTCAAAGTTAACCACAATGGGTAGTACCACTTGGTGAACTGAGCAAAAAAACGTACCATGCCGAAACCCGGGATTAAACCAGGGACCTTTAGATCTTCAGTCTAACGCTCTTCCAAATGAGCTTTTTCGGCTTCCTCTTGCAGCATTGGTTTAGTTGCCATGTTATTGATGTCCCAGTTTGATAGAGGTTATCAAAAGTGGCTCAATGGGTAATCTATTGACCAATGATGCACATTGCAATTCATAAAGCATCTGTGAACGATGCGGTGATAAGAAATGAATGCAGGAGCTTTTTGTCACTCCACTGCTGGATAAAGGCCTTCTCATGCTGCCCTGGTCATTGGGGTTTGTCAAAGATAACCTCAATGGGTAGTATTTGGTGAACTGAGCAAAAATATGTACCATGCCGAAACCCGGGATTGAACCAGGGACCTTTAGATCTTCAGTCTAACGCTCTCCCAACTGAGCTATTTCGGCGTCCTCCTGCCGCATTGGTTTAGTTGCCATGTTATTGACGTCCCAGTTTGATAGAGGTTATCAAAAGTGGCTCAATGGGTAATCTATTGACCAATGATGCACATTGCAATTCATAAAGCATCTGTGAACGATGTGGTGATAAGAAATGAATGCAGGAGCTTTTTGACACTCCACTGCTGGAAAAAGGCCTCCTCATGCTGCCCTGGTCATTGGGGTTTGTCAAAGACAACCACAATGGGGAGTATTTGGTGAACTGAGCAAAATATGTACCATGCCGAAACCCGGGATTGAACCAGGGACCTTTAGATCTTCAGTCTAACGCTCTCCCAACTGAGCTATTTCGGCATCCTCCTGCCGCATTGGTTTAGTTGCCATGTTATTGACGTCCCAGTTTGATAGAGGTTATCAAAAGTGGCTCAATGGGTAATCTATTGACCAATGATGCCCATTGCAATTCATAAAGCATCTGTGAGCGATGTGGTGATAAGAAATGAATGCAGGAGCTTTTTGTCACTACTCTGCTGGATAAAGTCCTCCTCATGCTGCACTGATCATTGGGGTTTGTCAAAGTTAACCACAATGGGTAGTACTTGGTGAACTGAGCAAAAATATGTACCATGCCAAAACCCGGGATTGAACCAGGGACCTTTAGATCTTCAGTCTAACGCTCTCCCAACTGAGCTATTTCGGCATCCTCCTGCTGCATTGGTTTAGTTGCCATGTTATTGACGTCCCAGTTTGATAGAGGTTATCAAAAGTGGCTCAATGGGTAATCTATTGACCAATGATGCCCATTGCAATTCATAAAGCATCTGTGAGCGATGTGGTGATAAGAAATTAATGCAGGAATTTTTGTCACTCCACTGCTGGATAAAGGCCTCATCATGCTGCACTGGTCATTGGGGTTTGTCAAAGATAACCACAATGGGTAGTACTTGGTGAACTGAGCAAAAATTTGTACCATGCCGAAACCCGGGATTGAACCAGGGACCTTTAGATCTTCAGTCTAACGCTCTCCCAACTGAGCTATTTCGGCTTCCTCCTGCCGCATTGGTTTAGTTGCCATGTTATTGACGTCCCAGTTTGATAGAGGTTATCAAAAGTGGCTCAATGGGTAATCTATTGACCAATGATGCACATTGCAATTCATAAAGCATCTGTGAACGATGTGGTGATAAGAAATGAATGCAGGAGCTTTTTGTCACTCCACTGCTGGATAAAGTCCTCCTCATGTTGCACTGGTAATTGTGGTTTGTCAAAGTTAACCACAATGGGTAGTACCACTTGGTGAACTGAGCAAAAAAACGTACCATGCCGAAACCCGGGATTAAACCAGGGACCTTTAGATCTTCAGTCTAACGCTCTTCCAAATGAGCTATTTCGGCTTCCTCTTGCAGCATTGGTTTAGTTGCCATGTTATTGATGTCCCAGTTTGATAGAGGTTATCAAAAGTGGCTCAATGGGTAATCTATTGACCAATGATGCACATTGCAATTCATAAAGCATCTGTGAACGATGTGGTGATAAGAAATGAATACAGGAGCTTTTTGTCACTCCACTGCTGGAAAAAGGCCTCCTCATGCTGCCATGGTCATTGGGGTTTGTCAAAGATAACCACAATGGGTAGTATTTGGTGAACTGAGCAAAAATAATAACCATGCCGAAACCCGGGACCTTTAGATCTTCAGTCTAACGCTCTCCCAACTGAGCTATTTCGGCTTCCTCCTGCAGCTTTGGTTAAGTTGCCATATTATTGACGTACCAGTTTCATAGAGGTTGTCAAAAGTGGCTCAATGGGTAATCTATTGACCAATGATGCACATTGCAATTCATAATGCATTTGTGCACAAAGTGGTGATAAGAAATGAATGCAGGAGCTTTTTGTCACTCCACTGCTGGATAAAGGCCTCCTCGTGCTGCACTGGTCATTGGGTTTTGTCAAAGTTAACCACAATGGGTAGTACCACTTGGTGAACTGAGCAAAAAAACGTACCATGCCGAAACCCGGGATTAAACCAGGGACCTTTAGATCTTCAGTCTAACGCTCTCCCAACTGAGCGATTTCGGCTTCCTCCTGCAGCATTGGTTTAGTTGCCATGTTATTGACGTCCCAGTTTGATAGAGGTTATCAAATGTGGCTCAATGGGTAATCTATTGACCAATGATGCACATTGCAATTCATAAAGCATCTGTGAACGATGCGGTGATAAGAAATGAATGCAGGAGCTTTTTGTCACTCTACTGCTGGATAAAGGCCTCCTCATGCTGCCCTGGTCATTGGGGTTTGTCAAATATAACCACAATGGGTAGTACTTGGTGAACTGAGCAAAAATATGTACCATGCCGAAACCCGGGATTGAACCAGGGACCTTTAGATCTTCAGTCTAACGCTCTCCCAACTGAGCTATTTCGGCTTCCTTCTGCCGCATTGGTTTAGTTGCCATGTTATTGACGTCCCAGTTTGATAGAGGTTATCAAAAGTGGCTCAATGGGTAATCTATTGACCAATGATGCACATTGCAATTCATAATGCATTTGTGCACAATGTGGTGATAAGAAATACATATGGGAACTTTTTGTCACTCCACTGCTGGATAAAGGCCTCCTCGTGCTGCACTGGTCATTGGGGTTTGTCAAAGTTAACCACAATGGATAGTACCACATGGTGAACTGAGCAAATATATGTACCATGCCGTAACCCGGGATTGAACCAGGGACCTTTATATCTTCAGTCTAACGCTCTCCCAACTGAGCTATTTCGGCTTCCTCCTGCAACATTGGTTTAGTTGCCATGTTATTGACGTCCCAGTTTGATAGAGGTTATCAAAAGTGGCTCAATGGGTAATCTATTGACCAATGATGCACATTGCAATTCATAATGCATTTGTGCACAATGTGGTGATAATAAATACATATGGGAGCTTTTTGTCACTGCACTGCTGGATAAAGGCCTCCTCATGCTGCACTGGTCATTGGGGTTTGTCAAAGATAACCAGAATGGGTAGTACTTGGTGAACTGAGCAAAAATATTTACCATGCCGAAACCCGAGATTGAACCAGGGACCTTTAGATCTTCAGTCTAACGCTCTCCCAACTGAGCTATTTCGGCTTCCTGCAGCATTGGTTTAGTTGCCATGTTATTGACGTCGCAGTTTGATAGAGGTTATCAAAAGTGGCTCAATGGGTTATCTATTGACCAATGATGCCCATTGCAATTCATAAAGCATCTGTGAACGATGTGGTGATAAGAAATTAATGCAGGAGTTTTTGTCACTCCACTGCTGGATAAAGGCCTCATCATGCTTCACTGGTCATTGGGGTTTGTCAAAGATAACCACAATGGGTAGTACTTGGTGAACTGAGCAAAAATATGTACCATGCCGAAACCCGGGATTGAACCAGGGACCTTTAGATCTTCAGTCTAACGCTCTCCCAACTGAGCTATTTCGGCTCCCTCCTGCAGCATTGGTTTAGTTGCCATGTTATTGACGTCCCAGTTTGATAGAGGTTATCAAAAGTGGCTCAATGGGTAATCTATTGACCAATGATGCACATTGCAATTCATAATGCATTTGTGCACAATGTGGTGATAAGAAATTAATGCAAGGGTTTTTGTCACTCTACTGCTGGATAAAGGCCTCCTCATGCTGCACTGGTCATTGGGGTTTGTCAAAGTTAACATCAATGGGTAGTACCACTTGGTGAACTGAGCAAAAACATGTACCATGCCAAACCCCGGGATTGAACCAGGGACCTTTAGATCTTCAGTCTAACGCTCTCCCAACTGAGCTATTTCGGCTCCCTCCTGCAGCATTGGTTTAGTTGCCATGTTATTGACGTCCCAGTTTGATAGAGGTTATCAAAAGTGGCTCAATGGGTAATCTATTGACCAATGATGCACATTGCAATTCATAATGCATTTGTGCACAATGTGGTGATAAGAAATACATGCGGGAGCTTTTTGTCACTCCACTGCTGGATAAAGGCCTCCTCGTGTTGCACTGGTCATTGGGGTTTGTCAAAGTTAACCACAATGGGTAGTACCACATGGTGAACTGAGCAAAAATATGTACCATGCCAAAACCTGGGATTGAACCATGGACCTTTAGATCTTCAGTCTAACGCTCTCCCAACTGAGCGATTTCGGCTTCTTCCTGCAGCATTGGTTTAGTTGCCATGTTATTGACGTCCCAGTTTGATAGAGGTTATCAAAAGTGGCTCAATGGGTAATCTATTGACCAATGATGCACATGGCAATTCATAAAGCATCTGTGAACGATGCGGTGATAAGAAATGAATGCAGGAGCTTTTTGTCACTCTACTGCTGGATAAAGGCCTCCTCATGCTGCACTGGCCATTGGGGTTTGTCAAAGATAACCACAATGGGTAGTACTTGGTGAACTGAGCAAAAATATGTACCATGCCGAAACCCGGGATTGAACCAGGGACCTTTAGATCTTCAGTCTAACGCTCTCCCAACTGAGCTATTTCGGCTTCCTTCTGCCGCATTGGTTTAGTTGCCATGTTATTGGCGTCCCAGTTTGATAGAGGTTATCAAAAGTGGCTCAATGGGTAATCTATTGACCAATGATGCACATTGCAATTCATAAAGCATCTGTGAACGATGTGGTGATAAGAAATGAATGCAGGAGCTTTTTGTCACTCCACTGCTGGAAAAAGGCCTCCTCATGCTGCCCTGGTCATTGGGGTTTGTCAAAGACAACCACAATGGGGAGTATTTGGTGAACTGAGCAAACATATGTATCACGCCGAAACCCGGGATTGAACCAGGGACCTTTAGATCTTCAGTCTAACGCTCTCCCAACTGAGCTATTTCGGCTTCCTTCTGCCGCATTGGTTTAGTTGCCATGTTATTGACGTCCCAGTTTGATAGAGGTTATCAAAAGCGGCTCAATGGGTAATCTATTGACCAATGATGCACATTGCAATTCATAAAGCATCTGTGAACGATGTGGTGATAAGAAATGAATGCAGGAGCTTTTTGTCACTCCACTGCTGGAAAATGGCCTCCTCATGCTGCCATGGTCATTGGGGTTTGTCAAAGATAACCACAATGGGTAGTATTTGGTGAACTGAGCAAAATATGTACCATGCCGAAACCCGAGATTGAACCAGGGACCTTTAGATCTTCAGTCTAACGCTCTCCCAACTGAGCTATTTCGGCTTCCTCCTGCCGCATTGGTTTAGTTGCCATGTTATTGGCGTCCCAGTTTGATAGAGGTTATCAAAAGTGGCTCAATGGGTAATCTATTGACCAATGATGCACATTGCAATTCATAAAGCATCTGTGAACGATGTGGTGATAAGAAATGAATGCAGGAGCTTTTTGTCACTCCACTGCTGGATAAAGGCCTCCTCATGCTGCACTGGTCATTGGGGTTTGTCAAAGTTAACCACAATGGGTAGTTCCACTTGGTGAACTGAGCAAAAATATGCACCATGCCGAAACCCGGGATTGAACCAGGGACCTTTAGATCTTCAGTCTAACGCTCTCCCAACTGAGCTATTTCGGCTTCCTGCAGCATTGGTTTAGTTGCCATGTTATTGACGTCCCAGTTTGATAGAGGTTATCAAAAGTGGCTCAATGGGTAATCTATTGACCAATGATGCACATTGCAATTCATAATGCATTTGTGCACAATGTGGTGATAAGAAATTAATGCAAGAGTTTTTGTCACTCCACTGCTGGATGAAGGCCTCCTCATGCTGCACTGGTCATTGGGGTTTGTCAAAGTTAACATCAATGGGTAGTATTTGGTGAACTGAGCAAAATATGTACCGTGCCGAAACCCGAGATTGAACCAGGGACCTTTAGATCTTCAGTCTAACGCTCTCCCAACTGAGCTATTTCGGCTTCATCCTGCCGCATTGGTTTAGTTGCCATGTTATTGGCGTCCCAGTTTGATAGAGGTTATCAAAAGTGGCTCAATGGGTAATCTATTGACCAATGATGCACATTGCAATTCATAAAGCATCTGTGAACGATGTGGTGATAAGAAATGAATGCAGGAGCTTTTTGTCACTCCACTGCTGGAAAAAGGCCTCCTCATGCTGCCCTGGTCATTGGGGTTTGTCAAAGACAACCACAATGGGTAGTATTTGGTGAACTGAGCAAAAATAATAACCATGCCGCAACCCAGGATTGAACCAGGAACCTTTAGATCTTCAGTCTAACACTCTCCCAACTGCGCTATTTCGGCTTCCTACTGCAGCATTGGTTTAGTTGCCATGTTATTGACGTCGCAGTTTGATAGAGGTTATCAAAAGTGGCTCAATGGGTAATCTATTGACCAATGATGCACATTGCAATTCATAAAGCATCTGTGAACGATGCGGTGATAAGAAATGAATGCAGGAGCTTTTTGTCACTCTACTGCTGGATAAAGGCCTCCTCATGCTGCACTGGCCATTGGGGTTTGTCAAAGATAACCACAATGGGTAGTATTTGGTGAACTGAGCAAAAATATGTACCATGCCGAAACCCGGGATTGAACCAGGGACCTTTAGATCTTCAGTCTAACGCTCTCCCAACTGAGCTATTTCGGCTACCTGCAGCATTGGTTTAGTTGCCATGTTATTGACGTCCCAGTTTGATAGAGGTTATCAAAAGTGGCTCAATGGGTAATCTATTGACCAATGATGCACATTGCAATTCATAATGCATTTGTGCACAATGTGGTGATAAGAAATTAATGCAAGAGTTTTTGTCACTCCACTGCTGGATGAAGGCCTCCTCATGCTGCACTGGTCATTGGGGTTTGTCAAAGTTAACATCAATGGGTAGTACCACTTGGTGAACTGAGCAAAAACATGTACCATGCCGAACCCCGGGATTGAACCAGGGACCTTTAGATCTTCAGTCTAACGCTCTCCCAACTGAGCTATTTCGGCTCCCTCCTGCAGCATTGGTTTAGTTGCCATGTTATTGACGTCCCAGTTTGATAGAGGTTATCAAAAGTGGCTCAATGGGTAATCTATTGACCAATGATGCACATTGCAATTCATAATGCATTTGTGCACAATGTGGTGATAAGAAATACATGCGGGAGCTTTTTGTCACTCCACTGCTGGATAAAGGCCTCCTCGTGTTGCACTGGTCATTGGGGTTTGTCAAAGTTAACCACAATGGGTAGTACCACATGGTGAACTGAGCAAAAATATGTACCATGCCGAAACCTGGGATTGAACCAGGGACCTTTAGATCTTCAGTCTAACGCTCTCCCAACTGAGCGATTTCGGCTTCCTCCTGCAGCATTGGTTTAGTTGCCATGTTATTGACGTACCAGTTTGATAGAGGTTATCAAAAGTGGCTCAATGGGTAATCTATTGACCCATGATGCACATGGCAATTCATAAAGCATCTGTGAACGATGCGGTGATAAGAAATGAATGCAGGAGCTTTTTGTCACTCTACTGCTGGATAAAGGCCTCCTCATGCTGCACTGGCCATTGGGGTTTGTCAAAGATAACCACAATGGGTAGTACTTGGTGAACTGAGCAAAAATATGTACCATGCCGAAACCCGGGATTGAACCAGGGACCTTTAGATCTTCAGTCTAACGCTCTCCCAACTGAGCTATTTCGGCTTCCTTCTGCTGCATTGGTTTAGTTGCCATGTTATTGGCGTCCCAGTTTGATAGAGGTTATCAAAAGTGGCTCAATGGGTAATCTATTGACCAATGATGCACATTGCAATTCATAAAGCATCTGTGAACGATGTGGTGATAAGAAATGAATGCAGGAGCTTTTTGTCACTCCACTGCTGGAAAAAGGCCTCCTCATGCTGCCCTGGTCATTGGGGTTTGTCAAAGACAACCACAATGGGGAGTATTTGGTGAACTGAGCACACATATGTATCATGCCGAAACCCGGGATTGAACCAGGGGCCTTTAGATCTTCAGTCTAACGCTCTCCCAACTGAGCTATTTCGGCTTCCTTCTGCCGCATTGGTTTAGTTGCCATGTTATTGACGTCCCAGTTTGATAGAGGTTATCAAAAGCGGCTCAATGGGTAATCTATTGACCAATGATGCACATTGCAATTCATAAAGCATCTGTGAACGATGTGGTGATAAGAAATGAATGCAGGAGCTTTTTGTCACTCCACTGCTGGAAAAAGGCCTCCTCATGCTGCCCTGGTCATTGGGGTTTGTCAAAGACAACCACAATGGGGAGTATTTGGTGAACTGAGCACACATATGTATCATGCCGAAACCCGGGATCGAACCAGGGGCCTTTAGATCTTCAGTCTAACGCTCTCCCAACTGAGCTATTTCGGCTTCCTTCTGCCGCATTGGTTTAGTTGCCATGTTATTGACGTCCCAGTTTGATAGAGGTTATCAAAAGCGGCTCAATGGGTAATCTATTGACCAATGATGCACATTGCAATTCATAAAGCATCTGTGAACGATGTGGTGATAAGAAATGAATGCAGGAGCTTTTTGTCACTCCACTGCTGGAAAATGGCCTCCTCATGCTGCCATGGTCATTGGGGTTTGTCAAAGATAACCACAATGGGTAGTATTTGGTGAACTGAGCAAAATATGTACCATGCCGAAACCCGAGATTGAACCAGGGACCTTTAGATCTTCAGTCTAACGCTCTCCCAACTGAGCTATTTCGGCTTCCTCCTGCCGCATTGGTTTAGTTGCCATGTTATTGGCGTCCCAGTTTGATAGAGGTTATCAAAAGTGGCTCAATGGGTAATCTATTGACCAATGATGCACATTGCAATTCATAAAGCATCTGTGAACGATGTGGTGATAAGAAATGAATGCAGGAGCTTTTTGTCACTCCACTGCTGGATAAAGGCCTCCTCATGCTGCACTGGTCATTGGGGTTTGTCAAAGTTAACCACAATGGGTAGTTCCACTTGGTGAACTGAGCAAAAATATGCACCATGCCGAAACCCGGGATTGAACCAGGGACCTTTAGATCTTCAGTCTAACGCTCTCCCAACTGAGCTATTTCGGCTTCCTGCAGCATTAGTTTAGTTGCCATGTTATTGACGTCCCAGTTTGATAGAGGTTATCAAAAGTGGCTCAATGGGTAATCTATTGACCAATGATGCACATTGCAATTCATAATGCATTTGTGCACAATGTGGTGATAAGAAATTAATGCAAGAGTTTTTGTCACTCCACTGCTGGATGAAGGCCTCCTCATGCTGCACTGGTCATTGGGGTTTGTCAAAGTTAACATCAATGGGTAGTACCACTTGGTGAACTGAGCAAAAACATGTACCATGCCGAACCCCGGGATTGAACCAGGGACCTTTAGATCTTCAGTCTAACGCTCTCCCAACTGAGCTATTTCGGCTTCCTTCTGCCGCATTGGTTTAGTTGCCATGTTATTGGCGTCCCAGTTTGATAGAGGTTATCAAAAGTGGCTCAATGGGTAATCTATTGACCAATGATGCACATTGCAATTCATAAAGCATCTGTGAACGATGTGGTGATAAGAAATGAATGCAGGAGCTTTTTGTCACTCCACTGCTGGAAAAAGGCCTCCTCATGCTGCCCTGGTCATTGGGGTTTGTCAAAGACAACCACAATGGGGAGTATTTGGTGAACTGAGCAAACATATGTATCACGCCGAAACCCGGGATTGAACCAGGGACCTTTAGATCTTCAGTCTAACGCTCTCCCAACTGAGCTATTTCGGCTTCCTTCTGCCGCATTGGTTTAGTTGCCATGTTATTGACGTCCCAGTTTGATAGAGGTTATCAAAAGCGGCTCAATGGGTAATCTATTGACCAATGATGCACATTGCAATTCATAAAGCATCTGTGAACGATGTGGTGATAAGAAATGAATGCAGGAGCTTTTTGTCACTCCACTGCTGGAAAATGGCCTCCTCATGCTGCCATGGTCATTGGGGTTTGTCAAAGATAACCACAATGTGTAGTATTTGGTGAACTGAGCAAAATATGTACCATGCCGAAACCCGAGATTGAACCAGGGACCTTTAGATCTTCAGTCTAACGCTCTCCCAACTGAGCTATTTCGGCTTCCTCCTGCCGCATTGGTTTAGTTGCCATGTTATTGGCGTCCCAGTTTGATAGAGGTTATCAAAAATGGCTCAATGGGTAATCTATTGACCAATGATGCACATTGCAATTCATAAAGCATCTGTGAACGATGTGGTGATAAGAAATGAATGCAGGAGCTTTTTGTCACTCCACTGCTGGAAAATGGCCTCCTCATGCTGCACTGGTCATTGGGGTTTGTCAAAGTTAACATCAATGGGTAGTACCACTTGGTGAACTGAGCAAAAACATGTACCATGCCGAACCCCGGGATTGAACCAGGGACCTTTAGATCTTCAGTCTAACGCTCTCCCAACTGAGCTATTTCGGCTCCCTCCTGCAGCATTGGTTTAGTTGCCATGTTATTGACGTCCCAGTTTGATAGAGGTTATCAAAAGTGGCTCAATGGGTAATCTATTGACCAATGATGCACATTGCAATTCATAATGCATTTGTGCACAATGTGTTGATAAGAAATACATGCGGGAGCTTTTTGTCACTCCACTGCTGGATAAAGGCCTCCTCGTGTTGCACTGGTCATTGGGGTTTGTCAAAGTTAACCACAATGGATAGTACCACATGGTGAACTGAGCAAAAATATGTACCATGCCGAAACCTGGGATTGAACCAGGGACCTTTAGATCTTCAGTCTAACGCTCTCCCAACTGAGCGATTTCGGCTTCCTCCTGCAGCATTGGTTTAGTTGCCATGTTATTGACGTCCCAGTTTGATAGAGGTTATCAAAAGTGGCTCAATGGGTAATCTATTGACCCATGATGCACATGGCAATTCATAAAGCATCTGTGAACGATGCGGTGATAAGAAATGAATGCAGGAGCTTTTTGTCACTCTACTGCTGGATAAAGGCCTCCTCATGCTGCACTGGCCATTGGGGTTTGTCAAAGATAACCACAATGGGTAGTACTTGGTGAACTGAGCAAAAATATGTACCATGCCGAAACCCGGGATTGAACCAGGGACCTTTAGATCTTCAGTCTAACGCTCTCCCAACTGAGCTATTTCGGCTTCCTTCTGCCGCATTGGTTTAGTTGCCCTGTTATTGGCGTCCCAGTTTGATAGAGGTTATCAAAAGTGGCTCAATGGGTAATCTATTGACCAATGATGCACATTGCAATTCATAAAGCATCTGTGAACGATGTGGTGATAAGAAATGAATGCAGGAGCTTTTTGTCACTCCACTGCTGGAAAAAGGCCTCCTCATGCTGCCCTGGTCATTGGGGTTTGTCAAAGACAACCACAATGGGGAGTATTTGGTGAACTGAGCAAACATATGTATCATGCCGAAACCCGGGATTGAACCAGGGACCTTTAGATCTTCAGTCTAACGCTCTCCCAACTGAGCTATTTCGGCTTCCTTCTGCCGCATTGGTTTAGTTGCCATGTTATTGACGTCCCAGTTTGATAGAGGTTATCAAAAGCGGCTCAATGGGTAATCTATTGACCAATGATGCACATTGCAATTCATAAAGCATCTGTGAACGATGTGGTGATAAGAAATGAATGCAGGAGCTTTTTGACACTCCACTGCTGGAAAAAGGCCTCCTCATGCTGCCCTGGTCATTGGGGTTTGTCAAAGACAACCACAATGGGGAGTATTTGGTGAACTGAGCTAAAATATGTACCATGCCGAAACCCGGGACCTTTAGATCTTCAGTCTAACGCTCTCCCAACTGAGCTATTTCGACTTCCTCCTGCAGCTTTGGTTAAGTTGCCATGTTATTGACGTACCAGTTTCATAGAGGTTATCAAAAGTGGCTCAATGGGTAATCTATTGACCAATGATGCACATTGCAATTCATAAAGCATCTGTGAACGATGTGGTGATAAGAAATGAATGCAGGAGCTTTTTGTCACTCCACTGCTGGAAAAAGGCCTCCTCATGCTGTCCTGGTCATTGGGGTTTGTCAAAGACAACCACAATGGGGAGTATTTGGTGAACTGAGCAAACATATGTATCACGCCGAAACCCGGGATTGAACCAGGGACCTTTAGATCTTCAGTCTAACGCTCTCCCAACTGAGCTATTTCGGCTTCCTTCTGCCGCATTGGTTTAGTTGCCATGTTATTGACGTCCCAGTTTGATAGAGGTTATCAAAAGTGGCTCAATGGGTAATCTATTGACCAATGATGCACATTGCAATTCATAAAGCATCTGTGAACGATGTGGTGATAAGAAATGAATGCAGGAGCTTTTTGTCACTCCACTGCTGGATAAAGGCCTCCTCATGCTTCACTGGTCATTGGGGTTTGTCAAAGTTAACCACAATGGGTAGTTCCACTTGGTGAACTGAGCAAAAATATGCACCATGCCGAAACGCGGGATTGAACCAGGGACCTTTAGATCTTCAGTCTAACGCTCTCCCAACTGAGCTATTTCGGCTTCCTCCTGCCGAATTGGTTTAGTTGCCATGTTATTGACGTCCCAGTTTGATAGAGGTTATCAAAAGTGGCTCAATGGGTAATCTATTGACCAATGATGCACATTGCAATTCATGAAGCATCTGTGAACGATGTGGTGATAAATGAATGCAGGAGCTTTTTGTCACTCCACTGTTGGATAAAGGCCTCCTCATGCTGCCCTGGTCATAGGGGTTTGTCAAAGATAACCACAATGGGTAGTATTTGGTGAACTGAGCAAAATATGTACCATGCCGACACCCGGGATTGAACCAGGGACCTTTAGATCTTCAGTCTAACGCTCTCCCAACTGAGCTATTTCAGCTTCCTGCTGCCGCATTGGTTTACTTGCCATGTTATTGACGTCCCAGTTTGATAGAGGTTATCAAAAGTGGCTCAATGGGTAATCTATTGACCAATGATGCACATTGCAATTCATAAAGCATCTGTGAACGATGTGGTGATAAGAAATGAATGCAGGAGCTTTTTGTCACTCCACTGCTGGAAAAAGGCCTCCTCATGCTGCCCTGGTCATTGGGGTTTGTCAAAGATAACAACAATGGGTAGTATTTGGTGAACTGAGCAAAATATGTACCATGCCGAAACACGGGAGTGAACCAGGGACCTTTAGATCTTCAGTCTAACGCTCTCCCAACTGAGCTATTTCGGCTTCCTTCTGCCGCATTGGTTTAGTTGCCATGTTATTGACGTCCCAGTTTGATAGAGGTTATCAAAAGCGGCTCAATGGGTAATCTATTGACCAATGATGCACATTGCAATTCATAAAGCATCTGTGAACGATGTGGTGATAAGAAATGAATGCAGGAGCTTTTTGTCACTCCACTGCTGGAAAATGGCCTCCTCATGCTGCCATGGTCATTGGGGTTTGTCAAAGATAACCACAATGGGTAGTATTTGGTGAACTGAGCAAAATATGTACCATGCCGGAACCCGAGATTGAACCAGGGACCTGTAGATCTTCAGTCTAACGCTCTCCCAACTGAGCTATTTCGGCTTCCTCCTGCCGCATTGGTTTAGTTGCCATGTTATTGGCGTCCCAGTTTGATAGAGGTTATCAAAAGTGGCTCAATGGGTAATCTATTGACCAATGATGCACATTGCAATTCATAAAGCATCTGTGAACGATGTGGTGATAAGAAATGAATGCAGGAGCTTTTTGTCACTCCACTGCTGGATAAAGGCCTCCTCATGCTGCACTGGTCATTGGGGTTTGTCAAAGTTAACCACAATGGGTAGTTCCACTTGGTGAACTGAGCAAAAATATGCACCATGCCGAAACCCGGGATTGAACCAGGGACCTTTAGATCTTCAGTCTAACGCTCTCCCAACTGAGCTATTTCGGCTTCCTGCAGCATTAGTTTAGTTGCCATGTTATTGACGTCCCAGTTTGATCGAGGTTATCAAAAGTGGCTCAATGGGTAATCCATTGACCAATGATGCACATTGCAATTCATAATGCATTTGTGCACAATGTGGTGATAAGAAATTAATGCAAGAGTTTTTGTCACTCCACTGCTAGATGAAGGCCTCCTCATGCTGCACTGGTCATTGGGGTTTGTCAAAGTTAACATCAATGGGTAGTACCACTTGGTGAACTGAGCAAAAACATGTACCATGCCGAACCCCGGGATTGAACCAGGGACCTTTAGATCTTCAGTCTAACGCTCTCCCAACTGAGAGATTTCGGCTTCCTCCTGCAGCATTGGTTTAGTTGCCATGTTATTGACGTCCCAGTTTGATAGAGGTTATCAAAAGTGGCTCAATGGGTAATCTATTGACCAATGATGCACATGGCAATTCATAAAGCATCTGTGAACGATGCGGTGATAAGAAATGAATGCAGGAGCTTTTTGTCACTCTACTGCTGGATAAAGGCCTCCTCATGCTGCACTGGCCATTGGGGTTTGTCAAAGATAACCACAATGGGTAGTACTTGGTGAACTGAGCAAACATATGTATCACGCCGAAACCCGGGATTGAACCAGGGACCTTTAGATCTTCAGTCTAACGCTCTCCCAACTGAGCTATTTCGGCTTCCTTCTGCCGCATTGGTTTAGTTGCCATGTTATTGACGTCCCAGTTTGATAGAGGTTATCAAAAGCGGCTCAATGGGTAATCTATTGACCAATGATGCACATTGCAATTCATAAAGCATCTGTGAACGATGTGGTGATAAGAAATGAATGCAGGAGCTTTTTGTCACTCTACTGCTGGATAAAGGCCTCCTCATGCTGCACTGGCCATTGGGGTTTGTCAAAGATAACCACAATGGGTAGTACTTGGTGAACTGAGCAAAAATATGTACCATGCCGAAACCCGAGATTGAACCAGGGACCTTTAGATCTTCAGTCTAACGCTCTCCCAACTGAGCTATTTCGGCTTCCTCCTGCCGCATTGGTTTAGTTGCCATGTTATTGGCGTCCCAGTTTGATAGAGGTTATCAAAAGTGGCTCAATGGGTAATCTATTGACCAATGATGCACATTGCAATTCATAAAGCATCTGTGAACGATGTGGTGATAAGAAATGAATGCAGGAGCTTTTTGTCACTCCACTGCTGGAAAAAGGCCTCCTCATGCTGCCCTGGTCATTGGGGTTTGTCAAAGACAACCACAATGGGTAGTATTTGGTGAACTGAGCAAAAATAATAACCATGCCGAAACCCAGGATTGAACCAGGAACCTTTAGATCTTCAGTCTAACGCTCTCCCAACTGCGCTATTTCGGCTTCCTACTGCAGCATTGGTTTAGTTGCCATGTTATTGACGTCGCAGTTTGATAGAGGTTATCAAAAGTGGCTCAATGGGTAATCTATTGACCAATGATGCACATTGCAATTCATAAAGCATCTGTGAACGATGCGGTGATAAGAAATGAATGCAGGAGCTTTTTGTCACTCTACTGCTGGATAAAGGCCTCCTCATGCTGCACTGGCCATTGGGGTTTGTCAAAGATAACCACAATGGGTAGTATTTGGTGAACTGAGCAAAAATATGTACCATGCCGAAACCCGGGATTGAACCAGGGACCTTTAGATCTTCAGTCTAACGCTCTCCCAACTGAGCTATTTCGGCGTCCTCCTGCCGCATTGGTTTAGTTGCCATGTTATTGACGTCCCAGTTTGATAGAGGTTATCAAAAGTGGCTCAATGGGTAATCTATTGACCAATGATGCACATTGCAATTCATAAAGCATCTGTGAACGATGTGGTGATGAGAAATGAATGCAGGAGCTTTTTGTCACTCCACTGCTGGATAAAGGCCTCCTCATGCTGCACTGGTCATTGGGGTTTGTCAAAGTTAACCACAATGGGTAGTTCCACTTGGTGAACTGAGCAAAAATATGCACCATGCCGAAACCCGGGATTGAACCAGGGACCTTTAGATCTTCAGTCTAACGCTCTCCCAACTGAGCTATTTCGGCTTCCTGCAGCATTGGTTTAGTTGCCATGTTATTGACGTCCCAGTTTGATAGAGGTTATCAAAAGTGGCTCAATGGGTAATCTATTGACCAATGATGCACATTGCAATTCATAATGCATTTGTGCACAATGTGGTGATAAGAAATTAATGCAAGAGTTTTTGTCACTCCACTGCTGGATGAAGGCCTCCTCATGCTGCACTGGTCATTGGGGTTTGTCAAAGTTAACATCAATGGGTAGTACCACTTGGTGAACTGAGCAAAAACATGTACCATGCCGAACCCCGGGATTGAACCAGGGACCTTTAGATCTTCAGTCTAACGCTCTCCCAACTGAGCTATTTCGGCTCCCTCCTGCAGCATTGGTTTAGTTGCCATGTTATTGACGTCCCAGTTTGATAGAGGTTATCAAAAGTGGCTCAATGGGTAATCTATTGACCAATGATGCACATTGCAATTCATAATGCATTTGTGCACAATGTGGTGATAAGAAATACATGCGGGAGCTTTTTGTCACTCCACTGCTGGATAAAGGCCTCCTCGTGTTGCACTGGTCATTGGGGTTTGTCAAAGTTAACCACAATGGGTAGTACCACATGGTGAACTGAGCAAAAATATGTACCATGCCGAAACCTGGGATTGAACCAGGGACCTTTAGATCTTCAGTCTAACGCTCTCCCAACTGAGCGATTTCGGCTTCCTCCGGCAGCATTGGTTTAGTTGCCATGTTATTGACGTCCCAGTTTGATAGAGGTTATCAAAAGTGGCTCAATGGGTAATCTATTGACCCATGATGCACATGGCAATTCATAAAGCATCTGTGAACGATGCGGTGATAAGAAATGAATGCAGGAGCTTTTTGTCACTCTACTGCTGGATAAAGGCCTCCTCATGCTGCACTGGCCATTGGGGTTTGTCAAAGATAACCACAATGGGTAGTACTTGGTGAACTGAGCAAAAATATGTACCATGCCGAAACCCGGGATTGAACCAGGGACCTTTAGATCTTCAGTCTAACGCTCTCCCAACTGAGCTATTTCGGCTTCCTTCTGCCGCATTGGTTTAGTTGCCATGTTATTGGCGTCCCAGTTTGATAGAGGTTATCAAAAGTGGCTCAATGGGTAATCTATTGACCAATGATGCACATTGCAATTCATAAAGCATCTGTGAACGATGTGGTGATAAGAAATGAATGCAGGAGCTTTTTGTCACTCCACTGCTGGAAAAAGGCCTCCTCATGCTGCCCTGGTCATTGGGGTTTGTCAAAGACAACCACAATGGGGAGTATTTGGTGAACTGAGCAAACATATGTATCATGCCGAAACCCGGGATTGAACCAGGGACCTTTAGATCTTCAGTCTAACGCTCTCCCAACTGAGCTATTTCGGCTTCCTTCTGCCGCATTGGTTTAGTTGCCATGTTATTGGCGTCCCAGTTTGATAGAGGTTATCAAAAGTGGCTCAATGGGTAATCTATTGACCAATGATGCACATTGCAATTCATAAAGCATCTGTGAACGATGTGGTGATAAGAAATGAATGCAGGAGCTTTTTGTCACTCCACTGCTGGATAAAGGCCTCCTCATGCTGCCCTGGTCATTGGGGTTTGTCAAAGACAACCACAATGGGGAGTATTTGGTGAACTGAGCAAACATATGTATCATGCCGAAACCCGGGATTGAACCAGGGACCTTTAGATCTTCAGTCTAACGCTCTCCCAACTGAGCTATTTCGGCTTCCTTCTGCCGCATTGGTTTAGTTGCCATGTTATTGACGTCCCAGTTTGATAGAGGTTATCAAAAGCGGCTCAATGGGTAATCTATTGACCAATGATGCACATTGCAATTCATAAAGCATCTGTGAACGATGTGGTGATAAGAAATGAATGCAGGAGCTTTTTGACACTCCACTGCTGGAAAAAGGCCTCCTCATGCTGCCCTGGTCATTGGGGTTTGTCAAAGACAACCACAATGGGGAGTATTTGGTGAACTGAGCAAAAATATGTACCATGCCGAAACCCGGGACCTTTAGATCTTCAGTCTAACGCTCTCCCAACTGAGCTATTTCGACTTCCTCCTGCAGCTTTGGTTAAGTTGCCATGTTATTGACGTACCAGTTTCATAGAGGTTATCAAAAGGGGCTCAATGGGTAATCTATTGACCAATGATGCACATTTCAATTCATAAAGCATCTGTGAACGATGTGGTGATAAGAAATGAATGCAGGAGCTTTTTGTCACTCCACTGCTGGAAAAAGGCCTCCTCATGCTGCCCTGGTCATTGGGGTTTGTCAAAGACAACCACAATGGGGAGTATTTGGTGAACTGAGCAAACATATGTATCACGCCAAAACCCGGGATTGAACCAGGGACCTTTAGATCTTCAGTCTAACGCTCTCCCAACTGAGCTATTTCGGCTTCCTTCTGCCGCATTGGTTTAGTTGCCATGTTATTGACGTCCCAGTTTTATAGAGGTTATCAAAAGTGGCTCAATGGGTAATCTATTGACCAATGATGCACATTGCAATTCATAAAGCATCTGTGAACGATGTGGTGATAAGAAATGAATGCAGGAGCTTTTTAACACTCCACTGCTGGATAAAGGCCTCCTCATGCTTTACTGGTCATTGGGGTTTGTCAAAGTTAACCACAATGGGTAGTTCCACTTGGTGAACTGAGCAAAAATATGCACCATGCCGAAACCCGGGATTGAACCAGGGACCTTTAGATCTTCAGTCTAACGCTCTCCCAACTGAGCTATTTCGGCTTCCTCCTGCCGAATTGGTTTAGTTGCCATGTTATTGACGTCCCAGTTTGATAGAGGTTATCAAAAGTGGCTCAATGGGTAATCTATTGACCAATGATGCACATTGCAATTCATGAAGCATCTGTGAACGATGTGGTGATAAGAAATGAATGCAGGAGCTTTTTGTCACTCCACTGCTGGAAAAAGGCCTCCTCATGCTGCCCTGGTCATTGGGGTTTGTCAAAGATAACCACAATGGGGAGTATTTGGTGAACTGAGCAAACATATGTATCACGCCGAAACCCGGGATTGAACCATGGACCTTTAGATCTTCAGTCTAACGCTCTCCCAACTGAGCTATTTCGGCTTCCTCCTGCCGCATTGGTTTAGTTGCCATGTTATTGGCGTCCCAGTTTGATAGAGGTTATCAAAAGTTGCTCAATGGGTAATCTATTGACCAATGATGCACATTGCAATTCATAAAGCATCTGTGAACGATGTGGTGATAAGAAATGAATGCAGGAGCTTTTTGTCACTCCACTGCTGGAAAAAGGCCTCCTCATGCTGCCCTGGTCATTGGGGTTTGTCAAAGACAACCACAATGGGTAGTATTTGGTGAACTGAGCAAAAATAATAACCATGCCGAAACCCAGGATTGAACCAGGAACCTTTAGATCTTCAGTCTAACGCTCTCCCATCTGCGCTATTTCGGCTTCCTACTGCAGCATTGGTTTAGTTGCCATGTTATTGACGTCGCAGTTTGATAGAGGTTATCAAAAGTGGCTCAATGGGTAATCTATTGACCAATGATGCACATTGCAATTCATAAAACATCTGTGAACGATGCGGTGATAAGAAATGAATGCAGGAGCTTTTTGTCACTCTACTGCTGGATAAAGGCCTCCTCATGCTGCACTGGCCATTGGGGTTTGTCAAAGATAACCACAATGGGTAGTATTTGGTGAACTGAGCAAAAATATGTACCATGCCGAAACCCGGGATTGAACCAGGGACCTTTAGATCTTCAGTCTAACGCTCTCCCAACTGAGCTATTTCGGCGTCCTCCTGCCGCATTGGTTTAGTTGCCATGTTATTGACGTCCCAGTTTGATAGAGGTTATCAAAAGTGGCTCAATGGGTAATCTATTGACCAATGATGCACATTGCAATTCATAAAGCATCTGTGAACGATGTGGTGATAAGAAATGAATGCAGGAGCTTTTTGTCACTCCACTGCTGGATAAAGGCCTCCTCATGCTGCACTGGTCATTGGGGTTTGTCAAAGTTAACCACAATGGGTAGTTCCACTTGGTGAACTGAGCAAAAATATGCACCATGCCGAAACCCGGGATTGAACCAGGGACCTTTAGATCTTCAGTCTAACGCTCTCCCAACTGAGCTATTTCGGCTTCCTGCAGCATTGGTTTAGTTGCCATGTTATTGACGTCCCAGTTTGATAGAGGTTATCAAAAGTGGCTCAATGGGTAATCTATTGACCAATGATGCACATTGCAATTCATAATGCATTTGTGCACAATGTGGTGATAAGAAATTAATGCAAGAGTTTTTGTCACTCCACTGCTGGATGAAGGCCTCCTCATGCTGCACTGGTCATTGGGGTTTGTCAAAGTTAACATCAATGGGTAGTACCACTTGGTGAACTGAGCAAAAACATGTACCATGCCGAACCCCGGGATTGAACCAGGGACCTTTAGATCTTCAGTCTAACGCTCTCCCAGCTGAGCTATTTCGGCTCCCTCCTGCAGCATTGGTTTAGTTGCCATGTTATTGACGTCCCAGTTTGATAGAGGTTATCAAAAGTGGCTCAATGGGTAATCTAATGACCAATGATGCACATTGCAATTCATAATGCATTTGTGCACAATGTGGTGATAAGAAATACATGCGGGAGCTTTTTGTCACTCCACTGCTGGATAAAGGCCTCCTCGTGTTGCACTGGTCATTGGGGTTTGTCAAAGTTAACCACAATGGGTAGTACCACATGGTGAACTGAGCAAAAATATGTACCATGCCGAAACCTGGGATTGAACCAGGGACCTTTAGATCTTCAGTCTAACGCTCTCCCAACTGAGCGATTTCGGCTTCCTCCTGCAGCATTGGTTTAGTTGCCATGTTATTGACGTCCCAGTTTGATAGAGGTTATCAAAAGTGGCTCAATGGGTAATCTATTGACCCATGATGCACATGGCAATTCATAAAGCATCTGTGAACGATGCGGTGATAAGAAATGAATGCAGGAGCTTTTTGTCACTCTACTGCTGGATAAAGGCCTCCTCATGCTGCACTGGCCATTGGGGTTTGTCAAAGATAACCACAATGGGTAGTACTTGGTGAACTGAGCAAAAATATGTACCATGCCGAAACCCGGGATTGAACCAGGGACCTTTAGATCTTCAGTCTAACGCTCTCCCAACTGAGCTATTTCGGCTTCCTTCTGCCGCATTGGTTTAGTTGCCATGTTATTGGCGTCCCAGTTTGATAGAGGTTATCAAAAGTGGCTCAATGGGTAATCTATTGACCAATGATGCACATTGCAATTCATAAAGCATCTGTGAACGATGTGGTGATAAGAAATGAATGCAGGAGCTTTTTGTCACTCCACTGCTGGAAAAAGGCCTCCTCATGCTGCCCTGGTCATTAGGGTTTGTCAAAGACAACCACAATGGGGAGTATTTGGTGAACTGAGCAAACATATGTTTCATGCCGAAACCCGGGATTGAACCAGAGACCTTTAGATCTTCAGTCTAACGCTCTCCCAACTGAGCTATTTCGGCTTCCTTCTGCCGCATTGGTTTAGTTGCCATGTTATTGACGTCCCAGTTTGATAGAGGTTATCAAAAGCGGCTCAATGGGTAATCTATTGACCAATGATGCACATTGCAATTCATAAAGCATCTGTGAACGATGTGGTGATAAGAAATGAATGCAGGAGCTTTTTGACACTCCACTGCTGGAAAAAGGCCTCCTCATGCTGCCCTGGTCATTGGGGTTTGTCAAAGACAACCACAATGGGGAGTATTTGGTGAACTGAGCAAAAATATGTACCATGCCGAAACCCGGGACCTTTAGATCTTCAGTCTAACGCTCTCCCAACTGAGCTATTTCGACTTCCTCCTGCAGCTTTGGTTAAGTTGCCATGTTATTGACGTACCAGTTTCATAGAGGTTATCAAAAGGGGCTCAATGGGTAATCTATTGACCAATGTTGCACATTGCAATTCATAAAGCATCTGTGAACGATGTGGTGATAAGAAATGAATGCAGGAGCTTTTTGTCACTCCACTGCTGGAAAAAGGCCTCCTCATGCTGCCCTGGTCATTGGGGTTTGTCAAAGACAACCACAATGGGGAGTATTTGGTGAACTGAGCAAACATATGTATCACGCCGAAACCCGGGATTGAACCAGGGACCTTTAGATCTTCAGTCTAACGCTCTCCCAACTGAGCTATTTCGGCTTCCTTCTGCCGCATTGGTTTAGTTGCCATGTTATTGACGTCCCAGTTTGATAGAGGTTATCAAAAGTGGCTCAATGGGTAATCTATTGACCAATGATGCACATTGCAATTCATAAAGCATCTGTGAACGATGTGGTGATAAGAAATGAATGCAGGAGCTTTTTGTCACTCCACTGCTGGATAAAGGCCTCCTCATGCTTCACTGGTCATTGGGGTTTGTCAAAGTTAACCACAATGGGTAGTTCCACATGGTGAACTGAGCAAAAATATGCACCATGCCGAAACCCGGGATTGAACCAGGGACCTTTAGATCTTCAGTCTAACGCTCTCCCAACTGAGCTATTTCGGCTTCCTCCTGCCGAATTGGTTTAGTTGCCATGTTATTGACGTCCCAGTTTGATAGAGGTTATCAAAAGTGGCTCAATGGGTAATCTATTGACCAATGATGCACATTGCAATTCATGAAGCATCTGTGAACGATGTGGTGATAAGAAATGAATGCAGGAGCTTTTTGTCACTCCACTGTTGGATAAAGGCCTCCTCATGCTGCCCTGGTCATAGGGGTTTGTCAAAGATAACCACAATGGGTAGTATTTGGTGAACTGAGCAAAATATGTACCATGCCGACACCCGGGATTGAACCAGGGACCTTTAGATCTTCAGTCTAACGCTCTCCCAACTGAGCTATTTCGGCGTCCTCCTGCCGCATTGGTTTAGTTGCCATGTTATTGACGTCCCAGTTTGATAGAGGTTATCAAAAGCGGCTCAATGGGTAATCTATTGACCAATGATGCACATTGCAATTCATAAAGCATCTGTGAACGATGTGGTGATAAGAAATGAATGCAGGAGCTTTTTGTCACTCCACTGCTGGATAAAGGCCTGCTCATGCTGCACTGGTCATTGGGGTTTGTCAAAGTTAACCACAATGGGTAGTTCCACTTGGTGAACTGAGCAAAAATATGCACCATGCCGAAACCCGGGATTGAACCAGGGACCTTTAGATCTTCAGTCTAACGCTCTCCCAACTGAGCTATTTCGGCTTCCTGCAGAACTGGTTTAGTTGCCATGTTATTGACGTCCCAGTTTGATAGAGGTTATCAAAAGTGGCTCAATGGGTAATCTATTGACCAATGATGCACATTGCAATTCATAATGCATTTGTGCACAATGTGGTGATAAGAAATTAATGCAAGAGTTTTTGTCACTCCACTGCTGGATGAAGGCCTCCTCATGCTGCACTGGTCATTGGGGTTTGTCAAAGTTAACATCAATGGGTAGTACCACTTGGTGAACTGAGCAAAAACATGTACCATGCCGAACCCCGGGATTGAACCAGGGACCTTTAGATCTTCAGTCTAACGCTCTCCCAACTGAGCTATTTCGGCTCCCTCCTGCAGCATTGGTTTAGTTGCCATGTTATTGACGTCCCAGTTTGATAGAGGTTATCAAAAGTGGCTCAATGGGTAATCTAATGACCAATGATGCACATTGCAATTCATAATGCATTTGTGCACAATGTGGTGATAAGAAATACATGCGGGAGCTTTTTGTCACTCCACTGCTGGATAAAGGCCTCCTCGTGTTGCACTGGTCATTGGGGTTTGTCAAAGTTAACCACAATGGGTAGTACCACATGGTGAACTGAGCAAAAATATGTACCATGCCGAAACCTGGGATTGAACCAGGGACCTTTAGATCTTCAGTCTAACGCTCTCCCAACTGAGCGATTTCGGCTTCCTCCTGCAGCATTGGTTTAGTTGCCATGTTATTGACGTCCCAGTTTGATAGAGGTTATCAAAAGTGGCTCAATGGGTAATCTATTGACCCATGATGCACATGGCAATTCATAAAGCATCTGTGAACGATGCGGTGATAAGAAATGAATGCAGGAGCTTTTTGTCACTCTACTGCTGGATAAAGGCCTCCTCATGCTGCACTGGCCATTGGGGTTTGTCAAAGATAACCACAATGGGTAGTACTTGGTGAACTGAGCAAAAATATGTACCATGCCGAAACCCGGGATTGAACCAGGGACCTTTAGATCTTCAGTCTAACGCTCTCCCAACTGAGCTATTTCGGCTTCCTTCTGCCGCATTGGTTTAGTTGCCATGTTATTGGCGTCCCAGTTTGATAGAGGTTATCAAAAGTGGCTCAATGGGTAATCTATTGACCAATGATGCACATTGCAATTCATAAAGCATCTGTGAACGATGTGGTGATAAGAAATGAATGCAGGAGCTTTTTGTCACTCCACTGCTGGAAAAAGGCCTCCACATGCTGCCCTGGTCATTAGGGTTTGTCAAAGACAAACACAATGGGGAGTATTTGGTGAACTGAGCAAACATATGTATCATGCCGAAACCCGGGATTGAACCAGGGACCTTTAGATCTTCAGTCTAACGCTCTCCCAACTGAGCTATTTCGGCTTCCTTCTGCCGCATTGGTTTAGTTGCCATGTTATTGACGTCCCAGTTTGATAGAGGTTATCAAAAGCGGCTCAATGGGTAATCTATTGACCAATGATGCACATTGCAATTCATAAAGCATCTGTGAACGATGTGGTGATAAGAAATGAATGCAGGAGCTTTTTGACACTCCACTGCTGGAAAAAGGCCTCCTCATGCTGCCCTGGTCATTGGGGTTTGTCAAAGACAACCACAATGGGGAGTATTTGGTGAACTGAGCAAAAATATGTACCATGCCGAAACCCGGGACCTTTAGATCTTCAGTCTAACGCTCTCCCAACTGAGCTATTTCGACTTCCTCCTGCAGCTTTGGTTAAGTTGCCATGTTATTGACGTACCAGTTTCATAGAGGTTATCAAAAGGGGCTCAATGGGTAATCTATTGACCAATGTTGCACATTGCAATTCATAAAGCATCTGTGAACGATGTGGTGATAAGAAATGAATGCAGGAGCTTTTTGTCACTCCACTGCTGGAAAAAGGCCTCCTCATGCTGCCCTGGTCATTGGGGTTTGTCAAAGACAACCACAATGGGGAGTATTTGGTGAACTGAGCAAACATATGTATCACGCCGAAACCCGGGATTGAACCAGGGACCTTTAGATCTTCAGTCTAACGCTCTCCCAACTGAGCTATTTCGGCTTCCTTCTGCCGCATTGGTTTAGTTGCCATGTTATTGACGTCCCAGTTTGATAGAGGTTATCAAAAGTGGCTCAATGGGTAATCTATTGACCAATGATGCACATTGCAATTCATAAAGCATCTGTGAACGATGTGGTGATAAGAAATGAATGCAGGAGCTTTTTGTCACTCCACTGCTGGATAAAGGCCTCCTCATGCTTCACTGGTCATTGGGGTTTGTCAAAGTTAACCACAATGGGTAGTTCTACTTGGTGAACTGAGCAAAAATATGCACCATGCCGAAACCCGGGATTGAACCAGGGACCTTTAGATCTTCAGTCTAACGCTCTCCCAACTGAGCTATTTCGGCTTCCTCCTGCCGAATTGGTTTAGTTGCCATGTTATTGACGTCCCAGTTTGATAGAGGTTATCAAAAGTGGCTCAATGGGTAATCTATTGACCAATGATGCACATTGCAATTCATGAAGCATCTGTGAACGATGTGGTGATAAGAAATGAATGCAGGAGCTTTTTGTCACTCCACTGTTGGATAAAGGCCTCCTCATGCTGCCCTGGTCATAGGGGTTTGTCAAAGATAACCACAATTGGTAGTATTTGGTGAACTGAGCAAAATATGTACCATGCCGACACCCGGGATTGAACCAGGGACCTTTAGATCTTCAGTCTAACGCTCTCCCAACTGAGCTATTTCGGCGTCCTCCTGCCGCATTGGTTTAGTTGCCATGTTATTGACGTCCCAGTTTGATAGAGGTTATCAAAAGTGGCTCAATGGGTAATCTATTGACCAATGATGCACATTGCAATTCATAAAGCATCTGTGAACGATGTGGTGATAAGAAATGAATGCAGGAGCTTTTTGTCACTCCACTGCTGGATAAAGGCCTGCTCATGCTGCACTGGTCATTGGGGTTTGTCAAAGTTAACCACAATGGGTAGTTCCACTTGGTGAACTGAGCAAAAATATGCACCATGCCGAAACCCGGGATTGAACCAGGGACCTTTAGATCTTCAGTCTAACGCTCTCCCAACTGAGCTATTTCGGCTTCCTGCAGAACTGGTTTAGTTGCCATGTTATTGACGTCCCAGTTTGATAGAGGTTATCAAAAGTGGCTCAATGGGTAATCTATTGACCAATGATGCACATTGCAATTCATAATGCATTTGTGCACAATGTGGTGATAAGAAATTAATGCAAGAGTTTTTGTCACTCCACTGCTGGATGAAGGCCTCCTCATGCTGCACTGGTCATTGGGGTTTGTCAAAGTTAACATCAATGGGTAGTACCACTTGGTGAACTGAGCAAAAACATGTACCATGCCGAACCCCGGGATTGAACCAGGGACCTTTAGATCTTCAGTCTAACGCTCTCCCAACTGAGCTATTTCGGCTCCCTCCTGCAGCATTGGTTTAGTTGCCATGTTATTGACGTCCCAGTTTGATAGAGGTTATCAAAAGTGGCTCAATGGGTAATCTAATGACCAATGATGCACATTGCAATTCATAATGCATTTGTGCACAATGTGGTGATAAGAAATACATGCGGGAGCTTTTTGTCACTCCACTGCTGGATAAAGGCCTCCTCGTGTTGCACTGGTCATTGGGGTTTGTCAAAGTTAACCACAATGGGTAGTACCACATGGTGAACTGAGCAAAAATATGTACCATGCCGAAACCTGGGATTGAACCAGGGACCTTTAGATCTTCAGTCTAACGCTCTCCCAACTGAGCGATTTCGGCTTCCTCCTGCAGCATTGGTTTAGTTGCCATGTTATTGACGTCCCAGTTTGATAGAGGTTATCAAAAGTGGCTCAATGGGTAATCTATTGACCCATGATGCACATGGCAATTCATAAAGCATCTGTGAACGATGCGGTGATAAGAAATGAATGCAGGAGCTTTTTGTCACTCTACTGCTGGATAAAGGCCTCCTCATGCTGCACTGGCCATTGGGGTTTGTCAAAGATAACCACAATGGGTAGTACTTGGTGAACTGAGCAAAAATATGTACCATGCCGAAACCCGGGATTGAACCAGGGACCTTTAGATCTTCAGTCTAACGCTCTCCCAACTGAGCTATTTCGGCTTCCTTCTGCCGCATTGGTTTAGTTGCCATGTTATTGACGTCCCAGTTTGATAGAGGTTATCAAAAGCGGCTCAATGGGTAATCTATTGACCAATGATGCACATTGCAATTCATAAAGCATCTGTGAACGATGTGGTGATAAGAAATGAATGCAGGAGCTTTTTGACACTCCACTGCTGGAAAAAGGCCTCCTCATGCTGCCCTGGTCATTGGGGTTTGTCAAAGACAACCACAATGGGGAGTATTTGGTGAACTGAGCAAAAATATGTACCATGCCGAAACCCGGGACCTTTAGATCTTCAGTCTAACGCTCTCCCAACTGAGCTATTTCGACTTCCTCCTGCAGCTTTGGTTAAGTTGCCATGTTATTGACGTACCAGTTTCATAGAGGTTATCAAAAGGGGCTCAATGGGTAATCTATTGACCAATGTTGCACATTGCAATTCATAAAGCATCTGTGAACGATGTGGTGATAAGAAATGAATGCAGGAGCTTTTTGTCACTCCACTGCTGGAAAAAGGCCTCCTCATGCTGCCCTGGTCATTGGGGTTTGTCAAAGACAACCACAATAGGGAGTATTTGGTGAACTGAGCAAACATATGTATCACGCCGAAACCCGGGATTGAACCAGGGACCTTTAGATCTTCAGTCTAACGCTCTCCCAACTGAGCTATTTCGGCTTCCTTCTGCCGCATTGGTTTAGTTGCCATGTTATTGACGTCCCAGTTTGATAGAGGTTATCAAAAGTGGCTCAATGGGTAATCTATTGACCAATGATGCACATTGCAATTCATAAAGCATCTGTGAACGATGTGGTGATAAGAAATGAATGCAGGAGCTTTTTGTCACTCCACTGCTGGATAAAGGCCTCCTCATGCTTCACTGGTCATTGGGGTTTGTCAAAGTTAACCACAATGGGTAGTTCCACTTGGTGAACTGAGCAAAAATATGCACCATGCCGAAACCCGGGATTGAACCAGGGACCTTTAGATCTTCAGTCTAACGCTCTCCCAACTGAGCTATTTCGGCTTCCTCCTGCCGAATTGGTTTAGTTGCCATGTTATTGACGTCCCAGTTTGATAGAGGTTATCAAAAGTGGCTCAATGGGTAATCTATTGACCAATGATGCACATTGCAATTCATGAAGCATCTGTGAACGATGTGGTGATAAGAAATGAATGCAGGAGCTTTTTGTCACTCCACTGTTGGATAAAGGCCTCCTCATGCTGCCCTGGTCATAGGGGTTTGTCAAAGATAACCACAATGGGTAGTATTTGGTGAACTGAGCAAAATATGTACCATGCCGACACCCGGGATTGAACCAGGGACCTTTAGATCTTCAGTCTAACGCTCTCCCAACTGAGCTATTTCGGCGTCCTCCTGCCGCATTGGTTTAGTTGCCATGTTATTGACGTCCCAGTTTGATAGAGGTTATCAAAAGTGGCTCAATGGGTAATCTATTGACCAATGATGCACATTGCAATTCATAAAGCATCTGTGAACGATGTGGTGATAAGAAATGAATGCAGGAGCTTTTTGTCACTCCACTGCTGGATAAAGGCCTGCTCATGCTGCACTGGTCATTGGGGTTTGTCAAAGTTAACCACAATGGGTAGTTCCACTTGGTGAACTGAGCAAAAATATGCACCATGCCGAAACCCGGGATTGAACCAGGGACCTTTAGATCTTCAGTCTAACGCTCTCCCAACTGAGCTATTTCGGCTTCCTGCAGAACTGGTTTAGTTGCCATGTTATTGACGTCCCAGTTTGATAGAGGTTATCAAAAGTGGCTCAATGGGTAATCTATTGACCAATGATGCACATTGCAATTCATAATGCATTTGTGCACAATGTGGTGATAAGAAATACATGCGGGAGCTTTTTGTCACTCCACTGCTGGATAAAGGCCTCCTCGTGTTGCACTGGTCATTGGGGTTTGTCAAAGTTAACCACAATGGGTAGTACCACATGGTGAACTGAGCAAAAATATGTACCATGCCGAAACCTGGGATTGAACCAGGGACCTTTAGATCTTCAGTCTAACACTCTCCCAACTGAGCGATTTCGGCTTCCTCCTGCAGCATTGGTTTAGTTGCCATGTTATTGACGTCCCAGTTTGATAGAGGTTATCAAAAGTGGCTCAATGGGTAATCTATTGACCAATGATGCACATTGCAATTCATAATGCATTTGTGCACAATGTGGTGATAAGAAATACATATGGGAGCTTTTTGTCACTCCACTGCTGGATAAAGGCCTCCTCGTGCTGCACTGGTTATTGGGGTTTGTCAAAGTTAACCACAATGGGTAGTACCACATGGTGAACTGAGCAAAAATATGTACCATGCCGAAACCTGGGATTGAACCAGGGACCTTTAGATCTTCAGTCTAACGCTCTCCCAAATGAGCTATTTCGGCTTCCTTCTGCCGCATTGGTTTAGTTGCCATGTTATTGGCGTCCCAGTTTGATAGAGGTTATCAAAAGTGGCTCAATGGGTAATCTATTGACCAATGATGCACATTGCAATTCATAAAGCATCTGTGAACGATGTGGTGATAAGAAATGAATGCAGGAGCTTTTTGTCACTCCACTGCTGGAAAAAGGCCTCCTCATGCTGCCCTGGTCATTGGGGTTTGTCAAAGACAACCACAATGGGTAGTATTTGGTGAACTGAGCAAAATATGTACCATGCCGAAACCCGAGATTGAACCAGGGACCTTTAGATCTTCAGTCTAACGCTCTCCCAACTGAGCTATTTCGGCTTCCTCCTGCCGCATTGGTTTAGTTGCCATGTTATTGGCGTCCCAGTTTGATAGAGGTTATCAAAAGTGGCTCAATGGGTAATCTATTGACCAATGATGCACATTGCAATTCATAAAGCATCTGTGAACGATGTGGTGATAAGAAATGAATGCAGGAGCTTTTTGTCACTCCACTGCTGGAAAAAGGCCTCCTCATGCTGCCCTGGTCATTGGGGTTTGTCAAAGACAACCACAATGGGTAGTATTTGGTGAACTGAGCAAAAATAATAGCCATGCCGAAACCCAGGATTGAACCAGGAACCTTTAGATCTTCAGTCTAACGCTCTCCCAACTGCGCTATTTCGGCTTCCTACTGCAGCATTGGTTTAGTTGCCATGTTATTGACGTCGCACTTTGATAGAGGTTATCAAAAGTGGCTCAATGGGTAATCTATTGACCAATGATGCACATTGCAATTCATAAAGCATCTGTGAACGATGCGGTGATAAGAAATGAATGCAGGAGCTTTTTGTCACTCTACTGCTGGATAAAGGCCTCCTCATGCTGCACTGGCCATTGGGGTTTGTCAAAGATAACCACAATGGGTAGTATTTGGTGAACTGAGCAAAAATATGTACCATGCCGAAACCCGGGATTGAACCAGGGACCTTTAGATCTTCAGTCTAACGCTCTCCCAACTGAGCTATTTCGGCGTCCTCCTGCTGCATTGGTTTAGTTGCCATGGTATTGACGTCCCAGTTTGATAGAGGTTATCAAAAGTGGCTCAATGGGTAATCTATTGACCAATGATGCACATTGCAATTCATAAAGCATCTGTGAACGATGTGGTGATAAGAAATGAATGCATGAGCTTTTTGTCACTCCACTGCTGGATAAAGGCCTCCTCATGCTGCACTGGTCATTGGGGTTTGTCAAAGTTAACCACAATGGGTAGTTCCACTTGGTGAACTGAGCAAAAATATGCACCATGCCGAAACCCGGGATTGAACCAGGGACCTTTAGATCTTCAGTCTAACGCTCTCCCAACTGAGCTATTTCGGCTTCCTCCTGCAGCATTGGTTAAGTTTCCATGTTATTGACGTCCCAGTTTGATAGAGGTTATCAAAAGTGGCTCAATGGATAATCTATTGACCAATGATTCACATTGCAATGTATAATGCGTTTGTGCACAATGTGGTGATAAGAAATACATACGGGAGCTTTTTGTCACTCCACTGTTGGATAAAGGCCTCCTCATGCTGCCCTGGTCATTGGGGTTTATCAAAGATAACCACAATGGGTAGTACCACTTGGTGAACTGAGCAAAAATATGTACCATGCCGAAACCCGGGATTGACATAGGGACCTTTAAATCTTCAGTCTCACGCTCTCCCAACTGAGCTATTTCGGCTTCCTCCTGCAGCATTGGTTTAGTTGCCATGTTATTGACGTCCCAGTTTGATAGAGGTTATCAAAAGTGGCTCAATGGGTAATCTATTGACCAATGATGCACATTGCAATTCATAAAGCATCTGTGAACGATGTGGTGATAAGAAATGAATGCAGGAGCTTTTTGTCACTCCACTGCTGGAAAAAGGCCTCCTCATGCTGCCCTGGTCATTGGGGTTTGTCAAAGACAACCACAATGGGTAGTATTTGGTGAACTGAGCAAAAATAATAACCATGCCGAAACCCAGGATTGAACCAGGAACCTTTAGATCTTCAGTCTAACGCTCTCCCAACTGCGCTATTTCGGCTTCCTACTGCAGCATTGGTTTAGTTGCCATGTTATTGACGTCGCAGTTTGATAGAGGTTATCAAAAGTGGCTCAATGGGTAATCTATTGACCAATGATGCACATTGCAATTCATAAAGCATCTGTGAACGATGCGGTGATAAGAAATGAATGCAGGAGCTTTTTGTCACTCTACTGCTGTATAAAGGCCTCCTCATGCTGCACTAGCCATTGGGGTTTGTCAAAGATAACCACAATGGGTAGTATTTGGTGAACTGAGCAAAAATATGTACCATGCCGAAACCCGGGATTGAACCAGGGACCTTTAGATCTTCAGTCTAACGCTCTCCCAACTGAGCTATTTCGGCGTCCTCCTGCCGCATTGGTTTAGTTGCCATGTTATTGACGTCCCAGTTTGATAGAGGTTATCAAAAGTGGCTCAATGGGTAATCTATTGACCAATGATGCACATTGCAATTCATAAAGCATCTGTGAACGATGTGGTGATAAGAAATGAATGCAGGAGCTTTTTGTCACTCCACTGCTGGATAAAGGCCTCCTCATGCTGCACTGGTCATTGGGGTTTGTCAAAGTTAACCACAATGGGTAGTTCCACTTGGTGAACTGAGCAAAAATATGCACCATGCCGAAACCCGGGATTGAACCAGGGACCTTTAGATCTTCAGTCTAACGCTCTCCCAACTGAGCTATTTCGGCTTCCTCCTGCAGCATTCGTTAAGTTTCCATGTTATTGACGTCCCAGTTTGATAGAGGTTATCAAAAGTGGCTCAATGGGTAATCTATTGACCAATGATTCACATTGCAATGTATAATGCGTCTGTGCACAATGTGGTGATAAGAAATACATACGGGAGCTTTTTGTCACTCCACTGCTGGATAAAGGCCTCCTCATGCTGCCCTGGTCATTGGGGTTTGTCAAAGATAACCACAATGGGTAGTACCACTTAGTGAACTGAGCAAAAATATGTACCATGCCGAAACCCGGGATTGACATAGGGACCTTTAAATCTTCAGTCTCACGCTCTCCCAACTGAGCCATTTCGGCTTCCTCCTGCAGCATTGGTTTAGTTGCCATGTTATTGACGTCCCAGTTTGATAGAGGTTATCAAAAGTGGCTCAATGGGTAATCTATTGACCAATGATGCACATTGCAATTCATAAAGCATCTGTGAACGATGTGGTGATAAGAAATGAATGCAGGAGCTTTTTGTCACTCCACTGCTGGAAAAAGGCCTCCTCATGCTGCCCTGGTCATTGGGGTTTGTCAAAGACAACCACAATGGGTAGTATTTGGTGAACTGAGCAAAAATAATAACCATGCCGAAACCCAGGATTGAACCAGGAACCTTTAGATCTTCAGTCTAACGCTCTCCCAACTGCGCTATTTCGGCTTCCTACTGCAGCATTGGTTTAGTTGCCATGTTATTGACGTCGCAGTTTGATAGAGGTTATCAAAAGTGGCTCAATGGGTAATCTATTGACCAATGATGCACATTGCAATTCATAAAGCATCTGTGAACGATGCGGTGATAAGAAATGAATGCAGGAGCTTTTTGTCACTCTACTGCTGTATAAAGGCCTCATCATGCTGCACTGGCCATTGGGGTTTGTCAAAGATAACCACAATGGGTAGTATTTGGTGAACTGAGCAAAAATATGTACCATGCCGAAACCCGGGATTGAACCAGGGACCTTTAGATCTTCAGTCTAACGCTCTCCCAACTGAGCTATTTCGGCGTCCTCCTGCCGCATTGGTTTAGTTGCCATGTTATTGACGTCCCAGTTTGATAGAGGTTATCAAAAGTGGCTCAATGGGTAATCTATTGACCAATGATGCACATTGCAATTCATAAAGCATCTGTGAACGATGTGGTGATAAGAAATGAATGCAGGAGCTTTTTGTCACTCCACTGCTGGATAAAGGCCTCCTCATGCTGCACTGGTCATTGGGGTTTGTCAAAGATAACCACAATGGGTAGTATTTGGTGAACTGAGCAAAAATAATAACCATGCCGAAACCCGGGACCTTTAGATCTTCAGTCTAACGCTCTCCCAACTGAGCTATTTCGGCATCCTCCTGCCGCATTGGTTTAGTTGCCATGTTATTGACGTCCCAGTTTGATAGAGGTTATCAAAAGTGGCTCAATGGGTAATCTATTGACCAATGATGCACATTGCAATTCATAAAGCATCTGTGAACGATGTTGTGATAAGAAATGAATGCAGGAGCTTTTCGTCACTCCACTGCTGGAAAAAGGCCTCCTCATGCTGCCCTGGTCATTGGGGTTTGTCAAAGACAACCACAATGGGGAGTATTTGGTGAACTGAGCAAAAATATGTACCATGCCGAAACCCGCGATTGAACCAGGGACCTTTAGATCTTCAGTCTAACGCTCTCTCAACTGAGCTATTTCGGCTTCCTCCTGCCGCATTGGTTTAGTTGCCATGTTATTGATGTCCCAGTTTGATAGAGGTTATCAAAAGTGGCTCAATGGGTAATCTATTGACCAATGATGCACATTGCAATTCATAAAGCATCTGTGAACGATGTGGTGATAAGAAATGAATGCAGGAGCTTTTTGTCACTCCACTGCTGGAAAAAGGCCTCCTCATGCTGCCCTGGTCATTGGGGTTTGTCAAAGATAACCACAATGGGTAGTATTTGGTGAACTGAGCAAAATATGTACCATGCCGAAACCCGGGATTGAACCAGGGACCTGTAGATCTTCAGTCTAACGTTCTCCCAACTTAGCTATTTCGGCTTCCTCCTGCCACAGTGGTTTAGTTGCCATGTTATTGACGTCCCAGTTTGATAGAGGTTATCAAAAGTGGCTCAATGGGTAATCTATTGACCAATGATGCACATTGCAATTCATAAAGCATCTGTGAACGATGTGGTGATAAGAAATGAATGCAGGAGCTTTTTGTCACTCCACTGCTGGAAAAAGGCCTCCTCATGCTGCCCTGGTCATTGGGGTTTGTCAAAGACAACCACAATGGGGAGTATTTGGTGAACTGAGCAAAATATGTACCATGCCAAAACCCGGGATTGAACCAGGGACCTTTAGATCTTCAGTCTAACGCTCTCCCAACTGAGCTATTTCGGCTTCCTCCTGCCGCATTGGTTTAGTTGCCATGTTATTGACGTCCCAGTTTGATAGAGGTTATCAAAAGTGGTTCAATGGGTAATCTATTGACCAATGATGCACATTGCAATTCATAAAGCATCTGTGAACGATGTGGTGATAAGAAATGAATGCAGGAGCTTTCTGTCACTCCACTGCTGGAAAAGGCCTCCTCATGCTGCCCTGGTCATTGGGGTTTGTCAAAGTTAACCACAATGGGTAGTACTTGGTGAACTGAGCAAAAATATGTACCATGCTGAAACCCGGGAATAAACCAGGGACCTTTAAATCTTCAGTCTAACGCTCTCCCAACTGAGCTATTTCGGCTTCCTCCTGTCGCATTGGTTTAGTTGCCATGTTATTGACGTCCCAGTTTGATAGAGGTTATCAAAAGTGGTTCAATGGGTAATCTATTGACCAATGATGCACATTGCAATTCATAAAGCATCTGTGAACGATGTGGTGATAAGAAATGAATGCAGGAGCTTTCTGTCACTCCACTGCTGGAAAAAGGCCTCCTCATGCTGCCCTGGTCATTGGGGTTTGTCAAAGTTAACCACAATGGGTAGTACTTGGTGAACTGAGCAAAAATATGTACCATGCCGAAACCCGGGAATAAACCAGGGACCTTTAGATCTTCAGTCTAACGCTCTCCCAACTGAGCTATTTCGGCTTCCTCATGCAGCATTGGTTTAGTTGCCATGTTATTGACGTCCCTGTTTGATAGAGGTTATCAAAAGTGGCTCAATGGGTAATCTATTGACCAATGATGCACATTGCAATTCATAAAGCATCTGTGAACGATGTGGTGATAAGAAATGAATGCAGGAGCTTTTTGTCACTCCACTGCTGGAAAAAGGCCTCCTCATGCTGCCCTGGTCATTGGGGTTTGTCAAAGACAACCACAATGGGGAGTATTTGGTGAACTGAGCAAAAATATGTACCATGCCGAAACCGGGATTGAACCAAGGACCTTTAAATCTTCAATCTAACGCTCTCCCAACTGAGCTATTTCGGCTTCCTCCTGCAGCCTTTGTTTAGTTGCCATGTTATTGACGTCCCAGTTTGATAGGGGTTATCAAAAGTGGCTCAATGGGTAATCTATTGACCAAAGATGCACATTGCAATTCATAATGCATTTGTGCATAATGTGTTGATAAGAAATACATACGGGAGCTTTTCGTCACTCCACTGCTGGATAAAGGCCTCCTCATGCTGCCCTGGTCATTGGGGTTTGTCAAAGATAACCACAATGGGTAGTATTTGGTGAACTGAGCAAAATACGTACCATGCCGAAACCGGGGATTGAACCAGGGACCTTTAGATCTTCAGTCTAACGCTCTCCCAACTGAGCTATTTCGGCTTCCTCATGCCGCATTGGTTTAGTTGCCATGTTATTGACGTCCCAGTTTGATAGAGGTTATCAAAAGTGGCTCAATGGGTAATCTATTGACCAATGATGCACATTGCAATTCATAAAGCATCTGTGAACGATGTGGTGATAAGAAATGAATGCAGGAGCTTTTTGTCACTCCACTGCTGGAAAAAGGCCTCCTCATGCTGCCCTGGTCATTGCGGTTTGTCAAAGACAACCACAATGGGGAGAATTTGGTGAACTGAGCAAAAATATGTACCATGCCGAAACCCGGGATTGAACCAGGGACCTTTAGATCTTCAGTCTAACGCTCTCCCAACTGAGCTATTTCGGCTTCCTCCTGCCGCATTGGTTTAGTTGCCATGTTATTGACGTCCCAGTTTGATAGAGGTTATCAAAAGTGGCTCAATGGGTAATCTATTGACCAATGATGCACATTGCAATTCATAAAGCATCTGTGAACGATGTGGTGATAAGAAATGAATGCAGGAGCTTTTTGTCACTCCACTGATGGAAAAAGGCCTCCTCATGCTGCCCTTGTCATTGGGGTTTGTCAAAGACAACCACAATGGGGAGTATTTGGTGAACTGAGCAAAAATATGTACCATGCCGAAACCCGGGATTGAACCAGGGACCTTTAGATCTTCAGTCTAACGCTCTCCCAACTGAGCTATTTCGACATCCTCCTGCCGCATTGGTTTAGTTGCCATGTTATTGACGTCCCAGTTTGATAGAGGTTATCAAAAGTGGCTCAATGGGTAATCTATTGACCAATGATGCACATTGCAATTCATAAAGCATCTGTGAACGATGTGGTGATAAGAAATGAATGCAGGAGTTTTTTGTCACTCCACTGCTGGATAAAGGCCTCCTCATGCTGCCCTGGTCATTGGGGTTTGTCAAAGATAACCACAATGGGTAGTATTTGTTGAACTGAGCAAAATATGTACCATGCCGAAACCCGGGATTGAACCAGGGACCTTTAGATCTTCAGTCTAACGCTCTCCCAACTGAGCTATTTCGGCTTCCTCCTGCCGCATTGGTTTAGTTGCCTTGTTATTGACGTCCCAGTTTGATAGAGGTTATCAAAAGTGGCTAAATGGGTAATCTATTGACCAATGATGCACATTGCAATTCATAAAGCATCTGTGAACGATGTGGTGATAAGAAATGAATGCAGGAGCTTTTTGTCACTCCACTGCTGGATAAAGGTCTCCTCATGCTGCCCTGGTCATTGGGGTTTGTCAAAGATAACCACAATGGGTAGTATTTGGTGAACTGAGCAAAATATGTACCATGCTGACACCCGGGATTGAACCAGGGACCTTTAGATCTTCAGTCTAACGCTCTCCCAACTGAGCTATTTTGGCTTCCTCCTGCCGCATTGGTTTAGTTGCCATGTTATTGACGTCCCAGTTTGATAGAGGTTATCAAAAGTGGCTCAATGGGTAATCTATTGACCAATGATGCACATTGCAATTCATAAAGCATCTGTGAACGATGTGGTGATAAGAAATGAATGCAGGAGATTTTTGTCACTCCACTGCTGGAAAAAGGCCTCCTCATGCTGCCCTGGTCATTGGGGTTTGTCAAAGATAACCACAATGGGTAGTATTTGGTGAACTGAGCAAAATATGTACCATGCCGAAACCCGGGATTGAACCAGGGACCTTTAGATCTTCAGTCTAACGCTCTCCCAACTGAGCTATTTCGGCTTCCTCCTGCCGCATTGGTTTAGTTGCCATGTTATTGACGTCCCAGTTTGATAGAGGTTATCAAAAGTGGCTCAATGGGTAATCTATTGACCAATGATGCACATTGCAATTCATAAAGCATCTGTGAACGATGTGGTGATAAGAAATGAATGCAGGAGCTTTTTGTCACTCCACTGCTGGAAAAAGGCCTCCTCATGCTGCCCTGGTCATTGGGGTTTGTCAAAGACAACCACAATGGGGAGAATTTGGTGAACTCAGCAAAAATATGTACCATGCCGAAACCCGGGATTGAACCAGGGACCTTTAGATCTTCAGTCTAACACTCTCCCAACTGAGCTATTTCGGCTTCCTCCTGCAGCTTTGGTTAAGTTGCCATGTTATTGACGTCCCAGTTTGATAGAGGTTATCAAAAGTGGCTAAATGGGTAATCTATTGACCAATGATGCACATTGCAATTCATAAAGCATCTGTGAACGATGTGGTGATAAGAAATGAATGCAGGAGCTTTTTATCACTCCACTGCTGGAAAAAGGCCTCCTCATGCTGCCCTGGTCATTGGGGTTTGTCAAAGACAACCACAATGGGTAGTATTTGGTGAACTGAGCAAAAATAATAACCATGCCGAAACCCGGGACCTTTAGATCTTCAGTCTAACGCTCTCCCAACTGAGCTATTTCGGCTTCCTCCTGCAGCTTTGGTTAAGTTGCCATGTTATTGACGTCCCAGTTTGATAGAGGTTATCAAAAGTGGCTCAATGGGTAATCTATTGACCAATGATTCACATTGCAATGTATAATGCGTTTGTGCACAATGTGGTGATAAGAAATACATACGGGAGCTTTTTGTCACTCCACTGCTGGAAAAAGGCCTCCTCATGCTGCCCTGGTCATTGGGGTTTGTCAAAGACAACCACAATGGAGAGAATTTGGTGAACTGAGCAAAAATATGTACCATGCCGAATCCCGGGATTGAACCAGGGACCTTTAGATCTTCAGTCTAACGCTCTCCCAACTGAGCTATTTCGGCTTCCTCCTGCCGCATTGGTTTAGTTGCCATATTATTGACGTCCCAGTTTGATAGAGGTTATCAAAAGTGGCTCAATTAGTAATCTATTGACCAATGATGCACATTGCAAATCATAATGCATCTGTGAACGATGTGGTGATAAGAAATGAATGCAGGAGCTTTTTGTCACTCCACTGCTGGAAAAAGGCCTCCTCATGCTGCCCTGGTCATTGGGGTTTGTCAAAGACAACCACAATGGGGAGTATTTGGTGAACTGAGCAAAAATATGTACCATGCCAAAACCCGGGATTGAACCAGGGACCTTTAGATCTTCAGTCTAACACTCTCCCAACTGAGCTATTTCGGCTTCCTCCTGCAGCTTTGGTTAAGTTGCCATGTTATTGACGTCCCAGTTTGATAGAGGTTATCAAAAGTGGCTCAATGGGTAATCTATTGACCAATGATGCACATTGCAATTCATAAAGCATCTGTGAACGATGTGGTGATAAGAAATGAATGCAGGAGCTTTTTGTCACTCCACTGCTGGATAAAGGCCTCCTCATGCTCCTCATGCTGCACTGGTCATTGGGGTTTGTCAAAGACAACCACAATGGGTAGTTCCACTTGGTGAACTGAGCAAAAATATGCACCATGCCGAAACCCGGGATTGAACCAGGGACCTTTAGATCTTCAGTCTAACGCTCTCCCAACTGAGCTATTTCGGCTTCCTCCTGCAGCATTGGTTAAGTTTCCATGTTATTGATGTCCCAGTTTGATAGAGGTTATCAAAAGTGGCTCTATGGGTAATCTATTGACCAATGATTCACATTGCAATGTATAATGCGTTTGTGCACAATGTGGTGATAAGAAATACATACGGTAGCTTTTTGTCACTCCACTGCTGGATAAAGGCCTCCTCATGCTGCCCTGGTCATTGGGGTTTGTCAAAGATAACCACAATGGGTAGTATTTGGTGAACTGAGCAAAAATAATAACCATGCCGAAATCCGGGACCTTTAGATCTTCAGTCTAACGCTCTCCCAACTGAGCTATTTCGGCTTCCTCCTGCAGCTTTGGTTAAGTTGCCATGTTATTGATGTACCAGTTTCATAGAGGTTATCAAAAGTGGCTCAATGGGTAATCTATTGAGCAATGATGCACATTGCAATTCATGAAGCATCTGTGAACGATGTGGTGATAAGAAATGAATGCAGGAGCTTTTTGTCACTCCACTGCTGGATAAAGTCCTCCTCATGTTGCCCTGGTCATTGGGGTTTGTCAAAGTTAACCACAATGGGTAGTAGCACTTGGTGAACTGAGCAAAAAAACGTACCATGCCGAAACCCGGGATTGAACCAGGGACCTTTACATTTTCAGTCTAACGCTCTCCCAACTGAGCTATTTCGGCTTCCTCCTGCAGCATTGGTTAAGTTTCCATGTTATTGACGTCCCAGTTTGATAGAGGTTATCAAAAGTGGCTCAATGGGTAATCTATTGACCAATGATTCACATTGCAATGTATAATGCGTTTGTGCACAATGTGGTGATAAGAAATACATACGGGAGCTTTTTGTCACTCCACTGCTGGAAAAAGGCCTCCTCATGCTGCCCTGGTCATTGGGGTTTGTCAAAGACAACCACAATGGGGAGAATTTGGTGAACTGAGCAAAAATATGTACCATGCCGAAACCCGGGATTGAACCAGGGACCTTTAGATCTTCAGTCTAACGCTCTCCCAACTGAGCTATTTCGGCTTCCTCCTGCCGCATTGGTTTAGTTGCCATGTTATTGACGTCCCAGTTTGATAGAGGTTATCAAAAGTGGCTCAATGGGTAATCTATTGACCAATGATGCACATTGCAATTCATAAAGCATCTGTGAACGATGTGGTGATAAGAAATGAATGCAGGAGCTTTTTGTCACTCCACTGCTGGAAAAAGGCCTCCTCATGATGCCCTGGTCATTGGGGTTTGTCAAAGACAACCACAATGGGGAGTATTTGGTGAACTGAGCAAAAATATGTACCATGCCGAAACCCGGGATTGAACCAGGGACCTTTAGATCTTCAGTCTAACGCTCTCCCAACTGAGCTATTTCGGCTTCCTCCTGCAGCATTGGTTAAGTTTCCATGTTATTGACGTCCCAGTTTGATAGAGGTTATCAAAGTGGCTCAATGGGTAATCTATTGACCAATGATTCACATTGCAATGTATAATGCGTTTGTGCACAATGTGGTGATAAGAAATACATACGGGAGCTTTTTGTCACTCCACTGCTGGATAAAGGCCTCCTCATGCTGCCCTGGTCATTGGGGTTTGTCAAAGATAACCACAATGGGTAGTACCACTTGGTGAACTGAGCAAAAATATGTACCATGCCGAAACCCGGGATTGACATAGGGACCTTTAAATCTTCAGTCTCACGCTCTCCCAACTGAGCTATTTCGGCTTCCTACTGCAGCATTGGTTTAGTTGCCATGTTATTGACGTCCCAGTTTGATAGAGGTTATCAAAAGTGGCTCAATGGGTAATCTATTGACCAATGATGCACATTGCAATTCATAAAGCATCTGTGAACGATGTGGTGATAAGAAATGAATGCAGGAGCTTTTTATCACTCCACTGCTGGAAAAAGGCCTCCTCATGCTGCCCTGGTCATTGGGGTTTGTCAAAGACAACCACAATGGGTAGTATTTGGTGAACTGAGCAAAAATAATAACCATGCCGAAACCCGGGACCTTTAGATCTTCAGTCTAACGCTCTCCCAACTGAGCTATTTCGGCTTCCTCCTGCAGCTTTGGTTAAGTTGCCATGTTATTGACGTCTCAGTTTGATAGAGGTTATCAAAAGTGGCTCAATGGGTAATCTATTGACCAATGATTCACATTGCAATGTATAATGCGTTTGTGCACAATGTGGTGATAAGAAATACATACGGGAGCTTTTTGTCACTCTACTGCTGGAAAAAGGCCTCCTCATGCTGCCCTGGTCATTGGGGTTTGTCAAAGACAACCACAATGGGGAGAATTTGGTGAACTGAGCAAAAATATGTACCATGCCGAAACCCGGGATTGAACCAGGGACCTTTAGATCTTCAGTCTAACGCTCTCCCAACTGAGCTATTTCGGCTTCCTCCTGCCGCATTGGTTTAGTTGCCATGTTATTGACGTCCCAGTTTGATAGAGGTTATCAAAAGTGGCTCAATTAGTAATCTATTGACCAATGATGCACATTGCAATTCATAAAGCATCTGTGAACGATGTGGTGATAAGAAATGAATGCAGGAGCTTTTTGTCACTCCACTGCTGGAAAAAGGCCTCCTCATGCTGCCCTGGTCATTGGGGTTTGTCAAAGACAACCACAATGGGGAGTATTTGGTGAACTGAGCAAAAATATGTACCATGCCGAAACCCGGGATTGAACCAGGGACCTTTAGATCTTCAGTCTAACACTCTCCCAACTGAGCTATTTCGGCTTCCTCCTGCAGCTTTGGTTAAGTTGCCATGTTATTGACGTCCCAGTTTGATAGAGGTTATCAAAAGTGGCTCAATGGGTAATCTATTGACCAATGATGCACATTGCAATTCATAAAGCATCTGTGAACGATGTGGTGATAAGAAATGAATGCAGGAGCTTTTTGTCACTCCACTGCTGGATAAAGGCCTCCTCATGCTCCTCATGCTGCACTGGTCATTGGGGTTTGTCAAAGACAACCACAATGGGTAGTTCCACTTGGTGAACTGAGCAAAAATATGCACCATGCCGAAACCCGGGATTGAACCAGGGACCTTTAGATCTTCAGTCTAACGCTCTCCCAACTGAGCTATTTCGGCTTCCTCCTGCAGCATTGGTTAAGTTTCCATGTTATTGATGTCCCAGTTTGATAGAGGTTATCAAAAGTGGCTCAATGGGTAATCTATTGACCAATGATTCACATTGCAATGTATAATGCGTTTGTGCACAATGTGGTGATAAGAAATACATACGGTAGCTTTTTGTCACTCCACTGCTGGATAAAGGCCTCCTCATGCTGCCCTGGTCATTGGGGTTTGTCAAAGATAACCACAATGGGTAGTATTTGGTGAACTGAGCAAAAATAATAACCATGCCGAAATCCGGGACCTTTAGATCTTCAGTCTAACGCTCTCCCAACTGAGCTATTTCGGCTTCCTCCTGCAGCTTTGGTTAAGTTGCCATGTTATTGATGTACCAGTTTCATAGAGGTTATCAAAAGTGGCTCAATGGGTAATCTATTGAGCAATGATGCACATTGCAATTCATGAAGCATCTGTGAACGATGTGGTGATAAGAAATGAATGCAGGAGCTTTTTGTCACTCCACTGCTGGATAAAGTCCTCCTCATGTTGCCCTGGTCATTGGGGTTTGTCAAAGTTAACCACAATGGGTAGTAGCACTTGGTGAACTGAGCAAAAAACGTACCATGCCGAAACCCGGGATTGAACCAGGGACCTTTACATTTTCAGTCTAACGCTCTCCCAACTGAGCTATTTCGGCTTCCTCCTGCAGCATTGGTTAAGTTTCCATGTTATTGACGTCCCAGTTTGATAGAGGTTATCAAAAGTGGCTCAATGGGTAATCTATTGACCAATGATTCACATTGCAATGTATAATGCGTTTGTGCACAATGTGGTGATAAGAAATACATACGGGAGCTTTTTGTCACTCCACTGCTGGAAAAAGGCCTCCTCATGCTGCCCTGGTCATTGGGGTTTGTCAAAGACAACCACAATGGGGAGAATTTGGTGAACTGAGCAAAAATATGTACCATGCCGAAACCCGGGATTGAACCAGGGACCTTTAGATCTTCAGTCTAACGCTCTCCCAACTGAGCTATTTCGGCTTCCTCCTGCCGCATTGGTTTAGTTGCCATGTTATTGACGTCCCAGTTTGATAGAGGTTATCAAAAGTCGCTCAATGGGTAATCTATTGACCAATGATGCACATTGCAATTCATAAAGCATCTGTGAACGATGTGGTGATAAGAAATGAATGCAGGAGCTTTTTGTCACTCCACTGCTGGAAAAAGGCCTCCTCATGCTGCCCTGGTCATTGGGGTTTGTCAAAGACAACCACAATGGGGAGTATTTGGTGAACTGAGCAAAAATATGTACCATGCCGAAACCCGGGATTGAACTAGGGACCTTTAGATCTTCAGTCTAACGCTCTCCCAACTGAGCTATTTCGGCTTCCTCCTGCCGCATTGGTTTAGTTGCCATGTTATTGACGTCCCAGTTTGATAGAGGTTATCAAAAGTGGCTCAATGGGTAATCTATTGACCAATGATGCACATTGCAATTCATAAAGCATCTGTGAACGATGTGGTGATAAGAAATGAATGCAGGAGCTTTTTATCACTCCACTGCTGGAAAAAGGCCTCCTCATGCTGCCCTGGTCATTGGGGTTTGTCAAAGACAACCACAATGGGTAGTATTTGGTGAACTGAGCAAAAATAATAACCATGCCGAAACCCGGGACCTTTAGATCTTCAGTCTAACGCTCTCCCAACTGAGCTATTTCGGCTTCCTCCTGCCGCATTGGTTTAGTTGCCATGTTATTGACGTCCCAGTTTGATAGAGGTTATCAAAAGTGGCTCAATGGGTAATCTATTGACCAATGATGCACATTGCAATTCATAAAGCATCTGTGAACGATGTGGTGATAAGAAATGAATGCAGGAGCTTTTTGTCATTCTACTGCTGGAAAAAGGCCTCCTCATGCTGCCCTGGTCATTGGGGTTTGTCAAAGACAACCACAATGGGGAGTATTTGGTGAACTGAGCAAAAATATGTACCATGCCGAAACCCGGGATTGAACTAGGGACCTTTAGATCTTCAGTCTAACGCTCTCCCAACTGAGCTATTTCGGCTTCCTCCTGCCGCATTGGTTTAGTTGCCATGTTATTGACGTCCCAGTTTGATAGAGGTTATCAAAAGTGGCTCAATGGGTAATCTATTGACCAATGATGCACATTGCAATTCATAAAGCATCTGTGAACGATGTGGTGATAAGAAATGAATGCAGGAGCTTTTTATCACTCCACTGCTGGAAAAAGGCCTCCTCATGCTGCCCTGGTCATTGGGGTTTGTCAAAGACAACCACAATGGGTAGTATTTGGTGAACTGAGCAAAAATAATAACCATGCCGAAACCCGGGACCTTTAGATCTTCAGTCTAACGCTCTCTCAACTGAGCTATTTCGGCTTCCTCCTGCAGCTTTGGTTAAGTTGCCATGTTATTGACGTCCCAGTTTGATAGAGGTTATCAAAAGTGGCTCAATGGGTAATCTATTGACCAATGATTCACATTGCAATGTATAATGCGTTTGTGCACAATGTGGTGATAAGAAATACATACGGGAGCTTTTTGTCACTCCACTGCTGGAAAAAGGCCTCCTCATGCTGCCCTGGTCATTGGGGTTTGTCAAAGACAACCACAATGGGGAGAATTTGGTGAACTGAGCAAAAATAATAACCATGCCGAAATCCGGGACCTTTAGATCTTCAGTCTAACGCTCTCCCAACTGAGCTATTTCGGCTTCCTCCTGCAGCTTTGGTTAAGTTGCCATGTTATTGATGTACCAGTTTCATAGAGGTTATCAAAAGTGGCTCAATGGGTAATCTATTGAGCAATGATGCACATTGCAATTCATGAAGCATCTGTGAACGATGTGGTGATAAGAAATGAATGCAGGAGCTTTTTGTCACTCCACTGCTGGATAAAGTCCTCCTCATGTTGCCCTGGTCATTGGGGTTTGTCAAAGTTAACCACAATGGGTAGTAGCACTTGGTGAACTGAGCAAAAAAACGTACCATGCCGAAACCCGGGATTGAACCAGGGACCTTTACATTTTCAGTCTAACGCTCTCCCAACTGAGCTATTTCGGCTTCCTCCTGCAGCATTGGTTAAGTTTCCATGTTATTGACGTCCCAGTTTGATAGAGGTTATCAAAAGTGGCTCAATGGGTAATCTATTGACCAATGATTCACATTGCAATGTATAATGCGTTTGTGCACAATGTGGTGATAAGAAATACATACGGGAGCTTTTTGTCACTCCACTGCTGGAAAAAGGCCTCCTCATGCTGCCCTGGTCATTGGGGTTTGTCAAAGACAACCACAATGGGGAGAATTTGGTGAACTGAGCAAAAATATGTACCATGCCGAAACCCAGGATTGAACCAGGGACCTTTAGATCTTCAGTCTAACGCTCTCCCAACTGAGCTATTTCGGCTTCCTCCTGCCGCATTGGTTTAGTTGCCATGTTATTGACGTCCCAGTTTGATAGAGGTTATCAAAAGTGGCTCAATGGGTAATCTATTGACCAATGATGCACATTGCAATTCATAAAGCATCTGTGAACGATGTGGTGATAAGAAATGAATGCAGGAGCTTTTTGTCACTCCACTGCTGGAAAAAGGCCTCCTCATGCTGCCCTGGTCATTGGGGTTTGTCAAAGACAACCACAATGGGGAGTATTTGGTGAACTGAGCAAAAATATGTACCATGCCGAAACACGGGATTGAACCAGGGACCTTTAGATCTTCAGTCTAACGCTCTCCCAACTGAGCTATTTTGGCTTCCTCCTGCAGCATTGGTTAAGTTTCCATGTTATTGACGTCCCAGTTTGATAGAGGTTATCAAAAGTGGCTCAATGGGTAATCTATTGACCAATGATTCACATTGCAATGTATAATGCGTTTGTGCACAATGTGGTGATAAGAAATACATACGGGAGCTTTTTGTCACTCCACTGCTGGATAAAGGCCTCCTCATGCTGCCCTGGTCATTGGGGTTTGTCAAAGATAACCACAATGGGTAGTACCACTTGGTGAACTGAGCAAAAATATGTACCATGCCGAAACCCGGGATTGACATAGGGACCTTTAAATCTTCAGTCTCACGCTCTCCCAACTGAGCTATTTCGGCTTCCTCCTGCAGCATTGGTTTAGTTGCCATGTTATTGACGTCCCAGTTTGATAGAGGTTATCAAAAGTGGCTCAATGGGTAATCTATTGACCAATGATGCACATTGCAATTCATAAAGCATCTGTGAACGATGTGGTGATAAGAAATGAATGCAGGAGCTTTTTGTCACTCCACTGCTGGATAAAGGCCTCCTCATGCTGCCCTGGTCATTGGGGTTTATCAAAGATAACCACAATGGGTAGTACCACTTGGTGAACTGAGCAAAAATATGTACCATGCCGAAACCCGGGATTGACATAGGGACCTTTAAATCTTCAGTCTCACGCTCTCCCAACTGAGCTATTTCGGCTTCCTCCTGCAGCATTGGTTTAGTTGCCATGTTATTGACGTCCCAGTTTGATAGAGGTTATCAAAAGTGGCTCAATGGGTAATCTATTGACCAATGATGCACATTGCAATTCATAAAGCATCTGTGAACGATGTGGTGATAAGAAATGAATGCAGGAGCTTTTTGTCACTCCACTGCTGGAAAAAGGCCTCCTCATGCTGCCCTGGTCATTGGGGTTTGTCAAAGATAACCACAATGGGTAGTATTTGGTGAACTGAGCAAAAATAATAACCATGCCGAAACCCGGGACCTTTAGATCTTCAGTCTAACGCTCTCCCAACTGAGCTATTTCGGCATCCTCCTGCCGCATTGGTTTAGTTGCCATGTTATTGACGTCCCAGTTTGATAGAGGTTATCAAAAGTGGCTCAATGGGTAATCTATTGACCAATGATGCACATTGCAATTCATAAAGCATCTGTGAACGATGTGGTGATAAGAAATGAATGCAGGAGCTTTTCGTCACTCCACTGCTGGAAAAAGGCCTCCTCATGCTGCCCTGGTCATTGGGGTTTGTCAAAGACAACCACAATGGGGAGTATTTGGTGAACTGAGCAAAAATATGTACCATGCCGAAACCCGCGATTGAACCAGGGACCTTTAGATCTTCAGTCTAACGCTCTCCCAACTGAGCTATTTCGGCTTCCTCCTGCCGCATTGGTTTAGTTGCCATGTTATTGACGTCCCAGTTTGATAGAGGTTATCAAAAGTGGCTCAATGGGTAATCTATTGACCAATGATGCACATTGCAATTCATAAAGCATCTGTGAACGATGTGGTGATAAGAAATGAATGCAGGAGCTTTTTGTCACTCCACTGCTGGAAAAAGGCCTCCTCATGCTGCCCTGGTCATTGGAGTTTGTCAAAGATAACCACAATGGGTAGTATTTGGTGAACTGAGCAAAATATGTACCATGCCGAAACCCGGGATTGAACCAGGGACCTTTAGATCTTCAGTCTAACGTTCTCCCAACTTAGCTATTTCGGCTTCCTCCTGCCACAGTGGTTTAGTTGCCATGTTATTGACGTCCCAGTTTGATAGAGGTTATCAAAAGTGGCTCAATGGGTAATCTATTGACCAATGATGCACATTGCAATTCATAAAGCATCTGTGAACGATGTGGTGATAAGAAATGAATGCAGGAGCTTTTTGTCACTCCACTGCTGGAAAAAGGCCTCCTCATGCTGCCCTGGTCATTGGGGTTTGTCAAAGACAACCACAATGGGGAGTATTTGGTGAACTGAGCAAAATATGTACCATGCCAAAACCCGGGATTGAACCAGGGACCTTTAGATCTTCAGTCTAACGCTCTCCCAACTGAGCTATTTCTGCTTCCTCCTGCCGCATTGGTTTAGTTGCCATGTTATTGACGTCCCAGTTTGATAGAGGTTATCAAAAGTGGTTCAATGGGTAATCTATTGACCAATGATGCACATTGCAATTCATAAAGCATCTGTGAACGATGTGGTGATAAGAAATGAATGCAGGAGCTTTCTGTCACTCCACTGCTGGAAAAAGGCCTCCTCATGCTGCCCTGGTCATTGGGGTTTGTCAAAGTTAACCACAATGGGTAGTACTTGGTGAACTGAGCAAAAATATGTACCATGCTGAAACCCGGGAATAAACCAGGGACCTTTAAATCTTCAGTCTAACGCTCTCCCAACTGAGCTATTTCGGTTTCTCCTGCCGCATTGGTTTAGTTGCCATGTTATTGACGTCCCAGTTTGATAGAGGTTATCAAAAGTGGTTCAATGGGTAATCTATTGACCAATGATGCACATTGCAATTCATAAAGCATCTGTGAACGATGTGGTGATAAGAAATGAATGCAGGAGCTTTCTGTCACTCCACTGCTGGAAAAAGGCCTCCTCATGCTGCCCTGGTCATTGGGGTTTGTCAAAGTTAACCACAATGGGTAGTACTTGGTGAACTGAGCAAAAATATGTACCATGCCGAAACCCGGGAATAAACCAGGGACCTTTAGATCTTCAGTCTAACGCTCTCCCAACTGAGCTATTTCGGCTTCCTCATGCAGCATTGGTTTAGTTGCCATGTTATTGACGTCCCTGTTTGATAGAGGTTATCAAAAGTGGCTCAATGGGTAATCTATTGACCAATGATGCACATTGCAATTCATAAAGCATCTGTGAACGATGTGGTGATAAGAAATGAATGCAGGAGCTTTTTGTCACTCCACTGCTGGAAAAAGGCCTCCTCATGCTGCCCTGGTCATTGGGGTTTGTCAAAGACAACCACAATGGGGAGTATTTGGTGAACTGAGCAAAATATGTACCATGCCAAAACCCGGGATTGAACCAGGGACCTTTAGATCTTCAGTCTAACGCTCTCCCAACTGAGCTATTTCTGCTTCCTCCTGCCGCATTGGTTTAGTTGCCATGTTATTGACGTCCCAGTTTGATAGAGGTTATCAAAAGTGGTTCAATGGGTAATCTATTGACCAATGATGCACATTGCAATTCATAAAGCATCTGTGAACGATGTGGTGATAAGAAATGAATGCAGGAGCTTTCTGTCACTCCACTGCTGGAAAAAGGCCTCCTCATGCTGCCCTGGTCATTGGGGTTTGTCAAAGTTAACCACAATGGGTAGTACTTGGTGAACTGAGCAAAAATATGTACCATGCTGAAACCCGGGAATAAACCAGGGACCTTTAAATCTTCAGTCTAACGCTCTCCCAACTGAGCTATTTCGGCTTCCTCCTGCCGCATTGGTTTAGTTGCCATGTTATTGACGTCCCAGTTTGATAGAGGTTATCAAAAGTGGTTCAATGGGTAATCTATTGACCAATGATGCACATTGCAATTCATAAAGCATCTGTGAACGATGTGGTGATAAGAAATGAATGCAGGAGCTTTCTGTCACTCCACTGCTGGAAAAAGGCCTCCTCATGCTGCCCTGGTCATTGGGGTTTGTCAAAGTTAACCACAATGGGTAGTACTTGGTGAACTGAGCAAAAATATGTACCATGCCGAAACCCGGGAATAAACCAGGGACCTTTAGATCTTCAGTCTAACGCTCTCCCAACTGAGCTATTTCGGCTTCCTCATGCAGCATTGGTTTAGTTGCCATGTTATTGACGTCCCTGTTTGATAGAGGTTATCAAAAGTGGCTCAATGGGTAATCTATTGACCAATGATGCACATTGCAATTCATAAAGCATCTGTGAACGATGTGGTGATAAGAAATGAATGCAGGAGCTTTTTGTCACTCCACTGCTGGAAAAAGGCCTCCTCATGCTGCCCTGGTCATTGGGGTTTGTCAAAGACAACCACAATGGGGAGTATTTGGTGAACTGAGCAAAAATATGTACCATGCCGAAACCGGGATTGAACCAAGGACCTTTATATCTTCAATCTAACGCTCTCCCAACTGAGCTATTTCGGCTTCCTCCTGCAGCCTTTGTTTAGTTGCCATGTTATTGACGTCCCAGTTTGATAGGGGTTATCAAAAGTGGCTCAATGGGTAATCTATTGACCAAAGATGCACATTGCAATTCATAATGCATTTGTGCATAATGTGTTGATAAGAAATACATACGGGAGCTTTTCGTCACTCCACTGCTGGATAAAGGCCTCCTCATGCTGCCCTGGTCATTGGGGTTTGTCAAAGATAACCACAATGGGTAGTATTTGGTGAACTGAGCAAAATACGTACCATGCCGAAACCCGGGATTGAACCAGGGACCTTTAGATCTTCAGTCTAACGCTCTCCCAACTGAGCTATTTCGACATCCTCCTGCCGCATTGGTTTAGTTGCCATGTTATTGACGTCCCAGTTTGATAGAGGTTATCAAAAGTGGCTCAATGGGTAATCTATTGACCAATGATGCACATTGCAATTCATAAAGCATCTGTGAACGATGTGGTGATAAGAAATGAATGCAGGAGTTTTTTGTCACTCCACTGCTGGATAAAGGCCTCCTCATGCTGCCCTGGTCATTGGGGTTTGTCAAAGATAACCACAATGGGTAGTATTTGTTGAACTGAGCAAAATATGTACCATGCCAAAACCCGGGATTGAACCAGGGACCTTTAGATCTTCAGTCTAACGCTCTCCCAACTGAGCTATTTCGGCTTCCTCCTGCCGCATTGGTTTAGTTGCCATGTTATTGACGTCCCAGTTTGATAGAGGTTATCAAAAGTGGCTAAATGGGTAATCTATTGACCAATGATGCACATTGCAATTCATAAAGCATCTGTGAACGATGTGGTGATAAGAAATGAATGCAGGAGCTTTTTGTCACTCCACTGCTGGATAAAGGCCTCCTCATGCTGCCCTGGTCATTGGGGTTTGTCAAAGATAACCACAATGGGTAGTATTTGGTGAACTGAGCAAAATATGTACCATGCTGACACCCGGGATTGAACCAGGGACCTTTAGATCTTCAGTCTAACGCTCTCCCAACTGAGCTATTTTGGCTTCCTCCTGCCGCATTGGTTTAGTTGCCATGTTATTGACGTCCCAGTTTGATAGAGGTTATCAAAAGTGGCTCAATGGGTAATCTATTGACCAATGATGCACATTGCAATTCATAAAGCATCTGTGAACGATGTGGTGATAAGAAATGAATGCAGGAGATTTTTGTCACTCCACTGCTGGAAAAAGGCCTCCTCATGCTGCCCTGGTCATTGGGGTTTGTCAAAGATAACCACAATGGGTAGTATTTGGTGAACTGAGCAAAATATGTACCATGCCGAAACCCGGGATTGAACCAGGGACCTTTAGATCTTCAGTCTAACGCTCTCCCAACTGAGCTATTTCGGCTTCCTCCTGCCGCATTGGTTTAGTTGCCATGTTATTGACGTCCCAGTTTGATAGAGGTTATCAAAAGTGGCTCAATGGGTAATCTATTGACCAATGATGCACATTGCAATTCATAAAGCATCTGTGAACGATGTGGTGATAAGAAATGAATGCAGGAGCTTTTTGTCACTCCACTGCTGGAAAAAGGCCTCCTCATGCTGCCCTGGTCATTGGGGTTTGTCAAAGACAACCACAATGGGGAGTATTTGGTGAACTGAGCAAAAATATGTACCATGCCGAAACCCGGGATTGAACCAGGGACCTTTAGATCTTCAGTCTAACACTCTCCCAACTGAGCTATTTCGGCTTCCTCCTGCAGCTTTGGTTAAGTTGCCATGTTATTGACGTCCCAGTTTGATAGAGGTTATCAAAAGTGGCTAAATGGGTAATCTATTGACCAATGATGCACATTGCAATTCATAAAGCATCTCTGAACGATGTGGTGATGAGAAATGAATGCAGGAGCTTTTTGTCACTCCACTGCTGGATAAAGGCCTCCTCATGCTCCTCATGCTGCACTGGTCATTGGGGTTTGTCAAAGTTAACCACAATGGGTAGTTCCACTTGGTGAACTGAGCAAAAATATGCACCATGCCGAAACCCGGGATTGAACCAGGGACCTTTAGATCTTCAGTCTAACGCTCTCCCAACTGAGCTATTTCGGCTTCCTCCTGCAGCATTGGTTAAGTTTCCATGTTATTGACGTCCCAGTTTGATAGAGGTTATCAAAAGTGGCTCAATGGGTAATCTATTGACCAATGATTCACATTGCAATGTATAATGCGTTTGTGCACAATGTGGTGATAAGAAATACATACGGGAGCTTTTTGTCACTCCACTGCTGGATAAAGGCCTCCTCATGCTGCCCTGGTCATTGGGGTTTGTCAAAGATAACCACAATGGGTAGTACCACTTGGTGAACTGAGCAAAAATATGTACCATGCCGAAACCCGGGATTGACATAGGGACCTTTAAATCTTCAGTCTCACGCGCTCCCAACTGAGCTATTTCGGCTTCCTCCTGCAGCATTGGTTTAGTTGCCATGTTATTGACGTCCCAGTTTGATAGAGGTTATCAAAAGTGGCTCAATGGGTAATCTATTGACCAATGATGCACATTGCAATTCATAAAGCATCTGTGAACGATGTGGTGATAAGAAATGAATGCAGGAGCTTTTTATCACTCCACTGCTGGAAAAAGGCCTCCTCATGCTGCCCTGGTCATTGGGGTTTGTCAAAGACAACCACAATGGGGAGAATTTGGTGAACTGAGCAAAAATATGTACCATGCCGAAACCCGGGATTGAACCAGGGACCTTTAGATCTTCAGTCTAACGTTCTCCCAACTGAGCTATTTCGGCTTCCTCCTGCAGCATTGGTTTAGTTGCCATGTTATTGACGTCCCAGTTTGATAGAGGTTATCAAAAGTGGCTCAATGGGTAATCTATTGACCAATGATGCACATTGCAATTCATAAAGCATCTGTGAACGATGTGGTGATAAGAAATGAATGCAGGAGCTTTTTGTCACTCCACTGCTGGAAAAAGGCCTCCTCATGCTGCCCTGGTCATTGGGGTTTGTCAAAGACAACCACAATGGGGAGTATTTGGTGAACTGAGCAAAAATATGTACCATGCCGAAACCGGGATTGAACCAAGGACCTTTAGATCTTCAATCTAACGCTCTCCCAACTGAGCTATTTCGGCTTCCTCCTGCAGCCTTTGTTTAGTTGCCATGTTATTGACGTCCCAGTTTGATAGGGGTTATCAAAAGTGGCTCAATGGGTAATCTATTGACCAAAGATGCACATTGCAATTCATAATGCATTTGTGCATAATGTGTTGATAAGAAATACATACGGGAGCTTTTCGTCACTCCACTGCTGGATAAAGGCCTCCTCATGCTGCCCTGGTCATTGGGGTTTGTCAAAGATAACCACAATGGGTAGTATTTGGTGAACTGAGCAAAATACGTACCATGCCGAAACCCGGGATTGAACCAGGGACCTTTAGATCTTCAGTCTAACGCTCTCCCAACTGAGCTATTTCGGCTTCCTCATGCCGCATTGGTTTAGTTGCCATGTTATTGACGTCCCAGTTTGATAGAGGTTATCAAAAGTGGCTAAATGGGTAATCTATTGACCAATGATGCACATTGCAATTCATAAAGCATCTCTGAACGATGTGGTGATGAGAAATGAATGCAGGAGCTTTTTGTCACTCCACTGCTGGATAAAGGCCTCCTCATGCTCCTCATGCTGCACTGGTCATTGGGGTTTGTCAAAGTTAACCACAATGGGTAGTTCCACTTGGTGAACTGAGCAAAAATATGCACCATGCCGAAACCCGGGATTGAACCAGGGACCTTTAGATCTTCAGTCTAACGCTCTCCCAACTGAGCTATTTAGGCTTCCTCCTGCAGCATTGGTTAAGTTTCCATGTTATTGACGTCCCAGTTTGATAGAGGTTATCAAAAGTGGCTCAATGGGTAATCTATTGACCAATGAATCACATTGCAATGTATAATGCGTTTGTGCACAATGTGGTGATAAGAAATACATACGGGAGCTTTTTGTCACTCCACTGCTGGATAAAGGCCTCCTCATGCTGCCCTGGTCATTGGGGTTTGTCAAAGATAACCACAATGGGTAGTACCACTTGGTGAACTGAGCAAAAATATGTACCATGCCGAAACCCGGGATTGACATAGGGACCTTTAAATCTTCAGTCTCACGCTCTCCCAACTGAGCTATTTCGGCTTCCTCCTGCAGCATTGGTTTAGTTGCCATGTTATTGACGTCCCAGTTTGATAGAGGTTATCAAAAGTGGCTCAATGGGTAATCTATTGACCAATGATGCACATTGCAATTCATAAAGCATCTGTGAACGATGTGGTGATAAGAAATGAATGCAGGAGCTTTTTATCACTCCACTGCTGGAAAAAGGCCTCCTCATGCTGCCCTGGTCATTGGGGTTTGTCAAAGACAACCACAATGGGGAGAATTTGGTGAACTGAGCAAAAATATGTACCATGCCGAAACCCGGGATTGAACCAGGGACCTTTAGATCTTCAGTCTAACGTTCTCCCAACTGAGCTATTTCGGCTTCCTCCTGCAGCATTGGTTTAGTTGCCATGTTATTGACGTCCCAGTTTGATAGAGGTTATCAAAAGTGGCTCAATGGGTAATCTATTGACCAATGAATCACATTGCAATGTATAATGCGTTTGTGCACAATGTGGTGATAAGAAATACATACGGGAGCTTTTTGTCACTCCACTGCTGGATAAAGGCCTCCTCATGCTGCCCTGGTCATTGGGGTTTGTCAAAGATAACCACAATGGGTAGTACCACTTGGTGAACTGAGCAAAAATATGTACCATGCCGAAACCCGGGATTGACATAGGGACCTTTAAATCTTCAGTCTCACGCTCTCCCAACTGAGCTATTTCGGCTTCCTCCTGCAGCATTGGTTTAGTTGCCATGTTATTGACGTCCCAGTTTGATAGAGGTTATCAAAAGTGGCTCAATGGGTAATCTATTGACCAATGATGCACATTGCAATTCATAAAGCATCTGTGAACGATGTGGTGATAAGAAATGAATGCAGGAGCTTTTTATCACTCCACTGCTGGAAAAAGGCCTCCTCATGCTGCCCTGGTCATTGGGGTTTGTCAAAGACAACCACAATGGGGAGAATTTGGTGAACTGAGCAAAATTATGTACCATGCCGAAACCCGGGATTGAACCAGGGACCTTTAGATCTTCAGTCTAACGTTCTCCCAACTGAGCTATTTCGGCTTCCTCCTGCAGCATTGGTTTAGTTGCCATGTTATTGACGTCCCAGTTTGATAGAGGTTATCAAAAGTGGCTCAATGGGTAATCTATTGACCAATGATGCACATTGCAATTCATAAAGCATCTGTGAACGATGTGGTGATAAGAAATGAATGCAGGAGCTTTTTGTCACTCCACTGCTGGAAAAAGGCCTCCTCATGCTGCCCTGGTCATTGGGGTTTGTCAAAGACAACCACAATGGGGAGTATTTGGTGAACTGAGCAAAAATATGTACCATGCCGAAACCGGGATTGAACCAAGGACCTTTAGATCTTCAATCTAACGCTCTCCCAACTGAGCTATTTCGGCTTCCTACTACAGCCTTTGTTTAGTTGCCATGTTATTGACGTCCCAGTTTGATAGGGGTTATCAAAAGTGGCTCAATGGGTAATCTATTGACCAAAGATACACATTGCAATTCATAATGCATTTGTGCATAATGTGTTGATAAGAAATACATACGGGAGCTTTTCGTCACTCCACTGCTGGATAAAGGCCTCCTCATGCTGCCCTGGTCATTGGGGTTTGTCAAAGATAACCACAATGGGTAGTATTTGGTGAACTGAGCAAAATACGTACCATGCCGAAACCCGGGATTGAACCAGGGACCTTTAGATCTTCAGTCTAACGCTCTCCCAACTGAGCTATTTCGGCTTCCTCATGCCGCATTGGTTTAGTTGCCATGTTATTGACGTCCCAGTTTGATAGAGGTTATCAAAAGTGGCTCAATGGGTAATCTATTGACCAATGATGCACATTGCAATTCATAAAGCATCTGTGAACGATGTGGTGATAAGAAATGAATGCAGGAGCTTTTTGTCACTCCACTGCTGGAAAAAGGCCTCCTCATGCTGCCCTGGTCATTGGGGTTTGTCAAAGACAACCACAATGGGGAGAATTTGGTGAACTGAGCAAAAATATGTACCATGCCGAAACCCGGGATTGAACCAGGGACCATTTAGATCTTCAGTCTAACGCTCTCCCAACTGAGCTATTTCGGCTTCCTCCTGCCGCATTGGTTTAGTTGCCATGTTATTGACGTCCCAGTTTGATAGAGGTTATCAAAAGTGGCTCAATGGGTAATCTATTGACCAATGATGCACATTGCAATTCATAAAGCATCTGTGAACGATGTGGTGATAAGAAATGAATGCAGGACCTTTTTGTCACTCCACTGCTGGAAAAAGGCCTCCTCATGCTGCCCTGGTCATTGGGGTTTGTCAAAGACAACCACAATGGGGAGTATTTGGTGAACTGAGCAAAAATATGTACCATGCCGAAACCCGGGATTGAACCAGGGACCTTTAGATCTTCAGTCTAACGCTCTCCCAACTGAGCTATTTCGACATCCTCCTGCCGCATTGGTTTAGTTGCCATGTTATTGACGTCCCAGTTTGATAGAGGTTATCAAAAGTGGCTCAATGGGTAATCTATTGACCAATGATGCACATTGCAATTCATAAAGCATCTGTGAACGATGTGGTGATAAGAAATGAATGCAGGAGTTTTTTGTCACTCCACTGCTGGATAAAGGCCTCCTCATGCTGCCCTGGTCATTGGGGTTTGTCAAAGATAACCACAATGGGTAGTATTTGTTGAACTGAGCAAAATATGTACCATGCCGAAACCCGGGATTGAACCAGGGACCTTTAGATCTTCAGTCTAACGCTCTCCCAACTGAGCTATTTCGGCTTCCTCCTGCCGCATTGGTTTAGTTGCCATGTTATTGACGTCCCAGTTTGATAGAGGTTATCAAAAGTGGCTAAATGGGTAATCTATTGACCAATGATGCACATTGCAATTCATAAAGCATCTGTGAACGATGTGGTGATAAGAAATGAATGCAGGAGCTTTTTGTCACTCCACTGCTGGATAAAGGCCTCCTCATGCTGCCCTGGTCATTGGGGTTTGTCAAAGATAACCACAATGGGTAGTATTTGGTGAACTGAGCAAAATATGTACAATGCTGACACCCGGGATTGAACCAGGGACCTTTAGATCTTCAGTCTAACGCTCTCCCAACTGAGCTATTTCGGCTTCCTCCTGCAGCATTGGTTAAGTTTCCATGTTATTGACGTCCCAGTTTGATAGAGGTTATCAAAAGTGGCTCAATGGGTAATCTATTGACCAATGATTCACATTGCAATGTATAATGCGTTTGTGCACAATGTGGTGATAAGAAATACATACGGGAGCTTTTTGTCACTCCACTGCTGGATAAAGGCCTCCTCATGCTGCCCTGGTCATTGGGGTTTGTCAAAGATAACCACAATGGGTAGTACCACTTGGTGAACTGAGCAAAAATATGTACCATGCCGAAACCCGGGATTGACATAGGGACCTTTAAATCTTCAGTCTCACGCTCTCCCAACTGAGCTATTTCGGCTTCCTCCTGCAGCATTGGTTTAGTTGCCATGTTATTGACGTCCCAGTTTGATAGAGGTTATCAAAAGTGGCTCAATGGGTAATCTATTGACCAATGATGCACATTGCAATTCATAAAGCATCTGTGAACGATGTGGTGATAAGAAATGAATGCAGGAGCTTTTTATCACTCCACTGCTGGAAAAAGGCCTCCTCATGCTGCCCTGGTCATTGGGGTTTGTCAAAGACAACCACAATGGGGAGAATTTGGTGAACTGAGCAAAAATATGTACCATGCCGAAACCCGGGATTGAACCAGGGACCTTTAGATCTTCAGTCTAACGTTCTCCCAACTGAGCTATTTCGGCTTCCTCCTGCAGCATTGGTTTAGTTGCCATGTTATTGACGTCCCAGTTTGATAGAGGTTATCAAAAGTGGCTTAATGGGTAATCTATTGACCAATGATGCACATTGCAATTCATAAAGCATCTGTGAACGATGTGGTGATAAGAAATGAATGCAGGAGCTTTTTATCACTCCACTGCTGGAAAAAGGCCTCCTCATGCTGCCCTGGTCATTGGGGTTTGTCAAAGACAACCACAATGGGTAGTATTTGGTGAACTGAGCAAAAATAATAACCATGCCGAAACCCGGGACCTTTAGATCTTCAGTCTAACGCTCTCCCAACTGAGCTATTTCGGCTTCCTCCTGCAGCTTTGGTTAAGTTGCCATGTTATTGACGTCCCAGTTTGATAGAGGTTATCAAAAGTGGCTCAATGGGTAATCTATTGACCAATGATTCACATTGCAATGTATAATGCGTTTGTGCACAATGTGGTGATAAGAAATACATACGGGAGCTTTTTGTCACTCCACTGCTGGAAAAAGGCCTCCTCATGCTGCCCTGGTCATTGGGGTTTGTCAAAGACAACCACAATGGGGAGAATTTGGTGAACTGAGCAAAAATATGTACCATGCCGAAACCCGGGATTGAACCAGGGACCTTTAGATCTTCAGTCTAACGCTCTCCCAACTGAGCTATTTCGGCTTCCTCCTGCGGCATTGGTTTAGTTGCCATATTATTGACGTCCCAGTTTGATAGAGGTTATCAAAAGTGGCTCAATTAGTAATCTATTGACCAATGATGCACATTGCAAATCATAATGCATCTGTGAACAATGTGGTGATAAGAAATGAATGCAGGAGCTTTTTGTCACTCCACTGCTGGAAAAAGGCCTCCTCATGCTGCCCTGGTCATTGGGGTTTGTCAAAGACAACCACAATGGGGAGTATTTGGTGAACTGAGCAAAAATATGTACCATGCCAAAACCCGGGATTGAACCAGGGACCTTTAGATCTTCAGTCTAACACTCTCCCAACTGAGCTATTTCGGCTTCCTCCTGCAGCTTTGGTTAAGTTGCCATGTTATTGACGTCCCAGTTTGATAGAGGTTATCAAAAGTGGCTCAATGGGTAATCTATTGACCAATGATTCACATTGCAATGTATAATGCGTTTGTGCACAATGTGGTGATAAGAAATACATACGGTAGCTTTTTGTCACTCCACTGCTGGATAAAGGCCTCCTCATGCTGCCCTGGTCATTGGGGTTTGTCAAAGATAACCACAATGGGTAGTATTTGGTGAACTGAGCAAAAATAATAACCATGCCGAAATCCGGGACCTTTAGATCTTCAGTCTAACGCTCTCCCAACTGAGCTATTTCGGCTTCCTCCTGCAGCTTTGGTTAAGTTGCCATGTTATTGATGTACCAGTTTCATAGAGGTTATCAAAAGTGGCTCAATGGGTAATCTATTGAGCAATGATGCACATTGCAATTCATGAAGCATCTGTGAACGATGTGGTGATAAGAAATGAATGCAGGAGCTTTTTGTCACTCCACTGCTGGATAAAGTCCTCCTCATGTTGGCCTGGTCATTGGGGTTTGTCAAAGTTAACCACAATGGGTAGTAGCACTTGGTGAACTGAGCAAAAAAACGTACCATGCCGAAACCCGGGATTGAACCAGGGACCTTTACATTTTCAGTCTAACGCTCTCCCAACTGAGCTATTTCGGCTTCCTCCTGCAGCATTGGTTAAGTTTCCATGTTATTGACGTCCCAGTTTGATAGAGGTTATCAAAAGTGGCTCAATGGGTAATCTATTGACCAATGATTCACATTGCAATGTATAATGCGTTTGTGCACAATGTGGTGATAAGAAATACATACGGGAGCTTTTTGTCACTCCACTGCTGGAAAAAGGCCTCCTCATGCTGCCCTGGTCATTGGGGTTTGTCAAAGACAACCACAATGGGGAGAATTTGGTGAACTGAGCAAAAATATGTACCATGCCGAAACCCGGGATTGAACCAGGGACCTTTAGATCTTCAGTCTAACGCTCACCCAACTGAGCTATTTCGGCTTCCTCCTGCCGCATTGGTTTAGTTGCCATGTTATTGACGTCCCAGTTTGATAGAGGTTATCAAAAGTGGCTCAATGGGTAATCTATTGACCAATGATGCACATTGCAATTCATAAAGCATCTGTGAACGATGTGGTGATAAGAAATGAATGCAGGAGCTTTTTGTCACTCCACTGCTGGAAAAAGGCCTCCTCATGCTGCCCTGGTCATTGGGGTTTGTCAAAGACAACCACAATGGGGAGTATTTGGTGAACTGAGCAAAAATATGTACCATGCCGAAACCCGGGATTGAACCAGGGACCTTTAGATCTTCAGTCTAACGCTCTCCCAACTGAGCTATTTCGGCTTCCTCCTGCAGCATTGGTTAAGTTTCCATGTTATTGACGTCCCAGTTTGATAGAGGTTATCAAAAGTGGCTCAATGGGTAATCTATTGACCAATGATTCACATTGCAATGTATAATGCGTTTGTGCACAATGTGGTGATAAGAAATACATACGGGAGCTTTTTGTCACTCCACTGCTGGATAAAGGCCTCCTCATGCTGCCCTGGTCATTGGGGTTTGTCAAAGATAACCACAATGGGTAGTACCACTTGGTGAACTGAGCAAAAATATGTACCATGCCGAAACCCGGGATTGAACCAGGGACCTTTAGATCTTCAGTCTAACGCTCTCCCAACTGAGCTATTTCGGCTTCCTCCTGCCGCATTGGTTTAGTTGCCATGTTATTGACGTCCCAGTTTGATAGAGTTTATCAAAAGTGGCTCAATGGGTAATCTATTGACCAATGATGCACATTGCAATTCATAAAGCATCTGTGAACGATGTGGTGATAAGAAATGAATGCAGGAGCTTTTTGTCACTCCACTGCTGGAAAAAGGCCTCCTCATGCTGCCCTGGTCATTGGGGTTTGTCAAAGACAACCACAATGGGGAGTATTTGGTGAACTGAGCAAAAATATGTACCATGCCGAAACCCGGGATTGAACCAGGGACCTTTAGATCTTCAGTCTAACGCTCTCCCAACTGAGCTATTTCGGCTTCCTCCTGCAGCATTGGTTAAGTTTCCATGTTATTGACGTCCCAGTTTGATAGAGGTTATCAAAAGTGGCTCAATGGGTAATCTATTGACCAATGATTCACATTGCAATGTATAATGCGTTTGTGCACAATGTGGTGATACGAAATACATACGGGAGCTTTTTGTCACTCCACTGCTGGAAAAAGGCCTCCTCATGCTGCCCTGGTCATTGGGGTTTGTCAAAGACAACCACAATGGGGAGAATTTGGTGAACTGAGCAAAAATATGTACCATGCCGAAACCCGGGATTGAACCAGGGACCTTTAGATCTTCAGTCTAATGCTCTCCCAACTGAGCTATTTCGGCTTCCTCCTGCCGCATTGGTTTAGTTGCCATGTTATTGACGTCCCAGTTTGATAGAGGTTATCAAAAGTGGCTCAATGGGTAATCTATTGACCAATGATGCACATTGCAATTCATAAAGCATCTGTGAACGATGTGGTGATAAGAAATGAATGCAGGAGCTTTTTGTCACTCCACTGCTGGAAAAAGGCCTCCTCATGCTGCCCTGGTCATTGGGGTTTGTCAAAGACAACCACAATGGGGAGTATTTGGTGAACTGAGCAAAAATATGTACCATGCCAAAACCCGGGATAGAACCAGGGACCTTTAGATCTTCAGTCTAACGCTCTCCCAACTGAGCTATTTCGGCTTCCTCCTGCAGCATTGGTTAAGTTTCCATGTTATTGACGTCCCAGTTTGATAGAGGTTATCAAAAGTGGCTCAATGGGTAATCTATTGACCAATGATTCACATTGCAATGTATAATGCGTTTGTGCACAATGTGGTGATAAGAAATACATACGGGAGCTTTTTGTCACTCCACTGCTGGATAAAGGCCTCCTCATGCTGCCCTGGTCATTGGGGTTTGTCAAAGATAACCACAATGGGTAGTACCACTTGGTGAACTGAGCAAAAATATGTACCATGCCGAAACCCGGGATTGACATAGGGACCTTTAAATCTTCAGTCTCACGCTCTCCCAACTGAGCTATTTCGGCTTCCTCCTGCAGCATTGGTTTAGTTGCCATGTTATTGACGTCCCAGTTTGATAGAGGTTATCAAAAGTGGCTCAATGGGTAATCTATTGACCAATGATGCACATTGCAATTCATAAAGCATCTGTGAACGATGTGGTGATAAGAAATGAATGCAGGAGCTTTTTGTCACTCCACTGCTGGAAAAAGGCCTCCTCATGCTGCCCTGGTCATTGGGGTTTGTCAAAGATAACCACAATGGGTAGTATTTGGTGAACTGAGCAAAAATAATAACCATGCCGAAACCCGGGACCTTTAGATCTTCAGTCTAACGCTCTCCCAACTGAGCTATTTCGGCATCCTCCTGCCGCATTGGTTTAGTTGCCATGTTATTGACGTCCCAGTTTGATAGAGGTTATCAAAAGTGGCTCAATGGGTAATCTATTGACCAATGATTCACATTGCAATGTATAATGCGTTTGTGCACAATGTGGTGATAAGAAATACATACGGGAGCTTTTTGTCACTCCACTGCTGGAAAAAGGCCTCCTCATGCTGCCCTGGTCATTGGGGTTTGTCAAAGACAACCACAATGGGGAGAATTTGGTGAACTGAGCAAAAATATGTACCATGCCGAAACCCGGGATTGAACCAGGGACCTTTAGATCTTCAGTCTAACGCTCTCCCAACTGAGCTATTTCGGCTTCCTCCTGCCGCATTGGTTTAGTTGCCATGTTATTGACGTCCCAGTTTGATAGAGGTTATCAAAAGTGGCTCAATTAGTAATCTATTGACCAATGATGCACATTGCAATTCATAAAGCATCTGTGAACGATGTGGTGATAAGAAATGAATGCAGGAGCTTTTTGTCACTCCACTGCTGGAAAAAGGCCTCCTCATGCTGCCCTGGTCATTGGGGTTTGTCAAAGACAACCACAATGGGGAGTATTTGGTGAACTGAGCAAAAATATGTACCATGCCAAAACCCGGGATTGAACCAGGGACCTTTAGATCTTCAGTCTAACGCTCTCCCAACTGAGCTATTTCGGCTTCCTCCTGCAGCATTGGTTTAGTTGCCATGTTATTGACGTCCAAGTTTGATAGAGGTTATCAAAAGTGGCTCAATGGGTAATCTATTGACCAATGATGCACATTGCAATTCATAAAGCATCTGTGCACGATGTGGTGATAAGAAAACACGTTCCTTCGGAGTGGGCAGGTAGGAACTTGGTTGGACAGCGCATTCGTGCGATCCGTGTCACGCGGCGCAAGCTGCGTGGGGCGGCGCGTCACGTGGTGCTGAGCCCACCCGCAGCGCTCGATGAAATACAAATCAAGGGCGTGGATATGCACGCCAGACAGACAAATCATCCCTGGTGGGCAGTGTAGAACTGTTTTTCCTACGTGTATAAATACAGGAGCTTATTGTCACTCCACTGCTGGATAAGGGTCTCATGCTACACTAGTTGTTTGGCTTGATCAAAGTTATTTGCCGTTAACAATAATGCTCAATTGCAGTTTATAATGCATTTGTGCACTATTTGGTGATAAGAAATGAATATACAAAACCGTTGTATTACTCCACTGCTGGATAACGGCTTCATGCGACACTAGTTATTGAGGTTGACCCAAGTTATTCAAATAGTTGCCATGCTATTTAAGTGCCAGTTAGAATAGAGAGCGTAAAAAGAGGCTCACATGGTTATTTGCCGTTACCAATTATGCTCAATTGCAGTTCATAACGCATTTGTGCACTATGTGGTGATAAGAAATACATAGGGAGCTTTTTGTCACTCCACTGCTGGATAAAGGCCTCATGATGCACTTGTCATTAGGGTTTGTCAAAGTTATCCACATTGGCGAGTACCATTTGGTGAAGTCAGCAAAAATGTACACCATGCCGAAACCCGGGACCTTTAGATCTTCAGTCTAACGCTCTCCCAACTGAGCTATTACGGCCTCCTCCTGCAGCATTGGTTTAGTTGCCATGTTATTGACGTACCAATTTTAAAGAGATGATTACAAGTGTCTCAATGGTTAATCGCTTTTACCAATGATGCACATTGCAGTTCATAAAGCATCTATGCACTGTGCTGATAAGAAATACACAGGACCTTGTATCACTCCACTGCTGGAGAAGGGCCTCATGCTCCACTATTCAATGGGGTTTGTCAAAGTTATTAAATTAGTTTTCCTGTTATTGAAGTGGTTATTTGCCGTTACCAATGATGCTCAATTGCAGTTCATAATGCATCTCTGCACTGTGGTGATGAGCAATAAATACCCGAGCCTTGTCACTCCACTGCTTCCACATGCTGCACTGGTTATTAGGGTCTGTCAAAGTTTACACAATGGTAGACAATGGGAAGTACCACTTGGTGAACAGAGTAAAAATAAGCACCATGCCCAATACCAGAATTGAATCAGGCACCTTTAGCTCTTCAGTCTAACGCTCTGGCATCTGAGTTACTTCAACTTCCATCCACACCCCTGCTTTACTAGACATGATAGCAAAGTATTACTTCATGTCGGAATTATTACTATAATCGTCATCATCAGCTGCGGTCAGTCCAGTTTTGTACAGGCCTTGCCAAACAGCGCATGTTCCTGAAATGTAATAATTTATCTCCACAATACTTTATCACTCCATCTGTTTGGTTGATGACTTTGGGACACGCTCAATTTCCAGTTTTCATTATGTAGTCCTTTTTTATCAATATACTGCTGGATGAGGGCCTCCAGAAATCTTGCAGATTGTGGAAGTTATTGACCATTCCTCACCATTGATCAATGTGGCTTCGTGAACTGACCAAAACCTTTAGATCGAGTAAGGCATCCCCCCCTCCCCCCGAGCTCCTTCAGCTACTATAGACATGTCAGTGACGAGTGATATGTTAACCGGTCCTGCTCATGATACCTCACCAACCCTCCACCCCACACCCCCTTTCCTTCACATTACTACCCGAATGGTGATAAAACGGTCAAACAACCTCCATGATCGATAACAGAGTCTGGAGGCCTTCATCTAGCATTGGAATGACAGAGGAATAACAAAATCACTGTAAACTATTAAAATTAGCACATAATTGTAAACCAATGATATATTGCCAAAGAAATAAGTGTAAAGTGCTTTCGTTAAGATTTTTGAGGTAATATTTCATGCAAAACATGGCAATAATAAATGTTGGTCAGTATAATGAAAAAACCCCACAATTTACAACATAATTTCCCTTATAATTTCAGATAAATCAAGCAATGAACAAGGACCTAAAGTTTGTGAACACCCATCACGGCAATAGTATGTGTTGCATCCAGATTAAACTGTCGAACACCTTTTAAATATTTTTTCGAAAATGTTCATTTTTCAACTAAACGTCAACTTAAACGCAACTGGAACCAACGTTTGACAAATATTTTTCTAAAAAAACAAGACTGCTGCCTCCCTCTCAAAAAAAATATGCCAAGTTGCGAACACCTTTTGGTGTCATCAAAAATTTAAGTTGCAAAATAAACATTACACAACAGTAAATCGTGAAACAAAGAATTACAATTTCGGTCTTAAAGCAAATAAAAACATTAATTTAAAACACCTGTAAAGGCGATTTGTACATGGCCGCTAAATGATAGGATACAATGATACAAAAAGGGGGAAATGTATTAATGAAAATATATTTTTGTACTCAACAAAAAAATGTGCTATTCAAGGTAAGTCATTTGGTGACGCACCACCACCTTCTCGTTCATATTTTTTGTTGTTTTTCAATTGGAACTTTTTATAAGTACCAAATATACAGCAGTGACACAAGATGATGTTCACCTTGGTCGCAAACGCAATATACAATTCAAATAGGTGAACGATAAAAGCTGCAGGAAATATTTAACAAGCAAACCTCTAAATTGTTAAGATTATTTCATGAAGCACAACTTTTCCGGTTGAGAAATGTTTATTTCCGTGCACTCCTCATACACGACTAAACACAAGTTTTAAAAGGGGATTTTAACCGAGCAGAAACCTTCCACATAGCCCAGATGACATTGTAACAAAATAGAACAGATCATACTTTCATGTATCTGGCAAATGCATATTCACATCACATAAAGGAAAATGACTCCCATATTTGTATTAATCCAATGTGGTTTCAAATGCCAAGCATAACAATTGTCTTTTTTCTGATCATTGGATCATCACTTAAGTTGGCTGTGAACTTGATGGATGTGGAAGCAGGAAAACCAGCACCAATAGCTACGATCCAAAGCCAAACTTGCCCACACCTACCTCAGTTTACAAGTAGTAATTTCTCAGAATGCACGGCTTCCTTTGGAACATCTCGGGTATTCTAATTAGAAAAATAACTGCGTTTCTGCACAAAAACATTTTCTGGATGACCATTTGGGGTGCCTATGTTGTTGTAGGCGCTGGTGCTGTTGATCTGTTGTCGCCGTATTGTTCACGCATCGCGCCCCGTCCCCGTGGTGTCGCGCTTGCGCCTCGCATCATCAGCGAGCTGCTGCAGCAGGACCCTACGCCGCTTCTCGAGCTCCCCCTCGCTCAGCTCACTCTCCGAGGTGTCCCACCCCGTCTGAATGCGCAACATACATTTACAAAAGCAATGCTCACTTGCAGTAGCCCTCTTGGGGCAGAGACAATGGGGGCATGGGATAATAGTTATAGATCTTAACTGAAAGCGAAGGAACATCCTGATAGAACTCCGGTAGACAGAAGATCATGTATTATCATAAAAAGGCCTCGGTGGTGGCACACTTCTGCTTCTAGTCACTTCAATGAGCCTCTCAGGAAACACTAGATGGTGACCCTTTTATGCTGCTTAAAGTAATTTACCCTTTTGGCAATCCATTGCTGGATGAGGACCATACTGGTAAGAATGGGTTAGTGATGGAGGGGAGCATACATATAGGAGCATAGTATAATACAATTGGTGGACTGCCCTCTGCTACCCACAATACCACTTTGCAGCAGCCGATAACACCTGTTTTATGCAGTCGTTGTCCATTCAAGCGATATCTAGGCTCAACACTACTTCACCTCCATGGTTGTATGCATTCAGGTGATTTGGTCACAAGTGTTTAGCATTTCCTTCATTACTATATTTTTTTATAACTTCTTACAAACCGACCTTCGAATGGCTTTGTAAAAAAAGGGAAGGTTATATTGAGTATTTTATTCCACGAGTAATTTGATTTATACAGAAATATTTAGTTTCTAACCGGGTACATGGTTTTATGGAGAGATGAGTACACATCTAAGAGAACGAAATTGTTAAAGGAGCTGCATTTTACACATTCAAAAGGCATAACCACATAGGAAATAATGAATTCTCCTGAATTAACATGACTGTAGTGTCTGAAAAAAGCAAATTGGTCTTGCACTATTTTTGTCTTCCAGAATGCTATAGGAATCCATTGAGGCAGCAAAGCAGTAACACATGGGAACACTTGGTCCATACTATAAACAAGCTACTACGCTTACAAAGGTACAAAATAGGACCTATTTCCTGTATTCAGCATCATTAGAGTAGATGTGCACTGTGCAAAGCACAATTCAGACGTTAGAAGCACAGATTTGCAAAGGAGTTTAGAGAAAAAAAATGAATCGAAATAAATTAGCTCAATAGGGGGCACCATGATAACGTACAAAATAAAAATGTTGCCAACAGCATCACGACCATTAAACCTACCTTGTCCTTTTTGCTGCCAGAGCGCTTTGGGGATTTGTGCGAGTCTGTGCGTTCCTTCTCACGATGCCTCTCCTTATCCTTGTCTTTGTCCTTGTCCTTATCCCGCCGGTCCCTCTCCTTTTCCCTCACTTCCTCTGACTCGACCGAGTTCTGAGAGATTGCATGTGGAACAGCTATTAAGAGCTGATCGATATATCATTCAGCACGCTGTGTGTCTGAACTCCTGCTCATTTAGGCAGAATTGAATCCATGCCAATAGAAAATATAACCTAACCTTTAAACCCTGGTTAAAATTGCATAAGCTATGGAAGGAAACAGTGGACTGCAATATTGGCTCATAAATCTTTATTCAAATATACCAAGTAAAAATGTTGCCATGAATTTTACAGGCTAGGTATTTTCTTTACGGTAAACAAGAACTTGACAAATATCATGGATATTCAAGATATTTCACGGTACAAGCTTGGGCAGACAACTTCATAGAAAAAACGGATGTCTAAATCGGCATTTAAAAGACAGGAATAGAGCTGAAAATTTTAAAGACTATAAATCATGTGCACTGTAATTAATGCTTGCAGAATACATTTTTAAAATGGAAAACACAAATATTGGCACATCACCATGTCCATGACAAGCTAATAATGCTAACAAAGCATGATAATCCCACAGCCAACAGGCATTATAAAGAGCATTTCACAAAGTCGCGACTCACTGATCTGTGTCTTCTCTTTTTGTTCTTCTTCTTATGTTTCTTTGATTTCTTTGAGCTGCGGTCTGATGGTTTTGAAAATAGCAACAATAGAAAAAGTTAATTATTTTAACATGCTCACAGTTACAAAGGCAATTGTGTTTTCAAACAAGGAGTGATAGCTCGGCAAATAATTGGTACTTAAATTCACCAGATTCAGCGCTGCTTGAGCGCTCGGATGCAGACTTGGAACGGGATCGCTTCTTCTTTTTCACGCGGTGGTGATGATCGTCTTCTTCTGACTCAGATCCCTGTGTATTCACTCTTGTTACATTTGTGCATAGTAACAGCATTTGAGTTGCAGGCAAGATTTGCCAATATGCGCACCTCTGATTAGCACGGTTGGCTACGTATGGTACCAAAGAAGTTCAACATACAAGTGGATGTTTACAAAAGGGCATTGCACTATTCCACCAATAGAGAACACAGGGCATCCTGACAAAATTACATGTTACCAGAATAATGAACAAAAAGTCTACATTCAATAGACTAGATGTTAATATAATTTTCAGCTCTTTGTCAATCGACAGTTTGATGAAGGCTTCCCCATGCTGTGTCAGCCATGGGGGGACTGCCTGACAATACATAATCGTGCTACTAAGTGTAGGTTGATTAAAGCAGGTGCTACAACTGGTTCAGATATCACTGGCCACTAATTTTAGCCATGACCAGGAATCGATATTCAGGTTTCAGCGTTCATACTGCAGCACGCTACCCACTGCACCATCGCTCCACTGTAAACAACTCTGTGAAAATAACTCAATATACATACACAGGTTCGGTGGTTAGTCAGATAAACTAGCAAATAACAGGAAATATGAGAAAATATCCCTATTTAAAGTAAATATCATAAAAGTATATTGAAACAGTAATACCCTACATTAATTCGTTGACATAATTGGATGGAGCAATAATTGTATTTCGTGTTCATAAAATTATTTAGCAGCTAAAATTAAACCATACAATACCGTGCAGTGGCATTGAATGCATGTATTTCCATGACAAGATGTACATGGTGTGAGTGGATCTTCTCACCGAGCGGGAACGAGAGCGCTTCCGATGTTTCTTAGATTTCTTTGAGTGCTTTCGGCTGTGTTTGGGGTGGTAGTGCTGGCACTCCACCTGCATCACAAGACATCAGTAGCAGCAACATCAAATAATCGGCATCTCTGTAAGAAAGATCCCCATTATAACCGCACAAACTACGGGGGTAAGTTCTGTTAGCGGGTGAGTATTCATATCAGAATTGTGCACAAGGGAGTTTACACCCAGTACCAAGCCTGACCCTATTTGTTTCTCCAGCGCTGATGTTTACACACCATATACTTTAATATTAACGGTTCACTTGATCTAGGTGAGGTGCAGGAAAGGTTAAGATACCACTTTCCACTGACGTTGTGTGTGGCTGGCAAAGAAACTGGTAATTGAGCTCATAACAGTGAGTGAACCACTTAATTCAACCACAGGGACAATTACCTTAAAAGTTTGTAAAAATAGATTGCAATTACAAAATTTTACATCACAATAAATGTTAGCAAATGTCAAGGTTTCAACAGTCTCAAATTGATAACCCAGGAGGCAAAATTTACATTTGAGAGTAATTAACGGTGAATTAAATTTTCCAATGGAAAGAGATGATGATTAAAAACATGTCCACACACCACTCAAAACCACTTCTGCATTGCACTAAAAAAAGGTTTGGATTATTTTCAAATACAACAGATGCTGTGTTGAAAATGTTGGCAAACAATATTCGGTAAGGTGTTTTTTCTGGCAATGTTTAGTCATTAAAAATATGGCTATTTTGGGACTTAACATTCCCACTCAGTTTGGCTGCTCCTTAATTGGGCTTCTGACTTAAACCTCACCTAATTTTAATTTTGTACTTGAAATGTTTGTGAACCTCCCTCTGGGAATGTGTAATTAATTTTAGTTGATTAAATTAACATTTTTTATGCAATCTTTTTTATTCACCTCCATGATGTATTCTCAACTAATGCAACTGCCAGGACCACATGGCAAACAACCGGATTTGCTCTTTTGGCTCACAAGCCTGTAATTAAATGGGGGAGTGCTGGCACAATATTTATGCAATATCCTCATCTTCTGAGAAGCTGGATATTCACACGAAATTAATCACTTCCAAATATGGAGGCCTTCTACCAAACATTTAAAGAGATGGATGCATTCTATTCTTGCATATGGCAATATGTTAAGGATGGTGATTGCATGGTCCCAGAAGGGGTATTGGGACTTGAGTTGTCCTATTCTATTTTGATCCATGCATACTGGTTTAGCACAGCACAGTAGTTATTGTGCCTTCTCCGTGTAAGAGTGTAATAGGTGTTAGTGTCAGACTCAAGTGTTATTGGCTTTGGATATTATTTGTTCTGATTTCACATGTTTGCATATCCAATAAGGTGATTGCATGTGATGATTTTGATTGCAATGTTTTTTGTGAATGTATGTTGGCAATCAACAGAAGCAGCTCAAAATTAAGTATCAGATGCAATCATGCTGAACAAAGGACTTGTAATTTCATGAACAACATAACACAAGTGAACGAATATCCAATACAGGTCCTATTCTTCTGGTGACATGTGAATGTATGCAATGCATCTATTTTGTCTTTCTGCTATAAAACCATTGTATGAGTAAATGTATGAACTAGTTAGAACAATTCAGTTTGCCCAACATATTATTAACTCAGTGACAGTTACATTTCTGCTCATACATAATATTAACAGTAGCTTATATTTAACCTGGACTGGGTGTCTTTTAAGGTTGACTCAGCCGAAAATAAGTTCCTGCTGAATTGTGGTGAACATCAGCAACGCAAAGGAAACTGCAGCCAGGCACAGTACAGATCACTATACACACCCTTCCATGTCATGCCTGTATGCTAAATGTAATTATCCATCTTTAACGTGCATCCTATGCAAGCAAATGTAAGAAAGTGTATGCAATAATTGAAACACCATTCATGTACGGGGAATTATATGTTTAGGTGTCCATATGTTGGCATGCAAAGATGTATTAACCCAGCACTGAGTAGGGGGAGCACACACCTCCAGGGCACCCACGTACTCCTTGAAGAGGCGGATGCGCTCCGACTCTACAGTGATCTGGTCAAAGGCTGAGTCATTGACGAAGCGGTCTCGCACCTTGAACACATTCACAGACACACACAACATTAAGGACACTATGTATGAACTTCTTTTGCACCATATGCAGACAACCGTACTAATCGGAGGTGCGGCGGAAGAACGACAAACTAAACATAAAAATAATTTCTTAAGAAAAGTTTTATATCTAGATTTAAAAGTGCATAGCTCCAGTGGCTTAGTAATATCGGAAGAGCGTTCCAGACGGCCGCAGAAGCGCATCTGAAAGTGCACGATGCAGTGACCATCTTTGTTTCATGGCGAACCAAAAGCCGCTGCGAGGATGACTGGAGTTGGCATGATGGTTTATGCTCCTTGATGCAATCAGCAACATGAAGTGTCCATCACCATGGCAATGTGGAAATTCCCCCACCAACAAATTTCCCTTGTAAAATAGCCAGGCAACTGGCTAAATGGTATAATCTGTGTAACAAATAAAATAAACCTCCAGAGAAAAATTCTGCAGCAAAGCTCGCTTGAGCTGGGTGATGCTTTTACTTATTTATCGACAAAAGACAGGAAAGGTTCTCATGTGCTGTACATTTTTGATGATCTACACAAAAAATATCCATACTCTCTGGTTCTTTCGGTAAAGTTAAGAACCAGACAGGATGGATTCCTGCAGTCACGAAAACTTCAAATCTGTAAAGACATTTAACCTGTACAACATAAATAATCCGGAACACAACAATACAGAGTATACATGCTGAAAAACACACAGCTGACAACTTGTACACAACCATGCACTGCATCAAATAACATGTACACGTACAACTTGTAAGTGAACATAAACAAGACCACAATCTTGAATAAGCAATGTTTTGCTAAAATCCAATTACAAATATCATTATATTGCACAAAGACCAAGCAATATCTACCAAGAATTATATCTAAACTTATCAATGCGGAACAAAATGTGATGGACTGAATTGTTTGTGCTGCTTTCCTGTGTGGCTGTTGACTGTGAATAACATGTCCCAAAGAACCATGCTGGACACAGTGACATCTAATTTATATTTCTCCGCATTATGCTGCTTCAAATGGCAAGTAAAGCATCACAAATCAAAGTTCGGCATAGCAGTCATGCACACAACAAGAAGCCAGTGCAGGCACTAGAGTGCATTGGTGCAGTGTTGTATCAAAATTGGCTACAACGCATTTTCAAAACATGTGATATAAGACGTAACTATGTTGGTGCTGCGACAATGCATTTATAATAGCTCAATGTATGTGTGGACAATTTAATAGGATATACTTCACAATCAGTGTTTAACAGATGCTCAAGATGGCTATCATATTAGCAAGAATTCCATTATATTAGCCTATAATGCATTTTGTCCCAAGGGCACTAGACTAATAAGGAATGGCTGATAGGTCATATGAAGATAATCATTCCATAACAGCTCTGATAAGAGAAAAGAAAATGGCACAACAATCCAATTAATTTTGTTGTTTCTGCAAGCAATGCTTCCCATTTTCTTCTTGGTTCTTTCGGTAAAGTCACGTAGAAGGGAAGTAATAAAATAATAAAACAAAACATAACAAAATAATATAATTCTCACGACGTTCCGGCCACAACGCAAGCAGCCGTCTTCAGGTGAAGAATGAAACAACACCAAGCTAGAAGCGTATATTTAAGCTGGGTTGGAGGGGGGGAGGTGGGAAGAAGAGCACCTTAACAAAATAATTTGCATATCAAGAGAAATTTAGCATATGAAAAATGCGTAGGAGGTGGACGGAGGGGTTTCAAGTTAATATTATGCCCGTGCATTATGCAGGATTAGCAGCATCAAAGGGAGGGGGAAGGGGGGTAGCATTAACAAAGGAAAGGCATGTTAATAGTATGTAGCTGCAGTTACTAAACAACCACGTAAAAAAACTAAAGTATAAACTGCACGAACAACTAAAGTATAAACTACATAGCATCATCAGTATACTTACTATACTCTACAATAAGCTGAGTTACTAACAGTAAGTAATACATTACAATTCTACGTCGCTTTAATGTAACACTATGTATTATTCTACCCACCTTAAAGTGTATCACAATGCTATATATTTACTATAAAATTACGATACTATATATTACTTTGTACATTGTATTAAGCATATAAATGTTATACTATTTGTTATTATACACTGTACCATTGACCGTCGTGTCAATGGGTGAGTAGTGTGGGGGAAAACACTGCTTCCCATTGCTATGGAAGTTAATTAAACAATTTAAGACACTCTCAAGTGTCTCACTTTATTGTCAATAGTGGGCAAAAAGATGTGATTATGAGAAAGCTATAAAGGACAGCATTTCTAATTTACTAGCGGCTGCATTCCACTCATCCTTATAAAGTAATAGGCCGCATATTGTGGAAAGTGAAGTGATCATCCCATTGATAAAGTACCTCCAACCAGAGTAATGTGGAATTTCAAAGAATTGGTTTATCACCACCAACAGATTTAAGCACTGCATCAAGATCAGTTGAGCATGGTTAGACTTTTGACACATTAAATTGACATGCAGCCCACAAATCGTCTTGGGGCAAGGCTTAGACAATTAACTGTAGAAATGGCGACAATCTTGCTTACGTCATCCCACTTGGAGTCGTGTTCCAGAGGAGGGGTCGCCTGCTTCAGCATGTTGCGGAATGCAGCCTCCTTTCTTTTCTGTTTGCGGGCCTCCTCCTTCTCGCGTTCTTTCTCACGTGCCTCCGCTTTCTCAATCAACTGCATTCATTCAGACGCCATTACACAAAATGTTTCTGGGTTTGTACTTTTTGCCACGCAAGCTTGTAAATGGGTGTTTAGTCAATAAGCAACCTGTTGGGCCTTATCAACAACGGTCTCCCATTATCTCATTGAGCTGCAGATGCCTTCATATTTTATAATGCAATAAGAATGAGCAATAAAAATATATACATTTAGATATGCATATTAAATTTTGACTTAAAACTCTCGTGATTGCAGGAATTCATATTCTTGGTTCTTTCGGTAAAGTCACATAGATAGAAAACAAAAATCTAAATTAAAAGCAAAAAACCCACGACGTTTTCATCACAACACAAGCAGTCTTCTGCCCCACCCCCTCTCTCTCCCCCTGTCTCTTGCATAGCCCTTTCCCCCGCCCACTCACTCTAGAGCCCTTATAAGCGGCTACATTTGGAGGCTTGCCTGCCTCTTTTCTCTCTATCTGATGAAGACCGCTTGTGTTGCGATCGAAACGTCGTGGGTTTTTTGCTTTTAATTTAGATTTTTGTTTTCTAGATACATATTAACCAAGTGCGGGCCCATTCCATAGTTTCTTGCCTGTCAGGAAGTTTGTGACCCATGGTGCCATGGTAATACATCTCGCAAGGACAGCGGCTCCTCATGGTGCCCTAACCTACATCATGCAATTTACCAAAGTGGAACACCAGATGTGTTTAATGTTTCATAATGACTCGGCACACTACTACCTGAGTGACGGAAAAATGGTGAATGTAAAAATCCTCATGGAGAGTAATTTAAAATCACTTCCAGACTCTTTGGGTAAATCAGCCAAGCGGACAGGGCTGCTTGGTGTATAAGCAGCACCAGAATTATATAATATTGCAAATATGCTATTATGAACGCATACTCAATGATTAAGAATAAACCCAACAAGATCTGCTCATCAGGTGACGTAAATACCCGATTTAAAAATAACTAAGCGACCAACCACTTGGTCCTTGAGCCATTGGACAAAGCATCATACCACCCATGTTGGAAGTATGCAAATACAGTAAAACCTTGGATTGCGAGTAACTTGGTCTGCGAGTGTTTGGCAAGACGAGCAAATTTTTAAAATAAATTTTAACTTGATAAACGAGCGAGGTGTTGCAATACGAGTAGTACGTATACGCTTTGTCTGCCGAGCGTTACGTGATCACAACTGAGCCGATGGTGCTTCTCTCTCTCTCGCTGCGGGATTGTGGGTAATCGTCTCCCATGCTCGGTTCTCAGTCGGCGTGCCTCACTCGTATAGTCAACATCCTCAAAAGGAGGCAAAAGCAAGTGTCATTGGATAGGTTCCTTGTTAACGTCGCACAAAAAGAAAAAGATTCCAGTGAGCCAACAGATAGCAGTGATTCCGTTTGTGACAGTGAAAGTCGTCCTACACAATAACCCTCCTCTCCTCTCTCTCATCTCCCTCACACCAGCCACGATTAAATTGTATCAATAAAATAGATTACTTTATATTAAATTTAAATAATAAAAATATAAAAAGGTATTTTGTATTAATCATTTTTAAATGAATATTTTTGGGTTGTGGAACTAATCATCTGAGTTTCCATTATTTTTTATGGGTAAATTCACTTTGATATACGAGTGCTTTGGATTACAAACACATTTCTGGAACGAATTATGTTCGCAATCCAAGGTTTTATTTACTGTCGGTTTCTTGAAACTTTTTTCAAGTCTAGATCACATATATAAGTGAAAAATATGGTTGAAGGGTACTGTAGTAATTTTGATAGTGAATCGGTTTTTTTTGGGTTGGGGGGACACACAAATGTGATGAAACAGTGCAGGAACATTACAGGAAATATTAACTTTATCTATAAAACAGACAGTATATATGCTAAGTTTTCTGCTCATGGTAGGTAGCATTTACCTTGGCTTGTGGGCTCCCTGAACAGTTTGGTGTATAAACCCAGCCCATTTTAACCAGGAAAAAAATGTTTTGCGAAACATACACTGTTGAACGCGAGCTTCACGTTTCCTGCGTCCAATGTTACAGCACGCTTGTCAGAGCTGATGAGGGACGCAAACTCCTCAAACGTCGTTTTCACCTCAACCATGAAGTTCTTGTCCTTTGAGCAGGAATATGGGTGGGTAGAAGAGGACAGAAACAGCTCGGATGACCAACACGACAGTGTCACATTTGATATTGCTGTTCTGCTTTACAGTTGGGTACCTGATAGATACTTGCCAAGTTGTTGATAATTCATAATTTAGAAGCTTACGAGTATAATTGAGACCAGGGTGATACATTGTGGCACCACTACTCATTACATAAACCTCTGCCAGGTGGTGGGAAATAACAAATATTTACATACATTAATTTTGTCTGCAATGCTTCCGTATTAAAGAGAGAACTGATGCTAGCCTGAATTATCAATACAATACATGTACATGTTATATCTTTTAACTATGAAAACAAGGTATTACTTTAAACATCCTATTACAAATAGGCAGCACAGCTTGTATTTTTGGCAACATAACCAGTTTTTGGTGGTAATTACCTCCATTCGTGGGGGACCAATCTCTCCATAAGCTAACCAACGTTTATTTCCCACAGTAGTATAGTGAAAAGGCAGGTAGACAGTCACAACTTTTACACTAGTATAGGAAATGCAAGCCTGCGGTCACTCGGTACCTTGAGCACATCCTTGATAATTTTCTTCTCCTCGTGGTAGCGAGCTTTGAGGTCCTCCACGTAGAATTTGAACAAATCCAGTGGTGTAGAACCTGCAAGATGCAATGAATAAGCTGCCGACTTGAAAATCAGATGAGATGTATTTGTATATTCTCAATTCACTCTGGCTCACTGCTTCACCACTGGCCATTACAAAGTGTATGGCACAGCAGCTGGGCAAGACAGCTGCTGGTGTAGCTTTGTGATGCTATCAAATTTTCATAGTCCTTCAACGAAGTTCTTTTATGAACAGGTAGCTTTGTGATGCAAGTGCTATCAAATTTTCATAGTCCTTCAACGAAGTTATTTTATGAACAGGGTGGACTCAATTATTGAACCAGAGAAATCAAGGTGAAATTTTACAAGCAACTGAGATTATAGAGAATGGGGAGCTGACGCAATAGCTAAGCGATGAAAATTCACATTGGAAAAAAGTAGCAGTGGAACATCTTAGGTAATCGACAGCCAACCAGGTAGAAGGAAAATAAATGTAAAAAGTTCGACTGAAGACAGATGAGATGCAGAACAAGTGAATGAGATCTAACATAATTAAAAGTGGAGAGATGAGCAGACAGGGGGTACGGCAATTAATCGTCTTACCTGGCTGCCCCAGCATCCTGGAAAAGCGAATGTCTGCACTGACGGCCGGGTACAGATCCATCCATGTTGACATGGAGTGCAGCTTCCCATTGTTGTGCAACTCATCCAAAAACAGCTGTACAGGAGAAAGCAGTCATGCAGAGTATCATACCGTAAATAATGCAGCCCAGAGGTAGTAGCAGCATTACTACATGAATATAATCTTGATTGTAAGCTTATGTGACTGCAGGAATCCATACTCTTTGGCTCTTTTGGTAAAGTCACGTAGGTAGAAAAATAAATAATAAATCACGACGTTTCGATCACAACACAAGCAATCGTCATCAGGATACAGCAGTAGAACTGCTGAACAAGAAAGATATATAAAGACTGAGCAATCATTGGAAGGATGTTATTAACCAGGTAAAGTCTTAACTTGCTGTGATGTGTCCATCCTTCCTGCCGTTGTTTAGCAGTTATTTCCGACTCTCTGAATTACATCACCTTGTTAAATGTCTTTACATTAACAGACTAAGGTCTGACTAACATAGCCACCGCTGCTCCCTTTAGCCTCGATGTAACGGTAGCTCTCGCTGTGTAAAAGGCTGTCTCACTGGCACGGCTACCGTTACGGTGGTTCTCTTGCGTTGATACGCTGGCCTCTCCCTGTACAGCAGCCAAAGCCGCAGCTTGTGTTGCCCATGAGGTGGCGCTATGCCCGGTCCTCTGACATAGACATGCTATCTTCCCATTCAACTCGTTTACATTGACATGCCAACCTCTCCTTTTGACGCAGCTGCTGTGTGTGTGGCGACGGGACTCCTTTCTATCTCTGACCCCGCCTACTTACCCTTGGGTGACACCCACCTCAAACCTATATATAACCTCTTGTTGCAGCAGCAGCCCTTTCTTGTTCAGCCGTTCTACTGCTGTATCTTTCCACCTGATGACGATTGCTTGTGTTGCGATCGAAACGTCGTGATTTATTATTTATTTTTCTACCTACGTGACTTTACCGAAAGAACCAAAAAGTATACATGAATATAGCGTCAGATGCCACACCTGGAACAGTTCACGGTTTTTGCGCTGCATGCGGCGCTCTCTCAGTCGGCCTTTTTCTTTATCCTCCTCTTCCTCTTTCTCCAGTGCACGGATGTGCTCCTCAAAGCATATCAGTGCATCTTCCTTGTCCATATCTGTGCTCAAGAACCGGCATGGTGTTCACGCGCACAAATTAACAATCACACGATGCACGACACGATGCCGAGGTGAGTGTTTACTGGAAATAAGAGCGTGCCAAAAATAAAATTAGTGTAAAAAATACTCACTTGGGTTACATAGCAAAGCATGCTTGGAACAACTTGTTTTAACTTGCTTCAATTGGACAACACAAATGACAACACTTCCGAGAGTACAGTTAAATAACAGAATTAAAATGTTTTCCTACTCAATAGGATGGAACTAATCTCCTCTGGGACATCACGGGCAGTTGTAAAAATGTTGCATTCCTGTAGTGTGGGTGATTCTCTCCAAGGTAGCCACTGCCAACTTTATATTGATCCCAGCAAAATCATGGGCTCAGTAATAACCTGGACCACGATTTTAACCTGCACCCTTTCTTCTCATTGTTTGTCTGGTGCATTACCAACACTGCAACCCATACACAAAATACCAATACAGAGAGAGAAAGGCAGCATCTAGGAAACGCTACTATACAAGTTTCATTAGGCTTGGTGGAGTTATAATTGAGAGAAAAAGGGTATACGGCAGCAAGAGGGGATTAAAACAAGGGCCTCACTTTGCAACTCCTCGTCCTCCGCGAATGTGGGGTTGTCCATAAGGTGCTGCTGCGCCTCGGACCAGGTGGTGCGGAATGTGACGCTTGTCATGCTGTCAAGGATGCTCTTGAGTGCCTGGATGTTCCTCTTACGTAGACGCTTGGCCTCCTCCTGGTCACACAGCAGTGGACGCGGTGGGTGGACCGTAGAGTGGATTTAACAACATATATTTGAGCAATACAAAATGAGCATGTTAACAAGAACATGGGCCATCATTGTAAAGCCAAAGCTTGGGAATGATGTGATCTGAGAGCCAACTTTGGTCAAAGTAAGAGATTCTCACTCGTCTATGATAACTAGGTAAAGTGATTGCCATTATTGAAATTCCTTCTGCTAGTGACTTGGTGTCATTAAATCTCAATTTTACAACAAAAAAAATCATGGGGTTCCCTTACAAATTTCAATTCAACAGGCAGGTTTTTTCATGGTTTTTTTGTTTCTGTTCTAATTTTTTTCTGGCAACACAGCAGCCTCTTTAAAGCTGAAGGTGCCTGTTCAGATGGTCATGGAGACTCAAGGACCACCTGGACCAAGATACAAATGCACACTAGCAGTAATTGGTTATGTGCTTATTCAGAAGCAGCAACACAAATGTGTTGAGCCATTTATTAAATAATTTTAGAAAATTGGTCTAATTGTTTTGTGACTCACCTTCTCCTTCTTGGCCAGGAAGAAGATGACATCCTCATAAATCTCGTTGCGATCCCGCTCCTGCACATTGTTCCACACCTCCATGCTCCCGAACATCTGCTCTGCCTTCCTGTGGGGTCAAGGGTTGTGGTGCAGAAGCCATGGATTAGCGTTAATTGGGACATTTACACAACCACTCGTTACAGCTTGTTCCATCTTAACAGAAAGTTAGATTTTTACAATAGCAGGAGTCTACGTCTGCCAATCAAATATAATATGCGCATTGTGAATGTATGACCACATGTGGGTGTTTGTGTTTATGACAATGTATTTAGCACTTCTTTTGCACCATACATAGACAACCGTGCTCATCGGAAGTGCGGTTTAAATTTAAACAAATGGTCCTGAAGTGCTAATCAACAAACGTTTTGAATAATAGTTTTTTCAGGCATTTATGTCTGATTAATTTGTGCTGCAAATGGCCACTCCACAGGGGAGGCACTTGAAATAGATGTTGGTCTATGAAAAGTATCAGGTTATATTTGTTTGTGTACTTTGTTTAAAGCACTTTTTGCAAAGTCACAACAACAACAATCACTGACGTGAATCATTTATTGTATAAAATGAGAAATTATTTCCAAATGCCGATTTTTTTAAATGTCAGTCGAGGTGACTGTAGCAGCAATCGTACAACGAACATTTTATTTACTTAAGCTAAATGTGATACCTTTTTGTGATACCTATTGCTGTCAAATATGAAAATATCTTACAAAAGGAAAGAAACATCAAGTTTTTCATGAAAAGAAACGCAATGACTTTTCATATTCTCTACAATGCTGTGCAGGTTAGATATGCAAATAAATAGCTATGCTCATATTTCTAACAAGTTGTTGTTCACTATTAAGTTGCATTACAATTGTATGGGTGCATAATTGGAATTATCACATGCAATGTATGTATATTGAATTTATTTTGCACCGTATGTAGCCAACCGTGCTACCGATCAAGCAGAAGATTGAGAATGGCTAATACTCATCATTATTCTGATACAAATAAAAATATATGTGTTAATAAAATGCAAACTCGAACAGAATGCAACACTGTCCTTGGGAGACAGGTCAATGCCATAACGATGCTTGGAAAAAAAACCCCATAGATGATCACCACTCACTCAGTACAGCATTTGGACAATGAATTTACAAAAACGTTATTTGACAAAGTTAGCATGCTAATTTACCAAGCAACGTAATGCATGCTAAGTGGGTGATAGATAGTGCATTCAGCTGAAAAAATTACCAAAAGAATGCATCTCATCAAAAATGCAAACATAAACCTATCTTTATAACAATTTGATTAAAGAGTGGCATTAACGATGTTATAGACATTTTTTTAAAATAGTCTGTTAATTACAGCGATAATGAATTGGGTTACCGCTATCGCATGCCCATCATGAAATTAGGAGCCATAATATATCTTAACCATGCGTCTCAATTGTCTAACAAAAATGGGACGTCAGTTTCAGACGCTGGAACCCAAACTGCTGACGGCAAGTTTGCGCTTTGTGCTTCAGAACAGAATGGCAAGTAATTACAGCTGGGCCATACATCCATATTTCTAATAAAAGTGTTGTGCTCCTGAGCTACAAAGGTCAGTGAAGAACCTAAATGAAAATGCTGTTACTTTTTTCCTTCAACAAATACCTTGCTCCTTTGTGAGTGGTGAATACTAATAAAGCAAAAGTAGCAGCAAATGTGCGAGCTATACATTTCCAAATAAAGTGTACTATATTCACACTCTTTGGTTCTTTCGGTAAAGTCACGTCGGTGAAAAATAAAAATGAACTCACGGCGTTTCGGGCGCAACACAAGCGCCCGTCATCAGGTGGGACACAACTGTTAGAAACATTTATTATTTATTATTATTTTTCACCTAAGTGACTTTACCGAAAGAACCAAAGAGTATGGATTTTTGCAGTCACGAAAACTTCAAATCTAGAATGTACTATATTCATACTCTTGGTTCTTTCGGTAAATAAAAGTGTACTATGTTATAGTACGCATGCCGCATGTACTATGTACTTCAGGAGTTATTAACATTCTGCTGCACCAACACTATATAAATGGCAATGTGTGCAGTTGCAAACACGTAGATTATTCTTCAAATGAACCACTGCTGCACATATTTTTGTAACCAAGTACGTTGTGATGCAGACATGAAGGAAAGAAGTTCACTTTGGTTGAATGTGAAATATTCTACCAAAACATTTTTTCTAGAACTGCTTAAAACTATGTTTTCAGGGATAACATGAGTAATCATAATCAACGATTTTTGGGTTTAGATCGCGTTATTTATAAATGTGTCGTAACCCTCCACCACCCGACACGGCCAATCAGTAAAAAAAGTGTCACGTTGACAAAAGACAAATAGTTCACTGCTTTAGCCCACCGGTGTGTTGAAGCGTGGAACCACAACATTTACAATTTGAGTACGACGTTTCGCTGGTAATTGCATCCAGCATCATCGGGCAATTCGCCAGAATTCTGGCAGTGAACTATTGTGAACTATTTGTCTTTTGTCAACGTGACACTTTTTTTTTACTGATTGGCCGTGTCGGGTGGTGGAGGGTTACGACACATTTATAAATAACGCGATCTAAACCCAAAAATCGTTGATTATGAACAATATTGGTCGCGAAAGCCTACGTGTTAAAATAACATGAGTAAATTACGCCTATGCAGACAAGCACATGATGTGCTTGGAGTTCTAATTAATGTTGATGCTAATAATTAATTGGTTTGTGCTGAAAACAGACAAGTTGCCATTCAAGCTGCTTATTTAAGTCTCACAAAGCCTAATTATTTAAATAACTTTACAGCTATTATACTGTTGATGCATTTGAATACATTTCTATTGTGATACAAAACCTTTTTCCAAAGGGCTGACATAGAAGGCCTAAACAGTTGTATAAAAAACATTCACTACATAAAGCATCAGCTTAATAAGAGATCAAACCATATACCCGTGTCAAAATTGTGTAAATGCAATTAACATTCAAAAACATCTGTGAACAGTGTTGTAGTTTCGTTTCAGAGCAATGTTAATGTCCACCAGAACATGGGGTAACCAAATTATTTTAAGACAAACACAATAGGCTCAATTGTTTTAACATAGGTTGACCTCATACACCATGAACACTATACTGTACTTGCAGTAGTGAAGTTAGTTCTGGATGAGTGCTTGCCAAAATATTTTTAAGAAGACACAAAAGACAAATCTTAACAAGATTGTTGGGGCAAGTGCTGTTAGAGAGCACTATGAAGGCCAGAACAGCACACGAGGGGGTAGTTGGCCAGCACCAAGCCTGGCCGCCTTTGTCTCCCTCGTGGCGATGTCTACACATTGCACCAGGTACTCATGAGGCTGCATCAACCTAAGATGATACAGACACCACTCCAGAAGAAACCACTTAAGATTAAATGCCCTGCTTCCCCTTTACTCATCATAGTTCGTGACCTGCCTTCTTCTTAAGTTGCTACTGCCCAACAGTCTCTCTCCCTTTGATTTATTATATATATTTTTGGGTTAAATCCTGTGAGTATAATACCAAATCAGAGCTATGTACCTTCCATAAGCTGACAGCCAAACAAATCATCACACGAATACATGCACGAAAATGACAATTATATGAAACGGAGAAGGAACGGGTACACCAGGCTGTGGATGATATGCTGCCAGCTGATATTATTTCCCCGTCCAATAGTCCGTGGGGGGCGCCCATAGTCCTAGTGAAAAAAAATGGGAACTTACAATTTTGTATTGATTGAAGTTAAATAAGATATCGGTGGCGGATGCATATCCCCTCCCTTGTATGGACGACTCGCTATATGCGTTATCGGGCGCACAGTTTTTTGACACCTCGATTTACTGTCCGGGTTTTGGCAATTGCCCCTAGATGACGAATCCAAACCAAAAACTGCTTTTCGCACGCCCCAAGGACTCTACCACTTCAATTGTCTGATGGGATTGAATTTGGCGCCGGCCACCTTTCAGCGATTAATGGAATTGTTCCGAGAGGGTTTGCAATGGGATTCATGCCTAATTTATTTGGTCGACGTCATAGTTTTTGGCAGTACCTTTGACGAATATGTACAGCGATTGCGTTCGGTCTTTGATAAAGTACGTGCGGCTAAGTTGAAATTCAAACCTCACAAATGTCATTTGCTTCAGACATCGGTGAAATACTTGGGCAATACAGTTAGCGCAGCCGGTGATGCCACAGATCCAGAGAAAACCGTGTGCGTGTGAACCATGACCTCAGATTTGGAGGTGCTGATCCTCATCCCAGCTGCTTCACACTCGCTATCAAACCATTCAAGTGCATGTTGGAGATCACAGACTGACGAGGCAAAGAGGCCAACGTCATCTGCAAAAAGCAGAGACGCCGCCTCCATGCCCCCCCCGTACTGGATACTCTCCATACCTCGGCTGCGCCTTGACATCCTGTCCATGAAATCACAAACAGGAGTGGCGACAAGACGCACCCTTAGCAGAGTCCAACACCCAGAGTGAACAACTTTAATTTAACACCAAAAATACAGACAGCTCTCACTCCAGAAATAGAGGGACCGGATAGTGCACTAAAGCGGCACTGGTACATCATACTCCCCCGCAGCACCTCCCAGAAGACATTGCGGGGAACACAGTCAAATGATTTCTCAAAGTCTACTAAACAAGGGTCGACTGGAGCACACTCCCATGCCCCCTCAAATATCTGTCAGAGGGAAAAGAGTTGGTCAATTGTTCCACAACCATGACAGAATCCGCATTGTTCCTCTTGAATCAGAGGCTTGACCACCGGGCGGAACCTTCTCTCTAGCACTCTGGTATAGGCTTTACCTGGGACGCTGAGGAGTGGGATTCCTCTGTAGTTGGAGCACACCCCCTCTAGCCCCCCTTTTTAAAAATGGGAACCATGACCCCAGTTTGCCAGTCAAGAGGTACTGCACCTGCCTTCCATGCAACATTGAAGAGGCATGTTAACCACGACACTCCTATACTGTCCAGCACTTTCAACAACTCCGGGCAAATCTCGTCCAACCCAACAGCTTTACCGCTACAAAGGCCCTCGACCGAGTCAGCAACTTCAAAAACCGTGAAGGATAAAACCCCCCCCAGCTGTTTCCAGGACTGCCTCCTGAAAGGAGGTGATGTCCACAGGATTGAGGACCTTCTCAAAGTGTTCTTTCCAACTGTTGACGATCTCTCTAGTTGAGGTCAATATTACGCCACCATTACTGAAAACAGCCTGAGCCACGTCCCGTCCCCCTCTTAAGGCATCAGATGATTTGTCAGGACATCTTTGAGGCTGCCCGGTAGTCCCTCTCCATGGACTTTCCAAACTCCTCCCATGCCATGGCTTTCGCTTCAGCGACTGCTGCAACTGCCACCCTCGTGACAAGCCGGTACCTCTCAATCGATTTGGGAGAACTTTTTCCAAGCATAGCTTGGAAAGCCTCCTCCTTCAACTTGACAGCTTCCCTCACTGCTGGGGTTGCCGAAATGGCAGGCAACTGCCTTCAGGCCACAGATTATCATGTATGCATCCACAATCGAGGTCCTGAACATTGTCCACTCGGTGTTCTGCCAAAAGTTCCCAGAAAACCCGCATTATTCGTTTGGGCCTTCCACGTCTATATGGTCGGTGCCCCACACGTCGTATCCAACTTACCACAAAGTGGTGATCAGTTAACAGCTCTGCCCCTTTCTTCACCCGCATGTCCAGAACATACAGCATTAGGTCCGATGATACAACTATAATGTAAATCATTAAACTTCGGCCCAATGTGCTCTGGTACCAAGTACACTTATGCGCATCCTTGTGTTCAATCATGGTGTTTGTTATTGACATTCGTGACGAGCGCAGAATTCCAATAACATCTCACTGTTTGGGTTCAGATGAGGGGGGGGGGGATTCCTTCGACTTACACAGACAACAGCCAGAGATTTCCTTTCTGAGACCCGAAGTTTAATTCAGGCGACCCTCTCATCCACTGGGACAAACTCCAGCCGAACAGCACCCAGCCAGGGGCTTGTGAGTATACCCACACCTGCTCGGGGCCTCTCACCAAGGGTTACTCCAGAATAGGAGACAGACCATCCCAGATTGAGAAGTTTGTTTCCAGTGCCAATGCTGTGTGTGGAAGTGAGATCAACTATATATAGTCAGTACCTTTCCACCTCCTCTCGCTACTTCCCCGCTCATGACATGACATTCCACGTCCCAGTAACGAGTGTCCATCGCTAAGGTGCAATCGATCTGAGACCATCCCTCTCCCTGCTATATTGGCATCGCACTCGCCCCTCACCCTTCGTCCTGCGGATGATGAGCCCACAGGACACCACGTAGCCATTTTGGGCTGGGCCCAACTGGGTTACGTGGGTCACCCGGCCACCAGGCGCTTGCCGGCGAACACCACCCCCAGGCCTGGCTCCAGGGGTGTGTCCTGGTATCCCTTGTCCGGGCAAGGCTCTGATTTTGGTATTTTGTAACCATTCATGAGCTTTATTTTGGACCGCATTTTTTGTCTGGAACCCCGCCTCAGAACTGTTCGCTAAAGGAGACCCTACCAGGAGTAAAATACTCCAGGCGACATAGCTTTGAGGGTCATTGGAACACACAAACCCCACCACCACAATAAGATCCTTTGGTGGGGTGTGTATAATTGTTTTAGGCGAATATAATTACAATATTATGGGTAAGATATTTAGCAATTGTTAGTTGTCACAGATTTGTTATTAAACTGATTTATTTAATACTCTTTGGTTCTTTCGGTAAAGTCACGTAGGTAGAAAAAATAATAGATCACGACGTTTTGATCGCAACAACAAGCGACCGTCTTCAGGTGGGAGAATCAGACTGCTGTGGATGAGGAATTAAATTGATCCGAGAGGGGGGGAGGGAGGGGGTTGCCGCATCGGGCAAGAGGGTGGGGGGGCCAGCAATTGTGAGAGATTGTGAGAGCCAGCGATTGTGATGGACTGGATTTATTTAACTTAAACGGACATACTTATTTAATGGCATTATGATTCTATTCAAGCGTTAATTTTGATCAATTACTTAATACAGTATAAGCATCACGCTTCAGAATGTTTTAATGCAGCACTTAGTCTACAGCTATCAACCCGGATGTTAAGAATTTTTCAATTTTATTGATTCAATTGATTTTTTAATCCAAGCACATGCATTAGCATAAAGTGTGATTAAAACAACCAATGAGCTCAGATATGTAAAGAATACACTTATCTGGCATTATGACAAAAACTCATTCAGCAATTAGAATTCAGCATGCCAAATTTGTGGTGGATGATGCATATTTATAATTGACATACCCACACGATCTCACCAAAAAAAACACATTCTGACTTAATGGTTGTGAAAGCCTCCATAATAAGTGAACCTTTTTTTCACTCCCATTTTCTCTTGAGAGTTGAACACCTGCTTTTGCTCCAGCCCATATCCAGCACCCTCCCTTTTCATTCCCCACTCCACCCTCCTGATCGCATAATTTTTATTAATCACAAAAAAGGTAAAGGGACACTTGCGTATCTGCAAATGGCTTACCTTACTTGGTTAACCAATTGTTAGAATTAAAAGTGGTGATTACATAAAGAGACCAGCCACCGTCATGAGAATGTGGAACTTCGACCATTGACTCAAGGCCAAACGTGGAAATGAGCATCACTCAATACTCATTTGAGCATGACAATGAGACTCAAACTGAGCTGTAATATAAAACGGTAAAGTGTTGCATTGGGACCCTTGTTGCTCACCTGTATTTCACATACGAGTTGAGCTTCTCATGCGTCTCAAGAAAACGCTGCAACCGATCCTTGGCCTCCTTGGCCTTGAGCCGCGCTTCCTCTTTCTCCTCCTTGTCTCGCTGGGTCTTGTATGCGTTGTATGCCTGCTTCTTCTCGCTCAGCTTAGGCAGGGCGCTAGGGGGTAAACATGCATAAGCAGACAGAGGCATGCCCACCCAGAGCCATCATCTATCCACTGCAGGATGGCCTCTCTCATCCATTGATATCTCTCATGATCTAGTGATACAACAATCGATCTTGCTCCTGAACATGAGTTGAACCTATTTAACAAAACTCAACATCGAAATCGGTCCCTGGGTTTGCAAGCTTACATACATTCTATTGAAAACATTGGTCCAGAAGGCATATAGGCTAATGGACCTACATGTTAATTCATGTTATCTTTCATAAACCACACTTCTTTAGATTAAAAAAAACCTTAATGACAATAATCACAACACCTGTGTCATTTTGTTAGAGACATGATTGTAAGCTCTATTGTTATTGTTGAGGACTGAGTTTTGTAGGAAAATGATTAATAAATTACAATGTTGCAATTAGTGTAAAATGATTTTTATTTGTCTTACCACTAATTATAACTCCTGAGCAGCTGGTACTGGAAGTATATGAACAACAAACATTAATGCTTTTCTTAACGCAAGTGAAAGAAAATGTAAGTTCAGTGAAACTCCTGTTATCCAACGCAATATGCGGGCACTGTTCATGGAACCAATTATTTGCATTAATGAAAAACTCCTCTGGTCCACACAAAGCCACATATGTGGATTAGAAGAGGGATTTTTACTGCTACTTCCACTCAATTCCTCTGACTTTCACAATGGCTATGGGTAAACATAGCAGTAAAGTAACTTCCAAGACCGCTACCAGGTGCCTCCTAGCCATGAAAAAATTTAGCTGATGCTGCTCTAGTGTCACTGTGACCTTAATCATCATCACGACAATAATCAATCATCATGAGCCAATGTCTAAACACACTTCTGGATGAAGGCCTCCCAACTTTGTCACTATCTCTCAGTCCTATGGCTTTAGTCATACTCACTCCTACACATTAACTAATCTCATCACTCCATGTACGCAGTTGTTACCTTCGGCACATTTACTTCATCATCCTGTGCAGCCCAAATACTGCAATAATGCACAGCTGGAGACCAAAGTCACGCACGGCAGATTGCACTCAAAAACTGCAGGAGAATACTGGCCAGCAACCATGCACATAAAAAGTACTATCACCATTACTATTATTATTCATCATTATCAATCTAGGGCAACATACTGTGGACAAATGTGAATAGGATAATTTTTCCACATTATTCCTCTTATTCATGAAATAGCCACAAACAGGAACCGCGAGTGGTGGTAATGCGAGCCGCAGTTGAAGGTGAATAGGATACATTTTCTACCCTTTGCCAATTACTTACTATCACTTACTATCAACAAAGTAGCTGCGGATAATAGGAGCAATCAACAATATAATCACAATACAATATAAATAAAAGTTGACAAAAAAATATTCTGGCGAAACAAGTAATTAAGTCTCAGATAATAATGAAGGGCACATCCCAGATAAGAGGAGTTCCACAGGAGATTAATATTCATATTACAATTACTGTGATCACATGGTAAACACTGCTACACAAGTTGCAGTTATTTTATTTCCATAGTTACGGCAACTGCAGACTTCAAGAAATAAACACGAGAGGCATATATTTTGTTTCAATGTGAGGCCATACCTATATCTGGGATCATTGATGATCATTTTCATGGCTTGCTCCCATGATGCACTTGCAGGAACTTTCTGCAAACCACGGGACAGAATCAACATGAACAATTCACTTATTCCACTCTTGTTTTTTTACTCCACAAGAAATAAAAATGTCAATTTACAAAATGTCACAACTTCTAAATGGTTAACAAAGTCAGCATGCTCGAGGGCAGATCAAGCATGCAAATGACTAATGGGGACAAAACAAGCATTTTTCGGGTTCGGTATTAAAAATGACAATTGCAAAACTATTATTCTGGCCATGTGGGAATATGCTCCAATTTTAATAGAAAATCATCAATTTGCAAAGCCAAAATAAACATAAGCCTGGCCACTATCACCATCCATGTTTAACAAATATGGAACAAAATGCACCCCAACAGTAAATAACTGTAGGCAGACATTAATTGACTCTTCACTAGTTTTACAAAATAGCTTTAGGTTTATAGGAAGTAAAAACATAACGGCATCTCATGTACTGCGCAGTCAAGGATAGATGATGTAAACTGTAAGTGATCAAAGGAACATACAGAAAATTCAGAGATTGAAACATTAAATATGAAACAGACAGGTTGTATATCAGTCAAATGCAATGGAAAAGTGATACATTATAGCAGTGATTTCCAAGTAACCTAGTATCCATACTACAGATTCAGCTATATAAAGCATCAACTTTATAAGACATACATAATTTTCAGACCATAAAAGCAATTGTTGATACTGAAAAACCTTCTCATGCATGTTCTTTCAGATGTTTAATTACAAATAATTATCTCAGCATATGTACAAAACTGAGTTAAGACATTGCCGAGTGACAACATTGCTCATTATGTCTTGGCATTACCTTGTCTTTCAGAAGATCCTTAAAGGCCTGCCTCGCCTCTTCTTTGGTGTTCCAGGTGTAGACTTTCTTCTCCTTTTTCTTCTTGCCATCCTCTTTCACAACACTGAAAGTTTCCAAAGCAGGAGGCAGAGAAAAGTCAAAATTTGTAAAGAACAAACCATATCGAACAAGTGCCTGATGGAAGCTTGCTTTGCATTTGTGTTGCTTCATGTTTCTCTTGCCTATCCACAACTATCGCACTAGGTGGCGGCCTCAGTTAACCTGCAAGCATTCACTTTTTTCATCATGAATAAAAACAAGACAAGCACTTACAATAATGCAGGCTTTACAGCGCTCACCTGCCAATCACTTGCTCGGCAATAGCTTCTGCGCCTGGAATGACTTCACCAGGCATTACGGCGACCATTCCAGTCGGCGCTCCAATAACTGTTCCCATGACAGGGGGAACAGTTGCGGTGGCATTCCCCATGGCAACGGCATTGGCAGAAGCAGTGGCTGTGACTGCGACGCCAGCAGCGAGAGAAACACCATCTTGCTGTGGCGTGCCATCTGCGGAGGACGGCAGGGCGGATGTGGTTCCGGCCACGGAGGGGGATGCACCATTCTCCACAGGGGAGCTTGTGCCCGTGGAGCCGGGTGTGCCGCTGGCCGCCTGCACAGTCGTGACAGCCGCTGGAACGGGCAGCTCCATCTGCCCCCTGTGGCGCACGGAGAAAAACGTCAAAGGGTTTACTGACACTGGATCTTGGTATGAACTGTTATCTCTGAAGTTTTTGGCAGGTTTAATAGCATCAACCAATTCGTCGACAACTGTACCAAAACTACTCATACCATCATCATTAAACCTCCTTTGCCAGTACCAAAATATAATAGGGATTTTCCCCCTTTTTTTCTGGAAACAAAACTGAAAACTTTTTTTACAAGGAATCATGTGTGCATTAACCACAATTCTTATGGTCAAAATGCAAACAAAAACACTGATAATATATGCATTGTCCTTGAAACTGATTGGTCCACACCAGATGGCTTTCTTTTGAGCCTCGTCTCAGGACAATGCATATATTATCAGTGTTTTTTTTTTGCATTTTGACCACAAGTATTGTGGTTAATGCACACATGATTACCTGTAAAAAGGTTTCAGTTTTGTTGCCAGAAAAAAAGGGAAAATCCTATTATTATACTCCTACCATATTACATGTTTTGGTAGGTGGCGCGTGGGCAAGCAAGTGCGTTAAGCCGGGTTCATGCATCACGCTGTCACGCCTCCCCCACCCTTCCTCCACCCTGGTCATGTATTTGATGCAAATGCGCAGGTAGTACTTGTCGAAATAAAAATAATAATTCACAGCCCTTTGTCAATCCAATACTAGATGAAGGCCTCCCACATTTTGTTAGACATGGGGGTTGTTTGACGATAATTCTCCACATTGGTTTTAGTGGGTTAGAGAAGAGGCGGAAAAGAACCCATTCAGTTATGACTTGACAATGACATTTTTCATGGCTGGAAATTGAAACCAGGTCACTGGGTTCATCGTAGTGTGAAGCACAGTGACACTCATCCACCCCCCAAAACCATTAACTTGTAAAAAAAATGGTATTCGCACTGAATTTGATCATACTAGCCATGCAAGACCTCCAATGTATTTTCAGAGTACTGTACAATAGAGAGCTTATACAATGCTTGCATAATAATCTTATGCAAGAGAATCCCATTTTTCAAGGTCCTCTAGAAATAAGCTTTCATCTCAGAACGTTATTGCCTACTTTTTAAATTAATGTCTCAGTAAATATAAGTGTTAATTAAACCAGACAATGGGAGAAGCCCTATGGGGTCTATACAGTGCTGCAACGACTTGCAAACCTCTTGACTGTCATACACAGGATAGGCAAAATCCTGAAAGAATGGAAGCAAGGCAAAAGCATTGCCATTCTGAAACCTGGAAAGCAGCAAGACTCACCCTTCAGCGACAGGCCCAGATGCCTCTTGTCTTCCAACTCCAAGCTGATGGAATGTGCCATGCTTGCCAGGCCCTCCCCCATTATCGACCCCGACTGACCTCCCAAACAAGTCAGATTTTTTACCAGCCTGTAGCTGCTGTGAATAAATTGTTTACTTCGCCACCCTCAGACGTTGGGCTTTCAGTATTAAGAGAAAACTATAACAGCAACAATTCACCTCTCCGTTGCCTATGACACCATTTAGCATTATGGCCTGCTGCTGAAGATGGATAAAATCATCAGATGCTGTTTTACTGTACACCTCATCGAGGCGATGCTCAGCAACCATAATTTCAGGGTACACCTTGTTAGTAAAGGCAGCCGCGCAAGAGAAATGTGAAAAATGGCCTCCCTCAAGGCTTGGGACCAACTCGTCACTATTTAACATATATAAAGTCGTCTGTCATTTACATCTCACAAGTGCAAATATGAAATGACAGCCCATGCTGCACAGGGCACAAAAACCTATAGAACACCGTCAATACTATAAGAGTTGATTTAGTTCTACTGGGGGCATACTTCCATCGCTGGAGATTCTGATCTTCAAGCCCCACATAAAACATACCTGTGAAAAGACCAAATTAAGTATCGCCCTGCTACAGAATCTTGCAGCAACGACCTGGGACATCTCAGCTGACATGCTGCGAACTGCCGCCCAATCACTGATTTACTCAGTGGCGGAGTATAGTGGTTCAGGCTTGTTTGGGAGCTCTTACACAAAACTGCTAAATGCACAATAAAAAAATGCAAAAGCATCATAACTTAAACACTGAAACCAACACCACTCCATTGGCTCCCTGTTTTGGTCAATATCCTGCCACCACATATCAAGAACTATGCAAAATGCAAGGGACTTTACATGTGATCCTGCTAAAGACAACCTACCCATCACCCAAAAGCTTAAATATGTACCCCACCACCATCTGAAGTCTCAATTCCACTTCTGGGACAACACTGTTACCATTCTAGAATCTCACCAAGATCCATAAGAACGATGGCGAATACAGTTGAACAACGCTCCAGAATAAACACCTCATTCGAGACCCAAACATCGCACCTTCTGGTTTTGACATTCCTTGAAGACACTGGTGTTCTATCAATCACATCAGAAACATCAACAGGCAACTCTCTCCTGAAGCCCTCTCATGGCCAGCAGACCTAGACAATGGCATTCAGCTCCTGAACATATTGCCATCCGCAAGAATACAAGGGCTGTTTTCAGACAAAACATAGCGATCTTCTAGATTCAAGCACTTTCTCTAGCTGAAGAGGCAATTTAAAAGCCGGAAAAAAAGTGTGCAGTCCAGGCACAAATTAATTTATAGACAAAAAGTAGCCTTCAAAAGCAAATCTCATGCAAATTACAGCATCCTTTGATTTTCAAATTTACATTGCCATTCTTGAGTGAGCTCTTTTGAAATGGTGGCTATCACAACGCTATATGCAAAAATTGCCTTGGTACGACTACTGGCGAGCTGGCCAAACATTAGAAAACATATACAACTAGCCTTGCCTCTATAACATAAAATATTGATTTTCTCGGAGGAAGATCAATATTATTCACTGCAAATGGTATATACATTGTGAGGATGTCAGGCTTTAAATAGGCAAATAAGCAATTTAACTGTTTGCTCTACAATATCAAACAAGTGTTGAATCTATGAACAGCCGTTCAAAACTTTAACTCCTTTCTACACACGTATTAAATTGAAGAGCATGGCTGATACAGGTTACTGTACTAAGACATTCAAATGGAAAAAGTATGCATTTTTACGCATCCTATTCTTAAATGTTTTATTGACCAAAGTATGTACAAAAAGTTAAGAAGCATAATGCTTACAAATGTTACTGCATGATCTTAATTTAAATTAAATGAAGCCACCTATAACATTTTTAACAATGTAAAGCTGATATTTGAACAAACTGGGCACATTTTTAAAGTCAAATGCAATCACCGTGCACTTACCCAGAATCTTCATGGGCCTTTATCATATCTGAAACAAACAAAACATAAAACTCATTTAGGTCAGTTAAATGTAAAAATCCCTATGAAGATGAATATCAAATGGATAGTGTGAGAATGGGAGGCCAGAATTAATTTGGTCAGTTGATCCAATAGCAAAAAATATGCAACTTCAATCAGAAGCACACACAGGAAGATATCTATTTATATCGTAATCCAAGTCATTATTGAATAAGTAAATGCATATAACATTTAGAAAACCAATTATAAATGTATACAATTGTTTAACATGTTCTTACTTTCCAGGTCTTCAAGTTCCTTGGGTTTGGTCCAGCGAGATTCTTTCGTCTGAGCATTGTAAAAGTAAGGCTTGCCTGTGTCGGACTTATATTCCTTCCAAGGACATGAGGCCACCAGCATCTGTGCCCAGAGTAAAAAAAGTTATTTCAGTATATTGTGGCAATGCACAAAAAACTGTCCGTTTAAATGCAGCATTAACGTACAAAGGTGCAGTCTCTTACCTCTCCAGGGGATTTGAGTTCTAGGGGCTTCTCCCAGGTGGACTGTTTGGTGTCGCTGTTGTAGAAATAGGTCCGTCCATCTGGAGACTTGTGCTCTGTCCATAATGATTTCTGCAGAAGGCCAGAAGAGACTGAATCCCTATTTTTATGTGTTTGAAGGTATGACGCTTTTTGAATTATAAACAACACATTGCCAAGACAAAATTGCTGGGGGAATTATTAAAATAACTGCTTTACAAATTACATATTTTCCTTATTTCGATCCTGCCACCAATATTCAAGGAGAAATTATTACTACAAACTAAATTCAACATCCTTACCTAACTGTTATGCTCAATTCCCAAACTTAACAAATTTAATACAATCTTAATTTCCCATCAGGAGATGGAAACATCTAAATCTAGACAGGGGTCAGCAACCAAAATAACAAAAGCAATTTTTTTCGGATTTGGAAAAGAAATATTTCAAGAGCTGCAATGCATGAAATACAAGACACATGCAGCTCCAGAGCTGGAGATTGCAGATCTAGAAGAACCGCAGCAGATAGGCTAGAGGGCAAAACTCGAGAAGAAAGCCTGACAGAAACTGCCCAAAGTATTTTCCACATGATTGAGAGTCACAAACAGATTCATAGTAGACATCAAAAAGGAGTTGAATAACTGGCTTTAAAATGACAGGCAAAAAGACCGTTGAAATAAAGTGTTTCTGAGTAGATTTAGAAAATACGACATTTCAATATAAAACCCCACGTTTAATTTTAATTCTCAAATTACAATTTGATCTAAAAATAACGGGAGCACCTTTTTTTGAGTCTCTTGCTGTGCTGGAGAGTTTCCTGCAGATGCAGACTGCTGTATTGCAGCTACTGCAGGGTTCACAGCCTGGGTGAGGGAAAGCAGAATTTTAAAATACTGTAAAACGGAAAATAAATGTTTCAGGCTTAAAGAATATTTTGTTGTTTCATGTGTGATTTGTAAAAGTAATGTAACACTGACCTGGCCAGCTGGAGCACCCGGTCCTTAAAAAAAAGAGACAAACATTTAACGTTTTATCAGGTAAGAGGCTTCAAATGTTGAATGTAAATGTGAAAGCAAAATAAAAAAAATGCAACATGCTTTTGCTTAAATGATGTTAACATTACATGTCCATTTTTTATATCTAGAGTATATTTAAATAATTATCCAATAAAGTTAGCCAACCATAAAGTAGATGCATTTATGTTACTTACCAGTACTTGTATCAGTGGGTGTTACAGACCCCTAAGAAGAATAAAACAAAGTTACAGGTGAATACCTATGCACTTCTTTAATTATAGACAACAAAACGTTAGGTAATTACATTGTATTGTTTACACAGGAAAGCCTCCAACAATATTACTAACATGATAAACAATAATCCTAGGTGTAACTTGGCAATCATATCCAAAGTATTAAATGTTCAAATGCATTAAGAATTAATACATTTTTTTTAAAATGCAATAAAAACTCTCCACTGCCGGGAGTGAATATACTTTAAAGAAGAAAAACTAATTTATGTTGAACACCAAACCACTTAACATTTTGCACGAAAAAAGTAAAGCTTACCGCAGCTGCAATGGGAGGAATGTTTGGCATTCCCTGCATCATCATCATAGGTGGCATCATACCAGGCATCTGACGAATACCAACAGAACACCACATATGCTATCACATGTGACCTGTTAATGGCTACATTCATGATTTGTATACAATCACTGAACACTTGGCTTTCAACACTGAGCTTTCAAAGACACATTACCAGATAATTTCTGCCAAATATGAGGATACACAAAGTGTTATTCAATAAACATCGGCATGTTGAAAACTAATTAAGCATTATTTCACGAGCATTTCAAGTACATTAGATATTTTCATCATAAGTCAAACTTCCAATTAGCACGGTTGGCTACGTAGTGTGAAAGTTCAACATACATACATAACATCTTTAATTTGCATACCATTTAAGGAACAGTTCTCAACCTCCAACTATTGTGTCCCTCACGATCCAGCCTTCCATGTTTATATCAATATTCTCCAATCAAACGCAAATTAGGTAGTAGTAAACTGCACGCATCTGTTGATGGGCAAAAATGGAAATCAGAACCAAACGGTGGTGAGGATGTTGAAATTTGTTTAAAACCATTAAGGAGTTAGTCACATTTTTCCATGTCCTACAATGCATTTGGAGGACTGTAATGCCCTTTGTTTTTACCTGCCCCATAGGTGGGGGCCCTCCAATGGGTGGCATCATAGGAGGCATCATGCCAGGCGGCATGGGAGGCATATTGGGGGGCCGTTGTCCCATCGGTGGCATGCCCATCGGAGGGAAGGGAGGAATCCCCGGAGGTGGCATCTGAAAACAAACATTGGTGTAGCCTTGGTATAAAACACGTTACCTATGCTGATTTGAATGCATTTTTATGAGTCGAGTACTTGTAAATATGACGATATTTTCCCATTATCATTATTGCTACTGTATTGGCACAAGGTGCATTAATGTAGGGACAGTAAAATAACCTCAATTTACAGTCTACTTGCACAGGTTACACTGCTAGCAGAGTAAATTGTAAACAATGAATGAGGAAATGCAGTTAAGTAATGCTGATGGCATACATTTGTGGCATTTTTACTCTTTTCAACTATGGCTGAAAGTGTTGGTTGGAGGGTTAAAGGCAAACAAAGCGCTAATTTCATAAACATACACTGTACTCACAAAGGGTGGCGGTACCATGGGAGGAGGGTTAGAGAAAGCAGGATGCTGTTGCCCAGGTCCACTAGTCGACCCAGGCGCGTTGTTACCGTCCTGGTTAGCCTGCAAAAGAACATGAGGAAACCCCATAGCACGATGTCAACAGTATAGAGAAACGTCGTACTCGGATTGTAAATGTTGTGGATTTGGTCTCCAACACACCGGTGTGCTGTACTACGTGACAACCCTAACTAGTTGGCGGTCTCGGTTGGTGGCGGGTTTAACGACACATTTACGCGACCTAACCCCCCACCAAAAACCTATATTATGGAGTATATAGACCCGACAGGATAACAACTGGTGGTATACGCTAACTACTAAAATAATACACACATAAGATTGATGTTTTCCTTATGATGCGCGTGAGCGCTTTGTGGCATGGTGATTATGCGTTTACATGTTGAGACGCATGTGGCCATTCTAGGTACGGTTATGATTATACGTCCAATGACGGTTTCAATTATTCTTCTGACGATGCTTTTGATTCTTCCGATTGACGTTCACGAAGATATTCTCACCTCCGATTAGCAGGGTTGGCTACGTACGATGCGAAAGAAGTTCTATATCCATATTTCTGATTGCAGCGATGCTTCGGACAATGGTTTCTGATGATGCCGTCTGATTATAATTACGCCTATGTTTGATTATTTAATTATAAGAGTGCGATTGATGAGGATGCCTTCTGGTGACACATCTGATCACGAAGACGTGTTTGACTCGGATGTTTATCATGATAAATAACCCCAACCTTCACACACCATTCATTTGCCCTTAATTCCCAACAGCCTTACACCGGTCACGAGAAACACGCAAAAAAACTCCGCCATCAATGATGTATCCGTGGGAGTACACAAATCCGACTCTTACAGCAAGATAACACGCGTAAGCATTGTTCCATTCTGAATTCTACCTCAAGCCCCAACACACATCCCGCAATTGCACCTGTGGGACTAGACCTAGGCCCGAACTCGGCCTCGGCTTTGCCGCCGCGCGACTCAAAACCACGCGGAGTTTGAGCGCCGCAACAAAGGCGAAACGTCTGCGCGGGCCGCCCAGGAGAGACTCCTTGCGGCCCTCTGCATACCCCATGTCCCGTCGAACACGCACCATGCTCACTCGCGCGCTCCACGCCGAAGCCTCCCTCCTCCTTCTTCCTCTTCGTTCAAAGGCGCGAGGCCCGGGCGCGCAGGTGGCCAATACCGTCACTGCCGATTGGTCGGTGCGGCGTCACGTGGTACCAGGACTCGGAGATGTCGACCAACGGGGTGCGTTATTACTACCGCCATCTTGCATCGCTTCGAACATGCCGGGTGACGTCACGTTGAACCGTTTGTTTTGCCCCATGCAAGATGGCCGCCATTAACTGAGTGTAGACTCTCTTATACTTCAAAGTATACTTTGTAGTGCTGTACTAAATTGGCTCCCTTATACTACAAACTATATTATGTAGTGCTGTACTAAATTGGCTCCCTTATACTGCAAACTATACTTTGTAGTGCTGTACAAAATTAGCTCCCTTATACTACAAACTATACTTTGCAGTGCTGTACAAAATTAGCTCCCTTATACTACAAACTATACTATGTAGTTATGTACTAAATTGGCTCCCTTATACTACAAGCTATACTTTGTAGTGCTATACTAAATTAGCTCCCTTATACTACAAACTATACTATGTAGTGCTGTAATAAATTGGCTCCCTTATACTACCAGCTATACTTTGTAGTGCTGTACTAAATTGGCTCCCTTATACTACAAACTATACTTTGTAGATCTGTACTAAATTGGCTCCCTTATACTACAAACTATACTTTGTACATCTGTACTAACTTGGCTCCCTTATATTACAAATTATACTTTGTAGTGCTGTACTAAATTGTCTCCCTTATACTACAAACTACACTTTGTAGATCTGTACTAAATTGGCTCCCTTGTACTACAAACTATACTTTGTAGATCTGTACTAAATTGGCTCCCTTATACTACAAACTATACTGTGTGGTGCTGTACTAAATTGGCTCCCTTATACTACAAACTATACTTTGTAGATCTGTACAAAATTGGCTCCCGTATACTACAAACTATACTATGTAGTTCTGTACAAAATTAGCTCCCTTATACTATAAACTATACTTTGTAGTTCTGTACTAAATTGGCTCCATTATACTACAAACTAGACTATGTACGACGTTTCGATTGCAATTTATTTTATTCTCTACGTGACTTTACCGAAAGAACCAAAAATAATTCCTGCAGTCACGAAAGCTTTGAATCTAGTTTTATACTATGTAATTCTGTCCAAAATTGGCTCCCTTATGCTACACACTATACGATGTAGTTCTGTACTAAACTGGCTCCCTCATGCTACAAACGTCTGTACTAAATTGGCACCCTTAAAATACAAACTGCAATGTAGTTATGTACAAAATTGGCTCCCTTATACTGCAAAGTATACTAGAAAGTTCCGTACAAATTTGGCTCCCTCATACTACAAACTATACTTTGTACATCTGTACTAACTTGGCTCCCTTATACTACAAACTATACTTTGTAGTGCTGTACTAAATTGGCTCTCTTATACTACAAACTATACTTTGTAGTGCTGTACTAAATTGGCTCCCTTATACTACAAACTATACTATGTAGTGCTGTACTAAATTGGCTCCCTTATACTACAAACTATACTTTGTAGTGCTGTACTAAATTGTCTCTCTTATACTACAAACTATACTTTGTAGATCTGTACTAAATTGGCTCCCTTATACTACAAACTATACTTTGTAGTGCTGTACTAAATTGTCTCCCTTATACTACAAACTACACTTTGTAGATCTGTACTAAATTGGCTCCCTTATACTACAAACTATACTTTGTAGATCTGTACTAAATTGGCTCCCTTATACTACAAACTATACTCTGTGGTGCTGTACTAAATTGGCTCCCTTATACTACAAACTATACTTTGTAGATCTGTACTAAATTGGCTCCCTCATACTACAAACTATACTTTGTACATCTGTACTAACTTGGCTCCCTTATACTACAAACTATACTTTGTAGTGCTGTACTAAATTGGCTCTCTTATACTACAAACTATACTTTGTAGTGCTGTACTAAATTGGCTCCCTTATACTACAAACTATACTATGTAGTGCTGTACTAAATTGGCTCCCTTATACTACAAACTATACTTTGTAGTGCTGTACTAAATTGTCTCTCTTATACTACAAACTATACTTTGTAGATCTGTACTAAATTGGCTCCCTTATACTACAAACTATACTTTGTAGTGCTGTACTAAATTGTCTCCCTTATACTACAAACTACACTTTGTAGATCTGTACTAAATTGGCTCCCTTATACTACAAACTATACTTTGTAGATCTGTACTAAATTGGCTCCCTTATACTACAAACTATACTCTGTGGTGCTGTACTAAATTGGCTCCCTTATACTACAAACTATACTTTGTAGATCTGTACTAAATTGGCTCCCTTATACTACAAACTACACTTTGTAGATCTGTACTAAATTGGCTCCCTTATACTACAAACTATACTTTGTAGATCTGTACTAAATTGGCTCCCTTATACTACAAACTATACTTTGTAGTGCTGTACTAAATTGTCTCCCTTATACTACAAACTACACTTTGTAGATCTGTACTAAATTTGCTCCCTTATACTACAAACTATACTTTGTAGATCTGTACTAAATTGGCTCCCTTATACTACAAACTATACTGTGTGGTGCTGTACTAAATTGGCTCCCTTATACTACAAACTATACTTTGTAGATCTGTACTAACTTGGCTCCCTTATACTACAAACTATACTTTGTACATCTGTACTAACTTGGCTCTCTTATGCTACAAACTATACTTTGTAGTGCTGTACTAAATTGGCTCTCTTATACTACAAACTATACTTTGTAGTGCTGTTCTAAATTGGCTCCCTTATACTACAAACTATACTATGTAGTGCTGTACTAAATTGGCTCCCTTATACTACAAACTATACTTTGTAGTGCTGTACTAAATTGGCTCCCTTATACTACAAACTATACTTTGTAGATCTGTACGAAATTGGCTCCCTTATACTACAAACTATACTTTGTAGTGCTGTACTAAATTGTCTCCCTTATACTACGAACTACACTTTGTAGATCTGTACTAAATTGGCTCCCTTATACTACAAACTATACTTTCTAGATCTGTACTAAATTGGCTCCCTTATACTACAAACTATACTTTGTAGATCTGTACTAAATTGGCTCCCTTATACTATAAACTACACTTTGTAGATCTGTACTAAATTGGCTCCCTTATACTACAAACTATACTTTGTAGTGCTGTACTAAATTGTCTCCCTTATACTACAAACTACACTTTGTAGATCTGTACTAAATTGGCTCCCTTATACTACAAACTATACTTTGTAGATCTGTACTAAATTGGCTCCCTTATACTACAAACTATACTTTGTAGATCTGTACTAAATTGGCTCCCTTATACTACAAACTATACTGTGTGGTGCTGTACTAAATTGGCTCCCTTATACTACAAACTATACTTTGTAGATCTGTACTAAATTGGCTCCCTTATACTACAAACTATACTTTGTACATCTGTACTAAATTGGCTCTCTTATACTACAAACTATACTTTGTAGTGCTGTACTAAATTGGCTCCCTTATACTACAAACTATACTTTGTAGTGCTGTACTAAATTGTCTCCCTTATACTACAAACTACACTTTGTAGATCTGTACTAAATTGGCTCCCTTATACTACAAACTATACTTTGTAGATCTGTACTAAATTGGCTCCCTTATACTACAAACTATACTTTGTAGATCTGTACTAAATTGCCTCCCTTGTTCTATAAACTACACTTTGTAGATCTGTACTAAATTGGCTCCCTTATACTACAAACTATACTTTGTAGTGCTGTACTAAATTGTCTCCCTTATACTACAAACTACACTTTGTAGATCGGTACTAAATTGGCTCCCTTATACTACAAACTATACTTTGTAGATCTGTACTAAATTGGCTCCCTTATACTACAAACTATACTTTGTAGATCTGTACTAAATTGGCTCCCTTATACTACAAACTATACTTTGTAGATCTGTACTAAATTGGCTCCCTTATACTACAAACTATACTTTGTAGATCTGTACTAAATTGGCTCCCTTATACTACAAACTATACTTTGTAGATCTGTACTAAATTGGCTCCCTTATACTACAAACTATACTGTGTGGTGCTGTACTAAATTGGCTCCCTTATACTACAAACTATACTTTGTAGATCTGTACTAAATTGGCTCCCTTATACTACAAACTATACTTTGTACATCTGTACTAAATTGGCTCTCTTATACTACAAACTATACTTTGTAGTGCAGTACTAAATTGGCTCTCTTATACTACAAACTATACTTTGTAGTGCTGTACTAAATTGGCTCCCTTATACTACAAACTATACTATGTAGTGCTATACTAAATTGGCTCCCTTATACTACAAACTATACTTTGTAGTGCTGTACTAAATTGTCTCCCTTATGCTACAAACTATACTTTGTAGTGCTGTACTAAATTGGCTCCCTTATACTACAAACTATACTTTGTAGTGCTGTACTAAATTGTCTCCCTTATACTACAAACTACACTTTGTAGATCTGTACTAAATTGGCTGCCTTATACTACAAACTATACTTTGTAGATCTGTACTAAATTGGCTCCCTTATACTACAAACTATACTTTGTACATCTGTACTAACTTGGCTCCCTTATACTACAAACTATACTTTGTAGTGCCGTACTAAATTGGCTCTCTTATACTACAAACTATACTTTGTAGATCTGTACTAAATTGGCTCCCTCATACTACAAATTATACTATGTAGTTCTGTACAAAATTAGCTCCCTTATACTACAAACTATACTTTGTAGTTCTGTACTAAATTGGCTCCATTATACTACAAACTATACTATGTACGACGTTTCGATTGCAACACAAGCAACCGTCATCAGGAAATAATGAATGAAAAAAACCATAGTAAACTTAGAAACACAATGCAACACAACACAGCGCCGGACAACACGGTTGCTTGTGCTGCAATCGAAACGTATTTTATTATGAATTTATTTTATTCTCTACGTGACTTTACTGAAAGAACCAAAAATAATTCCTGCAGTCACGAAAGCTTTGAATATAGTTTTATACTATGTAATTCTGTCCAAAATTGGCTCCCTCATGCTACAAACAATACGATGTAGTTCTGTACTAAACTGGCTCCCTTATGCTACAAACTTCTGTACTAAATTGGCACCCTTATAATACAAACTGCAATGTAGTTATGTACAAAATTGGCTCCCTTATACTGCAAAGTTTACTAGAAAGTTCCGTACAAATTTGGCTCCCTTATACTACAAACTATACTATTTAGTTCTGTACTAAATTGGCTCCCTTATACTACAAACTATACCATGTAGTTATGTACTAAATTGGCTCCCTTATACGACAAACAATATTATGTAGTTCTGTATTAAATTGGTGTCGAGTGATACATCGTGCCCTAAGCTAATACATAGAATTACAAAACTCATGAAATAATTGTGTGTGTATGTTGAACTTCTTATGCGAAGTAACATTGCCAACCATGCAAATCAGAGGTGCGGGATATGTGTGATTAATCACCCATAATCTACTGCTGGATTTAGGTCTTCACAAAGTATAGGCAGTGACGGTTGGTGGATCACTGCACAAATTTGAAACCACCCATGAGCATAGAGATGGTGTCATACCCCTGGCTTGCCAGGAGAAGGCAGTACAGACATTTGACTAATCTCCAGCTGAATCCATCTGTTGCTTCCTTGTGCTTTGGGTTTCTCTGGGTGCTCCGTTTTCCTCCCACATGTATAAACACTCATCGATTGACTGAAAACATCTTAAATAAAATACAAAGCTCATGCAAGACCCTTCTAAAAAAGAGTCCGAAGACTGGCTTTCCTGGAAAAAATAAATAATTATGAATATCGCATAAAATTAATATCAAATTACCTTAGTCTTACAAGAACCCTACGAATCTTAATGCTTAATTTGTAATACTGTGTGCCAAGACATTAATATATACAAACACAGAGACAATTTCAACCGAGAAGATGGATTCTGGCTCAGCAATCATTGGAAGGACGTAATAAACCATTTCGGATCTTAACTGATTGTGTTCACGTTTATGGTGAATTTCAGACCGCAGTCCACTCACTGGCATTGACTATATATCTTTTGTATTCTCCGCAGGGAATGGAGTCTTTGCTCCGCTGCAAGTCTCCTGTCACCACTCTCCCATTGACATATTTAGTTGCTTCCTCTTAGTACCTTTCACGCGACGGTCAATGGTATAGTGTATAGCAGATTGTATAATAATAAATAGTATAAAAGTGTAATGTTTAATATAATGTATAAAGTAGTATATAGTATCCTAATTGTATAGTGAATATACAGCAGTGTGGTATACAGTAGGATGGGTAGAATAATACATAGTGTAATATTACAATGTATAGTCTAAGGCAGAGGTGGGACAAAGTCATTGTTATGCAAGTCCAAGTCGAGTCGCAAGTCATCAAATTCATGACTCGAGTCTGACTCGAGTCCAAGTCACATGACTCGAGTCCACATCTCATAGGTGGGACAAAGTCATTGTTATGCAAGTCCAAGTCGAGTCGCAAGTCATCAAATTCATGACTTGAGTCTGACTCGAGTCCAAGTCACATGACTCGAGTCCACACCTCTGGTCTAAGGTATAGAGTGGTGTATAGTAATGCAGTATATAATTTAATGTTGGGTTTGTCTATGGCAGTATATAGTACGGGGTAGACCCGTGTGATATAAGGAAAAAGTTTAGCTGGAGGCATATTATATTTTTTGCGACATAGAATTGTAATGTATGACTTACTGTTAGTAGCTCAGCATATTGGAGAGTATATTTAGTATAGTGATGATATTGATGTAGTTTACATTTTTATTTTTACGTGGTGGTCTGGCTGCTGCAGCGCCTTACTATTAAAAACTCCTTCCCTTTATTACTGCTACTTCCTCCCCTTTGTTGCTGCTAATCCTACATAATGCACGGGCATATGACTTTGAGACCCCCCCCCACCTCCTAGCATTCCACAAGTAGTGACTAATCCCATATCTGCATTTTCCATAAATATGCTAAATTCCTCTTGATATGCAAATTCATTTGGCAAGGCGCCCTTCCCCCTCTAACCCAGCTTAAATATATGCTGCCAATCTTGATGGTGCTCATTCAGACGCTGTCTTTCCGACAGACCTGTTCTTCACCTGAGGACGGCTGCTTGCGTTGTGGCCGAAACGTCGTGAGAATTGTATTTTATTATGTTTTTTATTATTATTTTATTATTTCCCTTCTACGTGACTTTACCGAAAGAACCAAGAAGATGAATCCCTGCAGTCACGAAAGCTTTAAATCGAAACTTAATATCCTTGTTTAAAAAATGCAAAAAAAAGTTTCTAGTCTACAAATCATGTAAGCAGAGTTAGTCTGGCGTAAACCAAAAAATAAATTGCAATATACGGATGTTCCTGTATTCAAATGCTGCATAAATTGAGGGGTATGCATACCATAGGCTGTGAACCCACTCCGATAAGTGCCATAATAAATCATTCCCAAGAGCCTTGGGTAACTAGGAACCTTAGGAATCATAAAGTTTCTTATTTAGGAGTCACAGCATTAACACTGAACCTTTTGTCATTGTCATCTTTGTTAAAAGAGCTCTATGAGAAATTAATTGACCAAACAATACAATACAAGGTACTGTTGAAATAGATTTGTGAACAGGACTTAATATTATAAAACAAAATGTTTAATCATAAATGGTATTCATGTATTATTGTTACTGGACAGTATTATTAAGTCAGGTAATGGCTTGGTGAGGCCTTATAGCAGCGAATTGCCTATGATCCATGATTTTGATTATCTTGCTCTTTGTGCACAACGGTGTTTCTTTGTATTATTTTATGCCATAATTAAGCTACGACTTTGAAAATAAATCGTGAATTTTAATAAAGTCTGTTACATTTTGGAAATGGCTTATTCAGACAATTATTTAAATTAGCCATTAGGTTTAAGTAGATTAATACTTTTAATATTAATTTGAACAGATAAAAAAAAGTTTAATATCAAGACATTTACAGGTGGGTTCCCACCACACCTTAATCAATGACCTTTCGGTGACCTTTCTATAACCCATAGACAGCACTGGTCCGTCAGACTTGGGAGGGAGGCATAGGTGGGTTAACATATGGGTTATCCTTCTCTAAATGTAAAAAGCGTTTCAATACAAGAACATCCCGAGACAATGTACATAAGAAGCCATGTTAGCAACATTGTTGGGAGAGCAAGAGCCAATTGTTTTAACTTGCACAGTCAATTTGTTTATGTCGATGCCTCCTGGAATAATGTACTGATTGCTACATGCAAAACGTAGACCCAACTTGATCAAACCTTGTGGAACTACAGCCAGAACTAACAAATAATTTACTGATAGCATTATCCCATTATGGGCAGGACACATCCCTAAAAGTGGCGACGGGCCAGTAGGTGAGAATATTGGGACGATAGCATAAGCTTGTGTTACCTGTACTCAACGAATTAATTAATGTTTGTTTATTTTACGTGCCAATATCGCCCTCAATAAAGTAGGCATTAGTGTACAATTTTAAGCCAGTATTCACGAATTTTTGGGTTTTTTTTTGTTACTGCAGTATCTTCAAATAATTTATACACTTAAGCTCGTCATAGACAGCTACAGTCATCGGACTGACATCATTTATAATCGGGCTCAGGCCCATCAAGGATCATGTGAAGAGGCGAGAAACATCAAAGACAATATTTGTGTTTCTATGTGAAATGGCAGCTGTGTGTCATTGCACGGGAAACCCACCATTATCTTAAAAATGCATGTTCAGAATCGTAAGTGATGGAAATATTTTTTTAAACAGACTTAACATTTGATCTTGATGAATTTCTTCCCAATCATAAAGCTGTATTTCCATATTTTTGGTAAATGTTATAGTCCTTGTAAATACAGTAATTTGGTTTTCATGCAATTCTTACAGCGCACAGGCTATCACGAAGCCACTATGGTTATGCTTAGTACGCTTTATGGAACGTTTTTGTCTTGACTCTACTCCAGAAATAATGAAGACTGTTTCTGCCGGTTAACACTCGCAACTCAAAAAAACAAACGATGTGTACATTACAGGATATATATCAATGTTTTATACCAGATAACATGCTATGTATATCGGCAACATAGCAGATACATAGTCATACTCGACTGTGAAACCTCTCAAATCCTGACATGGTTAGACAGCAATTGGGTATGCCAGAAAGGTTCCCTCAAATACACATTGAAACAAAGTGACCAGAACACTCTGTGCACGCTAATTAAGCTGTGCGCGTTAGGACATGATATTCTGTGGTCATTCACTTAATTTATAATATCTTATATATAAAAGTCTCCGCGCGCTCGCACTTGCGGGGGATTTGGTTCTCGGACGGTGGGCTATATGTAAAAAAGAATTTGCCAGGCGGCACGCCCTAAGCCCCACGGTGGGAATAGGTTATTTCGTTTTCCCGTCCCTAAACTTTAAAGTAGTTTAATTAACATATTCGTGCCGTTTCTATTATTAACTATTTACTTATTGCGCGACATTGACCGTACCAACTGACGCCAATTGCGTGGGGGGGGGCGGACCCTGCCAAGTGATGCGCCTTGGCTCCATCTCACGGGGACATTTCCTTTTACGCGTTTAAAGCCAACACATACACACATAACGCTGCGGATATTTCTTCACAGTGTCACATCCTCTTCGGCCCCCTCCCCCCCAACACGATATGTCCAGTTTATACTACAGACTCCCTAGATAATAATATTTTACTGCTTACATAACATTATTCTTGCACGGGCGGGGGATGCTGGGGGGGGATAGCGGCCCAGCCCCTAGCCTGGCAATGTGCCAACTCCGCCGCCTCGCCAATGTAGGCCAGGAGGGGGGCTACGCATGGCACAAGGCCTCAACACGCCTTTGGTAAGTACAAATTTCCAAGCTTCTTACACTAACAAATCAAGTCCACATGTGTATGTAAGTCTATACATGTGTGTGTCACTCGATGTGTGTGTGTAAGTCAATGCGTTTGTGTGAGTCCATATGTGTGTGTTCATCCATGTCTGTGTATCTCAAGTAGATGTATGTGTGTCACATGTGTATGTGTGTAGGGCTGTGTGTCAGTCTATCTATGTGTGTCTTAAGTCCATGTGTGTGTTTTAGTCCATATGTGTGTGAATAAGTACATATGTGTGTTTACGTCAATGTGTGTGTGAGTCCACGTATGTCTGTGTGTGAGTCGCTATGTGTGTACGTCGATATATGTGTGTGTAACTCCATGTGTGTATATCTCAAGTGGATGTCTATGTGTGACAGTCTGCATGTGTGTGTACGGCAATGTGTTTGTCACTCGATGTATATATGTGTGTGAGTCGCTGTATGTGTGTACGTCCATATGTGTGTGTAACTCCATGTGTGTGTATCTCAAGTGGATGTCTATGTGTGTGTCAGTCCATATGTGTGTGTGTGTGTGTAAGTCGATGTGTTTGTGTGTGTGAGTCCATATGTGTGTGTGTGTCTGAGTCCATGTGCGTGTGTGCTAATTGCTGTGTGTGCATGCCTCCATGTTAGTCAGTGTAAGTCCATTTCTTTGCGTGTATGTAGACCCATATGTGCGTCTTAGTCCATGTGTGTGCTTTATTGACCTGCTCAAGGCCTATGATACCATCAGTAGGCCTGGCCTCTGGGTTGTTCTTCGTGCTTTACAAGTCCCTCACTCACTGCTCACCATCCTTAAGGACCTTGATGATGGTGAGCGGCCCCGCATCAAACTACGTAGCCGTGAGTCAGAGCCATTCCCTGTACACCTTGGGGTGCACCAGGGATGTCCTCTGGCTCCCACATTATTTTACAGATATTTGGACCACGTAGTTCATGAAGCCATCAATGGCTGTACCGCTAGAATTTCTATCTGGTACAGATACAATGGGAGGCTGATCGATGCCCAGGTGCAGTCAAGGGATGGCTCACTATTGCTCAACCACGTTACATATGCCGATGATCTGCTAATTTCTACTCACTCGGAGGAGGATTTCGAAGTACTGCTGCTGAACCTGGAGCTTGCCACCAAGAGGTGGGGCCTTACCATCAGCCCCACCAAAACTAAGCACCTGCCTGGGTATTTTCTACCATCGGACACTCCACCCCAACAACTTCCAATTGGTGATGGGGCAGTTGTGGAAAAAGTGGAGAGTTTTCCATACCTTGCCAGTCTGCTAATGACCGGCTCCGGTTTAGCAGCAGAGGTCTCACTCCGAAACAGTCGAGCCACATTATCTTTTCATTGGTTGCGTAACACTGTGTGGAAGCTACCTGGTCTATCACTCCGCACAAAGCTTCAGGTCTTCTCGGCCATGGTCATTCCCTCCCTTCTCTACGCTTGCGCCCCCCTAATGGAACATCTTCGCCGGTTAGAAACATTTAGGATGGCCTGCCTACGATCCATCCTGGATTTAACCAGGCTGCATTGTGTGGTGAGGAGCTCACAAATCCTTGAAAGATGTGGACAAAGTCCCATCGGTGAGCTCCTCCGCCAGGTAAGGCTGCGTTGCCTGAGTCATGTAGCCCGCATGGCCAGACACCGCATGCCTAAACATCTTTTGTTCGGCCGGATCGAGGGGGCTAAACGTCCCGGCATGGGCTAGAAAAGAGATGGAGTGATGTGGTACAGGAGGACGTGGAGCTGAGTCGACTTGCCGATGACTGGTACCAGCCGTGTCAAGATCGGCCTCTGTGGAGGAGCCTGCTGAAGGACGCTACTGGGCAGTTGGAGGCAGTCGCCCTCCAACAACCATGGAGGGCGGAGGAGCGACGCTCACAACAATGAGCGGAGCGCCGGGTGGCTAAAGCACAGCAAGTTGCCTCAGTAGGGGGCACAGGTGGTGCATCAGCCAGTCGTCTCAGTCGATCTGTGCCATCTGGGTCTGCCCCGTGACCTGCCAGCGGGCGTTCGACACTTTACATGGCCTCAAGGCGCACATAGCGTCATAGCCTGGTACAAGCGTTGTGGTGACGTGACCGCCACTTACTGGCGAATGGCGGTTGTTGTTGTTCAGTCTATGTATGCATGCGTGAGTCGATATGTGTGTGTAACTCTATGTGTGTGTGTGTCAATCGATTTGTGTGTGTAACTACATGTGTGTGTCTGCCTTTTTCGCCCGGGCAACGCCTGGTGCTCACCGCTAGTACAAAATATATATGTTCAATATACATCAAGCTAAAGTCACCAGACTACTTACTATATTGATGCAAATAGTAAAAGCCATGCCCTTGGGCACTTCATTCTACCATGTGGCTCTGCTCGTAGTAAGATTGCATCCTCTAATTTTGCGTATTAATGTTCTACAAAAAGCAATTTACTAGAGTACCATATACAGATAGGTAAAATCGTTCCTGATTGTATTGCAAATGGGTCCTGGAAATATAGATCTTTCAATCGCTTTTAACAGTGAAATTATAAAACTGTATCCTCGACTTACGAACGGGTTACGTCCTTGGGACCCGTTCATCCGTCTATGTGTTCGTATCTCGGAACTCAATATTTAATTGTACATAAGGTTAGTGTTATATAATGTGTTATGGTTCAACAAAAAAGGGAAGCATCTTAAACTCATAAAAATAAGAAATATTGTACATGTGCATTTAATCCTGTAATGAATACTGTACAGTAAATAAAACAAAATAACATGAAAAGAAAAATTTTATTTTCACTTCAGTCCTGATGCTGGCTTGCTTGTAAGAAGGGGCGTTTCTAGGAGGATGCTGGGACTCATTACATCTCTGAAGGATTACTCCACTGAAGAAAATAGTTCTGCAGTCAGTTCGTTAGTACAACCAAACTTCTGCAAGTAAAATGGTTAAAAATGATAACATCATATGGCAGTTCGTAAGTGTGGATGTTCATAAGTTGGGCTTTCATATCTCGGGGACTGCCTGTATTTTTAATTATTGTAAATGCATAAACAATTATTAAAATATTTTAGGGCATTAATTTTTTAATACAGTACTGTACTCTAATAAGTTTGGTGTCTTCTTCAGTCCTACCATAAAATATCCTTGCACCTGTCTCATAGTGATGGTGACTCACGTTTAATTATCAGGATGTTTTAAGTATATATTTACCTAATGGTCGTTATTAAGCGATAATTAAACGTAAGCATTTGGTTTAATTACATGTATATTGAGTAATTTTATAGAAATTTTGAATTGGATTGTTACAGTATACTGGGCATCCCCCATTGCAGAATGCTTCTCCCCGACCCTCAATTAGTCTGGCTTTGAAATATCTGTGTACATTGATTCAACTGTGAAGGGTTTAGTCTCGCAAAACTTTTACCAATTAAGTGCATTTTAGAGGCTCAATTTCCACATTACTCGATAGACCCTATTGTATCCTATTCTATGGTTCTTTTGGTAAAGTCACGTGACTTCACCAAAAGAACCATAGAATATGAATTCCTGCAGTCACTAAAGTTTTAAGTAAAAACCTATTGTATCTTGTTGTATTTTTTGCATGAATGTATTAATTTGTGGTGTTGAAAAATTATTGGGCTATTAATACAAAAAATTTAACTATCCAAAAAAAGAACAGCTCCATCATGAATAATGCACAGCAGTACAGTGAAGTGAAAGAGCAAATGGTAGAGCACGCACAAACTAACATTTTCCTTAGATCTTTGGCATAATGGCTTACAGTGCATGTAATAGCAATGTTTAATATTGGCCTCATATGTGTAGGCGATTACGTGCTTTTTTGTGTGGGCTGATGTATAATTTTAATCACAGCCATCATCAGCAGCAACATAAGTAGCAGCAAGAGTAACCATAACAGCATCATTATTACAGTTATCAAAAACATCTTGATCGTCATCATCATCCTTGTCTTGGTTTTGTTTTCATCATCAAATTATGACTCTCCTGAAAAATAGTCGTTCGACTCAGGGTGGCTTCCTGGGTGAATACATTTTTTGTAATATTTTTTTTTATTATCTGTTTCATGTGTGCTTGGCTCCATTCTGCCAGTTGTCACAAAGGTAAAAGCAGTTTTTTTTAATCGGTTCGAGGCACCAAATATGCACACAAATTATCGTGCAGAATGGGCCACATGCACTCTCAGGACTCCGTGCACAAGCTACACTCTCAAATCATAATTAATGTGATTCTCCACGATAGCTGAAGATATCCACAAAGTGTAAAACCTTTTTAAGTTGGACTAATTGACGGGGGAGCCTTGGGGTCTGCTGTCAATAATAAATTGAACAGTACTATTGTGCATTTTACGTAATTTGATTAATGTATACTATAATTAGCACTAAGGCATTTAATCAACACCTAATAACGTGCAACTATTTACTAAAGGTTTACACTTTAATAAAAAAAAATGTCGTAAAAAAACTACTGTATATTTTAATCTGAGTCACTTGAAACTCTCGGAGATTTGGCATCTGTGTTTGGGTGACATACATTTATTTGTACCGTGATCTGGTGGTATTGTGTTGAACATTATTATTAATAAAACATAGTAAACTCAGTTTTATGAAGTGTCTTTCAAATTGGTAATCTCAAAGCTCTGTACATCAAAGGTAAAAAAAACTGACACACCAATAAAAACCCAATCACAATGTAATAAAACCAAAGATAAAACAAATATAAAAACAAAGGCAACTGACTATCAGTATGTATACTGCACATTTTTGACAGATCTCGGCTGATTGAGAAATACTTCTGAATTTGGTCTATGGAAAAGACAGCAAACCTACATCAAGGAGATGATGAAGGCTGAGGCTTATTGGATGTGGAAGGCTAGATTTTCTCATAGGCTTGAAACATTTATTATGTTGACACAATTTTGAAAACAAATATGAAACGAGAAAGAGCACATCGGGTACAATGAAACGGATTCCCTAAGTTCATACAACTAAAGTACAGTAGGAGTATATAGCTTTAGAATAGCTAGTAAGAAGAACTCCAATAACAAGTTCTCAAAAAATGTGCGAATCCCTGAAATATATGGATTACCTGCCATCACGAACAAAATTAATATTTGAAGAGGGGTTGGTTTATATAGCTGTGGGTCAGTCAAAAGCAATCTCGAATTTTCTGCAGGTTTTAAAATTTTATTTAAACACCCAATCCCCAACAATATGCCGGGACCTGAGTACAGAAAAAAAAACAGTTTAAATCTCATCTGGAAGCGAGTTTTGTACGTATCGAAATGCGCAGTTCAAAGAGTCCCAGCCATTTACTCCTCAACATGTGTAGTGGTGATACGCGCTGGGGTAGCGATCAGGTGCCAGCGCGTTGTGATTGGGTGTGTGGGTGGTGACGCGCGCTGACGGTGAGGGATCAGGGGTCAGCGCGGGATCGTGGGTTGTGTGGTGTTGATTGGCTGGGTGCCGGTGACGTGCTGGTGTGGGAGTGATCGAGTGGTAGCGCGGCGTGATTGGTTGGTGAGTGAAAACACGCGTTGGGGAAAAAGGATCGTAGAGATAGCGCGTTGTGATTGGTTCACTAACAAGCGATGCTCGCATCGAGGTCCGCATCCGCTCCGTCTCCCGGGAGGAACGACTATATAAGGGGATGCGCACAGGCGCACGGGGAGAGTGTAACCAGCGAAGACTGAAGACGGAAGGAAGAGCCAGGGCCCTGCGGTACCTAGTCCCGCTGTCCTGCGAGGACCGGGACTCTGTGTAACCCAGAGGCGGGGGTAGTGTGAGCATGCAGTGTCAGCATGCCGAGTGTGTAGCCGGGGCCTAGAGTCTACACGAGACGAGTGATATGGGTGTAGCCAGAGGCGTAGGGTCTACACGAGACGAGTCTACACAAGAAGAGTCTACACGAGAGGAGTGATGTGTGTGTAGCCAGAGGCATAGGGTCTACACGAGAAGAGTCTACACGAGACGAGTGATGTGTGTGTAGCCAGAGGCATAGGGTCTACACGAGGCGAGTCTACACGAGACGAGTGAGGCGTGTGTAGCCAGAGGCTTGGAGTCTACACGAGTTCAGTACGGTGTGTTATAAGAAGAACAGAGGTTACGAGTTGTACCGGTGTCTGGTGACCGTACGCGGAAGAATAGAGACTACACGTTGTATCGAGATAAGCGAAGATTTAATAAAAGAAGTGTGTTACCCGTCAAAATACTTCACATGGATGGCGCATCACCGGTTGCTTTAGATTACAAATTTATCATGGATTAAAGGAGCCACTTGCCACATCAGAATAAGAATATTTATACTGGAGGAATCTGATAAGCTGTAAAGCTCTTTTGAACACATAACTTCCCCTGTAAAACGCATTTTTGCGTATTCACAGAATCGTGTGGCTAATTCCTCCTGTGATCCACGGCACACCACGTTGGCTCCTACCAGGCATATATTTTTAGTTGTTTTAGAATGTATTTATATAAATATATGTATTTATAGTCTGGCTTTGAGATATTTAATAGATAGGCATATATGTGGAAACTTTGCACTTGTTTTTGGCTCCACCCGAACCTCACCATAATCCCACCACCAACGTTGGACCTTTCATGAGAATGGATATCTGCGATGCTAAATAACACTGAATTGCAAGACAATATATGGATCTGATGTCCACGTCTCTGAATACACCAGACTCGAAAGCGTTACTTTTGTTCTCTTGGACTGCAGTCTCCATCACAGCGATGTTTCTACACCTGTCTCGCTCTACAGGTCGCCTTTGCTGTCAATCATGACGCTCTGATCTTGAACGCTCACCGAGCTCAAGTTGTATACAGGTGTTGGCTTCGCTCTCAATACCCAACCCAAAAACTCGGCAGAATGTCCCACTAAGTCAATCACCGTGCATGTGCGCTAACAATCGCCTGTACCACACTGTCTGGCTTCATATAATCCTGGTGCATCTTGTGGGGGCTGACGCCCACCTTCTCCTCTCCCCCCTCCTCCTCGGCCACTTCTCGCCGGGCCCCCGCCGATCGGGTAATCGGCCCCCTGCACCAGCGTCCTTTCACGTGACAGATTTGACGTCACAGCTCACTTGCCGTGCAAAAAATATATGCATTATTGAGCTCCCCCCCAAAAAAAATAAAAAAGTGTATTTTTATATTTTTTGCATGGTGTACAGTCTGGAAATTACCCACATGGCAAATTTCAAGCTTGTTGCATGTCGGGAAGTACTCTAAACATTTTGAACAGAAACACATAATAACAACTTTGCCTTTTATATATATGGAGATAATAATAATACTGGTCAGGAAAGCCTCCTACGTGTTAAAGAGAGACTTGTTAAAGGAGACAAGAAATGTCCGAAGTGTGGACTTAAATAGGGGACGAAATCAGCAGTGCAGATAACCAAAGGGTGAGCAATTCACACAGCAGGGGCAGCGGACAATGTACTATTAGAGGAATTTAAATACAGCTATGCTGATGTATGATTGATGTATTGAATTTTGGAAAAAATTGTATTTGAGAATATATGTTAATATGAATGTTGAGAGGCACGAAGACGTACGGCAACACGTGGTACATGCCACATGTTTTGCCATAATAACGACAACGCTCAGTGTTTTTAGTGCACAAGAACTGTCTGTCGTGTTTTGAGATTGAAATGGCCATATGGTTTAGTTTACGATAGATGGCACTATTATAGCCCTCTGATGTGTGTTCGTTTTTAATGTGTATTCGGCATGATGTCTGACGATACGCTATTCGTACTGAAGAATAAACTCCTGGAATGTGTAGCGAAATGTCGGAGTTCGTTGCAATACATGACAAAAAACACATCAGATACAACACAACTGCAAACACATATACAATGGTATATGCCACTTTTCAAATGTAAATACGGCAATGGCGCACATACGTACACACACATGCTTAGACATTCAGGTGAAATTACTGCAGTGAGGAAGAGGTCTATCTTGGTCTTAGGAAGTAATTTTTTCTTCTTTGATGTAAATGAGCAGAAAAAAACCCAGTGAAGACGAAACATTTAACTTTAATCATGTCGCCTATTGAGCGTGGCAGCTGCACGCATTGGACCCTGAATAAGAAATGCTAATCATGCACCAGGCTTTGATAATTCCTTTTAAACGTAAAACATGTTCAAACTTTACTCTCCTAATGTCGTGTCCAGTGACTTCCCTGGAGCAATAATAACAAAGCAAAGATGATCATATGCCATTGTAAACTTTACAAATCCTTGCATTTTTTTTCCATTAATAATAAGATCCAAGAATACATTTGTATATTAATCAGGGACCCAATAAAAGGCTTTTGTGTGCATAAATCTAGCCATCATGGCCAAGCAACCCGGCTTGGTAAACTGAATGTATTATCCGTGTAATAAAATGTTAAAGCGTATTACCTAAAATTCTACATTAAACAGTCACAAAAAATAAATTAAATAAGAATCTTCATATATTTATTGTAGTATAAGTTATTTCATAATTGTACTTCATGTGTACAATGCTATGAGGCTGCTTCATAGGGGACTGGCATGAAATGCATTATACCCACATGTGACAATGATGCAAACTTTTTCGAAAAAATATTACAAATCCACATTGTTATACTTGCAATTAATCTTGTTCATATATAGTTGTTTCTATTGTTTGGTGATGTAACTCACTGACCCGCCTCTACTGGACACCTTTGAAAAAGAGCTTCATAGCTCATCAGATACCTTCGTGATAAAAAAAAAACATTCTCATTCTGATCCTGAAAGATTCTGATGTATTTACATTAAGAATGGTGAAGTTTCTCTGTCGTTGGTGTTGAACGATTGCAATTATTGAAATCATCATTGTGTGAACCACCTACTTAAAATATTACAATGTGGCGAGAACATGACAGGACAGGAAATAGGCCATTTACCTATGATTTTGGCGGGGTTGAGAAGTGGCATAGTGGTTAAAGCATTGCACTATATACTCATCCACCTGAATTCAATTCGTAGCCATGGCTAGTACAAGTGGCAAGTGATATTGGAACTGGCCCTTCCCACTAAACCATACCGCTATGGTCAACATGGTGACGTTTATGGTGCAAGGTTCCCCACAACCTTCATCCAGCAGTGGGTTGACAAAGGGATATTTTACCATTAAAAGTAAAATTTTGTCTGTCTGTGTGTCTGTCTGTGTGTTGACGAACCCTGCGATGGATTTGACTCGCGTACTGTGGGGTTTACATGTTTAAAAAGTTCCCAGGTACGACGCGATAAGCTCCGTGGTGAGCCAGCGCTATTCGAATTTCGCATCTGTCAACTTTAAAGTATCATGGGACATCCTTTGCCAGTACCAAAATATGAGAATAGGTTTTCCCCTTTTTTCTGGCAACAAAACAGGTGTTATGATGTTAAAACACCAAACTGAAACCTTTTACAAGGAATCATGTCTGCATTAACCACAATACTTGTGGTCAGAATGCAAACAAAAACATAATATACTCATTGGTTCTTTCGGTAAAGTCATGTATGTAGAAATAAAATAAAATTTAAATAAATCAGAAATACATTTAAAAATAAATCACGACGTTTCGAACGCAATACGAGCGCTCATCATCAGGCGGAAATGTGGCAAAACACATAGCGAGGGAACACACAGAAGGACATCACACACAGAGCACACAGAACGGCAAACTATACAGCAAGAAGATGGGAGACGCGAAATCAACAAATCTTAGAAACATAATGCGATGCAAACCAGTCAAACAACACAGTTAGACACCACGCGGTGGTGGTAGTTCTGGTGGTCTCTTCGCGTGTTTTGTCTGTTTTGACTATATTAGTTACTACTATAGTCAGTGGATACTACTATCGTCAGTAGTTACTACTGTAATAAAATACTTTGTTAGGCACTGCTGGTCTCCGTTGGTCTTTTATTTAGTTTCCTCCTCGCACCCCGCTGGTCCTGACCGCGGACCAGCGTCTCCTCACGCGCCCCGCACGCGCTCTCTCGTCGGCTCCTCTCCTCGCGCGTGCCCCGCACGTGCTCCCTCGTCAGCTCCTTTGCTCTTCCTCGCACCCCACTGGTCCTGACAGTGGACCAGTGTCTCCTCGCGCGCGCCCACGCGCGCTCCTCCAATAGCTCCTCCACTCCCCCACTCCGCACACCGCTGGCCGACGGCGTGCCGAAGATCCTTCAGCCACGTGGCCGATGGCGTGGATTCCCTCCGGCCACCCAACGTGGCTCAGCCTCTTTACTCCCGCAACTGGCCCCGATCCCTTCCGGGCTCCCACCTATATCCTCTTTCCCACGTGACCCTGACTCCTCCTCTTCCGGATCGTCAGATCCGGCCTTCCCATACTGCCCTTCTGACTGCACCCCCATTAACCTCGCTTCCAATTGGACCCGAGGTGAACGGCGGCCCCTTTCACACGCCCCCCATACTGGGCTCCGCCCCCCAATACCCCGGGCCGTGTGATTGGGCCAGAGCCCAGCAGCAAACCCCGTTTACGCTCGCATTACACTACTATAGAGTCGGTAGATACTACTAGAGTCGGTAGATACTACTATATTCAGTAGATAATACTACATACTCTTAGTTATTTCGGTAAAGTCACGTAGGTAAAAAAATTAAATTAAAATTAATAAAAATAAAATAAAAATCACGACGTTTCATTTCATTTTTTTACCTACGTGACTTTACCGAAAGAACTAAGAGTATGAATCCTTGCAGTCACGAAAGCTTAAAATCTAGAAGATAATACTACAGTCAGTGGATTCCACTACAGTCAATATATACTGCTGCAGAGTCAGTAGTACCATTAATGTAGAAATTATTCACCAGAATTTAATAAGGAACATCTCTGTACTGAATGGGCTAGCAATGAATGCTTAGTAGCTCATTATTGTCCATAATAGAGTTGTTTTGGGTTAGATCGCATACATATAAATGCGTTGTTAAACCCACCACCACCCGACACAGCCAATTAGTATAGTTTGTCACGAAAACAAAACATGCCAATTCGTTACTAGTTCAGTACACCGGTGTGTTGGAGAGTAAACCCTCAACATTTACCGACGTTTATATTTACGCGGTTGAACCCAAAAACCTCTATTATCGATAACATATGTCACGAAAGCCTACATGTTAAGCTAGCATTGAAGATTCCTGGCACACCAACATCAGTCTCCAATATCAGCAATGGGGGAAATCACGATGTACTTGGTCTATTCTATCTAGTTGGGGACCATGCCCCAGTTGCCACTACAGTACTTATTCGCTGTAGCACAAAGAGTTAACATGGAATCATTACTTTTTAAGTGGGCCAACATTGTATAAAAGGGCCAGCTGCTCATTAACTTTGCCAGCAACAAAGAACCACTACTTTGTTAAGGGGCTAGTAGTAAATAAATGCAAGAACTCTTCATTAATTTGGGACGATTATTTTGAGGATTTACTATTTTTGATATACGCCATCACTCTATTAAGATATTCCTATTTGCTTATAAGTCGAAGTAACCCACATCATGTCATGCCATTGAGCACGATGAGAAAATTGAGACTATATTGTGGAAGAGACGCGGATGTTCACTGAGTGAGGACAACGCAATCTTTTCTTATCCTGCGAGGAATGATGTAAAAGGTGATATGTACAGAAACATCAACCACACTGCAAAGCACTCACATATAGGACTCTACGTTGTTCCCTACGCAATTAAGAGCTGGTAAAAAAAAGTATTAAACATTAACATATTTTGCAACCGATTATGTAAAATGAGCGCTATGCTGGTCTGTGTAAAATGTCTTAGTTTTGAGAATGTGCATGTCAATAAACGGGTTACATTATATAAAGTACTAGCGGGAAGTACCCGGCGTTGCCCGGGTGAAAAATATATTTGTAAACTGCTCTAAAAAACATAACAAATACATACACAATTACAGAAAAGTGTAATGTATATATAAAGTATTTGTGTATGCATTTTACGTGTTTAGGAGAATACAAGATAATGTAACAAAATGAAGAATGTTTTGTTAGCAGGGTCTCATTTAAAGCTGATTCGATGTATGGGAGGCTCAGGACTGGTTCAGATAATCGTCACCGGTGTTGGCCAGAGAGTGGGAATCGAACTGGGGCCGCCAGTTTCGTGGTGCAGCGTGCTTACCGCTACACCACCGACACACACACACATCACCTGACACACACACACATCACCTGACACACACACATGGACTTAAACACACACGGACATCGATCCACACACAAACACATCGACTTACACACACACAAACACACATATGGACTAACACACACACACATGGACTCACACACGGCTCTTGGAGGCAACACGTTTATGGTAACATTAAGGAACATAACACAATGGGGTAACGGCCCCTTCCACCCGATACTCTAGGGAGGCATCTCCTCCGGACTAACGTGCCCTTCACTCTGGTCAAAGCTCTAACCCTACACTGGTTAAGCATTTAATCCGACCCTAGCCAGGGGTTCGGGTTCTGCCCTTCGGGCTCTTCTCTTCAGGTCTTCAGGTGGCTATTCAGGTCTTCAGGTGGACGATGACTGCCGGACCCGTTTAGGGGTCCGGCTTTTATACGAGGTCCCGTCTCACTCCACCCCTAGCCACCCCTTCCTTCTGGAACTCTCTAGAGGGGCCTGGAGTATGACGACATCCCCCAGCCCCCTCTTGGGGGTTTGGGGTCTGCACCTCTGGTCACAGTCCTCCCTGGGGGTTACTTTGGCCTAACAGCCCGACTCATCCCACTTAGCCTATCTTCCGCCCCCTGTTGACACGTCGCCGCTACTACAGGTAAGGAGTAGTGGCGATACACAGCGCGTAACAATGCCACTACATTTGTATTGGTATATATTTTATATGTTTGGAGATTTCAGGGACACATCGTGCCTGTATTAAGTAAACATGGCTATGACATGGACTTTAGTTGAGTTAAAAGCTTCATGCTACTTCGCAATAAATCCAAACTTATGAAATAACTTGATCCACTTCCTAAGCGTGTATACGGTACACACAAATAAATGTACCGTAGTTATGTTGATGGTAAACTCTTATGTGGTAAAGTTATGTATTTCTTTTTTAAAACGTAATACCACATGTGTGATCTCTCATTAAACTATGCAAAAACACAAAGCCAAAGATCCTCAAATATTCTATTACAGACTGTTGAGGAAAGTGCTGTTAGCGAACACTTATGAAGGCTGGCACCGGCACACGAGGGAATGGGTGGCCAGCACCATGCCTGGGCTCCTTTGTCTCCCCAGTGCTGATGTTCACATATTATACCAGGTATTTAATTCAGGCTGAATCGACCTAAGGGAGGTCCAGGACCAGGTTCAGATATTCATCATGGTTATTGGTTGTGAGTAGGAATATAATTTGGGTCGCTGGGTTCAGACCACATTCCACTAACCACCACACTACAGCTCCCCCTTGCACTACTTCAACTATGTAAGCATTTTCAAACATATGTGGTGGGTTCACTGAGAGACAAACACTAACTCACGAGGGAACACGTTTATTCTATGCACCACAACGGGATAACTACGTAACCCGGGTCAGGACAGTCAGCACACTGCCTGACCCACTATGCCGAGCACGAAGACCTAGGGGGAGATGTACCACGGAGGACTCAATTCCAGCAGACAGCCCCGACCCAGCCTCGGTACCTCCCTTTTATGCTCCCCAGTGTGGCCTGGCTCCACCCTCGGCCACGCCCCCTTCTGAAACCTACCAGAAGGTTCTGGGCCATACCCCACATCTCCCTTCTGTATTTATCTTGGCCTATCACGTGCCCTTGCCAGCCAACCGGGCTGCTACGTCCTCAGATGCCCCCTCTCTACCAGCCACCAGAACCACGCCCCCTAGGGACCCGTTCCATGAGATTGCATGCCCTACTGGCAGAGAGGGAGACTTCACTCCCAGTTCCCCTCACTATCAGTAAGCGCGAGGTGCCAGTGACCCATTTTATGTCACTACACTGACATACCATTATTTTTGAGGGCTTAAACTGATAATATATAAGCAATGTCCATAACTCTCTTTAAAAATTCCCAAGACATTTTTTAAGTTTGACAAGCTTACTGAAATTATGGAAGGTATTGGAAATTTACATATGGTTATCATTTAAACTCAATACTAAGTAATATTTCACCAAACACAGCCCCTCCATCCACTCCATCTCCCTATTAATACACATTTCACCATTGTCTTCATGTAGGTGCTTAGCCAACGCAAATGTAAACATTTCATAGTTAAAAAATGCATTTCAATGATAAATATTGATTGATCCAATTCACCATTTGTTTCCTGGCTGGACGAATCCATGCAAATACATGTCGATTCGGGTCTCTAGCAGGGCAGTCCGGGGAGACACTCCAATCCATCTTGCCACATCAGAATAATGTTCATCTTATGATAGTCACATTGATGTTTTCAATTTAGCTACAGGACCAGATTACATGTCACAGTTGTTTTTGTTGTTGTCCAGTCATTGGTGACAGGGCTGAGACCATCAACTTACACACTCGAGAACCCGGTTTAATCACAGGTGGCTGCTGGGATTGAAAGCCAGGATTCTCAGTTGTACCAGCTCATTGCACTGACATCTGACCCACATGGCCACCTCCACTCTTAAGACACATTTGTATTCTGAAAAAGCAAGTTGGGGCTTGAACCTAGAATCGTGAAGGTGTTGGCTAAGAAGGAGCATCAACCCCACGAGTCTCCTTTTTTGTGGCTGCCTTTCAAATATCTGCTTTAATTTGGCTGCGCATCACTTTCAGGTGTGCATTCTAATGAGCTACCTCATTAAATTACGCAAGTCTAGACATGTGCTCGACATGATTGTGAGCACGACTTAAATTTAAATAGCATGGGTATTTGTGTGTTGTAAAGAAATTCTTGAGTTAATGGTAAACTTTTATTTTGAAGATTCCGAATAAGTCACGTTCAGTTTTAAGACATGACAAAGGTTTTATGTGGACATTGATGCCACAAAAAACCATTTTGCACTCCCTTGGAATATGTGTTAGAATTTAAAAGGCCCTTATTTCCATCAGCAATGTGCGAAATTCATCTGTACACCTCGCACAATTGTTGATTCACAAAGGATATGTGATTTAAGGGGCTCAAATGGAAAGGTGAACACTCATTAGCGCTGATTGCTGTCTTGTTAGCTGCAATCATGAGGGATTCCCAGAAAGACACATCGTGTGCACTTCCTTGCATACAGAGCGGATCCTTCTACCTTATTACATGTACATATCGTCACATTTATAGTATACTGTTTATGTTCTGACTAAATTGGCACTTTTTACGTTATGAACATGCTCATATATACAGGGCATATGTATAACAACATAAAAACCCAGTAATATAAATAATATATAGTATGCTAAATACAACCTATCAAATGTGTGAAAAGTATAACAATACTATTCATGATCGAGTTTTCAGGTTAGATGCTGGTTGTAATCACCAGTGAAAAGTCGTAATACATTTGAATGCTGTGACTTTCTTTCGAACACACCGCTGTGCTTAAGTAATAATACATTGGCACGTTCTATTCACATGACAACCATACTAATTGGCTGTGTATGGTGGAGGTGGCTGCATGACACATTTACACTTATGCGATCGAACGCAAACATTTTACCGTGAATATTGGTCGAGAAAGCGCATGTGATAATTTTATCCCAATACTGTACACTAATTCATTACAACTGTAATCCCATAACAGAATATTTCGTAGAAAAAAACAAGATCATTTATTCACAGTTATTTTTTACACAGCAAAAGGGGAAATTCCGACCGTTGTATCAGTCTTTCCATCGTGCCTTGCATGTCACGCAACATCACCATACTGTATGCGTAATTAACACAACCTTGTATCTGACCAACTCAAAATAGTATAAACAATAATAACGAACACGAGTTATAAAGCGGACGTATTTTACAAATTGGACGCCATGTTAGATCGAGGATGAGAGCCAGAGCTAAAAATCTCACTGTATGCCAACCTAAACAGGTGAGAACCTCAACAGGTTAGAGCCTGAACAGGAAATATATTTGACCTGCCGCTTGATGCTGGATGGTGCTTATGTAATGGGTTCCGGAGACACTTGTAGAGGTAACTTCTTTATTACAATCCAACACTCCAAGAGTCCTGATACTCTGTTACAGCCTAGGTACACAGCCTAGGTACACAGCCTAGATCCACTACTCTGGCTACGCTCTGGAACTCGCCCTCACAAGGACGTAGAGCCGGGAGTTCCAGAGTCCCACCACTGGCTCTCACAGCATCCCAGGGTCCTGAGATGGCTGGTCTTAGGTCTTGGGTCTTGAGCTACAACTGGCCCTGATCGGCCAGGGAGCTGCTCTTTTATGCCTCGTCCCCAACGAGGGGTGGGGTTGTGTGCGCCCCCAGATATCCACAGAGCACACACAGCCCCCCTCCTCCGTTGGTGGCGCCAAGGGGCTTAACTGGCTGGGTTGTCTGGGATCCCAGCACCTGGCGCCAAGGGGCTTAAGCGTCTGGGTTGCCTAGGGTCCCAGAGCCCCCAGCAGCCCCTCCCCTCTTATGTAACTACACTTAGATTCTGCATTGTGTGGAGTGGGAGAACATTCCAGACGATCGGTGCAGCGATGTAGAAACACCCTTCAGCCAGAGGCAGTCCTGGATCTGGGTAAAATGAGTAGATTATTGGATGTATTCTGAATAACACGGCGTTTTTCTGTGGCCATATTATTTTAGAAAGCAGCAGGACAATGATACAACTGTTCCATCCTTATTCAGAATCATCAGTATAGTATAGCCATCATTGCTTACACCTTCTGCCCCAGTGGCTGCATGTGGATAAGCTATCCCAGATCACTGTGGGGACGATTTGGTTCTGCCTACGTGAGACAATAAGCCGATGCTACCATTTTATGTAAATTATGAGAAACTCACCAGAGGTGTATTTATGGCTGGAAGCAAATAAGTGTGAAAATAATAATTCCGAACGATGGTGGTGCATGCAGTGCCGGATTATCCTAGTAGCATAAGTAGCATATGCTACGGGCGCCGCACTTTCAATGGCCTCGCGCTAATTGCTTTCAAGCTATCATATCCGGTTCAGTGAATGTGCACTTACTATAGTACTATACTGCCTTCAACTTTTATAAACGACTTGGTGTTTATGGTTAGCGATTTGTCGTATTATCTGGCTGTCTAGCAAATAAAAAAATACAATTACTTTACTATGAAAGTAAACAATTTGTGCTTTAATATTTACGTGTTTTTTTTTTATTTAGGACCCCTTTATAACATATGCCACAGGCCCCACACTAGCTTAATCCGGCACTGGGTGCATGCCTGTGTAAAGAAGACTTCCAAGCACTTGTCTTGAGATGGTTTCTTTATTAAGGAGCTACGTGCTCACATTCGAACAGGCAGAGACCCCACTGCAACAGCCCCGAGTCTCCCGCGCATCTCCCTTATATACGGTCCGAGGCCACACCCCCATTCCCGAACCTTCTCGCTGGTCCTAGACGCTCACTCTACCAGCAGACATTACCGTCCTCTTCCGTCACCCGGCCACGCACCTATTCTCGATCATTCTCGCAGCCACCAGTCCACTCGTTCTGCAAGCTGACTCCCCTGTCATTACCTCGCGTGGCCACTAGTCCATTCACACTGTAGGCTGACTCCCCTATCATTACCCCCCGTGTCCACTAGTCCACTTACACGTAGGTTGACTCTACTGTCATTATACCTGTATTTCAGTGCTGTGGAGGTGAGAGTTTGTGAAAAGCACGAATGTCATGAAACTCCGTTCCAATGGGCCATACGTTGGCTTGTTATAATATCACAGTCCAGCAAGTAGATTGATTCCCACATATTTTCATTTGTATAGGATAGAGTGTTGCTTCCCAAGGCACAAGTGGGTTTTTCCGGGTACTCCAGCTTCCTCCCACATGTATAACCACTCATTAATGGAGTTGGTCAAACATCCCAATTTATGGTCACGAAACTTTGGGCATGTTTTGACACTGGCTCCGGCTGCATTCACACTCGTCTGTGATTTCTCACACCATTCAATCTAAAGAAATCTGTGCATTAAACATTTGTAACTTTAACTTGTCAACTTTAATGCATGTGTAGTGAGTTCAACTGAGTCGTAGGCATAGTCTTGGAGGCAACACATTTATTTAACACCGACACACGGAGTAACAGCCCCTTAACAGAATAACAACCTATGGTAGTGACCACCAGGCTAACTACACTAATTATAACGTAACTAGTTACAACGGACCGGACCACAGCTTGAGTCCAGGTCCATGTGTTGGAGACTCGGTAAAACATAGGACGTAGACGAAGGTTTCTTCAAGATGAACATCGCCGGCCCCTCAGGGCGCCTGGCTTATACCCTCTGTAGCGTGGCTGGCTCTGGCCTTGGCCACGACCACCTTCTAGAATCCTCTAGCAGGATCTGGACCCCGACCACGTGATCACCCCTAGCCCCCACTTGGGGGCCCTTTGTCGACGTGTCCTCTCGGGTCAACCAAAGTGCCACGGCCTTTAGTAACCTCATTTCTATAGCCGGCACTCCCACACCCTATCTTGTAGCGGCCAGCACTGCACACCAAGCGTGGTGCCATTCAGCGCTATCAATCAGCGCTCACCGAGCCCCTCTAGGGCTGGTACTACACCCATACCAGTGTGGTGTCCGCGATGTCAATACACCGCACGCCGTGCCTCTCTTGGGCCGGCACAGCACAATGACATCCCGCGATGTCACTACACATGCAAAAAGTATTTTATAGACAGTAAATGGTGAATGTTGGATGTGTCCTCTCATCTTTCCTTGCATGTCACGTAATAGGTTACTGCTCTTTCAACATTTATTCAAAGATGAAGACCACGTGAAGGATTTCTCCTGAGAAGTCCTGTGCAAAATCACCTGCAGCATTCTCTGACACTGGGCACACAGCTCTGAGAAATTTCTGAATGGATTATTTGTTTTTGCACCTCCGATTAGCACGGTTGGCTACGTACTGTGCGAAGAAAGTTCAACATACATACATCTCGTGACATGATGCTGATATCACGAGTTGAGAAATTGGGGGGAAAAGATCAAAAATATTTTCTTGTAAAATTACCTCCAAAATGGGTGTCATGGATTAAACTATTGTAATATGTGAGTTGTTTTTATAAACCTACAATATACCGGCGGGTGTCTCAGTCTTTTATGAACATCAAGTCAACATGGTTCATTAGGTCGTGATTATTAATTGTGCTACTCTATGATATAACTACAAATTGTTACATGAAAAATATTGCCATAATTAAACCATAATCCAGCAGCTTCCAAGATAAATATAAGCCATTTTAACATCGTGTGAGATTCAAAAACATCGCTTGAAAAACACAAATTGCAAATCGTACAAGATTGGCTTATGCAATCGTTTGGTTACGTGATTTGTAGAGCAGGGAGACTCTCCAACACCATCCTGCAGGGCCCAGTCGAAGAGATGACAGCGAGTGGTCAGCCAAGAAGAAGCTGCTGGGTAATTAACATTGCTTTGGTCGGGGAGGTCAGTGGCAAATATGCAGATTGCAAAAGACCGCAAGATGTGGAGAGAGTTGATTACCAAGGCATGGTTAGTGCCCCTACTACCCCCATGGTTTAACCCAGTGGCGGCTCCTGCAAAATCTCTCAGGGGGGGCAAATGTCTGGATGATTGATAAGGATAAGGTCCACCCATGCAATGGGTAAATTAACAGCTTAAGCATGTAAAGGCAACTTCACTTCTTTAATATTAATGAAAAATAAAGTGACTCTTACAATACATCTTGTTTGTTTCTATACTCACTATTATTACAATCTTACTCAGTTTCTTTTATCAAAGATTCCACTAGGTGGCGACAAATAATATTGTTTGATGAAACGTGCTTACGTATGATGACGTAAGCACGTTAGTGCGAGCCCTCCCGGAAGCCATAGAGAATGCATTGCAGCGCCCGCCGTTCGAAAAAAAACATCTTTGAATGTAAGTCTATGGGAACACTCTGGGCGATTCTCAGCCAGAGTGAAATCGCCCAAAAAGAGGCGGTACTCCACAGAACGTAGCATGACGCTGATTGGACTATATCCAGAGGCACAGTAACGGCTCGCGAAACTCTGTGGTTGAATGACATTGGTGGTGCGTCGCCCAATTGCCCTAATGAAGAAACAGCCCCTGGTTTAACCACTGATGATATTTTACAAAATACAACATTCTGTGTAGTAGAACATTCCACTTCCACAGAAACATTTCCTATATATCGTACGGTATTGTACTGTATACATATAAACACGTTCAGCTGTCGAGAACATGATGTCAATAATTACAAACATTTTATCGGTGTATGTTGAAGTTCTTTTGCACCGTATGTAGCCCACCATGCTAATCGGAGGTGCGGGGGAAGGGCAACAAACTAAACACAAAAAGCAGTTCTAAAGAAATGGGGTTCAATCTAGATTTAAAAGTGCATAGTTTGAGTGGCTTCCTCATATCGAAGAGTGTTCCAGACGGCCGCTGAAGCACATCTGAAAGCGCACGATGCATTGACCAGCAAGGCATTGTGGTTCATTTGTGGCATGCACTTTGTGTGTAATGAGTACGACTTTATAATGCATAATGTGTCGGTCCTATGTTATTACATTTCAGGATCGTGAGATGTGTTGGCGGCTTGGGAAGGCCTTCATACAGTGGTATAATTGTCCAGGGCTGATGATGATGTTTATCATAATATGGCTTAATACATATGGACTGTCATTTTTGAAATCTTATATTTTGAAAAGGACAATAACTGACTGGGTTATCTCCCTATGAATCACACTTCTTCCACCGTAAATCAAAGTAAAGTGCTAGACCCCAAAATAGGCTTAAATTGTTTAGCCCACAGTGGCTCATTTGAAGTCCCCTTCATGTATTTATCACATCAAGTCATCGGTGACTATCTAAACCCTGGTCAACAAAACCATCTCATCTTTTTTAAATGTTTCTTTAAATCCATACTGCTGCTCATTTCAAATGTCCTATTATAATAAGTAAGGGGGAGTGGTGGTGCGGTAGTTGGTCCACTGCAATAAAAAGACGAGTTCAATTTGCAGCCACAGATAACATCAATGGCAAGTGTCTCGTCAAACAATCCCCATCACCGACAGGACATACCGATGCCTTCATATAGCAGTGAAATGACAATGGGCTGTAAATGTTCGTAGTTCTTATTATTAACGTTACAATAGAATATTTTCAGCATGTCAACTGTATGACGATTGTTACACATTTTAGCACTCAGCTCAGTACGGCAAAATTATGATATTCATTTTTTCCAGGAACATGCAACTGAGCTGAGAACTTGGTTTCATCATGGGTGGCTGTTCTAATTTAAACTCAAAATTTCAGGGTTCTGGATCAATGCTTTAACTTGGGCATTTTTAGCTCAAAAACTATGGGAGCGTACAATTGCAGATGGGAGAATATGATTACAAGAGTAAGTCATGTTTTGTTTGATTGCAGAGCTTCCTCAAAGTACTGTAGGTGTAAGGGGTAGCTTCATTGAATGGAGCCTCACATTGTAACTCTTTTCTTTGTAGCAGCGTTGTATGGGACGATGAAAACGACTAGTATAAACAGGAGAACCTCTTGGGTTAACAATGTCCTTCAAGTTTCACTGCTACACATTTAAATGTAGGTATCATATGCAAGCAGAGCCTCTGGATACTTCTGCTTCTTCAGCAGTAAATGAGTAACTGGCGAATAGATTTAATTGGTGAATCAATGAGAACGTGCTTTCGATATGTTCTGCCCAAAAGGGCTAACCACTCTGCTAATGAGGGCTTTGCAAGGACACAAAGAAATTGGTCACAGTCTGCAGCACTATAAACCTGACCCACATTGACAAGATTACATAAAACAAATAAACTGCATGTACATACAGCAAATAGGTATAATTAAACATCTGATCTATGTTTAAAATGTATGAAAGAAATTGTCTAATTTAATGGAGATGCCAGTGTGTATATTTTCTGGAGACTTTTTTAGACTTTGCAGTTTCAATTCCACATTACACCATCACTACTGCTTTACAGCTGAGCCAGCACATATGGCAACTGTTCTATTTTGGTTTTGATCAAAGGTGGGTATTTATATATATGTACATGTCTAATGACAGGGTGACACCTGCTGGAATGACAGGGTGACATCTGCTGGCCTGGGAAGGGATTCACGGGTACGGGCACAGAAGTAACAACCAATCAGAGAAGGAGGTGTATCTGGGGCAAAGGTAACATGTGGGGTTAGCCGAGATACTCCGGAAACTTGCTCGAAGGTTCCACGAGAGGGCGTGGTCGGAGGCGAGGCCTAGCTACGCCTGGGGGGGAGAGGACCCGGAACTTGGGGCTCGTGTATGGGGTCCTGGCTGTGTCGCTGTTCACCGACATCTCTCTTTGTCGTCCGGCCACGTGGAAGATCTCATGCGTGGTTTCTATCGCCGTCATCGTCACGCCGCCAGCCAGCGACGTGGCCGAGTGAGGGTGAGGGGACCATGCCCAGTGATCGGCCGTGCATGTAGCCAGTGGAGGTGTTATTACCTAGAGTTACACTCATTGTGAGGAAGAACAAGTGTTGGCCTGTGTTCTGCCCAGTGTGAGTAATAAAGAAGGAGTACCCTCTCTCTATACGACGTGTCATGGAAGTCACTCATTACACATTTAGATATCTACGCTCCCTACGTTTTCATCATATTTGAAACTTGTGATCATATTATATTAAATCCAGCTGAATCGCAAGACACTGAGATGTAGTATATGTCCAAATAGTTTTTTCTAATTACATTTTTAATGTAAACCTCTAAAAGAAATTGAAATACATTTTGACTTCAATCTCTTAAGTAAATAAAAATTACATTTGCAAACATTTCTATCGGAAGACTAATATAATGACTATTATTATTTAATTTAATTTCTTTCTACGTGACTTTACCGAAAGAACCAAAGAGTAATTCCTGAAGTCACGAAAGCTTTGAATCTAGTTTTAATATAATGACTTGTGCATGTAGCCTTGTTTTTCAGATTGTCTGTCTTGGTTGATTCTTTCTAGAGCTATCTGCCTTGATATAACCTCCAAAACTCAAGTATCAAAAACTCACTTATGGTATTATCCTTTTTTGGTTAACGACTATGATATTCAAATACAAATGAAAAAATAAGTACCAGCCATATTTAAATAAAAATGAAGAGAATATTTGACAGTTTGAATTATTATTACCTTCGGCACTGGCATGGCTTCGCTTGATGGGTAGGGGGTGGCAAAGTGGGGGTACACACTCATACTCACAGATCCGCACACACAACAACCACCATTCGCCACTAAGTGGCGGTAACACCACCATCACGCCTTTGTCAGATTAGGTGCACATTGAGGCCACGTGAAGTGTCCACGGCTCGCTGACAGGCCACATGACGGACCCAGATGCCATCTGTTGACTGATTAAAATGACTGGCAGATGCACCAGCTGTGCTCCCTACTGTGCCAAACTTCATCTTCTTGGTTCTTTCGGTAAAGTCACGTAGAAGGGAAATAATAAATTAATAAAAATAAAACATTATAAAATACAGTTCTCACGACGTTTTGGCCACAACGTAAGCAGCCGTCCTCAGGTGAAGAACAGGTCTGTCGGAAAGACAGCGTCTGAATGAACACCACCAAGCTTGGCAGCGTATATTTAAGCTGGGTTAGGCGAGGAAGGGCGCCTTGACAAATGAATTTGCATATCAAAAGAGGAATTTAGCATATTTTTGGTAAATGCAGATATGGGATTAGTCACTTCTTGTGGAATGCGTAGGAGGTGGAGGGGTCTCAAAGTCATATTATGCCCGTGCATTATATAGGATTAGCAGCAACAAAGGGAGGAGGTAGAGTTAGCAGTAATAAAGGGAATGAATTTTAATAGCAAGGAGCTGCAGCAGCCACCCCACCACGTAAAAAACTAAAATATAAACTACATCAATATCATCAATATACTAAATATACTGTCCAATAAGCTGAGCTACTAATAGTAAGTCATACATTACAATTCTACGTCGCAAAAAATATAATATGCCTCCAGCTAAACTTTTTCCTTACATTGCACGGATCTACTCCGTACTATATATACTGCCATAGACAAACCCAAAAATTAATTATATACTGCATTACCACCCCTATACCTTAGACTATACATTGTAATACATTGTAATATTACACAATGTATTTTGTAAAACATTGTAATATTACACTATGTATTATTCTACCCACCCTACTGTATACCACACTGCTGTATATTCACTATACAATTACGATACTATATATTACCTTATACATTATATTAAACATTACACTTTTATACTATTTATTATTATACAATCTGCTAAACACTATACCATTGACCGTCGTGTGAAAGGTACTAAGAGGAAGCAACGAAATATGTCAATAGGAGAGTGGTGTAAGGGGACTTGCAGCGGAGCAACGACTCCATTCCCTGCGGAGAATACAAAAGATATATAGTCATTGCCAGTGAGTGGATTGCGGTCTGAAAGTCACCCTTAATGTGAACACAATCAGTTAAGATCCGAAATGGTTTATTACGTCCTTCCAATGATTGCTGAGCCAGAATCCATCTTCTCGGTTGAAATTGTCTCTGTGTTTGTATATGTGGATCGCCTCATGAACGAATCTCTCATGGTAGCCAGATGGCTTGCAGATAACCTCTGTCTTGGAGAAGTCAATGTCATGTGAGCCCACTGAATTGTAACAGTGATCTGCCACGGCTGAGGTGTTTGTCCTACCGTGTTTCAGGTCTGCTTTATGTTTACAGATGCGGTCCGAGACATGTCGTTTGGTTTCTCCAATGTAACTGCTACCACAGAGGCAACTTAGTTTGTAGACTGTATGTCTGGAACCACATCTTTTACAGACGGACCAGATCACGGATTTTATGTGCTGTGTTGAATCAGACCTGGATCTTGTGTTTATTCAGGATTTTGGAGATTTTTTTTATGACCCCCGCAATGTAGGATAAGGTGATGGTTTTGAATGGCTCCTCAACCGGATCCTTCTTGATGGTTGGAGTGATGGCTTTGCGGATTGTGTAGTCGAAGTAACCATTAGCCATAAGAGCTTGGCGTACGTGCTTGAGTTCACTGGCAATGTGTTCCTGGTCGGAGATGCATTGGGCTCTATGGTGTAGGGTCTTTATGAGGGAATTCTTCTGGGATGGATGGTGGTGGGAATCCGGTTTTAGGTAAGTATCTGTATGGGTAGTTTTCCTGTAGACAGAGTGGCTCATTGAACCATCAGGTCTCATTTTCATTAGGACATCCAAAAAGGGTAGCTTGCCATCTTTTTCGACTTCCATGGTGAATCTGATGGCTCGGTGTATGGAATTGATGTGGTCGAGGAATTGGTCTAGAGCAGGCCGGCCATGTGGCCAGATGACAAAAGTGTCATCTACGTACCTCTTCCATAAGGTTGGGCGTAGAGTGGCAGTCTGGATGGCGTCAGTCTCAAATTTCTCCATGAAAACGTTGGCTACAACCGGAGATAGGGGGGAGCCCATTGGGGTGCCCTCAGTTTGTTTGTAGAAAGTTCCATTCAAGGTGAAGTATGTATTGGTTAAGCAGTGTCTCATCAGGGTGGGTACCTCAGTATTCAGTCCTTGATGAACCAAGTCTTCAATGATTGCGATGGTGTCAGGTACAGGAACTTTGGTGAATAAGGAAACCACATCAAAACTGACAAGCAGGTCGTCTGGGGACAGGGAAATGTCCTTGATTGTCAATACCAGGTGAGTAGAGTTTAGTACCCCAGAGGTGGTTTTTCCAGTGAAAGGCCGCAGGATTTCAGACAAAAAACGAGCCAGTTTGTAGGTGGGGGAGTTGATAGTAGAGACAATGGGACGAAGGGGTGTATCTTCTTTATGTATTTTTGGCAAGCCATATAATCTTGGTGGCCTGGCTGCAGAAGGTTTCAACGAGAACTGTTTGGTTTGATCAATTAATGCGGTTGAATCAGAAATTATTTTGTTGGTTTTAATGACGAGGCTGTTGGTGGAGTCTCTTTTTATTTTTGTATAGCTGCCATCGTTGAGTAGTTCTTGAATTTTGTTGTTGTATTCTATTTTGTCCATGATGACAGTGGCATTGCCTTTGTCGCCTGAGAGGATGACAATGTCATCCCTCTTTATTAATTGATGCACGTAAATATGCTAAATTCCTCTGTTGATATGCAAATTCCTTCGTCAAATTTCTTTGTCAAGGTGCCCTTCCTCCCCTAACCCAGCTTAAATATACGCTGCCAAGCTTGGTGGTGTTCATTCAGACGCTGTCTTTCCGACAGACCTGTTCTTCAACTGAGGACGGCTGCTTGCGTTGTGGCCGAAACGTCGTGATAATTGTATTTTATTATGTTTTATTTTTATTATTTCCCTTCTACGTGACTTTACCGAAAGAACCAAGAAGATGAATCCCTGCAGTCACGAAATGTTTAAATTGAAATGTGCCAAACTTGCTGTATTTTATCTGTCCGGCGCTCCGCTCGTTGTTGTGAGCATCACTCCTGTGCCCCCGTGATTGTTGGAGGGTGACTGCCTTCAACTACCCAGTCGCGTTCTTCACAAACCTCCTCCACTGAGGCCGATCTTGACACCGCTGGTACTAATCTTCGGCCAGTCCACTCACCTCCACATCCTTCTGTACCATATCAGTCCATCTCTTTTCCAGCCTGTTGTCGTGCCTGTTTAGCCCCCTCTATCCAGCCAAACAGCAGCTGCTTGGGCATGCGGTAGCTGGGCATGTGTGCTCCATGACCCAGCCAACATAGCATTGCCCGTGAGAGGAGCCCACTGATTGGAATGTATCCAGATCTCACACAAAACACTCGCATACAGTAGCTAGCAAGTGTGTCTCGTCTCATCGGTGGCGTCGAATACAGTAACATCTAATGTCAATTCTGCGATCATGCTTTTCCGTTGCCTCAGCCACAGAAACATCTTTGTCACTTAAAACACACTTAAAATCTACCAAAATACCATACAAATAATATATTGTACTCTAAAGGAAAGGGCATTTTTTTTTATGTGCGACGCAAAGCAATTTGTGTTCAGGGTAGGTGGAGGTGAAGGCTGAGAGGCGGCGGATACGAGAAAGGACGGATGATGCTGTCAGCGACGTAAGTGCGGGTTGATGCGATGCAAATCAGGTTGTGGTATTAAAACAGTGACGACGTATTTTCGAAACGACGTAAACAAATTGAGACGTAAATCAGGGTATTACTGCACTATTATTGGTTATTTCTAAATATAAAAAAATATTCGGATAATAACAGGTTAATTTAAAATATGCAGCTGAGCAATACATTTCAGACAGAACCATTTGTATCATAAATCTTGAATGAAGAGAAGATAACGTTATTGACATTCCAGAAATCATTATCTATATAAACTATACAAACAAACGCTTTCAGCAATAACCATTACGGCCACGTTTTTAAAATTCTCTTTGTGCGACAATCTGCCAATTTTTACTTTAGAAAAGAAAATGTTTTTGTTATTTGAAAACACAAGTGGAGTGGATGACCACAACAACATTTTAATATAAAAGGAGCACAATGCTTATGGAATGCTCTTTTGGAGAAATTGGTTGGCTGTGCATTTGCGTGGAATGGCCAGATATTGCACAAAGGGTGTACTTGTGCTTGAATGTGTATAATATTTAATAGTGAGGTCTTTTGTTCTGCAATGAAAATCTGTATTAAATTAAAACTTTACCTTCAAAGTTTAACACGTAGACTTTCGCGACCAATATGATTAATTATACAGGTTTTTCGGTTAGATCACGTAAGAATAAATGTGTCGTAACCCTCCACCACCCGACAGTCATTAAGGTTTGTCACGTGAACACATTTTGAGTACGACGTTTCGCTGGTATTTACATCCAGCATCATTGGGAATATGAAAGGTTTGAATCAGCACACACATGCACGTGTGCTGTAGACATTACTGAATATTTAGTAAGCTTTAAAGCACATACTGAACATGAAGAGCTCATGTATTTTGTATGTGGTAAAACTGTACATTGTGATTATACATTTGAGCCCATGCATAAAGTCTTACTTTCGAAATGTAATTTGTTTAAAATTGTATAGTAATCAGCTGTGTTCTGTCCACTGTGGGATGAGGGGATCATCACACCTTTACCATCCCGAACTGTCCTACAATATAGAATCCATCTTTCTCCTGCAGATAGGCAGACATTATCAATCTATTTGCCTTATGGTTGTTCTCTAGGGTATGTTCTTTCTTTTGGTTTCCATTCCATTACAACTGTCAACCATAGGTCATCTTCCCTGGCAGTAATTGTCAGTAGCCCACTTACATTTCCTCACAGTCAATGATGTCTCCAATTTGTATGTATTATCTGATCCATGGCTTTCTCTCTCTTTTTCAGGATAATTCCCAGCATGCATCTGACTTTTCTCTCTGTACTTTTAAGCCTGTGTTATATTTTCATTTTTTCTGCCTGCATTTATAGTGCTCAACATAGTGGATAATATGCAGTTATTGAAGCCTATATTTTCTAAGAACATTAGTATGTTACTTTTTAATATTAAGTTTATTCTTCCAAAAGCAATCTAACCGACTCGTTCACATCATTTTCATCATTTTGATCCTGATCCACCTTCATTAGTTGCTCTAGGTGTCATCATCATCAGTTAATTGGCCTTGGCCAGAGCATAGTGGTCACCATGAGACACCACCAGGTGACTCTATCCCGAGCGCGCCGCCACGCTGTGCACAGTGCAAGACCGTTTGTGTTTGATGTCAGCCTCAAAACAGCGTGCGTCCACATTAGCCATGGTAGTCCTTTGGCCCAGACCAAAAATATAACTTATTGGTACCACCTGAGGTGGCAAAGTCTAGTAATTATTTTTTGTAATTCTTCATGTGTGTGGGACATTCTGATGTGATAACTTTTGCGGAGTGGCAGCTTAGTTGTAGTTACCATGACTTTTATACTCACAACAATGAAATGGACATTAGTACTGAAAAACTACCTAGACCAAAGCCAGTTAGGTCACAAACTGATCGTTCTTGGTTTAAATACACAATGAAAACACGGGATGATAAGGAATACCATAGTGAGGTAAGGAACTACTTGAATATTATAAACATTGACATTTGCATATACTTAGTCAATGATACATGTGTAATGCTGGTACATCCCGTCATTCTGGTAATTAAGGAAGTGAGCCTGCTGGGGGGGGGGGGGGGGCAGAAGGGAGGGCGTAGCCAGAGGGCAGGGGGAAGGCCCTGCTAGGGGGATAAAAGGGCAGCGTGCATACGGTAAAGGGTTGTCATTGTGGTGGGTCCGGTCATGTCGTCAGGTTGGGATCTTCAATAGCCTCGTGTGTAAGGGGGTTACATAGTGTTACACAGTGTTACATAGGGGTAGTTACGTTTACACCAATTACACTGGTCACACTTTTTCTGGCATTAGGTATTCCAACGGTTTTAAGGATAATTTTGGGGTGCTTATTCCAAATCTGGCATCAGTTTTTGTCTATCACATCAGGATTTTGAGATATCAAACATAGCATTTTCAATAAAAACAGCTAATTTATGCTCATATACGAATAGCTAAACAGACATCCATACAAGAATACGATAAGATACAATATACAATAATAATGAAACAAACATTTAATGAGCCATAGCACAAAGTTGTGAGAGTGACTGCATATCAATGTGAGTGAATGCATATTACCATGTAAGAATTGAATTGTGAAGATAAGAAAAATATGTACAAAAAGGTCATTCACAATAGTGATGTTACATCTGCATAAACGACCTCTTCTTTGACGATCTCCGATGTACAGCTTGTGGAATGTCTCTCATCAAGGACCAGCAGTAATCTGACATCATGTTTGAGTCCCATCGGCCTTGGTAACGTTCTTCATAACTTTAATGTCTTGATGAAAGCGTTCACCTTGCTCGTCCCATGTTCTCTGGAAACTGGGCCAAGTGACTACGTAAGTAGTGAACCTTGATGCTCATTCTACATCCAAGTGCTTGGAAACTCAAGAGCAGCTCTTCCACAATCTCTCGATAGTGTGATCAAGAGCTTTGACGAATTGCTTCATTAACCCAAGTTTTAAGTGCAGTGGGGTAAATACAATTTTATTCCTATCAACCAGAGGCTCATTCTTGATGTTCTTGTCACCAGGTGTCAAACTGATTCATAGGGCTTGGCACCACAGGGTTAGCCTGCAGACATCACTCCAAGATTGCTGCCTGATAGTTGGCTCGTTGAACATGCATGAAGAGACAGTCTCTACATGGTGGCAGCTGGCTGGACTCGACTTCTCCCCTTTTGGTACAGAAGAGCTGGTAGCGCAGTTTGTTCACCTCACCAGTGCTGCTATTAGCAACATACATGCGACAGGTGAACTGCGTAATTTTCTGGAACAGTTCATCACTCACATTTCATGACTCCCTGTCCCGGCCTCGCTGTGCGCTGCGTTGCACCGCTAGCTGAGTAGTTAACCTCACATCCAATAAACCCTCAGAGCCAGGGTGAACATCCGACTCCAAACGTCATTTATTGAATTGAAAGAGGTAAAACTGATGGAAAACACAGCACAGATACACCATCTGTTAATAACTGGAAACATCAACACAATGCATGAACACTACATCATCACACCATTGTCCTAAATAACATGTTTCTCAAAAATAGATCCTGGATCGACCAGGCACCTACATTAGTACTGAATAGCTATACAAGAATATAAGCTACTATGTTAAATAAAGGCACATCATGTAATCATCACACTGCACCCCAGATGTACAGTACTACACATAACACTGCACTATGAATGAGACATTTCGTCATCCTTGCTCTCCAGATCGCAATAAAGTTACTTGGGTACAAGTTTGACTCGACTTATTCGATTACAAATAACATTCACAGTAAGGCAACGAGGCCTCGTATTTATCATAACAATTTAACAGCATTATAAATGCATTTACGGCATTATAACGGTCATTCTAACATTATAACAGCATTCCCAGTATTATCAGAACATAAAGAACTTACAGACAATGCTTATTTAAGTCCCATAATGAACAATTACAGCTGGCTTCACTGGGATGCGATGTGCACCGCTATCTTGAATTCTGTGTAATGCGGAACCCCAGCCTCGTGGTTGAAAGGCTGTCAAATCGTAACTTCCTGTTCGCGTGACCAAACGCACCATCAAAACAGGAAATTCCTGTGTACTCACACCCACACTCCCGCATGGAGCAAAACACCTGCCTTGAGGCAGAACACTCCCCGAGTCGACCGAAAGTCTCTTGGCAGAAAGTGTCCTTTCTCACCATCTTCAGGGCATTCAGCTTCCGTCAACCTGCGAATGCACTGACAGTGTCGCAGCCTGTGAAGGCGTGTACGCCAATGAGGCTGTCACAGATGCTGCTGTCTCTGAGTGACCTTGCCAGTTTGCTGATATCGACAAACCGTGTGCGGTTGTGTCCCACACTTCTGGTAGATGGGACAGGTGATGTCCTTCTGGAAGAGAAGACAAAGCACCATGACATCAGTGTCCTCAGCTGTGATGATAACTGCCTTTGAGCCGACATTAGCTGCATGCAATGTGTTGCACACTTGAAATGAAGGACGTGGGTAGGTGCTTCAAATCGAGGGCAAACACATTTAAAATGCAACAGCATGTGTGTCACACACAGCAATCCTCAACCGAGTCGCCATTAACCACGTGACTGGTGTACAAGTCTGGTTAATCAATAACCCTGCCAGCCACCCACAGGCGCAAGTCAGTCATCTCATGCTGGTGTACACACGTGCATTGATGTACTGCACATCACATAAGGACTTTCACAAAACCACACTTTACTACCTTGATGCACGAGGAAATTATTAAAAGAGTGGTCCATTCTTAATGTGCCACACTCTCCCCCACAGAATGAGTGTTGTCTCGACACTCCATTTTCCCCCTTGCAAACCTTTTGCAGTCGTTTTCCTTAAACTGGCCATGAAAGAAGTTTATGAAATCGTGAAAACAATTTCTCTAGGGATCATGTCTCTTCCAAGATAGCGCCACTCCATACACTCTCTAGTATAGGTGAGCTCCAACTCTTTGTGCACGAAGGTACTTACTTATCGGCCTACCGACATACTTGAAACCTTTTTCTCACCATTTTTTCATCTTAAGCAATAACCCCTTCTTAACATATTAAACACAACGCTTACAAAAAAACCATATTAAACTAAACAACCATATGACTACAGCTGATAGTTTGTCTTGATCACACATTTTGTAGTTTAAAGTCCCTTATTTCACCATGGTCTCCAGTAGCAACCAACAGTTATCCCTTGTGCTATCGGGCTCCTCACGATGGTAGGTTCGCCCAACTTGTCATAGGTGAGTGTCTTTGGCTGTCTCCTCTCTCTTTGAGGGTGGAGTCTCCTGTTGTGATGACTACTCTCATCCTCTTCATAACTATGTTCCATGTCCCTTGCAGATTCACTTGCTGGACTCAACTGCTCTCCCTCATTATCTTTAGCCAAATCGGTCTCACTGTATTCTGATCCCTTCTGCAAGATCTGTCCCTCAGTTGCTTCAGTTAACTGATATTCACTCTCTGAATCTGTCTCCCTGCTCTCTGTACCAGCTGGTGATAAATATTCCTCGGCTGCTGCCGATAACTGTTGTTCACCTTGTCTTGTGTGGGTGGAATTCTTCAGCTTCTGGGTTCAATAGTGACTCCGTGTCTTGTATTACTGTAGCTTGCTGAACAGTTTTTGGCCAACTGAAGTAACCTCTGTCAAATCCTTCCTTCGTTTCCAACTCACTGTCTGTTGGTTCCTGCGTGTCTTTCCATGGGCCTCTTGTCCGTGTTTGGTGAGTTTTCTTTGTTGCTTTCTTACTCAGTTGCTTTTGTGATGGCTGCTCAATTGGGAGGAAGTCACAAGGTAGCAGAAAATTCTGATTAATCACCTTGGTTCTCCCTTCACCGCTCCCAGGTTTCACCTCATAAACTGGGCTGTCATTACGTTTTCTCCCAATGGTAATATACACCTTGTCCTCCCAGTAGGAGCGAATTTTGCCTGGTCCCCCTTTCTCACTCATATTTCTCACCAGGGCACGATTGCCTTGCTGTAGCTCTGCCCCATGAATTTTCTTGTCATACTGGCCCTTCCCTTTAGTGGCTTCTTTTGTTGCACAGTCAGATGCTATTCTGTAGGCTTCCATTATCCGCTGTCTCCACTTTTCCACATATTGCTCATATAATCCTTCCTCTCCCTGGTGTTCAAAACCAAAAATAAGATCCACTGGTAGTTTTGGAGACTTCCAAAACAGGAGATAAAAAGGTGAGAATCATGTGGCTTCACTACGAGTACAGTTATAGGCATGCACTACCATGGCCAGGGAGCTCTTCCAATCTGTCTTCTGCTCTTCAGTTAGATTCCTTAACATTGACAGCAGGGTCATGTTGAATCGCTCTACCTGTCCGTTACCCTGTGGGTGAAGGACGTGGGTAGGTGCTTCCAATCGAGGTCAAACACATTTATTGTGGTCAATCTGTAAAATGCAACAACACGTGTCACAGCAATCCTCAACCGAGTCGCCATTAACCACGTGACTGGAGTACAAGTCTGGTTAATCAATAACCCTGCCAGCCACCCACAGGCCCAACTCAGTCATCACATCCTGGTGTACACACGTGCATTGATTTACTACACAGCACATACGGACTTTCATAAAACTGCACTTTACTCCCTTGCTACACGAGGAAATAATTAAAAGAGTGGTCCATTCCTAATGTGCCACAAATGCATGCAGGAGCAGACGGGTGTCAGATTCTTCATGCGTGGAGCACAGCTCTGCTACTTCCTCACACTCATCTTCTGTCAACTTGTAGCAGGTTTCCTCACAGGTCATGTACAACACCTTGCCATGCAACATCTCTCTGTATCGTGGGAGTTTCCACCCATCCACCAGAAACTTGATGAGACTGGTCTTGTTTGAAAGACTGCACAGTAATTTTCTCCACTGCTGGACGTGGTGTCCCCCAGCAAGGTTCTTTTACTGGAGAGTGGTGGCTGAACCCTGGTTCAATCGTTCAGCATCTTTGATCGAAGTCTGTCGGTGGACATCAAAAACAGCATAAATCCTCTCACTCTGTGCCCCTTCGTGGTGGACCTGGGTCAAGGCTGACTCGGCCACCTTTGCAAAGATTTTGTTGTTGCCATTCATTTTTTGGACCAGGCTCATCCCATCAATGATGGAAGTAGATGGGGTTGGGATGTCTTCTGCAGCAGACACGTACTTTTCAAGCTCTCTGGCAAGGGCAGCCTTATTTGTTTTTCGTAGGGACCCATCAGTATTTGCCAGTGCCCATGGCTGTGGGCCCAGTGGGTGGGCAAGGACATCCTTAATATTCACCTTCCTGCTTTCAGCCACCAGGATAATGTGGCTAAACAGGTTTCTATCTGCCTTCAGAACCACATCCTGTGATTTCTTTCAGCGTGCTGATTTTGTGCTAATATTAGAGAATGTCTTCAGACTTTGCTTGGTAATCTTGTCATGGAATTTCTCAGATGGTGGGTCCTCAGCTAACCTTGTTTGCTTGAATACTTTTCTCAAGAGCTCTCAAGAGATTCCTGGTCACACCAAGTGGAGCCATGATGCCAGTGGAGAGGCTAACCAGACCTGTCTCATCAGGGGACGTAGGATTGATCCAGTTATTCTCCATAAGGTCAATGAGAGACTGGACATCTATCTTGATCCTTGGACCCTGTAGATCTGGATGGGACAGTTTAGACCTGCCTTGACCTATCAGGTATCTCAGCTGTCTGAGGTACATGCTTCTGTATTCAGCTGTTAGGTAATATTTGGTCACGGCTCCTGGCTTCAAGCTGAATCCCTTTGTCCCTCCATTCAGACTCTGTCTTTCTGACAGACTTGTTCTTCACCTGAGGACGGCTGCTTGCGTTGTGGCCGAAACGTCGTGAGAATTATTTTATTATGTTTTATTTTTATTATTTTATTATTTCCATTCTACGTGACTTTACCGAAAGAACCAAGAAGATGAATCCCTGCAGTCACGAAAGCTTTAAATCGAAAGGTACATTAACAATCCATTTAGGGTAATGTTAGCACTTTAGATATCTTGTTTGTTGCCAGAAAAAAGGGAAAACCTATTCTCATATTTTGGTACTGGCAAAGGAGGTCCCATGATATAGCATAAATAAATAGAGTAAAACACGGCTATATACTATGACCAAGACTTCACCATAACATTAAAATACATTGTATATATTAACAGAGAACGTATTAGCCATCTAAAATTCCATGAACACAGTCAGTAAAACAACTAATGAAAATAGAATGCAAGCAATAGTTGAAAACGAAACAATGTATGAAAAAAAACACGATTGAATATATATACACTTGCGCTTACAAATATCTGCACACATAAGTATGCCTTGCTGCTCAAGACGGTGAGATGTAAATCACCGTGGGAACACATCCACAGAATGTCTCCGCCATTTCCAATGTGGAATTTAGAAGCACGACTGAGTAACAACGTCTAAATGTTAATTGTGAAAGCACAAGACTGGCAGTAATGGTAGGATTACCCACGCTAATACTGCATGCATGCACGTGTGTGGGTTTTTAATGTGATTGGCTTCGTGATTGCTGAAAGGTTGGTTATTTTCCTAATTGGCAGAGACTAACAGTGGCCATGGATATATAGATTATTGCACTCAGCTTACATGTCTTAAAAGCAACATTTGAGAGGCCATGATGTATTTAACCATAAAAACCTCACAACTGTTTGCTCAATAATCAATGCCATGTATGATTTAATGCACATTGTGGAGTGGATGCCTGATATATGAACACATAATGATGGCTTTATTACGAATGTGTCAGGGCGTTTTGGCTTTGCGTTATTGAGTGTGATGCTTCAAAATTGTTTCAAGAATCAATTTTTTGGGACACATATATGTTATAGGATTGTAATATTAGAAATGTATAACAATATATACTTGTAATGTCCATATATGAATATGTTTGGTCTTCAATTAATTTACTTTCAGTTGCTATACACTTGTTTTGTTATTTACATTTCTTGTTCCTGCAAAGTCCTGTAACTGTAGCACTCTACCTCCGTGGTCTGCTCTTATAATGGTCGAACAAAGATGGTCACCGCATCGCGTGATTTCAGATATGCTTCTGTAACCGTCTGTAACGCTCTTACTTCTGATATTATGAAGCCCCTGGAGCTATGTACTTTTAAATCTAAATTGAAAACTAATTTCTTAAGAAGTATATTGTTTGGGTCTTTTGGAAAAAGCAACGTAGATAGAAAAAAAAATATCACGAGGTTTCGATTGCAACACAAGCAATCGTCATCAGGTGAAAAATAGCGGGAGAGCTGCTGAGGCAGGATGTTATAAAGGTTTGAGATGGGTTTCGCCCAAGGGTCATAAGCGAAGTGTGTGGGGCTAGTAAATGTAAGATCGGGTAAGGGGGCGTCCATAAATGATGTAACGCGGTTTTGGACGATTTTTGAGCCCCCCCCCTCGTCACACGGTGTCACAAAAAGTCAGACCCCCCTCAAATATGACGTCACAAAGCTCTGCCCCCCACCCAAAAAAAATAAAACATGCTTCAAATCGCTTTAAACTATTGTCAATGTAGTGCGTATTTAATGTGCTGCTGCACTCTGATGTTGTAGGAGAAAACATTTATCAAAAAGTCTATTTAATTAAGTAGAACGTGTTGTCTATATTTATTTAAAGTTGCGCATTTTGATGTGATGTCACATTTCTTAAATCCCCCCCCTCGTCACACATTGTCACAAATGTCTGACCCTCCCCCCCTAGGTGCGTGACGTCATTTATGGATGGCCCCTAAATCGGAGAGCTACCTCCACGACGAGGAAGCTGCGGAGGTGGCCATTGTATTGTGAGAGATTAGCATGTCACTGTAAGATCGTAGAGCCACCGCCACATCGAGGAAAACGAGCAACGGTGGCTGTGTTAGTGAGACATTTAACCTGTTAATGTAAAGACATTTAACCTGTTAATGCAAGAGGTAGGATGGAAACATTCTTTAGAACTGCTTTTCATGTTTAGTTTGTTGCCCTTCCCCCGCAACTCGGTTGGCTACGTTCAACATACATCAATACACGTATAATATCTCACCATAAAGGGTTCACGCCTCCCCATTATTGTCAATTGCTGCCACTGCAATGCCTGGATCGATTAACTACCCTCGTCCAACTTCAGTTTCATTTATTAGGTATAACCCCGTGAGCCATGTGGCTCTTCACTCGGGTGCATCCGCAACAAACACAAACATGAACAAGAAACATCTTAAAGTGACTACACACAACAGAAAATCCAGGAAAAAACAGCAACGTCTTCCATAAAAAACACCGTATTTCAACGCTGTGTGCAAAAATCCCAGTGGGATGCAAGTCAAACAATAACAACCATAAAAAATTTGATTAAATTTATCAGTCTAACTCTGTACTACAACAAACAAATATGGCTTAACCAAAAGTTTTTGAAATCACCAAAATAAAGCTATAAAACAATGTAACAGTGATTTTAAGCTTTCGTGAATGCAGGAATCCATACTCTTTGGTTCTTTCGGTAAAGTCATGTAGACTTTACGTAAAGTCTACATGACTTTACCAAAAGAACCAAAGAGTAATGTAATATTGATCATAGGAACTGTGATTCAAATTTAACAATAAACGATATACATAACATGTACGACCAAACTTTGCAGCCATAGCTGGCAGCATAAGTCACTCCATAACACCAGGAGTATCAGTAGGAGTATCAACATTTTTCAATGCACCTTTAAAGATCAGCACACTATAATAATCAAAACTCATGATCATACTTTGCAGCGGCCATCTGGAGCGATACATTTGATTTCAGGCCACTGAATAGCAGTGGCAGCTAGGGGTGTACAACTCCTATAGAGCAGTTTTGAGTGAAGATCTCACAGGTAGTGATCGAAGTTGCAGTTTATTGGCGATAGCATTCCAGACCCTGGGGGCATCAATAGCAAAGGCCCTTCCTCCATGCACTGCTGTATTGAAAGCACGTACCACCACAGTCGGTATGCACTGTTGTAGTGATAGCAGGTCCAAACACAGTCGGTATGCACTGCTGTAGTGAAAGCAGGTACCACGACAGTTGGTATATGCACTGCTGTTGTCATTGTGTAGTGAGTTCTTTATAGAGATGGAGACGTTGTCGACGAGGCAACATGGTTTATTGTTAAACTATTACACGGCTCCCCTTAACATCCACTATCTAGGGAGGTACAGCCTCCGGGCTAACGTGATCTCACACTCGGAAACCTGGCCCTTAGCCCTCCGGCTATCAGTGGCCTAGGGGAGGCTATGTGACCCGACCCAGCCAAGGTACGGGTCCGACCACTGGTCCAAGCTCGACCCGGCCCTTACAAGGGCAGCGGGCTCGAGGTCTCAGGGTCCTAGTCTAGCTTGTCTTCAGTCTTCGTAGCACTGCCCCGAGCTGTGCCCAGGGTGCCCCTTTGATACACCTTCAGGGGATCCTCCGCCCCTGGTACCGCCCCCTTTCTGGAACCTTCCAGAAGATCCTGGAAGGCCCCCTTACAGCCCCCCACCTGGGGTAGGGGAGGGGAACCCCGCCTCTCTTGGGTCCGGCTCCCTCTCTATCCCCTTTGTACTCGCTGGCTCACCCTACCGACCTCTGGCTGCAACTGCAGGTAAGTATATACGGCAAACGACAGGTAAGTGGATACCGGCGGTATGTGCATACGCGATCCGACACTACATCTGCATACACAACCCGACGCTACAATAAAAGGTACCACCACAGTATGCACTCATGTAGTGACAGCAGATACCATGACAGTATGCACTGCTGCAGTGATATCAGTTTCCACCACAGTCAGTATGCACTGCTGCAGTGATAGCAGGTTCCACCACAGTCGGTATGCACTGTTGTAGTGATAGCAGGTACCACCACAGTCGGTATGCACTGCTGTAGTGATAGTAGATACTGCTATCGAGTTGCTAGATACTGCTATATAGACTTCGTATATACAAAAAAAATCAGTATATACCACTACGGTCAGTAAATACTGCTACAGTCAGTAGATATTATTATACAGTCAGTTGATACTACTATAGAGTCAGTAGATACTGCTATATAGTTAGTAGTTACTACTATAGTCATGTGGATACTACTAATAAGTCATCAGATACTGCTATAGATTAGTAGTTACTACTATAGAGTCGGTAGCTACTACTGTAAGGCCAGTAGACACTGCTACGGTCAGTAGTTACTACTACAGTCAGTAGATAGTATTGTAGGGCCACTAGATACTACTTCGGTCAGTAGTTGCTACAGTCAGTAAATACTACTATACAGTCAGTAGCTACTACTGCCTCAGTAGATACTACTGAACAGTCAGTAGATACAACTACAGAGTCAATAAATACTACTGACTGTTGTCTGTAGGGTGTGTACGTGTATATAAACCTATGTGGGGGTAAAAATATGTTTTAAGCGGGGGGGGGGGGAGGTCTCGACAATTTTCGGAAACCTTTTATATCAACTATTTACCTACACTTTCTATGACTTTTTGTACTTCTGCAAGCTTCTTTTGTTGGTGGAGAAATGGACAAACGGCCCACCGGGTTTTCACAATAGCTTACTATCTGTGTATGTATATGTAAGGTTTTTAAGAGAAGTTTTGAAATATTTTGTCGCCTGGGCAACGCCGGGTACGTACCGCTAGTGCACTTATATTTTGATCTGTTCACAGGTATCAACATGCTCACTTACTTCAAGGGGTTGGGCTACACGTCAGTAGGAACAATGTGTAAATAATACAAGGATATTAAGATTAGAGTCTGCGAGGAACCTTCAACAGCATGTAAAGAAGAATGCATCAATTTGATAGGCTGGGTTGACAATGCCATTGGTAGCAGTACATCTATTACACTGTGTTAAAGGCATCTATAAAGGCCTCTATGGCACACAAGGGGGTGGGTGTTCAGCACCACGCCCGGCAGCCTTTGTCTTCCCAGTGGCGATGTTTACACACTGCACCAGGTACTCATTTGAGGCTGAGTCGACCTAAGAGAAGCCCAGGACCAGTTCAGATAATCGTCACTGGTGATTACCATGAACGGGAATCGAACTCGGGTCACTGGATTCGTGGCGCAGCGGCTTGCTAATAGCACTTGCCCCAACAGTCTGTAAAGGCTATATGGGGGATATTTCTCTTTCCCCCTTTGTGACCTTTTCAAAAAAGATTGTATCATTCATTTGCATTGGCTATCGTTTTTTACTGCTGAAAATTGCATGACTGTAATGTTCAAGTCTTGCCAATAGTATACGGTAGTTGGCAACAGGAGGCACCTTGACAATGAAACGTCACTATGCGAAAGCTATTTACAGTGTGCTCTTGAGCAGTGAGGTACACATAGTGTTAATCTTTTCTTATGACAGGTAAGATAATCACCCTATGTCAATGTCTTATTTGTAAACACGTTACAAGTCAACTGACTTAGTATAGTGTTATGATGGTTTAATGGATATATTTTATTTTAGCAAAATAAAATGAAACTAAAAATAATATATGACATCGTTTCGATCGGAACACAAGCGGTCGTCCTCAGGCGGAACACATAATCCAGCAGTGGAATTGCTGAACCAGCGAGAGAGCTCTTACAACAAGAGGCTATTTATGTGGCGATGGGCAAGCAAGTGGGGTCTGAGCTGGAAAGGAATTCCATCCCCGGACGCAAGCACGTCAGTTGTGTTAATGGGGGAGATTTGGGAAAGAGAGATTAGGGAGAGTGTTTAGCATGAAATGAGCTTCCGTCGCCACATAACAGTATCATCCCCGCATATGTGCACAACAGCAGTGTTAATGGGAGATTATCACTATGTAGATGGGAGAGATTAGGCAGGGAGATTAGGGGGATTAGTAAGGTAATGTCATATCTATGTGTAACAAGCTGCGGCGCTGCCAACTGCGCTGTGAGGCAAGCGCGTCCATGCAAGGTGGTCGCGCCAGTGAGACACAAAGCCCATCCATCACACAGCCAGAACCATCGATACATCGAGGCTAAGGGAGCAGAGGTGGCCATGTTAGTGAGACCCTAGCCCGTTAATGCAGAGGCACCTAACAGGGCAATGCAACAGAGAATTGCCTGAGGATGACCGCTTGTGTTGCGATCGAAACGTTGTGATATATTATTTTTTGTTTTATTTTATTTTTCTACCTACGTGACTTTACCGAAAGAACCAAAGAGTATGGATTCCTGCAGTCACGAAAGCTTCAAATCAAGATTTATATTTTAGATTAAATTAAAATGTAATTTTACATTACAATTATCACATTAATCAGCACAATGAACGGATAGAACAACTTAACCCTTTCTAAGTGTAATGTGAGGATATATCCGGGTCGCTGACGGATCACAACTCGTCACGATGATTGGCTCTGCCGGTCCTGGTCCATAGCCAATGGGGGGAAGCCTAGGGGCGTGGCCCTGATGTAATGGGAAGGTGACAGCTGTAAGTAGAGGATTGGTTCTGCTGGCTTTAGCCACAGCCAATGGGGAGACGAGTCAGGGGCGTGGTCCCGGCAGCCTACGATGGAGTCTGGAAGATTCCATAGAGGCTAACCAGGATTGGTGGAAAGGTACCACGTTACCCGGGTATTAAATAGAAGTGGAGATGAACAACACGTAGTCAGAACAGGAACGAACGGAGGGAGAGGCCACGCGAGAGCGGGGGTCCAGGCTGCCACGTGGCTGCGCGCGTCTCTCTCTCTCTCTATCCCTCTCACGCTGTCTGTCAGCAGCGTGAAGGAGTGTTGTAAAGAAAGACAAATAAAGACCGGATTCCAGAAGTCGCTTCCATGACGTTTATTACATAAGTATCGCCTTAAGTGTGGTAATTGTAATGAACAATTACATTTTCATTTATTCCAAAATAGAAAATTGCAATGTATTTAATTAAATTATCAAAAATGTTCTAAGCCAAGTGAACAATGCAAACATGAATGCAGGATTCTGACTGAAAGAAAATTCGTGGACATATCTCATGACAGTTTCTATGCCTCCATCATAAAAAGGGAATTGAGGTACTGTGTTACTTGTGAGCAAGGTTAAACATATAACTGAACATGATTTTGTATATACATACACAATGGTTGGCGGTGATACCTGTGTAGTGACATCGAGGGATGTCACTGTGTAGTGCCGACCCTAGACAGGCACAACGTGCGGTGGAACGACACCGCGGATACCACAATGGTGTGGGTGTAGTACTAGCCCTAGAGGGGCCCGGTGAGCGCTAATTGATCGTGCTGGATGGCACCACGCTTGGCGTGCAGTGCCAACCCTACAGCACAGGGTGTGGAAGTAGGAATGAGGTTACTAAAGGCCATGGCACTCTGGTTGACTCAGCGGCACGCGCTACAGTGACTCATATCATGTCACTACATCACCCCCCCCCCTGTGAAAAAAAAAAACAGCCGGCCCAGCTGACCTCCATACATCGCGCAGCAGGACGACATTATTGTAAGGAATTACATAAAATATATTGTGATATATATTAATAAACATTGCAGACATGAACCAACTTTTAATTCTCTGATAAATATGGAAAAAAGCCGTGTAATGTTTACACTAACGCTTTCTTCTGAATCTTGTCTCCAACCATTTGACAAATAATTTTCCGATCTCATCATTGGATAAGCATTAACGTTGCAAAGTAATTTATTGTGTCTTGTACATCTTTGCTTATAAATATTTATAGCTGAATTGAACAGGTCACTCTGATTGTTGCAGAATAGACAGAAAAATATACCTTAAAGTAAAATTGGTTGTGATTGATTCATTCACATTGTCAGCATGTGCATTGTTTACCTTCAATTACTTGACTTATTTCATCCTAGGAACACAAACAGACTGAAAATGAATTGCTTTTATGCTAATGTTTATAAAGAATGACAGAAAGAGTAGTTAGGCTCTGTCAAATATTACATATTTGTAGGTTTTTTCAGCACCTGTGGTGCCACAGGCCTTAAGTGTTACTGTGCAGACTATCAGGGACGGTGGGGTGCTACATCCCAGCAGCCCTGAAACATTCCCATGTCAGAACCAATGACAGCCGGCATTAAAAACCGGCTAATGCGGCAGAGACTGAGAGACCACCACCACCACCCACACCTGCATGCATGCACGCACACGTAAACATGAAGGTTAAGTTCCAAACCCCATGAGTATTTGCCAGTGTTGTGCCAAGAGCCTCCTGCCAACGTGTTCATCCAAGGGAGTTTTGGGAGGGGTTTCATGCATTGCTAGTTTCCTTGAAATGGGGGAGAAACTGGCTGTTAGGATAGAGGGCAGAGCTCACTGCCAGATGTTTACAGAAGAAAGGGTCCCTGTATTTATGTTGGGGTATGTTCAGAACCTCCGTGCTGCCCAGGGAGACATTTAGAAGAGAGAAGACTGGAAGGAGTGGGGGTTTAAATTATACAGGAGGCACCACGTGTCAATCCGTTAGCAGAGCTACACCACATGGTTGTTAATATTACCTTGGGTGCCCAATGAGGATAAAATAATTACCACAGCTTGTTACATGCAGATTTAGGCATAATGAATTGAGTGGCCTGTTTTGGGGGACCATATTGCGGTTCTTGTAATTCGCGGCACACTGATGAGGTTATAATTCGCGAAAAAATGTTCAATGCAATGTGCAGCGGATTATTGGAGAAAAGATCTGCGCAAATCTATCAATCCGTATAAAAGTGCGGATTAAAGGCAGAGTGTGACATTGGACTAGCGGCTCAATTAATCCACAATAAATTGGTGGACTATGATGTTACAAATGCCACAAGTCTGCCATATGGGACAGTGTTAAAGGATTTTTCTTTTTTTATACTTGATATATTAATGTAACAAATGTATCATCCTTTTCCACAAAAGAAATCATGTTAGCACAACTAGTCTCTGTGACATAAACCGAATAAAAGCGAAATAAAAATAGTAGAAAAAGCCATACCTCCACTCTCTTTGCAGCTCCTCAAGCAGCTCCGCTTCAGCCCAGTTCTACCGATCGTGGTTTGTGGTCCGTAGTCGTGTTTTCCATCTGCTGCGGTGTGTCGCGGATTATGGAAGGTGTCACGAGCCGCCAATAATTCGCAAATTACACAGGGATTCGTGGATTATTAATTGTTGGGTTTCTGCTGTATTACATACTCTGACGTGGTGTACGTTACATTACAACATATGTTGATCTATTTAAGGAACGAAACAGGAGGATTTATCCACAAATCTAGCTGCTGCCTGATGATGCCGGTTGTAATTACTGGTGAAACGTCGTACTCAGATTGTAAATGTTGGGGATTTGATCTTTAACACACCGGCGTGCTCTACAAGTAATGAATTGGCATGTTCTGTTTACGTGACAAATCTTACTAATTTGCTGTCGGGTGGTGGCGGGTTAAACGACACATTTATATATTTACGCAATTTAACCCAAAAAACATATATTATGGATGTTGAACTTATTTATCACTGGACATAGCCAAGCGTGCTAATCGAAGGTGCAGAAATAATAAAACACAGGCTATGCATCGGAACGTTTAGATGTAAAGTCTGGCTAACAATAAATATCATGAAAATCAATGTAATAAAATGTAAATAACCCTGGAAACCATATTACAAGATCAGGTGGGCCAGAAACAATTACATGTTGAAACACCGTTCACTGACTTCCAACGAGCACTAACATTGTTGCTGGGCAAGCTATAAGAACCCCAAAAAATCCTGCCAGACAAGCCTGTCCATATTGCCTACTAGCTGCTGCCATAGCCCCAAGGGCTCCCAGGCAGGCTCTTACTGTGAATAAGGATATGTGCGAGAACGCTGCAGAAGAAGAACCCCTTGGACAGAAGCAGGTAACGATGAGTTGAGTGCAGGTGCCAGAGGGGAAACCATGGCAGTCCCAGGCAAGATGAAGGAGGGAGTTCAGACTCAATTCGCAAAGGCAACAGTGCTGTACAAATGTAATGGCCTAAAATGACCCCAAGACCATTGTCTGCAGTCTATATGACGATTCAAAGATAAACCAAGGTCTCTGATTGGAGGTAAGAGGCCTCGACAGGGATTGGTCAGGAGGCAGGCTTTTCAAATCTTACTTAGAAAAATGTTATGATCAATTACCGCCAGTTCATGCTGTGTCAATTGATGCCTTTGTAAATGATTGTAAGTGTTGTGGATTTGTCACTTCAGAGACACTAATATTAGGAGGCACACACGTTTATTCTACACTTCCACAGTACAGGGGATAACTACACACGGGCCAGGACAGCCGGCACACTGCCTGACCCACAACACCGAGGAAGTGAAGATGGGGACAAAGACTTCCGTAGACGACGGGTTCTATTCGAAACGACAGCCCCGACCCAGCATCGGGACCTCCCTTTTATCCTCCCCAGCGTGGCCTGGCTCTGCCATCGGCCACGCCCTCTTCTGGAACCTACCAGAAGGTTCTGGGCTTTGCCCCACGTGTCTCCTCTGTCACCTTAACCCTACATCCCTTACCCCGGCCTATCACGTGCCCTGCTGGCAGACCGGCGGCTGTGTCCTCAGATCCCCCCTCTATGCCAGCAGCCTGCGCTACGCGCTCCAGTGGCCCATTTCACCTGCCCTGCTGGTAGATCGGGCTACTACAGCCACAATCCCGCTCTCTACCAGTAACCAGCGCTACGTGCCCTCATGACCCATTCTATGTCACGACACTAGTAACGAATTGGCATGTTCTTTTTTACGTGACAAACCTTACTAATTGGTTGTGTCGGGTGGTGGTGGGTTTACCGACACATTTATATTTACGCGATCTAACCCAAAATAAAACTATATTATGGATATTAATGTCTTGTTTAACCATGTGAGAGTCCATATATGTTTATTGTAACTTTTTTGGCAAAGGCTCAAATGACAAGTTTTGTTTGTACAATTACTGTAAATTGTAAAATGTTTCAATATACAAATAAAAAATATAATGATTATACATTATTGCACAATTTTCTAAATTAAAATGTAGGGGTCTAAGAGTGGGCAATTGTTCAAATTAAGTTATAGCCTAGATTTTCAAATTAATTATAAAAGGTAGATATAATTGTATTCTATTGTACATATCTATTCACAATGTAAGAATCACGTTCAAATGAATGGATTTAATTTAATGTGGGAATCATCTATAGAAGAATAATGCATTTCTGCAGGAATTACCTTGGGTAGAATTGCAGCAAAATAGTATTTAAATTCCTTCAGGAATCACCAATATCCAAGATATGTATACACACACATCTTTAATATTTACCTTGTATTTATCTGTGAAAAGGAGATCCACAGCTAATCGGATTTGTCCAGGATAAATAAAGATTCTGATTATGATTTTAGCAGGAAGGAACCAATTAGCTAATCGCCTCTTTTTCATGGGCGTCCTGCTCGTTCAGTTACTCTAATACAATTAACAATCAATAAATCATCTATTAGTGCAACTGTGTGGACTAATGTTCGTATTATGCACAACATGCTTGTATGCTTCTCTGACAGATGAAAGTTGTGTGCCATAAATATCAGCAAATGTAAAGTTATTTGTAGTGAGTTGTATCATAGTGTGCTGCTTGTGTGGATATGCTGTATAGATTTGGAGGCCTGTAAAGACCAGAACTTCTACACAGACCATTACAATGTAGACATGTTTCAAATCTTGTTCACGATTACACAACTAATGGAGTGCATCCTCTATACACCATTACTATATATATATACACATATTTTACAGAGTATGCATGTATACAGGTGTTGTTACAGTTTTGTTTATCCACATGTTGTACATAGCTTTTTTCTTAAAGCAACTTTTTCTCATGAAATTCAAGGAAATTTTAATTTATACATGAACGCCTTAAGCATGACACATTCACTTGAAAATGATGTCCATTACAGTAAACTATTAAGAGGGCACGTTATGTGAAACAATTATACTTCACTGCTACCACAAGAATAACCGCAGTGTTTTGACATGCCACAGAGCTGAGATCGTTATACACTCACTACATTCACTTCATAATTACTGCTTTCATTATAAGAATTTTACACTTTTCTGTAAAAATTGCATTTCAAAGCATGAGACTGGCACTACAGTTGTGTTCAAACCTGTGTGGCTCTGGAGAACACGTCTGTAGATGTATGGATTATAAGGATCCTTCTAACCTGTGTACTGCAAAGCCACATACCACATCTTTGGAAGCAGATTTGAGCTGTTTTGCAGATAGCATGCTCACGATTGTAATCCCGTGTGATTATATAAATAATATGCAATCGCCTGTGATCACACAACCAAGTCAAAATCAGCTGTGACAAAAGGTCATTGCAATAGTAAACTGCATGCATTTACCCGAGCTCTCCCTTTGAAAATGCACTTGTTGCCTCAGTTATTGCTCACGTGGAATAATAAAAACAACTCAGCGGCAGTTGTCCTGCTGAGCACTTATGGAGCACACTCCCACGCCCCGCAGATGCTGCAAAATGCAGTCTAACGCTCTTCGAACCCCAAGTGTGCTCCGTTATCTCACACCTGTGATCTCCCCCTTGGTCGTAATGGGTGCCTCTCTGCTTCAGGTGAAGCTCTATCGCTGGGTTCTACTTGTCAACTGCTGTCCTGCACGTGAAGCAGTTTAACTCACATCTGAGCAAAGCCGTCATGATTCGCGTCACCGCTCTGGAAACGAACGAGAAAAAATTGCTGCCTTTAAAATACGTTTGTGATAATCGGGTGGGAATTGTGGTGCACGCAAAAGGTAATTGTCCTTTGAAGTCGTCTAGTACCTCAACAAACACAACACAAAGATTTGCAGTTATCCCCGTACACTTTTGCAATGCCAAAGTCCATATCTGATTTGATCCCCACGGCGATGTTTCTCTCATCGTCCCTCATTGCAATATGTTCTGTCCCAACCCAAGTACTTTCCTTCAGTCAATATTAAGAATCTGATTTGCATTTGTGCATTGATCTATGTGTTCCCCTTCCAGTCTCGTGTGTATATATATAACATGTAGATTTTTTCTCTTGTTAGTTTGTACATTCCCCTCCTTGCAATTTCCTGTATCCGCCACCACTGCCGATGGTCTTAGGCTGTGGTCAATGGGCCTTAACCAGCTAAAATAAAGTCTTAAGTCTCTGGATTCCCAAGCATGCATTGCTCCATGCTTCTTTGCACAATTTTAAGTTTTCAATTTTCTTTGAAAGCATCCATTTTCTTATCAGTGTAATTTCTGGCAAAATTAATTGATTGAAAACAGGCACGTTGATAAACTGCTTTAAGTGATCACATTCCACTTCTTAAAAGCACTGTAGGTTCCTCTTATTCCCCTTTTGATTAAGTCACTTTGATTTTTAACTGGCTTCAGTGATTGCCCTAAGTATACATGTTCTGCTGTTATATTTCATACCGTATGTTGTTGTTATAATGACGATACAGCATAATGACAAAGTGATAAAATGAAAAAGTCATGACAAAGTCAATTTAAAGTTAAACTTGTCATTATAACGTTACTTTGATTTGCACATTTACCTACAGTTCAACTTCGCAGCCATATTTGTAAAATTCTTTACTTTTATTAATTATCATTGTTTGCTTTCGTGACTACTAGCGGGAAGTACCCGGCGTTGCCCTGGCAATGTTTACGCACCACACCAGGTACTCATTTTAGGCTGAGTCGACATAGGGGAGGGCCGGGACAGGTTCAGATAATCGTCACTGGTGTTGGCCGTGAGCAGGAATCGAACTCGGGTGGCCAGGTTCATAGCGCAGCACGCTAACCGCTATACTACCTCTCCCCACGCACACACACACACACAGCGACTCACACACACACAGCGACTCACACACACACATCGACTCACACACACATACATCGACCCACAAACACACACATCGATTTGCACACACACACAGCAACTCACACACACACATCGATCTACACACATAAACATCGACTTACACACACATATGGACTTACAAACATCGACGCGCACACACACATGGACTCACACACACACATGGACTAACACACACACATGGACTTACACGTGCACATATCGATGTACAGACACACAGCGACTCACACACATAAAGCGACTTACACACACAAATGGACTTAAACACACATACATAGAGTCACATAAACATCGACCTACACACACACATATGGACTTACACAAACACACATATTTACTAACACACACACACACATGGACTCCCATACATATCGACGTATACACACACACATCGACTCACACACACATACATCAACTCACACACACACATGGACTCACACACACACGGACTAACACACACACATCGACTTACACACGCATATATTGATGTACAGACACACAGCGACGCACACACACACATCGACCTACACACACATATGGACTTACACAAACACACATATCGACTAACTCACACACACATGGACTCACGCAGACACATTTCGACGTACACACACACATATACTGACATACATGGACCCACACACACAGACACATCGACTAACACACACAAACACATCGACTTAAACACACACATACATAGATTCACACGCACATGGAACCACGCACACACATATGGACTTACACACACACATATGGACTAACACACACACGCATGGACTTACACACACACAAAGACTGACACACACACACATCGACTTAAACACACACCGCAGACACACACATGGACGTTCACAAACAAACACCGCGACTGTCACACACACATATTGACTCACACACACATTGACGCACACACACACGGACTCGCACAGACACAACGAACACACATATATTTACTCACACGCACACATGGACGTACACACTCCAACTTTTATATAGACTAAATAAGTTTGGAAAGAATAGTTTTCTATGTACGTGACTTAAGCGAAAGAAGCAAGGGAGAGGGGAAATGCACGTGTGTATAATAAGTAAGTAATTAGGAGCGACTACGAGGGTGTTCCGCCATTTTGGTGCAAACGCTTGCCGCGAGTAAGAGCGGCAAATAAATGAAAGTCAACGAATACAAAATGAACCTAACCTACCTGTAACTATGAGCAGATGGGCACCAATCAAGCGTCATTGACATAACGTCACTGCTCAACCCCCGTACGGACGGGACAAGTGTAAATATGATAGAATGAAGACGTAATAGCAATGAGTATATTTATATATATTGGTGTGCCCCTGCGCAGTAAGTGATATTACGTGGCTGGTTATGCCTCAAGAGTACAGAAAAAGGCTATTCTTCCCCTCAAACCTGTTTTTTGTGAGCAGGACAGTGATATTTAGAAATGTACCTATGTTCAAAGAGAAAACGTGTACATAAGTGTCATGGACTCACGTAAAGACGTGGTCGCTAAAGCAACGATAGTGGTAGTCGGGGAGAAAAATCGTGTTACTTAGGGTAACTGTCATAAACATTGGTTAATCCCTGTCATGAAATGTAACCTATAAAAGGCTATTTGTAATGAGCAAACAGTCATGGTAATACATGTTTGAAGGGAGCTGTAAATCTGTGTGTGTTACCTTGCGCAGTGTCCACACGAACGAGAATTCCCCTCTCACCCCCACCGAACGCGTGTGAGTTGGTGGGGTCGTGCATGCGCAATGTAATAAATAAGTAACCGAAAACGGCACTAAATCGCTAATTAAACTACTTTAAAGGTGACATGCGAAATCGGAATAGCGCTGTCTCAGCACGGGGCTTATGGCGTGCTACCTGGCGACTTTTTTTTAAAACGTCAACCCCACGGTTTGCGAACCAAATCCTTCGCATGTTTCGGCCACACACACAGACAGACAAACAATGACATGTATAGGTAAGAGAAGATATGTCGTCAGCCATTCCAAAATTATTAAATGTATTCACCGAGGCTCATTATGCATTTATTTCTCCCAATCCTATTTTAAGCAAATGTATTCAAGTATTCTTGTGAATTTTCTTTGGTGAGATCGTATCTGCCTGCCGCACTTTCTCTTGTGCTTTGCTTTTTGCTCCTGCCAGCATCTAATATTGATTCAATTCCAATTGACTGATTCCTTCTTTGCAATAGTTTTAGTAATTTATTTTCATTAATAAGGCATTAGTGGGCGTTCTGGTTTAATTTCATAATACATATTTAGTAGTATGTTTTTACCCTTTTAAACTGGTACAAAACTGACACCTTTATACAAGGCATCATGTTTGCAATAACCACAACACAAGTAGTCAAAAATGCAAACAAAAGAAGCAACTGGCCTGGCAAACAAAAGTGTGGTGTGTTTTTCATTTCAATACATCTACAGAAATATTCATTTAATGTCACTTGTGACACAGTTGAAACAAAAGCCACGCACAAAATAGAAGTCTGAAAATTAAGCACTGAATAGTTTTACCCTCATTTCAGAATATACCATATCAACTCTATTTAATACATACGGTCACAAATGCTGTTAAACACGATCACCTCAACACAATCTAGGTGTCCCAGCAGATCCTTTTTGCATTATAAAACATTTAACATGAAACGCGTATATCGGTAACAATTGGTTTACATCAAGAATTTATCACGATAAACGAAATTCAAATAAAATGCTGCTGCTGTAAAACAGTACGCAATTAACAAGCTACTAGCCACAACATATCAAGTGTCACGATAGTAGAGGAATGTTACCATATCAATTTCAGTTTTCTTTTTATATAGATTGTTCAATTGTGAACATCTTAACCTAATCCATCAACCGACATTCATCTTACCTATGCTCAATAGCTCCCTTATGCACAAGTTGCAGCATTTGTATTCACATAATTCCCTCATCCTTTAAAATTGTAATCACTGGCCACTCATAGTCTCCGGCTTTTTGGCTGCCTTTGTTGCCAGGCTGCGATGGATTTTGACAGCAAGGGCTAAGCGAGATAACCTTGAAATTCTTTTCCACCTCCGAACTGTACGTGACATATCCTGGCAAGTTCCACGGCTCAGGAGATGCCGCGGGGCATATTTCCTTTTGAACGCAGGTGCTCAAGGCTTGCCGAGGCCCAGGACTGGGTTGAAACCCGTCGCCTGCATTACTTTGTTCATCGGGGGCTTTTGCAGCACCTTGAGACGTCTCCCCGAAGGAAGAGCATCCACACGCTTCGACGGCTTGGTTATCCTCGGTTTTAGAACAACCACTGGCAAGTCTTAAACCCTGAAAGGATGGTGCTCTCAGGTCAGCTTCCAGACTGGTGGACACCTGGTCGTTGGGCTCTATGGAGGCCCATAGCACTTTGGTTGTGTCTGACAAGCGCATGCTCCGTGACAGTTCTCTGAACGCTTCGTCGTACGGTTGCTGTGCGATGGCCACAACCCGCTGCTCGTCGGGTGGCGGCTGCCTTCTCATGAGAGCTATCGTCGCGTCCCTCTCCGGGGTGAGACCTTGCCTCGCCGCCCTCGCCGCGCTCGGGATAGCGACGGCTCGCACGCTGCTCAGGGTGCCAACGCTCGCAGCCATGTTGTAGCTGCAGCTCCCACTCCTTCGTTTGAGGGCCTGGTTCAAGCTCCACCGTGACCACAGCTTCTTCATCTCCCCGCGCACCTGCATTGTGCGAGCATGCAATGGTTAGCGTCCACGGTGTTTCAAACACTCAGCGACCCAGGTTCAATAATGCACTGGATTTGCACAACTACCATGCCGACTTGGTTTTGGGATTCCTCTGGATTGACTAAATCTAGAATATCTGGAAACTGACACAATGGGTTTCTTAAACGTAGGCACCTACCTCACATGCACACTACATTACACAAGCCACAAAAGTTATTTCGTTAACAAATGATGATTTACGAAGAAAAGCCTCACTGAGTCTCAAAACACACTTTTTATGTAAGGTTTTCGTTGGAATGTCTGGACATCACAACTTGGGAATCAAAGATGACTGGGCATGCATTTTCTGAGTACACCAGGACTTGCCACAATAGTTTATATATGCTAACATTGGGGAATATCTGTCTTTGTATGTATTATTTTACATGCTGTAAATGGTATGGATGCGTGTGTGCACCTGCGCAAGTAGATTTGAACGCCTGTGCGTGTGTGTGTGTGTGCGTGGGTCGATTCCCACTCACAGCCAACATCGGTAATGAATAGCTGAAGTGGTCCTGGGCCTCCTCTAGGTCGACTCGACCTTAAAATAGTACCTGGTGCAGTGTGTAAAACATCAGCAATCGGGAGACAAAGGTGGCCGGTCATAGTTTTGGCCACCCACCCCATCGTTTGCCGTCTGGGGCCAAATCAGTGTTCGCTAACAGTACCTTGCCTCAACAGTCTGTCCAAGGGTAAATCGGGGATCTTTGTGTTTGTGAGTCTTAAAACAAGCACAATCCGTAATAGAGCACAGGAGGTGATTTAAAAAAAATTGTACTGCCTTGGTGAAGTAATTTCTTTTTTTACTAATGAGCAATTCTACTTCACTTAGAATTTGGGCATCACAAAGCTACAATCAGTCAGCAGAGGTGTGTAATTTCAATAATTATTCCCCCCAAATGAAGCAACTACGTAAAAAAAATCTAATTATTATTACCGTCATCAACGGTTAACATAGAGTGGTGCATATACCTCTCCATTAACCAAACTGTGTGGCATCAGAGAGTGTCGTAATTCACGTGGCATGCATGCAGATAAGGTATGGGCATTTTCTGCCGATATTCGACCAAAGGGACACTGTGGTGCAGCTCTGCGAGTGCTGACATTGGTGTGCACGAGTCGTGCATTCCTGATGTTTGGATTGATCTGAAAATTCTGGAAATCGAGGCCACATATGGAAATTTCGGATTATCCGAAAACATATTTAGTTTAAGATTGACCCCGTCAGCATGAATGACGTAACTTGTGTGCTTTTCTTACCAAAGATGGTGTCGCGTGGCGTCTGGTAACATCACTATTGTTAGCACAAACATAGTTTAAGCTAAAACGAATGTGAATAATCTAGAAAATGTGAAAAAAATATCCAAAATTATCCTTCAAAACGTGAAAGTCCGAAAAGCATCTCTAGCATACGTTGTTTAGAGCAGTGGTTCTCAAACGGGGGTACACGGATGCCAGGGGGTACGTGACAATGTGTGAAATTATATCATGCATGAGTCATTGGTGAATAATAATGTATGAATCTTCCAATATAAAATGACTATTATAATTTTTTTTATCCATACGGTAACCTAGAACGATATAAAATACATTTCTAAACTCATTGATCGTAAACAATGCGGTTTCTAAGAGTAACCAGCGAGCACGAACACATTACGTCACACATGCAGAGCGTCCGTTGATTTTTGCTTTTATTCACTTGAAGTTACTCGCTAGTTAGGATACCTCACAAAATCAACAAGTGGTTAAAATATTGATGGTCATTATAAAAACATTTATTTCTCAGAACGATGTTGGGTCAGGCAAGGGGGTTATTCATTTAAAACAAAGTCCAACAAGAGGTACAGTAGCCAAAAAAGGTTGAAAACCACTCGTTTCGATAAAGCTTGATGAGTAGCAATTGAGGCTCAGCTCTTGTAGTGACATCAACAGATGCAGCCCATCTAGACCTGTGCTTAAATGTGCAATCTTTCCACGTGAGAGCACTTTGAAAGAGAATCTCTAAATAAAAGAACCACTGTCACCCAAATGCAGTGTTTTTAACATGAATGGAAAAATAAAATCTCTGGGAAACAACAACTGAAGAGATAGAGTAATTGGGTTTCATGTCATCCAATTAAAGGTATTCCAGGTGTTGTGTACAGTACTCATTGTGAAGTATTTTGGTACACAAAAAATACAAATCCCATTACTGTTACTCCTGCACATTGTTCAAACCCCGTTTCAAGAGCTATCATCGCTTTTATCAATCCCAAGGGTTGGTGTTTCTTGGTATTTTGCAGTGGTAGATCGGTTGTTTGGGACGTTGGGGTGTGTACCCCGATTAACATTTGTTTTATTTATTTTAATTAAAAAAAACATTAAAATACAAAACGAGTGCATAGGCTGTCAGCTTATTAGATTTAATTTTCTTTTCTAATCGATTACAATATAATCTATTAACAACGAATATAATTTGAAGTGACTGCTGTTGCTTAAATCTGGCCCCTCATGAAATTTAAATTTCAGCATTTTATCGGTCAATAAAATGAATTTTCACCAAAAAAAAACCCCTGGTGTAGATGGCTTGCCATCATCGCCCCTGGCCAATCACAAGATGCCATGCCAATACATTTGCACGAGCACAGCCCGGATGCAAGTGTGGTCCCTCTCCATCAGTGCTCAGCGAAATGCTATTCACAGGCCCTGGTAGTGAAAGTAATTAATTATGAAAATGGTTCTGGTGAGTGCATTGGTTATGATGATGATAATGAATATAGACATTGGCTGATGCCTCCCAGGGTACACCACCCTCTTGGCGTCGCCAATGCATTAAATAAAGTAAGATGATGGTGATTATATGCACTGATTGATGTTGGATGACAATGATATGCAATTGGCTGATGGTGATAGATATTGTATGACAATGGTGTTGATAAAAATATGCATGAGCTGACTTAAGGTGGTGGTTCTGAGGACATTAGCGATTGTGGTGGTAATGGAGATAGATCATAGTAATGTTGATTATGATGATAAGCACAGTAGTGAAGATGATAGTAGTGGTGATTATTTTTATGGTGATGATAGTGGCGTTTGGCGTAGGAGTGACGAACAAGACTGTACTACTCGTCAATTATTGGCACACCACTCTACCCCTTCCCCAAAAATCAGAGAGACACAGGGAGACAGGAGTAGAGAGACAGGCAGACAAAAAGTCAGAGGCATGGGGAGATAGAAGAAGACCTCCAGATAGAGGCAGAGGAAGACACTGATAGAGTGATACAAAGAGAACGATAGAGACAGAGGACTCCAGAGAGACAGAGGGAGACAGAGATAGATAAGTTGATAGACATAAACAGGCAAAAGACAAAGATCCCCCTATAGCCTTAACAGACTGCAGGGGCAAGGGCTGTTAGCGAGCACCTATGAAGGCCGGAACAGTACATGAGGGGTTGGGTGGCTAGCACCACGCCCGACCGCCTTTGTCTCCCCAGTGGCGATGTTTACACACTGCACCAGGTACTCATTTGAGGCTGAGTCAACCTAGGGGAGGCTCAATACCAGTTCAGACAATCTTCACTGGTATTGGTCGTGAGCAGAAATCGAACCCAGGAACATATATGGACATTGAGGAGCATAGATGGAGTAAAAGGGGAGAAAGAGAGATGTGTAATTTTATTGAAAAATTAATTTAAATTAATATTTGGCTTTGAATTCAAATACGCACAATACTGATTTATAAAGGAAGAGTGCAATGTAGTATACATGTAGTGATTGTATGTGGGCAATATAAAACACATTCCTGCGGAGGGAGCTGGTAGGAACGTTGGGTTGTTCGGTCAATGGCCAGGGTCAACGGCGGCGTGGTGTATTCCGCAAATATGCCCGACTGTGAGGGCGGGCACAAGCCGGCGTGAGTAGGTTAAACGTTGAGTTTTATAAGGACACCACGGGGTGACCAGCCCCTCCCCACCCAGCCCCACCACTCCTACCCCCCACCCAGCCCCACCCTCCCCACCCCAACCTGCCCTCCCTTCCCAGCCCCTCCCTCCCCACCCAGCCCCTCCCTGCACGACGGACGGACACAATAATCCTCTGTGGGCTGGTGTAACCAGGAGGTTCCTACCAGTACAAGATAATATCCAAACATATTTAAACACGATACAATGTTCTTGCGACATTTAATGGTTCGAGTTGTCAGTGTTCGGTTCGATGAAACCTCTGGTCAGCCTGATGAGGAACGTGTAATGCACCTCTAGAATAACCCTATTCTTAGATAACCTATCTAAAACATACTTGCCGTGCTGCCCCTGTTGACGCCTAGTCGCCCAGCATGCTGAAAACTCGTACACATCATAGCGTCATCTCTGTTTGATCCACCAACGTCACCCACACATTTGTTGCATCACAGCAATGACACTGCTTTACGTTTGTAAAAATGTTATGCTCTCCACGAGCACATTTCTCAGAAATCTACACTTCCGCGTCATTCAATATTCCACCTTGTTACATTGATGCGGAGATGCACATCAACATAAATTGCATGCATCGATGAAATGGCAAACACATTAACCTTAACATCATGGTGGAAAGGAAGACATGATGTATACAAAAATGTGGCTCTGATGCATTAACGGCATTGATATGGATGCAGTGTTCTTGATTTATGAGCGAACAACGTTCATAGGTTTTGAAAACACAAGCACACATACAAACAATACAAAGGGTCTTACCTCGCCATTGCAAAAGCAATATATTATTGCCACGAAAAATCCCTGCAAAAGAAAATAATGGGGTTTCTTCACAATTCCCTTTTTTGTTTACATTCGCAGAACATGCAGTGCTTATTAGTCTCGAGTGCACTTATTGTGAGAAGCATGTTCGCCGTTGCCTTGGTCATGAGAAGCTAAAGCAAGGCAAACTCACAGATTGTAGGATATTTACCCCACTCCTGTTAGCATTCTCAAGAAGCTGCTGTCGATTGCCACTATCAGCCTTGGGCGCTGAGACTTAATTTTAAACAATTAATGTGGCTCTAGTTGAGTTTATTTGATGTAAAAATATAAATATCACTTGTATTCAAAGAATAGGTGACAAGATAAAGGTGCTCACACTGTTGCTGGTAGAAGGGCCTTCACTTTATGGAGCCGAAGAGAGCCCTTTAGAGGGTGTTTTGGCCTTTTTTTCACGCTGGCAAATTGTCTAGGAAGAAGCCAGTACCCACACTGCCCCACCATACGCGACCTGCCAAATCGACTAACTGGTTGTACCCATTTATATGTGGAAATTAACAAAGAAATGGAACAGAAGCCCAAATAAGTTAACACTACGTTTATTTGAATAGTTAAGGAGTCTAATAATATGTATCTTTCCATATAAATGTAAACAAGGATATCCCTGAAGGAGCAAATTAAAACCATAGGCAAGTAAAAAAAGCAAACGAGACGCAACCTGGCGCTATGGAAAAAACAGAACAGCTGTAACGACTTGCCATGTTTTGTTCACGTGACAAACCTTACTCATTGGCTGTCGGGTGGTGGCGGGTTTAACAACACATTTATATTTACGCTATCTAACCCAAAAAAACTGTATTATGGAGAACAGCTGTAGTTGATTGGGGAGGGTATGTATGCATGTATGCTGAACTTATTTTGCGCTGTACATTGCCAACCGTGCTCATGAAATGTTTGTAAAATGTTGGTGTTTTTAACATGACTGAAAACAAAATCCCTGTAACAATCAGTAAAGGCATTATAGTGCTTACGGTCCTTTACTTAGTAAAATGGGAAATAGTAAAGTTCGAACATGAATGATTCATGTGAGTGGCAATGATTCAATGAAGTATTAATTTTCAGAGCAGTTGCCTGGAAAGAGTTGAAGGTCATCTCGTAGTACATCTGGATCTGCCACGCCAAGCCTATCACGTCTGTGTAGGGCATGGCTGCAAATAGCACGTAGTGGACACCAAACAATGGCATCAGGACCAGCGTGGACTTGAGTAGTTTCCTGTGGGAAATATACACAGAATAGCATGTTAGCAGTGTTGTGTGTCATCACCTTCTTGTAAGTATTCAGCAGGTGTTCGTTGATCACTGCATTGATTACAGGCAATACGTGTTTGAATAAGGTGCCAGAAAGATGTTACTTTTGTCTGGCCAGGTAGCATTGTGGTCAGAAAGCAATGACTAAAAATTGAAAGGTTGTGAATTGACATCTTTGTCCGTAGTCAACTTAGTCCATCATTACAAGAAGAGGCATTTTTTTTCGGAATTCGGTAAACACACTAAATATTTTAAGAGCCGATGTTTGAATACGAGGTGGTCCTTAATAAATAATGCCATGAAGCAGTCCTTAAAGAGCTGCATGCAGCTCCAGAGCTGCAGGTTGCCGATCCCTGCTCTAGAGGAAGTCAACAATGGTCATTCTATGAAAAACATCTCTCCAAACCATTTTAATGTGGAATTAAAATAATTGGCTTGAGTCCACTAATCGTGATAAAATTGAGGCTTCTGGCTGAAATACTGGTCTCAAGATAGCAAGTACAAACGTTGGCAGAAAACAAAGCCACAGGTAGATCAATATGCAAATTAAGTACAGATGCAACTAACATATGTGTCATGCCTTTTCCGTGTTTTACAGTTGGCGAGGATGGAATCACAGAGCACTATAGGGAGCCCCATTATAATACATCACACCTCGCAGCAATAGAGTCCACTCCAACAGAGTTCACTCCAGACCTTATTAAGCTCGTAGCGGGAGGTTTCAACTTTCACGACTCTATCACTCTCAGTAAGGCCAATCTCATTACAACTTTGAAGTTGAGCAGCATTGAGGCTTGCCTATGGGCAGCTGGGGATGCACAGGTTTTGTAGAACGACGAGTCTCTTTGGGGCTGTACGCCTTTTTGTTGTGCTGCTACAGACCTCTATTGGGCCACCAGGCACAAGACAATGCAATATTTTGTCTATCCTTAATGTTGCGTGTTGTCTTCATGAGAAAAAATAGGCAAAAACCAAAGTAATTCATGCTGCAGTCAGATGGGAAATGTTAATTTGTAGAAAATGATTCAATGCCAGACAGCACTATTTTTGTAAAATTATTAACCTAGGATTGTATGTAGATACAGAACTTGTGTGTAGATACAGTATTTGTTTTCTATAACTGCATTGCTTTCTCGATAAATAATCTGCCCTGGTCAACGATTAAATGAATTAAGTAATAAAAAAAACCTCAATCAACAACAAAGGCAATCGTTTAAATAATGTGTAATCACATTTGGATATTATTGTGTTTCTCTCGTGGTATTTGGTGGAGACAAGATTAAAATCTTTATATTTTCTTGAAAAATATTGAACTTTCAAAATTAAACTTTTAGCACCGTGTACTTTTTTACATTTTAGTGAACCATGTAATCTTTTCACAAAAAAACCTTTTGATCCTTTTATACAACGGTCAACATTAAACATAACATTGAGTACTGTATATAACTTGAGGTTAAGATGTCAATAGAAGTAATTCCGTTCATGTCTGCACACTTTAACTTAGCTGTAGGAGAGCTCAGGCAAAGAGGGAATTATAAATGATTGGGATTCTTGTAAACTCTGAGAATCACATGTCATTTTAGAGTACTTCAGATAGTACTTCAAAGTCCATTTTTGGAGCAAATATACACTCCAACAATGAGCTAACAAGATGTGGAAATAGATCAATTATATGAAGAAATTATCCGACTTCTGAATGAGAGAATAAAACACGACAACATCATAATAGGTGACTTCAGTGCAAAGATTAGAAAAAGGTACAAATAAGTAGATGATTGGTAAATGTCATAGGAAAATGAAAATGGTAGCCCAAGCAGCAATATTATAATTTAAATTGACTTGATTCTCATGGACTCACTCTATATCGTCAGTGGAAGTGATTGGAGTCTGGTACGATGCAAGTTATAATTCAACATTTCCAAAGGGAGAAAAAAGCTGATTACAGGGAAGACCAGCACATATACCATAAAAATTGTTAAGGAGGAATGGTAATTTAGACTGGTTCTTTGTAAAAAATAGAAAAATCCAATGAGAATAAGAATGATGAAATGTATGTGATAAATTATAGTATGTTTTACATTGCAATTGATTATGATATGAAAGGAGGGGGTTGGAGGAAATAGATGACAAATGTTAAATAACAAGGAGAGGCATGAAAAGGTATGAAAATGTAAAACAATATAAAAATGATGGAAGATGCCATACTAAGCATTGGGCGAATTAATGCAAAAAAAGGGAAATTGATGATTATTTGATCGCAAATATTATCCATTAGAATGCAACGTTGAATTTGAACGCATGCTATAAACGGAACAATAATACAACTGGAGTAAGAAATGGATTTAGATCTCTATTAGCATATAAAATCATATATCCCAGTAAATAAATACTTTTCAGGTGAGCAGGATGTTCCAATTGCAATATCTGCATAGGAAACCACTCAACTGGGAATTGAAAAGAAGGAAAAGCTACTGGGTCACACAGAGTAAAATTGTGACATCAAAAAAGTGGCACCATTGTTGGATCAAAACATAGCAAGCATATTCTCAGGTTTTTTCGGTAAAGTCACGTAGGTAAAACATTAAAAGTAATGAAAGTAAAATAAAACAAAACAAAAATAAAAATAAAATTCACGACGTTTCGGAGGCAACACAAGTCTCCGTCATCAGGTGGGACCGTCACAGCCAGATTAGCTGCATCAAGTGAAGCAATGATTCAAAATGTAATCCCTTATAAGCAAGTTGAAGGGGGGGAGGAGAGGGGGGGGGGAGTTCATCAGAATGTGGTAGCCAATGAATGGAACGTATCGGGAGGGAGGGGGGTGGGAGGGGGAGGGAGCCAACAAAACATTTGGCGACGGCTTGGACGCGGCTGCTGCGCACGCCAACACAATGGGCAGAAAGGGGGGAGGGGAGGTCTGATACACATGATAGAACAAAGGAACGAAAATGCCCATGTTTATACCAATGCAGGCTGAAAAATGAAGAGAGTACTGTTAAAAATAACTGGGGATGTTAACACTCGGTGAAGTAAATTAAAATAGTGCCTGTCAGATAAGATGGTCCAAAAAGTGTAATTAAGTCTTTTTTGCGTGGTTTATAACATCTTTCCAGTGATTACTGAGTTTGTACCCATCATCACGGTTGAAATTATGTCTGTGTTTGTATATTTGTATGGCTTCGTGTACAAACCTTTGATGGTAGCCAGGAGGCTTGCAGAGAACCTTGGTCTCGGAAAAGACAATATCATGAGAGCCCGCCGAGTTGTAGCAATGATCGGCAACGGCCGAAGAATCAGTTCTGCCGTGTTTCAGATCTGACTTGTGCTCGCGGACACGATCAGCAACATGACGTTTTGTTTCTCCAATGTAGCAATCACCACAAATGCAACTCAATTTGTAGACTCCAGGATACTGTAAGTCAGGAACGACATCCTTCACAGATGGAATCAGATCACGGATTTTATGCACTGTGCTGAATCGGACTTGGATCTTATGTTTGTTTAGAATTTTGGAGATCTTTTTGGTCACGCCTGCTATGTATGGTAACGTGATAGTTTTGGTCGGAGTTTCATGTGGTTGTTTCTGTGTGGTGGGAGAGACAGCTTGGCGGATAGTACGGTCAGAGTATCCGTTCATCCTGAGGGCCCGATGTACATGTCTTAATTCATCAGTCAGGTGGTGTTGGTCAGAAATGCCATGGGCTCTGTGGTATAGCGTTTTGATGAGAGAATTCTTTTGAGATGGGTGGTGGTGGGAATCCGGTTTCAGGTAGGAATCTGTGTGGGTGGCTTTCCTGTAGACAGAATGTCCCAAGGATCCGTCAAGCCTCCTCTTAAACAGAATATCCAAGAATGGTAGTTTACCGTCTTTCTCCACTTCCATGGTGAATCTGATAGATGGGTGTCTAGAATTGATGTGGTCCAAGAAGTGGTTCAATGCTGGGAGGCCATGTGGCCAGATGACGAAAGTGTCATCCACATATCTCTTCCACAGGGAAGGACGCAGGGTGGATGTCTGGATGGCGTCTGATTCAAACTTTTCCATGAAAATGTTGGCTATAACTGGTGACAAGGGGGAGCCCATAGGGGTACCCTCATTCTGTTTGTAGAAGGTGCCATTCCAGGTAAAATAGGTGTTGGTGAGGCAATGCCTAACCAGCGCAGGTACATCAGAATTCAATCCCTGTTGGACTAAGTCCTCAATTATTGTTAGGGTGTCCGGTACTGGGACTTTGGTAAACAAAGATACTACATCAAAGCTGACGAGAATGTCATCAGGAGATAGTACCATGTCCTTAACCATAGAGACTAATTGGGTTGAGTTGAGTACTGCCGAAGAGGTCTTGCCTGTGAAGGGGAGCAGAGTATCTGATAGAAAACGGGCTAGTTTGTACGTCGGAGAGTTTATCGTCGACACGATGGGTCATAGCGGGGTGCCTTCTTTATGGATTTTAGGAAGACCATAGAGTCTGGGAGGTCTTGCCGCCGATGGTTTTAGAGAGGGACGTTTGCTTGGTTCGATTAGGGAAGTCGAACTCATGATGATACTGTTGGTTTTTGTCGTTAGGCTTTTAGTGGGATCGTTTTTAATTTTGGAGTAACTCCCATCATTAAGAAGGTCCAGGATTTTGTTGTTGTATGAATCTTTATCCATGATGACCGTGGCATTGCCCTTGTCTGCCGAGAGGATGACTATATCATCTCTCTTTTTTAAATTCGCGAGTTCAGAGCGTTCGTTTTTGCTGATGTTACTAGTGGGTTTCTTAGCATTCTTGAGAATAGTAGCTATTTCAGCTCTTGCTACATCAGCATGGATGTGTCCTATGCCTCTGAGGGCTACATCAATCTGAGAAATCATATCCTCTACTGGTATATATTTAGGGGTGACGGCGAAATTTAGTCCTTTGGCCAGTACCGTTTTTAGATTGTCAATCTAAAAACGGTACTGGCCAAAGGACTAAATTTCGCCGTCACCCCTAAATATATACCAGTAGAGGATATGATTTCTCAGATTGATGTAGCCCTCAGAGGCATAGGACACATCCATGCTGATGTAGCAAGAGCTGAAATAGCTACTATTCTCAAGAATGCTAAGAAACCCACTAGTAACATCAGCAAAAACGAACGCTCTGAACTCGCGAATTTAAAAAAGAGAGATGATATAGTCATCCTCTCGGCAGACAAGGGCAATGCCACGGTCATCATGGATAAAGATTCATACAACAACAAAATCCTGGACCTTCTTAATGATGGGAGTTACTCCAAAATTAAAAACGATCCCACTAAAAGCCTAACGACAAAAACCAACAGTATCATCATGAGTTCGACTTCCCTAATCGAACCAAGCAAACGTCCCTCTCTAAAACCATCGGCGGCAAGACCTCCCAGACTCTATGGTCTTCCTAAAATCCATAAAGAAGGCACCCCGCTACGACCCATCGTGTCGACGATAAACTCTCCGACGTACAAACTAGCCCGTTTTCTATCAGATACTCTGCTCCCCTTCACAGGCAAGACCTCTTCGGCAGTACTCAACTCAACCCAATTAGTCTCTATGGTTAAGGACATGGTACTATCTCCTGATGACATTCTCGTCAGCTTTGATGTAGTATCTTTGTTTACCAAAGTCCCAGTACCGGACACCCTAACAATAATTGAGGACTTAGTCCAACAGGGATTGAATTCTGATGTACCTGCGCTGGTTAGGCATTGCCTCACCAACACCTATTTTACCTGGAATGGCACCTTCTACAAACAGAATGAGGGTACCCCTATGGGCTCCCCCTTGTCACCAGTTATAGCCAACATTTTCATGGAAAAGTTTGAATCAGACGCCATCCAGACATCCACCCTGCGTCCTTCCCTGTGGAAGAGATATGTGGATGACACTTTCGTCATCTGGCCACATGGCCTCCCAGCATTGAACCACTTCTTGGACCACATCAATTCTAGACACCCATCTATCAGATTCACCATGGAAGTGGAGAAAGACGGTAAACTACCATTCTTGGATATTCTGTTTAAGAGGAGGCTTGACGGATCCTTGGGACATTCTGTCTACAGGAAAGCCACCCACACAGATTCCTACCTGAAACCGGATTCCCACCACCACCCATCTCAAAAGAATTCTCTCATCAAAACGCTATACCACAGAGCCCATGGCATTTCTGACCAACACCACCTGACTGATGAATTAAGACATGTACATCGGGCCCTCAGGATGAACGGATACTCTGACCGTACTATCCGCCAAGCTGTCTCTCCCACCACACAGAAACAACCACATGAAACTCCGACCAAAACTATCACGTTACCATACATAGCAGGCGTGACCAAAAAGATCTCCAAAATTCTAAACAAACATAAGATCCAAGTCCGATTCAGCACAGTGCATAAAATCCGTGATCTGATTCCATCTGTGAAGGATGTCGTTCCTGACTTACAGTATCCTGGAGTCTACAAATTGAGTTGCATTTGTGGTGATTGCTACATTGGAGAAACAAAACGTCATGTTGCTGATCGTGTCCGCGAGCACAAGTCAGATCTGAAACACGGCAGAACTGATTCTTCGGCCGTTGCCGATCATTGCTACAACTCGGCGGGCTCTCATGATATTGTCTTTTCCGAGACCAAGGTTCTCTGCAAGCCTCCTGGCTACCATCAAAGGTTTGTACACGAAGCCATACAAATATACAAACACAGACATAATTTCAACCGTGATGATGGGTACAAACTCAGTAATCACTGGAAAGATGTTATAAACCACGCAAAAAAGACTTAATTACACTTTTTGGACCATCTTATCTGACAGGCACTATTTTAATTTACTTCACCGAGTGTTAACATCCCCAGTTATTTTTAACAGTACTCTCTTCATTTTTCAGCCTGCATTGGTATAAACATGGGCATTTTCGTTCCTTTGTTCTATCATGTGTATCAGACCTCCCCTCCCCCCTTTCTGCCCATTGTGTTGGCGTGCGCAGCAGCCGCGTCCAAGCCGTCGCCAAATGTTTTGTTGGCTCCCTCCCCCTCCCCACCCCCCTCCCTCCCGATACGTTCCATTCATTGGCTACCACATTCTGATGAACTCCCCCCCCCCTCTCCTCCCCCCCTTCAACTTGCTTATAAGGGATTACATTTTGAATCATTGCTTCACTTGATGCAGCTAATCTGGCTGTGACGGTCCCACCTGATGACGGAGACTTGTGTTGCCTCCGAAACGTCGTGAATTTTATTTTTATTTTTGTTTTGTTTTATTTTACTTTCATTACTTTTAATGTTTTACCTACGTGACTTTACCGAAAAAACCTGAGAATATGAATCATTGCAGTCACGAAAGCTTCAAATCTAGAATTATAGCAAGCATAATTACTAAATCTTACACTGAAATTAAATACGTCTATCATGGACTTCTTTTATCAATAAAAGTGAGATAAAACTGATGTGAAAAATGATAGCCTCTATACTTATTTTCACACTTGCATACACTTCTAGCAACGTTTTACCTGTAGTACACATTGGGAAGAGGAAAAGTATCCGGAAGAGACAATAAAACGAATGGGAAATGAGATGAAAAGGATGGAAAATTAATTGAAAAATGGGACCAAAAGATGAGTAAAGTCGAGGAGAGGGAGGAATGGGCTACATTAGGGTCTCAAACTGCACAGAGCAGCGTCTGTTTCCACAGAGGACAGGGAGAGAGAAGGGATTCAAAGTGGGGTGGCCACACAGAAGTCAGATGATTTCCAGGAGGCTTGAGCTCATTTGAGATATACATATACAGATGAAAGAACATAATGGATTTATTTACACTATGCAAATATATTGGATTAAGTAGAATCTGTTGCAGTCATCCAATAGTTTTCAAGTTAATTTTTCTTTTTAAACCAGGTGAGGACTCAAGAGATCAGAATGAGTTTTGTGTGCAAGAATCACGACCTGGGTCACCAAAATGACAACAATAAAGTACAGCGATGAAGTAAAGCAATCAGAACGAAAGCAAAAACACTTACACAAGGAATGGAGAATACACCGATTATAAATCAATATCAAATCAAAGCTAAATATTAAATTCCTGCAGCATATATCACCTCTGGCAGATTATCTTCAGATTGATAACAGCACAAATTACCAAACTAAGCAATATAAATATTTAACATTAAACAGATGTAGGTTGCCAATAGCACTGATATGTAAACAAACATAGATATACTGTATGTCAAAAGCAATCGCAAGTGCAGTTACCGTAATGAAAGGCATGACGATATATGATGAATATGTTAACCATCTCAGATTCGCTGAAAACACAACCATAACAAAATTATTATGGGAAGTGGTGGACCAGATGGGAAACGATTGAAGTACCTAACAAAGAAGACTCAAAAGTGAGGCTCAAGATAAATGTGGACAAACACAAAACACACACACACAGGTTTGCTGAAGCAAATAAACAATTAACCATTTCCGTTTAGGCGAACTAGGAACAACATTATTCAGTAAACATGCGAGTAAGATGAAGTATTAAATCAGTGCATAGTATCTGCCATGACATGGGTAATAGAAACATAGGATGTTACAAAAAACGTGAAACAAAAACTGAAAATTATGAAAAAAAATTAGAGATACATGCTGAGAAGTACACAAGGACGAACACATATATCAAAGAAGAACACATTTGAAGAGACATCTTGTTTAAGTTAGTGGGCTTGGGCAGGACACATCGCTAAATAGAACGTTATATTGATGGACATGACCCTGCTAATTTCATTCAGGAGTATAAACCATCACACAAACTTCGCAGCGGCTTTCGACTAACCATTGAACAAAGATGGCCACTACATCGCACGCTTTCAGATGTGCTTCTGCGGCCGTCTGGAATGCTCTTCCGATATTCGGAAACCACTGGAGCCATGCACTTTTACATGTAAATTGTAAACTAATTTCATTAGAACTGCTCTTTGTGTTTCGTTTCTTGTCCTTTCCCCGCACCTCCAAATAGCACGGTTAGCTACGTACGGTGCGAAAGAAGTTGAACATACATACACACACATGACGGTTGATAAAAAAAGCAGCGATCGGAGGGAAAATGAACACCTTGAAGACAGAGTAATGGGATCAGCTCCTGTGCAGGAGTGGGGGATACATTGCAACATCGCAGGACTCTAAGAGATGGTAATGACGTGAGCAGGCCTGCATCCATCAGTGAATAGACATTGAATGATGATGAATTTGCCTTGGTAACTGATCTCTGGGTGTATTTAAATATAAATGTCAATATTTATAAAACATTCCTCAATATCATTCATCTTAACTATGGCCGACTGTGATCTAATTAATCATTTATGTTCGAAAGTGCAGCAAATTACAGTGTTGGAAATGTTAAACAAAGCATGGCAAATAAAGCATCAATAATGTAGCCTGGAAGAGGGGAGAGCACATTGCTGAGCCAGGCATTGGGGTAGCACCCAGACGTGAGTGACCAAGGGGCTGAAACCAGACAGTGTCAATTATCAACTGCGCAACAGCTCACTGGCCTAGTAGAAGTAAGGACACAACGGGAGGTGTGGTGTCATAATTGGCGTTGGCGATGATGGCGTCTTGACAATGACTGCTACACTGCGTCTTCATCAGGCTGAGACAGCGTGCTACCTAGCTACATTGCTATAGGCATATTACCTGTACTGCTGCCGCGATTCTTGTCTTGCCGCGTTTGTCTCCCTGAGCTTGGTTGCCAAGACTCTCACAATGTTCACAAACAAGACGAAATTAACCTGTGTAGAAAGACAGGAAAAAATCCCACGTAATTATACAAGCGTCAAAGCTGTCGCCTCGACAGACCTGGTTTTCACCTGAGGACGGCTACTTGCGTTGTGGCCGAAACGTCGTGAGAATAATTTTATTATGTTTTATTTTTATTATTTTATTACTTCCCTTCTACGTGACTTTACCGAAAGAACCAAGAAGAAAAATGTGTAACTGCATGGGGAAAAAAAACATATTTGGCAAGAATATGAAATATTTTGAAAATAAAGCCATCGAATCTCAGCGAGGCTTTCCTCCACAAATATTGTAAGTTAGTATTGATTACATTTCAGCTTATACACGGTTCATTTCCGCATATGTTCTGCTCTAAAATTTAAGACAATATAACAAGTAACCGGATACATTTTTATTGAAAGCTTTCGTGACTGCAGGGATTTATATTCTTTGTTCTTTCGGCAAAGTCACGTAGAAGGGAAACAATAAAATAATAAAAATATAAAACAATAAAATTCTCATGAAGTGTCGACTGCAACACAAACAATCATCATCAGGTGTGAAATCCACAGCAAGAAACGTCGTGAGAATTTTATTGTTTTATATTTTTATTATTTTATTGTTTCCCTTCTACGTGACTTTACCGAAATAACCAAGAATATAAGTAACCGGATAGTTGACATGACCTCATGTATTCAGGATATACGGGGGATCTTTATCTTTATTACATTACAGGACTTTTAGAGATGGTGACAGCTTGGGTCGTCTTTCATCCAGCAGTGGATTGCTAATGACTGATGATGATGTTCATTCTAGATTTGAAGTTTTCGTGACTGCAGGGATCCTTACTCTTTGGTTCTTCTCGTGACTTTACCAAAAGAACCAAAGACTGATGATGATTTTGTTTTATATAAACAGTAATTCACAACGTCTACAGCCAAAACATAATTTGAATTAAAATTAGTCATCTTTTACAACAGCATTAATTACCAGTTTAGATTGTGGAATTAGATTTTATAATCCATTTAAATTTCAGTTTATATGCAATTTTCAATATGGTGAGCTCCCGTCGAGTCCTTCCAGGTGAAACATTACGAGTAATGCCGTATGAAGTTAACACTCGCCAGAGTTAAATGAATGTGAAACAAATACTGCTTTTTACAACCCTGTAAATATTCTATTATTATATTTTGATAAAAATATGTCTCTAATAATATCTTGGTACGTCACCCATTATTTGACCCAAGGAGGCTGTAATATTTCCAATTATTTACTTAAGTCACACATTTACATTCTCAGAGTGACTCATGGATCTCATATGATAGACCCTTCTGCGAAGTGACGTTACATCTCCTTTTCATTAAATTAATCCATGACTCATATATTTTGTGAATTATGTTGTGGTTTAAATTTGGCCATTGTATGTGAACGGCCAGGTTATAAATGCAATATTGTTATTTTAAATTTTAAATCAGCCATATGTAATAACATATCTTCACCACAGGGATCGTTTTTTAGATTAAATGTCCAAATTCCCAATGACCTATATGACCAGGCCACGCAAATTACATGTGACCTTTGTGACCACTCGCAAAGACCCTCGCAAACATAATACAGAGGCTCATAAATGTCAGGCCAGGAAGAAGTGCATCGTTTAAATAAAATTAAATTAACGTTATACATGTTCATAAATATACAGGGTGATTTATTTAAGACACTGCACTGGTTTATAATGGACATCTTGTTTTCTTCTTAACAAACGATTTAATACAGTGTTCTGAAAGTAATATAGTCCCTATATCTTACAGGTGAGATTGCTAGGAAGGGTAAAACCGGTTATTATTTTTCAAAATTTGATACATGCTCTGACGGTGTTCCCTTAATTTTTTTTCACAGTTATTTAAGATTTAAATTACAAATATAATACATTCTCCAATACCTTCAGAAAAACACGTAATCTTTCTACATCGAGTGAACCTCAGCCTTCCACCTCCACTTCTTGGAGACGATGAGAGAGTAAGCTGAACAGCAGTGATTTTGAAATGATATTAAATTAGAAATTATAATAGCATTTAATTACAGGCATCCCTTGCGTAACGCCAACCCCCTTACTCAATTCGCAGTTACGCAATTCATCTTTTGGGGGAATACTTCACACTTACGTTCTGCGTTTCACAGTTACGCGCTCAAGAAAGAGAGAAAACATTGTGTAAGTAAATATTTCAAAATACAATTTTCAATGATAAAAATTCAAATAAAAAATAAATATATGTCTGATGGTGTGACCGCGTCCACGTCAGTGCCGAATGTGACGGGCATCACGCGCTGCTGCTGCTGCAAGCAGCCCACGGAGCAGTTCAAGAAGCCCTGAAGGGACTCCTTAAGTAATCTTTGTAGGTAGTAATCTGTTTGATTTTAATTATTGTTATTAAACTCATTTAGTATTTTTTTTATAATGTCAATAGCATTGTTAGTTGCATTAATACGTATTTTGTAAATCCAGGGCTAAAATTATGAAATGATGCTTCATTTTTCTTCGGTTACGCACCCCCCCCCCCGACAACATGGATGCTTATGGGAAAATAGGCTTCATACAGCGCATGTCGCGTGTTATGCGAAGGATGCCTGTACTTATGCGTATTATCAGTAAGTTATTAAATATGTAGTAAATGTACATTTTAGGTGATAATGAAATGCTTATCAATAATTTTCAAATATGTCTAGTACCCTCCATAACAGGAAAGGCTCTCCCCCAGCTTTGAGAGATTTTGCTGTCGTTATAATACGAATATAATGTTTGTCAGAGCACATGAATACTTTGCCTTTGTGTACTTCGTATATACAGGTGTATTCTATCGGATGAGGTCATCATCATAAACTACCATGAGCCGATCAATGCTCCCTGTTCAGGAGATCGGATTCACATTGCTGCAATCAGAATAGCTTTGAATGAAAACCACATTGTACCAAAGTCATCCAATTGGATTCTGTCTGATCGATTTTGTGCAGTTAAATATTATTAGCAGGGAAACACTTAAATGTTTGGCGCTTTCTCAATCCAATGTGGGATGAAGGCCTTCCCTTGTGTCGCTCACGCTGTCGCATGGCCATACTTCACCACGCTGGCCAGTGCAGGCTGGTCAAGGGAGTCTATATGATTTGAAGATTTCGTGACTGCAGGAATCCACACTCTTTGAATTTTTGAGTTTATTTTATATTTTACACGGTTGATCCCGTTTCGCCAGTTGCCCGGCTATTTTACAAGGAAGATCTATGTTGAGTGAGCACAGCACAAACAAAGACAAGACAAAAACACGTTCCAAGCCATGCCAGTTGGAATCACCTGGCTAATTTTGTTCGATTGCTAGGAATCGTGCATTTAATAATATTTGTTTAGAATCGGATTTTCGATTTGATCCTGAAACGTGATTGTATTCAAAACCCATGAACCGCTCACCCACAGTATGCAGAATATATATGTATGTGCCAGCTCCCAATGGGGAAAAAACCAATCACATGCAATCAAATACTGCCAAAAGGCATAACACACTTGATGGCTCTGCTCAGAAAAGCAAAGAGGCACATCCCGACCACCACAAGCATGACCCTGTCAGGAGCGTTAGATTTCATTAGATTTGAGTTTCCCAAAGGGTACTTCAACATATCTGCCCCTTACAGACACATGTATGCACACACACACGCACATAGACTCCTGTTTATACTTACAGAATGTTGGAGAGAGTGCGGTTTGCATATATTTTGTATAGAGGCTCAAATTGATGTTTACAAATAATGGAGATGAAGGATCCAGGGAAAAAAAAGCGTGCATTGCATAGTATATGTAACGTTTTACAAAACACGTTTGTCCTCCAAATGATGTAAGAGCAGTATTGAATCCAAAGGTAATTGCCATGGCAAATGGTTTTTGCATATTTTCAAATAATAATAAAATGATTATGTTTTTGATATAGCTCCCTATATGCCAAGGCGTCTCAGTGCTTTTCACATAAAGTCATCCCAAACATTTGAAAGGACACCTCCAGTGGAAGCTCTCCTTGTTGGCGCAAGGAGAGCTGCTACAGGGGCATGAGTCTGCCCAGCAGGGAGGCGATAATTGTGATGTATAATCCCAAATCGAGTACTTTTTCGATTACATTTTATTTTTTGCAAAGATTCACCCTCCAGCGGTCCCATGATTTGTCATGATTCAAGGTCACGATTTTTACGTTATAATTTGTTTTGTATCATATTCACTGTCTTGCTTTAATTGTTTTTCATTTGTTCGGTGGGATGTGTGCAGTTTTATTTTAATCAGCTTAAAAGTAACATTCACGTATCATATTGGCATACATAATAAACAGAGCTAACCAAGTCTCACACGCACAATTCCACACGTGTATTGTCGATTAATTGATGCATCGTTACATGCCTATCAGAAAACACTTGCCCCTCCTGTTGTGCAGGGCAAGGAATTGAACCCAACATTCCTCAATTGCAGGGCAGTAATTTGCATAATCAACGACTCGTTATTTGTAGCCATAAAACGTGTTCCTTGTAGGTGTACTCTATAAACAGGACAGCATAATTTGTGGATACCAATTGAAACACCAGTTGAATCTTTCTTGAAGTAAGAAATTCAAACGCTTCCCACATTTAAGTACAGCCATACGAATATTCATGATACTGTATTAAATGCAAATTACAGTCATCGACTACCTTTGGGCAGTCTCGAATAAAGTGGCACAACGCAAACTTAAAGAGATCCTGCATTTGCGAAAAATGGCGTGTCAAGTTGGAAGCTTTTGATTTAAAGCTTTCGTGACTGCAGGGATTCATATTCTTGGTTCTTTCGGTAAAGTCACGTAGAAGGGGAGCAATAAAATAATAAAAATATAAAACAATAAAATCCTCACGACGTTTCGACTGCAACACAAAAAAATCATCATCAGGTGTTTTTCACATATAAAATTCTCACGCCGTTTCGACTGCAACACAAGCAATCGTCATCAGGTGTTTTTCACAGGTGTTTTTCACACCTGATGATAATTGCTTGTGATGATGATTGCTTGTGTTGCAATCGAAACGTCGTGAGCATTTTATTGTTTTATATTTTTATTATTGTATTGTTTCCCTTCTATGTGACTTTACCAAAAGAACTAAGAATATAAGTTGGAAGCTGTAGTTCTCGCAGACGTTTTTGTTAAATAGCTGACTAGATACTGCGTATTTCACCTGACCTTAGATCGAAGGTACGAACCAACGTGATGAACATGTAACCCACAGCTGGTAAGGTGGGTTGGAGCAAGCTAAATTACTATAATTGCACATTTGAGTCAGAGAAGAAATACCGCCACTGCTGCCAGGATGGGTGCCTGGTATATCCACTTGAGCCACCCAGCACTAAGGTCCCAGCATCTGTATGGGTCAGAGACACGACACGGTAAGAATTTCCTCGTGCAAAAAACGAAGATTCAGTCCTAGTAGCTGGTTTTTTTCTCTAGTCTCCAAGCAGAGTTATGTGTCAATTTCGTTGAATGTTTGTACCTTTCAAAATTAATTGCGCTGTTTCTAATTCATTTATAGATGGCAGAAAGAGCCTCACAACGAGTTTTTCGGGTTGTGCCTTGTGCTGTTTGTTTGACATGTTGTCTGACGCTTCGCCAATTATTCTGTTTTTGAAGAAGCTGAAAGAAGCTCCCCAGCACGTGCAGGAATACTTGGGACATCGTGACGAGCAAGACAGAGTGGTAACAACCAAAAAGCACATCAGAGAGCCGTAAAGCACGACCGTGAAAAGCCTACGCATTGGCTGACATAAATGTTGGACGTGTAGCAGGATTACACATAGCCTGCAAAATAACATTCAGGTGATGACGAATCATCCTTTATATTACAGAAATTGTCATGTCAGTTATAATGAGCAATGGACAGCTGCGTGTGTATCAGGTGAAGTTTTTTCAGGCTGTGTAAATGTGTTTTCACTTCGATATGAAATTGCATTAGTTATTAAGTGGAGCACCCACGCCTGCTGGGAATTGCTGTCTGTTGATGCGTTGCCATGCATCTCAGGTTAACTGAGACTGCCATGCACGTAGGGCGCCTATGTCTGGTTGTGAGCTTGCGAAATCACAGCGGGAATGTTAAACCTTTATTTCGGTACATTACTGGCCGATGCACACCTTATAGGGTAAATGAGAGTGTGCATTCGGGAAAGAGTAATAACTACACAGCCTTTAAAATCGTGCAATTAATCGTGCAAGGAGGCATCGTGATGTTTATGCATTATAGTTAATCAAGTACGTCTCTAAAAATAATGTACAGCTATTTGTCAATCCACTGCTGGATCAAGGTCTGTTCCACACCATGACAGTCATGGGATTTGTGTGATCGAGTTGGTGAATGCTGATAGGTGAATGCGAGATGTATCCTTGGACTATTTAAGTTACGATAATAATTTCTACTTATAACGCACACAGTACTCGCTCCCTCTCGAATAAAGAAAATGATTTGGAGATGCTATGGACCACAGACAAGTGGGCAAGGCAGCCAGGTGTGAGCCAGCACCACATTTCCCTCCAAAGTTCTGCAATCGATACATTTAGGTGTTATCAGGCTAATTGATGAGTGTTTATATATGGGAAGATACCAGAGCAGCGGGAGAAAACCCATATGTGCAAGGGGGCAACACTTGATCGCACACAGTATGGAACATGTGGACTCCACATTTGCCGTACCGCTTTTTTCTGGAAAGACGGGATATGGAACCTCGGCACTTACACGAAGGGAGTTTCACAACATTTGTTGTGATCCACCAATCATCGTCTCCACAGTGCTCGATTATAGGCATGCGCCACCACTGCCTGGCTAAAATATTTCTTTCGCCCAACGTATTAAGCATGTTTGGGAATTGATATGTTGTATCAAAATTATAGGAAGATCCATAAAACTAGACCCACCGCAAGGCTGAGCCTGTATCATTTATACAAAAACTGATTACACACACAACTTTTGATTTAAAACAATTTGGAATTAAAATGCGTCGACTTCTATTTTTGAGGGGGAGGGGTTTGCTTTGTTCCTCACAATCGCGGGTGAATATAATGAATTAACTTTTTAAAATTATCTTAATTGTAAACTACTGAAACTAAATTAATTAAGGTGTCCAGTTTGGAAGGGTGTTGCACCCCCTGCCCCCCCAACTCCGCCCATGGACTAATGCTTTATTATTCTGACTCTCAGAGGCGTAATTTTTTAATTGCAAATTAACATTTGTACAAGTGCTTATAACTGTGTTGTGAGTTTTGCTTCGGTAACAACAGTTCGTCCGATCGTGTGCCGACGGAGGAATGTGCGTTGTGCTCACTGTGAGTTTGCCAGAGTCGCCCTGGCTGCAGCCCAAACGAACACAAATACGACGGGAAACCCTGCAACAAGGCAGCAAGGGGAGAGGGGAGGACGAGGTGGGATCGGTGGAGTTGGTCATAGGGGAAGGTGGAACAGAGCAAGGTTAGAGGGCTTGGCGCACGGCAATAGACAGCAAACACGCCGGGGCGTTGCGTTTACCTGGCAGTTGGTCGCAGTTACATTGCTATTAGGGGCATAGCGATGTTCTCCCTCATGTTGCAATCAATTATTCAAGGTCGCGATTCAATTTAAATTTTACGTATTTTTTGTTTACTGTAGCAGAATCTAGTAGCCGCAGGGATTAACATTAACTCGTTACATACAACATTCGCAAGTTGAAACATGTAGATTGTTACGTGTGATACGCTGCATGGATTGTAAGAATAAGAATCAACGGATTAATGTATTGTTCAACCACTGCTAAGATAGATAGATTTTATTTATTTCAGCAGGAATGGCTAAAAAAGCAAGTCGGCTCTATTTCATGGGCGTCCTGCGATGGTAAAGACATTGTCGGATTTTTCAAATTCCAATGGCAGGAGCCAATCTATCGATACAACAGTCGACGTTTACTTCCCATAATACGGTGCTCATTCTATTGAACTTCTAAAAATAATGGGTCAACGTGACCCCTAACTTGGATGTGAACTTGAAATCAGATTTTGAGGCCCAAACGCTCATCCAAAAGTGCCACTGAGCTGGAAAATGAGTTCCTGACTTTGAAATAAAATTTTCGGTTGACGTAAATCGTTGGACCCATATGACTTGCAAGCATTTTTTTCATTACTGGTATTAAAGCATATTTAACTCAACAGATTATGCTGCTGCGTTGGAGCATTACCCCAGCCGATGAGAGCAAATGTCCACAGGCGTCCAGATGCAGAGAAGGTGAGGAAGATGAGGCTGTAAAGGTAAAGCCCTTCAACCAGCACCCAGAAGTAGCTGGTGGCCAGGCAGTAGAGGAACAGAGTCACCACCACCCTGCAGCCTGCCTGTTGGCAGTAAACCACACAGAAGGCTACGTTTAGCTTCATAAAATGTGTGGGCAAGCGCTGTTAGCGAGCAGCTATTGTAGGGCTAGCACATGAGAGTATATGGTATGATCAACACTGGGCATGAAACATTGAAGAAGCTCATCCAATAATATTAATATATACCAGATACAAGGGGAGGCTAATTGATGCGTGAGAGGGCATACCTGTCACACCCCAAGGTGAACAGGACATGGCTATGACTCCTGGCAATCCAGCATTACTCAAGCCTGCCCACCACAAAGGTCCTTAATAATCATGAGCAGAGGGTCGAGGACTCTGAACGCAGGAGGAATAACACATATCCCGGACCTCTTAATGTATATTGGGCATTGATCAGGTAAATAAAGCAGAGATATAGATCCTGTTGAAATCCCCCACACCTCTGCTATGGCAGATGGATGGGAATAGGGCGTTTGTACAGGATGTCCTTGACCTGAAGCCAAATTGGGCCTCTGCAAGGTTATCCGCAGAGTCCCTGACAAGGCAACGTGGAATGATCATTGCAAGTACCTTTCATGGCACACTGAGGAAGGAGATATGGTTATTACAAACAATGCGGCCCCCCTAGACCAGGACAATTATTCCAATCCTGTGGTCCAGGCAGGCGTAATGATATAATTTAAGGAAGCCTGTTCACGAGGGTCAGAGTTTGAATCTCCAGGTAATAGGAGTGGTGCTGAAAGTTACCTTTAAATATGAAACTCCAGAGTGATTTGTGATTGTGGGGGTGCTGATGCAGCTTCAATCTCCTTAGAAAATGGGCGACCATCACTTATCTGTGCAGGACTGCATGGCTTTACTAGCCTACAAACTAAATGATAATTATTTAGCCAAAATAATTGTAATGTTACATATTTGAAAAACAAATATCCATGCGTTTATTCATGATTTTAATTGTGGCTAAGCTCAGATGTGTCAATGTAGCTCTAAACAACGCTTAATAATGCAATTTTCTTGAAGTAGTAACTTTTATTTTTTAGATTAATTGTAAATGCAGCGAACACAAGAAATTGATGCATTACTACACATATGGAAGTCACCAATAAAAATGAGTAAATCGGACATTGACACTTAATCAATTGCTAATTTGCTCATGATAATGACATGAACTTTGAAGCGATAAGCACAAATACACAAACACCCACACATCCCAGCACGTCCATCTAAACTGATTCACACAGGAGACAAGCCTTGCCAACAACCAATCACTCGCAAGAAAAAAAATAACAGGATTGAGGGATTAAGTCTAATTTCATGGGCTCAGTTTACAAACAGATGATAGGCATTCGTGACTGCAGGGATTCATCTTCTTGCGTTGTGGCCGAAACGTCGTGAGAATTGTATTTTATGATGTTTTATTTTTATTATTTTATTATTTCCCTTCTACGTGACTTTACCGAAAGAGCCAAGAAGAAGATGATAGGAAATGTTATTTTCTCACTTTTTTGTCCTGCATTCTACCTGGGCCCAACAGCCCTCAAATAACAACAGCAGCGGCAATGGCAGCATTCTCTATTTCAAATAAACAATCTCAATGAGTTTCAAGACTCTTTTCATGAGACGCCTGCTTGGGATCTCTGGCGACATCTTAAGTGAGAGTTGTGTGCATTTGGGAGGAAAGCATAGCGTTCCGAAAACAAAAATACCCCAACGTAGTCTGCACATGCAAGTCAACTGACTGTTGTACATATCTCCTACATCCACCTCATATCCCTGTAGGACGAATGTCTCATTCGTGTAATGACACTTTCTCAATGTGATCCAACGGCCTCACCTTTGAGCCATATATTCTAGGTTTGTTTTACCACTTATAGCCAGCATGCTCCCAGATGATCTATTCGTCATTAATTGCATTTGGCAGTTGGAGATAAAACATCACCTTTGTACTTCCCTTTGGACGCTCAATCTAGTAATAATCATATAAATGTCTCAGTTGTCAGCCCGCCCTGTCAATAATAGGGAGTTACAGGACATTTGGGGGCTCTAAAATATAATCAATGATTGACTCTGATGACCCTTGTCGGAATAACTTTGCCAAATGTGTTTCTTCTTCAAAGACCGCATGAAGAGACTGCAGGACGGCATTTGGCTAGGGTGTAGTTTTCACCGAGCCTCTGCTGTTATTCTCACAGCTGTCCAGTGGTTTTTGCGTGTCGAATAATGAATCGCGCAGGGTCCTCTGCTGTAATGTAGGCACTGACTCGCCTGAACGCGCTGATTAAAGCAGCGACTTGTGCGCTGCCATTGCCGAAAAGCCACGTTAAAACAAACTACTGCCACCTCATCACTAACATGATCATTGAAGACTATTTAAAATGACCTGTGTAACCCATCTTTAACTAGTTTACACTGATTAAGAGTTTTAATTTCACAGCCGTGTGCAAAATTGCGTGGAAATTAACAGTGCACGCTGCCATACCTACCATACGTTGGATAATAAAGAGCCAGAAAGCTCATGTAAGAGCAGGCACTCGTGTAATGTCAGAGCCCAAAAGCCAAATAAATTTTTTTTTGTTTAGTATTTATACGGAAGGTCTACATGGAATGCATGTAAGACGACAACCACTGAGGAGCAGGAGTCATACATTGCGGTGTTGTGCAGAAGCTGGATGTATTGTTGCATGAGAGGAGTGTGAGAGATAGTGGCCAGCTTGGGGAGGCCTTCGTGCAGGAGTGGATTGACCATGGATGATGAAAATACAGTAAAATGCCAATATAGCAACCAATGTCCCGTTTAACTCAAATATGTCTAAAATATATGTAACAATTCTAAGTTACACGATTAGATAAAATACAGTTGAATGTGCTAACCACCAGAGGTGTGGACTCGAGTCATGTGACTTGGACTCGAGTCAGACTCGAGTCATGAATTTGATGACTTGCGACTCGACTTGGACTTGCATAACAATGACTTTGTCCCACCTATGAGATGTGGACTCGAGTCATGTGACTTGGACTCGAGTCAGACTCGAGTCATGAATTTGATGACTTGCGACTCGACTTGGACTTGCATAACAATGACTTTGTCCCACCTCTGCTAACCACAATTGTTTACTAAAGCAAGTGTAAAGCCAGGGCCCCGTATGTTACCAGTACCCAATCTCCGTGGATGTTATAGCAGGGAGAGAATGTTCCGACTCGGAGAATCCTGTCGCTAACTTAGCCCACATGCTAATCGGTCTCTGCCCAGTGGTTCTCTTGGGCAGGGAGGGAAATATTTTGCTCATCCCGGCTTCTCTCGATCCCACTCGTTATAATCACTGCTACCCTAGAGCCAGTCCCCCATGTTTTCCCTTCTGTCCGGCCAGTGAACTCCCGTGCAAAAACGTACAAATATGTACGGCGCTTCAGCGGGAGGTGATGGTCCTGGGGTGGAGAGCCTCAGTTCATTGTCGGAGTAGAGAACACCATCCTTGACGAAGATGCTCGCGGCCCGCAGCATGAACGACACAAACAGGTGCATGTGGATGTAGTTGCGCGTGCAGTGAAGCCTCCTGCAAGCCAAACATCGGCGTAAACATTAAAAAAAAATAGGAGCCTGCTATTCATTCACATTGGCTTGTGAGCCATTCATCCTGGCAGGCCACGCGCTCTCTGTCTTGGCAGAGATGAAGGTAAAAGATGAAACGCATCGACAAAGTGCCCCGTGAAAGCTTAAAGGACTCTTTGCCAGTTTGTGATTGTTCACAGCTTTTATCCTTGTTCAGAAAACAAACATGGGGTGCAAGTTGTCTCATGCGTGATGCCCATATGTAATAATCACAATAATGCCATTTGATGACCCAGGAAAGCTTTGTTGAGTCTCAAGCAAGACTTTATATAGGGTCCTGCATTACGATGTTTGGCTAATGTCATTAATAAGTGTTTGACGTGTGAGAGGCGTATCAGAATATGTATTTATCCTGGCCGAATTCGATGAGCGATGAAGCTCTTTTACACGCTTTTATTTAACTCACTCTGTTGTATCCTCAACTCTGTCTGTTGTCGTATACTCACATCTTGTAACTCAATTTTAACCCACTTCCCAATGTCGTATCGACTGCAAACTTGGTATACGTATGTCATACTGATGACAAAACTATATTCTTTTAATAAAAAAACAACATTTTTTTTAAAGCAATCTTTTTTAAATGTTATGTTTCGGCTTGGGTCTAATTGTCCACGCTCAACTAACGTTGGCTGTAAATCACCACAGTTCCTTACGTTATGGCAAGCTTAGGGTCCACTTCCTGGAGTCGTGGAGTTCTGCCATTACTCGTACGGTACATTTCATTAAAGCGTGTTTTAAAAAAAGTATATTTTAATATTACTTGTTTTGGTAGATGTCCAGTAGGGGCGGGTCAGAACGTTGCAATAACAAACAATGCTAAAACACGATTGGAGTGTAAAGTATAGGAAGGGTAAACAAATCACTTAAAAATATTTACAAATAAAACTAAACACATTTTTTCGTCTTACCAGGTAATGCCTACTGATATATTAACGTATTTTTCACAAGCGACGTCGCTGAAAATGATAGCTCAACAAAAGTGTTTAAAGAGCACCCAGGCGTATGAGGGGACGACACTCAGAATTGTCATATCATTGGCCGCGTCAGAGCCCAATGAGTAAATGTGCCTTACTTTGGAGCAAGGAGGCTTCCCACTGACTCTTAATAATGCTGCGAATTTCCCTTCGGTTGCACTGAAACAGCAATGGAACTTCCACATTCTTACGAAGTGATCTGTTCTCTCCCACTATTCATTCCCCCCTCCAAAGTGACCAAATTGAAACCCGAAGTAATGATGACCTGAGTCTACCCCGACCTAGATATGAACTGGCAACTTTATGATTGCGAGATGAACACTCTAACCACAGTGCTGCTTGGCCATATCCCGCAAGGAAAATGGGACAGAATTACCCGACAATTACCAAGCTGCCCATTTCCTCTTGAGCTCTGCTGGATACGAGATCATGTGTGGTTAAGGTCGGAGTTAACCTCTCGCTCCAGGGGATATTTACTACGAGGACACGCTTGGCACATGAGTGGTGGTGATAATCATGACAATGACAATAGTGATAATGCATGAAGGTGATGGTGCTTTCAATAAAGCAGCGAGTGCAATGTGTTTCTTTTTGCTTCCATGGCAATTACCTGAACATCGTGAGGATGCATAGAGCAATAGCCAAAGACGCCAGCGACACTGAGTACCCGATCGTGTAAAGAATGGAGAGGCGATGTATGGATTCCTGCACGTGAACACCGTACACCAGTGTCAGATCAAAGAGCATCATACAACAATTAAAAACACAAGCGTTTATATGTTCTAAAATTTTGCCAAAAAAACTCTACAACTTTATCAAATCAAACCGTATATGTTCAAATAAAGGTTGGCACAGCTCATCTCCGTTTGGTGGCTTGTCAATTGGAGACATTCTACATTATTCTAAATTCTCAACACTAAAATAATACTTGCAATTATACTGAGAACTGCTTAATGCCATTATGTGCTTAAATGTGTACCATTTATTCCTGTTAATTAGGTATTGCCTTTCTATGGAATAAAACAATTGCAGCCTTTGGAACACATTAGACCCACTCGTACACAGCACTGAATTTGATTTAACATTTGTGCTAATCTAACTTAAAATTGCCTCTGCACCTATCCTTACAGATACAATTACTCGATTGTGCCTGTAAGCAATGCTTTTTAATTGGTGACAGAGCTGGAATATTAGAAGCATGTGTTTCATCCAGTGTTAAATAGCTAAATGCAATTTTCATTTTGGTCATATCATTGCTCTTAATTGTTTTAAATTTTGCTATTGGGTAAGAGGTAATATGAGAACATCAACATCAAATTGCTTTAAGGTTCAGTGGAGTATGAGGGTTAATTGGATTATATCTGTTCATATTGGCAATTCATTGTGAGTGTATAAATTCTCAGCTGCAAAAAAATACTTATATAAAACAAAGCCATGGTATTTCTGAATTTCTGAATTAACGTTAAACTACGTAGAACCCACACGTCGACTTGAATTGGGCAGGTTAATCAGGCGAGACGTTTAGCCATACGAGAAATTGTACCACCGTGATGTAAGTTTAGCTGGGCAACTTATGAATCTCTCTGTTCTTACTTGAACAGGGCATTTTTAAAAATTAAGTCTGAAATATAGACCCAGCTGGATCCTGGTCACAGCTTAGGCCAAATGTTGCTCATTCAATCAGTCAATTACTTTATTTAAAGGTATATGACATCCCATAAAGATGAAATACAGGGCTTCCATCTATTAAACAAAAATATTATTATACAGAAGTTTGAAATGGATGGATAAAACTACGCACACACAAACACTCGGTAATGTGAATATTTCATCGTACGAGTCTCATTATTCTATGTCCGCCATGGTGTTAGCATTTCATGTCGCATCGATATTTAAGAGAGTCCCTGGTGTTCACCAGCTTTTCAGCTGCGACTGTTTAATATTATTCTATTATGTCGCTGTTGTAGATCACTCAAGAGTTTTGGTTTAATACAACTTAAGCGCACAATTCAAACATTTCAAAAATGCTGTTCACAATACGGTCTCAGTCGAATTCGTTATTTACGGAATGTACTTATATGGGCACCCTGTTTTTCTTTTGCATGGGAGACTTTGGTTAAAGAGTAGAGGAATAAACATCCTTAATACAAAATGAACAATCTCGATTTGAAGTTTTCGTGACTGCAGAGATCCATACTCTTTGGTTCTTTCGGTAAAGTCACGTAGGTATAAAATAAATTAAATCACGACGTTTCGGGCGCAACACAAGCGTCCGTCATTAGGTGGGACAACCACAGCAAGAAACAATTGCTGAAGTGGGCAAAAGGGCTGCGTGTAACAAGAGGCTATATAGATGAGAGAGGGGGGAAGAGCCAGGGAGGAGAGATCTCTCCTCGCTTGTGTTGCGCCCGAAACGTCGTGATTTAATTTATTTTATACCTACGTGACTTTACCGAAAGAACCAAAGAGTACAAAATGAACAACATTACATGCACAGTCCAAAATTAGATACGTAAATTAATTATTCAAGTGTGTGGGAAACTGGAGTTGTGCATTAACATTTGATTTCCCTTGAGGAGTCTGGACACCCACATAAATGAGGTGAACGTATCTCGAGGGACCTATTATGTATAAATGTTTTGGCACAATAATGTGAATTAGCAAGTTGTATAAATAATGAATGCTCATGGCGATGTATAATTAGAAACATGTCAAAGTAAATGTAACTTAAAATGAGTTGTCAAATTTAAAGTGATCATTTTTAGAGTTTTGGACATTTTTTATTTATGGGTGTGAATTACGTGAGTAACAATTTAAATCCCTTCACGATTCAATGATTTGGCAGACTTTGGGTTCACGAATTGATTCAAGAACTGATTCTTTTTCTTTAACTCAGTGGTGAATGTAGCATCTCTGATGGCTGCAGGTGTCACATGGACGCATGACAGAATCAATCCTTACATGCACAATTCTGTATCGTGAGTATAAGAATCGATTTTAATCGATAAATTACTGCACGAATCAACTATTATATATATTGTTTCCAATACATTTAAAAACTCACTTACATTAATTCACATAATTCTACGTGCAGGCCTTCACACCCAATATGATCCATACTTAGTTTATATAATACTCAGTTCCATGATTGACCTCCGATTAACATGGTTGGCTACGTACGGACCGAAAGAAGTTTAATATACATGCATATATATATGTAAATGTTTAACTATCACCCTCCACCACCCGACAAAGCCAATCAAATCAAGCTGTCACATGGGCAAATGTGCCAATTAATTAGTTTTTTACCTATTCTGCTCTATCAGTACATGAAGATGACCTTTCAAGATCAATATGGCGTTCTGTTATTGCTACACTGTTTTGAATGGGGAAGTAAATTACTGCTCTCAGAAAACTAATTTCCCGCAGTAATTAATGTGTGTATGTCATCAATAAACAAGTTAAGACTCCATTGAGCCATCATTGAGCCATCCTGTCGTAAAATCAAAAGTTCGAATTCCTATAATGGTGCACGTTCACCCGATTTTTTTGGAGACAATGTGCTGACATCTCCTCTATCAACAATGCAATAAAATGCCGAAATAAAGTCTTTCAGCCATTTCATCAAGAGTGAACGTGGCCCAAAGTGTATTTACGCTTTAAGAGTGCATTGGGCGAGTGCACATCTCCATTGACAGCCCCTGGGGGGGGGGAACCTCTCCGCATGATGACCACTGTTTACCCCTAATAAAGTGGTACTCAATTAATTGACCCGGAAAGGATAATGGACATGGCTCCAATAGGGATTTTAACTCACAATCTTCTGGCTGAGGTCAATCATGGAACTGATTATTACAGTATCATTAAGCAGCAGGAATGCCTTCACACGTGAGGGTGAAACACACATTGGCTTATTTCAGTGAATGACCCGTCTTTGTTACAAGGTCTTCAATATCCAGTCTCTAGCAGGCGGTACACTTTTTAAATTACACCTCACTGGATTGCTTGCGGAAATGGAACTGTCGAACCTGTGTGAAATGGCTCATTGGTTCGCCCAAGCTGACTGCTACGCTACACGCATTTATGACCGCCCACTGTCCCCTCGCTCGATGAGTGGTTATTTATTGTGTGGTTGTCACAGCCGGTCTGAAGATAGCTGACCCAACTCAATCACCCGATGGTCAATGCCCAGCCGTGCATTGCAGAGGGTAAATGAGATGGCAGGCTAGATAGACGTTATTTCCTTCTCCGGAAGACTTGTGCGCGCCTACGTTCTCATGCTGGAAGATTGGTTGCCGGTTCGTCATCAATATGTTGATTTAACCATGTGGCAAGATAAATAACTATTGTGCCTGAATATGGGAAATGAAGCTACTAGAGATACGATCAAAGTCAAATATTGAGACAAAGTATTGCCCGGTGTAGGTTGGTGCAATCTTCGTCTCGTTTATTTAGAAAAAAACATTCACAGCCATTTCATTGCTGTATGAAGTCCTTGCCATTCTACGTCAGTCGTCGTATCACGATCAGTATCACCATCGCGCAACAGCCATGCTCTATCCACTGCTGGATAAAGGCCTCCTGCATATGAGATGATCCTCGTCACCCCCCCTTCATGGTGGTCAAGCTCTCGGGCATGTTTTCCCTCCTTTGGCAGCCACACTATTGTCATTCTCGACCATTGGTCATCAATATGTCTTTGCTTAGGCCCACTTGCTTTGCTTATCAATCAACGTCTCTCGAATTGTTTGTTTGCTTTGTGAGCCATGCGTGGTTATTTACGTATTTCAGTGACATTTTAAGGAAGCGCCTTTGAATTAATTTCCCACAACACAGACATTATCTATATCAACAAAAGCGGAAACGTGCATAGAGATAGTAGCTATCCGTCATACGAACAGTACACCGATCCCATAACACTGTCATGAAACAACAACGATGAGTATTTTTTGTTCGCTTTGCCCTGGTGGTACAGACACAATTAATTCTTAACAACGTGTGCCATGCCGACATTTTGTTGTGAATTGTAATGTGCGATTGCTGAGTAAATTGTGGTGTGGATTCTTTCACCTTTTCCTTGGCTTGTACATGTGGATTGAGAAACTCGGTGCATTCGGAGTAATTTGCCCACAACCGGTTTGCTGTTGACATTTTCCAGGTCCCATTACTCTCACATTTCCTATAAGCGTGACCTGCAGCATAAAAGACACTTTTGTACAGTCGCTTAGCTTTTGATAATTAATTAAGTGTTGAACAAAATAAATTGACAGATCTAATGTTCCTTGAAAATCGAGAGAGTGGGAGGCAGACCCTTTGCTTGTAAACAGAATCAATCTATGTGCCACTGTCTCCTTGCCACTTAATCTACGTGACACTCAGTCCACCTAAATGGATTTTCGTAAGTGACTGGGGAGAAGATGTTTCGCTGGTATTTTACACAAACTCATAATGACAATGTTATTGTTTTAGAGTCAGGGGCGGTTTCTTCATTAGGGCGATTGGGCGACGCACCACCAATGTCATTCAACCACGCGAGCCGTCACTGTGCCTCTGGATATAGTCCAATCAGCGTCATGTCACGTTCTGTGGAGTACCGCCTCTTTTTGGGCGATTTCACTCCGGCTGAGAATCGCCCCGAGTGGTCCCATAGACTTACATTTAAAGATGTTTTTTTTCGAACGGGGGGCGCTGCAATGCATTCTCTATGGCTTCCGGGAGGGCTCGCACTAACGTGCTTACGTCATCATACGTAAGCACGTTTCATCCAACAATATTATTTGTCGCCACCTAGTGGAATCTTTAATAAAGAAACTTGAGTGGATTGTATTAATAGTGAGTATAGAAACAAACAAGATGTATTGTAAGAGTCACTTTATTTTTCATTAATATTAAAGAAGTGAAGTTGCCTTTACATGCTTAAGCTGTTAATTTATCCTTTGCATGGGTGGACCTTATCCTTATAAATCATCCAGACATTTGCCCCCCCTGAGAGATTTTGCAGGAGCCGCCACTGTTTAGATTACATGTGGAGACTCAGAATGGAGTCCTGCGTATAACGTGCTCTTACCGGTGCTGTAACAATTTTGGAACGAATGGCCATGCTCGCATTGCATTACATACCAGATACTGTAATTTTCACATTCGGTGTAGGTAATGTAAAGGTACGTTTCCTGCGTAGTATTTACCCGTATGAATGTAATTTTTCAAAAGGACCCAAAATTTGTGGAGTGCGTGTTTTATTTCCGGAGCATCGTTTATTCTGGTATACAGTACTATGTTAATCTCTGACATCAATAAAGAGTTTATATCATTTGCTGGGGACTGCTAATAGAGATGAGCACCTCCCAATGCTCGTTGGAGTGTGGAGACACATTTACTTTGACCTGGTAATAAAATAGTAATAATGGGACAGTGTCTTAAAAGTTAATAGTGGCCTATGTCAGATAACTGACCCAGCAATTTCCAACCTGTACTTTCCAATCCATTGTTATCAAGCAAAATTGGCACGAAAATGTCTCTCGCGTATAACAACGCACTAACTTCATCTTCCAATATCGCATAAAATCGCTGCCCGTAGGAAAAAAAACCTACACTAAAACTGCAATTTGCACTCGATAGGATTTACCTCTCTCAGGATAGACAATTGTGATTGAGTCGAAACTCAATTAAAATGTTGAAATGTGTGAGGCCTCCGGGCTAGCCAGATATTGGCTGAGTTTTCGTTATGTTCTTTAATATTTTTTTTCCTGGGCTATTTCTGAACTTGATATGCGTGTTCTGCTGCTGGTGGTGATTATAAATACTAGGAATAAATAAATTTGTGCTTAATACATTTTCGTATAATGAAATGAATGAATAAAAAAGGAAAGTAAGGTTTTGATTCATTACTTGAAGTATGAAAGTCAGCTTCAATGATACTAAATTAGCACACATTTAGCGCCCTGCAAAAGTATATCATTATTATATAGATAATCAATCATTATTGTTGACATCTGGTTCTCCAGTGTGCAATTAACATATCATTACAAGTGGGATAAACAACTTTCAATAAAATAAATACATTTGTCACAAATGATTAATGTGTGCAATATTTTCATTCCATTAAACAACCATTTCATGTTGGGCTTTACCAGTCTTTTAGCTTAGAATGCATTTTTAAGAATTCCGAACGATATTTTACAATCTATAAGGTAAATGTAAATTATACCCTTCGGTGTCGCATATATGAAACACCACTCCCACGCTTAAGGCCGAATACACATTCCTGGGATGTTGCTGTGGTGTAATGGTGATCACAATGGACTTTCAATCCAGAGGACACTGGTTCTATGTGACCTCCCGGCAGGGGAAGTTGACACATTTCGGTATGTTTCTTACATTCAGCCCCACCTCTTTCCACTCGGCAGTATAAATAGGTAGGCCACAGTGAGTCGTTCGGCAGATCACATGTTGTGGGTAAAGTGTGGTTACTCCTACCTATTCCAGGATGACTGGCCAGCGTGGAAGAGTAGGCCAAATACTATCTAGAGGGGCTCTCTAGAGCTCCATCGAGTGGCGGCCCTTGCGCCAGCAGTGACGTGAACAAAACATTGCAGGATTGCTCCTTTCACTTTTACACATTGCTATAAAATGGCAACGTTGCACTGACCTCACATGGTTCCAAGTTATACGAACTCACCGTGTGCGTTAAAGTCGTAGATGTAGGAAGGGCATTTCTCACGCACCATTGAGCCTGGCAGCCCCCACGACCAGCAGATCAAGCCATCCCACTCAGCAGTGCAGCGAGTGTCTGTGGCACATATAAATGCTGAGTTCCTGCTCATAACAATGATGGGAAGGCAATGAGGGAGTTATCAGTATAAGATAGATAGAAAAAGCAAACCCCTTAGGAGCAAGTCCAGGTGTGCTTATATTTAAAGTTTTCCTTTTCCTCCTCCCCGCCAACCAGTGTAATGTAAGGATGCATTTCTCTTAACCTAACTGTGCTTGTAGAAGACGTTCTTATATCCAGTCTCTGCTGTTTTCGAAAATATATAAATACAAGTTCATCTCTGCCATAAAAAATAAATGTAAAACATAATAAAACAATTCTTTTTTTAATTGAGAAATTCTGGAGAAACCCGATACTCACCAGACCTGGCTCTCAGGAACGTTTACATATTTGCAAGTTAAATAATCGATTTGTTGAGAAAGAAATGTCCTAATGATAACGAAGTTAGGTGTGCTGTGAATGGATGGTTCGAGGTATGAGACAAATAACTCTTCTTGGCACAAATTAAGTCTTGAAACATTGGCGGGCCAAGGGTATTACACTTTATTTGGAGAATGTATGTGTTTAATCATTAGCTCTATGATGTGTTTTTGCGGTTGTATCAAGTGTTATTTCTGCAGCTCTCTAGCGTGTGGTGCAAAACGTTAGATATTATGCCAATCAATGCACAGCACAATCCAAAAACACATTGAATGGCCGTACCACAACATTTAAAGAGTAGTGAGTTTCATGATCGTTATTCGTAACTTGTTTTTGTTAGGCCACAGTGTTTTCAGTGCCTTGTGTCCATGTAATCATCACAATGTCCTCTATTGTTGTTTGGTTTTCCGATAATTTAGACATTTCTATTTACGTAATTATTCTACCACATGTATCTGAATTAGCATCAAATCAACAAATGTAATATACATAATTATAGAAATAATAGTACGAACCGTCCCCGACTTACGAACGGGTTCTGTTCCATTGTCACCGTTGCATTGGTTACATTGCCAGGTTGTGTGAGAAACTTTCCAGATTTTGTTATCAATTCTTTTTTCGGACGGATGCTCTCAACGTCATTACAAAATGCAACTAATGGGACGTTTTGATAAAGTGTGGCCCAAAGATTCACTTATAATCGTTTAAAAAACACGCACCTATTGTAACAATAGCTGTCTGCTGCTACGAAGTGACGATAATTTCCCCAGTGCATGTGTAGTGACGTGGAATGAGTCACTGGAGAGCGTGACGCTGGGAGATTGGGAGAAAAATAGATTTAGGGGTAACAGCCCGTTCTACCAGTTGCACCTGTGGGCAAGGCACAGAGCCATCTCGGGGATCCAGAGGGGTGTCGAGCCGAGGGTGGAGCCTGGCCACACTGTTCAGGATATAAGGCGAGCTCCGACTCACAGTCGTGGCTGCTGCGATCTGGAGTGGAACTCGTTGTGCCGTTGTCGTTGTGATCTTCACCCTCTTCAAGCTGTGGGTCTGGCAGCATGTTGGCTGTCCTGACCCAGTGTGTGGCTATCCCCTAAGGCTATGAAGGCCGGAATAAAAGAGAGAGTACCTCCTGCTCGTGTCTGTGAATTAGCACACTATATTTGGTGTCAGGAGTGTTAACAACATTTTTTTCATTTCTATTGTAGGGTTTTTAGGAAAAAAAATGTCCTTTCGAATCCTTAAGGGGGAAATAGGCTATGGCGGAATCCACGAAGAGGATGGTTCTCATCAGAACCTCCTCGGGCGAAGATGACGACAGCGAGGAGGGTTCTTGGGCAGCCCCAGCAGTCGAGACCCCGGCGGGGGGGTCCCGGAGTGGCGGTCCCGGCAGGGCAGCGGGTGAAGGACGACGATCCTGAGCCGTCACCGGTTGGAGAAGGGCTGTGGGCACTCAGCGCGCACATCGTGGAGTTGCTCTCCACGGTGACGGCACTGGTGGGGCAGCTGGGCAAGGAAGGGCCGGTGGAGGACGCTGCGAATTGAGGGCAGCGAATGGGTGACTCCGCCGTCACTGCCGACCAAGGGTGGGTATCGAGTCCCGCCGAAAGTAACCTGCCGTGGACGGCTCATTTGGGGGTGCCTTCCCAGTGGCTGCCGTTTCTCAAGTGATTTTCGGCTGCGGGGAATGATTGGGCGGCCTTCCGGTGGTGGTTCGCTGCCACTTGTGGGCTCACGGGGTGGTCCGATGCAGAGGCACTACATATTCTTCCCACCACGCAGGATGACGCAGCCTTGGCGGTGCTCATTTCCATTCCCGAGGTGGACAGAACGACGCTGCATCAGGCGTATGGCCAGTTGGCGGCAATTTTTGACCCGCCGTCCAACGCGCAGTGGAAATTCGTGATGCGGAGTCGGGGGCAGACTGAGATGCCCCTTGCCTGCTGCAGCGCACTACTGTCACTGGCCCAGGATGCGTATCCAAGGATAGAGCGGGCAGGACTGGATTCTCTGGTGCTAGAGAAACTTTTGACGCTGACTCAGGAAATGAACGTTTTTTTGCCGGCAACAGAGGAGGATGACCTGTCCTCGATTCATGTCGCCCGATGCATCCAGGCCCACTGTAACCTGCGACGATGTGGCGGGGTGGCGTCCGGGGCTGGATTTCCAGGAGAAGAGGGCGACCAGAAGCACCGGGAGTCTCCCTGGGTCTGCGCGTTGGGTGGTTGGAGCCCACGGGGGAGAGTCGGAGCGGGACGACGACGGGACCAGCGGGGGGGACCTTGCCTCCGCCATGACGGAGCCCCGTTACCTGCTTCAGGTGTGGCCTGACGGGCCACATCTCCAGGATTTGGGGCAGTTTTTCCCGGCTTCGCCGTCCTCCGCCCTGCCGGCCTCCACTCCTCTGGGTCCAAAGACAGGTCGCGATGCGTCACACACCCTTCCGACACAGCCACCTCATGCATTCCCATTGCAGTCAGTGTCGGGTGCACATGCCATTACCCCTCATAGGGATACGGGGTACAAAGGTGGTGCTTCGGTGCGTGATGGTTGGCCGTGGGGATTCGGGCAATGGACCGCACTGGCACACCGTGTCATGGCAGTGGGATCATCCACAGTATGTGGATTTGTGCAGGGTGTTGAGGTGCAGATGGTCATAGATACGGGGGCATCCGCCACCATGGTTTTTGAGTTAATTTTTAGGACTCTGCCGTCGACGGAGAGTTGCCTTAGTCCGGTCGATAATCCGTGTGTTGCCGCTAATGGCATTGTGGGCCAAATTAAGGCATCAATACGGATTGGCGATATTGAAAGGACGGGCCCGGTGTTGGTTTCACGTTCATTGGCGTTGCCTTGTTTATTGGGGATGGATTTTTTGAAGAGAATGCCCCTCCAAATTTAATTTGACCAGGGTTGTGTGGAGTTACCGTCGGGGCATCGGTTGAGGTTTTTGGAGTCCCCAACTGGGTGGTGTATGGCTAACGCTGTGGTTCGGGCCCTGGTGTGTGAAACTGTTAGGGTTCCCCCGGGTGCACAGGTGATTGTACCCTTGAGGCTGCAGAAGCGGCTCGACCAGAAAATCATTGGGGGTGGGGTTATTTTAACCCCTTCCAATAAAGCAGTTCATGGGCTCACTTTGATAGGGGCTCAGACAATAGTGAGGGGGGATCAGGAGCCCTTCCTGCAAGTATTAAATGCTGGGCTGGATACCATGGTCATACAGGCTGGTACAGTGTTGGCCCACGCGACGGCTGCGTGTTGTGAGGATACGGATGATGTAATCACTCGGGTCGTGGCCGGGATTGAAGGGGAAGCGGTGTTGGATGACTCGTGGATGGATCCGTTGTGCATGGGTAATTCGGGTTTGTCGTGGGAGCAGAGGGGCGAGTTGCGGGCATTGCTTCGGGAATTCTCCGATGTATTTAATAAGGGTAAATTCAATGTGGGCTGCACGTCCCCGATGCGTCACCATATTGATACGGGTGGCGCCGCTCCCATTTGTCAGAACTCATTTCAATTTAGTCTGAAGGAAAAGGTCTACGCTTGTCAGGTGGTCAACGAGATGTTGGCCGCTGATATAATCTCCCCATCAACCAGTCCATGGGGTGCTCCCATTGTTCTGGTTAAAAAGGACATGAGTTTGCGATTTTGTGTGGACTTTCGGAAATTGAATAAGGTCTCCATGGCGGACGCGTATCCTCTCCCATGGATGGACGATTCGTTGGATGCTTTTTCTCCACCCTGGATCTATTGTCAGGGTTTTGGCAGTTGCCCCTGGATGAAAGTTCAAAACCGCGTTCCGGACTCCGCAAGGGCTGTTTCAATTTATGTGCTTCCGATGGGGCTTCACTCGGCTCCGGCTACGTTTCAGCGACTTATGGAGTTGGTACTATTGGGGCTCCAATGGGAGTCATGTCTGATCTATTTGGATGACGTAATTGTCTTTGGCCGCACGTTACAAGAACATCTGCAGTGGTTGCATGCGGTATTTGTTAAAATGCGGGCGGCTAATTTGAAATTCAAGCCACAGAAATGTTAGCTCTTGCAAAAATTGGTTCAATACCTGGGGAACATTGTTACCGAGTCCGGGATCGCCATGGTCCCTGACAAGACTGTGTGCGTAAGTGGCCGACCCCCACGTCGGTGGGTGAGGTCCGCAGTTTTGTGGGGTTCGTGTTGTATTACCGCCGCTTCATGCCCAGATTTGTGACAATCTCGATGCCGCTCCATGCTCTCACGGCTAAGGGCCAGAGGTTTCGGTGGGGGATGGAGGAAGCCGCATTTGTTACGCTGCGCGACGGCTTCATGAACGCACTCCCCCTTTGATACCCCGATTTCTCCTTGCCGTTTACATTGGATACGGACGCCAGTGATACCAGGATCGGCGCCGTGTTGTCACAGGTGGAGAGCGTGGTCGCTTATGGTAGCTGGGTGGTGTCCCCCGCAGAGCAGCGCTATTGTGTTACACTCCACAAGTTGTTGGCTATCGTGCACTTTGTACAACAGTACTGCCTGTACCTCCTATGGTAGGCAGTTTATGGTGCGCACAGATCACGCGGCTTTGCAATACGTGCTATGTGTTAATCAGCCGTCCGTGGGTTGGAAATATTGCAATATTATTAATTCGAAGTCACCTAAAGGAAAGGGTTACACCACTGCAACGTGGACACTATGTCACAGTTATCGCTGAAGAGCCAGTGTGCATGTTTGATGAGCGCCGGCCATTGTAAGCAGGTGAATGTGGGTGGGCTGGGTGCCGTGGTAGCATCGATGGATGCTCCGCCACCCGCACCGGGGGTGGCATGCGATAATACTATTGGTGTTGCGCATGAGGAATGGGGGCGCCTCCAAGCGGAGGATGCCTCCTAACTAAAGTTATGGCGCCGTGGTGATGCACCAAGCGATAGCATGGGTCTAGGGAGTATGTCCCCCGTGCTCCTCCGAGATGGGCTACTTATGCGCTGGAATAGGGAAGTACAGCGGTACTGTATCGTGGTGCCAACTGCTCTGCGGGGTAGAGTGGCGAGAGCTGCCCATGTGCGATTGCACCTAGGGGTGCAGAAAACATTGGCTACGTTGAAGCTGAACTTCTTTTGGCCCGGGTTGTATAGAATGTGCTCACCGGAAGCGCCCGCCGAGACTGACCCGACCACCGCTGCAGTCCATTGGGGTGTCCCGTGTAAACGAGCTCGTTGCCCTCAACATCTTCAGGCCATTTCCTACCACTCCGAGGGGAAATAAATTATTGCTGGTAGGGGTAGAGTACCTGTCACGGTGGCCAGTGGCATGGCGCCTACCGGATTAGTTGGCAGCGTTTATTACGGACGTATTCCTGCATGGTTATGTGACGTCTCCTTACGGACCAGGGTGGAATTTTTTCTTAAAAACTATTGCAAGAGGTATGTGATTTGTTGGGTATGAAGAAAATTCGAACCTCGCCCTACACATCCCCAGACTGACAGGATGGTAGAGCATTTACATAGGACACTTACGTCCATGTTGTGCCAACAAGTCAACGAGGCACAGTCCGATTGGGACCAACACGTTCCGGGAGTTCTTGCGGCCGATCGGATGGCCCCTCATGCCTCTACTGGATTCTCCCCATTTTTTTTTTTAATCTACAGAAGAGAATGCGACCCCCCCCCCCCCCCATGGAAGCCAAGTTAAATATTGAGCCAAGCAAAAAGAGAGTCGCTGTGCCGGGACTGATGAGCCTCGCCCTAAAGCGGTTGACGGAGGCACGGGAGGCGTCCCGGGGAAATTCGACAACTGGCAGGCTGCAAATGAGAAATTGGCTGGGCTTAAGGAATCGGGAAAACCGTGGGAACCTGGGGTGAGGGCATGGCTGCATTGCCCTCAGGTGCCCATGGGCACATCTCCTAAATTACATAGGCCATGGCAGGGCCCGGTGGAGGTAATTGAGGTTTGGAGGCCGCAGTGTGTATGTGCACCCATCACGACTGAAACCATATTTTCCACCTTATGAGGGAAATTCATCTCCACCATCTGATGGCCAGGTGTGTGATGTGTCTGACAGGGACGGACGTACGTTTACGGAGATTTCGCCTCTGCGAGACTCTGTTCTTCCATCCGCAGGATCCCAGGGCGTGACGCACATGGAAACGGCGGCGGTGCCGCCCACAGGCAGACCGGGGTAGACGGTACAACTGCCACCCGCTTCTTCCTCTTCTCCATCTTCGTCCTGGGGGGGACCACGCCATTGGGCCAGCTGCGAGTCACCCCCAGGGTCCCTGGGGGACCCGTGCCAGGTCCATACAAGGGACTGGCGAAAAGGACCCGTTCCAATATGGTTCGGTTCAGATGACCACCCCTACTCATCATTGGATTGCTGTTATTTTGGGGGCTGGATTGTTGCCATACATTGCGAAGTGTTGCATAGAGGTCAGCCGAGACGGCTGGGTTTTTTTCACGGGGGGGGGGGGGGGGGGGGGGTGTGATGTAGTGACATAGAATGAGTCACTGGAGCGTGTGCCGCTGGGAGATTGGTAGACAATAGAATTAGGGGTAACAGTTCATTCTACCAGTTGCACCTGTGGGCAAGGCACGGAGGTTATCTCGGGGATTTAGAGGGGTGCGGGGCCGCGGGCGGAGCCTGGCCACGCTGGGCAGGATATAAGGCGAGCTCCGACTCACAGTCGGGGTTGCTGCGATCTAGAGTGGAACTCGTCGTGCCGTCATCATTGTGATCTTCACCCTCTTCAAGTTGTGGGTCTGGCAGCATGTTGGCTGTCCCGACCCGGTGTGTGGTTATCCCCTAAGGTTATGAAGGCCGGAATAAAAGAGAGAGTACCTCCTACAAGTGTCTGTGAATTAGCACACTACACATGTACCAATCTAGCTACACTTTAATATCAGATGAGGTGGTGACGACTCGCTGGCAGAGGTCATGAGTCAAACCCAGAAGTTATGGGTTAACTGATTAGGGTGATTTACAGATACACTGTCTGTGTCCCCCATTCTTGCAATCCACATACATGTTCAGGATGTGTTCTGAATTTCAAATGAATCCGATACATATGAAACTTTGGCGTACATACAATATTTGGGAGATCAGAATTTTTTTCTAATTAATCTTAAGATATGATGTCGCCAGAAGTAAGGTAAATTCCTGTAAAAAGTGTGTTTATGTGTAACTTCTTAAATTATAAATATATATGTAAGGTTTACATTAAACTGTTAGTTTACCTAATGGAAAGTTCTGTTAAAATGCTTCATTAAATTCCTCATTTAAAATTGTTAAAACGATTATTTTTTGAGTAAACAATTAAATTTAGTACATTTTGTAAAAATGTGGAGAAAAAGTGATTCACCTGAAAATAGGCCAAAAAATATAAAAATACATGAAATCTGAGACTAATCCCAGATGCATGAAAACCGATGCACACTGACACAACATCATACCCGCTAAAGATGCATTTGTGGAGAGAATTGTTCTCTCGCAATGTTTCTTGGCCTCTGTCAGCATGAACATCTGCTCCTCTTTGGTGATGACATCGTCAGAATCGATCTTTCGGAAAGGGTACAAAAAATCGTGACGCAGCATTAAATTTGAAGCAGTGCATAGCACACACGTCGCAAATGTCTGAGACACTTCAGTTATAGGTCAACAGATAAATGACATCAGTAGGAAAATAAATCCCGTTGCTTCACATAATGAAAACAGGACTAATGAAAGTGCTTTAAAAATACCAAGCGGAATTCTTGATAGCACTCTGGTACGAATTACTCATTCAATGCATATTCGGAAACCACATTTTAACCCAAATAATTCAATTATCCTTGAATGCTACTCCTGAGCTAGTTACCTCATTCAAAATATGTTGATACTACAGTTACAGTATGACCAGTGACCCAAGGGTCAACTAACACAACTGTATATATTAACACTTAAGTTGTCCTATAGAGAAACTTACCACCACATTGGAAATGCGGAATCTCCAGCAATGGCTCAGGACCGGCATCAGACATGAGTGCGATCCAGTTCCAAAGAAAATATGATTCATTGTAGTGTGTTATTCGAAATTAGTTATTGTAATACACGCATTTCCGATTTACCTACATGCATTTCTGTCGGTCACGTTTGCTCAAATATATTTTGATAGTGATCTAAGATATGAGGGACCACAATGCACTTCCTTAGGAAACATTGATGGCTTTTGTGTAATACACAAAGCCTAAGTGCTTTTTACAAATGTTTGCGTGTTTTAAACCACTGTTTTACCTGCGTCCGAACTGAAACACTTGCAAATGGTGAAAACTCAATCGCCCTATTAAGTAAAAAAAAATGGGATGCCACAACAATTCCAAAGGATTTACATTGGCTTTCCATATCCAAGGGATGCGAATTTTAGATCCTCATGTTAACCTATACAGCCTTCAATAAAATGGATATATATCCAATTAACTTCATGTTTACAGTCTGGGAAGAGCCCTTAAATGAGCATACCGCTCTCCATGCAGCTTCCACGTGTTTAAGACTGACTGATAGTCAAAATATCTTTAGGTTGTGAACTTTATGTTGTGGCAGAGGTGATCCTGCAGGATAGCCTTTAAACACGCGTGCAACAAAAAATATCGTTTGGAATGTTAAGATTGGTTACGAGGAAATTAATGTGGGATTAAAAAATATGTTGCCAACAAACTTTGATGACGGAGACTTGTGTTGCCTCCGAAACGTCGTGATTTTTATTTTATTTTACTTTCATTTATTTTAATGTTTTACCTACGTGACTTTACCGAAAAAAACCTAAGAATATGACTATCCGTGTTTATTCTGCATATATCTTTCCGGTTAGTTACCTCAGCTAGTTGGGGTGACGACCGCGATTTTCCCTTGGCCCACACACAAGCAGATATGTCCATATCGCTAAATTAGTACAATCTTCCAATGCAAGCATCGCCCTAATGAACACAACTGCTCTGCTCATAGCACACCTGCACACATTACTTCTTGCTGAAGGAGTTTCAGGGCAAATTTACTCACTGTATATTTTTAGGGAACGCCGTCAGTTTAATTTGTAAGGGATTATTGGCACTAGGCATTAGTGCGGCGTACAATGTATAGTTATTCATCACAATCATTTATTATCTTACTATATATTATCTATGATATTCAAATTGAGCCTTGGGTGGGGTGCCTTGGCACTATAATTTCCCCCTTTTTTAAATCCTTTATATTAATTCTAGATTTGAAGCTTTCGTGACTGCAAGGAATCATATTCTCAGGATTTTCGGTAAAGTCACATAGGTAAAACATCAAAATTTATGAAAAAAAAAAAAAAAATCACGACGTTTCGGAGGCAACACAAGTCTCCGTCATCAGGTGGGACCGTCACAGCCGAATTAGCTGCATCAAGTGAGGCAATGATTCAAGATGTAATCCCTTATAAGCAAGTTGAAGGGGGGAGGAGAGGGGGGGGGAGCTCATCAGAATGTGGTAGCCAATGAATGGAACGTATCGGGAGGGAGGGGGGCGGGGCTCAAAGACAGCACGGGGTGTTAATACAACGCATCGGGAGGGGGAGCCAAAAAAATTGGACGACGGCTTGGACGCTGTTGCTGCTGCACACGCCAACACAATGGACAGAGAGGGGGAGGGGAGGTCTGATACACATGATAGACAAAATAACGAAAATGCCCATGTTTATACCAATGCTGGATGAACAATGAAGAGAGTACTGTTAAAAAACTGGGGATGTTAACACTCGGTAAAGTAAAGTAAAATAGTGCCTGTCAGATAAGATGGTCCAAAAAAGTGTAATTAAGTCTTTTTTGCGTGGTTGATAACATCTTTCCAATGATTACTAAGTTTGTACCCATCATCACGGTTGAAATTATGTCTGTGTTTGTATATTTGTATGGCTTCGTGTACAAACCTTTGATGGTAGCCGGGAGGTTTGCAGAGAACCTTGGTCTCGGAAAAGACAATTTCATGAGAGCCCACCGAGTTGTAGCAATGATCGGCAACGGCAGAAGAATCAGTTCTGCCGTGTTTCAGATCTGACTTGTGCTCGCGGACACGATCAGAAACATGACGTTTCGTTTCTCCAATGTAGCAATCACCACAAATGCAACTCAATTTGTAGACTCCTGAGAATATGATTCCTTTATATTAAGTTCGCATGCTTGCTTGCGTGCTTGCTTGCGTGTGTAGTAAGACCGAATTAGGTGCACACACACACGGCTTGGAGGCAACACTATTTATTAAACGGTAAGTAATATAACACTGTACATAAGGTGGTGACCACCTTCCTCAACTCACTAACACTCTGGAACACGACACAGACTGGACCAGGCAGGCAACGGCCTGCCTGGCCCAGGACGACGACTCGGGACTTGACGACCGATGATGTCTTCACTTTGGAGTACAGTACAACAGCCTCGCTCTGCGTTCACACCACGCTTATATCTGGTTTGGCGTGGCTGGCTCCGCCCGGCGTGGCTGGCTCTCTTCAGGCCACGCCTCCCTTCCCAGGACACGCCTCACTTCCCCCACCTCTGGGAAGGTCCGGATCCCTCCAGCACGTGACCCCCCAGGCACCCCCTTGGGGCCCCCATCCCTCGTACAGGCCGACACAGTAGTGACCATTCTATGTCACTACACGTGCTTGCTTGCTTACGACCGTGCAAATCTTTCGGTCGTTTTTTAACCCACTTCCCGTGATCCAATCGAGCTGACATTTTCCACACAGACTCGTTGTGACAGACAATTAATGTTCGTGAAAAAAAATTCCCAAAATTTTACACTTTTTAGGCAAAAAAATATTATTTTACATATATTCAAATAGAACTCATTCTTGGCTTTGGCTGAACGTCACAGTATAAGAGCCCAGAGCGTAACCCCTCCACAGGCCGTGGCGGAGTAGCGCAGTTGGTAGCGCCCTCGCTTCCCATGCCAAAGGTCGCGGGATTGATCCCCGCGTCCTCCACAGGCGAATATATTTTTAAATCCTTTATATTAAGTTCGCTGCCACGCATATAAAGGATTTATAGTGAAAAACTTTGTTTTTACGGGTTATACTTATCAACAAATTCACCACTGGTTTGCATGGAGTTGACAGGAGGCATTGTCTAATCATGCCGTTTGCTCGAAATTGGATGTTAAACACCCATTCACAAATATTTCAATATTTACTGTTGCAAAATGTAATCATTGACAGAATGAAAATAGTATTCATAGCTGACTTATTTTGCACTTAATATGGATGATTCGTATGTATGAATGTTCATGTGGATTAGCAATGCTGCACGATGTCCCTTTGGGTATGTTTTCAGACACCAATATCAGTGACTCACAGAATGTGTTGGGCAGTCTTCATGTTTTCACCATCACTTGCACCATTGATTATAAATATTAGCGGTTGTGTTAGTTGAAGTTAGGTGAACGCAGCTTGTAAAATTACTTCTAGGTAATTGTAATACTTATTACCGAGGATTTTTATGGATAACACGTATATGCTGACGAAACAAGCAATCAGAATTTTTATAATTAATATTTCAGTGCACCCAAACCGATTGTGGCAAAATTAACATCTTAATTTGAATCACAGCTTGTGAATGGAGAGTGACATGAACTGAAATTGTAACCCTAAAAACTGACATGAATTTTATATAGTGTGAACAGGGGCACAACCATAAATCAGAACCCACGTGACTATCATATTAAAAGGGATAATCGTAGAATGTAAACCGGAACTGCATGTCAGAAAAAGGGCATTGGCTCCCAGTGCACACACACACCACAAAGTGTATCAATGCCCTGCAAATTTGCAGGCACTGGAATAAGAGCCAGGAGCCCTCTACCGAAAGAGTAACACACTTAAATTTTGACTTAAAACTTTCGTGACTGCAGGAATTCATATTCTATGGTTCTTTCGGTAAAGTCACTTAAAAATAAATAATAAAAATAAAATAATAAAAATAAAGATAATAAAAATATCACGACGTTTCGATTGCAACATAAGTAGTCGTCATCAGGAACAGGGAGGTTAGCCTCTGAGGGCAAGCTGTTTATAAAGGTTTAGAGATGGGCGGGGCAGCTAATGTTAATGTAGGAGAAGGCTCGGACACTGGCATTAGGTCTACTCCAATCAAAAGCTGTTTATAAAGGTTTAAACATGGGTGGGGCAGCTAATGTTAATGTAGGAGAGGGCTCGGACACTGGCATTAGATCTACACCAATCAAAGAGCTGTTTATAAAGGTTTAAACATGGGTGGGGCAGCTAATGTTAATGTAGGAGAAAGCTCCGACACCGGCAGTAGGTCTACACCAATCAAAGCATTGCACCTCGCTCCACACACCCACACTGCTGACAGTGGAGGTTGACAGGAAAACACAAATCAAGTCATGACCCAAAGTGGTTGATGACATTTTCCAATGATCGCTCAGTCTATAACCTTCCTCTCAGTTGAAACTGTCTCTGTGTCTGTATATATGGATGGCTTCATGAACGAATCTTTGTTGACAACCAGTAGGCTTGCAAAATACCATCGTCTTCGAGAAATCTATTTTGTCTGAGCAAGCCGCAATAAAATAATGATCAGCCACGGCAGAAGTATTAGTCCTACAATGTTGCAAATCTGCCTTATGTTCACGGACACAGTCCGAAACATGTCGCTTAGTTTCCCCAATGTAACTGCTGCCTCAAATACAGCTTTGTTTGTAGACGCCGGGATATTGTATGTCAGGAATCTTGTCTTTCACAGATGGGATCAGATCACGAATTTTATGTACTGTGTTAAATCGGACCTGGATCTTGTGTTTGTTCATGATTTTTGAAATCATTTTGGTTACCCCTGCTATGTGAGGCAGGGTGATGGTTTTCATTGGATCCTCAGATGGCTCCGTCCTCATGGTTGGGGTGTTGGCTTTGCAGATCCGTAGTCAGGATATCCATTCGCCTTGAGAGCTTGGTGTATGTGTTTGAGTCCACTGGTTAGGTTTTCATGGTCGGAGATACATTGAGCTCTATGGTGTAGCGTTTTGATGAGGGGATTCTTCTGGGATGGATGGTAGTAGGAATCAGGTTTTAGGTAGGCATCAGTATGGGTTAATTTCCTGTAGACAGAATGGCTCATTGAGCCATCTAATCTCTTTTTTCTTAGGACATCCAAGAAGGGTAGCATGTCATCCTTTTTAACCTCCATGGTGAATTTGATGGCTGGATGTATGGAATTGATGTGGTTGAGGAATTGGTTTAGAGCTGGTTGGCCATGTGGCCAGATGACAAACGTGTCATCTACGTACCTTTTCAACAGGGACGGGGGTAGAGTGGATGCCTGGATGGCGTCCATCTCAAAATTTTCCATGAAAATATTGGCTACAACCGGAGATAAGGGAGAACCCATTGGGGTGCCTTCAGTTTGTATGTAGAAAGTGACATAACCCCTGACTGAAAAAACTTGAGAGAACCCTCCTGAAAATAAATGTTTCATGACTGGGTAAGGAAGGCACATACAAATAAAAAAACTAACCAAAAAATATATTTTTTAATTTTACTATGTAAGGCCCACTGAGCTATATAGTTATTTTTCAGAAGCGACCTGGCCATAAGTGATAGCTCAACGATATGATTTATAAACAGAAGGTGTGTACCGGATTAATTGCACTTGTGGCAAATGCTATGTTGGGCAAACAGGACAAATAATCAGCACCAGACTAAAAGAACACCAAAGAAATATTAAATACTCCCAAATACAACAGTCAGTAGTGACAGAAGACGCGTGCCAACAAAGACACTCAATTGATTTTGATAATGTTCAAGTTCTGTGCAAAACTAGTTAATACTGGTCAATACTAATTAGAGAATCTATCGAAATTGAGAGAAATAAAAATAATTTTAACCATTCGGTTAGCTATAGACGTTGTGCTGCTTGGAAGCGAATCATTAAATAATACAATATTAAAAATGCCTATACAGTTTCGATTTAAAGCTTTCGTGACTGCAGGGATTCATCTTCTTGGTTCTTTCGGTAAAGTCACGTAGAAGGGAAGTAATAAAATAATAAAAATAAAACATAATAAAATGAGTACCCATAGTCATTGATATGCAATCACGAATCCCCCATCACGTCGCGCAAGAAGAGCACACAAGTGTTGTGTGCTCTATTTAAGGAACGAAACAGGAGGATTAATCCACGAATCTGGCTGTCGCCTGATGAAGCTAGTTGTACTTACTGGCGAAACGTCGTACTCATATTGTAAATGCTGTGGCTTGGCTCTCCAGCACACCGGTGTGTTGTACTAGTAACGAATTGGCACGTTCTGTTTACGTGACAAACCTTACTAATTGGCTGTGTCGGGTGGTGGCGGCTTCAATGACACATTTATATATATTTACGTGATCTGACCCAAAATCCTGTATTATGCATGATATTGGTCGCGAAAGCCTACGTGTTAAACTGAATTATGGTAAAAATAACGGATGAATATGATAAACGAGGATCATGATTGATGACGATGTTGATGAGAATTACTGATGATGTACCAACCCTTATTTAAGTTTGAGTCTTCCCTAGGGGATGCTCAAATCTGAGTTTTTCCATGGCTGGGAATTTAACTTAGGTAAGTGGTGTTGTAGCAAAGTGAGCAAGCCACTGCGCCACGACTCCCCACTTAAATATTCGAAAAGCAAAGGCAGTGACTTCACAAATGGCGGTAAATTAATTGTATTGTTCAAGATGAATGGTAAGGTTAATTAGAGTGATCAATGTTAGGAGGAAAACATACCTGGATAACAGTAACACAAATTGCTAGTTAAAATGTAGACACGGAAAGATTGCATATCCTTTCCGTAATACTCAAAATGTATAGAGTCTTCCCTCGTTATTCGCGAGGGATACACTCTGGAGATGCTCATGAACAGCACATTTCGTGGATAATGATATTTGCCTACGAAAACCTATTTTTTAAAAATAATTTACCTTATAAATATTCGTAAATACGCTGTTAAATACGTATATATCATCATTGACGCAAATATTTTAATTGGTTGTAATTATTTCTTTACCTCATTATTTTCGCTCTCATCATTTTATCTCATCACTTTCTCTCTCTCTCTCGATGCAGTCATGTAGAGTTCCAGATGCGATTTGCAGACAGCCAAATAATCGCGGATATCAAGTGCGTATATAACGAGGGAATACTGTAGCAATTAAAAAAATGTAGTAAATACACAAATGTGCAACTCACACAGTTTTTGTTATATTCGGAGGCACAGGAAAACACAGACAAACGGGAAGGCAGCCAGAACCAGCACCAACGTGTGCTCAATCTCTGTGGCCCTATATTGGGATATTTGGCCAACTCCATGAATTAGTGTTTATGTCTGTGGGAGCAAACCGGAGGAAACCCACGTGTGCAAGGGGGGCAACAATCCACTGATAAGTGGAGTCCTCTTAACACCATTTCCATCATGAGTGTTTGACCGTACTGAGCTGCGAGATGGCCAGAAAATGGCAGAACAAAAATGGATCACTGAATATTCACAATAATTTTTTTTGCATTAGATGGCGTAAATACAAATATGTATGTCGTTCACCAACCCCCACCCGACACAGAAAATTAGCAAGGTTTGTCACGTAAACAAAACGTGGCAAATAGTTACTACCGGTGTGTTGGAGAGTAGAACCACAACATTTACAATTCGAGTACGAGGTTTCACTGGTGATTACAACCAGCTTCATCAGGCGATTTGCCAGAATTGTGAAGAAGAATACTATTAGTCACGAAAGCCGACGTGTTGAATATGTTTGGAAAATTGAGAGCCCCCTCGAAGCATGGGTTTTCTGTGAGTACTCAAGTTTTCTCTCACAGACCAAGCACTCGTTTGAACTCAGATGTTCTCCCGGGACCACTATCTCCTCTGCATCATCTTCTATGTCAAAATTGTCACCATCAGCAATATCATCATCGTCATGGCCATTATCATCTGCTGCATGCAACAGGTCAGTATCATCCTCATTACCATCAAAGCAGCTGGGACATCCTGATCATCTTTCCATATCATCATCGTTTTTTCGTCTTCATGTTCCTTTGTAATCATATAATTATCAATATATCCATGAACACTTCATCACAACGTTCATATGACATTAACGTTAATTAAAGTAATGTTTTGGTATTTCAAAATAATGTTGTGTTAAAAAGCAACGCATTTCACAAAATATCCCAATCATGCAATATTAATTTTGATATTAAATAGCTATTAATAATATTGATTTTAAATGCACATATATTTAGCATGCATAGCAGTAGTTAATCCAAGCATTATACATGATGATTGAAATAAATAAAATACGAATTGCTTGTCTCCAAGCGCATGTATGTAAATAAAGAGGAGTAACTGTATTGTGAGCATAAAATTAACGTAACCAAGCTAAAACCCCATCTGTTTTCAGTCACTGATATTGATGTTAGGGTTTTACATTCATGGTAATCGCTGGGAGTCTGTTGCATACATTTACATTCTCACCTAACTTCATTGTTGCATGCATGGTTGCAAAATATTATATACAAAGAAAAAAAGCAAGTGGTTCATACAATATTTTTGGGGCACATCCTCGTGAGTAAAATGTGTGTTGCACATCCCTCCACCACCCAACAACGCCAATTAATAAAAGTGTCACGTCAACAAACGTGTCAATCTGGCTGCTTCATCAGCACCACCGGTGTGGCGGACAGCAATCCACACCACTTAGCAATTTCGTACAATGTCCTGTGTGTCTAAATACCAAACATTCCATATAATGCTTACATGCTCATATTAACTTTATTTTCAAGCTATAAAAAATAATGTCACTTCCATAAACAAATTAATAACACGAGCAAAAATGTTTTACGTCCCTCAAGCAGTCAAGTCACCGCTAGATGAAGGCCACCGCATGCACGTGTTAGTCATAGAGATTGTTTGGCCATACTTCACCACGCTGGTCAGTGTGTATTTATGAAGGGTTTTTGGGGGTGGGAGTGTTCCAGAACTGTTTCAGATATCACTCTCCACGAACGTTAGCCGTGGACGACAATCGAACGATCACGTGTGCACATTGGTTTCAGTCAGTGTTAAGCACAATTATTTAAAATGCACTTAAAATACGAGAGTCGCCGACTGACTAATTTCCACTTAAAAAAAATACAACAAGAGGCACGACCATTATGTTTCTCACCTGTGCGTAGACGTGGGCACACACCAGCAGGACATGCACGTGCAGTGCCCGTGCATAGAATCCCATTGCGGACCTTCGACTCGATGCACAGCAGTAGCAGCAGCAGTGGCAGATAGACACCAGAGCGGGCGTTCCCCCCTCTTTCCGCGTGTGCGTCTTCCTCTCGCTCGCTCTCTCGCTCCCTCTCTCCTGCTACACCACTTCTCTGTGTTATACGGGACGTATAGGATCCGCGTGCAGCCTTGTATCTCTAGCGCTCGGCCGAAATGAATCGATGTCAGTGGGGCTTTTCAATTGCATGGCGGTGCGAATTAATTCCAAGCGTTCACATTGATTTTGCTTCCCCCCCCCCCGCACTCCTCCCCTCTCCCTGCTCTCACGCTGCCTCTCCCTGTCTCCCTTGAGCCCGTCACGCCTTGATAAGTTCACACGAGCGGCCACAGTGTGCATGGCAGGACTAACACGCCGGCTATAATATGTAAGTTATACAGGGTGGCCCAAAAGTCAGGACACATAGGGTTATTTCATTTAACACTGCCATTATTTTTTGTATTTTTCATTCTTTATGTTAATATGTTTTTCTTATAATTGCTAATATCTATTTTTATTTGCCTTTTCAGATGAAATAAAAAAAATCGAAATAAAACTGGTGAAAGGCGAACAAGTGCAATTTGTTTTTGTATATGCTTTTTATATATGCAGCTGTAATATTTTAAAAAAGTCCTAATTCATTTCAAAATAGAATTCATGCACGCATTGATGTGAATGGAAGTCAATTTGAACGTTTGTTAAAGTAAATATAATAACCTTGTGTCCTAACTTTTGGGCCACCCTGTAACTCCGATTAACACAGTTGGCTATGTACGGTGCGAAAGAAGTTCAACATACATACATAACACTGCGTGCTCATGTGTGTGTGTAGAGCTACACATCTAATCGTACTTGAGGCGAAAGCGTAGCCCTAATAAAACAATTGTACAGCATTCATTATCTCCTTTTGCAGCTCTGCCTTGTCGTGGCAATACCACATTCCCATAGTTAGGATCAGATCTCTCTCGGATGACCACCCACTTTGTGGGCTTCACACAATGTGGGATACTTGGTGTATTGACCCAAGAGAGATGATGGGTTTAGCTGACCCCCAACTTGGAATTGATCTCACAACTATCCCATTGTGAATTGTTTCGTCCAATTATGTAAGCCAGCTACAATATATCCACTGTGGGATGAAGGACTCCCTAATCCAATGCCATATCTCACGGCCTAGCGATATAACAATCTGACTCCTGCACGTGAGCTGATTTCATCATTTCATTGTGCCCTGGTGTCCTCTCAAGTATGTAGGTGGAGGGAGTTGCAGAGGTAGTGATGGGCAAGACCGTGGATGGATTTCAATGCGAGGACAGGGCTCTTGTAGTCCACACGCACGGATGGGAAGCAAGTGAAGTGAGGCCAGGACTGGAGTGATTGGACTGCAAGCAAAGAGGGCATTGGATAAATCTATCCTGGATGTGATTAAAGTATGGACCAGGGTCTAAGCAGCAGTTGGGGTGTAGTAGGATGGAGACGGGCAATGTTGTGGAGGTGGAAGCAGGCGGTCTTGTTGACTGAGCAGGAAGTAATCTCAGCTTGGGGCGCAATCTTTCAATCATTCTTCTAAAACCGACTTGATGAATCACAAACCGATTAGCTTCTTATTACACACAATTTATTGTTCATGACAAACATTTAGGAACCAGACAACAGACAATTGAGAGGTCAACCAACTGCCACAAGCAAGCTGGATGAAGGACATATTTCTGTACCATCAGCCACATTCAATCAATCAAATTCTGCAGAAAAACCTGATGAATGTGAAATGCCATTATACCTGTCCTTTGCAGGCTATGAAACAGGCATTTGACTAAGTAGAAATTGATGCGGTCTTCCAAGCTCTCGAAAGTCAATATCCATTAATACATGTTAGTGTGTATATGTGTTAGTTACTATCGACAGATGGTTTGTCTGATTTGACTCTCTAATGTTAAATGCTCATAATGTAATCATATGTACGATTTTTGTGAATGTATTTTTTAAAATATAACATTTTAAATTTTATTTAGCAGTGTTCTTTATGTTATTTAAAAGAACAATATACAGGACGTAAAAAGGCTTAAAAATGTAAACTAAATAGAATAAATGTACACACATATATACCAATATGTATTGCGTTCACAAAATAAAAGCAGCAACATCGCACTTATATAATTGTAATATCGTTGAGGACTCTTGGACGCCGGGGTTGAGGCACACGTATTTATTCCGCAACAGTTGTCACAACCGCGGACATACAACACTGGAGGGGGTATCGGCCCCCTCACCCGCTAGCTGGGAATACACTGCTAGCTATCTCTGACCTACCTCCTAGTCCTCCACTAACGGGCTAGGGGAGGCTGTCTGGCCCGACACTGGTAAGTCGGGCTACGGTACCCGGAGTCCCAGAGCACTAGCTCTGGTTCTCGGGACCACGCCGCTGGCTCGGTCCTGCGCGCCCCTGACAAGGGCGGCGACCCAGGGGAGTCCAGGGCTCTAGCTAGACGATCTTCGGTCTTCACTGGTTTAGCTTTAACATTCTCCCCCGAGCTCTCCGGCTCATCCCCTTTTATACCAAAACCCCTCGCTGAGGGGTGGGGCCAGCCCCCCCAGGCTGCCCTGTGCGGACGTCGTTGAGAGCACCTCCCCGTGCACTCACGAAGCCCCGCCCACTGTGTTTGTTTCCCGTGTGATCCTATGTATACAGCCCCTCCGTAACACCCCTACATCACCCCCCCCTGTACAGCTTGCAGCCGTCCCGGCTGCAACAAACGACAATAAAAGTTTATTTACTCCTCGACCCCGCGTGTGCCTCACAATTTTTTCAACAATAACGCGAACGAGAACAACAACAAGAACCAGAAAAGCAAGAAGGGAAAATAACCCGACGCACCCCACCCCCAAATAAATACGAAATCCGTAAAACCAACGTATATACAATTTGCAGGGAACCCTAGCACACACACAACACACCGTGAACACAACATTCGTACAATCCAATGTGCCAGGAACACACCACCGACGCCGCACACAGTGAACATAACATGTGAAAAATATTTTTTTCTTTTCTTTTTGTGCATCACAAGAGTCTGCGCATTCTTGCGCGCGTCCTTGCAGCAGGCCCGTCACACGGGGCAACCCCGGATGGCGGGCCGTCGGGTGGCAACTGTCCATTTCCAAGTGAGTCTCCTCTCGATGTCGCGAGACCCTCGGCATCCCCCGTAGGGGTTGTCGGGCGTGAGCCCGTCATTCCTGGTGCACCTGGGGGCGGGACAGCCGGCAACACGTCAGGCGAGAGCAGCGGAGACGGACCCTTTGAGTCGGTCGACCCCCCACATGTTTGGCCACGCGTGTGTGGAGTGGGACTTCGCACCGCAACGAAGGGTTTCAATCTGGAGGGGTGCACAAACCACCGGCGCCTCCCCCATTTGATGCGTACGTACTGAGGCCGCAAAACCTCAACCACCTCAACAGGGCCCCGCCACGGCCGCACCAGTTTAGAGGAGGTCGCGAGTGGTACCTGGGGACAGTGCATCCATGCATTGTCCCCCGGCTTCCACTGTAGCACGTGCGCGCGACCCAGTCTGAGCCGCTCATTAGCTTTCTGACGTAGGTCGGAATTTTGCATGGCAGCATCCCGTGTCTCTGTTAATTTCGCAAGATTAAATTTAACATGGTCGGCCAATTTAGTTTTACCCTGCGGCGCGGGGATCTGCAGCTGGGCCCGAACAGGTGGGTCAGGTTCGCGGCCATACATGAGGAAGAAGGGGGAAAATCCCGTTGCCGCATGGGGGGCCAATCTGTATGCTGCCAGGACCCCTTGAATTTGCAGGTCCCAATCGGTCTGTGAGTCCGAAACCTGCTGTGACAACATGGACGTGATGGTTCGGTGCAGACGCTCGACCATCCCGTCAGTTTGTGGGTGATAGGGAGAGGTACGAATTTTTTTCGTGCCCAGGAGCTCACAGACTTGTTGGAGCAGTTTGCCGGAAAAATTTTTGCCCTGGTCGGTCAGCAGCCGCTCGGGAGCACCTTTGTCCAGGACGTATCCCTGGACAAAGGCCTTCACGATGGCTGCTGCCGACTGGTTGGCCAGGGGCCAGGCCATAGGCCAGCGCGTAAAGTACTCTACCCCGGTCAACAAATATCTATTGCCCCTGGGGGTGGCGGGGAATGGGCCCAGAATATCCAGCGCGACAAGTTCGTTGACTCTGGAGACTCTGATAGACTGCAAAGGCGGGTTAGACTCCCGTGCTGGTGGTTTCCGTTGCGCACACCGAGGGCATGACCCCAACAGATCTGCGACATCCCTTGTCATGCCCGGCCAAAAAAAATCAAGCTGGAGCAAGGCGAGGGTCTTTTGGGTCCCCAGGTGGAGGAGGCGCTCATGAGCGGCCCACACCACCTTACCCCATAACCCAGAAGGGACCACCAGCCGGTGTCGATGGGATTTCCCGTCCCAATGCATCAGCAGACCCGTGACCATTTCCCATGCGTCGGCATCACCCTTACCCCGCCCAGCATCCCCGACGCGACGATGCAACGCGAGGAGGGAGGTATCCTCCATCTGTAGGCGCCCCCATTCAGTGACAGGCAACCCCAACAGGGAATCTGATCCCTGTTGTGCGATCGAATTCGTCATTGACGCTGCGTCGTCTGCGGCCGCCAAGACCGGAACAGATATTTCACCCGGATGCCTGCAACGACCCGACCCCAGGAGGCATGCACATTCGGGGGTGGTTGGCATGCGCGACAGAGCGTCCGCATTGGTGTGGCGGACGCCCTTACGGTACGTGGTTTCAAAATCAAAGTCCTGGAGAACCTCCAACCATCGAGACAATTGTCCCGATGGTTGTTGAACTCGCAGGGCGTACTGTAGTGCCGCATGATCTGTACGGACGGTGAAACGCTGACCGTACAGATATGGGCGGTACTGTTGGATGAAATAGACAATTGCCAACAGTTCCCGACGGGTGACACAATATCTTTGCTCCGCTGGAGACAACACCCGACTACCGTACGCGACCACCCGTTCCACGCCGTCAACCACCTGGGAAAGCACGCCCCCAATACCTGTGTTGCTCGCATCGGTGTCGAGCACAAAGGGTTTAGAAAAATCGGGGTAAACCAAGGGAGGAGCTTAAAACCAGAGCGTCCCGAAGGGAGCGGAAAGCAGCCTCCTCCTCCTGTCCCCAATGAAAGCGGACCCCCTTTGACGTCAAAGCATGTAGGGGCTTTGCAATTGTCGCAAAATCCGCGACAAAGCGTCGGTAATATGACGCGAATCCAATGAAACTCCTGACCTCCCCCACAGAGGTGGGAGTCGGCCAGGAGCTGACGCACTGCGTTTTGGCGGGATCGGTAGCAATACCCGAGCGTCCAACGATGTGTCCCAAATAACGCACAGATTCGCGTAACAGATGACATTTTTGGGGTTTAAATTTCAAATTAGCAGCCCGCATTTTGAGGAAAACCGCCCGCAACCTCTGGAGATGCTCGTCAAATGTTCTGCTAAAGACGATAACGTCATCCAAATAAATTAAGCACGAGTCCCATTGCAATCCAGCCAAAACCAATTCCATCAATCGCTGGAAAGTCGCCGGCGCCGAGTGGAGTCCCATCGGCAACCGGTTGAATTGGAAGAGACCGTGCGGTGTACGGAATGCAGTTTTAGGCTTAGAATCATCGTCCAGAGGAAGCTGCCAGAATCCCGAAAGCAAATCCAATGTGGAGAAGAATCGCGCTCCCGCCAAAGCGTCCAGCGATTCGTCAATCCGTGGGAGCGGGTATGCGTCGGCAACAGAAATTTTGTTGAGGCGGCGAAAATCGACGCAAAACCGCAACGAGCCATCCTGTTTCTTAACCAGGACGATCGGCGCTCCCCACGGGCTGGTAGAGGGAGAAATGATGTCGGCGGCCAACATGTCATCAACAGCCGATTTGACATGGTCCTTTTCGGCGGGACTTAACCGAAAAGGATTTTGGCGTATTGGCGCGCTGTCACCTGTATCAATATGGTGACGCAGCAGATGGGTACAGCCCAAATCGAATTTGTTCTGACTGAAAACGTCGGAAAATTCACGCAGCAGTGTCTTAAGCTTTTGACGCTCTAAATCCGACAGGTCCGTCGATCCCGCACAAAGCGCCTCGAGCCACCCTTCATCGGTGTCCGAATGTGGATGCGGCAGAGGGACAGTGCCTACGTGATTCGCGACAGGTTCCTCACAGGGCACCGGCGTTGCGTGAGCAAGCACGGTCCCTTGAGGAACCACCACTGTCTGCGACCCCACATTGAGGACCGCGATGAAAGGGTCCCCGTCCCCTTTTACGATGGTCTGGGCCGGAATCAAATGAGGTCCGCTAACCCCGGCCCTAGATAGCCCCAGCAGAATTCCCTGGTCCCCAACGCCTTTAGCGAAGGGCCGACGAAGTTTGAGAGGCACCAACATTTGTGCCCCCGGCGGTACGCGAACCGTTTTAACGACGAACGCCGGTACCGTCGCGAACGCCGTCCGAGCCGCAGTAGGGGACGGCAGAAACGCCATGCATCATCCCGACGGGAGCTCAATGCAGCCCTGGTCTATTAAAATACGAATCAGCATTTTGCCCAAGAAGTCCGTCCCCAGCAGGCACGGAACCGCCAGCGAGGAGGAAACAAAAATCAGGCCGGACAATTTGATATCACCGATACAAATTTGTGCTCGAATCTGTCCAATGATGCCAAGTGAGCCCCCGTTAGCAGCATAGAATGGGACGTTAACCGGCAGTATTGTAAATTAGTTCCGAAATGATGGTCGCCGATGCTCCTGTATCAACCAGGATGCGCACCTCAACCCCGTCAATGTGCCCCACCACGGCTGATGACCCCGACGATGCAGCCACAACGCGATGGGCCAACACGGACCACTGCCTGGGTTCGATCTGAGTCCGCATAGTGGTGCGTGTTGGCGCAATGGTGCGCAATGTCGGCCCCCCGTTCGTTGCGGTGTGCGAGTGTGTGACGGGTGTGTGCGTGGGCCAAACATGAGGGGTGCCGCGACTCGCCGGGTTATGTTGATGGAGCTTGGGAGGAGGGCCGGCGTCCTGTCGAGGCGTCGTCCTGCGTTGCCGAGGAGAGCGGCACCCCGAGGCGACATGGCCCCGGATGCCGCAGTTGTAACAGCGCGGGAGCGCAGGCGGCAATGACGGATGGTCGGAGCGGCTCGCTCCATCCCGGCCCGCCCGTACTCCCACCCTCTGCTGCAGTCGATGGTTGATGGCGCAAACTTCCTCCGCCGGGAGGGTGGCTGCAGCCACCGTACGCCCGGCCGCTGCCCTGCTGGCCTTCCGTCGCTGCGACAGCAGGTTGGCGTGGAGGAGCCGCGCAGACTGGAGGGAACCCATTTCCGTGTCCTCCTGTGCAACGACGGCGATGTCCAGGTCGTCCGCCAGCAGGAGGATCTTTTCCGTTACCATCGCGTCCACGCCTTCGTCGTCCATTCGTGGGAAGGCCGTCTTCGCCAGCGCCAGGAGACTTGTACGGTACGCCAGGGGCGACTCCTTTGCACCCCGCTGGCGATCATAAAAGAGCTGCCTGCATTCCGACGATGGTCCATAGACCCCAGCCAGCAACTGCAGCGCCATCTGTAGCGTGGAGCGTTTGTCCTTCGGCGCCGATGTAAGAGCGGCGAGGGCGTCGCTGTCGAGGAGCGCCGGCAGCGCGCAGAGGGCCTCGGCATCCGACCACTGCGCCATTTCCTGGTGCGCGAGGAAGCGCCGCTGGAAGCCGCCCCAGTCGCCCTCCTCGCCCACAAACTCTTTGAGTGGAGGTAGGCGTTGGTGCAGCGCAGCGGCCGCCGTGGAAGCTCGCACTCCGCTGTCCCCGTTACTCGGCTGGGCTTCGGCGTGAACGACGGATGGCATCGCCGGTCGCACCAATGGTGACGCTCTGTCCGCTGGTGATGACGCGGCAGCACCTGTGAGGCCGATGTCGGACCCGAGGTTCAGGCCGGCCACGCCCTCATCAGCTGCTGCGGCGATGGCGGGAGATTCAAAGTTGTGCTCCGTTGAAATGGCGGGAAGGCGCACCGGTCGTCGGCTGTCCTCGCCCCGTGGCGGTCCACCAGCCCCCAGCCGTGTGATGTGTTCGAGCGTGGCGGCAGCAGCGTACAGCAGCTCCGCCAGTCTGGCGTGAGCCAGCCTCAGTCCGTCTGTTGACGGCTCCCCTTCATCCCGATGCTGCGGTAAGGATGCGTCCGGGCCCGGCTGCTCGATGCCTTCTTCAGCCGTCTCGGGCTCCACAATTTCAGCGGTGTCCTCCGCCTCCGGTACCCCGGCTCGAGCTGTCCGGCGCGTGTCCATGTTCGTGGTCGTTCACTTCTGTCACCAGATGTAATATCGTTGAGGACTCTTGGACGCCGGGGTTGAGGCACACGTATTTATTCCGCAACAGTTGTCACAACCGCGGACATACAACACTGGAGGGGGTATCGGCCCCCTCACCCGCTAGCTGGGAATACACTGCTATTTATCTCTGACCTACCTCCTAGTCCTCCACTAACGGGCTAGGGGAGGCTGTCTGGCCCGACACTGGTAAGTCGGGCTACGGTACCCGGAGTCCCAGAGCACTAGCTCTGGTTCTCGGGACCACGCCGCTGGCTCGGTCCTGCGCGGCCCTGACAAGGGCGGCGACCCAGGGGAGTCCAGGGCTCTAGCTAGACGATCTTCGGTCTTCACTGGTTTAGCTTTAACATTCTCCCCCGAGCTCTCCGGCTCATCCCCTTTTATACCAAAACCCCTCGCTGAGGGGTGGGGCCAGCCCCCCCTGGCTGCCCTGTGCGGACGTCGTTGAGAGCACCTCCCCGTGCACTCACGAAGCCCCGCCCACTGTGTTTGTTTCCCGTGTGATCCTATGTATACAGCCCCTCCGTAACACCCCTACATAATGAGCACATCGATTTTGACTTAAAGCTTTCGTGACTGTAGGAATTCAAATTCTTGGGTCTTTCGGTAAAGTCACGTTGATAGAGTTTTGATGAGGGAATTCTTTTGGGATGGATGGTGGTGGGAGTCAGGTTTTAGGTAGGCATCCGTATGGGTGGCTTTCCTGTAAACATTGTCCCTTTGAGCCATCTGGTCTCCTTTCGATTAAAACATCCAAGAATGGTAACTTCCCATCCTTTTCCACCTCCATGGTGAATTTCAAACTTGTGCTTTCTTCACAATTGCTTTGCGCGCCAACCCCTTGGTTGCGGCGCTGCAACATGCGAATTTTCACCTGGCAGCCCTTTGATTGGTGGAAAACGAACCACCGCTGGGCTGGCTGCCGAACACTTACATTATCATTGATTGCTGACATTTGGGCTATGCTCATTCCAAACCCTTATAAAGTTTCCCTTGGAAGCTAACTTCCCTTTTCCTGAAGACGACCGCTTGCGTTGCGATCGAAACATAGTAGTTTTTTTGTTTTTTCTTTGAACCTATCTTCGTGACTTTACCGAAAGACCCAAGAATATGAGCACATAGATGTGTTAAATGCAGTTGCATGTACATATGCTGCAGTTAATGTTAATGCACATGCTATGCATATGCTATGCATATGCAGTATTCCCTCGTTATTCGCTAGGGAATATGTTCCGGAGATGCCCGTGCATAGCAGATTTTACGAATAATGATATTGGTCTCAGAAAATATATCTTTCTCATAAATTACCTTCCATAAATAAATATGCAAATAATCTATTAAATACGTGAACATTATTATAATAAAAAATTGTTATAATAAACAATATAAATTCAATTTAATATTAGAGTATTAAATAATAGTTAATAAATAAACTTAGCTTTAAAAAAATAAGGACATCGAGAAATTGCTTTATCTCATCACTTAATCTCATCACTTTCTCTCTCCTGATACAATCGTGTAGAATTTCAGATGCGATTCGCGGATAACCAAAATTGCGGGTTGCAAGTTTGTGAATAACGAGGGAATATTCACATTATGCCATTCTGTGTATGAATGTAGAATATTATTGCTACGTGCAAAAACACAAATGAAAAACACCATTATCAAGTTGCATATCAAGCCATGGGCAAAAATGCAACCATCATGTTTTCAATAAATTAATACGAACAAATAATAGACCGCATGTAAGCACATCGAGAAATTGTTTCCCAAGCAGAATAGCCTAGTGCAAAAACGGAGTATAATGCAAATGACAACACGTCGGGAATTCTAAAAAAGAGATGCAAATTGCATCGAGAAATTGCTTTATCTCATCACTTAATCTCATCACTTTCTCTCTCCTGATACAATCGTGTAGAATTTCAGATGCGATTCGCGGATAACCAAAATTGCGGGTTGCAAGTTTGTGAATAACGAGGGAATATTCACATTATGCCATTCTGTGTATGAATGTAGAATATTATTGTTACGTGCAAAAACACAAATGAAAAACACCATTATCAAGTTGCATATCAAGCCATGGGCAAAAATGCAACCATCATGTTTTCAATAAATTAATACGAACAAATAATAGACCGCATGTAAGCACATCGAGAAATTGTTTCCCAAGCAGAATAGCCTAGTGCAAAAACGGAGTATAATGCAAATGACAACACGTCGGGAATTCTAAAAAAGAGATGCAAATTGCAAATGCGTGGCTATATATCACTGGAGACCCACCGGATTCAAATTGCGAAAATGACACGACAAAGTACATTGCTGTTTAGTTTGACATGAGCCTTCGTGACAGAGATGTATAAGTTTTAATTTAACGTTTGAATGACTGACCTACAGTACTTGCATACAGTCACGATACAAACACAATTTATTCCATTTGTAAATTAAAATGAGATTCTGCAATTTCAGCATCGTTGTTCCATCTTCATAAATCATTTTTATTCGGACACTTGGTTTGTGAGTACCTGTCTGACCGTATAACTTTTAATTATTCAACTTTTCATAGTATACATAAGTCAGATACAATGGTATTGCAATGCATTTATCCTTTATTCACAATCTGTTTGATAGGATGTATATGTCTAATGATATATATTTTAAAAATCCACTTCTATATCCAGCTTTATTGCTTGGTTGGCTGCCCGTGGAATTGCTGATTCTTCCATGTGATCTTCGTGAATATTGTATTATTTGCATGGTAATGTACCTTTATAACAAAGTCTAACCATTACACCACAGCGACATCCAACGTAATTTTATCACAAGTAAATTTAAATAGTACTAATAACACTGGTCAACACACTTTTTCTGGCATAGGGTATTCCAACGGGTTTAATGTAATTTTGGGGTGCTGATTCCAAATCTGGCATCAGTTTTTTCTATCACATCAGGTTTTTGAGATATCAAATATTGCATTTTCAATGAAAACAGCTAATTTATGCTCATATACGAATAGCTAAACAGACATCCATACAAGAATAAGATAATATACAATATACAATAATAATGAAACAAACATTTAATGAGCCATAGCACAAAGTTGTGAGAGTGACTGCATATCAATATGAGTGCATGCATATTACCATGTAAGAATTGAATTGTGAAAATAAGAAAAATATGTACAAAAAGGTAATTCACAATAGTGATGTTACATCTGCATAAACGACCTCTTCTTTGACGATCTCCGATGTACAGCTTGTGGAATGTCTCTCATCAAGGACCAGCAGTAATCTGCCATCATGTTTGAGTCCCATCGGCCTTGGTAACGTTCTTCCATAACTTTAATATCTTGATTAAAGCGTTCACCTTGCTCTTCGCTCACGTGACCCATGTTCTCTGGAAACTGGGTCAAGTGACTACGTAAGTAGTGAACCTTGATGCTCATTCTACATCCAAGTGCTTGGAAACTGAAGAGCAGCTCCTCCACAATCTCTCGATAGTTGTCCGCTTTCCTGTTCCCAAGGAAATTCCGCACCACATCAGAGAATGCATTCCAAGCTCTAGCCTCTGCCACAGTCATTGTTGTGATCCCTGATGAGTGTTCTTATTTGAGGGCCATCAAATATTCCTGCCTTTTTCTTCTCGGCACTGAGATTTGAAAAGGTTGAACATATATAGCTGAAGCAGTCTCCAGTGTGATCAAGAGCTTTGACGAATTGCTTCATTAACCCAAGTTTTATGTGCAGTGGGGGAAATACAAGTTTATTCCTATCAACCAGAGGCTCATTCTTGATGTTCTTGTAACCAGGCGTCAAACTGATTCTTGGTGGCCAGTTCTTTTTAACCCAGTGTTCTAATGTAGCCCTACTGTCCCAATAGCACAGGAAACAAGGGTATTTGGTGTGACCTCCTTGCTGACCCAGCAGAAAATTAACCATTTTCAAATCAACACAAATTAGCCATTCATGAACATGGTATTCCAATCTATCCAGAACAATCTTGATGTTGGCATACTCTTCATTCATTTTTACAGTGTCCTATTGGGATTGAACCATATATATTTCTGTCCCATATTGAGAAGCCCTTCAACATCATTACAATAAACAAGTTGACCATCTGAATGGAAGTACTTTCGCAGTGCTGCTTCTCTGTTACGATAAAAGGAGACACTAGTGCCAAGTCTGAGTAGTCCTTTCTCTTGCAGCCTGGAAGCCAACAATTCAGCAGACTGCTTTGGCAAATACAAATTTCTTACAAGATCATTCAATTCAGGCTGACTAAACAGATACATTTTATCACAATCTGCATCAGATGGTGTATATTCGAACTGAGCATCATCATCATCTATAGAGGCAGGTAAACTGAGGGATTCAACATCAATCTCTGGTAGCTCAGTAAATACAGGCACAGGTATTTCCTCAGTGCTCAACTGGTCGTCTGGCAGATGGGATATCTGGGTATTGTAAGTGTTGTTTGTTTTTCTTATTGAAACCTTTTACATTGACAAGGCAGAAGTAGCAGTTATCCAAATGGTTTGTAGGTTCTCTCCAAACCATTGGCACACCAAACTTCAGCTTAGCATTCTTTCCTTTAGACCATGATCGCAAAGTTTCAACACAGGTTTTACACACTTTGTGAGGAGCCCAATTTTTGTCTTGGTCTCCAAGTCGTACTTTAAAGTAAGCAAGATAAACCTTCTTGACAAAGGTATTGATGTTGCGCCTTTGATCCTGCAAAGTGAAGCTGCCACAGATGTAGCAGAAGATATCTGGGTCATTACTGCATTTCCTTCTTTCGGATGTTGTAGCCATTGTTAGATCACGCCGTGCAGAAGAAAAATATTAAATAAATGTGGATATCTACATAAAATTATATTATAAACACACTATCCTAAAAATACACCACCATATTTTAACTCTAAAGCAGTCACTGACTCGTAACAACTTGCAATCATAAGTAAAATCAATGAAAATGGGGTATGCCGATAGCATAAAAATGAGATGTAATAGAGCAAATCTGAGATCAGATTTGGAATCAGCACCCTGAAATTAGTCTAAAACAGCTGCAAAAGTCCAGGCCAGAATTTTTTTGTTGTTGACCAGTGTAATTAATTGTGTTATTGTTTTATTTTTTATTAATTTTTATTTCATTTTTTTACCTACGTGACTTTACCGAAAGAACTAAGAGTATAAACAAAGAAGTTGTTTCCATGAAAGTAATGCAAAAATATTCTGCTTAAATCCACGATGGGAAAATAAATACAAACACTTAGCTCCATGCTCAGGAGGGTGTTCGTCGATTAATTGCAAAACAATTTTGAAGAGGAAATCAGTGTGATATATTTCCATGTGCATATCGTTGAAAAATGCGAGTCACGTAGAGAGCCACGAGAGTTTGATCTTTCGGAAAATTCGCACTGCAGTCAAAACCATAAAAAGTCACAATCGTGCACCCCTTTAAGGTCAGGGAAACGCCAGCCCAGCGCATCAACAGCAGTCCATCTTTCGCACACCGTTAAATCAATATATGCACGCAATTCTCATTGTCTGGTCACTCTTGTGTATAACTCAGTGGTGGTCAATACACCAAACGCTGTAATACATTTTGAGGCGCCTTCTCCCCCCTCCTCAGCGTCAACTTACAACCCTCACTACAAAGGCAAAACCCTCATGTCACGCGATCTCTTTAACGCTATTGCGACATAGAACTAAAAAGGACGTCATGATGAACAAGAGATTATAACCTTTACAAATTGCACACGAATGGATGCAATGAATACCACGTCGCGATCTGCTTTTCGCTTGCAAGTTTCAGATTAACTGCAATACACCCGTCCTTGGACGGTCAAAAGGCTAGTTCACAAGATTAACCCAAAGCCCACATTTCATAAACAAAAACTACTGTATATAATAAAATTTATGTTCCTATATTACTATACATATAGGTCTCCATTGCAAGATAATTCACATTATTGGCCTCTCGTCTCATCATAATATCATCACCTCATTCATGGCCATGACCAATTCACCAAAAAGTTACCATCTCTTGACATATATTAGCTCAGCTTTCAGCATCATTTCACAAACCCACACTGAGCAGCATGGTGAAGTAAAGTCAAATACCCGACCTGTAGAACAATGGATTAACAAGAAGGGCTGTACACATACATATGCGACTTTAATCTGAACTTTACTGTGCTTGGCAAAGCCTCGCTGCCCAAAATAAGACCTGAAATTACACTAAGCTAAGAGGGGTTTCCCCCTTTTCTCTGGCAACAAAACTGACACCTTTTGCAAGGAATCATGATAACATTAACCACAATACTTGTGTAATGGGTTCCGGAGACACTTGTAGAGATAACTTCTTTATTACAATACAACACTCCAACAGTCCTGAAACTCTGTTACAGCCTAGGTACACAGCCTAGGTACACAGCCTAGGGACACAGCCTAGGTACACAGCCTAGGTACACAGCCTAGGTACGCAGCCTAGGTACGCAGCCTAGATACGCAGCCTAGGTACGCAGCCTAGATACGCAGCCTAGGTACGCAGCCTAGGTACGCAGCCTAGGTACACAGCCTAGGTAAACAGCCTAGGTAGACAGCCTAGGTACACAGCCTAGGTACACAGACTAGGTACACAGCCTAGGGACACAGCCTAGGTACACAGCCTAGGTACACAGCCTAGGTACACAGCCTAGGTACACAGCATAGGTACACAGCCGAGATACACTGCTCTGGCTACGCTCTGGGGTCCTCCGGCTACAATTACCCTAGGGGAGGCTATCTGACCGTCCGAGGTCTGGACTCTGGCTTCCTCGGAACTCGCCCTTACAAGGACGTAGAGCCGGGAGTCCCAGAGTCCCACCACTGGCCCTCACAGCGTCCCGGCCCTTACAAGGACAAGCGGGACGATGGGGTCCAGGGTCCTAAGCTGGCTGGTCTTGGGTCTTGAACTGCGACTGGCCTCGATCGGCCAGGGAGCTGCCCTTTTATGCCTCGTCCCCAACGAGGGGTGGGGTTGTGTGCGCCCCCAGATATCCCACAGAGCACACACAGCCCCCCCCCCCCGTTGGTGGCGCCAAGGGGCTTAACTGGCTGGGGTGCTTGGGATCCTAGCGCCTGGCGCCAAGGCTTATCTGCCTAGGATCCCAGAGCCCCCAGCAGCCCCCTCCCCTCTTATGGCACTACACTTGCAGTCAAATGCAAATAAAAAACAATACTCTGATAATTTATGCATTGTCCTTGAAACTGATTGGTCCACACCAGAGATAGCAAAAGGGGAAAAACCCTATTAGTATATTTTGGTACTGGCAAAGGAGGCCTCATGATGTTTACACTAAGCTCTTCCTGCTCTGAATAAGGCTTCTTCCTCACATTTTTTTGCATTTATGGTAACTAAATCTGCGACAGACAAACTGCACCTATCATCTTTCTATGGTCAATTAATTTAATATCACATGCTGAGAAGTTAACGGCCATTGTTCTATGCAGAGCCTGGTTCCAAATTACAAGAATGTATGGAATTCTCACCAATGGCTCAGTTGAACCTTCATTGTTCATTTCAGTGGGAAGACTTGTATCAAGATAATTTTAAAATTGCATAAAACCACGGGCTGCTTATCAGAGACATAAAATAAGCTAATTCACAGAATCAACTGATCTCAAAGAATCAAGTTAATGCAAGTCATCATCATAGCCAAAGTTTACTTTTAATTTTTAAAACCAAATTTAATATTATTTCTTGGTGTTGAGTGGGCACGGCTTTATTAGATGTAAGTATAACCATCGCAGATGGATAATACGAGAAAAAAAATGTATTACATTTATAATAGAGGTTTTTTTTGGGTTAGATCACGATCTAACACAAAAAAATCTCTATTATGGATGATATTGGTCGCGAAAGCCTGTGTTAAATTACATTTAAATTGCTTTTTACTTGCCTGTAGTCCTGTGGGGAAATATACATATTCACTTCTGGCGAAAATGTTAAAGTTAATAATTATATTGCATCACAAATGTCAAAATTGAGTCTGTGGCTTTATGTAACACGCGAAATAGATAATGAACCAGTTTAATAAGAATAATGGTTTATTTTATAAAGCATTTAAATGCAACGGCTACTGCCTTCTTGCAATAGTTAGTGCACTGGACTTACGATCTCGAGGTTGGTGGTTCAATCTCCTAGTGTGGCATTTTAAACGATGCAATTTTCTTAAATTCCCACACCTGTATAAATGGGTACACCACATTCAATCTATCGGCAAATCCCGTGTGTTTCAGTGAGGTGCGGTTACTCCCAATTCTTTCAAGACGTCTGGCCCAACTGGTAAAGTCAGCCAAAATACCATTTACTGGTAGTAACCACCTGGTTCCACCAGCCCACAGGGGATTATTGTGTCCGTCCGTCGTGCATCCAAAAATGAGAGGGGTCGGGCTGGGTGTAAAGGGGCGGGTGGGGAGAGGCTGGGTGGGGATGGTGGGGAGAGGCTGGGTGAGGAGGGGAGGGTGGGGAGCGGCTGGGTGGGGAGGGTGGGGCTGGGTGGGGGGTGGGAGGGGTGGGGCTGGTTGGGGAGGGGCTGGTCACCCCGTGGTGCCCTTATAAAACTCAACGTTTAACCTACTCACGCCAACTTGTGCCCATCCTCACAGTCGGCCATATTTGCGGAATACACCACGCCGCCGTTGACCCTGGCCATTGACCGAGCAACCCAACGTTCCTACCAGCTCCCTCCGCAGGAATGTGTTTTAAAGAGGCTCTCTCTGGAGCTTCTTCTAGTGGAGGCCCTTCTGCCAGGAATGGCATGAGAACATTATTTCAGGGCACTGAACAATAGAATACATTAAAAACACTTTTTTTTAAACACGCTTTTATGAAATGTACTAAAAAGTTTAAAATAAATATTTTCTGCTCAAGTACTTTGCATTGTACATGTTTCACATACTCGTGTTGTAACTGACTCTAAATACAGTACAAGCGTGGGGCGTACGTACTATTTTTGAGCAAGTATGTCTGTATTGACAATGGGAAGTTAGTGTTCATGTCTTGTGAATATGTTGTAATTTGAACGTAAAGGTTTTCAGCCGTTTATTTTTGGGAAAGTCTGCATTGAGAATGTAAAATAACTATTCATATGTAGTGAATATCGTATTATTGTAACGTACAGCTTTTCATGTGTTGATGTTTGTGAATGTCTCGATTGACAATCGCAAGTAACTGGTGATCTGTTGGTCATATGTTGTAATGTAAACGTGTAAGTTTTTAAGCCGTTTATGTTTGTGAATATGTCTGCATTGACAATGGAAAGCAACTGCTCATATGTTCTTAATATGTTGTCATTTAAACGTAAAGTTTTGATGCCGTTTATTTGTGTTAAATATGTGTGCATTGACAATGAAAATAACTGCTCATGTTTTTAATATGTTCTAAAGGTAACGTTTTTAAGTCCTTTATTTTAGTGAATATGTCTGTATTGGCAATACAAAGTAACTGCTCATATGTTGGTGATATGTTTTAATATAAACGTCAAAATTTTACGGCGTTTATTTATGTGAATATGTCTGCATTGGCAATGGAAAGTAACTGTGATATATTTTGGTAATGTGTTCAAAAGTAAACGTTAAGTGTTTATGGCGTTTATTTTTGTTTATATGTCTGCATTTGGCAATGAAAAGTAACTGGTCATATGTGAATAAGTTGTAATTGAAACGTTACGTTTTTAAGCCGTATATATTTGTTAATGTCTGAATTGGCAATGTAAAGTAACTGCGCATATGTTGTTAATATGTTCTAATTACAAGGTAACGTTTCTTAAGGCGGTTTGTTTAGTAAATATATGTGGATTGACAATGGGAAGAAACTGCTCATATGTTGGAATTGTTACAGAAAGTTTTCAAGGCGTAAATATGAGCGCCCCACGCTTTTATTTAGAGTCAGTTACAACAAGAGTATATGAAACATATCTACATATATATAAAAGGCAAAGTTGTGATTATGTGTGTCTGTTCAAAATGTTTAGCATACTTCCCAAACTTGAAATTTGCCATGTGGGTACTTTCCAGACTGTACACCATTCAAAAATTATGAAAATCCACTTTTATTTTTTTGGGGGGGCGGAGCTCAATAATGCATATACATTTCGATTGAAAGCTTTCGTGACTGCAGGGATTCATCTTATTGGTTCTTTCGGTAAAGTCACGTAGAAGGAAAGTAATAAAATAATAAAAATAAAACATAATAAAATAAAATAATTCTCACGACGTTTCGGCTACAACGCAAGCAGCCGTCTTCAGGTGAAGAATGAGACACTACCAAGTTAGGAGCTTATATATAAGCTGGGTTGGAGGTGGAAGAGCGCCTTAACAAAAAGAATGTGCATATGAAGAGGAATTTAGCATATTCATGGGAAATGCGTAGGAGGTGGGCGGGGGGGTTTCAAAGTCATATTATGCCCATGCATTATGCAGGATCAGCAGCACCAAGGGGGGGGGGGTGCAGGGAGTAGCATTAACAAAGGAAAGGAATGTTAATGATATGTAGCTGCAGTTACTAGCTATACAAAAATAAAAAGAGACCCCATCAACAGCCTCGTTACTAAAACCAACAAAATCATTTCTGATTCAACCGCATTATTTGATCAGACCAAACAGTTCTCGTTGAAACCTTCTGCAGCCAGGCCACCAAGATTATACGGCTTGCCAAAGATACATAAAGAAGATACACCTCTTCGTCCCATTGTCTCTACTATCAACTCCCCCACCTATAAATTGGCTCGTTTTTTGTCTGAAATCCTACGGCCTTTCACTGGAAAAACCACCTCTGAAACTAAACTGACCTGGTATCGACAATCAAGGGGATTGCCCTGTCCCCAGACGACCTGCTTGTCAGTTTTGATGTGGTTTCCTTATTCACCAAGGTTCCTGTACCTGACACCATCGCAATCATTGAAGACTTGGTTCATCAAGGACTGAATGCTGGGGTACCCCCCCCTGGTGAGACACTGCTTAACCAATACATACTTCACCTGGAATGAAACTTTCTACAAGCAAACTGAGGGCACCCCAATGGGCTCCCCCCTATCTCCGGTTGTAGCCAACATCTTCATGGAGAAATTTGAGACGGACGCCATCCATACTGCCACTCTACGCCCGACCTTATGGAAGAGGTACGTAGACGACACTTTTGTCATCTGGCCACATGGCCGGCCTGCTCTAGACCAATTTCTCAACCACCTCAATTCCATACAGCCAGCCATCAGATTCACCATGGAAGTCGAAAAAGATGGCAAGCTACCCTTTTTGAATGTCCTAATCAAAAGGAGACCTGATGGTTCAATGAGCCACTCTGTCTACAGGAAAGCCACCCATACGGATGCTTACCTAAAACCGGATTCCCACCACCATCCATCCCAGAAGAATTCCCTCATCAAGACTCTATATCATAGAGCCCAATGCATCTCCGACCATGAACACATTTCCAGTGAACTCAAACACGTACGCCAAGCTCTTAAGGCTAATGGTTACTCCGACTACACAATCCGCAAAGCCATCACTCCAACCATCAAGAAGGATCCTGTTAAGGAGCCTTTCAAGACCATCACCTTACCCTACATTGCTGGGGTCACAAAAAAGATCTCCAAAATCCTGATTAAACACAAGATCCAGGTCCGATTCAACACAGTACATAAAATCCGTGATCTGGTACCGTCTGTAAAAGATGTGGTTCCAGACATACAGTACCCTGGCGTCTACAAACTAAGTTGCCTCTGTGGTAGCAGTTACATTGGGGAAACCAAACGACATGTCTCGGACCGCATCCGTGAACATAAAGCTGACCTGAAACACGGTAGGACAAACACCTCAGCCGTGGCAGATCACTGTTACAACTCAGTGGGCTCACATGACATTGACTTCTCCAAGACAGAGGTTCTCTGCAAGCCATCTGGCTATCATGAGAGATTCGTTCATGAGGCGATCCACATATACAAACACAGAGACAATTTTAACCGAGAAGATGGATTCTGGCTTAGCAATCATTGGAAGGACGTAATAAACCATTTCGATACACATTAGGGTGGGTAGAATAATACATAGTGTTATATTAAAATGCATAAGGTGGTTTATAGCAATACAGTATATAATTTAATGTTGGGTTTATCTATGGCAGTATATAGTACGGTATATGCTCGTGTGATGTAAGAGAATAAAGTTTAGATGGAAGCATATTATATAATTTTTACGACGTAGAATTGAAATGTATTACTTGCTGTTAGTAACTCAGCTTATTGTAGAGTATAGTAAGTATACTGATGGTGCTATGCAGTTTATACTTTAGTTTTTTATGTAGTTTATACTTTAGTTTTCTACGTGGTTGTTTAGTAACTGCAGCTACATATCATTAACATTCCTTTCCTTTGTTAATGCTACTCCCTGCACCCCCCCTTGGTGCTGCTGATCCTGCATAATGCATGGGCATAATATGACTTTGAAACCCCCCCGCCCACCTCCTACGCATTTCCCATGAATATGCTAAATTCCTCTTCATATGCACATTCTTTTTGTTAAGGCGCTCTTCCACCTCCAACCCAGCTTATATATAAGCTCCTAGCTTGGTAGTGTCTCATTCTTCACCTGAAGACGGCTGCTTGCGTTGTAGCCGAAACGTCGTGAGAATTATTTTATTTTATTATGTTTTATTTTTTATCATTTTATTACTTCCCATCTACGTGACTTTACCGAAAGAACCAAGAAAATGCATATACAGTATTTTTTGCACGGCAAGTGAGCTGTGACGTCAAATCTGTCACGTGACCCGCGCATGTGGAAGCGTAATGCATTGTCGTGAGTGGTTCACGCGCTACGCTACGAACCCGGCGACCCGAGTTCGATTCCCGCTCACGGCCACCACTAGTGACGATTATTTCAACCGGTCTTGGGCCTCCCCTAGGTCGACTCAGCCTCAAACGAGTAACTCGTGTAGTGTGTGAACATCGCCACTGGGGAGACAAAGACGGCCGGGCGTGGTGGATCCAAGTCCCGGGCGAAGCCGGGTAGTACAGCTAGTACTGTATAATGCAAAGTACTTGAACAGAAAATATAAAATAAATAAAACATTTTATTTAGTTATTTTTAGTGGCATCGAAAATTGTTACCAAATTATATTTGTCAAAATATGTACAAAAGTTAAAACATTTACAAGTATTAAAGCATTTGAGCGAGCATCTATGAAAGCTGACAAAGCACCACCCAGTACAACACTTAACACAGTACCACCCAGTACAGCACCCAACACAGCACCACCCATTACACCACCCAACACAGCACCACACAGTACAACACCCAGCACTGCCGACTTGTCATCCCATGAATCCCCGCGTCTCTCCGCACCTCCCCCCTGGTCAACTCCGAGCTCCCCCTCCCCGTGCTCCCTCCCCCATCGCCCCTCCCCTCCATCTACAGCCCCCGCCCCTCGACGAGCCACACTTGGCTCCGCACGAGCCTCTTTATACGCTCCGCGTGTCCCGTGTCTCCACCACGCCATTAAAAACACAATGAGTAATATTAAAAAAAAACTTTTGTAAAAACACGCTTTAATGAAATTTACCATACTCGTAATGGAAGAACTCCACGACTCCAGGAATTGGCCCTGAAGCTTGGCACAACGTAAGGGGTCGTGATGATTTATAGCCAACGTCAGTTGAGCGTGGACAATTAGACCCAAGCCGAAACATAACATTAAAAAATAATGTTTAAAAATTTTATTTTTTCATTTTTAATGATAGAATATAGTATTATCATCAGTATGATATACGTATACCAAGTTTGCAGTCGATACCACATTGGGAAGTGGCTTAAAATTGAGTTACAAGATTTGAGGATACGACGACAACAACAGACAGCGTGAGTTAAATAAAAGCGCGTAACAAGTATAACCCGTAAAAATAAAGTATTTCACTATAAATCTTTTATATGCGTGGCGGCTAAAGTCCTCTCGTCATCTGGCTTGAGATAGCTGCCACCTATGGGTCAGATGATTGCATGGCAGCATTAAGCAATTGGTAATTAAATATAATATTTTTGTCCTTAAAAGTGTAAAATTTTGTAAAAAAAATTTCACGAACATTAATTGTCACGCACAACGAGTCTGTGTGGAAAATGTCAGCTCGATTGGATCACGGGAAGTGGGTTAAAAAACGACCGAAAGATTTGCACGGTCCTAAGGAAGCAAGCAAGCGAACTTAATATAAAGGATTTAAAAATAAGGGAACAAATGGGAAAACAATGAAACGGGGGCAACATCACGACACAGCCCAGGGCCAACGAGGAGGCACATCAGTAACGAAATGTTAACTATCTCGCCAGGCATACATGAGGTCGTGGGTTCGAACCCAACTGTAACGCCTGTATATTTGGATTTTTATCCGGCTCCTCTGGTTTTCCCCTTCACATTTAGCAACATGCTATACATTTCCAGATATTAAGTCACTTCGTTGAACTATTAATTCTGGCATTGTCGCTTCTGAAAGAGAGCAATATAGCTCAGGGGGGGACCTTACCCGATGAAGTAGAAAAATAATATGTAGACTCGGGGAGAAGCCTCCTATCTGGCTGGAGCAGGAGTTGGGCGACAGGGCCTGGAAGGGCAGCAAGCAATACGCAGAGTCGTACCCAGGCAGGTGACAGCTGGCCCTTTGAGCGCACAGCAGCAGCAAAGTCCAGGATCAGCGAGGCCCATGGGCCTAATGCTTATAAGGTCTATCATAGATGAGGCCCAGAGGCACAACTAGGGTTGCTACCGCTTATGTACAAAAAACTTGCAAGAAGAATAATTCACAAGATTACAAGAGGCGATAACTACCAAGGCCTTGAAGGATGATTTTTTTTAAATGGAAAAGGGATTTGGGGCACAATTGCAAATTACGAGCTTAATTCAGAGATTCACATTGTATTAGAGAGTATGTATCTCAAGAGAGACAATTGCAATAACATAATGTTCAGTGATTACGGCACACAAATTAGACATTTTTAAGTCGCGTCATTAAACGGAATAAATAGGCATTTTTTATTCATTATTTTTTGCACGTCATAAAGTCGTTATTCTACTGCAATGTTGACACATCTGTTATGCTTTGCTCAAATATTTAACAACAAAAAATATCCTCATTTACTGAAAAATATCTCAATTGAGTCTCAAATCCTTAATTAATCTTAATCCTGGGAGTAATTTTACACCAAATCCTTCATGAATATTTTTCAAATGAACAAAAGTCAGAGTACCGAGTGAAAACCCATTCATTCGAGGGGATAACACTGAAAAATACACACACCTAACCCATCAACATGCTAAATTTGCTTTGGATGTGGGAGTCTATGGTTAACACCCCTGAATATCTCACAATACCGGAATAGGGGATAACTATGTGTCAATGTATTTTGTTGAGTGGTATATTATTAGATAACCAACAAAAAAATTTACCCGTAAAAACAAAGTTTTTCACTATAAATCCTTTATATGCGTGGCAGCTAGAGTCCTCTCGTCCTCTGGCTTGAGATGGCTGCCACCTATGGGTCAGATGATTGCCTGCCACCATTAAGCAATTGGTAATTAAATATAATTTATTTTTTCCTAAAAAGTGTAAAATTTTGGAAAAAAATTTTCACGAAAATAAATTGGCACGCACAACGAGTCTGTGTGCAAAATGTCAGCTCGGTTGGATCACGGTAAGTGGGTTAAAAAACGACCGAAAGATTTGCACGGTCGTAAGCGCTCAAGCACGCAAGCAAGTGAACTTAATATAAAGGATTTAAAAAGACGCGACTTTTTCCAAGTCCTTGGAAGACGTGAACAGATTTCCCACGACAGCTGCTTCAAAAAGATGCCCCTGAGGAAACCAAGACAGGTGGTAGCCCTAGGCGCATTGCCAATGAGATCGAATGCCTACAAAGACTGGAGACCAAGCTCAAATGAAGCCAACGGCAGGCAATGTAAGTGGCAACAAGGACCAGGGAGGTGGAGAGAGGGCCAGGCAAGGGTTGGGATGTGCTGAGCAGACAGGCCAAACAATTGAGGGAGAAAAAATACAAAAGAGTAAATAATTGGTAAAAAAATAAATAAAGCGATAGAGAGGTGACTGTAAGAATTAGGGAGAAGGTTGGGTTTGACAGCAGCAATATTTTCAACACTTAATAACCTCAACCCAAGTGGAAGATGGCAGACATTTCCTGCAGTTAGCATTAAAGAAAGGTGTATAAAATGATGGATCACATAACAACTCGCATACTTTGCATTAGACATTTGTCGTTGTCAGAAGTCAGTAGTCAATGCTGTTACTCCGACGCCAGCTTCACTGTTGATGCTTCAATTCCTGCAGCTTTCCAAAATGAAAGTAAATGCCTCAAGCAGTCGGCTATCAACTAGCTGTTACAAATCGTATGGCATTATTGCTCGCAAGCCGACAATGTCTTTTGTATCAAAGTGCATTCTCCAAATTAGAAAAAAATATCCACAGGGACAACACGATTCCTGTCCTTTGGTACAGTTCCATAGATCTAACAACTACACAAACTGCCATTATTAAAATGCCCTCCACAATAGCATAATATACCAGGCAATGTCCCTTTTTCAAAGCAGGGAAGGCCATTGAATTATAAAAAATCCCATCACTGTTTAAGTAACATTGCCATTTCCAGAATTCATGTATGTGTATAAAAGGACACTTCACACGTTTTCCACTGAGCAAAAAAAACCCCGAACCCATTTTCTACAGATTTCGCCACATACCAATAACTGTAAAATATTGGGGGAACATTTTGTCATCAAAAGATAAAAAAAAAATGCTAAGAAAAAGAAGGTTCTGCGCACGAGTTGAATTAACGCATATACCGTTAGAATGTGTGCGGTCGATTAGATGTAAGTTTTTGTATTTCTCGGAAAACATTTTGTTATTCCATCAAAATCTCTAAAAAGAATTGGGGTTCTCTTATTGGACAGACTCATTATCATCGTCCAGGGTCTGTCTGAAGGCCTCCTCATTACAGTTACCATCCCACATTATTCTGTGATGGCACAATCCATCTCACTCCTGATCATGAGCCGATCTCATTCTTTCTCTTCTGTGGTGGCTGTCCTCTCAGGCATGCTTATCACCCTTGATTTCCATGGCCATTACCATTTTCGTCCATTGGCTATCATCCTTTCTGTCCACTTTCTTTACTTAACAGATTGAAAACGTTCTTCTTCACGCACCATCACATTCATTTTTATGAAAGCACGTAATTTTCATCTTTATTACTTAATAATATATATCCTAATCAAAAATCAATCATTGCCTAGGTATATATTTTCTGCTGTGCCTTCTATGTGTGTCCCTCCAACAATTATTATGTTTGGATATAGAATTAGTGGTATATTAAGTTTGGTTTGCTCTTATTTATCTAAAGCCTAACTTTTCAGACAAAATTTTTATGCTTTTCAATAGCAATTTTATGACTGTAGGTAAATCTGAGATAAATGTTTTTTCGATATATAATTACAAATGTTGTGGATTTACTGTGGGCTGGAGTAGTAACTAATTGGCGCATTGTTTACATGACAAACCTTACTGGCTATGTCGGGTAGTGGAGGGTTACGACACATTTATACTTACGCGATCTAACTCAAAAACCTTTATTATGAATAATATTGGTCGTGAAAGCCTACGTGTTAATCAAACATACACCAGAGACAGCTTTCTTTATGGCAATGTCTCACCAGTGTTTGACCAGGGAACGCCAAAAAACGAACAGTACAAAGACTATGCAAGTATACGAACACTTATAGCTCGGGTCGAGCAGTTATATCTTTGGGATCTTTTTCCCAGTATCCAAAATAATTAAAAATAATAATGCATTTTACCCTTTCTGGCAATAAAACAGGTGTTAAGATGTTCAAACACCTTTTTGCAAGGCATCAAGTCTGCATTAACCACACGTACTTGTGGCAAAACATGCAAGGAAACATGCTTTCAAAAAGGTCCCATAGATTTAAATAAAATTTATATCCTTAGTCATTCCATCTGGTTCGAAGCACTTTTTTTTATCTTTCATACAGTGAAGAGCAATGGTGGCTTCTTCAAGTGTGACATCTCGAACCTCTTGTTTTTTTAAATGAAGATCTGCATAGCCTTCCTCCCACATTTTCACAAACATGTCTCTAATCGTGAATTATGGTTCAATCTGGCGAAGGAATATTTGTGATTTACCGATCACTAACTTCCTTCTTGCTGTTCTCATGCGCCTCCGTTGCTTGTTATGACATCTTCAATTATTTTGGTGTTGTTTTTCTCAAGATTTTTTGCCTTTTTTTCAAATGGTTATACAGAGTTCTGTGAATTTCTTTCATTTCACATTTCCATTATTTTGTTGTATGTTAATATATTTACTTTACCTTGCACCTCGAGTGCACTGTCTAAAACAATGATAGTTGTTGAATTATTTCTAGTGGTGACATCCATTTCGTTATTTTGCTTATCTATAGATTTTAATCTATTGCTAAATCTAACTCTACATTATACTACCATAGTGTTATGTTTAGTTTGAAGATTATAAAACAATACTTTGTCGTGTGTATATATATACGAACTAATAATGTCAAATGCCATGAGCATGCTTTGCTTACACTGGAGAATGGCAATTAATTCCACCGATAATAACGTTTGGAAATTAACTCTGGTATTTATGACCAAACGATAACAATCAAATTGGCCACACGGTCACAGTGTGAATAGGAAAGTTTATGATAGCCACCCTTTGTATCTGTACTTACTAGATAAGACTTCAGCATCTGATAAGGCTTAAAACATAGGCCAACACACACCATTATTGGATACACACAAACACAAATTTGCTATCGAGCCATGTTATGTATGCAATTTAATATCTGGAATATCTTCTTTTTCACCACTGGGTATAAATGACACATTTAAAAAGTGAACAAAATAATACTTGAATGCATAGTTTTACATTTCAATACGTTAAGCGTGTACTTCGTGTTTATAATCTTTCATTGATAAAATAGCATAATTTCTGGTATAGCAAATTCTGTATGTATACCAGTTATCGAAAGCAGATATACTACATAGTGTGTGGTGCCTACGGTCTTTACGGAGATGGGCAGTATCACAATTCTAAGTAATTTAGATGTATAATTTATTTAATTTGTATTATTATTACGCCTGTTTTTTTGCCAGGAAAGCCTCACTGAGTCTCAAGACTCTTTTTTAAGAGGGTCCTGCCAAGTTTTCACAGTAGGGGGACCATGTTGCTCCGTGTACTCCAAATTGAGTAGTTTAGAGGCGATATTTCAGCATTTAAATGTTTGGCCCATGCCAGTTATATTGTATCTTTATTTTTGCTATGGGAGGAAACCAAAGAATACAGAGAAAACCCATGCAGAATTGAGAGAGACCATAGCAACTCTATAAATTAAGTTGCTCAAGTCGGGAATCGAAACCCAGGCCCTTCTGTGAGGGTGCAATGTTACCGTCGCTTCACTCTACTGCCCTTATACATTTGTAATTTCTTTTAAAATGTAATTTGTATCTAAAATAAACACGAAAAACGAATTGGCAATTTGTATCCACATTACACAATACACGGTTAATTCGTATCTCCATTACATGACACTTGTCATGTTAATTTGATTGTATTTTGCTACGGAACATAACAATGAAAGGTGGTATGCTGGGCTGGCACTGATGTTTCCCTTTAAATATATATTTAACTATACTCTCGTTCCACACCTTGTTACCATGAGTCTGCCAGTGTAAATGTCAATTAAATAAACATTCCGAGGCTAGATGACCACAGGCTCCCAGCGAGCGAGCACAGGTGGGTGAGGTCTCCGATGTGTTTTTGAGTTGTACCGAGTGTTTGTTTGGCATGATGTGCAACGTTTCGCTCTCCGGAACTGAATAAGCTTCCAGCACATGGTAATGAAACGTCCAACATGATGCAACAACGTGCGGTAAAACTTGAAAACACATCAGACATCATGTGGTACGCGTCAACAGTAGCAGGTGGCAAATAGGTGTTTGAGTCACAGCAAATAAACAAGCAGACACATGGGATCAAATGATCAATTTCAGTCATCGGAATAACAGCAAAAAAAGGAATTGTGATTGAACGGATATGAAAGCCAGATATACACAGATAGCAACATCTAATCATGGCCATTCGAGCAAATTCTGGATTCGGAGTGGATCAAAAACATGGGTAAAGATAGTGAGGATTAGGATTATGGGGAAGATGGGTGAGGAAGAACGGATGGGTCTGTTAAGGGAATTAATTATGCGATGGGAAATGCTGGGTGGCAGTTGGGAGATTTGGATAAAGAGGATGACGCGTTTAAATGAGTGCAAGGCTGAGAGAATGAAGAGGACTTTTATTTATGTCCTCAATTTTGCGAGGGGTTCATATGTGTGTATATACGTTGAAGTAATACAACTTACAATTGTGTTCCTTGTAAAGGCAACACATGCTAATCAAATGTGATTAACAATCTATTGTTATATAATTACAATAAGCCCCTCCCCCCTCTGCTCTCCGCACCTGATGGGTTCACAGCGATGAAGTCGTCTTGCTCTATTTAAGATCGGAAGCAGGTAGATTGCTTCACTATTCTGGCAAATCGCCCGATGATGCTGTATGTAATTACCAGCGAAACGTCGTACTACTCAAATTGTAAATGTTGGGGATTTACTCTTCAACACACCGGTGGGCTGAAGTAGTAACTAATTGGCGCGTTTTGTTTACGTGACAAACCTTACTGGCTGTGTCGGGTGGTGGAGGGTTACAACACATTTATACTTCGGAGATCTAACCCAAAAACCTTTATTATGAACGCTGAACTTCTTTCGAACCCTTCGTAGCCAACAATGCAAATCGTTTGGCTAGGTACGGCTTTTTACACGAGCGGCATATCTCGCAAAGCCCTTGAGTGTAATGTGGAGGCTATCGTCTTCATTAGAAGCTTCATGTTTGAAAAAAAATGGCATGATTAAGTAAATGAAAACCCAAGCTGCCAACCCCACGCAATCGTGGGTGGGACTTTGGGCTAAGAAGTAGAATTACTATGTTGTTATAGTTATAATTGTAATTAATAATACAATTCGGGTACATTATCAATCCACTGCTGGATAAAGGTCCTAACCACACATGTCCGTCATTGGGATTGTTTGACCATACTTCACAATTCTGGTCAGTATGGGTTAATGAAAGGTGGGGGGCGGGGGCGTGAGGACGTCCAGGACTGGTTCAGATTTCACTTGCCACTGATATTAGCCGTGGAGGGGGAATCGAACTCATATAAACTCTCCCTCTATGAGGTCGCCACTATTCAGAAGGATTACTTCCGGTATTCTCCCGATTCCTTCTTACCTTGCCACCAACTCTATTTTACACGCCTGGGGGCACAACTCCAGTGATTACAGGTTTCCCAGGTAATCATTGCAATTACATTTTCAGAATATCTCCTGTCCTCATTTTCCATGTTCTGCTGTGTACAATGTGAGAGACCACTACCTTGATCAGGGACGCTCACTGTTATGTATGGGTATGTTCGCCTGAGGGGCTGCGCTCTTGATCTCTGCTGGCTGAACAAAAATTTCCCTTCACAGGAAGCAATTTTCCCTAGGGTTTTGTCAAAGCAGTAATCACAGTTGCCCAGTCACCTTAAGGGATGTTAATCTACCTTATGGGTTAGTTTGTGTGTATGTCAATCATAGTGATTTGAGCAGTGTTAACTATTTAACTTTTTTTATTTTACCAGGTAAGGTCAACTGAGCTATGTAGGTATTTTTCAGAAGCGAACTGGCCACGAATTATAGCTTAACGAAGTGGCTTATCACATGGAAATGTATAACGTCTGACTACTCTAAGGGCATGTTTCTAAGTGTGGAGTGAAAAACTGGAGAATCCGGAGAAAATCCACACCACCACGGGGAGAACATGTAAATTCTAAATATACAGGTGCTAGGGTCGGGACCGAACCCAATGCCTCCTGCAGGCCAGGCGAGGCAGATAACATCTCGCCACCATGTTTGATTCCTGGACAAGAACATTCGTGGCAAGTGAGATCTGAGCCGTACTTGGGCCGCCTATATGGCAAACTTATCCTAAAATCATCTCCGACATCAAGAGTCAAAATCCACATTGGAGAGACAAAGGTGGCTACGTGTAGTGCTGGTTACGCCACTTAGTTGTGGTCTTAACAGGTGCTTGCTAACAAACACATGTACCAGTAGTCCATAAGGTACACGTGGAAAAATTTGACTTGTGTGCACATACAGGGATGCTGCCGTGGTGCAATAATGGTTAGCACACCAGATTTTCGATGCAGAACGTCACCGGTTCATTCTACAGTTGACACAATTGGAGAATGTCTTAAATCCCCCCCACCCACCGCTTCTGTCCTCGCAGCAGTCAGTTAGTTAGTCGAGAAGGTTGTGGATGTATGTGTAATGGGTTGATAGAGGCGCTTACACTCGTGTGGAGGCAACACTTTATTTAACACAACTGAAATACAACTGCAACACACCCTACACATAAGGTGGTGACCACCGTCCTACTCTCGCTAACACTCGGGTACTACTTGGCGTGGCCAAGCCAGGTTGGCTTCTGCTTGGCCACCATGACTGGAGGCTTCTTTCTTCAGAGTCTTCATGAGACGGCTTCATCCCAGGCACCAACAGCCCAGCTCTCCCTGCTGAGCCCGCTTATAAGCCTCTCTGGTGTGGCCGGTCACACTCTGGCCACGCCCCCCTTCTCGAACCCACGAGAAGGCTCCTCCCCCCAACCACGTGTCCCCCAGGAACCCCGGCCCTCTCCTGGATCCGGTCACGTGCCCATCCGGGGTCACTTGGAGTGCCACGGCCTAACACAACCCCCGTGGCACCCATCAACAGCCTCCATACCAAACAGGCAGTGACGTCACGTGTACAGACCCAACATAGCAGTGTCTTCATGTGTATACAGACCCGACACAGTAGTGACATCATATGTCACGACATATGTATGTTGAACTTCTTTCGTACCGTGTGTTTGGTGGGGTAAAGTGTGGGTACTCCCACCATTTTCCAAGATGATTGGCCATTCTGGAAGAGTAGGCAAACCATGCCTGTGCTCCGTCTAGTGTAGACACTCCTGCCAGTAGTGGCCTAAGCAAGCAATTGCGTTAAGAGAGGAGGAATTAAGGGATAGGGTTTACAAATTGGAAATACAATAACGTATGTGTGTGCATTTAATAGTGTATGCTCAAAAACCTATTGATCGCCCTTCATGCCTGGGTTAATGCCGAAAGCGCATTGCCGAGCAGTTTCTCAGACTTCCCCAGCAGTACATACTATGCTTTCATGTAGGGATTTCAAGTTCAATACTGCATCAACCATCAGCTAAATATGTCAATTGATCTCCTCAATTATATAATTAATTCTATGTTAATATTTTAAGAAATTATCACAGATATTAAAATAGTTATCGATGTTTTTGCTATTTTTTATGTATCTTAATACAACTTCTTTTTAAGTCTTTTTGGGTTAATTTGTTTTTAAGTAATGACATCCAGTGGGTTTAAGTTACATGGTATTTCTCCTTCATTAACATCACTGGGCTGTAACGCATACATCTGCAAACACGTTTTTGGTGGTGGCGCAATGGATCATTTGTTGTGATTTGAACACAAGAACTAATGATGATGACAATGATAACGAATGAATGAAGATTATGATGATTATTTAAAGTAGCCACGATGTTGGCGATGCTCGTTTGGAATGGTAAAAAAGCCATGAAACCCTGTAGCGCAGTGTTCTTCATTACAAGGCCAGTGGGCCACTGGCGGCCCCTGGTGGCCTTTAGGGGCCGTCCATAAATTACGTCACGCACCTGGGGGGGGGGGGGGTTAGACATTTGTGACGATGTGTGACGAGGGGGTGGGGGGGGTTGAGAAATGTGATGTCACATCAAAATGCACAATTTTAAATAAATATAGAATTCTAGATTTGAAGCTATCGTGACTGCAAGGATTCATATTCTTAGGTTTTTTCGGTAAAGTCACGTAGGAAAAACATTAAAATTAATGAAAGTAAAATAAAATAAAAATCACGACGTTTCGGAGGCAACACAAGTCTCCGTCATCAGGTGGGACCGTCACAGCCAGATTTGCTGCATCAAGTGAGGCAATGATTCAAGATGTAATCCCTTAAAAGCAAGTTGAGGGGGGAGGAGAGGGGGGGGCTCATCAGAATGTGGTAGCCAATGAATGGAACGTATCGGGAGGGAGGGGGGCGGGGCTCAAAGACGGCACGACGTGCCACGTAGAACGCATCGGGAGGGGGAGGGGGGACGGGGCCAAAAGAATGTACGACGTGGTACACGAGAGTCGGCGGCGTGGACGTGGTTGTGCGCAAGCAACTACTGCTGCACACGCCAACGCATTGGACAGAGAGGGGGATGGGAGGCCAAAAGAGAGTGTGGGGTGCAAGTGTACGTGGACATGTGTGTGTACAAGCACCTGTTGATACACATGATAGAAAAGAACGAAAATGCCCATGTTTATACCAGTGCTGTCTGAACAATGAAGAGAGTACTGTTAGACACTGGGGATGTTAACACTCGGTAAAGTAAAGTAAAATAGTGCCTGTCAGATAAGATGGTCCAAAAATGTGTAATTAAGTCTTTTTTGCGTGGTTGATAACATCTTTCCAATGATTACTAAGTTTGTACCCATCATCACGGTTGAAATTATGTCTGTGTTTGTATATTTGTATGGCTTCATGTACAAACCTTTGATGGTAGCCAGGAGGTTTGCAGAGAACCTTGGTCTCGGAAAAGACAATTTCATGAGAGCCCACCGAGTTGTAGCAATGATCGGCAACGGCCGAAGAATCAGTTCTGCCGTGTTTCAGATCTGACTTGTGCTCGCGGACACGATCAGAAACATGACGTTTCGTTTCTCCAATGTAGCAATCACCACAAATGCAACTCAATTTGTAGACTCCAGGATACTGTAAGTCAGGAACGACATCCTTCACAGATGGAATCAGATCACGGATTTTATGCACCGTACTGAATCGGACTTGGATCTTATGTTTGTTTAGAATTTTGGAGATCTTTTTGGTCACGTCTGCTATGTATGGTAACGTGATAGTTTTGGTCGGAGTTTCATGTGGCTGTTTCTGTGTGGTGGGAGAAACAGCTTGGCGGATAGTGCGGTCAGAGTATCCGTTCATCCTGAGGGCCCGATGTACATGTCTTAATTCACCGGTCAGGTGGTGTTGGTCAGAAATGCCATGGGCTCTGAGGTATAGCGTTTTAATGAGATAATTCTTTTGAGATGGGTGGTGGTGGGAATCCGGTTTCAAGTAGGAATCTGATTCTATCTGTGAAGGATGTCGTTCCTGACTTACAGTATCCTGGAGTCTACAAATTGAGTTGCATTTGTGGTGATTGCTACATTGGAGAAACGAAACGTCATGTTTCTGATCGTGTCCGCGAGCACAAGTCAGATCTGAAACACGGCAGAACTGATTCTTCGGCCGTTGCCGATCATTGCTACAACTCGGTGGGCTCTCATGAAATTGTCTTTTCCGAGACCAAGGTTCTCTGCAAACCTCCTGGCTACCATCAAAGGTTTGTACACGAAGCCATACAAATATACAAATACAGACATAATTTCAACCGTGATGATGGGTACAAACTTAGTAATCATTGGAAAGATGTTATCAACCACGCAAAAAAGACTTAATTACACATTTTTGGACCATCTTATCTGACAGGCACTATTTTACTTTACTTTACCGAGTGTTAACATCCCCAGTGTTTAACAGTACTCTCTTCATTGTTCAGCCAGCACTGGTATAAACATGGGCATTTTAGTTCTTTCCTATCATGTGTATCAACAGGTGCTTGTACACACACATGTCCACGTACACTTGCACCCCACACTCTCTTTTGGCCTCCCCTCCCCCTCTCTGTCCAATGCGTTGGCGTGTGCAGCAGTAGTTGCTTGCGCACAACCACGTCCACGCCGCCGACTCTCGTGTACCACGTCGTGCATTCTTTTGGCCCCGTCCCCCCTCCCCCTCCCGATGCGTTCTACATGGCACGTCGTGCCGTCTTTGAGCCCCGCCCCCCTCCCTCCCGATACGTTCCATTCATTGGCTACCACATTCTGATGAGCTAACCCCCCCCTCTCCTCCCCCCTCAACTTGCTTTTAAGGGATTACATCTTGAATCATTGCCTCACTTGATGCAGCAAATCTGGCTGTGACGGTCCCACCTGATGACGGAGACTTGTGTTGCCTCCGAAACGTCGTGATTTTTATTTTATTTTACTTTCATTAATTTTAATGTTTTACCTACGTGACTTTACCGAAAAAACTTAAGAATATAAATATAGAATTGTTATAACAACACTAATTTTGATTAATTATCATTATTAACCAAGGCCGTAATTATAATATATATTGGGGGGGGCACACCCCCCCCCCCAATATTCAAATATGCTCAAAATGTCCCCCCCAATATATTGCTATAAAAAAATTGCTATGCTATGTAAAACAAACTAACAATTTGCTAAACATTGGCCACAATATCTGGACTTGTCTTCATATAAATCAATGCATAGATTTCTGTTTATATGATTGTGGTTATGGTTGTACTTTATTAATCCGTAATCTTTGCCATTACATACAATGAAACAAGAAATGGTAAAAAAGTAAAAACAGAGCAATGTAATACAATACACTATTACACATTATTGTAAAAAAAAAGTCTATCCCGTGTGTTAGTACATTTTTTTATATATTAGGCAGGAAATTAGTTTTCTAATTTAGATATTCTAGGTTGGGACCCTGGAAGATTTGGTCCCCCCCAATGTTGACTCCATGGCTACGGCCTTGTTATTAACTATTTGGTTATTAAAATTTACTAAGGTCACCTTTTATTTATTCCATGAAGGAGCATTTTGCTTCTCCATGGGAGAATGGAGAAGCATACATTTTGAACATTTTTTTGATGATTGTTATTAAACATTTTGATTCTAATGATTCTCCCAAGGCTTTTCATTCTGTGGAATAAATATATGATTGTTATAATTGTACTCTCCATTTTGCTTCGTTCTACTACAAAGCTTCAAGTATTTTTTTAAATAGTTATTACTTTTAATATTTTATAATTATAAGATAATTTCAATATAATTTTCTGAACATCTGGAGTTTTAGTTAGACGTTGAATATTTTCAAGTGAATTTTATGATAAATTTAAGATTTCCAACGCCTCCTTTTTAATGCGTGTTTTCTCCTACAACATCAGAGTGCAGCGCCACATGAAATACGCACTACAATGACAATAGTTTAAAGCGATTTGAAGCACATTTTATTTTCAAAATGGAAATATGGTTTGGGGGGGGGGGCAGAGCTTTGTGACATCATATTTCAGGGGGAGGTCTGACTTTTTGTGACGCCGTGTGACGAGGGGGGGGGGGGGTAAAAAATCGTCCAAAATCGCGTGACGTCATTTATGGACGGCCCCTTAGTGTGCGGTCCCTGACGCGAGGCCCCCGACAATACACAACAAATCGTGAAAACATCCCTTGGCAGGGTGGTGTAGCGGCCCTCACACTGATAATGTCTCATCTGCAAAAGTGACCCCCCTCTGATAACGAGTGAAGAACACTGCTGAAACGGGTCCATGTTTAAAAGGGCGATATTAACAGAGTCGATGTTAATCTAAATTTCAACAAACGTTACACTCCCAACTGGTGAACGCTGCAGAAAAACCGTCACTGGTGTTAATTACGATAGTGACATTTTTTATTATATGGGGACTCAGCCACCATACAGTACTAGTCCCCTCCCTGCTCCCTTGCTGCCTGTCATGCAAAGAACCCCCAAACGAAGATTCCGAGCACCGCGATGAGCAGCGCATTCATGTCGGCCACACTTCGCCACGTCCGCGTCTCGCGGATGGACTCGGGTCCGACGACAGCTCTGGGGTCATCCCCTCCGCTGGACGGGGCCGTCGAGGACCCTGAGAGGCCGCAGAACCACGTGCCGGCGTGCAGAAGCCACCTGGCCACTCCTGGGGGGGGGGGGGGCAGGGCGGGAAAGCGCAGCGTGTGGCAATGGTGGCCGATATGGTGGAGTGATGGTGATGTAAAAAATAGGGGTTTGGGTAGTGATGGTGATGATCACATGGGTGTAGGGTGGTTTTGTAGTGTTGGTGATTGAGTAAATGTGAAGATAGGTAGTGATGGTGATGATGGTGGATACAGGGTAGTTATGGTAATGGTGAGAGGGAGTAGTGATGGTGGTGGAAGTGATGGTTATTGTAGGCAGGGCTTATCTTCTCACTCAATATTTTATGGAACGCCGCTCGGCTGGTTTGGAGTAGGAACTATCGGCGTAAGGTACTACAACTAGAGTGCACTGTACGACTACCCATAATAATTCTATATTATTGTATCCTACATTCCTAAAATCCGATGAACATGTTTATCAAATATAGTTGGAGTATCATGAAGACAAAGTAAGGCGAGATGGATGGGGTATCCACAAATACTCCTGACTGCTCTGGCTCATGACTGTTCTGGCTGACATTAAGCACCCTGAATAGGGGAGTCGGCAATGGTGCCAGAGGTAGTGGTATTTGTGGTGAAAGTGGTGTCAGCGGTGCTGATTACGGTGAAACTGGTGATGGTGAAAGTGGTCGTGGTGATAGTGACGTCACCACGGCGCATGTGCCAAGTGCACCTGGCCTGGCACAGTCGCCGTGGTGACGTCACCGTCACTTAGTGGTGAATGGCGGGCATTGTTATTGGTTATAGTGCGGCAGTGGAAGTAGTGGTGGTGGTCAAGGTGGTTGTTGTGGAAATTAAGATGTGAAGCTCGTGTTGGTGGTAATGATGGTGGATGTGGTCGTGTCGTGGTGGAGGTGGTGGAGGCAGTGACAGTGGTGACAATTTTTCACACCTCTATCCAACTTTTCACATCTGAGAACCTACAAATAGCTCTCAGGGTGAAGCTGTGTGTGGTCAGAGCAATCAACCAACTTTTAGAAAGTTGAGAACTAAATAAAAAAAAGTGATTTGAAGTTGACGTAGGACACCATCATCATCAAACAAAGAAAACGATCCCCCGTGTAGACTTAACAGACTGTTGGGGCAAGTGCTGTTAGCAAGCGCCTAGGAAGGCCTGCATGGTACTCGAGGGGGTGGGTGGCCAGCACCACACCCCAGTGGTGATGTTTACACACCGCACCAGGTGCTCATTCGACCTAGAGGAGAGCCTAGGACCAGTTTTAGATAATCGTCACTGATATTGGCCGTGAGCGGGAATTGAACTCAGGTCGCAAGGTTTGGAGTGCATCGCGGTAACCGCTACACTATACCTCCATCATCATCATCACCACCGCTACCACCAACACCATTATCATCGCCACCACTACCACCGTCATCACTAAAAATAACCTGTGGTCAATAAAATAATAAGTGGAAATCCAAAAGTGGTTGTTCCATGGACACATTTGTTAATGGGCTGGGAATGTGGATTATTCACTTCTGGCTCAGGTGCTACCAACAGAAGTTATTACAAACCCCCACACATGTTTGAGGTTTGCATTCTGTTGAAGAGGGTTTTTATGTAAATCTGATGATGACAGTGGCAATGATGATGATCATGATAGTGATAATTATTACCTGGTCGGCTCTGCTTCCCTTTGTCGGTGTCGGCATCTGAGTGGATGCTCAGGTCGAGCTCCTGCTCTCCGAGGGTCTCCCAGTCTTTGCCGTTGTCCTGTAGGTGAGCTGCCGAGCCACTCACGTCCATCGTGAATGTGAGGTTGTCATCGCCATCCGTACGGCCGGGAGAGTCCTTTCCAGACGCATCCGCAGAGGTGCCCGCACCTACATTCCATCGGCTCCACCATGTCAGACCGGCCAGCTGCGAACACAAGGCACACTTTACAGAAATCCTTGCACATTGAGTGATTATTAAAAAATAATATACATTTTAATGAGAGTGTAGAGAAACAGATGGATTCATATTTATATTTCTAATAGCATACTTGGTGTACTGACTTCTACTGGCCATCTCTAAGCCCCTGCGAGTGTATATTTGGTGGATTGCACAAACATTGTTCTGTATGCGTGCCCCACCAACACCTCGCCTAAAGCTCTGGATTACAGGCTTGCAATTCAAGCGGTGTTGTGGATTTGAGTGGTTCACTCACAATTCTAAGGTTAAGGCTTCAAATCCAAATCATGGATCATTTCAGCCTATTATAAAATGAGTGCCACTCTGTGGGCCATCCACAATGATTGTCCCAGAGAACAGAGTGGTCTCTGCCATGGAAAGGTGTAATTTCTACCAACACTGACCGAGGGTCACCAGAAGGGAAGAGTGCCGCCTCGAACCTCATTCGAGTGCAGATTTAATTCTGAAGGTGCGGCTTTAATAATGTGGACTATTTTATGAACCATCACTGCACAAAAACAAATGTACATTTGTCATGCTCCCATAGTGTAACAAACGTCTTAAAGCAAAGGCGTTTACGTGCATGCATTAGAGTTGCTACCTGTCCTGGTGTCACATGATCATTCCCATTTTGACAGAGCTGCCATGGTAAATCTGTAAGTCGTCTTCCCATGACATTTAAAAGTCCTCTTTTTTGTCAGTTGCATAACAATGCACCACTCGAGACGATGCGTTTACTTGTAGTTCTCCCTGTTTCCAGTGCTGCGAGATATTCACATTCCCACGACGTGGCCCAGATGTTTTTGAACCCCAGCGGTGGCAAAACGCAAGTGTGCATTGCGTGGAAACGAACGCTGGGTGACTCACGTCCCTCTTCGTTCCCGCCGATCGCCGGGTGACAAGCGACACGGCCACCATCACGGCGCCCACGAGGACGAAGAGCAGCACCGTGAAGTGCAGGAAGTGCACGCGAGCCAGCACAGGAGGCCGCGGATCCGGGTCGCCACACGCCGGCGTTCCGTAGCCAAAGTCAAGCCCCATGCGGATGACGCCCGTCAGAAAGCCAGCCATGAGACCCCAGAAGGCGCCCTGCCACATGGCAATGACACAAAAATAGAAGATTTAACACGTTCGTCAATGACACTGTGTGTGGCCTTAAAAGGAAAAACAATTAATAGGTGACAGTTCTTTCATTAATTATTTTACCCGAGGTGTCCTCACATGGCCCTTACATACGTGGTACAGGTGACACACGGGCAGATATAAGTAAAATATGGCCGTACGATAATGGTTTGTCGAGAGAAAAACTGTGACGCACGATGACCATCTGGGCAAGCAACAGCTTCACGTGTGCAAGCTGTGAATGCTGTGACGCTGCACAATTTGTGACCCATTGTAAAACGTGCCTTTTTTTAAAATAAAAAATAACATAAAAAAAATATACAATCACAGTATGGGTTATGTTATGTCTATTTAATCATGTGTTACTTGGTAGATGGATGAACACAATGTTGTTACATTTGCATTCTCACATACCCCCCTCTGCTGTACTGTCTGCTAAAATAATCATAACTATGAATACTGTTGTTCAGTGGTTTTACAGAATTGCATATTTAGATAAAAGTGTACAAATGTTGAATCTCTAGCAAAGGGATGCTTTAATCACAAATGTGTATATATCGATGTCAAGGCTATATTCACTGATTAATTAGGTCTTCCAATGTGGGCAGCATTGTCTATGGTCTTTTGACACTGCAAATTACAATGAATCCCGTGTGTATATATATATGCATGTGTAGTGCACATAGCAAACACCTTTTTTGCTTTATCTGTCATTGAAAAACACCTCACGGTTTAATTTTGATCTTCATATAGTGAAGCGTGATTAGCACATTGCACTATGAACCCTGTAATATGAATTCAATTCCCTGTCACGGCTAACATTATATCTGAACTGGTCTTTCCTGCACCTCCGATTCGCACGGTAGCTGCGAAAGAAATTATACATACATGGCCTTGCACCTAACCTCCCTTTAAGCAACCCACACAGCTTAGTGAAGTAGGGTTCAACAACCAGCATGATTGATATTGCCTTCATCCAGCAGTCAATTGACAAAGGACAGCATATTATTTAAAATCTTTGATAATGTCTCTATAATGCTCATAACATTTAAAGAAACACATTACAAATCCCATCTTGTAATGTAGTTAATCTGTAAAAATATATCAGATTAAAAATTACGCAAAGGCTTTGAAAAATTGCCCTTTTTCATAACGTCCTATTTCAGTCGAAGTGAGTCAAATGACTACAAATTATTGAATGGTACATTTAGTGATGTATACAAGTTCATAATGACAGAGCACATTTGTGTTTCCATAAACACTGCGTGTTAAAATGTAATGGAGCCTCAGCAGTATTTGGGCAATGTGAATGAGATGAATGGTTTCAAGTTATCGTAGACTTAGCTGCCACTTTGCTCATACGATCCATTTATCCTCCGCTAAAAAAGCAGAACGGTGGTGGATCTACAGCAAACAACTTAGGTCAATACATTCAATCTCAGTGGCTGCATTTCAGAAATATTACCTATTGAGCCAGCCCCTCCAGAATCCTGCTTTCACCCTTCAAATTTAGAGATTGAAAAATGTTTTACGAGTAGAGAGTTTGACGGCCTAATCCAAATGCTGACAACCATGCACACACGTTTGCACAAAGAGCGCGAACCTGTCTTAACTGTTCCACTGACCACTCGCTCATGCTCAACTTTAGAGCCATAGCTGGATACTTTGGCACTGCAACGGCCGCACCACAATTCGAGCCTCTAACCGCCACTGCTTGTTTGGTCCAACAAATCTGGCTACACATGAAGACGGTGCCCCACCAAAAGGGTGTCCGTCCAACTGCTGCCACCCACCCACTCCACCTTCGCCTTCCGTCTCCCCTCTGTTGTTCAAAATCAATGAGCAACAGGATTCAGTCTAGTGCTCCAAATTGGTGTAGCAGGGTGACACGCGCTTTGAATGTATGAGCTAAACAAGCTATCATTGACTTTGTATCGTGAGCAATTGTGCAGTGAGCATGCAATTGCTACCTCCGAATTGGGCCTCCTGGTCTCAAAGTTTGTGCACCTTTAATTGATTGGCCCTCGCTCACAATAATCAATTCAGTGATTCTAATAAGCTAGGGGCACATGCATCTGCAGGCCTATACTTCCATACCTCGGTCACTATCTGTACTAGTATGTTTGTTGTGACAGAATGCATTCTCATGATCATCATCGGTCACAGGAATCCACTGCTTGGATGAAGGCTCACCAAGCCGCCACCATGTCGCAAGATCCTGCGATGTAATAATCCACGTAACACCTGCACATAAACTGATTTTATCATTCCATCTCCTCGATGGCTGTATTCGCGGATGGATTACATTGCAAGGATTGGTTTTACTTTTGATCAGTGCACATTTTTTTACGACACGTGAAGATGTGTCAGTTCGTTCCATGACGATGTTATTCACGGCACCATTTAAGGCATCATTGATGCCATCATGAAGTGCTTCTGTGAGGGAATTATACCTGAGCTATCATACACATCAATACTTGTTTTATTCAGAAATATATAATGTAGCGAAGCATTTATACAGTGTATCTCAAACTCCAATTATCTCCATCCAACTACATTTTACTTCTTATTTATCCAGGAGAGCCACACTGACTTGCCAAACTCTTTTTTCATTTAAGTCCTGCATTGACTGTTTTATTTTAAGATGTATTTATACAAATGTGAGGAAACCGAAACGCCTGGAGAAACCCCATGTGTGCAAGGCGCAACACTCTTTCCCTGTACAGATGGAAACAGATGGCGATAAGTCCACTTGCTGCACTGCCTTGTCCTGGCAGGCCAGGATATGGCACCTTGCTGCACACGGGAAGGAAGTTTAATAACACTTGTGCGATCCACCGACCCTCGCCTCCACATTGCTGGATTACAGACGTGCGCCGCCACCACCACCACCCGCCTTTCCGAATGAACGGCATTTTCCATATGTACGCAATTCGATCCGATACGTGTTGAACACGCCTGGTGAATGGTACCAGCGCCATGGACGGGGTTCAAGGAAACGATGTAATAATTATAATGTACTAGCTTTACTACCTGGCTTCGCTCGAGACTTGGATTCTTGTCTTGGATTAATACACGGCCTACGCGGAGGGTGGGGGGGTGACGTCAGCAGGCACACTGCTGTCGCATGCGGGTGACATCACAGATGTGACGCACCTTTAACCTTTCGTGCAAAATATATCCATTATTGCGCCCCCCCACCCCCCAAATACAAAAGTCTCTTTTTATACTTGCATTGTGTACATTCTGGAAGCTACCCACATGCCAATTTTCAAGTTTGTTGCATGTTGGGAAGTATGCTAAACATTTCGAACAAACAAACATATTAACACATTTCCCTTTTATATATATAGATAAACAGCACACTGGACTTGCAATCCAGAGGTCGCTGGTTCAATGAGCAAGTTTCTTAAATAGCCCCACCTCCGTCCACCTACCGGTATAAATGGGTCCATCGCAATCAGATGATCAGCAGGTCGTGTATGGTGTTGTAAAAGTAGACCAAATAAACCCTTTAGAGGGAGCTCTAGAGAGATCCCTCTAGAGAGGCTCCCTAGAGCTCCCTCTCGTGGAGACCCTGTCACCGGTAGTGGTGTGAACAAGCAATTGCAGGGATGAACCTTTTCCCTTACTTACTGACATGGTCAACGCATGCATGCATTAATTAATTCATACTGACAGTCCACAAACCGCAGCAACCGTGGTGCAGACCTGCTCATTGAATCCCTCCCAGAAGATGGAGAGCAGGTAGACCATGAGGATGGGTGGAGCGAAGTATCCTGTCACAGACTGGATGTAGTCAAAAAGCTGCCCGCTCTGTGAGGCTTGCAGCACGGGGATCCACGCGATGCTCAGCCCCACCAAGACCAACACAAAGACCCTGCGGGGAGGTGGAGGAACAGCGCCGCTTTGTTTGTCAAACGTCAAAGTGTCTTCCTGTTCAAACGAACATTCGTGGCCCAAGGGGTTGAGTTGGGCTTTGTGAAGCTGAGGTTCCTACTGGGAGCACGAGCCATGTCGATATTGGCTTGGGTGGGTGGGGGTCTCAAATCAGTGTATGTGTTTGTATTGCAAATTAATTCAATAAAAACAAAACTGTTTCTGGTGACTGCCTCCTATTGTGACAGTATCACCATCATCATCTGCAGCAGCAGGAGCAGTCGCAGCAGAATTTTATAGCAGTGTTTGCGATGCTTGAAACAAGCACTCACTTGTCCACGTCATGGGTCAATTCTGCTCGGTTCTCAGACAAATCTGGTAGCGGGATTTAACTTGTAAAAGATGCAGACACCTATATAGGCCAATGGAGCACTCTCCTTTCTTAAATACATTAACTAAACATTTCTCAGTCTCATCTCTCATAACAAAGCTCAGCATGAGCTGAAAGGATTTCAAGGATTTGAAACGTTTCTGAATTTGTTTTGCACATAGCATTCCTGACTGCATGTTTGGGTATAATTTTCCTTTAATACATTTGTCGTGGATTTAACTGAGTCGCAAACATACTTCTTGTAGGCAACACATATTTATGAATACCAAAACATAACACAAATGGGTTACTGCCCCTTTTCCAGATGACCTATGGTGGTGGACCACCAGACCAACTACGCTAGTTACTGTGAGTCGCTACAACGGACAGGACCCTCACTGGGGTCCTCGTCCACGTGTTAAGGACTTCTTCTTGGACGTAGAACGTAGATCGTAGATCTTCAGATGACGGCAGCAACGCTGACCCCCAGTCCCTGTGCGAACCCCGGTTTATATACTCCCGGGTCGTGGCTGGCCCCGCCCTTGGCCACGACCACCTTCGAGAAACTTCTCGTCGCTTCTCGACCCTTCCCGTAGGATCTCACCCTGACACGTGATCATCCCCTAGCTCCCACTTGGGGCCCCTGTGTAGATCTTACTTGTCACGTGCCTCCCAGGGTCAACCAAAGTGTCATGGCCTAGGGTAACCTCATCCTATGGCTGACACTGTCACACTCCCTCCTGTAGGAGTCAGCACTGCACGCCACGCGTGGTGCCACTGAGCGCTATCTCAGCGCTCACCGAGTCCCCTCTAGGGCTGGTACTACACCCACCTACGGGGTGTCCGCGATAATAATACATCGCACGCCGTGCATCGCTAGATCCGGCATTACACAGTGACATACACGATTTCGCTACATACATGATGTACGCAATGTGAGTACATCACACGCCGTGCCCCTCTAGGGCCGGAACCATACAGTGACATCCGCGATGTCACTACACATTGAAAACAGCGAAATAAAACTTTCGAAATATTTAAGCAACTAGTCTTTCATTGTTTTTAAAGAAAATAAGAATCATATAAATTATTCACCATAGGAAAGCCTCACTCAAACTCAAGATACATTTTCAGGACAGTCCTGCACGAGGATGTTTGGCCAATTCTATAAATATGTTCACCTTTACTTGTTTATACATTCATAGTTTTATTTTTGGGAGGAAATCAGGCCCACAACACCTGGAAATCTCTCATCATCGCACATCCAAGCTCTAACCAGGCATATATACCCTGTTTAGCTTCTGAAATACAGTAAGATCAGGCACATTCAGGGTGGTTAATCATGGTGATTTGATCACAGAATATGTTTTTCTATGTAAACAAAATCGGAAAATTTCCCCAACGTAAGATAACCATTATCCTTTAAATCAGAGATGGAGAACGTCCGGCCGGCGGGCCGTATAAGGCCCGCGATATCATTTGGTGTGGCCCTGCCAATGCAACCGCAGGCGGGATTCGAAATTCAATAAATCTAGGAGCAACCTGGAAAAGCAGTTGCGAGTAGCAACATCATCAATACCAGCTAACATCACACGCCTCACCAAAGAGAAGCAGTTCCAGCCATCACATTAGGGGTGAGTTAATTAAATGTTTGACCAAATATAACTGGATAATTTTTAAGTTGATAATTTTGTATGGCCCGCGAATTATGTTATAAATCTCCTAATGGCCCTTGGCAGAAAAAAGGTTCCCTACCCCTGCTCTAAATTGAGGGCTCGTTCAGAAAAATGCAAATAGTTATTTTCTCTCTCCCTTAACTGTCTATAACTAGTGCTTCTCAAAGTGTGGACCACCGGTGGTCTGTGACGATCCTCATGGTGGTCCGTGGAGTTGTGAATCAACTGCAGGTTGATCTGTAAATAATGACATTTTCATTCATATTTTACTTATGATATATGTTCCGTTAATATGAATCATTTAGTGTGAGTGGTATTTAGAGAGAGAAGTGCATGCGTTTTGTCACCAGGAGTTGGGGGCTGAATGGTCCGCAAAAATGTTTGCATCGGTTGAGTGGTGCGCAGGCCAAAAAACTTTGAGAAACACTGGTTTATAAGCATCACCTAGGTTATTACTTCTCTGTATGTACATATATGTGCAAACACAAACCTTTCAGAAAACGCAATTAGCTTTGATATTAAATGTCCCCTTTAATGGGCTGGCTTTTTGCGAGCGGGCAGAGTGGCTGCAGATCAAAAGGACAAGTCTCCTGCACTTTGTAACTTTGTAAAGAAAAACCTTTGAAGTTATTTTTGGTTGACCCTGTCAACATCCCTTGGGATGGATCGGCCTACTGAAAACTTTTGGCACTTTAGAGAAAGTGCAAAGCTGATTTGGAAATATATATTTTTTTACCTCTGCTCCAGTGCTAATTCACAGTCCATGTGTGCAATGGCGCACACGCTCCAATGCATGAAATTACTATGCATGATCATATATATTTCCCTACATGGGTGGCAAAGTTTTAATATTTTAGTCCTACTCCTAAACTTATACAAATATGTATATAACTAATAGCTATTTCAAATGATCTAATTGGGATCATCAAAACGTGACCTATCATGAGCTGAGAGCATCTTGCATTATTCACAATTTATTGTAGTATCTAAAGGTCCTATAAAAGGTAAAGGCAGAAAAGGTGCAGCCCTGCAATTACTTGCTTAATCCTGCTACGAGCGGAAAAGGCCTCCACTGGAGGAAGTTCTTGGTGAGCCCCCAAATGGTATTTTAGCCTATTCTTCCACACTGGTCTGACGTTATGGATTAGGTGGGATTACCCACACTTTACCCCACCGAACACGACCGGCCGATCAACTAACCTGGTGGTACCTATTTATACTGCTGGTGGACAGTGTTGGGGAGGGCTTTTTTAAAGTACTTATTTCTTCAACTGTGGCACGAGGGAATCGAACCTGTGTACTAACCATTACCCCATGGCAGCGTCTCTCGTTGACCTTGGATTATGGAATTCTTATGGAAGTGCAACTTAACATATTGTACTTGAGTATATTACTGTGTACTTTAACGTATATTGTACATACGCATGCAAGTCAGTAAACAGGTGGATGGTCAGCTCTGGTGAGGTGGTAAGCGAATTGTGCTGTGAATCCCACGACCTGAGTTCGATTATCAAGACGAACATCTGTGATGAGTGGCATCTGAACTGTTCCTGACAAAACCCCTCCTTCACCAACCCACACTGATCAATTATACTAAAATACCTTCCATAACTGTCACAGCATGGGACCATAAATTACTATTATTGTTAATTATTCATTAATACGTGTGTGTTATGGATGGCAACAATCTAGTCACAGTAAATATCAAGACGCCACCACAGACAATGCCCTTGAATACTGTCATTAGACAGGGTGCTTTAAGATCCATGAGGACAAAGGTCATATAAAATGAGAAATGTAATATACGAAAATTAACAACAATAACAAAAACATTTTCACGATGAAACAAGCACGGACCTCAGGACTCATTGCCACTGGAGGTCTCAGACAGTGGTGTAAATTCCGCACCTCTGTGATGTGACCCCCAGAGGGAAGATTATTGGGATTAAAATCCCGTAACTCTCCGATTATTAGTCGTGTGATTTAACTTCAACATGGAATGGCCGGCTAGTTTCATCATCATCATCATCATTGAACCTGCTTCGAGGCGCCTTGCAGCAGGTGACCCCCAGTGGCAGCTGTCTCTGTGCAGTCACAAGGTGAAAGCAGCACCAGCCTGCAATTGCGCATTCGTCTGTCAGTAGGAGGAGATGTTGCTCTCTGGCTTCCTAATTACATAACTACGAGTAATTTATCATATTTGGACCATGATGCCTGCACACAAACACTTTTATTTTTTCACATTAATTAATGGGATATTTTAATCGTCACTGTGAAGCAGATAACACATATACATATAAGGTCAACACACCTGCAGTATTGACCAGGGTGACTGCCGGGATCAAACCATGAACCCGTGAAACCAGCGGCAAACGTGCCACTGCTGGGCCACATCATCGCAGAGTCTTATTGTTGGCACCATCTCCTCTTACCTCTTACCACGGCAACTCTTTCTCCCACTTCAGCGAAAACAAAAATATGTTCTTGCTGTGGGTTTCCCACCTGATGACGATTGCTTGTGTTGCAATCGAAACGTCGTGATTTAATTTATTTTATTTCTAGCTACGTGACTTTACCGAAACAACCAAAGAGTATGGATCCCTGCCGTCACGTTAAACTTAAAATATAGAATGGCACCATCTTATTTAGCTCCAGCCCGACGTGTGTGCGAGTGAGGACTGCGGTCAGGACCTGCCGACGACCATGAGCTCTCGCTCGCTCGCGCGGGGCCGTAGGCGAGTCCACAAGTCCATGGTGAAGATGGTGCTGCTGCTGTTGAAGACGGACGTCAGCGAGCTCATTAAGGCAGCCATCATAGCCGCGAGCATGACACCCTTCAGCCCTGCAAGCAAAGACGTGCACAAGACAACGATCCCACGCGTGGCACGTAACAGACTGTTAGAACAAGCGCTGTTAGCGAGCAGTACCTATGAAGGCCGGCACAGCACACGAGGGGGTGGGTGGCCAGCACCACGCCCGGCCGCCTTTGTTTCTCTCGTGGCGATGTTTACACATCGCATCAGGTACTCATTTGAGGCTGCGTCGACCTAGGGGAGGCCCAGGACCGGTTCAGATAATCGTCACCGGTGTTGGCTGTGAGCGGAAATCAAACCCGGGTCGCCAGGTTCGTAGTGCAGCGCGCTACCGGCTACACTGCCGTGTGTGTGTGCACAAGTACGTGTGTATGTTGAACTTCTTTCACACCGTACGTAGACAACCGCGCTCATCGGAAAAATACGTTTTCAATCTAGATTTAAAAGTGCATGGCTCCAGTGGCCTCCTAATATCGGAATGAAGAGCGTTTCAGACGGCCGCAGAGGCGCATCTGAAAGCGCACGGTCAGGTGACCGTCTGTGTTTGATGGTTTGCCAAAAGCCGCTCTGAGGATGACCGCAGTTTGATCTATACGATGTAGACATCCATGCATGCACACATACTCACACATCAAAGATAAAGGGCGCTCTTTGTAGCCATGCTGTTGTTGGGGCAATTGCTCTGAGCGAGCATCTGTTAAGCCAAGCATAACACGAGTGGGTGGTGACATGATTAGCAACTCTCCCTGCCACATGTCTCCCTGGTGTTGATGTTTACAAAGCACACCAGCAACTCGTTCAAGGCTGAATTGACCTATGGAAGTCCTCGGACAGGTTCAGATAGGACTTGTCACCGTTGTCATCATGTCCAGGAATCAAACCCAGGTGGCTGAAATTATGAGTGCACCAGCCACTATTGCTCTTCTGTACAACTGCGCTAAAGGGTACAGGAACACAAATACGTACACATGCACACGCAATAAAGCGTACAGCTTGCACGTGCACACGAAAAAAAAGATCCCCCGTATAGCCTCTAACATGCTGTTGGGGAAAGTGCTGTTCACGAGCACCTATAAAGGCCGGCACGGCACACGAGGAGGTGGATGGCCAACACCACGCCCGGCCGTCTTTCTCTCCCAATGTGTACACACCGCACCAGGTACTCATTTGAGACTGAGTCAACCTAGGGGACGCCCATGACCGGTTCAGATAATCCTCACTGGTGTTGAAAGTGAGCAGAAATCGAACTCGGCACACCGGTTCGTAGCGCGGCGCGCTAAACGCGACACTTTCGTTCCCCACGTGCACATACACAGAAAGCACACACAGCGAAACACTTTATCTTCTTTATAGTGTGTTACCACATGCCGCACTGAATGGGATTCAAGGTGATAGTGAAATGTATCATGGCTGAAGTCCAGAACAGTGTCGTTGGTATTATAATTTTCTTTATTCCATGACTCTCAAGCGACGCTCCTCGACAGAATGACAAATGACTTCACCTCTGTCATTATCAAGGCTAAGGCGAAGGCATTAATATCATGACATCCGGTGTTTGACACTGCACAGTCATAGAGCCATGACCGCTGTGTTGTGACCAATCTGGCGCAGCTTTGCCGCCTAGGGCAGTGCATGGAATGGGGCTAATGAGATACGAACCAAGATGCCGCCCTGAGCACTGGCTTAATAAACGACAGGCTGTCCGACTTTCGGTCGTGTCGCCTTATTTTGAGCTCACGGTCCATATCAAGAGGCCACCATGGCCCATTGATAACACCACACCTCGCCGTTGCTTTCTTCCTTTCTGCTGTCAGTCCCTGCAGCATCAGATCTTACAATCTTATCGTCGTCGTGTTGCTGTAGGTCTTCCCCACAGTTATCAAGCACTGGGTGCGACTCCAATGTACGTCTTGGTAACCTGCCCCCTCTGTCTTGAATCCACCCCCATACCCAAAATAATCTCCAAAATGGTTTCATGCTATATTGTAACCTACTAGCTAACCCCCCCCCCCCCCCACAGTTTAACTAGTATTGGCCAAATATCCCAATGCTGAAAAATGCTGGTCATTTTGGGAATACACATAACAAGGTTGCCCCTCGCCACCGTGAAAACTTTGAAGGACCCTGCTGAAAAAAGAGTCTTGAGACTCAGTGACGATTTTTTCAACAATAATAATTGCTTACCTAAAGTGGTACAATATAAATGGGGATCCCTCTATGTTTTTCTTTTATAGAAATAGTGTGTATGGTTTGCTTATGAGGCCCCTATTTGCCGTGGGTTTTCCACAACACGTATATGTACACGAGCAGTACACTTACCCTGTTCTGAAATTCACAGGACAATATATTTGTCGGCACATACATCTAAAGAATGTGCACCTATAATCAAATAACGTTTCACACTTATTTCAGCTGAAATTTTATTTATCCTTGTTTCGGACAGCAGGTGATCTGATATCTTAATGGTATCCAGCTGCGGATTAATCATGGTTGTTGATGATAACGTTGTAGTGATAGTCAACGGATCTCCAAGTGAGTGGCATTCCATTGGAAGATCATGAGAATGATGGTGATGATGATGAGGATGAAAAACTGTAATGAATACACCTATAATTGTTTTTAAATTGCAAAAGCAGTCTTGGATTCAGACTGGATGACTTACCTGCCATGTCCATCCAGTGCTCGCCGAGCTGCATTGGCTTCCGGTTGCCGAACGAATACATATGGACGTACTCATTACACACAAAGTGCTTGCTACAAATTAACCACAATACCTTGTGGTTAATTGATCTCGTCAAGGAGCTTAAACCATCAGGTGAACTCCGGTCATCCTCGCCGCGGCTTTTGGCTGGCCATCGAACAAAGACAGTGGCTACCGCATCACGTGCTTTCAGACGTGCATCTGCGGCCGTCTGGAACACTCTTCCTTCCGATATTAGGAAGCCACTGGAGATATGCACTTTGAAATAATTCATATTGAAAAAAATAATTGTTCTAGAACAGTTTTTTGTTTAGTTTGTTGTCCTTCCCCCGCACCTCCGATTAGCATGGTTGGCTATGTACGGTGAGAAATAAGTTCAACGCACAATTTTCAACACATACATACCTGGAGGCATGAGCTCCACCACCAGCTTGGGATAGGCAATGTTGGTGCAGCCGGCAGGGTTCCCACAGGCCTCCTGGCAGGTCTCCCGCGTCGCGCACGCCACCTCCTCTGCACGTCGGCACACGTGGACGAGAAGCTGTAATGACGTGATAAATCTACCGCTCCGAACAATGGGTTTGTTTCAACAACTAATTGTGTCTGACGGTGTGGTAAACCGCGTCGAGATCTCAACTGGGAATCAGAAAATCGCGAGTTCAAATCGATGTCATCTGTAATGCATCATTGTTTAACTCTAAAGTGACTGTATAATGCCAGGAAGGCCCACCTCTCCTGTAGACTCAATTTGTCTTTGACACATTACCCGAATTAATGTTTTTCTTTATCTTAGAGAAACTGCTCCTAACTCTCAACTCAGCACAACTGAGGAACGTGAAAGAGAGTTTAAAATTTTCTTGAACCACATAAGATTAGCATGGTGAAAATTATAAAAAAAATTACTAAGGTCAAATGTCATAGGTTTGGTGTAGCTCATCATCAACAGCACTCGGGGTGAGGTTGGTTTGTATAGGGGTAGGGTCGGGCTATGTAGGTAGGAAAGGGATGTCAATGGGTGGTTAGGCTAGTGTGTGTTGGAATAGGGTAGGATTAGGTAGGCTGAAGCGGCTGATGGATAAGCTGTAGGAGTAAGAGATACCAACATGGGTCTTGTATAGCAGCAGAAAATATTGAGGTATATTGCTGCTCATAGGCCTAATGAGTTAAATTATAGCTAAACGTAACTTAAATACAATATATAAGTAAAAGTCATAATAGGATCAATCGTTGTAACAGAAAATGAAACAAATAATCCAGCTCCAAACGAAACAACTCCATCTTTAAACCGAAGATCTCAATAGTTACAGTGAGGTAAAATTACCCGGCCATTATGAGCCACCTGAGCTATTACACTGCTGCAGAGGTATCTTAATTTGTACTGAATGAAAAAAAACCGCTTTTTTGGCAGACTGCCTTGGCAGTGGTGCATAATCACAAATAACACTGCACTGAAATGTAATTCAAAACTATAAATCAGAATCAGAATATTTATTTATACTGGAGGAATCCTATGAGCTATAAAATTATTTTCCACGGATGTCCAGTAGGGGCGGGTAAGAACGTTACAACAACAAACAGCACAACAACATTATAGTATTGCAAAGTACAAAAAAGGTAAACAACCCAACATAGAACATACAAATAAAACTAAACCATCCCCATTCCACCAGGCAAAGCCCACTGAGGTATTAACTTATTTTTCAGAAGCGGCCCATGATTTGGACATTTATAGGTCCGAAATAATCTCATTAATCTCAATGTGGTTTTCTAAATGTGGAGGGAAAAACCGGAGGACCCGGATTAAGAAAATCCACATGACGAAGGGGAGAACATGCAAACTCTAAACATGCAGGCATCAGGGTCGGGATCGGGATTGAACCCTCGACCTCCTGCATGCCAGGCGAGGAAGATGAAAATAACATCTCACCACCATGGCGTCCCTTAAATAAAATACATAAAATAAATATACGTTCAAATTGCATCACTAATTCCAAAGCTTCGGAAAGGCAAGACAACACACACAGTCCGACAATAAAAATTGTACATTAAAATGTAACTCTCAATATATTGTTCAGGATTATATTTACAAATCACATTTGCGAATGCGGCTGTATTCGGCACTAATCTTCTGCTTCAAAATATTTTTGAAGGAAGATGTTAAGGGAGGAAACAAGGTTGTTCCAAAACGTTAGTGCTGCAATGGCAAAGGCTTTGTTACCTATTCCAATTATTGTTCTTGGGATAGAGAAAAGGCAATTAGATGGATGTCTTAGGTTTTTTGGATTTGACAATGGGGTTAATGAATTAGCTCAGTATAGCGGAGATTTACCAAAAAGGATTTTATGGATGAACAGGGCCCAATGTAGATTTCTTCTTGCACCAAGTGATGAGAGCTTGGATTTTAAGTAGAGGTCACAATGGTGGGACGTGTATGGTGCATCCAGTGCAAATCAAAGAGCAGAATTATAAAGTGGGTTTAGTTTGTTTAGTGATTCATTTGGAGCTCATCTGTTAGCAGCAATACCATAGTCAAACAGTGGTAGAATGAATGATAGCTTCGACAATTTGCAGGCGTAATTGAATGGGAAAACAATATTTGATTTTATATAAAAATCCTATTTTATTTGTAATTTTCCTCGAGATGTGATCAATATGGGGTTGGAATGTACGTTTATAATCAATTAGTAAACCCACGTGTGTGAAGCACTCCGTTTGTTCAATCATGTTGTTTTTGATATCAGTAATAAGGTGAAGAGAATGAAACTGGATTTTTGTTTGAGGAAAAGACCATGATCTCATTTTTTTTATTTAGTAGCAATTTTAGTCGTGACAATTGATGTTGAATTAAATCAAAATCGTGTTTGGAGATTATGTTTATCTTCTTTGTGAGATTTATCTGATACTAGCATGACAGTGTCATCGGAAAAGATATTTCATTCTGAATGATTTAAGTTTAATCCAAGATTGTAAAAAAAAAAATGAGATCAGAATTGGACCCAGCATGGAACCTTGTGGAACACCCTGTTATTTGAATATTTATGGACGAGATGTTATCACTATATACCATTTGAGAACGGTTTGAGAAGTGGCTCTTAAACCATTTTATTGTACCGTATGAAATTGTTAGTTGACCAAGTCTTGTGAGTAGAACATCATGGTCAACAGTATCAAAGGCTTTTGACAAGTCGAGGAATAGTGCAGAGCAGCAATTGCCTTTATCCGGGTTATTGAAGAGAACATCCACCATTGCTGTGAAACATTATGCATCTCTTTGCTACAAAGAAGAAGGACCATTGTCTGAAACATCATCCGTTGTATTTTAATATACGCATTTGGTTATTTCTTTATTTTCATTGTTGGCCCATTATTGATGGACGTGTTGATAAAAATAAACAGAACACCACGAGGATGTCAAAGAATGAACCAGATTGCGTGGCAGGTGGCCCCTCGCAATTGCTTGACATTTCGGTCACTTAAAAAATCTATTCCAGACCTCCATGGATGGACAAAGAGAAGAGAAGCTGCTTCTAATAACATGTTTCCATGAAAAATTTGTTGAATAAAGAGTGTGCTGTTTTGAAATTCCTTTTCACCGGACAAAATGTAAAGAAGAAAAAAACGTTATTGCTTGCTAGAGATATTTTTTAATGCGTGTGCATTTACAAGCCAATGTGCGGGGAAATTGCACGGTGCTAAGCCAACATCTCTGAGAACCTGAGTTCTCATCCAGGTGTCAGCCACCTATGATTGAACTGGGTTGTCAGAAGAATCAAGTTGATCTCGGTCCAGTCACCAATGACTCATCCCATTACAGTCAGTGTGTCAGTTAAATAACCACATTTCAGCTCTGAGGACGAATCGTTTTTGGTTTGTCATGAGGAGGAACAGGTTTGGCAGGACATATGAAAGTGGGTACTGCATGGTGTCAATACGAAGTCTATTTACTTCACAAGTAGTTACGTGATGTCGTGTTTCAAAGAGAGGAACAATGCTCACTGTGAGACTTAGACATGGATACTTCTCCATCTCATGGTGCGACGCTCATACACCAGTGGGAATTTAATTCATATAATAGAATAACATCTGAGATGGTTAATATGTCCGTTCATTTGTGTCTACTCATTCTGTTACACGTGCATCTGTACGATCTTTTTGCTTCAAATATGCACGTATTAAAGTGGTTATATTAACATTTTGTAAATGCATTTTTAATTAATTTATATAAAACTGCACAAGTTAACGTAAATGTCGTGTTCATTCATATTATGATATCTTATTACATTAAAAAATATATATTCATATCATAAAAGTGGATGATCATCCAAATGATATGCACCCTGCAGCAGATATCTCTAACATTGGCCACACGCGAGCTATCAATCAGACTCTGGTGAAGATTGATGAATATAAAGTGCCATTATGCCTAGCCTTTGTAGACTTATCAAAAGGCATTTGACTCAGCGAAAATTGATGCGATCATCCAAGCTTTTGCAAACCGTGGCCGAAATAATATATATGTATTTTTAGATGTAATGTGAAAAAATATGAAATGGCTACATTGAGATTGCATGAATAAAGTAACACGAGGCATATTTTAGGGGTGCCACGGTGGAGATATTTTAACTATCTCACCGGGTAAACAGGAGTCATGGGTTCGATCCCAATCCCGACGCCTGTATATTTGGAGTTTGCACGTTCTCCCTGCGGTTGCAGGTATTTTCTCTGGGTCCTTTGGGGTTTCCCTCCATATTTCGCAACATGCATTTATAGTATTTGGCTGCGAGGAATTTCCATATGATAAACCACTTCGTTGAGCTATCATTTGTGACCAGGTCACTTCTAAATAAACGATATAGCTCAGTGGACCTTACCTGGTAAAATCTAAAGTTGAGTTTATACTATCGGCGATCAACCCTTCCAGCGAGATGCCCTGTCCATTCCCACGTATTACGCTTCTTAACAGTTAACATCATAGTATTTAACTTTGTACATGCTTTGGTCATTGCCTTCCTCTTTGTTTTTCGGTGTGCCTCTTGATGCTTTAATAGCCGGTGGTTGAGACTTATAACCTAGTGGCAGCTCAAGGATAATTCACGTCGAAGATTATTTAAATCGTTAAGATGGAACAATGGTTTCAGTTGGTGCGCTGCAGGAGCTAAAATGGAAAATTGCAAAGATAAATATATCCAGCAGTAAATAAATCATGGCTGATGATGTTCATGATTTTTTATTTATTTAAGTGTAAGTATGTGGGGAGTAATAACAACACAGAGTTCACTCAATGCACTATGATCTCAGAATCCTCACGTGGCTACGTGGCCATGCACATCATTCGCAAATTATATCTTAATTTGTCCTGGATGTCTTGTAAATTGATTTGGACTACAATAAGTACCTTCATAATAAAGGTTTTTGGGTTAGATCGCGTTATTTATAGTGTGAATCCACAACATTTAACATTTTTGTAAATGTTGTGGATTCACTCTTCAACACACCGTTGGGCTAAAGTAGTGAACTATTTGTCTTTTGTGAACATGACACATTTTTTACTGATTGGCCGTGTCGGGTGGTGGAGGGTTGCGACACATTTATAAATAACGCGATCTAACCCAAAAACCTTTATTATGAATAATATTGGTCGCAAAAGCCTACGTGTTAAATAAGTACCTTGTTAGGTGCTGGCCACACCACCCACTCTTTTGCCATGCTGGCCTTAATACACGCTAGCCACACTTGGCTCCATAGGCAACAAGACTAAACGGGAGAATTGTATAGTTTTGTATTTGTGGCTTTCTAGGATCAGTAGCACCTGACTCAAACTAAAGTGGAGGAAGACACATCCCCATTGAGACCTGAGACAGTAATTAAGATGGCACAGTTCTACAGCAGCGGCAAGGACCTCCATCGGATAATCACTATTGACATCCCACAGAGTGGTATTCATGTTAACAACTCTGGAGGGATAGTAGGCTGAGTTGGTTATCAATGGCAGTTGAGAGCTCTAACAGCAACACCACCTGGCCATATATGTGTAGTGACTTAAAAGGAGTCACTATGGCGTTTAGCCCTAGCTACTGTCACAAGAGTGGAACTGTACGTCTTGAGCCTCTCTCTGGCACCAGAGTAGGTATGGCATGGAAGCGGGCCCTCGGGGACATGGTTCTGGTGACGGTCAGAGAGAGGGCAAGTAAGGACGTGACAGTCTGGGTGAACCCCAGAGGGCACGTGACTGGGACAGGGTAGCGAGGGGGCCCAAAGGGTGGCTTCAGGGTCATGTGATGCTTGGTCGAGAACCTTCTGGTGAAATCCAGAATGGAACATGGCCGGCCGAAGGCGGAGTGAGGCCATGCTCGGGAGCATAAAAGGGAGGTCCCGAGAGCAATCGCGGCTGTCTGCTGGAATGGAACCCTCGGTGCTACGTCTCTTCAGTCTTCGGTCTTCGGTCGTTACGCTCGGCATCGTGGATCAGGCAGTGTGTTGCTGACCTGATCCGTTTATGTAGTTACCCTATTGGGTAACTATGTACGTTTATGTAGAAACCCTGTTGGGGTGTTATAATAAACGCGTTGCCTCCAAGTCAAGTGTGTGCCTCTGTAGAACCCACAATATATGTATATATTGTCAGTTCCCTCTTGCAGCTATTGCTTTCAACGGTGTATGTGTTAGAAAATATATGAATATGTTATGAGGCCACTAATGGATGCCATGGCCTCAGCTATGTTAATGCAGTTTAATAGAAACCAATTAGGTAACAAATAGATGCATATTGCACTTCCGTTATGTAGCTAAATAATAGAAATGTGCATGCCATATATATGTTATGGTTTTTGTAAACTGGTCCAAATAATGCACACGAGGCTGAGAATAATTCATTGGAGTAATTAGTTAATTTTGATGTACAGTATGGTGTGCATATGCATGCCACCTAAAGCAAATAATTGCCTATTGTTAAACTACTGCTGGATGAAAGACTCTCACGCTGTGTCAGCCACGGGGGCTGTGTGACTATACTTTGTCACTCTGGGCAGAGTGGGTTGGCAAAATGGGGGTACTGTGTTGTGGGTCTTTTAATATATAACAGGACCCTGTGGGGTGGGCTGGTAGGAACGAATAACCAAAGAATATAAACATAATGTATTATTACACTTGTTTAGCCAGGAAAGCCCCACTGAGTCTAAAGATTTTTGTAGGGTCCTGCCAAGTATTTGCAGTAGGGGGCGATGTTGCTACACCGAATCGGACGATACGAAGGGAGAGTGTGAGGCCTAGTTCTAGGCTTTAGGCCTAGCTGTAGGCGTTAGGCCGCTGTGAGTTAATTTGTAATTTAAATGTTTAATTATTTATGTAAAAGCTTTAAATGTAAATGTTTCTATTTAAAAACATCAGGGAATGTAACATTGTAAAACATTAACTCCCTTTCACACACGCGGGGGTACGATACGAAGGGAGAGGTTGAGGCCTAGTTCTAGGCTTTAGGCCTAGCTGTAGGCTTTAGGCCGCCGTGAGTTAATTTTAAAATTAAATGTTTTTATTATTTATGTAAAAGCTTTAAATTTAAATGTTTCTATTTAAAAGCATCAAGGAATGCAACATTGTTAAACATTAACTCCCTTGCACACACGCGGGGGTACGATACGAAGGGAGAGTGATAGGCGTAGTTCGAGGCTTTAGGCCTAACTGTAGGCTTTAGGGCGCTGTGAGTAAAATTTGAATTTTAAAGTTTTAATAAAAAGCTATCTCAGGGAATTATAAGGGAATGTTACACTTGTTTAGCCAGGAAAGCCTCATTAATGTAAATGTTTTAATTAAAAGCTATCTGAGGGAATGATAAGGGAATGTTACACTTGTTTAGCCAGGAAAGCGTCACTGAGTTTAAAGGTTTTTGTAGGGTCATGCCAAGTGTTTGCAGTAGGGGGCGATGTTGCTACACGGTTGGACGGACGGTCAGACGGACGGACGGACGATATAATCTATTGGAGGCTGGTCCACTTCGTTGCTACCAGTATAACTCGCCATTGATGTCTTTCATGGGTGTGTAGACAACTTACATTTGGTCGTCATGGTAAAAGGGGCGGAACCATTTTCTTCCCTCCGTTTTGGACAGCGATGGCGGAGCTCTGGCATGGGTTGCAGTAAGCTGTGTTTGTGGTTGTTCCCGTTTTCATTATTATGAAAGAGTTTTATTGTTACCAGACCATCCTGAGCGCGATCATCTTTGACTACACACGTTAGTAAGGTTCCAAATAAGGAAATAGACTATAGACTGGAGTCAAATTCCGAGCCCAGGTTCATGAAGAAGCACGCTTCGCAACCATGATACCACTCATTGTGATTCATTTATGCCATTCCATATTTAGTTTGGTGGTGCTATGGCTAGAGTGGTCACCTCACAATGAGAAAAACGTGAGTTCATATCCTGGTTCAAAGGCAAACTCATCTTTGTGGAGTCAATAATATAAGTGCCACTTTATTGGAAGTTAACAGTGATGGTCCAATGCCTGCCATAGGTATGTGGAATTTCCATTACTGCCTTAAGGCTGCGAACGAAGATGACCACCACCCATTGTTGAAGCAGGGAGATGTTTGACTTTTTTACTACATCAATACCTCTATAATAATAAAGGAATTAATGTCACCTCAGCTTTTGTCTGTCTGGATATTTTATAATATGGATATATAAAGTAAATAACACTTGATCAACTCGTATCAAGACTGCAGTGGCACCTGTGAAAAGCACACGGCTGATCATTCCTGGTAAGATGAGGAGGAAGAGAGGCAGGATCTTGCAGTAGGCCGCCAGCACCGACCCGCCTTTGGCGTGCGTGAGGTTCTTGGCTGAAATTGACCTCTGCACCAGAACCTGGAGACCCACAAAAAAACAGGGTTCAGAGAGCTTTACATGGCTGACTGCAGCCAAACCACATACTATACCAGAGCAGATAACCAATCTGGAGACGGAGAGATTCGACCCGTTCGTGTGCAGTAGTAAGATGAGTGTGGAATCGTATAACCATGGGGGATGGCAACTACACTCAGAGGCCTTCATCCAGCAGTGGATAGAGAATAGTTGTTGATGATGAACTGGTCGATGCACTTTATCTAGTACACAAGGAGCTCCAGTTAAGCATTCGAGGAAGTTATAATGTGGGTCTCTTTCATAATAGCGTCCTTCCACAGCCCTAATACATTCCTGCCAGAGATCACATGGCTTCTGAAAGCAGACCTAGACATTTTCGACCGGAGTGTCTCTCAGTTGCGTCATCGCATTTGCTTTCAAGTTCTCAATATCTTAAAAAACAACTCCTTACAAAGTGATCTTTAGCTCATTTCAAAGTGATGCTACGCACTGCATTTTCTGTGCAAGGCACATTGTAACGTGGACTCGTTGTGGAGTATTCGAGGGCAACTTGCCCTTAAAACACGTCGTCCGATGTCACAGTCGTTGCTCTTTCTCCACGACAAATCACAAGGTGACAAACTCTTAATGACAGCCCTTGCTTGCGCAATTGCTGCCCTGAATCACTGTGTGTACGCAACAAATGCGGAGAACTTAATAATAATTTCAGGTAATTTTCTGTACAAAGCACACTTCATATCCTCCCTTCAATTTGTATAAAATCCTTCAATTATCTTTTTGACTGGACAGAATGTATATTCCAATACAATTTGGATGTATATAGCATCTATATATATATAAACACATCTTAAGGCAATGCACAAAATAGTGATACGTTCATCATCTGGGAAAAAGGAGATTCTGATTTACTTTTTAACAGTGGAGACAGTCATGATCATGAACTTGGAGTTGGAAGAGGGGCAAGGAATGGACAGCTTGGATATCCCGTGGCAGGGAGTGCCAGACAACATGGGCATCAGAGGAGAAGAAGCAACGCAACCTCCCACCAAAGTGAAGATCCTCCGACAGAACACCTCTGTTGCGGGAGTGGTGAGCACGTCAAGTGGAGTGGGGTGAGATGAGAGGGAAAAGAAAGGGCAGGGGCATGTCCATGATGATCTTGAAGGCAATGAGGGCAAAAGAGTCAGTGGACGGCTCTGAAGATCGGAGTGCTTATGTCACGTTTACCGGTGTGGGTAAGAAATCTTGCATTAGCATTTTGACGTGTTCAACAGAATCTCGCACTCAGCACCTGGTCAGTGCAGAAGTACCAGGCAGAGAGGATGGGGATGCCCAACACTACACCAGGCCAGGGATAGTCTCCATGGGTGGCGTCGCGGAAGATGTGGAAGGCGTCGGACCGCGGGGTTCCACAGGTCGTGTTCCCTGCGAGCGTGACGTTTGGCATGGCCCTAGAGTAGCGGAGTTGCAGCTCCTCAAAGCTGCCCACCTTCATGAAACCTGTGGCAGCGCAGCCGGGTTATGGGGTGGGTTGTCGTGGTGTAGTTAATGAGTGTGCAGGCTCTGCAGCTGCATTGGGATGCATGGGATGGAGGGCCCCAAATGCTGAGCTGCAAAGGTGGTTGGAGGAGGTGGGGAGAGTAATGGGATCGGAGGGCCTATTTCCTTCCTCGTCCCAGAGCCCGTGCCAACCATGGGTATGCCACTGGCTAAATGGTTTAGGGTTGGATTCTTACGGCCAAATAGATTCATTATTGTGAATATCAGAATTGATTTAATTTGCTAAATAAATGGATCCTTAATATGCCTATAGGTTATAAATAGTCCATACATATTTTGATTCGAAAGTACCAAGCGTGAGACACATTGCGGATTTTTTTAGAAAATTCAGACAAAATGTCTGCATGAAGTCTGTGGTTTAGAGGGCAGCTTACTGAGGATCATGAGGACAAAGCTGCCCACGAGCATGATGACCAGCTGGAAGGTGTCTGTGTAGATCACGGCCTTCAGTCCCCCTGGAAAAATAACATTTTTTTACTCTTAATCATAATGAATAGGTGTGGTGGCACACATCTGTTATCCAGCACTTTGGAGGTGAGATTTGTGGAGATCATTGTGTGAATGCAATTCCCAGTCTTGCTGGGTTACAAGGGTGGCCAGTGCGTGGCAGTACAGAAAGCAGGATGCCAAACTGCCTGAATATTTTATTGTTAACCCTATGTATGAGTGGCTTTTCACTGGCAACCCAATGCAAACACCCCACATTCAAAACAAAATTAATTAACAAACTGACCAAATATTTCATGGCAGAGCCATTCTTAAAGCGTCTTCACAATCAGTGATGATATATTGTATAAATTACGATAATTATTATTGTTATAAATGGGGATGGCACATTACCCTATCATAAAAGTAATTTACAACAGAAAAAAACACCATTTTAAACTCGGCAAATGAAAACCTGATTTCTGCAACAGAAAGACCAACACTGGCATAGGGACTGGTCGCGTCAACTCCACATTTTTGTATTAATACCTTGAAAACGTTTGGATGGATTATGACCAGATTACAGCATACAGCCGCAGGCCACATCTAGCCATATGGTGCACTGCTGCATGAGGTTTACCACTTAGTAACAGACCACAAACAATATGTATTCATCACTCAATATTGAGATATCATAATGGCCAATGTTGTGAATGTCACCACACGTCGCCAATGCTTTTTATCTTCTGCTAGATCCCACAGTTGCTGCACAGCAGACATACGACCTCCAAGATCCGTCACTGCCAAAATTTTAATCCCACTAATCGGGTACTAGAGGGGGAATATTTTCAACCTGGCAACATTGTGCTTATAATTACAACATGCTAACTCACTTTTGTCATTACACGTGACTGAGGTGTGTGTTCATGTGTGGCCCTCCAAAAGTATTTGAAGTAATTTTTAGCCCTCAATAAGAATATGGTTCAGATTCCCACGTGAGAAAATGGGTTGCTTCGTCGGATTTTTGGCACAGAACAAACTTGCTAGTCTCTCCACTGTTTCGTTGTGAATCTCACCCATACGCATTATTAACACTAAACTTTAGATACATTCATTCTCAGAATGAGTATTTCTACCTGAACTGCCATAAAGATGTTGCGATTGAGCATTTTCTGTCGCAAAACCATGATATGATAAACCAATGTCAATTCAAGGGTTTATGATGGGTCATTCAAAGCAACTTGAAATCATGATTATATATTTTTTCGTGTTTTTTCAATAAGGTGAAGCTATTGATATAGAGTGGGGGTTTTTTCAGCAGGTTGTATCTATTTATTGTAACCAAAATCATTTACTTGTTGATTTTCGTCGAAAATTCAGGTGGCATGCCCATCTGAGTAACACCGAACGCACCAGGATTGCATCCATATTCCTGCAACATTGACTCCAGGAGTGAATTTGATCAAAAACAGTCATGACAGATTTAGCAATCGCTTTCGTCCACAAACAACCCAGCATGCTTAAAGTGTTGAGTATTTGGTTCTATCCTTCATTGGTATGTTTGTGATTGAAACTGAAAGTGAAGAAGTCAAACTTTCTCATCCGTATTGGGATTGTAGCTGCAATAGCTTACGCAGACATGTGCCTGACCTAAGCACCTATGCGATTTGTCAAAGGGAACATGACTCGAGGCTAGCTAAATATAGATGGAACTGATCGCGAATCGTGCACAATGGATCCCACCTGTGATTGTGTAGAGAGCGGTGATACCCAGCAGCACGAGAATAGATGTGTAGAGGTCCCAGCCCAGTGTAAGTTGAATGAAAATAGCCCCTGCATACATATCAGACTAGGGTATTGGAATGAATATGCAGACACACACATATAAATTACAAACACCCCCTCATATAGCCTACATAGATTGGGTGGTGACATGGGCTAGCGGTAGCGTGTTCACCGATTGTTGCACGGTTTGAATCCAGAGGCCGTCCTGATCACTAATGTGGGTGTAATAACGGTGAGGATAATGCTTTACTCGTAGTGGACGTTAAATATCCCGATGACCTCATTATCAAGAGTAGGCAATTACGTGCTATCCTCAGGGTCCAAATGTGGGATTATACATAGTCATCAACACCTCCTACTTGCAGACTAATGCCCCAGATCATTTTTGCAAATGAGGCTATCCTGGGATTTTGATTTTGTGGTTAAACAAAATAAACTTGCACTTTACTGTTGGGGCAAAAATCTCTAAGCAGCACCTATTAAAGCCTGTGTGTTACAAAGAGGGGTGGTGCGGTCAACACCACACCTGGTCATCTTTGTCTCCACAGTGCTGATGTTCACATGAAGTAAAAAGGTACCCATTTAAGGATGAGTGAACCCAGGTGAGGTCCAGGACCTGTTCAGATATCACTGGTGACTGATGTTAGCCATGGCCAGGAGTCTAACTCAAATTTCTAAGTTCAGAGAGATAATGACTGCATCAGTTTCCACACACGCTCAAAGGCAAACATAAACACACGTGAAATCATTGTTATAATATCTTAAGTTTAACAGAATTGTTGATGTTACTACCATTTCATAACGACCACATGGGGAAACACCGTGCCATAAAACCCACAATGTGGATAGTACACACGTTTGCCATCACGTTGCACTGAATGGTTGGATGTGTAAATTGATGAACACGTGGGTTCTGTCACTCCATTAACACAGCCAATATCCAGCAAAGCCTTAGCTTTTTGAGCTGCACAGCAAGACCATATGATAGCAGAACCTGAGCACGATACACACAAAAACAGAATGCATATCTATTCAGAACTAGAATAAAGATGAACCATTTATAATATCCCCACAGATGGAGGTGAAAATTAATAGATGAAACAATATGGTGCCGGCCCAGAAGGGCCGTGCCGTTCAATGTTCCGACATCGTGGACAGCACAGTGTGGGTGGCTTTGTGTAATACCAGCCCTAGCGGGGCTTTGTCAGCACTGGGATAGTGTGGGCACCACACACAGTGTGTGGTGGGGGCTCCCACAAGGAGGAGGGGGTGAGTGTCAGCCCAGGGGCAGGGTTGCCCCGGGCCATGGCACTCTGGTTGACCCCGTAGACACGTGATCCGGAGTGTCCACACAGGGGGCCCCAGGTGGGGGGGCTAGTGGGTGATCACGTGTCCGGGGAGAGCTCTTGAGAAGGATCGAGAGGGAACGAGAATGCTCGAGAAGGCGGGCGGGGCCCCCGACCGTAGTGGGATATAAGGCGGGTCCGTGAGAGGGACCGGGGTCGCTGCATTCTACAAGCTGGAAGCTCAACACCTACAAGAGGGAAGCTCTACGCCTCAAGTTGGAAGCTCTTCGTCTTACGAGGCAACCACGTGGTCGGAGACCAAAGTGAGGGTCCGACGCTTCGTAGCAGTAACCCATCTGTATAGCGTAGTTAACTGGGTGGTCACCACCCTCGGCTGTATCGGGTAAAGGGGCCGTTACCCCTTTGTGTTACGGTGTTACAATAAATGTGCCTCTAAAAGGAACAACGTCTGTGACTCAGTTGGTCTCACTAACATTTGTATTCAAAGCATTTACGTGTCTATGACCAATCTCAATATACTTATTTGGCATGGTGGTTTCCCATCCAATCACTGTGCAGGTTCGACCTCACTTAGCTTTTGAGATATGACGAGATCAGGTGCATTCTGGGTAGTATGATCATACAGGCTGTTTCTTTGCGCAGAGTAGATGATCTCACTGCAAAAGAAAACAAAACTGTATTTTCCCTAATATTGAATAAAAAAGTTAAACATTTCAGAACTGGATACTTTCCCTACGAGTTTCATGAGATGCTGTGAAAAGTATATGGGTTAAGTCAGGGCCTAAGGTGGGAGATGCAATGTGGGCTGCAAAGACATTGAAGGATGATTTTTAAAATTGCAAAGGGCTTCGGGGCATAATGCCAAATTACGAGCATAAATCAGGGATTTACATCGTGTCATGGAGCATGCATCTCAAGCGAGAAACATTGCAATAAAATAATGTTAATTCATTAGGGCAGGCATAATTCTCCACTTTAATGTCACGTTATTAAACCCCATAACTAAGCGTTGTTTATAAATCAATTTTGCACATCGCAAAGTAGTTTAATTTATTCCCATTGCAACTTTGACACATCTGTTATGTTGCGTTCAAGTGTTTATGAAATTATATCCTTAGTTACTCAATAATATGTCAACTGAGGCTCGAACCACTAATTCAGGTAAAGTATTGCTAGGAATGTTTGGCCAATCCTTGATAAAAAAAAATTCATATGAGCAGAAGCATCAGTACCAAGTGACAACTGATGCATTAGAGGAGGTAACACAGCACTGAAGAAGATGCACACCAATTAATTCCACCTGTTGTAACACAGCTTAACTGTCCTTTGCATGTGGGAGTCTATGGTTGCCACCTCTGAATACATGAATATAGGGAGACGGTAGAAATACGCGTCAATGCATTGTACTCAGTGGCGTATTGTTACTCAACTGACAACAAAGACAGGTGGCAAGCGTATGGGAATGTGATGATATTTGACAATACGCAAACCCAGACTTTAAGATGTATCTACTTGTGTTCAAGGCTTAAATGGACTTGCTTCACCATACATCAAGGAGTTGATTCAGCCACACACTCCACTGCCGATCGTGTCCTACTCAGCTCTAACCAAAGATTATGAAGACTAGGATGATTTCGGTAATGTTAACGATGGTGATGGCAACGATGACGGGCACAACACAGACAAAGACTAAGTTCCATTTTATTTTGTTCAACCAGACGAGACCTCACGAAATTAGGATCGCCTCATTTGCAAGAGTGACCTGAGTCACCAGAATGACAATAATATATATAATATTATGTATTTAATGATGTTTATTATTGTGATGATGACTGGGATCATGATGCTGTCGATAACAATGAGGTTAATGTGGATTTTGACTAAATCGATGAAGAGGATGATCATGATGATTGCGATTTTGCTGCAGTTGCTGCTGGTATTGTTTCTGTGACTTCTGATGATGACGATAACAAAGATGAAGATGGCACGAAGAGGCAGAGTGTTCCTTGTACATGGAAGGAAATCGAACCATCCAGAGAAGATACACACATATACGGGGATAACACGGAAATGTCCACAGAGGTAGAAACAAGAATCCTCTTCCTGTAACTGCTCGCTATGTCATGGCCCAGCGGTGTTTGGGAATTTCATATATGATCCACATAATACCCTTAGGTTTTTTCGGTAAAGTCACGTAGGTAAAAATAAAAAATAATACAAAATTATAGAAATAATAATAGAAATAAAATTATAAATCACGACGTTTCGGAGGCAACACAAGTCTCCGTCATCAGGTGGGACCGTCACAGCTAAATTTACTGTATCAAGTGAGGCAAAATTCCAAGAGACAAGTTCTTAAATACAAGTTAAGGGGAGGAGGGGGGAGGGGCTTATCTGAATGTGGTAGCCAATGAATGGAACGTGTTGGGGGGTGGGCGGGGCTGAAAGAGAACAACAGGTGTACAAGTTGTCGTTTTACCCAGTGTTGGTTGACAATCCAAATACAAAAAGGAGAGTATTGTTAAACGCTGGGGATGTCAACACTCGGTAAGGTAGAATAGTACCTGTCAAATAAGATGGTCCAAATATGTGTAGTTAAATCTTTTTTGTATGGTTAATAGCATCTTTCCAATGATTACTCAGTTTATACCCATCATCACGGTTGAAGTTATGTCTGTGTTTGTACATAACTTCAACCGTGATGATTATTATTTCTATTATTTTTATTTTTATTATTTATTTTTACCTACGTGACTTTACCGAAAAAACCTAAGAGTATGAATCCTTGCAGTCACGAAAGCTTCAAATCTAGGATCCACATAATATCACCTGCAAAGTTATGGATTACAAGCGCCACTGAACCCAATTGAGGCTCAGAAGCTCTGGCTGGGCAGGTTCACAAATCACCAGCCAATTGGGGATAGCCATGGCCAGAAATCAAACTCAAGTAGCCAGGTTTGTAGCACAGTGCCATGCACCACTGTGCTACCCACATTACACACACACACACAGCACGCACACATACAATTCAAATTTACATACAAGACAAAGATCCCCCGTATAGCCTGAACAGAATGTTGGGGCAAGTGCTGTTAGCGAGTACCTATGAAGGCCGGCAAGGCACACGAGGGGGTGGGTGCCCAGCACCACGCCCGACCGCCTTTGTCTCACCAGATACGTATTTGAGGCTGATTCGACCTAGGTGAGGCCAAGGACCGGTTCAGATAATCGTCACTGGCTTTGGAAATGATCGAGAATCGAACCCAGCTTGCCGGGTTGGTAGCGCAGCATGCTAACAGCTACATTACCGCTCCCATTTACATACAGACACACAGACACAAATTCGCAGATACCCACACGCATATGGACAAAGAGAAAAACCACCCGTGTAGACTGCGTAAACTGTTGGGGCAAATGCTGTGAGTGAGCACTGCGCCACAAAGCCCGCCAGCTTGGTTGGGTTTGATTGCTGGCTACTGCTCACGCCATCAGCAATCAAGGCAATGAAGGTGGGCTGGCTTCGTCTTTTGATCTTTGCCGTTGACATTTGTGCCTGTGTCTGTAGATATGTGGAGCAGGGCCAGATTATTTTAGCACACAGCGTTGGTGTACGGTGCTTTTCTGCAATATTTTGCTGTCTTCTCTTGGATTTTCTGTTTACACATAGTCACTTTAAGATGTTTTCTTGTTCATGTTTTTGTTTTTTTGTTTGTTGCAGTTGCACCCGATTCAAGAGCCGAGTGGCTCACAGGGCTATACCTAATAAATGAAACTTGAAAACTTGATTTATCTAGGTGATTTGGCTGCTATAAATTCCCACGCGATAAATCACTTTGGAGCTATCATTTCTGGCCATGTCCCTTCTGAAAAATAGACTAATTGCTCAGTGGGCCTTATCTGGTAAGATAACAAATTGTCCCTTTTTTTCGTGATTTGTTTACCTTTCCTAGACTTTGCACTCCTATCATGTTTTTTGTACTGTTTTATTGTTAACGTTCTGACCCGCCGCGACTGGACATCTGTGAAAAAGAGGTTCATGGCTGATCGGATTTCTCCAGTACATATATATAAAATAAAAATCTGATTCTAAGGTGTCTTTTTCCCCGGGGCACCACTGCTTTCGTGGATTTAGGGTTGGTGGACCATCAACTGCAGCAGCGTCATCATCATTATCGTCATTAGCACCATTATCATCAGTATGAATATCGTCCAGAGATTCGCCATAAATATCATCATCTTGAACTTTATCATCATCAACATCATCAATGTCATAACCGCCATTCCTGTTGCCATCATTGTCGTGGTCATCTTCTTTCTTATCACTACCAACATTGTCATCATCATAATCAGCCATAAATAAAATCACAGATTTAATTAATAAAATAAAATTTATTTTATCACTGATTTAATTAATAAAATAAAATAAATTTAATCAGTGATTTAATTTAGTCACGTTGGTATAAAATAAAATAAATAAAATCAGTGATTTTATTGATTTTATTGTATTAATTAAATCAGTGATTACATTTATTTTATTTTATACCTACGTGACTTTACCGAAAGAACCAAAGAGTATGGTTGCCTGCAGTCACGAAAACTTCAAATCTAGATCATAGTCATCATCTTTATCTGTTATCATCACCAACAATCATTATAATTCCAATCATTGCCATCATAATCGTTTTACAGGAACGCTAAGCTATCTGTGTCTGGATACGACAATTCTACACCACAATGGTGGACAGAACGCACCCAGATGCATTAGCATACAGTATGCATGGATTCAAATGTAAGCACATTATTTGGCGATGCTGCGGTGTTGGCAGTGGTGCACAAATTGCAAATAATAAAAGCACTCCACAAATTCGTGAATAACAATGTGGCCTTAAAAAGAAAGAGTACATACTCTATTCAATAGGTAACATTTCGGACAATTAATCTTCACAGCACATAGAGAGGCGAGAGAAGTAGATTGGATAAGGGAGTTGTCTCTAGAAACATCACCCATTTTTACTTATATATAAGACAGTGTTTTTGACGAATGTGTTGAGTTTTTTTGTTCCTGTATATGTGTTTTTATGCGACTGATGGAGCCTGATTGGTTGACTTTGTGAGTGGGGCGTGCGTCCTGACATCGTTAGCTGCTTGGGACCATCTCCCCTCATATTTACCGGGAAATTCTGTCCAACGCTGAAATTCCACAAAAGCAAGTGGTGACAATGCCATTGTATACTTCTTGGTTCTTTCGGTAAAGTCACGTAGGTATAAAATAAAATAAATTAAATCACGTTTTTTTTAAATCACGACGTTTTGCGCCCGAAACGTCGTGATTTAATTAATTTTATTTTATATCTACCAAAGCGTATTGATCCCTGCAGCCACGAAAACTTCAAATCTAGAATGCCATTTTATCATGACAGGTTCAGTATCCTCATGAAAAAAATAATTGGCTGAGTCGATCCCTAATTAAGAGTTAAACTTGCCACCAACTCAATTGTGAGCCAAGTTGTCAAACCAACTATGCCACTCGGGTCACATTAATTTTTCGAGTGGTACGTGAATGAATGTATGCATTCAATAACCTATTTATTATTCAATATAAAACGTCAATCACTCAGATATTAAAATGGATAATTGAGGGCTTGGCATATAATCCTCACCGCTGCGGAAATACCACGAACACAAAGCCACCGGTTTTGATATTCAAGCGAGCTGGCCTGATTTGTTTTTTTCCCCCTTGGTCTTTTTTTACATCCAACTTAGCAGCGGACACGTGGCATCACAGCCAATACCCCCCCCCCCCCCCGGGCCAGCGTCTATTTAAGTCCCCCCCCCTGCACCCAAGGCGACACGGTCACACCACAGCTCTCGTCTCGCATTTACGTCACGGATGCAGGTGTTAGGCCTTTTCGCCTCCCCCTGAAGCCCCCTCCCACCTTCTCTGTGCGAGACCACGCACAGCAGCAGATGGTGAAGACAAAGTGAGCGCCGTGGAGGTTGTGGAGGTTGTGGGGTGTGCCATGGGTGCGTACTTCTTATTCCTCCTCGTGTCAGTGCATTTTCTCCGCACGGCATGACTAACAGCCAAACTCCACGCAATTCAGATACCAAAACGTTTCTGCTTTGTTTCGATTTAAAGCTTTCGTGACTGCAGGGATTGATCTTCTTGGTTCTTTCGGTAAAGTCACGTAGAAGGGAAGTAATAAAATAATAAAACGAAAACATAATAAAACAATTCTCACGACGTTTCGGCCACAACGCAAGCAGCCGTCCTCAGGTGAAAACCAGGTCTGTCAAGGCTTTGTTTTGAGAATTTGTCTGAAATCCACGAATCCGCACCGCGAAAGTTTATCCGGCAAAGCAACCCCTTTTATGGATGAGCATCGACAGACAACCTTCTGTCAGATTGAATACACTCTCCACACTGCGCTAAGTAGCTTTGCCATCGCACTGTCTAAAGCGACAGCTGCATTGAAGCGATACCCTTTAGTAAAATGAAAAGGAAATGTCTGAGAAATGAGCTACCTGCTTTGTTACGCGAGGCAAGGCCAAAGAACGTTCAATCTGAATGAGCCCTCGCTGTCCATGTTATTGCGAGTGTTTGTGCAGACGACATTGTCGATGTGTTTGAAGCGCCGTGCAGTCGCCTGGAATGTAAATCATTCAAACCCTCCACCCACCCTCTCCATGCTCCATTCTCCCAGGTACTTAATACATTGTCACAATTCCATTCACCCAATGTGACATCGATGTTTAATGTTCATACACTGTGAGTTATTATCATGCGCACAATTGTATACATTAATCGTAAGCATAATTATAGATTTTTATAGATCAATTGATGCATCATTACGGTGCTCAGTGATCGCTAGTGAAGGTTTACTGTTTTACGGCATTCATCTGTGTTCGGTGATTGTGGTGTCATCTAAACACCACCGTTGAGGGTGGGAAGGGGAAACCACTTCAGCTGTCTTTCCCTGGTTATGGCTCCTGAACAGGAGCATGGTGTGGTGAGGTGGAGAGGGTGGGCGGAATCAGATAGAAGAGAGGGAGCTTGAGCCATGAACCTGTCCTTGGGCAAGGAACTAAATAAGAGGACAGACATAGATTGAGATACACGTGGGATGCGAAACTACCTTTGCAATGTGTCGTGTCAACTATTCAGAGACAGAGTTTCTAGGAGGCACTTTCTTTATTAACAACTTCCATGGGTCTCATCCACACACTCTCCACTGTAGCTCAGCCTAGCCTATACATAACACGAGCCGTCTAACACTGACGGCGATGACTGAGATAGCCAACTGCTATCCTTCGTAGCGGACATGTTAGCGACAATGACGACGAGACGACAGCGACGACGAGACGAGTCCACTCCCAGATCCGGCAGCCTCGAGCTCCCGTTCTGGGTTCCTTTTATGCTCCCAGCGCGGCCTGGCTCCGCCCTGACCGCGCCTCCCTTCTCGAACCCGCTAGCAGGTTCCAGGGGCCTCCAGACGGGGTCTTCCATGACCCATGCCCTAGTTCCTCCCCTCTGCTCACACACCGTGCACACCCTCACAGGCGTGTGTACTGTCTGTCCACCACAGTTGCCGCTGCTGTCCACCAGCCGGCGCTATTACACTACACATGTATGCATGTTGAACTTCTTTCGCACCGTACATAGCCAACCGTGCTGATTGGAGGTGCGGAGAAAGGACAATAAAATTAACGAAAAAAGCAGTTGTAAAGAAATGAGTTTTCAATTTACATTTAAAAGTACATAGCTCCAGTGGCTTCCTAATTTGAAAGCGCACAATGCAGTGACTGTCTTTGTTCAATTGTTAGCAAAAAGCTGCTGCGAGGATGACCAGAGTTTGCGTGATGGTTTATGTTCTTTGACGAGATAAGCAAGGTATTGTGGTTCATTTGTGTCAAACGCTTTGTGTGTCAAGAGAGTGACTTTTTAATGTATTCGTTCGGCAACTGGAATCCAATGCAGCTCAGCCAGCATTGGACGGACATGATCTTGCAGTACCCGTCACAACACATTTTTTTGTACACGCTGCAAATTGGTCATGTTTTAACCTGGAACAATACTATATTTTAGTATGAATGGACTCTGTTGCCTTTTGAATTACCTGCACTATGTGAACATAAACATGTGTAGATAAAGCTGAAGGTATGAAATGTAATTTCAGAACTGCACTCAGTAAGTGAACATTGCCAAATGTTGAGTGATAATGTCTGTTGTTGAACTTACGTCGCACAGTGCGTAGCCAACTGTGCTAATCGGAGGTGCGGGGCTAATCGGAGGTGCTGGTAATAGAGGGCCTCCCCAAGTCACGACTGTGTATCACCATTGGCACACTTGTTTTTCACCACTTACCACTGCTTTGAGCCTCTCCTAAGGTCAACTCAGTTTTAAAGGAGAACAAGCTATGCTGAGCAAACATTGGCACTTGAGATACAGATGCAACAAGCAACATTCATGCTGCCCATACAAATCCCGTGTGTGTTTGTGCTTCTCTTAATTGGTGGTCACTCCCACCACTTTCCTTGACAGTCAATATGGTTGAAACAATATTCTCTTGAATTATTTTGCAATTCGAATAGTCCAACGGTATTTAGCATTTACAAAAACGTTGAATCTAGGGCACTTGAACAATCATGCAGTGTTATTGAGCACTATGCCACCACTCCACACAGACACTACTATTATTGCGACAAGAGCTTTTAGTGACTATGCAGCCATTAATGCCAGAACGGCTTACCAAGGGGGTGATTTACAGCCGCTGTCCCCTCAATACTGACGTACTGATGTGTTAGCAGCCATAGCCATGAATTGCACGCAGCTGCTGTATCTGGTCTTGTAGCAAAGAGTGCGAATCACTGCACCACTGCTCCCCATTTCACATACACACATACGCATGCATACGTGCACGTATACCTACAAAACTCTGAATACCAAGTTACTCACGTCACTTGACCCTTTTTTCGTCTCTCCAACATAAAATCGTTTCTCATTTCGCTTGCCTGATCCTGTGAAACTAGCCACTCGTGGGAACATACCCATCACTCACTGACCACTCTTGTGCACACAGGCGAACAGCATGGTATTTACAAAGGGTGAGACGTGCACTCACGGAGATCTTGGTGAAGATGCAGAGGATGAGGTTCAGGAAGGAGAGGTAAACCCGCAGCCTCTTGCCTCCATGTCTCTTCTGCAGGTACTCAGGAGTCGTGACCACCTCCAGCCGTGTGGAGCCACAAAAGTTACAAATTAATTAAGTGGCCGATATAGTTTATATGAACGGGGCATGTAAGTACATATTAATTAAGTGGCCGATATAGTTTATATGAACGGGGCATGTAAGTACATATTAATTAAGTGGCCGATATAGTTTATATGAACGGGGCATGTAAGTACATATTAATTAAGTGGCCGATATAGTTTATATGAACGGGGCATGTAAGTACATATTAATTAAGTGGCCGATATAGTTTATATGAACGGGGCATGTAAGTACATATTAATTAAGTGGCCGATATAGTTTATATGAACGGGGCATGTAAGTACATATTAATTAAGTGGCCGATATAGTTTATATGAACGGGGCATGTAAGTACATATTAATTAAGTGGCCGATATAGTTTATATGAACGGGGCATGTAAGTACATATTAATTAAGTGGCAGATGTAGTTTATATGAACGGGGTGTGTAAGTACAAATTCATGAAGTGGCCGATATAGTTTATATGAACGGGCATGTAAGTACAAATTACTTCAGTGGCAGATGTAGTTTATATGAAATGAGCATGTAAGCAGTGTTACAAAACAATACAAGAATATATGAGGCTTCAGTGAAGCATTGTAGCAGCAAAACAATAAAAAGGTAGACAAAAGTTTGCTCACTTGTTAAACTTAAATTACATATCGTACATCAGCGGGTAAGGATGCTGCCATTGTGTATTGATTAGCACATTGGACTTGAAATTCACAGGCCGCTGGTCTTTTTGTTCTCCTGGCGCGGCAGTTGAAACAATTGATACTTTTTTTAAAATCCCTTTTCCCCGTTTTTGCCCACCCAGGAGAATAAAGGGGTTCGCCGCAATTAATTGATCAGCAAGCCACGCGTCGTGGTGTAAATGTTGGGCACTTCCACATCTTCCATCGTGGAAGATCGGGTAAATTTTTTTGCCTCGAGTGGCACTCGCTAGAGCCCCTTCTAGACCACATTGTTTAATTGTCGTAGTGGGAGATCCACTCATACTGAACAACTCTGGATTACAAGTCCAGTGTGCTAAATATGACACCACAACAGCAGTATCTATACATTAGTATCGTGTGAATGAATATTTGTCAGCACTAACCTTACTTCTGGCTAAATAATTCATGTCGCACACATTACATACATAAAACAAGAGAATCTGGGCATAAAAGTTTAATAGGACAAACCATATCTGAAAATCATTGCACATGACAGTGGGTATCGGGGTCATTGACATATGTTATGTTCTAGAATGTGTTTGCTCTGATTTATCCAACCGAACTATAATTCGATTTTGCTTCATTAAAGATTTGACATTTACGGCATCGCGTAATGGAATATTGACTGCTTACCCCAGATGTGATGTACACAGGTACGAATATCCAAGCCAACAAAATCAGCGTGAAGAGACCCTGTAATAGTAATAGTGGAAATTAATAAATCACGTGGAGTTATGTCACGTATGTATGTGTGGATGCACGAAGAAAAGTTGTATGACATACGTTGGATCGAGTATAGCACAGTAAATGAAGGCATTAAATCACTGCTAAATAAAGTCTTCCCACACTGTTGCAGTCATGGGGCTTGTGTAACCAGTCTTCTCTACGCTGGTCAGTGTGGTTTGGTACAGGTGGGGCCCAAAACTCGTTCAGCTGTCACTCGTCAATGATGCAAGCTGTGGCGGGGAACCAAATTCAGTTTACCAAATTCATAGTGTAGTGTGCTAACCCGTGCAACAGATCACAGTCGCTAAGCAGCGTTGGGCCGACCACCATGCTTAAGGTGTCATAGGCAGTGACAGCAGAGAGCCCTGAAGAAAACCCCATGGTTGTAATGTACTTTATGTTTCCACATCTATGCTTCCCGCCTTCACCAATCTGCACTGTTCAGCATGGTGAAGAATGGTGTAATAACCCTCCATGTCCCACATGGCATAGGGGAGTGGATTGACAATAGGGCTGCACAGGTGCATACATGTATTCACCACAGCAGAACTCTAATCATCCGTGGTGATTTGGGGGGACCATATAGCTGATTCTATCATCTGTGGCACATCGTTGAGGTTAGTCTCGTAATTCGCAAAAATGTATGCCGACGCGGTATGCGGCAGATATTAACCGCGCGACTCCGTTAATCCGGGAAAACTTTGCGTATTACAGGAGAAGTGCATCACATGACTAGTAGCCCAATGAATCCATGATAAATTAGCTAATTATTATACGGTTACGATTTTGTCAAAACCCACATTGAGAAAATCTATCAGATGGTTTACGTGAAAGTTTTTTTTCTTTCAATATCAAGTCTAAACATGCAGCAATTTTCTTTACGAAAAAAATAATTTGCAGCTGGACATATCTGTACACATCATGGAGTGTGCATTGCAATAATCCAGTGGGCTCTTTGGAATGCCCAGCATTTAAAGAAAACATCCTTACAGAGTTTACATTGCAAAGAGGCTGCCGGTTTCTTTGCATTGCACAGTGCTGTAAACTAATTATAATAAATATGGAAATTACATTGATACATTTATAAGACAAAGATCCTCTCCGAAAAAAGAGCCATCAATTCTCAAGGATTTCACAAATATCAGGATCAATGGTCCCGTGGATTATGGAAGCGTTCGTGAACCGCCGAAAATCCGCATATTACAGGGATTCACCGATTGGAGTGTGGATTTTTTTAGTTCTACTGTACATATATATGCATATACATATTTGTTCAAACACCTGCATACCTTCTGACGCTTGACCTGTGATGAGTTCAGTGCGATTAAATAATGCTGCCTGCTGTTGACGCATTACCATCGCCACATATTACTAATTAGGTATACTGGAGATGGAAAGGTAAAAAAGATTATTTCCCAACTGCACTCAGCGTGTTTTGATTGACAAAACACATGAAGACAATGTACTTTCTTCCCATGCAGCATCCCCACCACTTCACTCGTCATGCGCTCGAGTTTTGGGCAGCGACGTCAATATTTCAAACACAGCTCTAAGACCTGTGCACTCCCACGGACCTCAAACCTCACCAGAACCCTCCTCCCAAGAGACCGTCTGTTATTTTGGATGTATACGTCTGCACTCCCATATACATTATACGAATGGTGAGGTCAAATACGCGCATTCTCTCTAATTAAAACAACCAGACACTACTGGCTTGTGTATAGTGCATTTGCAATATTCATAGCATAAGGGAGGTGGGGAGAGATGGGTTGGAGAGGCCAGTTGGATACGAATGTTGTTGGCCTGGGTTAGTGAGGTTTGGGAGACCGACAGTGCAAGTTGGTATCTAGTCCTCCAAAGACAATACAAAATCTAATTATACAAAACAACAAAACAGAATCCCATTGCTGCAATTATAACGTGTCTAGACTTTGTTTTGTAACACTTTGCCATGTTTTCTCTTTGAAACTCTGTGTTTGCAAATTTGGGTAGGCACCGCACGAGAAAAGAAGAATTGGTCTGTACAAAATAAGTGAACATATACCTGAGAAAGTGATGAGGAGGTTTAGAAGTCAGAATGCTAAATTGGTTCAATTTCAGCCACCTGTCTGTGATTAAAACAGTTTCTGAAGTGTGGTGCGTTGATTGTCAAATTAGTTGAGTATATTCCAGCTCTAGAGACTATTCATTTTGTATTGATTGTCATGTTATGACGTGACTTGGCAGGGCATATAGAAGCATACGGCACATGGTATAAATAATAAGCCTACTGATGCAACTTGAGAAACAGTTCCGACATGAGGTAATGTCACAGGGCTCCTTGTGAGACTTCTGGAATGGAAGTTTTTTTTAAAATGTCTTCATTTGATGACAGCTCTGAGAATTATAAATATGAATTTGCCTGTCGTGTGATAGGCATTACTCTTTATAGCAGGGCAGGTGCTGCCACTATAGTGGATAATAAGTAATTTAAAGAAATGTTAGTAGTTACGTAATATCTCCTCTACATGCTGTTGTGTAACACGGGTTGATTGACTGCTCTGTGGGCGTTTCAAATGTTCGTTTTGGGAATACGACAAAAAATATAGTAGACCTTAGAAATAACAATATGGAGCCATCGGTTGCCTTCCATTTGTCAGAGGATGTAATAAAGTCCTATCATGTCACATGTGATCCAGTTTACATTAAGGGATACACTTTATTTGCACGAACAATACTAGGCATGCGGTGACTTGTTATTAGACCGCTTTATAGTAATTGCAATTACAATAATAATACGTTGTTTATCCACCGTACAATCACCACCTTCCACTCCACACCCACATAAATATCTCTCCTAATCGACTGAACCACATCCAGAGCGTTCCTGCTGGTGCCTCTCTCACACACACACAAATACAAAGTGCCCTCCACGAATCCCCATAACTGGAGGGGATGGTGGGAGGGGTGAGGAGGGGGGTCATGTGGCCAAAATCACAAATGGTTTAGGTCCCTTTCGTAACTGATGTTTACATACCACATTAGGTACTTAGTTTAGGTCACATTTACCCCAGGGGAGGCCCAGAACAGGTCCAGATACCATCTGGTACTCGTGTTTAATTTCCATGACTACAGGGAGCACGGACTCTGCCAGCCCAATTACCAAAACAACCCAAACCTTCGGTTCCCATACCCGATATTTAAATGAGGATTGTTGGGCTCCGCCATTCCCACTCCATTCTGCCCACTGCTTCTCTCTACCCTTACTGGGGAATGGTGATTATGAAACTATACATATAAATATTTTTTTTTAACCAATGCTTACTTCGTTATGAGTATAGACAGCCCTTTGTCAATCCATTGCTGGATGAAGGTATCTCCACATTGTGTTGGTAATGTTTTTGTTTAACCATACTTCACCAGTCTTGATTTGATGCTTTCGTGACTGCAGGAATCCATAGTCCCTGGTTCTTTCGGTAAAATACTTCACCAGGCTGGTCAGTGCAGGTTGACCTAGGAGTGAGGTGAGGGCCAGGACCAGCTCAGATGTCACTCACCACCGTGCCTGGGATTCGAAATGTGCTCACCACTACACCGCCATTCCATACTCAGAGGAATGGGTTTGGTGAGGTTTGTTTTAGTTAAAATCAAATAACTTTAATTTTCGCCCCATGGTTTTAAAAATGTCATGGCTGGGTGGTTATGCATTGCTCGTGATTGTATGGAACACATCCCTAGTTGCTGCACCAACTGCAACGTCACGAATGGTTTGAGAGTCAGCCTAGGAAAAAACAAATCATGCTTAGCAAAGGGTGCCAGACAGCCAACAGATGAGGCCACCGTGGGGACACAGGCTCTCTGCTCCAACCTGATTCCAGGGCAGTGCCAGCACAGATTGCACCGGTTTCTAAAATGAGGATTAATGTTGGTCGTGGCTGGGAATCAAGTTCATATTTATAGTTTTTTTTAAACCAGGTGAGAACTCCAGAGACCAGGATAGTATCATTTGCAAGAGTGACCTAGACCAACCCAAGTTGTGCTATAATCCACAAACCACTGTGCCACATAACTGGTGGGGCGAATACTGTTTGAGAAAACCATTTCGCGAGAACCTATAACCACCAAGTTCATTCTTGCAAACGAAACTATCCTGGTATCTTGAGTTTTCAGTTGGTTCAACAAAAATTACTCTTTCAATGCTGCCACAGAACACAATTGGGGCATTCCATGAGTGATGATAACACCTCGTTCCCTCCCCAATGCCAGGTACTAATTTTAGGCTGAGTTGACCTAAAGAAGGCTCAGACTAGGTTAATATACAAATTGTCATTTTTCGTGTAATTGCCAGTCGGATATAAATACGGTTTTTGACCATGGCAGGCAAAAGGGTTTGCTGTTGTTTCCAATATACGTACTACTGTATTTTTCGTGAAAAAATGCACTCTTTTCTCTTGTTCCTATATTTAGCATTCACACATTTACAATCCATAAAAAAAATATGGTACGGTATTTATTTTAAATATGTTCGGTATGTAAAACAAATGGCAAGAATGTCTGAACTTATTTTGAGATTATATTGCATAAAGTCGCTGAATAAGCGTGCTTGACATTCCTGAAATGCTACGTATTGTACGCATACATGTAGTACACGCAATTTTTTTTTTATTTCTATGCATAACATATAAGAGTGTAAGCAATTTGATTTTAAAGCACATGCATTGAATTGTACATGTTTGGTGAGTGCTTTTGCTAAGAGGTCTGGACATGTTATCTGCTCACAGTGGGTTAAGGTGTCCTTGACATGATTATACATTTGACACCACGTAGGACCTAACCTGGATAAATGTTGCCAGAAATAAGGAAATAAACACGGCAATAAATAATCCAGCTTCTGTTGTGACATATATACCTATCATGTGAAATTAGCTGATTTATGATAACAATGATGATGGTAATGCTGATGAAGATGAGTGGCAGGGTGGCACATTGGTAACACTTGTGCCTCACAGCAAGATGGCCTTGGGTTCGATTCCAAACCTGCCTTTCTGTGTGCAATTTGTTCTCCCCCTGCTGTGGGTTCTCTGATTTTTTCCTAAAGCTAAACCAAAAAAATCCAATGCATTGCACTTGGTATGGGCCACAAATCGCCCCTAACACATTGCTGGAAAATGACTCGATTGGAATTGCACTAAGCAACATCGCCTCCTACTGGGAAAAAATATTGGCAGGACTATCGTGAAAAAAAGGCTTTCCTGAATAAACAAGCATCGTAATAAAAATAATTTGATTACCATTAGGACGTGAATATAATGATGATGATAATCATAATAATATGGATATGCTGCTGCTGATAATGATGTCTTGGTAATAGTTAAGTAGATTTGTTTATGATAATGGGAATTACAATACCATGATGTAATTCAATAATATATAATTTATGCATTCGATAATTTAGCCTAATATACCTATTTTTAACTGTTTATTTGGTGATGCAGCATTGGCAATAGTGCACACACACAATTAACAATAAAGTCAACACATGCGTCGATAATGCTGTAGCCTCAAAAGGAAAAACACATAACCATGCTAAAAAAAGGTATTGCAATAATACTTATTTGTCCAGAATACCCTCACTAAATCCTTCTCAGAAAAGTCTCTCTAGGAATCTAGAGGTAATTAATTATTTACTTGATTTATTTGAACAAGGAAACTCGTGTGTCCAGAGAAAATTTCATACGGACTGGGGGGACAGCTCTCAGATGCCATTAGCCTACTTGACGCACTGCCAGCTTACAACCCTGCGGAGTTGAGTGTCTCACAAGATATGTTCTCAACATAATCCATCAATCTTGCGTGTTTATGAAGGTCCTCATAAATGGGGTGAGTGACCATATTGGGGGCTAAACGACATCACGACAAGACGGAGTGGTGGAGAGTTGGGGGTGCTTTACGGGGCTGTGAGAGTGGAGGCCAGAGTGTGGGGTGAGCCAATCCACGCAGATGTTTATCATCATCAGCCATGGCCAATCCACTGCTGGTTGAAGACCTCACCAAGCCATCGCCATTTCTCATAGTTCTGCGATGCGACAATCACTCTGGCACAAGCTGACTGATGTCATCGCTCCATCTCCGTGGTGGATTTCCTGTCTGGCGTGTTCCTTCCTTTGGGTGCCACTCTGTCACAGGTCTTGACTGTTGGCCATTGTGCCCTCCAGCCACCGTCTCCTGCCCGCGCCCACATATCTCAATGTCTCTATCTCGCGTTGTGTTTTGTCTCTCAGTGCAATTCCAAGAAAATATATTTGCATAGCAGGAAATAAAAATAATTTAGAAATGCTCCCTTGTTCCCTTGTCATTCGTAATTACAGTTATCCAAAGGCACTGGACCTGTTTTCATCCGCCTCTTTATTTAATACATTTTGTTATCGCCTGCGTTCATTAACCGTCCTAGCTGTACGTACAGGTGACACGTAGAAGTAAGGCAGCATTTTCTGCATGAATGTGCAGTGGCCATGGGGATTGACGCATGAAAGTCACAGGTTCAAATCCCTGGCGTAGATTACGATATTTTATTGCTTGAATTATGCCCATGGACTAACACTCTCTCTACCGAGTGACGCTGTTTTTAGAGTAAGTCATCTATGGTCCATTGCGTTATCAATGCGATATATAGGCGAATATGTGTAGAAGTCGGATACGTGAACATATATAGCAAATGACGATTACACCGCGCACAAATACAATGCAGTATTCCCTCGTTGTTCACGAACTGGCGATCGGCTGTTTGTGGCTATCCTCGAATCGCATTATGCATCGAGAGTGAAAGAGAAAGAAAGTGATGAGATAAAAAGTAATGAGAGATACAGTCGTGAGAGAAGAAGCGATGAGATAAAGAGATGAGAGAGATATACGTAATTTTAACGTATTTAATCGCTTATTGATGAGATAAAGAGATGAGAGAGATATATGTAATTTTAACGTATTTAATCGCTTATTGATGTATTTATTTAAGGTCATTCATTAAAAAAGATAGGTTTCCGTAGGCCACTATCATTATCCGCGAAATTTGTTATTCACGATCATCTCCCGAACGTATCCCCTCGCGAATGTCGAGAGGAATGCTGCACTGCAATGGGTGTGGGTGATTAATTAGCCAAGACAGAAATGCGATTTCGTACCGCGCTGCAGATGTGAGCGTGCATGGTGTGTGTGAGCGTGTGTTGGCGAGATGTTAACTACCTCGCCTGGTATACAGGAGGTCGTGGGTTTGATCCCAACCCTGACGCCTGCTGTATATTTGGAGTTTGCATGTCTCTTTCACCGTGGATTTTTCTCCGGGTCCTCCGTTTTTTTTCCCCCTCCACATTTAGAAACATGCGTTCGGATTATTTGACTGCGACTGTCAATATCCACGTTGAGCTATCATTTGTCAGCAAGTTGCTTCTGAAAAAAACAGCTACATATCTCAGTGTGCCTTACCTGGTAAAAGTACATTTTAAAAAAATGTCATAAAAAATTATTGTCAGTGTGTGTGTGTCGAGGTTTTCGCGCACGCTCAGCTCATATGCGGCCACTGCGATGCCAGATGCTGCTCCGGTGCCGGCCAGGCCGATGAAGCTGCCGCTGCCGATGTTGCTGGCGAAGAGCGACGCCCCGACCTGCGATCGGGCATACACAATCATACAGGACATCGACAAAGATCCCTCGTGTAGCCTTAACAGACTTTTGGGGCAAGTTCTGTGAGCGAGCACCCAATGAAGGCCGGCACGGCACACGAGGGGGTGGGTGGCCAGCGCTACGCCCGACCGCTTTTGTCTCCCCAGTGGCGATGTTCACACACCGCACCATGTTCCTAATTTGAGGCTGAGTCAACCTAGGGGAGGTCCAGGACTAGTTCAGATAATTACCTTATAATCGTTACGATTATTATAATCGTTACGATTATAATCGTTACTGGTGTTGGCCATGAGTGGGAGTTGAACTCGGGTCGCCGGGTTTACAACACACACACACAAGCACTCCACACGGGAGATCCATAGCTGTCCACGCACGCACACTGATCTTCCACCCACTTACAGTCGGAATGCTGTCAGGCACAACTTAGCATCGAGGCATTGCTCATTTCCTGCCTACAGCCCTGGGTGGAAATTTCAAAGAGCTATGGCGAGGGCCGAGACATTAGCCTTGCCTTTCATGCAAATTCCATGTCATCATCACTGGGGAATCACCAGACAAGCTGGTAGGCAGTAGCCAGGCGGTTGGCGTGCGCCAACATTCTCCTAAGCTTTGCATTTTTTCTATGCAATATATGAAGATGTATTTAGCGAATTAATTTTCATTACACACAAAGTGCTTGCCACAAATGAACCACAATACCTTGCTGATCTCGTCAAGGAGTTTAAACCATCACGCGAACTCCCGTCATCATCACAGCAGCGGCTTCTGGCTGGCCATCGAACAAAGACGGTCCCCGCATTGCGCGCTTTCAGATGCCCTTATGCGGCCATCTGGAATGCTCTTCCTTCCGATGTGAGGAAGCCACTGCAGCTATCCACTTTTAAATCCTGATTAAGAACTATTTTCTTTAGAACTCCTTTTTGTGTTTAGTATGTTGTCCTTCCCCCGCACCTCCGAGGTGCGCGGTTGGCTACGTACGGCGCGAAAGAAGTTCAACATACTGTTATGCAAGTGGGTGGAACGCGGAGCACCTGGAGGAAGCCCACGTGTGCACTGGGGCAACACTCTATCCCAGGGGTCGGCAACCAAAGTAACAAGAAGAGCAATTTTCTTAGAATTCGGTACAAAACTCAATATTTCAAGAGCTGCACTACTTTTGACTTAAAACTTGCGTGACTGCAGGGATTCATATTCTTGGTTCTTTCAGTAAAGTCACGTAGAAGGGAAATAATAGAATAATAATAAACAAATAAAACAATACAAATTCTCACGACGTTTCGACTGCAACACAAGCAATCATCATCAGGTGTGAAATCCACAGCAAGAAACGTCGTGAGAATTTGTATTGTTTTATCTTTTTATTATTTAATTATTTCCCTTCTACGTGACTTTACCGAAAGAACCAAGAATATGAATACAAATAATAAAGAATAATTAATATAAAAATAAAAACCACGACGTTTCGATCGCTTGTGTTGCGATCGAAACGTCGTGGTTTTTTATTATTATTTTTATTCACTTTTTTTTCTTCTATCTGCGTGACCTTACCGAAAGAACCAAAGAATAAGCTGCACTACCTGTCAATACATACACACATTACATCACGAAGCAGTCTGTAAATAGGCACATCCGGCTCTGGAGCCGCAGATTGCCGACCCCTCCTCTGTCCCATAAAGAAGGGACAGTTGATATCAATCCACACTTTGCTGTGCCGATTTCTTCCGTGTAAGTCTGTGTATCGCACGTCGTGGCTGAGAATGATTCTTGCTACCTGCTGAGCCTACCCACAAATGGCCACTTGCTAATAGCGCCTCCTCTTACGGGCCATTGTATGAATGCTCCTCTCTGAAGGACGGCATGCGACCAAATTCTATACGTATACACATCAACCAAATTGTTATAATTTCTGACAGACTCCATGAGAAATGTATTTTAAACCCTTTAACAATCCCAGCATTTCCCTTTGTTGAAATCATGCTTAAATGTAAAGCATTGCGGCATAATGTGTGAAAATTGGTTGCTTTTAGAGCACAATCACCCATTTACGTGGCTGATTGACACGTAAGGCCAAATGGCCTCGAGGGTTTTCTAGTTTTCTATCCCAGGACAACATGTTTCTGATATGATCAAATAGCATCATCTTTGGCTATATGCACACGCACATATTAATAATGTAAACATTATGCTCTCTCAAGAATCATGCGTGATTCCCAATCTGGTGGGGGGGGGATGATGACAGTCTCCCATCTGTTAATAGGTTTTTCCCCTTTTTTCTGGCAACAAAATAGGTGTTAAGATGTTAAAACACCAAACTGAAACCTTTTACAAGGAATCCTGTCTGCATTAACCACAATGCTTGTGGTCAGAATGCAAACAAAAAAACTCTGAATTTCGATTTAAAGCTTTCGTGACTGCAGGGATTCATCTTCTTGGTTATTTCGGTAAAGTCACGTAGAAGGGACGTAATAAAATAATAAAAATAAAACACAATAAAATAATTATCACGACGTTTCGGCCACAACGCAAGCAGCCGTTGGGGAGACAGCGTCTGAATGAAATTTCATTCAGACGCTGTCTCCCCGACAGACCTGGTCTTCGCCTGAGGACGGCTGCTTGCGTTGTGGCCGAAACGTCGTGAGAATTATTTTATTATGTTTAATTTTTATTATTTTATTACTTCCCTTCTACGTGACTTTACCGAAAGAACCAAGAAGACAAAAAAACTCTGATAATATATGCATTGTCCTTGAAACTGATTGATCCACTTGGTCCACACCAGAGACAGCTTTCTTTTGAGCCTCGTCTTAAACGGTGTTAGACCAGAGGACGCCAAAAGGCGTACAGCCCAAAGACAATGCACTATCAGAGTAATGAGAGCTCGGGGTGAGCATCTACATAATCTCTTTTGTCTGTCCTTTGAGCCAGACCACCTCATTGTTGCCCATATTCTCACTCCTTTGTCTCGCTTTCGATCTCTTGCCCTCAATTTCCCAGTGACGCAACACGTTTTCCAAGCCCCTTCTTGTCCCGTCACATATCCCAGCAATGTCGCCTTCCCCGTCGCTATTACCTTTGCAAGTGTACGATTTTGCTTTGTTCTATTTAATACTGTAGAGTATAAACAATGCAAATAATGCACGCATAAAATTGTGATAACGATGCATTCATGTACACGTATGTAATTTTGACACGGATATTTTAAAATTTAGCGTGTATAAATATGTAATCTGTTTTTTTGTATTTCATAGCTAATGTATATTCACTATATATTTTAGTTATGCATGACGCATTGGTTCATTATTAATTATTCTAAATGTTAACCAGACGTGTGTCGGAATGCTTTTCTGTCTGTGTAGGATGGCCTCCAGTAGTCAATCGACAAAAGATGTTTACGGGTTCTGTGTATCATGTGCGCAATGCCTTAATATAATGGCAGCTACGAGAGGCCCACTACATTCACCACAAAGTAAAACAAAATTTATCTTGAATCGAAATATCACTCTGAATCACACCAATTAAATTAATCACGAATGTGGTGAAAAAGTTATACCCACGGTGTATTTGTTTTATATATATTGCCTAACATTTAGTAAAAAAAAACAATTACATTACAGTACAAATAACATAATTAAAACCAATAAAAAAATGATGTTGATCTCATTGATTCAACCAAAATGTATCCACGTAAAGCAAAATAATGTGGCAGAGCCTATCTCTGCGCCACCTCTGAGTCACTGATGTAAATCCCACATTCCTATAGCGGGGTGCCTGTATATCCATATGAGACCCACTCTACACTTTCCACGAGGCCTAATTAATTTAATCGCCAATGCATGAATGATGGGGCAATGTCATTCACCATCCAGAATTTCAAATCTCAACCTTCTCACTGTAATCCGTCCTTGATTAGGCCGTTACCGGGGCTGTCATTTCCTGACAGCAATTCCACGTCTTTATTTTCATTATCGCGGACAATACAGATGTTTGGAGTTTAGGGGAGGCGAGGGGAGACAGAGTGAGCACACCATGCAGTGGGCAGGAGAATGTACTGCAAATACAAGCTTGAAAGGTTCATCTATAGCTAGCTCAAACAATGCCGTTAAGACATTACACTTCCAATACGTACGAAATATATATCATATACGATATTTAATATCCTTCAATTTTATATTTGGCCAGGAGGGACTGTCGTCAGGACACCTGACTCACGATGAAAAGTCTTTGAGTTCAAATCTGGGGTCAACTGACCATCTCCTAGGTGGACATCCTCACGGACACCGATCACTCAGCTGCCATGAGATCATTATTCCATCATCCCTTTTAGCAATGAGCCGACTTGCTTTTTCTAGCAATTAGAATTATGTATTTTTATCTGTGTATTTTCTCCAAAACAATATGCTCATGTTTCTGTCTCTCAAAGGAATCCCGGCATGTGTCTCTTCGTAATTCTTTGTGCACTTTTCTTCATGACAGCACCGAAAATGATACAGTCCACTAATGTGTTTGGCTGTTTCGCCAATCGATGAATCTGCCCCCAAGATTGTATCCTTGTTTGAAGGAGCAACGGGATATGTTGCATTTGTGACTTTTACCAAAAACACGTATTGTGATGTTAGAGATAGAACATATGAAAATGCACTCCCATGTAACCTCATGTTATTCCTTGTGGGATGTGAGGTGACAAATGAAGAATATATTTAATCCTTGCAATCTTCACATTATACAAACTGGGACACCAATATCTTGCCCTTACCGAATGTATGTTGTGTGCGTTTGCATTGGCTGGGCAGGTTTTTCTTTATGTTGTTAAATTGTTGTAACAAGGGTAGTACAAAATGTTAATCTGAATACTGTCTTACATTTTAGCCTAATTAAATAATTTAGATTAGAAGCGACTTTTAGGTATCTGTTGTGATTTTATGTATCCTGCTCCATGATACAATAAAAATATCCCTCGACAACGAGACAGTGAGTACCATTAATTATAGCATTAGTTATTTATTAAGACCTGCTCATACAACGGGTCACACTCATCTGCATAGTTGGTGTTCAGCCAGAGTGGTGGAAATTCTACATGCCCATGGCAGAGTGCAGAATATTCTTGTGACAAGTTAACCTCTGATCTGAACTCAAAGCCTTCTCATTGTGAGTTGGAGTTCCTGGCCGCAATTGCTTCCAGCCAAATATATAGTTAAAGTGTAGTGCCGTAGATGGGCCACGCTTACTGGTAGTGGTAGACGAGGTCCATCTGCAAGGGTGCCCCGTACCGTCAAGGGGGGCGGGGGGGCTGCGGGAGATCTAAGATCCCACACAACACCACCCCTCGATGGGGACCCCAGACAGATAATCCCCTCGGCGCCACCAACGGGGGGGGGGGGGGCTGCGGGGGATCTAAGATCCCACGCAATGCCTCCCGTCGATGGGCAAGGGGACATAAAAGGGGACTTCCCCAGCCGATCGGGACCAGTCGCAGCTCAAGACCCAAGACCAGCCAGCTTAGGACCCTGGACCCCCTCGTCCCGCTTGTCCTTGTAAGGGCCGGGACGCTGTGTGGGTCAGTGGTGGGACTCTAGGACTCCCGGCTCTACGTCCTTGTAAGGGCGAGTTCCGAGGAAGCCAGAGTCTAGATCCGCACCTTTGCTGGGTCGGGTCAGGTAGCCTCCCCTAGGGTAATTGTAGCCGGAGGACCCGAGAACGTAACCAGAGTCAGGCACGCTAGGAGTAGGCTGTGTCCCTAGGCTATGTCCCTAGGCTGTGTCAGAGTATTGTTGGAGTGGTGTATCGTAATAAAGAAGTTACCACTACAAGTGTCTCCGGAACCCATTACATTTGGTGGCAGCGGTGGGATTAGCTGTCTGGGGTCCCCATCGAGGGGTGGTGTTGTGTGGGATCGTAGATCCCCCCTGGCGGTACGGGGCACTCTTGCAAATGGACCTCGTCTACCACTGCCGGTAAGCGTGGCCCATCTACGGCACTACAGTGAGTTCGAGTTCCTGGCCGCAATTGCTTCCAGCCAAATATATAATTAAAAGATATTAAAATATAGCATGTACACCTTACATATCAAAATCATAATGTCCCATCGTACAGTTGTGTTTTGATAGTTCGAATATTGGTCATGGTGGTGCTGGTGGTGCTGGCGGTCCTGATGGTGCTGGTGGTGCTGGTGGTGCTGGTGGTACTGGTGGTGCTGGTGGTGCTGGTGGTCCTGATGGTACTGGTGGTGCTGATGGTCCTGATGGTACTGGTGGTGCTGGTGGTGCTGGTGGTGCTGGTGGTCCTGATGGTACTGGTGGTCCTGATGGTCCTGATGGTACTGGTGGTGCTGGTGGTGCTGGTGGTGCTGGTGGTCCTGATAGTGCTGGTGGTGCTGGTGGTCCTGATGGTGCTGGTGGTGCTGGTGGTGCTGATGGTGCTGGTGGTGCTGGTGGTGCTGGTGGTCCTGATGGTGCTGGTGGTGCTGGTGGTCCTGATGGTGCTGGTGGTCCTGATGGTACTGGTGGTGCTGGTGGTGCTGGTGGTGCTGATGGTACTGGCGGTGCTGGTGGTGCTGTAGGTGCTGTAGGTGCTGGTGGTGCTGGTGGTGCTGATGGTACTGGTGGTACTGGTGGTGCTGGTGGTGCTGGTGGTGCTGATGGTACTGGCGGTGCTGGTGGTGCTGGTGGTGCTGATGGTGCTGGTGGTGCTGGTGGTCCTGATGGTGCTGGTGGTGCTGGTGGTGCTGGTGGTCCTGATGGTGCTGGTGGTCCTGATGGTACTGGTGGTGCTGGTGGTGCTGGCGGTGCTGGTGGTGCTGGCGGTCCTGATGGTGCTGGTGGTGCTGGTGGTGCTGGTGGTCCTGATGGTACTGGCGGTGCTGGTGGTGCTGGTGGTACTGGTGGTCCTGGTGGTGCTGATGGTGCTGGTGGTGCTGGTGGTGCTGGTGGTGCTGGTGATGCTGGTGGTGCTGATGGTACTGGCGGTACTGGTGATGCTGGTGGTGCTGATGGTACTGGCGGTGCTGGTGGTGCTGGTGGTGCTGGTGGTGCTGGTGGTCCTGATGGTACTGGCGGTGCTGGTGGTGCTGGCAGTGCTGGTGGTGCTGTTGGTACTGGTGGTGCTGGTGGTGCTGGAGGTGCTGGTGGTGCTGGTGGTACTGGTGGTGCTGGTGGTGCTGGTGGTGCTGGTGGTACTGGTGGTGCTGGTGGTGCTGGTGGTGCTGGTGGTACTGGTGGTGCTGGTGGTGCTGTTGGTACTGGTGGTGCTGGTGGTGCTGGTGGTGCTGGTGGTACTGGTGGTGCTGGTGGTGCTGGTGGTGTTGTTGGTACTGGTGGTGCTGGTGGTGCTGGAGGTGCTGGTGGTGCTGGTGGTACTGGTGGTGCTGGTGGTACTGGTGGTGCTGGTGGTGCTGGTGGTGCTGGAGGTGCTGGTGGTGCTGGCGGTACTGGTGGTACTGGTGGTGCTGGAGGTGCTGGTGGTGCTGGTGGTACTGGTGGTGCTGGTGGTGCTGGTGGTACTGGTGGTGCTGGTGGTGCTGGTGGTACTGGTTGGGCTGGTGGTGCTGGTGGTGCTGGAGGTGCTGGTGGTGCTGGTGGTACTGGTGGTGCTGGTGGTGCTGGTGGTGCTGGAGGTGCTGGTGGTCCTGATGGTACTGGCGGTGTTGGTGGTGCTGGTGGTGCTGGTGGTGCTGGTGGTACTGGTGGTGCTGGAGGTACTGGTGGTGCTGGTGGTGCTGGTGGTACTGGTGGTGCTGGTGGTGCTGGAGGTGCTGGTGGTGCTGGTGGTACTGGTGGTGCTGGCGGTACTGGTGGTCCTGATGGTACTGGCGGTGTTGGTGGTGCTGGTGGTGCTGGCGGTGCTGGTGGTGCTGGTGGTGCTGGTGGTGCTGGTGGTGCTGGCGGTGTTGGTGGTGCTGGTGGTGCTGGTGGTGCTGGCGGTGCTGGTGGTGCTGGTGGTGCTGGTAGTGCTTTCTCTTACCGGCCACCAAACAATGTCCTTTCCAGCCAAAAAGTATCCACTCACGTTACTGCGGTTGGAGCGGCACATGGACTACAAAGACACGGTGAAACGATAGTGTCAAGGGAAGAAAATATGAACCCTTCCCTTTAATGCACTGAATTCACAATGTGAAAAATCTTCCTCCCAATGCATCTGTTGTTGTGCACACCGGCGTAGCTCTATCACTCTCATCCATTTGTTGTCCTTTCAGGCATTTTTCTGAAGGCTGTTCCCGTACCCACTTTTATTTCAGTAAAAGCATTTTGCATAGGAAACATCTCACCAGCACACAAATAATTGACAGTCTCAAATGCACCTGTAAGTGCTTTTGCAAACAAAATCATTCGGTGCTCATTTAAATGCCTCCAAGAGACAGAGAGGTGATAATATTTATATACACGATGGGAATGCAACTCAGAGTCTAAAGTTGGAAATATAGACAATGCACACAAAAAACGAAGATCAATAACCGATCAAAACCATAGGTCATTTAAAAAAGGCGTTATACCCTTTAAAGTGCAGTGTTAGAAATTGTAAAGAAAGGTTAGACATTAAAACATTCCCTTTACCCACCGCCCCCACTGAAAATCCTCTTGGCGTGACGCGATGTTAATGTATACAATTTGTCTTACACAAATTAAGTGAACTGGCTGGAATTGCAATCTATTGGTTAGCAGTCACTTATAAGTTGCGGAAAATGTCTACAAGCTACTGTATATGGAATCAAAGTACACGTGGAGGTAGCGCACCATTAATGGAACTTGCACAGGGCTGGTTTGTAGGGAGTACATTCTTAAGTTCCTGCCACCACTCTGGTCATTTATCAAATAATGCAATGTGCTTTTTGTGAATTAGACTCGAACTAAAGACTATGTGACATCAGTTCACAATAGTGTGAGCCCATGCCGGCATTTTTTGGCAGAGCGACAGCATTTTTCGTGGACAAATTGGACGAAAAAATACAATTCACTTGTGGCCAATTTCACACAATACCTCTCCCACTCAGCCGTAACTTGTGCTGCAATTGTGGAATTACCTGATGGTGGAAAATTGTTTCTGCTATTTTTTTCCAACTGGATTTCGACACAATTAGAAAATGCAGAGGAGGTTTGTGTTGCTCTAAATGTTGTAGCAAGTGGCAGAATAATGCGGGCTCACGTGCAGTACAGGGAGATGATCACACTGATAAAAGTACATATGTATCTTGAACTTCTTTCAGACCGTACATTGCCAACCGTGGTAATCAGAGATGCGAATACGAAGACAAGGAAATAAAGACAAGGAAGAAGATGATGATGATTGTGCATCTGCCAGTCATCTCATGGCACCTAGCTCTGTCCAGTCACCTGTCAGCGAGCCTTCGACACTTCACGTGGCCTCAACGTGCACCTGGCCTGGCACAGGCGCCGTGGTGACGTCACCACCACTAGCTGCGAATGACGGCTGTTGTTTATGCGGGGAGCGGTAGTGTAGTTGTTAGCACGCTGAGCTGCAAACATGACGACCCGAGTTCCAATCCCGTTCACGGCCAACATCAGTGACGATTATCTCAACCGGTTTTAGGTCGATTGGCACACGAGGAGGTGGGTGGCGATGTTTACACACCGCACCAGGTACTCATTTGAGGCTGAGTCGACCTAGGGGGAGGCCCAGGACTCATTTAGATAATTGTCACTGGTGTGGCCGTGAGCGGGAATCGAACTCGGGTAGCCTGGTTCATAGCGCAGCGCTCTAACCGCTACAACTACCGCTCCCCACTGCCACCCACTCATGTGGTGGGCACTGTATTAATTTCCCATTCAAATTTCAGCATGAATAATTAAAGCGAGCCCTGCTATTTTGAGGCACTGTTGCATCGTTATAAGCAGCACTTAATCACGCATGATTAGAATTGGGTACAATTTTAATCAGTCACTCACATGCACTATGCAGATATCAGCCGCTAATGTCAAGGTATTGGACGTACAGCATTCCAAACTGGAAGCGCTTGATTTTGTCTATTAGCAGAGGGAATCTTCATAGCCTCTCTTTGTAATGTTCATGGAAAAAAAAACACTCAACACATTCGTCAATAATAACACCGTGGCCTTAAACGGAACAGGAGTATGACAGGCGATGTTTCAAGCAACGACCCTTCTTCACAGCACACAGAGAGAAGAGGCCAGAGACGAAAGGGCATTAGCCCAAACGTCGCCTATTATACACTCCTTCATTTTAAGGCCACGGTGATATTGACGAATGTGGTGAGTGTTTTTATTATTTTTGTGCTTGTGCAGGACAACTAGCGTAGCTGCGTTAAATTTTGTGCAAGGCAATATGCTAATTGAGCCGCATTCATGTAACGGTTAATCCCTCACACCTCTAAATATTTTCTACTTCGCATTTTTCAAACGTTGAAACATTTGTTGCTCCCCATGTGAATCTTGTTCCATTAGAATTACGTGCACGAGTTGTTGAAATGTGAGCAACCTGCTTGTCCTCTTTGGAGTCGTTCATAATAGGTGCAATTTCTGGCAGTGTGTGCACTGTGAAATATAAGGCTGCATACTTATATGTAGAAGGGTAATTTTGATAGGGATCTAAAAAAGACATGTCGGTTCAAATGTTCAATTGCTCGCGCTGGGCTTTGCAGACAGACAGCGTCGGCTTGGCTAATTGAAGAAATGTACTTCATTGGTATTGAAAAATTGATTTTGGTCTTGAAAAGCAAAATGCATTTGTGTCTCGAGTGAAAACAGTCCTTGATCAATACAGGCTGCCAGGTGTGATATGTGGATCACACAGCTGCTGTTTTAAAGTGATAATGTTCTATTAGAACTGAAAATCACACAAAACTAAACCTTTATAGAGATGTGCGTTAGAAATAATCTGAATAGACAGGGAGATATAAAAAAAAACATGGCTTGGGTTTAACAAAAAAACACTAACATTAAGTGCTGGAAAAAATCAATTGAACAAAGCTGCTGTAACTGTGGGAAGGCAGCTGAGAAAAGCAGCATACACGTAGGGACTTGAGGTAGCCAAGATAGACACAGAGTGAAGGAAATGTTCGTTGTGGCTTTACTGGACCTTGGGCTATGGAACGATCTATAACGCATACAGTTATTGGCGATGATGGTGACGGTTGATTTTTGAATGTAAACGCAATGCGTGCGTGCACATTGTGTTGAAACACTCCTCAAACTACGGAGATTGCTTTAAAAATGTCAATTAAAGTCGTGTTTGCATGAACATTTATGCAAGTGAAAACGTTTTTATTTTCCCTTCAAAATAATATACAACAAGTTTATTGGCAACAAAGTACGGTATTCTCTGCATTATAAGCCATACTTTTTCCCCCTCTGTATGTATAAAAAAAGTAGAGAGTGCGACTGGGAGATGGGCTCCTCCGTAGCAATACCGTATTCTCTTGATTATATAACATAAAAAATACCCATAATCAACGTTTTTGGGTTTAGATCGCGTTATTTATAAATTTGTCGTAACCCTCCACCACCCGACACGGCCAATCAGTAAAAAAGTGTCACGTTGACAAAAGACAAATAGTTCACTGCTTTAGCCCACCGGTGTGTTGAAGCGTGAAACCACAACATTTACAATTTGAGTACGACGTTTCGCTGGTAATTGCATCCAGCATCATCGGGCAATTCGCCTGATTGGCCGTGTCGGGTGGTGGAGGGTTACGACACATTTATAAATAACGCGATCTAAACCCAAAAACGTTGATTATGAATAATATTGGTCGCGAAAGCCTACGTGTTATAAAAAATACCCCAATGTTTGAGGTGCGTCTTACTTTCCGGACCAGCTTCTAATCAGTAGAATACATTACTTAGTGGACAACATATACATTTAACGCATGTGTTTATATATATATTACAGTTGTCGTTGCTGAATTTCTAGAGAACGCAGAACCAGGATAAATGGCCAGGACTATGAGGTAAAGGCAAATTTAAAGAGGTGAGTTTTCAAGACACACTTAAATAACTCTAACGACTCTGATTGTCGCATTACCAAAGGCAAAGCATTCCGCAGTCTGGGAGCTGCACTGGCAAAATCCCAATCACCGCAGGAACAGAGCCTTGACCTCGGAGCACATCGAATCAGCCGATCCGACGATGTCAGGGACATCAATGGAGTATAAAAACGGATCCGTCCCTGCAAATATTGTGGGGCTAACCCATTGAGAGCCTCGTAAGGAAACATCCTGTCCATAAGCGCAGTCACGCAACGGTGTGGCACTTACCCAAATACCGACAGCTAGGACCAGAACAAAGTAGACCGCGATCACCACTATGTCAACCGTATCAATTGCAGCTTTGCTGGAGGAGGCCATTGTAGGTGGTGTCTGTGGCGATTAGCTTAACAAGTCACAGAGTCCAGAATATAAGGGCGAAGTGGAGCAACCTTTGATCAACTCCAGCTTTGTTTTTGTTTTACACGCAGTTGTGTTTATTGCTCACCGGGCCTTTAATTTTTAACCCAGTCATGCTGTAGAAAATGTAGATTTGTTATTCCGTTAAAAAAATGTTTGCACGTTTAAAAAGTACAGCCTGGATCGAGGGAGTTTGTGCCTTTGAGCCTGAGGTTCTTGTTTGAATTCTGAGATTCTTGTTTTAGTTCGTTGTCCTTCGCATGCACCTCCGATTTGCACGGTTGGCTACTTACGGTGCGAAAGAAGTTCAACATACATACGTACATGAACCTTGTGTGTGGCATTACCACCTGGTGGAACTGTGTGTGCACCTTGCTCATATTTTGAATTCTAATTAACATAGAGGAAAAGCACGTGACCAAATCACCAGGAAATGTGCATCATCTCGTCAGATCTCAATAAGCCAAGCAGGCTTGAGCCTGGATTGTGCTTGGATGCGTGACCACCATGCATTGTTGTGGGGCCGTGTTGTCAGCAGATAGCAGTGGGGCAAAAGCATCTTTATACTGTACTATGTTCCAACATATGTGCTCCTTTTAATCCAGCACTAACCAGCGTGGAGAAGTATGGTTAAATAACCACCATGACATACACTGCGTGGGGAGGCTCTCATCCAGCAGTGGAGTGCCAAAAGGGTTCGCACATGTATAATAAAGTAATAATAGTAAGTAGGTTTTCTACAGACAATCTGGGTTTCTATCACTTAAAGTGTTCCTAGCAGAACCATTCTGAAACCCATTCTTTTAGATATAAATCTTTTTTTTTCTAGAATACTGTTATTATCCACATAACAGCAAGAGGACAAACATATAATGACTGCCTGTTGGTAAAACATCAAGTGACTTCTTGTTCAAACGATCCATTGAGGTGGCACTCATCTTTATTGGCAGAGCTTTTACGTAAATTATAGTGTTCGTTTATGAATGCTGCACAGTATTTGAAAGGTATTCAACATTGTTGAGGACTAAGTTGTCATATTTAATTACACTGACAACATTTTGTACACCGGCCTGTATTAGCCATACATAAATTATAGCATATTCTGTTCGAGTGAATGAAAATATCCCTTTGTGCGATATTTTTTGTCATTAGTTCTTGTATTTTTTTTACACGATGCTTTGTGCAGCACCTTTCATCTCACATTAATGTGATTCTTCATATCCATGGCATCATGGCACATAATTACATTGCCCAATTGTAAAAAAAACAAAATACGCTGGTGCCATTAGTGTGACAGGGCTCTGTCAAGAGTTGTCTTTTAATTTTTTGTTGATTACATGCATCATATCAGTGGTCCACTATTTCAGAATACAAGTATTTAAGGTGGTCGAGATTAGAGTCAAAGTTAGACGTTCATAAACGTGAGTTCTAGATGGTATAGCTTCCTATCTCGACAGCAACCAGAGATTGCAAATTCTGTAAAAACATTTTCTTGCACTTACTTTCACAGTGTTTACGCCAGCAATAGTTCAGTTGAAGGCAAACGTATTTCCCTGCTGCGGTGTAGGGCAGTGTTCATCTCCACTGATAATCTTGAGCCAGCGGTAGGAATTACAGATTCCCAAGGCAAAAATTGGCCTCGCCTCGTGAAAAATCACCATTGACTTCCTCAAAAAGTGGGAGTCACTTGATTTACTAATCCTATCTGTGGCTAGCCCTGACTGAGATTTGAACTCATGGATTGCAAGCTGAGCAGTATAACTGCAGCATGATTCGGAAAGCAATAGGTTACAAATTACAAAGTGCACTGTGGTTTTAGCTGAGTCTGGAATGGTGATAAGATTTGGCTTCACCTTTTGCACTTCACCATTATTCGTTGGTACTTCTAAAGATGCTGCTTCGTCATCATATCATCAGTTGCTCGAATGAGCTGCATCGGTTTGAGTAGTTGCGTCATCAAAAAGACGGTGGAGGAATTATGGATACTATTAAAAACAGATTTTCAAAGAACACATCATTATAATGGAAGGCGTAGATTAATGCGTTTTAATGCGAACGTAACATTGGCGGCATTGCTCTCGTCAATCATCGCCTGCCCTTTATAACCACGTGTGGACCCATTGAGAAAAGCCTCTTTCACAACTAAGATTTGGGGGAAATGTGCATTTGAGAATAAAAAAGAGCTGGTGAAAAAAAACATTGCAAATAAAAAAGCTTGCTCCGGTAAATTAAAATGCATTGCATCCAAAACTCGATTATCTGGGGGAAATTTCTGGATAAAAGGGCTAGGTAGCCCGTGTAAAACAAAACATGCAAAATAAAAAAAACATGTAGAATAGGAAAAAAATTACATTAATTGTTTTATTCGTAGAATGGGGGTGAACACGTAAAATGTGTCGTCGGATTTGTATTGCTTCTTAAAATTGCCGACGTGTATGCGGTCACGTCGAAACACTGATTGACTGCCCTCGATTAGTAGAGAGCGTGCAAAATATTTATATCTTTTTTTACAAAAACGCCATCCGGATAATCTGCCCACAAATATTCGAGAGCTAACTATCCATATACATATATACAGTATATCAAATTACAAATAAAACCCTCTCGTAGTTCCACTAGTAACGCTCATTCCAAACCGAGGTCATTATGCATGAGCTGCAGTATCTTTTACTCAGAAACCCCTTTACCTCTGAGAGTTTAGCGGGGTCGACAGCTTACTCACTTGTGCAGCCCCTGTACATTCCTCACCTCCAAACTCCAAATGACCCAGAATGCCACTGCAAGACTCCTCACCCACACCGGCAAACAAAATATCACTGTTCCAATCCTCTCTCGACTTGCTCTCAATCAAGTCCCACATCGGCTGCAATATCACACTTACCATCTGTAAAATTCTCCATGGATTCGCTTCTGCCTACCTCTCTCCTCTCATCTCAGTCTACCTTCCCATAAATTGACTTCTGCTCCAGCGACCAACGACTCCTATTTAAACTCGAAGTGAACCCATGCTCAATGGCAGATCGCTCCATTTCAACGAACTCTCTCCCCTAAAGCCCCTTTGACCATCAACACGTTTGATTCCATCCACATGTTAATCTCCGGTCATTGCAATTATGTCTTCTACTCTGCCTTTTTGAGCATGAACCATCTGACCTAGTGTCGCATTCCTTACAGAAGTCTTCTTCCCCTGTATGCTTGCTTCTGTCCGTAACTTCACTGAAACAAAATAATTATCCCACGGATTTTCCAGTCTCGCAATTAACCAAGCCTGGCTGAAGCTCCTTTTGGTTGGTCGGGGTGGTGGGGCAGTAGAGCTGTTGTGTGGAAGGGGCCACCATCACAGTGATTCACCGCTAAGGAGAGTGAATTTGGATCAGAGGGGGTGGGGGTCAACAAACGGACGTTTGGCGATGCAGTGCCCAAGCCAGCAGACCCGAAGCATCGGCCCTGTAATGAACGAATCTTCATTTGTGTGCAACATCCGGGAGATGCAATCATCACATTCAAACAGTTTGATTAAATTCCAAATAATATTTAAATTTTAGATATTTAAACAATGTCAACAATATGGTATATGTTGTAAAATGTGATAATTATAGTTATTTATGATTGCACATGTTGTTGGTGTTAATTTTTGACTTGATGTTCACATCACATGTATGTGTAGTGACATAGAATGGTCACTACTGTGTCGGCCTGTACGAGGGCTGGGGGCCCCAAGGGGGTGCCTGGGGGGTCACGTGCTGGAGGGATCCGGACCTTCCCAGAGGTGGGGGAAGTGAGGCGTGTCCTGGGAAGGTAGGCGTGGCCTGAAGAGAGCCAGCCACGCTGGGGCGGAGCCAGCCACGCCAAACCAGATATAAGCGTGGTGTGAACGCAGAGCGAGGCTGTTGTACTGTACTCCAAAGTGAAGACATCATCGATCGTCAAGTCCCGAGTCGTCGTCCTGGGCCAGGCAGGCCGTTGCCTGTCTGGTCCAGTCTGTGTCGCGTTCCAGAGTGTTAGTGAGTTGAGGAAGGTGGTCACCACCTCATGTACAGCGTTATGTTACTTACCGTTTAATAAATAGTGTTGCCTCCAAGCTGCGTGTGTGTGCACCTAATTCGAACCCACTACATTTGGCGTCAGAAGTTGTGGAAATATAAATATTGCTAGGTGTTATCCTAGGGAAGTAAAATGGGCACACGAAAAACAAAGACAAAACTCATCTGGACGCCTTCGTACGACGGGGATGGTGTGACGACCATCCTTCGGACAGCCCCGGGGATGGCAGCCCCGGTGACAGAGAGAGAGAGAGAGATGGCGCTGCACGCGGAGCGGCGGGACTGGCATCGCACCGCTGCTTCGCCGCCATCGGGAATGGAGCGATGGAGCCGCGGGGAGAGGACACCGTCGTCTCTGCGGGGGCTGGCGGGGGGAGGCCCAGGCATGCGGGCCACGCGGTGGGGCCGCCAACTCGGCGGCTGATCGTGGCGCGGTTCCCGCCAAAACGCTGCTCCCGCCAACTCGAGGGCTGGTCGGGGCGCGGTTCCCGCCAACTCGAGGACTGGTTGGGGCGCGGTTCCCGCCAAAGCGCCGCTCCCGCCATTTCGGCGGCGGGTCGGGGCGCTGTTCCCGCCAACTCGAGGACTGGTTGGGGCGCGGTTCCCGCCAAAGCGCCGTTCCCGCCGACATCAACGCCTGCGGAGGGGGAGTTCCACACGTGCAGGTGGCGCCCCCGTCTTGTGGATGGGGGTTCGCAAGAGCAGGCCGTGTTCACCATGCAAGATTCTTTGGGCCGTCCCAGTGCTCCACCTTGCCGCCCTCCGATATTCACAGTTTGCCAGGCGAGTTGTGACATGACAAGAGAAAAATAATAATAACTTCACCGATCTTGCGTGTGCTGGGTTGCGATCGCGGGTTTTTTTTTACTCGCTGGTTTGCGGAGCGTGTTCGTCCGGTTGTGTGCGTGATAAAATGACGCGGTGACCATGCGGGTTTCTGCTTGTAACAGTGTTGTTGTTAATTACGGCGTCGAGATCGGTATCTTCTGGGTGTAGTTAATGATTAATTCGTTGTTGGTGTCCCAAGTTCCGTTGATATCCTGTATGTTGCCGTGTTAATGACTCGTGTTGTTACATCGTTGTGTTGCGAAATCGCCATTGTTATTGTGTATACTGTATGGAGTTTCGCTCGTGATTGTCACTTGTAACTGTCAGAAACTTTGATCGTCATTGTTGCCAATGTACAGACCGTATGGAGCTTTGCTTGAAATTGTTAACAGTGTAGGGACTGTTGGGTACTTGCTTGTGATTATTTACTATGTACGGATTGTCTGGAGTATTGGTTGTGTGTGTTGCCATGTGGGGACTGGATGGAGCATTGCGCCAAATGATTGACTGTACGAATTTCATATACTGCATATACTGTATTAATCAATTTGGCGATTCTTGGGGTTTGTGTATAGTTTTTTTGCTCTCAAAATTCGAATGCCCTGAGTCCCATGGTTAATGTTGAAGGGGTTTTTGAAATGACAGGTTCGGTGTGTTTCAACCTCACTGGTTGGCCCCTGTCCGTTGTTGCACAGATGATGTATTTTGTGCGGGAATGCCCCTTGTGTTCTACATCGATCGGGGGTGCGTTTCCGTTAATTGCTGTCAAATTGCGTTGCTCTCTCCACTCGGTTGGTACAGCTGCATGCTGCAATGCGAGTCTCGGAGATGATGTGTACGGATACGGGATGTGAGGTGTATTGTTGTGACCATTGAATATTCGGGATCGTCACAAATTGTGCGTACCTGTTCGGCATTGGATCAGTTCTGTGGGGGATCATATTCAAATTGTATGTGTTGTGATGGTGTTAAATTGCGATGGTGACGTGCTGCCAGGGATTTGGAATTGTGCTACTGGCTGTCACCTATCTTGGGGCGCAGGTCCTGACCAGGATGGCCCAGTGAGAGTTGCGTGTCTAACATGAACGTTGTGGTCCCGTCATGCTATGGCTGACGGCTTGACCTGACAGCCCGGAGATTGAAACACTCCGTGGCATGTCTAGCCTAGTGGGCTGTGCGCTCACATGGCTCGGAGAGTGTGGTCCCGTCATGCAATGGCTGACGGCTTGACCTGACAGCCCGGAGATCGAGACACTCCGTGGCTTGTCTAGCCTAGTGGGCTGTGCGCTCACATGGCTCGGGGAGTGTGGTCCCGTCATGCTGTGTCTGACGGCTTGACCTGACAGCCCGGAGATCGAGACACTCTGTGGCTTGTCTAGCCTTGTGGGCTGTGCGCTCACATGGCTCGGGGAGTGTGGTCCCATCATGCTATGGCTGACAGCTTGACCTGACGGCTCGGAGGTTGAGACCCTCCGAGGCGCGTTGAAACAGTGGGCTGGAGATTCGTAAGGTTCAGGTGGAGTTGTCCTGTTACGTTGAGACTGTATCCCTCAGTTGTTAGGGTGCATGCTGTGCAGTGAGTGACCGATGGGTCGTCTCAGCTTGGTCGGTACAGCTATATGCTGCGATGCGAGTCTTGGAGAGAGACTGGGTCGTCTCAGCTCGGTCGGTACAGCTATATGCTGCGATGCGAGTCTTGGAGAGAGACTGGGTTAAAATCCCACCGATATGGCCGACGCGTGCTGCTGGTTGTGACGCCGCGTCGGAAAGGCGGTGGGGTGGTAACATGGAAATTCCCCCCCCGATATGGCCGAAGCGTGCTACTGGTTGTGACGCCACATCGGAAAGGCGGGGGGGTGCTAACGGGTGACTGTCATTGCATGCGTGATTCTAATGGGGGGGGGGGGGGGGGGTGCTGTGCTGGAGCGTAAGTGGGTTAGCCAGTTTTCATGTATATTTGTTGTTAATTCCCCGTTTTCTGTGCGGTTCCCTTTTACCCTCGTCGATTCTGTATATATTACGTGATTGTATTTCTTATCGGTCGCCGGTCATTTATTGATGTTGCTGGTTCGGAGGCACACCGATTTTTCACAGTTGTGTTACAGCCGGGGGCGGCTGTGTGTTTATACAGGGGGGGGTGATGTAGTGACATAGAATGGTCACTACTGTGTCGGCCTGTACGAGGGCTGGGGGCCCCAAGGGGGTGCCTGGGGGGTCACGTGCTGGAGGGATCCGGACCTTCCCAGAGGTGGGGGAAGTGAGGCGTGTCCTGGGAAGGGAGGCGTGGCCTGAAGAGAGCCAGCCACGCTGGGGCGGAGCCAGCCACGCCAAACCAGATATAAGCGTGGTGTGAACGCAGAGCGAGGCTGTTGTACTGTACTCCAAAGTGAAGACATCATCGGTCGTCAAGTCCCGAGTCGTCGTCCTGGGCCAGGCAGGCCGTTGCCTGTCTGGTCCAGTCTGTGTCGCGTTCCAGAGTGTTAGTGAGTTGAGGAAGGTGGTCACCACCTCATGTACAGCGTTATGTTACTTACCGTTTAATAAATAGTGTTGCCTCCAAGCTGCGTGTGTGTGCACCTAATTCGAACCCACTACATATGCAATGACCTACATAATTTTACGGGTGCCTTATTTTGGACGGACTTAAAAAAACTGATTGATTAATTGGTTGTCTCCTGGAACAAATTGTCACTGATTGTGATTACTCGTAACACTTTTGGCCCAGCGTATAATTGCATGGGCAAAAAGGATTGCACGGCAGTGTGAAACTGTGAATGAAGTGATGCATTTTTCAAGTCACGTTTAATATTAATCCATCACCATCATTTATGGTCTATTCACTGCTAGATGAAAGCCTCCACAAGTCACTGCCATCTCCCATGATCATGCAACACAAAAATTCACTCAGCACCTTCATATCAACCATTTAATATTTAATAGTAGCAAAAAATATATTCCACCGATCTTTGCGCCACCCGACCATTCTGGCTCACTCCACGTTTTATTTATGGCTTTTCAGTCAAGATATTGAACTCACCATAAAATGCACTCATCAACATAGCATGACTTTTATTATAGTTTGAGCAATTCAGTTAATTATAATGTTTAGCCTAAAACGTTGTCTTCCAACAAAGCATTTCTCTAAACATTAACCAGAAAGTATTGCAATGATCTATTTGTATTTTACCAGGCACACTCCTTTTTTTATTGTTTGACAATTATTGTAAATTCACTGATGAGGGAAATAGATTAGGTGGCAGCAGTAAGGCTATGCAAGTATAATTTCTCATGCTCCTCTGCATTACACTATGAACATAGTAGACTCTAGATTATCCGCACTAATGACAGGGAGGATGGCCGCGGTTAATTAAAAAATTGCGGATAATCCAAACATATCGATTTTCCGCGGATCTCTATGCCAAAAAACACTAATATCACTAAAATTATCTTGAAGTTAAGAAAAATGAGAACGAATATTAACAATCGACCGATCAATGCACATGCTCAGTGATTACGCTTTCCTGCTCCCGTGCAGAAGACTGCCCACTAAGTGGAAAGCAGAGCCACGCCAATCAAAATCAATCAAACTCTGCCCACTGTTGTAAAGATATGCAACTACTGTACTGTAGGGGCGATCACGTGGATTTAAGATTATCCACAGCAACATATTTGTTCAGTTTAAGCACGCGACTTGTAATAGAAATTTCAAAGAATAACAATATATAATTGTTCATAGCTTATTAATTTGGGCAAAAAGGAAACTCCACAAGGTTTTAATTTATGTCAAAATCTCAGATGCGCGGTTAATCCGCAAATCGAAATAAACCACACGCAGATAATCGAGAGTCTACTGTACATCAATTTGCCTCCTCGATGTAACAACATTGGGTTGCAATCATACAAACACGCAGTTTTATTTGTGATACTGCATTGGCAGTGGTGTATAAGCATACGAAACAAAGAAGTGAACATATCCATCAATAACACTGCCCTAAAAGGGAAAAAATGGCAATGGTTCAAGCAATGGCTCTTCTGCACAGCTTCAGTTGCATGACGTCCAGACATATGCTTGAAACCCTTTTAAAGGATCGCAACCAATAGGCACATTGCAGCCAAAGATTTAACAACCTGGCCTTTTCGGTGTATAGATGTTTACAACCTGTGACGTATACACTTGTCGATGAACTTTACCCGTCCTCCCGTGTTTTTACAGATTTACTGTCCTTAAAATGTGTATTTTAGTGTTTTATTTGTTGTAATATTTGTGAAGCTTTAGAGGGAAACAACACTTTCTCAAATTATTTTGTATCTTCTCCATTATATAAGTCCAATGTTCATTGTTGACAGTCCAGACGTGAACTCGAGATAAAAATACTTACATCACCACCACCATCAATACCATCAATGTCATCATCATCTATAATCGTCGGCGTCTTCTCGTATGCCTGATCCAAAAAATACGATGGAGACAACACAGCGATACACTCCGCTAGTCCTAACGTGGTAATCTGGCTTGGCACCTGAATGTGAAATTGTAGTTGTTGCTCTGTAATTACATCAGCCGTAAGAGAAGTGTCTTCTTGATCAAACAAGCAATGGGTAGAACCCATCTCCATTGGTCGCCTTAAGACGGTGAAGGACATTCACAATCCATATTTACATATATGTGTATCAGAGGTGGGACAAAGTCATTGTTATGCAAGTCCAAGTCGAGTCGCAAGTCATCAAATTCATGACTCGAGTCTGACTCGAGTCCAAGTCACATGACTCGAGTCCACATCTCATAGGTGGGACAAAGTCATTGTTATGCAAGTCCAAGTCGAGTCGCAAGTCATCAAATTCATGACTCGAGTCTGACTCGAGTCCAAGTCACATGACTCGAGTCCACACCTCTGATGTGTATACACATGTATAGTAAGTCACCTGGGCAAATGTTTTTAAATTTGTATATATATGTCAAATGTGTTCACTTTAAACCCGCAGCCACTGGAGGCCCAACTTTTCACAGCAATTTTACAAGAAGAACCGATTGTTGGATAAAATCATGATCCTGAACTGTGGCAATTTTTTGAATCGCTGAGGGCAGTGGAGGGGTGAAATCATTAACACTCATAAGTACATTTGACATTCACATCATTCATATAACACAAGGCCACCATGATGTCGCTATGTTTCACAGTCGGTATCGTCTGCCAGTAGGAGGCGATGTAGTTATGTTATTTTACCGAATGAAGTAAGCGGATCGTTTTCTAACTTGGCAAATTTGGGCACACATGGCGCAATATCCTAAAATAGCATTACGGGATCTGTTAACATCCACTGTGAAGCAGACAGTGCGCATTTTTTTAGTGAATGCACATGCAGTATTAACCAGGGTGGCCACAGAACTTGAACCACGAACATTTGCAAAGAGCGGCAATGCGTTCTGCTCAGCTATGTCATCGCCATTCCTAGTTTTAGGAAGTTCTCCTTCAGCATGAAGATGGGCCATTGACAGAAATGTTAGGTTATGGTATGAACCGTAATGACAGAGGTGGCGAGTTTTTAGTTTGTTAATAGTGTGAGAGCCTTAAGGAAGTGGACGATGAAAGATCAATCATTGTGTGATTATGGTAACCTTCATGTAGATCACAGAGGACCTGCTACGGTCCACAGGAGGGCACCATTGCACCAGACTGCCCATAATACATCAGTTGCAGGACGTTTAAACATTTTGAAGACATGAACTTGCCTTTAGGCTGCTTTACATTCACGTTAATATCGATGTGAAAAATCACTTCGGGTGAGTAGTACAATTCCTGGTCACAGACAAGTGCAGCGTTTTGCTTCGCTTCATGAGTAATTCATGAGTACAACTGGAATCTTGTACAATTGAGACATTCAATAAAGACAAGCGAGGCTAGTTTTCAAGGTTGTGCTATGGGTTGAGGGTTTCTTGTTTCAAACACTTTCCACACGCTGCTGCTGCAAAAATCATTAGGAGTTGAATAATGTGAAAATCGCATGCAGCATATCCAATTTTCACCGACACTATATATTATTTTAATAGAGAGAATTAGTTTTTCACATTAAAAAAAATTCGTCTCAGTTTGTTTCAGTTGTCGAGTCAATTTTTTTTGTCCCATTATCATCCATTCCAGTTTTGCTTTAAAGGTGATGCTATGGTGACTGGCTCTGGAATTTTGCCGCTATCAGCGGCGACGTGAGATTTACGAGGAGGACAATTGAAAAGAGACAAGCAAGATAAAGAAGGGCACGTTGGGAAAGAAAAAAAACTATCCAGGGTGGAAAGTCTAGTTACCAAAATGTGCCCTGTTATTTCCATTCATATTAACACGTTTTATTTGACTAGAAAACCTCGATGAGTCTCAAGGTTTGCTTATTAAGAGGATTCTGCTCCATTGGGATCTTTGGACAAATTCCATTCATGAGCATTTGGTGCATGGCAGGAAAGCAGACTACCTGGAGAAAATGAATGCTTGCGAGGTAGTGACACATACAGCACATCCACACAGATAGCACAATCAGAGTGACTTGGTCATAAGCCAATTAATTGCCGTGTGTATTATTTTCAGAATTATGGATATGCCATTTAATTTTAGCAAAACAATGGCCAGGACTGAAATGTTATGCAAGTACAACAATTATATCAAAACAAGATTACAATGTGGAAAATAACTTGTTTATATGTCATTTTGTATACAGCATATTCTATAATTAATTCCTTAAATACCATAATAAGCATAGCATGTTGCCATATTTAAAGTTGATGATACATTATCATCAACTTTAATTATTTAATGAAAACGAATTAAAATTGATGTATAATTAGCGTTCCATTGTAATGAATTTACTTTTTTCTAAAACAAAATCGAGATTACACTTCATGTCTAGCTGAAAATTAAATGACATGTTTTAATTGTAATCACATCAAGAGAGGACATTATGTTATACATACAAGAATGGGGTTTTTCCCCTTTTGTCTGGCAACAAAACTGAAAACCTTTTAACAAGGAATCATGTCTGCATTAACCACTATACTTGTGGTCAGAATGCAAAAAAACACACTGATAATATATGCATTGTCTTTGAAACTGATCATGTGATTCGATATAATATCAATATAATATCGAATCACATGATGGTGTGGTTAGAGCACTCGACTCAATCTGCTAGTTAAACTCTCAGTTGGGGGTCAATTCAGCAAATAATCCCTTTGGAATTAAAACAATACAGATATCACTTTGTAAGAATTCAACAGGTGCTGACCTATGGATGGGAATATGTAATTTCCACGATTGTCTCGGAGCCAGAGAGAAAGAACACTTTTGACACGGTACTGCTTATTATCACAGACGCCCTACGTTAAAGTTGACGTGCGTACCCTTTAAAGCGCTTGTCTCCCGGTGCGAGAATGAAGCCAAGGGGAAAGCGATTAACTCTGGAAAACAACACAGCGTGGTCACGTGAACCCACTGGGGTCATGGGAAGAGACGAAACCTCGCAGAGCAACTTGAACAAGCTGGAGCATTCTCTGTAAACAGCATGCCTAAGCAATATCTAAAAAAAATACCCACTTTGTTTACAGGACTGGTGCAAGACTTAGTTGGGGTTTCATGTTGAGAGGGTTTGTGGGGAGAGGGCAGGGGTGGTACAAGAGAGAGAGGGGGAGCAAGGGTCCCCAGGGTGTTTGGATGTCGTTTCATGCCTTGGTAAAGATTGACGTCACCTTCGGCCGAACGTTAAACATGCACTGTAAATAAGGGGCGCTCTTGCAGTTAACTACGCTGACCACACGCATACACACACACGCGTGGCTCTGTCTCCTTCAGTGACCTAGCAGACTTTGAAAGAGGTATGCAGAGAAAGCTGTCTCACCCAGTACATGCGCAGTGTATTCAATCAAGTGGACGCACTGTCTGCGAAGTCACAGATGTGTGAACACATCCAATACATACTTGAACACAATTTAGGATTTTAGTTTTATGCTCCAAAACAACCTTTTTTTTAAGTGGAAGATCGCTCCTTCACTCCTCTCTTGCCCCACAAATGTCTGGAACTCCCTCCTAATGACTCTCCGTGCTGTCAACTCCCTGCTCGTGTTCAAGTCCAGACTCGCGACCTTCCCCGTCTCGAAAGAAAAGCGCAGCTTGCATGCGGCTCGTTATTTTCCACGATGCACTGTTTTGTATGGCGCTTTGAGCTGTCGTGGCATTTAGCAGGCATATAAAATCCCAGTTGTAATCGTAAACCGTATTAACTGCCGTAGGCTATTGTATGCCTGCTTAATTTCAGAGTGGCCGGGTGGCACTGTGAAAGCGTGTCCACGTCACAATCGCAATGTTTGCAAGGTTGAAATCCTGATCTGGGGTCAGCTTACCGTGCACACCTTTCTGGAGCAAAATAAAAAGGGTACCTACCGCTTTGTGTCAAATGGTTTTCCATTGGAGAGACTGCTCTCCAGAAAAGGAATTTCCACCACCAGTGCAGGACTGCCAACGCATATGAATAGATGAACACAACATAGACACCTTGTCAATGATCGTAAAGTGTCGCATACATACTCTTTGGTTCTTTCGGTAAAGTCACGTAGATGAAAAATAAAAAAAATAATAAAAATAATAAAATGAAAATATATAACTTTTATTTTTTTTCATCTACGTGACTTTACCGAAAGAACCAAAGATCATTGCAGTTACGAAAACTTCAAACCTAGATTGTCGCATACATGAACGGTAAAATTTACAGGTGCAGCCCTGCAATTTCTATTTTTTTTAGGCAATACGCGGTGCCCGTTACGGCCATTTGTGTCGCGCGTTCGATCGGATGGCGCGAGTTAACCCCCTTAAAAAGAGGTGCGGGGTGGAGAGCAGACCTGCTGCCCCGATCAAACCGTAGGGGTGAGGTCGGTATTTAAGTAAGGGGGGGAGGTGGGGGCGGGGTGACAGCGAAAAGAAGGGGTGTAACAAAATCACTCTAAAATATAAAAAAAAACGTAAAAGGCAGCTCATGAGCGTTTGCACTTCCACTCCAAGCCCTGCAATTTCTTGACCACACCACTGCTGGCGGAAGGGCCTTCACTCTTGGGAGCTATCGAGAGCCCTTCTCGAGAATATGTTGGCCTACTCTTCCACGTTGGCCATAGGGGCCGTCCATAAATGACGTCACGCACCTGGGGGGGGGGGGTGTCAGACATTTGTGACGATGTGTGACGAGTGGGGGGGGGGTTTGAGAAATGTGACGTCACATCAAAATGCGCAACTTTAAATGAGCATAGACAACACGTTCTACTTAATTAAATAGACTTTTAAATAAAATGTTTTTATCCTACAACATCAGAGTGCAGCGCCACATTAAATACGCACTACAATGACAATAGTTTAAAGCGATTTGAAGCATGTTTTATTTTTTGGGGGGGCGGGGGGGGCAGAGCTTTGTGACGTCATATTTGAGGAGGGGTCTGACTTTTTGTGACGCCGTGTGACGAGAGGGGGGGGGGGTCAAAAATCGTCAAAAATCGCGTGACGTCATTTATGGACGGCCCCATACGTCTTGGAAGAGGTGGTAGTACCCACGCTTTCCTCCACCACGTGTAACCTGCCAATCTGCTATGGCATACCCAATTATACTGGCGGATGGACAGAGGCGGGTGTTAAAAACTCGCCTGGTTGTCTCCACTGTCGCCTTGTGTGCTCACCATTCCACCCCTTCCTCATTCCTATATGTACACACAGTGTTTACTAAATATATAGTGCTATATCACACGATTTATAATTAATCAATGCAAAAGAAACGGATGTTTTTTTAAAGCCTGATACCTAATTCTCTGGCTCTATTTCTATTGCTCCAGCTATCTCACTCTTCCAGGAAGTGGGGGGGTCTTTGTCTTTGATTCCCGGGCGGGGGTCAAAGGATGGCTCCCTATTGCTCAACCATGCTATTTATGATGGTGATTGGTAATTGCTGCTCACTCTGAGAAGGAATTGGAGATGCTACTACTGAAACTAGAGCATACAACTAAGAGATGGTGCCTTTCCATCACCCCCACGTGAACTAAACACCTGTCTGGGTATTTTACGTCACTAAACACTCTACCCCCTCAACTCTCCATGAGTGGATGGGGCAGTTGCGGAGACAGTAGAGACATTTCCATACTTGGGCACGGTGTTTAGGACCAGCTCTGGTTTTGCAGCAGAGCTCTCCGACCCAGTCGAGCGGCATTATCCATCAGCTACGTAACGCTGTGTAGAAGCGACGTTGTTCTCGGCCAGTTATGCCCTCCATTCCCAATGCTTGTGAAACATGTAGCCCTTTAAAGGAACATCTGTGCCTGTTTGAAACATTCAGGCGATCCTGCCTATGCTTCATCCTGGGTTTAACCAGAATATATTATGTGAAAAGCTTACAGATCATTGAAATATATGAACAGAGCCCCATCCGACAGGCAAGGCTGCATTGGTTGGATCATGCAGCCCACATCTACAACCACGCATGCTCAAGCAATTTTTTTGGCCGTTTAGAGAGGGGGGGGGGTGGAGGGGATAAAATAGTGCGGCACATGCTTGAGAAGAGATGGAATAATGTAGTACAGAACGACGTGGAGCTGATTGGATTTGCTAATGACTGGTACCAGCAGTGTCAAGATCGGCCTCTGTTGGAGGCAGACGGCGTCCAACAATAGTGAAGGACAGTGGAGCGACGCAATGAGGGGAGTGCCAGACGGCTGAAATGCAGTAAGTTGGCAGTGGGGAACATATATGATGCTTCTGCTAGTATTGGTAGGAACCTCCTGGTTACACCAGCCCACAGGGGATTATTGTGTCCGTCGTGCAGGGAGGGGCTGGGTGGGGAGGGGAGTGTGGGGAGGGCCTGGGTGGGGAGGGTGGGGCTGGATGGGGAGGGGAGTGTGGGGAGGGGCTGGGTGGGGAGGTTGGGGAGGGGCTGGGTGGGGAGGGTGGGGCTGGGTGGGGGGTGGGAGGGGTGAGGCTGGGTGGGGAGGGGCTGGTCACCCCGTGGTGCCCTTATAAAACGCAACGTTTAACCTACTCACGCCGGCTTGTGCCCGCCCTCACAGTCGGGCATATTTGCGGAATACACCACGCCGTCGTTGACCCTAGCCATTGAGCGAGCAACCCAACGTTCCTACCAGCTCCCTCCACAGGAATGTGTTTATTTATGTCAGTCAACCCATGGCACCTGGGTGTGTCCCTTGACCTCCAGTCAGAGAACTTTGGACACTTCACATGGCCTCAAGGTGCACCTGGCCTGGCTCAAGCGTTGTGTTGACCTCACCGCTACGACTAGCAAACGGCAGTTGTTCTTGTATGAGGAGCAGTGGCTCAGTTCATTGTGCACTGCGCCACGGACCTGGCCACCTGAATTTGATTTCCAGAAATGGCTAACATCAGAGTGGTGAATGGTATCAGAGGCAGTTGTGGGCCTCGCCTCTGTTGATTTTACATTACGTGAATACCTGGCACGGTGTGCGAACATCAGCACTGGGGAGACAAAGGTGGTGCTGGCCACACCACCAGCCCCTTAAATAGGTGTTGCTAACAGCTTTTCCCCCAACAGTTGGCAAGGGGCTATTCAGGGAGATATGTATACGAGACATTGGCAGGACAGCACACTGCAGATCTTCCAGATGTAAAACTCCTGCTGTAAACACGTAGCCCGTTTCACGCCCACAGCCTGTGGGTCTCCAGCTTGCATTTCGCCCATGCACGCGGAAAAAAATTCCAGCGTTATAAAAGCCCCAGGTGATGTTCTGTAAAAAGAAAAATAAAGAATAAAACGTATACAATGTACTATTATAATGGCAGGCCGTTATTTTGGAAAGCATGAAAGCGTTTTGCCAGAGAAGTAAAACCTCATTTTTTTAAATAACGCAGCCAGAAACTGGGAACGCAGTTTCGTTTTAGCAGATAATTACCATTGAAGGAGCGCCTGATGCTTAGTGCAGACCTGCCAGCGTGAATGTGCACCTGCCCAGATATGGGCCCTCCAGGTATTGGGCTGTCATAAATCGTCTGGCTTTGAACAATAGCACTTTGTCCTTGCTGCGAGCCCTCTGCTTCTCTTACTTGGTTGCTTTCTCTTTGCCGGTCTGTGAATCCATCTCTCCACAGATTTGCATCTTATATATGACAGTAAATATCCTTTATTTAAGCAAAGTCCTGTAATATGACCGACTCCGACTGGACATCTGTGAAAAAGAGCTTCATAGCTCATCGGGTTCCTCCAGTCTAAATAAAGATTCAGATCCTAATAATGATCATTTGCAGCCTTTTGTCAATTCACTGCTGAGTGAAGGCCTCCTCATGCCGTTTTGGTCATGGGGGTTGATTGACCATACTTCATCATGCTGCTTAGTGCAAGCCAATGGTATAGTGGTCGGAAAATTGGGCAAACTACTTATCGGTTCTAGATTTGAAGCTTTCGTGACTGCAAGGAATCATATTCTTAGGTTTTTTCGGTAAAGTCACGTAGGTAAAACATCAAAATTAATTAAAATAAAATAAAATAAAAACAAAAATCACGACGAGACTTGTGTTGCCTCCGAAACGTCGTGATTTTTGTTTTTATTTTATTTTCATTAATTTTGATGTTTTACCTACGTGACTTTACCGTAAAAACCTAACAATACTTATCGGTTCAGATGTCACTCGCCACTGATGTTAGTCATGGACTGGAATAGAACGCCGGTTGTTGGGCGTATGTCACGGTGCACAAACTGTGTCAATGCTCCACCATTACTCGACCTATACTACCCCAGTGTAAGCCTCTTTTGCAAAAAAAGACATGTGCATATATATGCTGTATGGTTTCAGGTATACAAAGACAGAATGTCCTTTATTTAACCAACATCCCATTCCTAGAAAGCTGACATTCTTCGTACATAGCAGGACATTATATATTGTATAAATGCAATTTAGTTATTGGAATTTGGCCCGTGTCACCGCAGCACAAGGCAAACGGTCATGTCACAGGGTCTTTAACAAATGTCAAGCATCTAGACAGATCAAGTATTCAAAACGGGACAATGTGACACAGTAATTGAGGAAAATTCTCCGAATTTGCCTCTAACACAAGGCGGCATATCAGTTTAAAATTGTTCTTACAGGGAATTATCAGTGACGTGCAGGGTGACTTTGAGCACATGGACCCTGAAACCAGAGTAGATTCATTTTAGCCCCAGACCACACAGCTCTCCTGTGTGTATGCGTCGCTACACACTTATTGTGGGGAGTGGTGGCGTAGTGTTTATCACACTGCACTATGAACCTGGTCGCTCGGGTTCAATTCTTGGCTGCGGCTAACATCATTGTTGAGTGATGCCTGAACTGATATTGAACCTCCGACTGATTGAATCAACCATAAATAAGTACCTGGTGCAGTATGGAAACATTAGTACTAGGAAGACAAAGGTGGCCGGTTATTATGCCAACCATACCATAATCCCTCGTGCACCATGCTGGCCTTAATAAAAACTCGCTAACAGCACGTAGTACCAACAATATGTTAAAGCCTACAAAGGGAATTCCGTCTTTGTATAGATACTGAAGAAAGTGAGATTGGTTTTCAGCTAACATTATTTAGACTGAATGCTGAGAATTGTACTGTGCAAAGTATTCAATTATTGACTTTTAATCATCTGAATTCTACGTTGGAGCAATTTTTGTCTATAAACTCCATTGTGAACAGGACATTGCCCGTTTACTCACGTACTCTTTTTTTATTTGAATATTTTGCCACCAAACAGCAGATGTATCATGTGATCAAAGATGGCAGCACCCTTACACAACTTAGGGTTTAACGTCATGCGACATTAATCAAAGCATGAAGCTAAATACAGTGACAACTGTGTGAATCATTGGAATTTTTTACAAACTAGTATAATGGCTGCAGTGAAAATGTGTTTTATGATGACGCAAACAGCATACAAATTGATATTTCAATTGTGACATCACTCACGTTGAGAGGTTGATGTTGGATGACAAGCAAGTAGATATGACACACACATAAGCGGTTGAAGGGATACATATTCCAAATGTATATTCAGTAATCTATGACAAGTTGCATGTTTCAAAGGTTTTTGGGTACCAAACATGTTATGGGAACATAATGCCACAAAATCTGAATAGTGTTTGCTGTGCCTCTTATAAGCCACGTGTTTCAATGGAGAATATTCCACGGTTCTGTAAACGTTTCCACAAATTATTATCTGTCATCATATTGCAGCTTACTTCTCCAATACATTTAAGTTCTCTCCATATCCGTACAGAGCAAAAACCGAACAACATATTTCTGCTTTTCAGATGTGTAGTTGTGCAAGGGTACGGCTATCTATGATTGGATGATACATTTGCCACCTGGATAAAATTGCTGCAAACCAAAATTGTGTATGTGGGCATCAAGGTTATGCCCCATTTATTGTACATTTTGTTTTGCACAATTTTCAGTGAAATGCTATAAATGTGTTACCTTCATTGATACACCATATAAAGTACAGTTGTATTCAACTCAGAAATTGGTTGCATAGAAGTTAGCGCACTGTGCTATTATGCACCCTGCCCACCTGAGTTTAATTCCTGGCCATGGCTAACACCTGAGCATTGGCCGGCATGGCGAGGTATGGTCTGACTACCCCCATGGGCAATACAGTATTAGAAGACTATTATCCAACAGTGAATTCATGATTATGATGCTTTGACAAAAGACTGTATCATACTTTTGTATTAGTCAAAGTGAAAAAGGCCAATGTGTCTCCCTACTCAAATGAGCAATGTGGTGATGCGCCTGTTTGTTGGTGGCCGTGAACCAGAGTAAAATGACCGATCCACAAATACGAAGGAGACATCACAGTGATACCCTCCATTGCTCCTAACGAGGTTATCTGGCTTGACCACCTGAATGTGAAATTGTAGCTGTTGCTCTGCATCTACATCAGCAGCCGTACAAAAGAAGAAGTTGACTTCAGAAAGAGGAGTTCTCATTTTATGGACTCCAAATGAGCGATAGGCTGATTTGACCCCTGACAGAGATTTTAACTTGTTGTCAACCGCTCTTTAGTTGAGTGCTCTAACCACAACCGGCCGGATGTTTTGATAAACGGGGACGTCACAATATACAGTAAACGCACACACAGACATGTGCGTGGCGCATGTGTCTGTGTGCGTGTGCATATTGAGTTACACTTTCACTTACAGCATCGTTTTTATATGTTAGCGATGCGCGCATTAATAGGCTCTCTATGTCCTGGGGATTTTACAACACTGAAGTGCAAGTGAGTGCCATTACGCGAGGAAATGTACATGCGGTGGACGGACGGAGAGTGAGGCATAAGGCTTCCCTCCGCTCCCTGGGGCAGCCAAACCCAGCCTGCCGTGTCCTGCAGAGCAGGCAAGCCTCCCGGCCTGTGTAACGCACACTCTGCCCTAATGACTTCAGCTTGTCTTTCCATTACCCCGTGCCACTACAATGCGAACAGCGGCAACCGGGTGTAACGGATCCATCCAAACTGCTTTTTTGCAGTGGACGTTTGCAAAAGTGGAGTGGCTGACAAAAACTCGACACCATCAATCAACTTATTCTTACACTTCAGTCCGAATCCGAAGCCAGCTTCAGTGTACACCATTGGCGACAGCGTTATGGTCATGTTGAGAGGGTCCTGTTCATGATCGTTGTCCAATTCCTTGTTGAGTATTCTTGCGAGTGGGGAAACCAATGCCAGGACAAAACTCACCAATGCAACAGAAGAACAATAAAACTCTTTTTAAGATTAGAGTTTCCCCAGGCTGTCACTGTCTCCCATGATCCTGAGATATAATAATCTATCTAGTATCTACTCTACACACAAACTGATTTTATCACTCTATCTGCTTGGTTAATGTCCTCTCAGACACGTTCAATCCTCTAGCTGAAATTCCATCATCTTCCGGTGCCGAGGTGGCGAGATGTTATCTCTCTCGCCTGGTATACAGGAAGTCGTGGGTTCGATCCCGATCCCGATCCCGATCCAGACACCTGCAGTATATTTGAAGTTTGCATATTCTCTCAGTGTGGTCGCATTAATTTTTCTCCGGGTCCTCCGGTTTTTCCCTCCTCATTTAGAAACATGCGTTTAGAGTGTTTGGCTGCTATAAATTTCCACGTGATAAGCCACTTCGTTGAGCTGTCATTTTTGGCCAGATTACTTCTGAAAAGAGCTATATTGCTCAGTGGGCCTTACCTGTTCAAATAAAAATAGTTTATCGTTTTAAATTCATCATTATTCTTGACAATAATCCGCCATCGCTTCGAGAGATGTGTCCCTGCCTAAACCCCTTTACTTTTTTTATATTGTTAATGATGTCATTAACCTGTGTATGCTATCCTATCCCTCTTACTTTCTCTCAATCTTTGGCAAGCATGCATTTCCATGCTTTATATATACTTTTCAGTTTTTGTTCAATACTATTTGTTTATGCGATTGATTCTGAAAGATTTGTCACAGCAGGAAGTCCACACTGATTGAAAATGTTCTTATTTAGCCACATGCGTAGGTTCATTTCCATTCTCTAGCCTTCCAAAAGCACGCCAATATCTACTCGTCCACCTCTGATAATGTCCTATTTCGGTTTCATGGGTCGAATTGCTCTTTTTCAGCAGGATTCTGTAAATAAATATTTGGTCGGTTATATTAATCAACGGTTTGCATTGAAGAGCAAGAAAACAAACTCTAAAACATTTGTAACAGACAAACAATACATCACATGTATGTGCTGCTTGTCTATTGGGCACATCGCAACTTTTGCAAGGTGAGATTTTTGACGCATTTTACCTCCATATCATCCATTAATCGCACCTCCAATTGGGCAATAAACAAGTCAAAGTGTCCCTCCACTCAAAAGAGCTCATGTATGAGTGTAACCTCTGAGGCTGTGATGGAAATTCCACGTTCCTTTGGCATGGACCAGTCTTTCCGGAGAATGACCATTGTGGAATTCCCACACAAGAGGTGCTCGCGGTGTACGCTCCACATAATCTAGACCACCCATTAAGGGCATTTATGGGTTCACATTTGTTGTATTATTTTCACTCTATCATCAGGCACGTCACTAAACCCTGTTCATTAAGCCGCTGGACCATGTACACATCTCACAAATCGTGAGAGCGGAAGAGAGGGATTTCCTCGGAAGTGCGGCCCTCTCTTAGCGGTGGCCAGGATGGCCCCCCTCTGGCACTTGCTCCCGCCTGCAGCTGCTTCGGAAGCAGCAGCAGGATCAGCGCGTCAGCAACCGCCCTCCGTGCCTCTCGCAGCAGCTGCTGCTGCTGCTGATGGGACGCAGCCTGCAGCCACCCGGGCCATTTGCAAACCCATGAACATCCGGCAAGAAATGACGGTAAACGCAACGGAGCCAGAGTGGGACTCCAAAAAAAATCCATGGTAATTTGGGGGGAGTGTCTCTCGGACCCAGTCATTCACGGCAAACCGTGGAGTTTAGGAAAAAACCCAGGTTGAAAAAGTGCGGATTTTAAGATCTCTGCCAACGTAGAGGAGTTTCCACAAACCCCGGGTGCGCCGTGGATTGTAGGAGTCGCGAATTTTTGGTGGGTGGATTTTTTCAGAGTTTTACTGTATTTGAAGTATTTTTTTTTATTTCAACCACAACAGAAGACAAAATGTGTCCCCATACGGAATTGTAGGCAATGTCACAAATGTATTGATTCGTGGATTACAAACATAGTCTAAAGCTCATGCTACGTGCCTCAAATCTTGTCTATTGATTTTTTGAGCCAGCTGGCCAGGATTTGGCAAGGGCACAGCCCCACATTTTCACCCAGGCAACCGGAGCGCACAGACTTGACTAATCGCTATAACAGCATCAGCAAACAATTACATATATTTAAAAACGCTGCAATTTAAACAAACAAATAAATAACGAATATATAATTAAGAAGAATTAAAATACCATTTTTTTCCAGAAATTGTTATCAATGATTCTCAAACTGTTCGGGATATCTTATGTATAATAATTAAATATTCTTATACAAAAAAATATCCACAGTATATGCAAGGTAATATGAGAATTATATATATAATATATATGCTGATCTTACACTTAGGCTGATTGGGTTCACACAACTGTAGAAACGCGACAGAATAAGAAGCGACACAAAAATAACGCAAAAACAAGACGAAAAGAATATGTGTTTCTTGCATCTATTCCACGAATTGTGGAAATGTATAAAATGACTGGGGAGTTGATAATTGTTTTTTTACCCTTCTATCTGGCAACAAAACTGACACCTTTTTACAAGGAGTCATGTTTGCATAGACCGCAATACCTGCAGTCATAATACAAACAAAAGACATAACTCTGATAATGTGCACTGTCCTTGAAGTTTTGTTGCCAGATAGAAAGGTAAAAAACCAATTATCATATTTTTACCTGCAAATGAGGTTCCCATAATGACTGGGGAGGTTGATTTTAACACATCTCCACGAAGGGCGTGGGGCTGGTGCCCATCTCCAGTGAAAATTCAACACTCATATTGGGGACCAGTTCCTCCCGAGTGCAACATTCTAAAGGAATGATGATAATAGGTTGAGTCGAGCTCCAAACAAGATTTAAACTTTGCGCCATCCAATTGTAAGTTGAGTCCCTTATACATAAACACAACTCGCCCAACTCTAAACATATCCAATCTGATCTACTGCCTCAAACGCATAGTGTGCTGATTCGCATGTATGCCCCCGTGCAGTCATGTTAAGATTTAGCACACGCGCTCTGCGGTTAAATCAAACACGCTTTAAAATGTTAACTATGGCTGCTTTGACAGAGGCGTGCACTGACATACACCTGCAGAGTGGCCCAGACACTTGTTTGACTGAAAAGCCAGACCTAAACTAAACGCCGATTTATCAACGTCTGGTAAACAAGCGAGACGTTCAAGCAATCTCTCACAGCAGCACCGCATACTCGCACGGCGAATCCCGCAAGTTTGACCGTCGTGTGAACACCAGCGTTACACCCCTCAGCAAAAGCATTCCCATAATATTCCACAATATTATAAGAATTCCCACGGAGCTCGAGGGAGAAAACAAATATACGCATGTCCTCTCTACAGCATAAGGTGTACGGGCTTGATACGAGTCAGGCTGAATAATAAGGTCGCGCTTTGACACACAAAGTGCTTGCCACGAATGGACAACAAAACCTTGCCTATCTCGCCAAGGAGCATAAACCATCATGCAAACTCTGGTCATCCTCGCAGCGGCTTATGTCTAACCATGGAAGAAAGACAGTCACTGCTTTGTGTGCTTTTAAACGCGCTTCTGCTGCTATCTGGAACGCTCTTTCTTCCAAAAATAGGAGGCCACCGGAGCTATCCACTTAAAATATAAATTCAGAACTCATATATTTAGAACTGATTTTTGTGTTTAGTTTGTTGTCCTTCTCCTACACCTCCAATTAGCAAGGTTGGCTACGTACGGTGCGAAAGAAGTTCAACATGCGAGCAATGTAGCTGCATGCAGCGAGAGAGCTTGACTCACAGTTGCATGGTTGCAAATTCAAATCCCAGTTGGGGGGTCAACTCACCACATCATCTCCCTGGCCTTTTAAAACAAGCGGAGTTAATGTGTACGGGATTCTATTTGGGTAGTCGGCAGAGGTTCTCCTCATGTATAACATAACTGCTGGCACAGGGCCACTAATACAAATGGAGGTGAGCATCAACCCATATCAATTGTTTAATATAAAGGAAACTTGCTACCCCTATCCCCTCCCTTTGATGCTGCTAATCCTGCATAATGCACGGGCATAAGTAGTACTAATCACATACCTGCATTTCCCATAAATATGCTAAATTCCTCTTGATATGCAAATTATTTTGTCAAGGCGCCCTTTCCCCCCCTTCCTACCCAGCTTAAATATATGCTCCAAGCATGGTGCTGTTTCATTCAGACGCTGTCGCCTCGACAGACCTGGTTTTCACCTGAAGACGGCTGCTTGCGTTGTGGCCGAAACGTCGTGAGAATTATTTTATTATGTTTTATTTTTATTATTTTATTACTTCCCTTCTACGTGACTTTACCGAAAGAACCAAGAAGATGAATCCCTGCAGTCACGAAAGCTTTAAATCAAAATTCATGACGAAAGACTCACTGTTATTGCATTCTGCTTAGGTGATCATGATTTTACAGGGTTCATACGGAACATTTGAATAATTTTTTATTGCAACCTCTCACATATTACGTGTAAGTTAAAATACACAAGGCCTACAAAAATGTGTTACCATTGTGACATATTAGGCACAGAAGTGTGAGCAGGCAGCGTTACACGCAACCACTGCTCCTGCTAAACACTTTACTAATGGGGCAGACAAAAACAAATTATGTTACAATGTTTTTTTTACGTAACTACATGTTCATGCCAATTACTTCATTAACTTTACTGAACCATGTTTCAGTGTTGAGGAAAAATCCATGATCTTATAAAACAAAATATATTGGGCTGAATTGGCAGTGGCACACGAGTACAAATGAAAAAAAACTCACATCAGTCATCATTAACTCTGCTTAAAGAAGGGTTACTGCCTGCAGTGGCAGCCAATTGCTGTATATATTTTTCTTTTATAAGGCAGTATTAATGATGGATGTGGTGACTTTTATTTTATTTACACCAATGATCTTAGAAGAGTATTTTTGTCTACGTCCTTCAACCCATTTGTCTGAAATATATCGGTTTATAATATGGTTTCACAGTGTACTGTCTGAGAATTATAAACAAATGTAAGGTATAGTTCTTACATAAAGATGGATATGTGTAGGCCTTGGCACCAATCACGGCCATTACTGACAAGTATATTCTCTGGGCATTCACCAGACCGTGACGAGTCTTCACTGGATCACTGCCAGGGACCTCCACTGCCACCTTTAAGAGAGAGTTGAGCTCTCCATAATTCACATCTCAACACCCATCGGTGTGCACCATACAGTTCAAAGCACCGCACACACCACACGCAAGACCTTCTGACTTTTCCTGGTTCCTCCTCCCTCTCATCCGTCTGATCCTGTAGGGGTTCCAGACCATAGGGGCAGCAGAAGAAACCGCCACCAGGCTACTGCCACCCTGCAGAAATGAGGAAGTGAGAGGGTTCCATGTAGGGGCTGCCAAAGCCTACAAAAACTATCTTTATGTAATAACTAAATCTTAAAATGCGGTGTGGCCTGGCAGCACCCACAGTCATAACTGACAGCTATGCAGTACCTGGGACAGCAGGGTGGCGCAGTGGTAACACTCGTGCTTCACTGCAAGATGCTCCGGGGTTCAATTCCCAACTCGTGTGCTTTTTTGCGTGAAGTTTACATGTTCTCCAACTGTTCTGCGTGGGTTTCCCTTGTTTCCTCTCGTAGCAAAAAAAACCCTCTGTAAATGGCATTTGCTAAACATCCCAATATTGAAATATTACCTGTAAATAACTCAATTGGGATTACACACGAAGCAACATTGTCCCCGACTGTGAAAACTTGGCAGGACCCTCCTGAAAAATTGTCTTGAAACTAAGTATGGCTTTCCTGAGTAAACAAGCATAGTAATAACAATAAAGGCAAATTATAGGTGTGGGAGCAGTATTCCTTACTCAACCACAACTTTTGCTTTTGCCAGCAGGAGCTGTTCCTCCTGGACAGACTGAGCAGTGTCTCTACGCCCAGTTGAAGGAGGTCAAAGAACCATGTATTGCTGGCCACCTCGCCACTGCGTTTGTATGTATGTTGAACTTTTTTCGCACGGTACGTAGCCAAGTGTGCTAATGGCAGGTGTTAGCTTGGTGTGGATATAGATCAAAGAGTGAAACTGAAACTGAATTAAGAGTGCATATATACCTGACACAGGTGTGTAGGCAATGATTCGAGAAATAACCATGACTTAAACTGTCAGGATTACCTATGCCCAGGTCCCTCGTGATTTTGGCCGACGCCCATGGAATCGCAGCGAGAGGAAGATATTCGTAGAGCAATGCGGGATACTACAAGTGGGAGGGGGATGCTGAACGTGTCCACTCGTCGATTTAATGTGCACCGTGGCAACTTTCTAGCTACTGTGGATGCCAGCTCCCTCGCATCCACTTCCTGGATAGAAACAAAACACTGGGTCTGCTGGCCGAATTGTCCTTGAAAAAAAAAATATATGGCTCGACGGGCTTTACATAGGGAAAATTCACGTCGAGATTTTGATTCTGACACTTGAATGATGAGAGACCAGCATGGGGTTTCCCACGCGTCATCAAGGCAGTGCTGAAGAAAGAGCATGGTCCAGAGCGTGGACTTGAACAGGGCCATATAGGTGGGCTGGGAAAAGGAGTTATTGAATGTGTAGACGAAATGGTGTAAACAAAGCAAGCAGCGGTGGCTGGTGACTCAAAATGTTTTGTTGGGTAGTAACAGTGCTGCACCAGAGTAGGGTGGGCAGAGGCGTGCTGGCAAGGGTGGCATCTTGCCCTGGCTGCTAACATGTCTAGCTATGGCTCTGTCCGCAGGTGTTGTTGCAAAGCTGGGAGCATTGAAAACAAAGCAAAGTGTTGCATCCTCTCCGTACATCAAACATTTCAGCAGGCGGCACCCTATTTCTTGGGAGGGTCAGACCCTCGACGACCCATTTGGTAAACAATATGGCTCAGAGGAGGGGGAGGAGACCTCCGACGTGAAATGAGCTTTGTCATCCACACTATACACGATATTCAAGCCCTAATTTAGTTCATAAGCCTTAACCATTTCAAGCCAACGAATATTGCTCTGGACTGCCGATGCAGCCAAAAATATGAAACAATCTGACCACGCTACAGGTGCACATGATTAGTGCGTTTTCTTTCCTTCCACCTCCAAAAGAAAAAGGGCAGAGCTGCATTATTTTCCATTTTTTCATTCAAAATTCTGAATCTGTTCCAAAAATCTTCTATGATTTTTCGTTGTTGTCATAGCCCATTGTCAATCCACTACTGCCAGGCTACAGTTAATGGTGTAGGTAAGCACTGTGATGTTGTGCGCTATTGTTTTCCGATCCTTATAATTAGAAATAATAATTTCCAGTTTTTTCTTCACCAAATTCTAGATAAAGGTCTCACCAATGTCATGCCAGTTATGGGCGCTGTTCTACCATAAATCACTGTTCAGTGCGGAATTGTGAAGAGGGTGGCTCAAGACGGGTTCAAATATTACGATACAATACAATTAGGATTTATATTGCATCTAAATACAGTATCCACTCGTTATTCACGAGAGATACATTCTGGATATGCTCGTGAAAAGCACATTTCGCAGATACTTATTTTACTTTTAATAAATAGATAAATAAGCTATTAAATACATGCAAATTATCATCACTTTATCTCATTAGATTATGTTATCACTTTCTCGCATCACAGTCTCTCTCATCAATTTATCTCATTACATTATCTCGCATCGCTTTATCTCTCATAACTTCATCTCATCCCTTTATCTCACAACTGTATCTCATCACATTCTCTCTCATCACTTTATTTCATCACTTTCTTTCTCCCTCTGTCTCGATGCAGTCGTATAGAGTTCCAGATGTGAAAGCCAAAATAGCGTACCGCAAGCTCGTGAATGACGAGGGAATACTGTACAGTATTTAAATATGATCACATCTGAAATGCTACGAACAAACAATAAAAATATGTATTTCATAGATACAGTCAGTCAGAGGCAGAGAAGAGGCAGATCTTGAGCCTGGACTTGAACCAATAGCATGGATGGCTGGGGGGAAATAATTTAATGGGGGCAGCAGAGGAAAATGAGTGATCTCCCACTCAGTGGAGTTGGCGAGTGTCATCATAAAATGTATCTGGGATTGGATCGGGGCAATGTAGGTATTCGAGTGTTGGAGTGATATGGTCTCATTTAAGGGTGAGAAATCTGGCAATGGAACATTCTGAGTTATAAGAAGAGGGATTTTGGAAATCCATGGAGTATTAAGTCAGGATGCCATGAAGATATGGATGCGTAAATGATAGATGTGGGAGATATTGTACAAATGGAGGTCTGAGATTGTGCAGAGTTGAGATCTGTGGTAATCGAACAAGTGCTCTTGACAACTTCAAGGTTTCATCCAGTTTGACAGTGTAATGTCGAGTATTAAGGACGTGATACTCAAACTAGAGTCTTTACTGAGAGTAGACATTTTTGCTGATAAGTAGCATTGTACCTTATTTTTAGCAATATTTTGTTAAATGAAGTTAGAAGCAATGAAAGATGAGACCAAGGCAGGACGTGAGAGTGGACATTGAGGTTGGGTTTATAAAGCCATTGACGATGTCGTGCTGTGCACCATCAGTATGGAATTGTTGGTCGATACTAAAACTGGAGATTGTCTTGCCAAGGGAAAGGAAATATATTCAGTTGAGCCTGAGCGCAGAGAACGGAGCCTTGCAGGACACCATATCACAGGAGTTTGTGAAATAAGATAGTTCTTGCGTGGAAGCATTAAAGGAGCTGTTTTAGAGGTAAGAGAACAAAGAGCAGCATGCTGGAGACTCCTTCTCAGCCACTTGCTACTAATGGCAGCCACGAAGGAGAATTGAACGTGTTGATTTCAGTGTCTAGTGTGCCAACCACAGTGACGCTTCTCCGCTGCTTATATATGTGTTGCCACATGCAGCAAAATGGCAGAAGCAAGTGCTTCACTAAAATAGTTTTGGAGGCTCCTTCACTTGGCCTTCAAATGGAAAAAATATTCTTCAGAGACTCTGCCTTTCTCTGTAAATGATGCGCTTCATGACACCTGATAAACATATCTATAGAACCATTTTTCAAAGTAATGTATCAAGAATATGTTTTTAAAAAGTATATTCTCTTCATGATATGCCAGAAAGGGTAAAGTTTCCTTTTTATTTTTCATATAAACCTGATTAACAGTTCGTACATCTATGCAACAGCCTGATTACCTACAGTACAGGGGTGGACCCGACTGAAAGTGAGTAGGAATAGAGCCAACTTAAAATTTCGGACCAGCCTTTAAACTATGAAACCCAACTCTGAATAACATTACGTACTCTATGACACGATGGTAATACATCAATTTCGTATATGCTCTCACTCTATTATGTGAGCCAAACACATGACTGGTTTTATTAAGAACATTATGTAATACGCAGACAAAGTGCAAAGCAGTCATTTTAGACGTTCAGACAAAAAAATGCTCAATAGGGTAGGAGAATGGGTCAGAATTCATTGATGCTAGAAATTCCCCAGTATTGTGACCCGCTGTGTGGCCACGAGACTCAACTTTATTATCATTAATCATCTATAGAGGGTTGGATATGGGGTGGTTAAGTATGTCTATCACCCCCCCCCCCCCCCAAAAAAAAGTCAAGCGATTTCACGAGGATTTAAATGGTCATCGTTTCCTGTTTACAGCCATGAGCTAGTTGTGGACATTTCGCACTTCTATAGTGGGGCAGGTCCATCCAATCCATAGGGCACCCACTTTTAAATTTCCCACAAAGTGGTACACAAGTTTACTGACCTCAGAAGAAGGGATGGGCTGAGACAACCCCCAAGCAGAATTTGTAATTTGATTGTGAGCCACTCACTCTACTGTTGGGCAATGGGGTTGAAAACATGCTATTGTGAATTATTATGATTGTATAAGTAAGAATTCGCAGTATGCATTGTTTTCTCGGTATTGTACGTGGAACTTTAGGGACTACTTTGGTATTGGTGGTGTATAATAATTAATGCAAATATTTGAACAGTCTCGTCATGAGCACGACATGAGTTAAAAATCAAGCCACTTTCAGTGGGTGTTGAACAGAATAACACATTCGACCACAGGGAACAATCACGAACTTGAGCTGTTTAAACAGTGACGTCATTCATATATATCCCATAAGGCAATGCACTGAATTTGGGAATTGGAATTAACGTTACTTTATTAGTTAGTTTGTGGTGGTTTTTTAGTTAATCAAATATTTTAGTACTTTTGTACAAGTATGCTTTTTTGTCCAATATGAGTTATATTTCTTATATTTTTTTCAGAGACCTACCATTTTTTTTTTAAACAGATAAATTACAAAATATTTTCAACCCATTTCTATCTTCTTATTTTCGTTGATAAAAAAATGACAATTGGCAAGAACATGAACTGATGCATTCACTTTTATATCTAAGGCTGGATTTTGATAATGTTAAGTAAAGCATTTCCAGCACAAAATATAAATGTTTCACTCCGCAAGGTGATCCTTGCGAAAGGTTTGTATTTGGTGTTTTAACATCTTAACACCTGTTTTATTACCAGAAAGAGTTAAACCAATTTCAAATTTTCACAAGATGATAAATAACAACAATGTAAACATGTAGTGTTTTTGAAAATACTGGACATCTGTAAAATAAGAGCATTATAGCTCATCGGATTCTTCCAGGATAACTAAAGATTCCGATTATAAATAATAACAGAGTGCAACATGAATAGGTGCTATCTTTCCTTGGGACTCCGCTAGGCTCACTCAACGTAACACAAATACACACTTGGTGCAAGGTTTCAACGTTTGTGTTAAAGAGGCAAACGTCCCTCAACATCGCTCAAGACTTATCCATTGCCGGTGTTCACTAAGCGTACACAGAACAGTAGCTATTCCTTGGTGAAGAGACGATATTTGTCATGTTACATGCGGGTGTCTGGAAATGCCCCACCACTAACAACTTCAGCTTCATCTATCTATGTGTCCTCTAGTTGTACTCGCGCATAAATGAGAGCCAGATTCCGCTTGTAAACGCCAGCATCGGGAAAACAAAAACCAAGGTGGTCATGTATGGAGCTGATACCATCATCCCCTAATCTGTTGACGAATTCGTATTTAACAATGAACTGTTTTGTTTTATTTTACCAGGTAAGGCCCACTGAGCTCTGTAACTCTTTTTCAGAAGCGCCCTGGCCACTAATGATAGCTCAACGAAGTAGCTTATCACGTGGAAATCTATTGCAGAAAAAATACTCTCAGCGCATGTTTCTAAATATGGAGGGGAAAACCAGAGGACCCGGAGAAAAATCCACGCGACCACGGGGAGAACATGCAAACTCCAAATTTACAGGCGATATGGTCGGGATCAAGCCCGCGACCTCCTGTATATCAGGTGAGGAAGTTCACATCTCACACCGTGGTACACCGTAGTTGTCTGACTCACAGCATTATTTTATATCAGCTCAAAAGTGAATCTTTACATGCCGAGTCGGGACAGACAATCATGACTCATAAGCAAACAACTGAGACGCATTGTTCTATTTCTGTTGCCAAAGAAAATTATTCAAATGTTTTCTACAGAGAGAAAGCCGGAAAGGAGCATAAAGGGGTGGGTGCGGATAAAGAGGAATAGTTCGTGGAAAAATACCCCAAGATTCGTAGCATTTTTGGATCCCTTTATGTGTGTGCATCCTCTGTGTGTGCTCTTGATGTATTAACCACCGTGTGTTCCATACCTCTGTGATATCCTGTAATACATCTCAGAATCGAGACGTTGCGAAACAAATATTTTCTCCCCCTACTTTCATAACAAAAGCACCGTCGATTTGAAAAGGCACGATAGAAATGTTTGTGTTGCCGTAAGGTGGGAGCAAGGCGATTTATCAAGAGTGTGTGCATACAGCCACCTCTGTAGAGACACCCTTGGGGCCCAATGGACTGACCGCGTGTGCAATTATCATTTAATAAAGGGTCAGCTGTGACAAAATTCAAGCACCTTCATCTTAAAAAAAAATCAACTGCAGATGTTTGACATTTTGAAAACGGATCAGAGGTAAGGAACGACTGGCAAAGGTCCCAGATAATGGTGGGGAAAATCAGCATGTACAATACGGAGTAAGCGATCGGTTAGATTTGTGTTTTTTAAGGGTGAGTTTTTATTTATTTATAGGAGCCCAAAATGGTTCATGCGAACATTGCAACCGAAAGTAAAAAATATACGATCAAGAAAACGAAGTAAATATGTTAACGTAACAAAGTCAAAAAAAAATTACGTAAAAGATTTTCAGGTTACGTGACGTGTCTGTAACCATCAAATTGCCTTTTATTTTATTGCACGAATTATTTAACTAAATTGGCGAACGTGAATACAGATGTTTTGAAATCGGACAATACAGACGACTGTGACATTTACTCGAATAAATGTTGTTACTTAAATGTTGTGACTTTAAATATCATTACGGTGAAAAAACAACGAGTCATGATCTAATTTACCCTAGCAAAAAACACTTTTGTCCTCAAAAGAGGTACTCACCTGATTTAATACAAATCAAAACTGCCATTCAAATGAAATGATATCCCAAGATATGTAAGAAATATGTGATGAATTAAAGAACATATGGCATAATTTCCTGTCTCCATACACCATGTGTACAGAATTCATAACCACTTGCTCTGAATACCATTGCCTGGGAACGACATCTGAATAAATCTTGTAAATACTGCATTAAAATAAGCATATACATATATAATAATTGTGTGCATATAGCTCAACTGCTTTTCCTAGTTAGTTTTCTGCATGATGGAAATTAACTCTGCAAGTTTATTGCATGAAATGGTTTGTTGAATGTGCAGTTGATTGCTATGATGACTGGTTGTACGGGGTGTGTTTTGGAGGAATGATTCAGATTGTTATTCAAGTGATTGTAAGGGGGAGGAGGGAATGGGGATTTGGAAGAGATGGGAAGGGGTATTTGATGGTTGGCAGCCGGAGAGGGGAGGAGGTGATGGGGGGTAATGCTTGTATTTCTTTGGAGTGTATAATCCTGAACATCTGGAAGTCATCATAACCAACATCGTGACCGGACTAAAGCCAGGAGCTGCAAAAGAAACACACGCGCGCGCACAGACTAGAACTCAAAGACATACGCACACATACACACTGCAACACACACGTGCAACATACACACACAAATGCAAAAACACTATCACATGCGTACGTCATTGCAGTCACATAGCAGACACAACGAATAATATTTTTTAAATCGAACATCACAGGCATGTGGACCGAGAGTGCCAGCACAATGACAGTGAAAAGGCACTACTAGTACACTTAGGTATACATTCTGAATACACAAGTGCAGACGTACAATACATAACCAGAAGTTCGGTACTCACGGCTCAAGGAAGAGTGATGTATCGACGTGATACACCAACAAATACAAAGCACCAAATCTGTTCACCAAGCCGCAGCGGTTGCACATGGAACGTTTTTTTCCCATACTGCACAAGGTTACTCATTTAAGGCTAAGTCGACCTAGGGTTTGCTCAAAACAAGGTAAGATACCAAGGCCCACTGACGTTGCTTCAAAACAAAAGTCAACGTGATTTTCTGCCTAAATTGGCATGGAGGCATTGCTCATCCTAACACATAGGCTTTCGCGACCAATGTTATACATAATAGAGGTTACATTTGGTTAGATCGCGGAAATATAATGTAATATAATGTGTCGTTAAACCCGCCACCACCCGACACAGCCAATTAATAAGGTTTGTCACGTATACAAAACATGCCACTTCGTTACGAGTTCAGCACACCGGTTGTGTTGGAGAGTAAACCCACAACATTGACAATTCGAGATTTCGCATGCTTTTTTTTACGCGACAAACCTTACTAATTGGCTGTGCCGGGTGGTGGGAGGTTTAACGACACATTTATATTCACGTGATCTAACCCAAAAATTCTCTATTATGGATTGTTCATCCTGTCTACAGTTTACAACCCTGAGCAAGTGGTGAACATTCGACATTCCCATGGCAGAAGCAAGTGTATCCATAAGACAACCACTGTTGACTTCCGACACAAATGAGTACTTATTAGCATCAGAGGGATGATGGACTGCGTGAAATCTCAACAAGTATTTGAACTCGCAACTCTGTGAGTCACCAATTTTCCACATTCGCAGACTTTCCAATTGTGAGATCCTCCCTCTATGCCTGAGCCACTGATGTTGTGTCACAGCCAGCAATCAATCCAGGATAAAGAGGATCACATGAAGCGTGAACAACTATACGAAGTAGATTCGAAGCTTTCGTGGCTGCAGGAATGACTCTTTGGTTCCTCCGGTAAAGTCACGTAGAAAAGAAAATCAAATAATAATAGAATACGACGTTTCGGTTACAACACAAGCAGCCATCATCAGGTCCGGAATTCCACACTGCTCCCTCCTTGTCCCCTCGTCTGTCTGCCTCCCCAGTCCTCTCTTGGTGTGTGTCTCGCTCGGTGTGTCTCTGCATGTGTGTAACATTGTCTCTCTTCCGGCCACTGTGGTCCCGAATTCCACACTGCTCCTTCCTTGTCCCCTCTCGTCTGTCCGCCTCCCCAGTCCTCCCTCTGCCCCGGCCCCTCCCCCCTCTCTATTTAAGGCCTCGGCACAGATTCGTTGTTTGCCTTGGTGTGTGTCTCGCTCGGTGTGTCTCTGCGTGTGTGTCTGCCTATGTTGTTTCCGTGTCTGTGTTTTATCATTCATTCTTACCTGATGATGGCTGCTTGTGTTGCAATTCTATTGTTCTTTATTTTCTACGTGACTTTACCGAATGAATCTAAGAGTAACTATACGAAGACAACAAATGACGAAGATCCCCCATTCAGCCTTATACATTAGACTCATTAGAGCAACAGGTGGTGTTAGCGAGCATCAATTACGTCCAGCATTGCAAATTCAAATGTGGTGTGGACAGCACCATTCTCTGAAAACTTGTTTACTCCCCTGTGCTCATATTTATGCACCATGCCAGGTAATAATTTACGGCTGAGCTTACCTAGGAGAGATCCCGGCAATATTAAGATATTACTTGCCCAATGATGTTGAGCATTTTAAGCAGAACATCGAACCTGGGTACTGTAATGTAATTTCATAAATGCTAAATCATGCAAAATAGCATCTTTAATGCTAAAAGTTCATAGCGCAATGGATAAACAAATGCATTACCACTTCCGGCGAAAAACACAAACACACACACAAGCGCGCAGACAGACATAGGCGCGTGCACTTACGCCAATTTTTTTTACGAGTACAAATATATATAAAAAATAAGTATAACACACCCAGGCGAATGCACACACAACCCCTTGGCGTGAGGCCAAAGACTCCTACCTCCATAACACAATACAAGCACAGCCTCATTCCGGCATCATTAATTTTCTTTAAATGGAAATCTTGGCCGGGCGGCTGCCCCTGTGTTTTGACCACGGGGCAACGCAACAGTGTTTGTGCGCCAATGGCAACCGGCGTTTCTCTGCAGCAGACGCACACAGCGACCGCCAGGTTTTTTTTCGTGAAATATTTTTTTTTACCCCGAAGCTCCGTGCGCTTGAGGCCACGTGTGCCCACACTGAGTACCGAAAACAACGCAAATGTAAAAAGGACAAAAAAATACACTAAAATTTAAATGATCGACGTGGCTAAGAACTTTCTTCAATTGGAGTAAAGTGGTGGATTAGTTGCGGAATTCTGAGACAGGAATATCTAGCAATGAAGCTAACTCAGTGTTGTGTGGGTCATTATCCTAACAAAAAATAACTATTGTGATTAAACAAAGAAAATTGTTGGTGAAATAACAAATTGATGACAGAAATATAGAATATCATGCAATCTTCAGATGAATATATTTCTTCAGCCTATTTTTACAAAAAATTGAAACTAAAATATGAATCATTATTATATGTAGTCAGCTTTGACTTATTTTTATGTTCAACATTAACATTGCACATGCACGGTTTTTGAAAGTTAGATTTTTTTTCTCAAAGTTTATTGTGGAAAATGCTGAAAAATGTGAAGAATGTGACATACTTTAAATACATCTTCCAGTTTCAATTGCCCATAATAAAAGTACAACTTCACATTGAAAGCATCGTATGATTATAGATTGGGTTACGTGACTGCTTGTACAAAAACCATAAACGCGGGAAATACATCTCCACTTAGCCACTTATACCAATTCAATCTTCACAGTTGAGGGCAAACCTACGGCACTAGTGAGGAGAGGGTCGTTCCTTGCTGTCTATTTCGAGTTTTAATGCTAACTGGCCGATGGGAAAAAAAACTATAATTTCCACCTAAATGTGTTCAACATTATCACCTACTCCAGGTGACCATGAAAATAAAACGGAGCAGAAAGCATGCTTTCCTCAGAGTTGACCCACACACGCCCAACTGAAATAAACACAACATTAGCGGTGGTGGGGGGTGGGATAAATAATAATTGGCGCCCGGGCGAGTCTGGCTACTGCTAGGGACAAGGCGCATTCATCACGAGAAGTAATTTTTGACGCGAGTGTAATAATTCAAGGCACGTAGAGCGCGCGTGCATATGCGGGCTGGTCGTCTCGTCCGCCGGGTTTTGTCCCCCTTGAGCTGCCCCAGCCGGCCCACCGCCTCCCACGCCAGAGCGTGGCGCTTGGCTCGCGTCCACAAGACGCACCCCGGAGGACAAGGGCAAGGGGAGTTCGTAGACGCCTGACAAGATTGCATTTCAGTCTCCGGGAAACGCGGCAAGTTGCCACTGGGTCTCGTAGATCAGCGGCGTTCTTTGCAAATTTACTACGAGGCATCCAGACAGCCTGGTGGTCGGAGTATTTTACCAGCGCGTCGGTGTTGGCTGGAGCGGTTGCTCGAGTCCTGACACCACCCACTGCTGCCCGTTGCAACATGGATATTGTAAACAGCATGTGCCACTATTTTTGGGCCACTCACTGTGGTAGTGCTAAGGAAAGAGAGCGGACCCTATGATGGGATTTGGGAATTTACAATATTGGATCAGGACCATGAATATAGACAAGAACCATCTTACTGCTTTCAGAGGGACACTTTGAATTGCGTCTGAAAGTTGCATTGCCCATCGAGGATACGTGTTTTAAAATCGAGAGAGACAGATTAACATATATAATGTTCAATTATGTTTTAACTGTTATTTTTACTTTCTTTATCATTTACATTAATCATACAGGTAGTGTATTAATTTTGATCAGGCGTTCACTCATCCCATCATCTCTCCGCTACCACATTCTAATAAGCTCACCCCCCCTCCTCCCCCTTAACTTGTATCTTGTATTTAAGAACTTGCATCTTGGAATCCCTCCCTCACTTGATACAGCAAATCTAGCTGTGACGGTCCCACCTGATGACGGAAACTTGTGTTGCCTCCGAAACGTCGTGATTTATTATTATTTTATTTCCATTATTATTTTTATTAATTTTAATTTCATTTTTTACCTATGTAACTTTACCGATAAAACTAAGAGTATGAATCATTGCAGTCACGAAAGCTTCAAATCTAGAATTGATAAACTACTTCGCACTTTAAAAAAATTCAACGTTGAAACTGGCCCCTGCGATATGAACGTCGTATTTCCACCACTGGCACATGGCCACCACCCCACACCCTTCGGATTATTGGTCAATTAACGTTGGCAATGCTTTGTACAAAGCTGCTCTTTCTTGTTGCAGCTGGTGCGATACCAACCCATGCCCCAACAGAACCTTCACTCCGCACCTTCCTCTCCCCACGACATTGTAACCGCCTAGCACATCGGCAGCATGGAAAAACAGATCAGCGGAAAAAGTTACGCCGATAATCTGGAGGAGGCGCTGAGCGAAAAGGTTATGATAACTTGGCATTCTAGATTACTCCATTAAATCACACGCAGGCTGAAGTGGGTACACTGTGCAGCCCAAATTAAGCAATGCACCCCAATTGGTATGTCCCATGATAGTGTCAAGGGGACGTCAAGCCTCTGTTACTGACTGAATCATGCCTTCGTGAGTTGAAAGATTAAAGCTAATCCCTTTGTAGGAATTGTGTCATGCTCTGTTTTAAAGGGCTTACGGTAATCCTATGTTTTGTGTTGAGTGATGCCGTTCTCCGGTGGTCTGACATGAAGGCCATTCGCCTTGAGCTATGAGAACCTCTCAGATGATGTCATGTAATGGTACGTTACGTTAGGTCCAAGGGTGTGCTGTGTGTTTTTACACGGGTGTATCGGTTGACATGAAGTAATGATGTAATGGTAGATTCTATTCCGTAGGTAGTATGATCCATTTACCGAACTGTCAAACATTACAAATGCGTACCCACTTCTTTCGCTCAATAAACGTGCAGTGAACCATCTTTGTAAGAAACGGCTATTTACAATTTATACAAATCATATACTTGAGTCACATTTTTGATCAGGCTGAGTTCCACATGTTTCACAGAATTTACTCAAGGCCAGTTAACATCTGCCACGTGATCTCTTCCATCTCTCCGGTTCCAACTCCACACCAAACGGGGGCAGCAGATGCAAAACCCGAGCACACCCCGAGGTTGATTCAACCACTTTTTACACAAATGAACGTGCGCGAGAGATAGCGAGAGTCCAAGAAACAGATTAATTGTCAAAGGCGCATTTTAGGCCCCATGCGTTCACATCCACTCTGCTCCAATAGGTTTGAAGCTGCGGTGGAGTGGTGAAGCGCACTGGGATATAAGCCCAGCGACCTGGGTTTAATCGTGACCATTGCTAACAAAAGTCCTGGACCACCTCCCACCCCCCTTTTAGCAAACTGCATTGACCAGTGCGGTAAGGTATGGTCAAACAACTCTCATAAATGATGAAACATGGGAGAGGTTTTCATCTAGCAGCCGATTGACAAGGGGCTAGAAAAAAATGTGAACCACTTTTTTTGTGTGGACCCTTCGCGAAAATGGTAAGGCCACGTGGCCTTTGCTATGCACTATTAAGACACCGAGGTTTTACTTTCAGACTGCCATTGGATCTTTTGAGATTTCAAAAGATCACATCGATATATATGTATGTTGCATTTTATTATTAATCGCATTTGTTTTGCAATAGACCATATGCATCTAAATGTATTGACACAATTAAGTTTTATTCACTGCCAATGAGGATGTGTGACAGTGAAGTGCAGTGAGAGTCAGGCAGCGACTGGCATGAAAAATAAATGAATGAATGAAAGAAAGAAAAAATTAACTTATCAGACAAAGAATATGCAGTCTGATACACAGTGACATCCTGAAATGAACTGTCCTTCGTGAAAATTGTACAAAGAGTCACTTCATTCCATCCGCCATTCAATCACCACTCTTAAACAAGTCCTCGTTTTTCTGGTAAATGGGTCAACAATGAGGTTAAAGATCCACTCTCGCCAGAATCAAACTGAATGGTGGCGAGATGTTATCTTCCTTGCCTGGTATGCAGGAGGTCGGGGGTTCGATCCTGACCATGACACTTATATATTTGGAGTTTGCATGTTCTCCCTGTAGTCGTGTTGATTTTTCTCCAGGTCCTCCGGTTTTTTCCTCCACATTTAGAAACATGGTTGGAGATTAATTCGATGTTTTGGTGCTATCAATATAAAAATGATGGGCCACTTTGTTCAGCTATCATTTGTGGCCAGGTCGCTTCTGAAAAATGTGTTAATACCTCAGCGGGCTTTGCCTGGTAGGATGGGGATGGTTTAGTTTTTTATTTATATGTATTTGGGTGATTTGTTTACATTTCTTCTACTTTGCACTACTATCATGTTTCTGTACTATTTGTTGTTGTAACGTTCTTACCAGCCCCTCCTGGACATCTGTGAAAAATTGCTTCATAGCTCATCGGATTCCCCGATTATTAATACAAATTCTGAGTCTGATTGCCTCCATGTTAGACTGCAGTGCCGATGTTTTAGCTCAAGTGTCGGTTGTTTTATGCGCTTCTTCAAAATGTCAGGCGTTACGAGCGCATACCAACTTATTACGCTCGTGATACGCGCATTGAACCAAGCGTGTGAGAATCGAACGTTTAAAACTCATGTAAATTAAATACTCAAGTTACATGTTCACGGAGTCGAGAAAAACGAGACCACAAAAATGATACAAAAAAGTACAAACGAAACGACAAGAATGACACGGAAAAATAATTGATCCTTGACACTTATCGTGACCCCAAATTGCGGAATTGTATTACTGCAGTTGTTGGAGGGGGGGGGGGGCATTGAATTAAGCCTTGCCTAATGAACATGAAGGAAGATCACGTGCCATTTTCACAACAGGTATAATGAGCAGCAAGTAGTTTCATGCATTTGAATCAGTGAATGGGTCACCTCGCCCCAGCATCCCTCCAGGTTCAGTATGCTCGTGTTACGTTTAAAGAAGTCAATAGTGGCCCATCCCCGAGTTAGACTGGTATCTTCCATGCGAATAACCCAACTGTTTAAGGGCTACCATTGGAAATGAGTGGTCTCTGTCTGCACCAATCATGCACTAGTTCAATCAGAACCGCTCACTGATATTGGAAATGTGTTGCTTACTTGTCTAAAATGCCACAGCCCTTTTGTCAACCCACTGACTGGATGAAGGCCTCTCCATGCCGCAAGGGTTGCTTGAACATACTTCACCAGCGGGTTGTTTGACCATACTTCGCCACGCTGGTCAGTGTGCCTTGATTGGTGAAGAGGAAGAAATAGAACCGGTTCAGATATCACTCGCCACTGGACGTTAGCTGTGCGCGGGAATCTAAGCACTGAAGCTCTTATCAAAATACTCTCCGGTATTGTAAATAGCCCTTTGTCAATTCACAAAAGCCTCAATAAGTCTCAAGACTTTTTAACAGGAGGGTCCTGGTTGGGATGTTTGGACAAATACATTACTTAGTGTGTAACGCGTGAAGAGTACCCAGAGTACCCAGAGAAAACCCACACAGGCTTGGTAATGGCACTCAATAATCCATTCAAATTCGTCTGAAACACACTTGCTGTACTGCCACGTACTTGTCATATCATGGCCCTGCAGGTGGATGTCTTCAGAATATAACTAATGACCGATGAACAATTCAACACAGCCCCCAAAATGTCGTGCCTAGAAACGTGACCTTGATGGAAAAACATTCTCAATGCTCGTTGTATCCCAACAGGACCTCCACAGAGACGCGCATCAAAAGTTCAAAGGTGCATGTAACAATTCACACATTCCACCGACAAATGTCTATACACAGGGGCTTTTATTTTTTTGCTTAACACAAAACCCCCCTTGCATTTGCAGACGCCGCGCAGGAGCATATACCCGCACTCATGCTGAACTAATTTAAGGGGGTGGTGGATGGAGGGGGTGGAAAGAAGGAGACAACCCACGCGATTTTCATTTTGTGGAACACTGCCAGGCATCTGTAAGCCATTTTACCCGCGCCGTTACATTTATCAGCGCTGGCAAAGATACGCGCAGACGGTCTCCAACAGCGGCGCGAGTGAGCAGAGCAGCAACATCCGGACACGGCGGCCGCAAACGCAACTAAATTATCCACTTCCTTCTCCGGCGAGTCGGCCAATAGGCCTTTATCCGGACGGCTCCCGAAACCGAAGCCCCTCCGAATCACTAACGCCGTGGTGGGTCCCACCGCAGGGTGTGTTCCAAGCATGGGCACTGTGACAAAAAAAAACAACTCTAAGGAATCGAGATGTGGTTTCCCAGAAGGTAAAGTGGGTCTGCAGCCTCTGTGTAGACTCACTGAGGAGTGCAAATTTAAAGTGTATCTCTGTGCCATTCACCGTCACTGCTTGGTCTTGAGCTCAATGGTTAAAATGTCACATTTCCATGGTGGGCCATCTTAGGATTGACATGGCTACTTATGACATGCCACAAAGTGATACTAATTTTGATGCCCCCAGACGAGGGTCTAATTACTCATAACTACAGCGATGCAACCATGCACATAAAACAACTTCTTAATTCAGCCAGGCGCAGGCAATGTGGCAGAATGCTAAACTCACAATTGGATGTTGTGAGTTCAAATTCAGGTGCACAACTCATCCAATCATCTCTTTGGGGGTCACTAAGACAACCACTTTGTGGGAAGTCAGCAGTATGGACTCTGATAATTGTTTTTTTTACCCTTCTATCTGGCATCAAAACTGTCATGTTTGCATAGACCACAATACCTGCAGCCATAATGCAAGCAAAAAACATAACTCTGATAATATATGCACTGTCCTTGAAGTTGATTGGTCCACACCCGAGACAGCTTTCCTTAGAGCCTAGTCTCACATGGGTTGGACCAGATGACGCCAAAAGGCGCACAACTCAAAGACAATGCACCATCAGAGTATGAGAGCTCGGGGTAAGCATTTACACCATTGGAACCTCATTTGCCAGTAAAAAAATATGATAATTGCTTTTTTACCCTTCTATCTGGCAACAAAACTGACGCGTTTTTTTTTACAAGGAGTCATGTTTGCATAGACCACAATACCTGCAGCCATAATGCAAACAAAAAACATAACTATAATAATATATGCACTGTCCTTGAAGTTGATTGGTCCACACCCGAGACAGCTTTCCTTAGAGCCTAGTCTCACATGGGTTGGACCAGATGACGCCAAAAGGCGCACAACTCAAAGACAATGCACCATCAGAGTATGAGAGCTCGGGTAAGCATTTACACCATTGTAACCTCATTTGCCAGTAAACAATATGATAATTGGTTTTTTACCCCTCTATCTGGCAACAAAACTGACACCTTTTTAACAAGGAGTCATGTTTGCATAGACCACAATACCTGCAGCCATAATGCAAACAAAAAACATAACTCTGATAATATATGCACTGTCCTTGAAGTTGATTGGTCCACACCCGAGACAGCTTTCCTTAGAACCTAGTCTCACATGGGTTGAACCAGATGACGCCAAAAGGCGCACAACTCAAAGACAATGCACCATCAGAGTGTGAGAGCTCAGGGTAAGCATTTACACCTTTGGAACCTCATTTGCCAGTAAAAAATATGATAATTGGTTTTTTACCCTTCTGTCTGGCAACAAAACTATGCAAACATGACTCCTTGGTGTCAGTTTTGTTGCCAGATAGAAGGGTAAAAACCAATTATCATATTTTTTACTGGCAAATGAGGTTCTAATGGAGTGTGGACTCTCTTCTACAGATCAGTTGAGCTCCGATTGCCTATCAAGGATACGCTGGGTGACGCTATTTGTGACACGTCCTATATTTCAGCCGCCTCGCCAGATTGAAAAATCCAGCGGGCCGTAATTACTCCCCCCCCCCACCCCAATATTCAAATATGCTAAAAATGTCCCCCCCAATATATTGCAATGAAATAGATTCATGTTTATATGATTGTGGTTATGGTTGTATTTTATTAATCCCTAATCTCTGCCATTACATACAATGAAACAAGAAAAGGTAAAAAAGAAAAAACAGAGCAATGTAATACAATACACTATTAGACATTATTGTTTAAAAAAAGTCCATCCTATGTGTTAATGAATTTTTAAATATTTTAGGCAGAAAATGGCAAGAAATTCTTTCAAATTTAGATATTTTTTTCTAGGGGGGAACCCCCACACCCCCTGGAAGATTTGGTCCCCCCCAATGTTGACTCTATGACTATGGCCTTGGGGCTAACCATTATACTCCATTTATTTTTTAAAGGAGCTGTACTTATCTAAATCACACTCAAACTCATCTATTGTTTTGACCCCATGTGAAAATGCCCTTGGTATGTTCAGACACCATGCTCACAACAAACACCCACACACATACCACCCAAGTGATATGCTGCCATGCTGCCATGCTGCCATGACCACTCTAGTCTTGCAATCCAGAGGTCGCAGAAGTTGAACAAATGGGCAAGTTTCGTAAGATCTCCTCACCTCTTACTGGCCAGTGTTGAAGAGTTAGTCAACATTCCCTTTAGAGAGGTTCTCTATAGCTCCCTAACACTATTTAAACTAAAAAATGTTTTGTACCAGGTTAGGTCTACTGAGCTATATAGTTCATACTCTTTGGTTCTTTCGGTAAAGTCACGTAGTTAGAAATAAAATAAAGCAAATCACGACGTTTCAATCGCAACACAAGCGGTCGTCATCATTATTTTATTTCTAACTACGTGACTTTACCGAAAGAACCAAAGAGTACGGATTCCTGCAGTCATGAAAGTTTCAAATCAAGATTATATAGTTATTTTCCAGAAGCGACCTGGCCACAAATGATCGCTCAACGAAGTGTCTTAACACGCGGAAATTTTGTAGCAGCCAAATACTCCCTCTAGTGGAGGTCCTTCCACCAGCATAAATTGCAGGGCTGCTCCTTTACCTTTCACCTGACACCCACGTAAACATTGTGTTCAGCTCAGCACCAAAAATTGCCCCTGGCTCATGGGAATTTGATAGAGCTCTGAAGCAGAACAAAGCTCCTTATCTGAAACGTTGCTTCTACTTGATAAGGGACCGTGTTCTGGCAGAGAAAAATTGGACACAAAGTAACATGAACCTTAAACACGCGAAAATACGATAAAAACACAGAGCATACTTTCTTAATTTGATAGTAGATTGCATGTGTGACAGCATGACCACATATATTTTGTCGTGGTTTTATGCATCACAGAAGAGTGGGCGTAAGCGTGTGGGAGTGTGCATGAATGGATGTGTACGACTCACTACACTCTGCCCAGTTATGTACGATCGTCTCGGCAATTTGCCAGCGATGGGCTGACAAATAACAGGTTTGTGTCAAATAGGGCCCACTCACCTCCGATGGCAGCCCACACCCACCCCGAGGCTGCAGGAGACTCAACCGCCCGGAAAGCATTACAACTTGGCTGCGTTCTCTAAGAGACTGATCTTCACAGAGATGTGAAAAGAGCGTGCAATCCTCTCCCCTTTTCCCAACGCATAAGAGGCCACAAACTCGTTGCCCATGATGCTCGTGTGCGTGCCGGTGTAGTGGGGAGCGATAGCGTAGCGGTTATCGCGCTGTGCTCGGAGCCCGGCGATTTGGGTTCGAATCCCGCTCACGGTCAACACCAGTGACGATGATCTGAACCCGTCCTGGGCCTCTCCTAGGGACGACTCAGCCTCAAATGAGTATCTTGTGCGGTGTGTGAACATCGTCATTAGGGAGACAAAGTCGGCCGGGCGTGGTGCTGTCCATCCACCTCCTCGTGTGCCGTGCCGGCCTTTATAGGTGCTCGCTAACAGCACTTGCCCCAACAGCATGTTAGAGGCATTACGGGGGGATCTTTGTCCTCGTCTTGCGGCGTTTGTTTTACATATGTTTGTGTGTGTCTTGCGGTATTTATTTTGAGTAACCGCGCGCGCGCGCACACACAAATGATGGGCACAAGGGCGGTGAAGTATGCAGTGCAGCTTTTTTTTTACGAATAAAGTGTGCATTTTCAGCGTGAAGATAGTGGTTTAGAAAAATCTAACATTATTCCATCAATATAATTTACTTGATACAGTATAGAGAGGTGGCATAGTGCACTTGAGCCCATGCATTGCCCACTGCCTTGAACTGAAGGAAGGAATGATTACTTTATTTGCACAATTAATAATCAGTCACCCTTGTTCCTATGCTGTAATAGCACGCCACTTACAAGCAAGTGCCCTCTAAAGATGAAACTATGTTTTGTGATACTGCGTTGGTAGTGGTGCATAAGCACACATATGGACTGAACGATGTACATAACATGTGTGCTGTGTGTACAAAGAGCTCTCAGTCTTTGTCTTGCCTCACGGCAGATGGGGAGCGTACGTTCACAGGAAGTTCCTGTTTTTTGATGCTAATGTTGGTCACGTGACCAGGAAGTGACGATGTTAGATTTCCACTGTACCACGCGGGCGTCAGCCATTACACAGATAAGTCAAGATGGCGGCACGCATCGCATCTCAGTGAGACCACAGCCGCACTTGTCCATTGTGGGAGCTTAAGAAGCATTATTTGTAAGTTGTTTATATTCCTATAATATTGGAAATGCTGTTGTAATGTTAGAATGACCGTTATAGCAATGTAAATGCCTTTATGGTGCCGTTAAGTTGTTGTAGTAAATACGAGGCCTAGTTAGTAACGAAGCCTGTGACTTTCCTTAATGTGGATGTTACTTGTGATTTAGTAGGTCGAGTCAGACTTGTGCCTATGTTGCGATTCTGAGAGTGATGACGAAGTATCTCATCCACAGTTTAGTGTTCAGTGTAATGCTGTACATTTGGGGTGCAGTGGGATGAATACACTATGTGCCTGTATGCAACGCACCAGCTTGTGCCTTTGTCTAGTTGTTCAGGGGTAATGTGGGGGCCTGGTCCTTCCAGGATCTATTGTTATCTGAGACAATGTTCTGATGCTGTGGTGTTCATTGTGTGGGTGTTTCCGAATTATAACAGATGCTGTATCTGTGTTTTCTCACCAGTTTTACCTGTTACAATCAATAAATGACAATCGGAGTTGGACGGTCATCCTGGCTCTGAGGGTTTATTGAACACATGGTTATCTACTCGACTAGCGGTGCAACGCAGCGCACGGCGAGGCCGAGATAGTCTTCCTTAAGCATAATGCAAAACCACCATTTCCAAAATAACTGCATTGTGGCCATCTTATATTTAATTACTGAGCTGCACTGGCTGCACTGGCTACCTATTAAATACAAGATTGCGTACAAATGATGCCTACTCTTCTTCAAGAGTCTCCTTCAATCTGCTCAGTCCTATCTCGCCGATCAGTGCGTACCAGCTTCAACAAACCCAAATCGACTCCGACGACTACGATCTGCGGCTCGCGACGACCTACTGCTGTACCCGTGTGTACGGTAAACCTCGTGCAATACGGTCAACGCAGTTTGGGGTTCTCTGGCCCAAAGATCTGTAGTACGCTACCAGCTCATGTACGGGATCCATCCCAGAGTCTGAGCCAGTTTTGCAACAGACTCAAAACAGTGAGGTTCAGAGAGCCTACTTCAACGTGTGATCAATGCGCATTCGTGATGGACTGGACTCATAAGAGTGTGCAATAACAAATGTTCTCTCTTACTATCACAATGCAGTTCTTCAGGAACTGGAGGTTTTGCATAATGCTTAAGGCTGAGAGCTATATTACACACGCAGGGTGTGTGATTGTTGTGTTGTTGGAACTGTTTTTCTTCCAGCCTGCACTCGCTTTAAATTCTGTGATATATTTTCTCATTTACATATGTAAATAAGCACAAGTCAACACATTCAATAATGACACTGCCCTTCTTCAAACGACATACAGAGACCAAAGAGATTGAGTGGATAATAGTTGGGGACTGCACCATATACCTCAGGTCGCTGATAGAAATTAAAATGTATAACAGTGTTTCCAAATGAAGTTTTAAATTGGCATATGAACAGTTAACCATCATAGTCGAAGACGTTTAGTAACAAACCCTTAAAAAGTGAAATCACGTGTGTATAAATGCATGTGTTTTAAAAGTACAAATATCAAAAGTTGCCAACGCATTGCATCCTGGGAAAACATTTTTAGTGTGGTATCTTATTCAAGAGATACCCATTGTCTCTTCGACTCATTTGTGAGCCTTGTTTATAGGAACATGATTTAAGAGTCTGTTGCAGCTAAGCCACTTCGTTGGGCTATCATTTGTGGCCAGGTCGCTTCTGAAAAAGAGCTATGTAGCTCAGTGGGCCTTACCTGGTAAAAAAACTAAAATAGTTTAATATTTACCACAGATATACTCAGTTAAAGTCGGGCATGGCAAATGGATGGGAGGTAGCTGGGCCAAAGTTATGCATGCTTAGCCGATTTTGTCTCACAAGCATTGGAGTTCACATACTGTGCAAATCACTCATTTATTCTGAGTAGACCTAGGAGAAGTCCCGGACGGTCAACTAACGATTAAAGATGTGCATGGTCAGCAATTGAATATGGGTCACGAAGCTTAGGGTACAATGCTTGAACCATTACACGACCATTGCCCACTTATACACGTGCGAGTACACCGACAATCAATAGAGTAAATGCGATACACACATATATAGTGCAATGCTAAATTATAAGTATCTATCTGCCAGTCTCACTTTGCTGAATGATTTCCATTGTGTTCATTAAACAAAACACAGATTGGTTGCCAGGATTGAAAGGGTTCAACGCAGCACGCATGTCCAGATGCTGAACACACCAAGCCAGAAGGATGGGTTTAAGACCTAGGTTAACATTTTTATTCAAATAAAACACTCGAGATAGTAATATTGTGTACTAAATATCAGGGGCGCAACGACCATGCGTGTGGGTACTACATAAAGCCCCTCAACCTAATAAGGCAACGATTGACACAATATCAGCTATGATGAATGTACGAAATGTAATGTAACGGTACTGTATATGCATTTGTACCCACATTCTATATTGAACACAGATCGTTTCCTGTATTATTAGAAACGTCTGCTTTAGTTTGGGCCCTCTCGGGAGACTGGGAGGCATGAGAACGCAGGGTGAGAGAGGGCTTCCAGTAGCCACTAACAGCAGATTGCTTCCCACTTTATAAAGCACATCCATTATCCATCTCAGAGCACCAGCGTCAATCCTCGGAAGCAGCACACACACACGCAAATGTATTTATGTATTATATGCTACAAAAATGGTGTAGCACAAAAAATGCTTACTCTTAGTGCCAGTGAGCTTAGGCTACAATTATCTCCCCCCCCCAACAACGAACATTGGATGAGGCTCTATTCGAGGAAATTACAACATCCGCAGACTTCTACGGCTTTTTTGCTGCTCAGGGATTTGAAGCAGCGATGTTGCATTTAGCCTTTCACCCACATTGAAGTCAGAAGTTAGACGATAGCATTGTTCCACACGGTTGGGTTGGAATTAGTGCATGGGTGGCTGGAATTTCCCTAAGTTGGCACGGCTCAGGTCGCCGCCGCTTAATGTCACCCACTTTCAGGATAATGGCGAAGAATGGTCGGGGCAAAAGTTGGGAGGCGGTGCCAAAATGATGGACACATTTCAGCAGTCGCCCAAAAGGCAGAACGGACCGAAAACCCATTATAGATACTGCATGTTTCTGAAAAGGCAAACCAGCATACGCAGCATACGTTTGAATGATTCTCTCGAAATCTAAATTTGAAAATAAAACTTTGGAAACAAAATAGTCATACTTTACGACAGGATACGTACAATACAAAGACAATGATCCCCCATGCAACTTTAACCAAATGTTGGGGTGAGTGCTGTTAGCAAGCACCTCTGAAGGCCGGCACAGTACTATAAAGGAGGGGGTGGGTGGCCAGCATTATCTCTGGCCACATTTGTCTCCTGAGTGGCAATGTTTACACATTCCACCAGATATTCATTAGAGGCTGAGTCGACCTAGAGGCGGTGTTGTCCCTGAGCAGGATCTCTTTCTCGAGTCGCCGGGTTCGGAGCCGTCGCGCGCTAACCGCTACACAACCACTCCCGATACACATGCAGGCAAACATTCACGGTTTAGTTTAGCACAGCACACGAGGTTTGAGTATCACCATGCTAGCACCTTTATCGGCCCAGGGCCAATGGCTATGTTCAGCAGCAGGCTAGGGCTGAGTTGTCACACGGAAGGAGGCCAGGACAGGTTCAAATTCAACTTTGCCAATAATTTGCAGAGCCATAACTTGTACCCACGTAGCCAAAATTGCGTGCAAGAGCTTGAATGACTGCATCAATTTACACCGAGGAAAATGCCTTGTCATAGTCAAATCAATATTAATTAGCCTTTGCCAGAATCTCATCAATAGTGTGCATGAAGTCGATGGTAGAAACACACCATATCTAAGTTCGGCTTTCTGACGTGGTCGGTGGACCTCTAAATGGTTTGTTTTTGTTGTTCCCAATGATCGTTGCGAACAATTTACCTGCATGTGATTAGAGGTTAATTGATTTGTAATTCCTCAATTCAGTTATCCCTTTTTGAATGTGCAAATAGTTGAGGCATCGTTTCATGCTTGAGGTTATTTTATTTATTGTAAACATTCAGTTAAATAAATACATCACGTTTAATTTTTATTTGACATGTATATTATTTCACAAACAGGCTGAGAGTGCATGTAGCCACGAGATACATTTAAGAAATGTCGTCAGGCAGAGACACCATTTTATTACACGCTTTTATTTAAGTCACTCCGTCCGTTGCCGTATCCTCAAAAAATCTTGTAATTTAATTTTTACCCACATCCCAATGTGCTATCGACTGCAAACTTGAAATACCTATGTCAAATTAATGACAAGACTATATTCTATCATAAAAAATCCAAAACATATTTGTAAACATTTTATTTTATTTAACTTATTCTGTCTGTTGTCATATCCTAAAATATTGTAACTCAGTTTCAACCGTATTCCCAATGTCGTATCGACTGCAAACTTGCTATATGTATGTCATACTGATAATAATACTATATTCTATCGTTAAAAATGAAAAAATAAAAAAATGTAAGCAATCATTTTTACGGGTCTAATTGTCTAATTGTCCACGCTGAACTCACGTTGGCTGTAAATCACGTTATGGCAAGCTTCGGGGAGCCACGCCGAGGGGCGGGGGTGGTGGAAGGAGGGGAGGGGCGATGGGGGAAGGGAGCACGGGAGGGAGGTGCAGCTCGGAGTTGGCCGGGGGGGATGCTCCCTTACGTCATGGCAAGCTGCGGGCCCACTTACTGGAGTCGTGGAGTTCTGCCATTACTCGTACGGTACATTTCATGAAAGCGTGTTTTAAAAAAAAGTATTTTTAAATATTTTATTTATTATTACCAATGTTATTTAGATTCACATTCGATGGATTCCAAAACATTTGGTTGGAGAAATAAAAGCATTAATATTGAGGGGAAAAAAATCTGTATTAACCATCTCACACTTGCTAAATAGGAATGAAATAGAGGAGGTTATTGAAGAGTGTCATGAAGAAGGCCGCACTGTTGTACTCATGTAAAATAAGTTCACTGAACACATGAAGATATATATTGGAGGAACACAACGAGAATATACATCACAGTATGCACATCTAGGGAAATTATTGAATAACCTATGGCAATTATTTTAGTCATTTACCCTTGGCAATTATTGAATGGGACGGTGACGTGGCCCAGTGGTAGCGCATTCGCCGCTTGTTGCAGAGGTTTACAGTTCAAAGCCAGCGGCCGCCCTGGTTATTGCTGCGGTGTGTGTTAACCGTACAAATACTATGCGGTGTCTGCTTCACAGTGGACATGAAGGATATTGTGACATCCAAAGAGCCAAATTTGAAAGTTACCCACAAATTACTCAATTGGGAGTATGAATAGTTAAAACCACCCCATCCTGCCCCCCTATGATAAAAACGTGGCAGGACCCTCATCATGAGACTCTGTGAGGTTTCCTAGGTAAACAAGCATAATACATTGAAAGTGGACTGAGATAAAAAAAATATATAGATAACATGAATAGGTGAGTGAGAGCGAATTGGAATTCTTTAAAGAAAATGAAAAGCAATACACCAATCCACGTAAAAAAGAACGTGTTTAATCACCATCTATTACCTTATATAACATATCGATAAGAATCATGGACATTGTCACAGACAATGTAACAAAAGATGAAAGGTGTGCAAATAAGCATGACGTGGCACATCCATGTGCAAGGACAGTACAAGGAGATGTAAGGACAGTACGGCTCCCCGTGGCCGTGGTTACGAATTAACGTGCCGGGAACAGACAGGGTCACGTAAGGGTAATATGGGGACCTAAGTGGTCGTTAATAGTAATTGGGACACAGACAGGGCCAGGTGCGGTGAGAGATTATTCGGGAAAAGGGGCGGGGCCGGGTCATGAGGGGGATAAAAGCCGGCCTGGAACAGGGCTCTGGGCTGCTGTTGTGGGGGAACCAAGGAGCTGCCGTCGTCGTCATCTTGGAGCGGATTGTCTTCATCATCTTGGATCGGGCACCTTGTGGTCTTGGAAGGCTAGAGTTGTATTGTCTCCGTGACTACTACACGTCTGCTCCTGTGCAGCCAGCCAGCTACACAGGGAGCATCGCGTAGAGTCACATAAGTTACCCAGGTGTATATAGTCACTCGCAGTTACTCGTTAAGTTATTATCAGTGAGTCGGCAGACTTTATTCACAATGAATATACATATAACAGAACAAGACGGTGTCTCTGAGAGCTACACTACACTTGGAATACCACTGAGAGACGGAAAGTGGAACACACGGATTAGGGATTAGATAACAAACTCGTTAGAGACATCGTATTGACTGTGAACATTAGGCATGACGCCTTGCTCGAAGTAATTATGGCTGATAGTTAAGGCTGAAGAAGGAGCGGAAGCTCATGGAGGGAATGCACCCGAGGGAACGTTCGCACCAGAGATGGAGCGATCGTTGAGATCAGCTGATGTCCAAGCACTGGATATTGACACCGTTTGGGATGCGAGACCTTCATCCAGCAGTGGATAACTGTAATATCGTTGAGAACTCTTGGACGCCGGGGTTGAGGCACACGTATTTATTCCACGATAGTTGTCACAACTACGGACATACAACACTGGAGGGGGTATCGGCCCCCTCACCCGGCTAGCTGGGAACACACTGGCTAGCCCTATCTGACCTACCTCCTAGTCCTCCACTAACGGGCTAGGGGAGGCTATCTGGCCCGACACTGGTAAGTCGGGCTACGGTACCCGGAGTCCCAGAGCACTGGCTCTGGTTCTCGGGACCACGCCGCTGGCTCGGTCCTGCGCGGCCCTGATAAGGGCGGCGTCCCAGGGGAGTCCAGGGCTCTATCTAGACGATCTTCGGTCTTCACTGGTTTAGCTTTAACATTGTTCCCTGAGCTCTCCGGCTCATCCCCTTTTATACCAAAACCCCCCGCTGAGGGGTGGGGCCCCGGGGGATCACAACTCCGGGTCAGCCCCCCAGGCTGCCCGGTGCGGACGTCGTTGAGAGCACCTCCCCGTGCACTCACGAAGCCCCGCCCACTGTGTTTGTTTCCCGTGTGATCCTATGTATACAGCCCCTCCGTAACACCCCTACATAACTATGACTGACGACGATGATAAGGCTACATCGGAGTGTAATTGGCAAACCACAATGCACACAACTCACACACACACACGCAATGCTCCACACACCGACTCCACGTAAACCTCGGTAGGATGTAACTTGTGTCTTGAGTTGTTGATGACTTTGTAAAAAGTCAACAAGTCGTGGTAAACAATTTTCCATCCGTGGTGGAATGGTTAGCCCGCGGAACTTGCGATCTAGGGGTTACCGATTCGATTCAATCTCCCGGCACGGCAGTTGAAACCACGCAAACGTTCCTTAAGTGTATGGCCTACTTCTGTCCACCCAGCAGTATGAATGGTTATCCCACAGTTACTCGATCCACAGGTCGTGTATGGTAGAGTTGTTGCCTGGTGAGTGCGGCAGAGCTGGCCAAACGCCATCTTTGGGGGCCTCTATTGAGCTCCCTCTAATGGAGGCTCTTAGGGGCCGTCCATAAATGACGTCACGTGGTTTTGGATGATTTTTGACCCCCCCCCCCCTCGTCACACGGCATCACAAAAAGTCAGACCTCCCCTCAAATATGACGTCACAAAGCTCTGCCCCCCCCCCAAAACCATATTTTCCATTTTGAAAATAAAACGTGCTTAAAATCGCTTTAAAGTATTGTCATTGTTATTTAATGTGGCGCTGCACTCTGTTGTAGGAGAAAACATTTATTAAAAAGTCTATTTAATTAAGTGGAACGTGTTGTCTATATTTATTTAAAGATACGCATTTTGATGTGACGTCACATTTCTCACCCCCCTCCCCTCGTCACACATCGTCACAAATGTCTGACCCCCCCCCCCCCCCCAGGTGAGTGACGCCATTTATGGACGGCCCCTTATGTGAGCAGTGATGTGATCGAATGTAATTTGCAGGGCTGTACTTTTACTTATCTCACTTATTGAAGAAGGGACGTGGATACATTCACACGCTCCACTTATTTGAACAAAATGGCTCTTTTGAGATTGAGAATGAGGTGTCGTCAGGAATCGTAATATTTCCACAGACATTAAATTTGAAGGACTGTACCCAAATTTAGGGATATACACACTCCCATTACGGACCTACCAAGAAGCACGTCAACAGATGCACTCGCATTCCTACGTTATCTATAACTGTGGTAAGGAACTAAATGTTTTCAAAGAAACACAGCAGTATGACAATTACCGTATTATTTTGGTTAATAGCATAATACTGCTCATTGGGAGAATTTTTTTTATAGATATTAACAACACATGTATGGAATGTTGCGATTTAATGACTGTTTTATAAGGCAATGCATAAAATGGGCTGCATTTTTGTCAATAGTGGGGAGATTGTGTTGCGTGTTTTATTGTGGGACTTGCTCGCACACAAGATACACCAGAGAACACTCTGCCTCCCAGGTAATGAATGCAATAAAGCGAAATAAAATATATTTGTGTTGTTTAAAGCGCAAGAGTGGAAAGTGTAACGGTAACCCTTCCAGAAACCACAAAAACAAGTTTATGACTGTGGAGCAAAAATTAAAAAAATAACTTGAAGTTAAAAATACACACACAGGGGGGCTGTTAAAAGTATGTTTGGGTACAAATTAAACTTCGACAAGCGTTATTTAACCTTCCACTTTAGTTGCAAGCATATCCAATGTTCGTGATGTAAAATTCACATTTGCCTTCTTTCTACAAATAGTTATTGCTTGTCAAAAATGTACACCGATATATATGCGAAGTTAACATGCAAGGTTGGGCCAACATTGGCATGCGGTTGGAACCATTTAACCGACGTTAACCCAGCGTTCTGTGTTTACTGTGTGGCAGAGTCACAGTATTGCGCCGTCCCATACATGACAGTGGTTCTTGTAAATGCAAATACAATTGTAGGAAAATGTATGAATCAGTTATTATTACTGCAAAGGTGTAGCGCTGCGATTGCTTTCTCACGCCAATTCTAAACGATTTTTTTTTTACCAGGAAAGGCCCACTGAGCCACAGAAGCAACCTGGCCACAAATAATAGCTCAAGGAAGTGGCTTATCATGTGGAAATGTATGGCAGCCAAATACTCTAATAGCACGTTGATTCTAAATGTGGAGGGAAAGACCGAAGGACCTGGATAAAAAAAAAACTCGACCACAGGGAGAACGTACAAACTCCAAATATACAGGCATCAGGGTCAGGATCGAACCCACGACCTCCTGCATACCAGGCAAAGTAGTTAACATCTCGCAGAAGAGCCTCCACAACAAGGAGCTTTTTAGAGCTCCACTAAGGGGGATTCTGGCCTTCTCTTCCACACTCGCCAGACTTCTTGGAAGAAGTAAGAGTACCCCCCACTCTCTTCCCCAACACATGCGGCCTGCCGTTTGCCTACCCGTTGGAGAACTCGTTTATAACGCTAATTGTTCAGAGGCAGAGGAGGGGAAATTCAAGAAACTCCCCTATTGTTTCAACTGCCATGCCAGGGGATCAAACAGGAAACCTCGAGATTGCAAGTCCAGCTGTGCTAACCGTTACATTATGGCAGCATCGCCAATTGGTATCGTAATGCTAATTTATTTGTTATTCCGAGAAAGCCTCACTGTGTCTCAATACGTTTTCAAGAGGCTTCTACTTTACTAGATTTATGCAATACTTGTATTAGTTTTGTGATAAATGTTGTTTTTCCTTAGCCTCATTACTACTTGTGTAGAGGATATGGAACATATGATGTCTGAGTCATTACCTGGCAACATGCCATTATCTCCCAGTTATAGATAAATATAGAACATCTTATAAATAAAAATAAAATGTTACTTTGTCCGTAAATAACAAGTCAAACTGTATTTTATTAAGACCGATTCGGGCCCTCGTTTAATTTAACCCCAATACATTCAAACAAGTTCTATATTAATAGTAATATATTTTTAAACAGGCCCACCACAAATAAAAAAATACGCAAATAACCATCTATCCTCCCAGCATTGACGTTAATTTTAAGCAACTCCATGTATCCCCAAGGCTCAATATCTCTAGAAATAACATGAACCGTGCTTTCATAGCAAGAAAAAATACATATAGTGTTCCTGAGAAACAACGATGACAGGCCAACTGCTGGAGAACCCCTTTATATTATTCAGCGCCCAGCATTGTTCCTACAGACGCTTCCACCATTGTAAGGCCGTGCAAAGAAAATGACCATTGTCGCATTCCGGAAGCCGCGATACTAATGTGGTACAAACGGTAGCACTTTTTTCGGTATTTAACTCATTGTTGAGCAGGGCAAAGAGGTGATTGAGTGATGACATTTAGAAAACATTAAACTATAAAACTATTATATTTGCCGGGTAAACCGCACTGAGTTATTAGTTGTTATGTTTTTGTTCAGAGGCCACCCATGATAGCTCATCGAAGTGGCTATCGTACGTGGGGATATATAGTAGCAGCGACATACTCTAAAACACATGTTTCTTAACGTGTAGGGAAAAATCGTAGGGCCTGCAGGAAAATTCATGCCACCACGGAGAGAACATGCGAACTCCAAATTAAGCGAAAGTGTTTCCATGCTCAGGGGCATGAGTGGATCGGTGCTCAATTTAATTGGTGAGCCAGTGGTGGAAAGGCCACATTCTCAGTCACTCTTTAGCATAACCACCGTTGACCAACGTGCTAAGTGGTACGCTATATAGTAAAGTTGTTCCTCACAACAAGAAGGATCTGAGTTTAATTCCTGACTCGGGGCGTCTTTCTGTGTTGAGTTTCTGTGTTCTTCCCTGTTCTGTATGAGTTTCCTCCCAATGCTAAAAATATAGAATGTCATCGGTGTTGGCCAAACATCCCAAAGCGGGACCCAACCCCCCTCCTGAAATTGAGTCTTTCCTTTGTACATAACTAATAATTATTAATTCAATCACCCCAGAAGGACAATGGACTTGCATTGACTTTCCAAAAGCAAGTTGAGAATAACTGATAAGATAAATCAATGTCGGAAAAATATAAATGTAATCTATTTGTGATATTAAGGCAGGTTGATAATCAGGGTAGTGATGGGGGGGATGTTGAAGGCAGAAGGCCAAAAGTAGGAAGTGGGTGGGCCGGGGGTGGGTGGGGAAGGCAAGCATTGAGGGTGGCCTTTTCCGTTGAGAACGAAGCAAATGTTCCATGTCACTGGAAGAGAAACAACCTACGGGAGTTTCCGCAAACACCTCAAGAGAACCAGCGTGCAACCCGAGGGAGAGCCCCACTCTTGAGCTATCTTTAGTTGCTGTTGTTTTGTGTCATATTTTTTCGCCGGGGTCCTGGTTAGCGAGCTGGACTTGCAAATGCAGAGGTCAGCCCGTTCTGATTCGATCTTCCTGTGCGGCAGTTGAAACAATGGGCACATTCGTCGAACTCTTACCACCCAGCAGTATACATGGATGCACCAATGTTAGTAGATCGGCAGGTCTCATGCAATTGGGTACAGTGTGAGTACTCTCATTTTTTTCAGATTTGTTTTATGAAACGGGAGGATTTCTTGACTTAAAGCTTTCGTGACTGCAGGAATTCATATTCTTTGGGTCTTTCGATCGAAACGTCGTATTTTTTTGTTGTTTTTGTTATTTTCTTTCAACCAATCTACGTGACTTTACCAAAAGACCCAAAGAATATGAATAGGAGGATTTCTCCGTAACTCTGGCTGTCGCCTGATAATGCTGGTTGTAATCACTGGCGAAACGTCACACTCAAATCGTAAATGTTGTGGGTTTACTCCTTTACACACCGGTGTGCTGTACTAGTAACGAACTGGCATGTTTTGTTTACATGACAAACCTTACTAATTGGCTGTGTCAGGTGGTGGTGTGTTTTAACGACACGTTTATATTCACGCGATCTAACTAAAAAAACTAAATTATGGATTGTTTTACGAGGTTATTTGATTACAGGCTGCAGTTAATTCCCACTGGAGTTTGTGATGATTATGCCAGTGGCGTCACTAGGAGGGTGTGGGGGGTACGGACCGCACCGGGTGACACCATCAGAGGTGGTGACACCAAAATGACTGTCTATAGAATTTTTGTGCAGTGTTTCAGCAGAAATTAATTATTTTTTTGAAAAAAATATCCCTGTAGTTATAACAACAACATTTTTTTTCGTAAGCCCAGCTTACATGTACTGTATCAATAAAAACTCAAATTACTCTTTGAACCTTCGAATGCGTTCAGGTCAGAGCTGTCATTGTTACCCAATTACAATGACGCTTCGAATCACGTGGTTTCGTCTGCACGCGCTACAAGCACGCGCTGTTGTTTTCGTTGTTTCTGGTGTTTGTATAGTCGCTGATTTTGTCAAATATTGTGGTAATTAGTATTTGTGAACCTATATCAATAACTTTTTTTTTAATTAAGTAGTAATTAAAGGAAAAGAAGGAAGAAAATATTAAAAGGCTTCCGCTCCGTTACTAATAATGTTGTAATTCAATGTAGAAAGATTTTACAAAACAAATTTGTACAATCTAAGAAATATTACATTTAAGTACTTTACAACGATATTACATATTATTCTATGATTAAAATGGATAATAAACTTACATGTAGAACAATTATTGATTATATAACTATCTGATAACTAAATAGAGAAATTGACAATTTAAAACATGAATTGGGGGGAAATGCTACGTTTCTTGATATATGATTAGAAATATTACTTAAATGCAATTTTTTATTTTGGTCTTTTTTATTTTCTTGAAAAACATCACTGTCTTGCAAATATCTAAATATGGTTTTAATGTAGTTCTTAAATGTTTTTACGTTTTTTTTTACTTCGAATTCTATTGTTTTCTTACCGAATTTTCACTTTAACCACGTGAAACTATGTAAAAGTAAATACATTTAAGCTCTGCGTATGATATTGTAATTTAAAGGTGTCATTTTTATGTAACTATTGCCATTACATTCAGTGAAATACGGGAATTACGATTTACGAGTAACATTAGTACAATAAACATTACTAAGTATTCTGTATGGTCTGGTACGGGAGGAGATCCATGTGGGGTGACACCACGAGTTACCGAACTGGGTGATACCAACTCTAGTGATGCCACTGGATTATGCCATCAGTAAATCTGAATATTATGCATGTAGTCGATGGTAGGGAAACTATTCATAAACCTGACTTGCTCCTGTGGTTGTTTGACCTTTATATGTTTTGCATAATTATGTTCCCAATGGTTCTTCTTCTGGCATATGGCTAGGTAATGTCTGAACATCTAAACCTGAATATCGAAGTTCATGAGCCACATGAACCTCCGATGAGCAATATTGGCTATGTACAGTGCGAAAGAAGTTCATACATACACACAGCGGAGTCGTGTGTGGTGGTTTCGTTGATATATTTGGGGTTTCCTGTGAAGCGTCACTCGGGGCCAGAGAGTTCACGCTGCGTTCCCTTGCTTGGTTACTGTCCCTGCAGTCCATATTGTGGACGATCTTTGATCTACCACTTGTTAAGTAAAGGAGGCAAAATGATCTGTATGAGCAATTTTCTCTAAGTGCCATTTGCTGGCTTAAACATTTCAAGTAAATTTTACCAGCCAAATAATCTAAATGCACGTTTATATAATATCATTCATGCTCGCAATCACATTGCTTTCCCTTCAGTCATTTAATCCCGAAAACCTTGTTCGGTCCTGTGACCTTCCGCTGATGAACCTTCATCGTTTCACTCGGCCTCAAAATGTACCTAGCCTAGTACAAACATACGTACTGACAACACTGCCACTTCATGCAAAGTGATGGTTGTTGTTGTTATGTCTGTGTTTCAGTGTGCTAAAACATGCAGGAGAAATGATAAGGGGATGAAACAGGCAGACAGATTGATTTAAAAACAAAGAAGAAAAGAGAGACAGAGTACAGTGGAGATAAAGAGATGGAGCAAGGAGACTGGAGGAGAGATAAAGGGGCCATCAATTTAGTCCGTACGCATGGAGGGGGGAGTGGGGTTAACCCAAATGCGTACGCTTGCGTATGGGGGGTCTACTGACAATGTACGCATAGAAAACGGGGGTGGGGGGTGAAGCCTCGATAATAATGTGTCTACGTTGGCCTTCAACTGAGTTAGATAGTCCGGCAGTGGACTGTTTGCTTAAACATGTTAATATTATTAATCCTTGATCGTTTCTGCGTGGATAAAATATCGGCCGTTCTATGGAAATCGTAGGGGGGTGGGTGCGTCAAGCGTACGTACGCAGGTGGGGGGGGGGTGTAAAAAGTCCGCGTGCGTACAGGGAGGGGGGAGGGGTCAAGTTTTGACAGATTTTCGCGTACCTACTAAATGGATTGCCCCTAAAGACAAAGACAGCGGTGATGCTTGTTCGCTGCCTGCTGGATGGCTGTGTTTGCACACAGAGGTACATCATGCATTCCTTTCCCTGCGAACCCATCCAACATAAACACACTCGTATTCCAGTGGCACAGCACCCACCCAGGTCCTTGATAGGGCTTGGAACAAAGAAACACAACAACAGCAAGAAAAACTCCCTGCGATGGTTTGATATGCTCCGGTTATAAGCTTCCTCCTCCTCCTCCGTCCGTGATTCATCTGGAACAACCACTAATGCCACAAGAGGCATCGTATCCTGTATTGCTCCCTCCTACTCTATTGTGCAATAGCCCGTTACCGATTGAGTTGACTTGCTTGTGATGCGAGTTCGGAACATAACTCCTGCATCACGGACGAAGTAGTCAAAAGTCGCCGTTGTTGTCGCTGTTGTCAAGTTGTGACTACCCACTGCTGGACAAAAAGCCCTTGCACGCCATTATCTTCTGTTCCTTTCTTTCACTCTTTCTTGTTTCCAGTTAGTACGTCTGAAATGAGCGTTAAGCAGTGCTGGTCTCCAATGGTTGTCGTGAACCCATGATGGAAATTCCACGTTTTTATGATGAAGGTCAATTTATCCAGAAGATTGCCACACAGCGTTACTTGGCACGTACCAAGGTATTGTGAACTATCCCATATCCAACTCAATGGGGACTGAGGTATAGGTGTAAAGTATATGTATAGTATATGTGATGAGGTCGGGTTTATAAACATCTAGAGGAACACTTACACCAGGCACAAACACTGCACTGAGTATGGGCTGTTCATTGGTTGGGACATTTATGTAATGGGCAGATACTGAACGCTGTACGGTATTCCACCAATTTTATTTATTTATTTACAAAATAGTGCCATGGTGTATGAAAATGTATGATTGTGCGTAAATAAGCAAATAAGGTTCAGATATAAAATTGCTACAGACACGAGTGAAACGAACTACATTTACAGTGACACATGAAAACAAAGACACCCCGTTTAGCCTTAACAGACTGTTGGGGCAAGTGCTGTTAGCGAGCAATAATGAAGGCCGGCACGGCACACGAGGGGGCAGGTGGATGGCCAGCACCATGCCCGGCCGCCTTTGTCTCTCCAGTGGCGATGTTTACACACTGCCACCAGGTACACACATATATGTATACACCGTAAGAAAAATCAACAAAGTGTCCAAATGTACCTATACAGACCACTCTATTGGGGCAAGTGCTGTGAATGAGTACCTATTAAGACCAGCAGACACAGAAAGGGGTGGTGTGGCCAATGCTTGCCAATTCACTGCATCTACCGATTAACTTTTCTCTGCCATAGTTAAGTGGAATTTCCCATACTGGCTCACGGCCACAAATGTTAACGTTTGAACATGAAAATAAATATATTTCAGGCTGGGTGAATTCCAGGGGAGGGGGAGTTTGACTCCTGGCCACGGCTAACAGAAGTGGAAAATGATGCATGAATCCGTTCTGAGCTCCATTACCCAAATGGAATGGGCAAACCATCATCCAGCAGTGGATTGCAAAAGGGCTGTATATATTATACAGTGTTTCCTCGTTCTTCGCGAGAGATACGTTCCGGTGATGTCCGTGCATAGCAAATTTGGCGGATTATGATATTAGGCTACGGAAACATATCTTTTTAATGAATTGCCTGAAATAACAAGATATTAAATACTTTTAAATTACGCATCTTTCTCATCTCTTTATCTCATCGCTTTAACTCATAGTTCCAGATGCGATTCGTGGATGGCCAAAATCGCAGATAGCAAGTTCGTGCACAACGAGGGAACGCTGTATTGCTATTATAATTACATGCATTAACATTTCACATCTACGTCAGGCACAGTCCAAATTCAGTTACCAACTGACACTGGTGTTACTGGTGTTGTCAACACAACATTGATGGAATTTACAGCTGAGGCGCGAGTATCTCGCACATTTTTTGAAGGCGCAACACATCGACGTTCTCACGCTCCCAAGAAACCCACGTCTCGAGTGACCCAATTGAACCAGTTGCTAAGCGTATCCATGGGTACAAATCCACGACTCGCCACTACCACCCGAAATATGGCCTGGCCACATACGTGTGACTGGTATTGTGTGCATGGGCAGGAATCCAACCCACGTAGGCCAGCTAATCTTGTAATGTAATGCCACTGCTGGATGAGGGCCTCGCCACAACCGTGCGAGTCGTAGGGGGTTATGTGACCACGCTGGTTCAATGCAGGTTGGTGAAGGTAGGAAAGCATAGATGTGGCATCATAATACAGTACAACAATAGATTTTTCCACACTGCCCACTACTATCTGCTCACCACGCATACACATTTCTGCGTAACTGCTCGGCTAAACACATACATACACTTGCACATGCCACACATACGTACGCACGCATACACAGCCAGCTCCTTAGTGGCTTGAAGCAACGTTCACACAGCAGCTGCAACTCAATACAGTACAATGAGATTTATTTTAAAACATTATTTGTCAAATACAATTTCCTGCTATTGTTTACTTCTTAAATAGAGCAGTATAAATATCGTACACATCAACAGCTGTGACGCACACATGCAAACGCGATAGAGATTGTAACCAACACTGTAAGTAATAATAGTTTATGGGTAATTTTTTGTGGGTTTTATGAATAAAAGACAAGACTGTCATGTTGTTCATAGGTTTTCTCACGAATGTGTAAGAACATCTGTGGTGGCAGATGCCTGTAAAATAGCATTTTTGCGGTGGGGTTGGTGAATCATCGCACACACACCTGTAGGACAATGATCTACCGAAAGAACACGTTAGAGAAAAAAGCAAAGGTGTGGCCCTGTAATTGCTTGCTTGTGCCACTGCTGACAGAAGGGTTTCCACCAGATAGGGAGCTCTAAATCAAGAACCCCTAGTGAGGATTCATAACAAAGATTTTTTTGTTAGATTTTGTAAATATACGTGTCGTTAACCCACCACCACACGACACAGCTCATAAGTAAGGTTTGTCATGTAAACAACACGTGTCAATTAGTTACTTCTGCAGCACACCAAGCAGCAAGAACGAAAGGCATGGCTGCCAGGTATCCAGCGGCAGAGGATCTGAACAAAGGCACATGCGGCCAGCGGCGTCGGCGGGTTACAGTGAGGTGTGGTGGCCTCACGACAAGAAATAGCGCGCGTGCCGGATGAGTGAGATGTTAAAATCCGTGAACGTCCCGTGGTAACCAGCACCAGCCCGTGACCACCCATGCTTAGAACCGGTGCCATTCGTAAGGAGGTGCATCGGGGCGGCCGCACCATTCGCCCTCCCAAGGAGGGTCGCTTCGTGAATGTTTGGCCCAATTGTTGGAAACGAACAATTCAGTGGCAGCTGGTGGCCCAAATGTTTGATAGGGGCAAGAGGTGGGGGGAAGGCAAGGATGGCACCTTTTCCAGGGTGCGCCAATAATGTCTTGCTACGACTCTGCCTACACTACTCTGCAACCACATATGATAACCAACGCCAGCTTAATAACCACCCATGACTTACAAGTTTGGCCGGGTGTCTCATTGATAGTGCGTGACTCTCGAGTTCAAATCCTGGTTGTAGCATTGACTCAGCCCATCATCCTTCTGGGGTCGATAAAATTAACACCACTTCGTGGGGAAGTCAACTACGGTTGTCTTATGGATAGACTTTACCCCCGCCAAGAGAATGTCGCATTTCCACCACTGGTTCAAGGCTATCAGCAGGAGATATGCACCAAGAAAATGCTAATTTTGAGCAGGAAGTAACTTTAACGTGACTACCACTGTGGACTTGATGACATTAGCCATGGTGGCACTCATGCTGGAGTTTGTTGTGTTTCAGTAGATTATGTTGTCTTTAAGAAAAATAATCTCTGATTACATTGTTTTTACATGTTGTTTTCTTAATTTATTTGTTAAGAGCTGTAATATGCACGAACAAATAATTGCAAATCTTTATCCATGGGCACTTAATCAGCGTAATGTTCCTCCGGGGGTTGATGAAAGAAAAAAAAATTGTGGAAAGTAAAAGTAGCCATGCAAGGGAGAGGCCGGTCCTCATTAAGAAAAATTGAGTTTTCACTGCCGATACAGCATCACCAATAAGGATGAGCAACATGGGGGATATTTGGGGGATAATTTGACTTCTTTTTTACTAAAAACCTGGTGACATACATACGTTCGATTCCTGGTCATGAACAACCCCGGTAACAATCAAAACGTGAAGCTGGCATGAGACTCTTTTTGGTCATATAGCTAAATAAATGCTGTTTAAATTTATAAACAAATAAGCGTACAAATACATAGATAACGACGCGCGTGCAAACACATAAACACCGAAAATGTGGTGACCATTAGTTGGCAGGATGTGTGTTCTGCATGCATTGCCAGGCCTAATTGCAAGCCTGCTGTGGTCTACGTGATTTCAAAAGCGCGGCTGCGGCTGGCTGTCAGCGTACCCTCCATGTTTATTTTGGTGAGAAGAGGCCAGGGAGGAGACCATCTGATGTGCCCTTTCGATAACGATCGTGGGATAAGTGCTGCAACCCTTGTCCTCACTGTGACTCGTTTACGTGCGTAAAGACCCCAATCCTATGTTACCCCCACCCCCCCACCCCGCCTTAACCAACAGCAGAAAACACTGAACAAACTCAAAGCCCCTTCCCAGACTTCACTAGAAAACCAAGACCAAGGTTGCAGAAGCCACAGGGCATGTTTTTTTTGTTCGTGCCATTTCTCCCTCCTTTCCATTTCTGTAATTATCTTTCACAGATTTTATCCCAATTGTGGTGGCGCGGTGGCGCAGCAGTTCACTGTAAACCCAGTCACCTGGGTTTGAATTCTCAGCCTTGGGCCAACAATATGTGACAGGTGAAATCTGAACTAAACTACGGTATCCACTTTACTAACCTGCACTGATCAGCATGGTCAAGAATGACCAAATAACCCCCCAAGATCAATAAGTGTGGGGAGGCCTTCATCCACCAGTGGATTGATAATGGGCTGTACATGAAATAAAATCTACATCCCATTTGTGCCCTTTAGCACTTTTTCCATAAAGCATTGCAAAGTTCATTGCTGCATTCCGCTGCGATGGTGTCGTTGTTAAAACGCTGGAATTGTAATCCGAGGGAGTCAATACAATTCGATTTGCTAGCGGGGCAGGAGAAACAATGAGCAAGTTTCATAAATCCAATTGTAAAAGTTTCTTAAGTTGCCCCTACTTCTGTCCACCCAGCAGTATGAGTGCATCACGGTTAATCAATCGGCAGGTGACGCTTGGTGGGGTAAAGTGTGGGTACTCCCATATCTTCCAAGACATCTGGCCAGTGTGGGAGAGTAGGCCAAATTACCCTTTATAAGAGTCTGTATGGGTGGGACATGGATGTCTTCATGTTGTCCAACTGCCTCAAGTGTTTCCCAAACGTGAACAAATGTGATCAATTTGTCTTATAAGCTCAGGCCCTACGAGTGTACACTTCCCCCGAAGCTTAGGCCCAAGCCTTGCCATACGCAACAAGAGTTGTACTCCCTTACGTCACCACTAAACCGCATGTCGACGAGTGCGAAGAGTACATCTTTTTACATATTCTATGAAATGTGCTCACTGACCTGGATTGCATTGAATTGAATGACTGTGCCAACTTTTTCACAATGCTTTTGTGTTTTGCGTGCGTTCATTGGTGAATGAGCTGGCGCCATTAAAGTTTATGCATTTGACAAGTTGGTTTTAAACTGGGGGAAAGGGGGGGCTGGTGATTTGGAGGTGGAATCTCAGGTGCGTTGGCTCAATATGTTGACATCGGCATTATTCCTCAGTGTTATTCAGCAGGCTACACAATGCGCTCTCCAAAATACTTTAACCACATTTGGTTCCACGGTAAGAGGTTATGCCAATTTACACACTAAATGTCAATCAAGCCATGGCAGCATGCTTATAAGGGATAGTTGCCAAATTATGCAAGTTTATGGAAGAATTATGGACTTTTGTAGAGATGTAAAAATAAATAAATCGGAATTTCGAGCGTTTCAAAATTGCACAAACTAGAGTGCACTATGCATTTTTTCTTTGTTCAAAATCACAATATTGTCATCGATGATGTATGTTTCGATTTAGAACTTCTTTCACACCGTTCGTAGCCAACTGTGGTAATCGGAAGTGCGGGATGACAATGTTTCTTTTGTCATAAATGTTTTGATTACACTCAGAACCGCTCACATTGCACATGAAAGTAATATGGCATGTATATTTATTCCATAAAACAGCCATTTTTACATGGCAAAATATATTTTCTCCCAATTTTATCTGAATTGCACTATATGCATCATATCACGAAACGAAGTTTCCATAGGATTTATTGCAGAACAGTGAAAACGTTTGTGCTAGAGAATGGCCCATGGAAGTGAATATCACAAAACTAACTCTGAAATCCCTCAAGTGACATCTGGTCCATATAGTAGAGGCAGCACTTTCCCACCTGGCTTGCCACCGTGAGTAATATTTGTCACATGAGTCTTTTCGCAGAACCTGACCTTGGCCAAATTAAGTGCAAAACCAAATTTAATGCGATGTTTTTGTGCAGTTATTGGTGCTGCCATGAAACCATCAACTCACTACACTTGAGAACATAGCTTAATCATAGGCAGCTGCCTAGATGCATGACTTTAGTGGTACCAGCTTTGCGCTCTGAGCTCTGAGCCACCCGACCACCCCTGAATTACTTTGCTTTTTGTTAAGGGGCTACTGGACTTCTACACACACAAAAAAACAACATGTGCCATAAGTGATGTGGCAATGCACATCGAAATCCAGCTCCAGACTTTCCACGAGCGTCCATATTTACCAGCTGCTTGGCACAAAGCCACACGTCCCAGGGTACTCCAGAACATACATGTGAATTGATGTGCCGATGAGTCGTAAAAAAAAATCACATCGGAAAACCGGCTGCAATGCATGACTGCACTCTGGGATTTCTGTTTTATTTGTCGGAACATCTTTCCACAAGTTACGTGCCCTTTTGTATGGAGATTATTATAAGGAACCCCTGTAAGTAAGAATAGACTTCTGACCCTTGATTGACAATGGAGCCTGTGTGGTTGTTTCCACCTCGATGTGGGAGGGCTGACCACTAGATCCCAATTTTGTGATTCTTAACGCCATAAAGCATGACCGTGACTTTTTTCATGAAAACCGTATCGCAATGGGCCAGAAACGGTCACGGCTAAATGCACAGTGACAATCGCGTCGTTGGAAAGAATAAATAAAGGACAATGCACAAGTAATTGCCACTCAAGATCACTGAGATTCATAGGTTTTGCGGGACACTAATTTCATTTGTACCAACATTTCCATGATATGTAAACATAACATATGCTATAAACATGGAGTCTTATTACTTTGTAAATATTGTTGTAAGGTATGGCATTGACAAGGCAACTGGAAGGTTTGGGTTTGATTCCCAGAGCTGTAACTAAATATATCCTAGTAGTCTCGACAGGCAATTTGCCAAGATCATTCTTCTTTATGAGAGGTCAGTTTAATCACAGGGATGGTGCCACGGTGTAATGATTAGCACAGTTCAATCGCTCGGCAAGGCAGTTGAAACAATAGGCAGGTTTCTTATATCCCCCTGCCTCTGTCCATCTAGTAGTATTGATGGGTACAGCAGGTCACGCGTGTGGTGGGGTAAAATCTTGATATCCCAATCTGTTCCAAGATGCGTGCGAGCATGAAAGAATGGGGCCAAAATACCTTTCCAAGGGGGCTTTTTAGAACTCCTCTCGCGGAGGCCCTTCCACCAGCAGTGGCGTGAGCAAGTACTTGCAGCCCTGCCCCTTTGCCTCGTCTAGATATTTCACAATTATATTCCTCTAACAATTTGTTCAGCAATCCAACCGGATGGGGCCGTGGGCACACTGTAGCGTGTTACTGATCATGAGGAGGGTGTGCGTGCTCTGGTCAGACTCAGCTTTTCAACCCTCTGGGGGATCAATAAAAAAGACCCACTTTAGCAGTTTGAGGGAAGTCAACAGTGGATGTCTTGTATAGAGAACCTGTGCCTCATATTGATAATTTGGAATTTCCACCAATGGCTCAAAATAAGGAGACAATTTGACTTTGAAGAATGGATGAGCGCTGGCCCAAGCTTATGTAAGCAAATCAAGGAGACACACCGACTCTGATTGAATCATTAGTCCAACGATTTATTTAATGTTGTTTTTATTCCTTTCAACTTCATACAACCACTTCGTTCAATTCTTGTTTTCTGGGCCTGGCGCAACAACAAAAACCCCAACTGCTTTGATATTGTCTGCACTATGGATCTCTTTCGTAGACCCCCGTCCCCCACCCCAACAATAAAACAAAACTTGTTTTTCATATTTCACTCCCAAGACATCAAGATCCACCAGGCAAGGCACGCTGAAGATAAGCCTTAAAGAATGTTCACACAGTCAAGTCGCCGTGGAAGGGCTAGGGAGTGCGGGCAGACTGTAGACAACTTTCGTATCCCACTACCCCCACCCCAACTCTGGAGTGCTGCGTTTGGCCCAGGAGAGAAGGGGGGGGGACAAAGCAACGAGCCCCAGATTACATTTCACCCTGCAACTTTTCCATGGACTGTAAGTGTGCATGTTTGTTTATGTGTGTGAGGGGAGGAGTGGTGGTGCAGCGGTTAGGGCGTTGCGCTACGAACCCGAGCACCCTCTAGTTCCCGCTCACGGCCAACACCAGTGACAGTTATCTGAACCGGCTCTGGGTCTCTCATAGGTTGACTCAGCCCAAAATTAGCACCTCGTGCCGCACTAGTAGTGCGGTGTGTAAACATCGTCACTGCGGAGACAAAGGCTGTCGGGCTTGGCGTTGGCCACCCACCGCTTCGTGTGCCGTGCCTGCCTTCATAGATGCTCGCTAACAGCACTTACCCCAATAGTCTGTTAAGGCTACATGAGGGATCTTTGTTTGGGGAGCGGTAAAGCAGTGGTTAGCACACTGCGCTATGAACTCGGCGACCCCAGTTCAATTCCCGCTCACAACCAATAACCGCAGTGAATGTCTGAACCTGTGCCTGGGCCTTCACTGGGTCGACTCAGCCTCAAATGAGTAGCTGGTGCAGTGTGTGAACACCAGCAACTTATATACGTTTTCATTTAGGGCCACAGATGAATGTGTTGAGTTTTTGTCAGTTGTTTGATTGGGGGAAATATCATGTTGCAAAACAAGCCCAAACTATGGAAATGTGGAATTTTCATCATTGTATTTGGATGGCCATGGTGCTATGTTGGAAGGCAAAAGCGGTTGCATTGTGGATGAACTTGCTCAAACATAGGTTCACGCAATGACTAACACTGCGATGAGCATGCAGATGCTGATTTTTATTTTTCCTTCATGAAGTCAATTCATAAACAGGATCCCAAGTGTGAACAACAATAATGTGAAATGAAGACTAAAATGTAATGCAGAACGTTACAGACAGAACATGTGTACAGAACAGTCCAGTCGGGTTGTGGTGGCGCACGCCTGCAATCCGGCACTGTTTGAGGCAAGAGTTGGTGAATCAAAGCGCCATATCCTCGCTCGCCAGGGGAAGGCGGCACAGCACATGTGGACTCCACCTGTTCCATCTGTATAAGATAGTGTGTTTGCCACCTCACATTGTGTGGGGTTTCTCTGGGTGATCTGCCTTTCTCCTACGTGTATAAACATGACATTTTCCAGTGGTAGGTCCTTGCTTCGTTTTGTAGTTATTTCCTACAGCCTCCCGGCTTACACTATAATTCTGGCTTACTCGAGTCTGGATTCCAGAGGTTTCACTGCATATAAATACATTCCCTCGGTGTAAACACCTATCTGTTGACAAACGGCAGGGCATCACTGACCGTGAATTAATGATTGCGCGGAGCGAAGCCTGTCCCAAGCGTGACCCCGGGGGTCAAGAGCAAGAGCGGTGAATAACACAACGGCACCGCAAGCGAGCAGACAGAAATATTCGGCAGCCTCCTCTCAAGCTGGAGAGGGCACAGAGGTCAGTGCTGCCGCATCCCCATGCAATAACACGTGTGCACACTGCTGAGAATACACACTCTTGTTTTTAAAACCCACACGTACATATCAACACACAAGCGCGTACACGCTACATGTCCTGCACTCACTGTAGATATGTGCCGAGACAAAGAGCTGTTTGTGACAGCAGTCAAAACCGTCAAAGCAAGAGTTGGTTAGCAAGCACGTATTATTACAAGTGGCACTGTAACAGATGTTGTCAGAACCTTGCCCTAACAAAATGCACGTTTAAGTCATGGCTATTTCTCAAATCATTGCCTCCACACCTGTGTCGGGTATATATGCACTCTTAATAAAATTTCACTCTTTGATCCATATCCACACCAAGCTAATACCTCCGATTAGCACGGTTGGCTACGTATCGTGCGAAAGAAGTTCACCATACATACAAGTTCCGACTACAACAAAGCACTCGCTTTGTTTTACAAAGCAAGAAATAGTTCTCTACATTTGCTGATTGTAGACTTTAGATTATAATTAATTATCTTAGAACATAATTATCTTAGAATAATACCGCTCTTAACATTGACTAATGTTGAAATAAGTCAACTGAAGGGAGGTTTCTTATTGGTCACCTATTTCAGGTTGAGTCAACCTCAGAAAAGCCCTGACTGTTAAATTAAAGGCGAGTCAACATAAGGGAAGCCATCTGCAAATCCTAGGCTAAGTTCATTATTGGGATATCTTTACAATTTAATAAATTCAGGCAAAGTCACACAAGGGAAGGTCTTTATTTAATTGCAGGCTGAATCAACCTTGAGGATTTTCTCACCATAACATGCACCCAGGGAGAAGCCTCACTTCTTGCTAATTTCAGGATAGTCAATCCAGGCGTTGTCCTCATTTTTGGTTATTTTCAGGCTGATTCAAGCAAGGTGAGGTCCTCATGTGTTCATTTCAGCCTTAGTGAAACGATGACAGATGCTCACGTACGCGAGGTCCTCACTTATATTTACACCAAGTCCACCAGTGTAAGATCCTCGCTGAAGTACCACGATTTTCATCAGCCATTGTCTATTCACTGCTATGGCTGATCATGATGATGTCACTGCAGTGAGGGTCTTACACCGGATGACTTGGTCTATAAATAAGTGAGGACCTCACCTAGGTTTCTTTAGCCTGTAAACAAAGTCACAATCTATCTCACTCCTGCAAAAGAGCTGATCTCATCGCTCCATATCCCAGGTGATTGTCCTCTCGTGTGCACTTTCTCCTCTGGTTTTGTTTTCTCCTTTGGCCATCATCTCTTCTAGACATGATGCGTTTCCTCCTTTGGCTATTGATAATCTTGACCGTCTGATGTAATTCATTCCAGCGACGTGTTCTGCCCAAACCAATTACGTTAGTTCACAATCAATATGATGCTTATGATTAGTCTGCATTCTTTCATTCATGTGTTTCACGTTCAAATGCTCAGTGGATTTTCCAGCATGCCTCTCTTAATTGTAAACGTTCAGCCTTTTTTGTTACATTTGCTTTGCCATTGTCCATGTTTTTGATTTATTTGTCATCATAGTTAATGGCATCCAGAATAAACACCTCATTCGAGACCAAAACATTGCACCTGGCGTTGGCATTGACATTCCTCGAGGTCACTGGTGTACAATGAACTGCATCAGAACATCAACGGGCTGATGCGCATGTCTTTTAAATGAATGGAGAATTAAAAACAAGCCAGAGTGGACTACATCACAAACCACTCTAGTCTGTGCTCTTTCAACAGAGGAAGAGCAAAACCACACAAGCTCTCTCCTGAAGCCCTCTCATGATTAGAAGACGTCAACATTGGCATGCAGCTCCTAAACATGTGTCCATATTCAGGAATAGCATCATAGTCAATATGTTTTGGTTGAAAGCTGTATTATTGAGGCACATTGGTATGTTACTTTAGAATTTGAAGGGGCCTCCAGTTTGTTCTCAAGAACGACCTTCAATAATTACCGTGGGTAAACGTGTGAAAAATTTGTTAGTGGACTGCGCTATGAACCTAACGTTTTGAGATTCATTCCCAGCCCAGGCTAACATCAGTAGCAAGTGATATCTGCACCAACAGTGACGATCATGGTGAAGTATAGTCAGGAACCCCCATGACTGAGACATCACAGTGAGGCCTTTAGCCGAAAATGGACTGACAAAGGTCTGTAAATGATCATTATTTTTCTGGACAAAGTTTGCACAATACTTATTAACCTCAGGCTGAGTCAACCTAGAGGAGGTAATCACCATTTTCCAAGTTTAATCGGTACATTATTGGAGGCTGTGTCCTCCTTGGCTGCGGTGGAGAGATGTTAACTACCTCCTCTGGTATACATGAGGTCGTTGGCTGTGTCCCAAGCCTGACTCCTGTATATTTGGCGTTTGCATGTTTCCCCCGTGGTCGTGCGGATTTTTTCTTCAGGTCCTCTGGTTTTTCCCTCCACATTTAGAAACGTGCCTTTAGAGCAGTGGTTCTTAACCTTTTTGGAGGTACCGAACCCCACCAGTTCATATGCGCATTCAACTAACCTTTCTTAATTGTAAAAATAATATATGATTTTTTCAAATTAAAAACATAGGTATATTTTTTACTGGTGCACAATCATATGAGTCGGGTGTGTGTCTTAACCTCCGCCGAACCCCTGAGACTGACTCACCGAACCCCTGGGGTTCGATCGAACCCAGGTTAAGAACCACTGCTTTAGAGTATTTGATTGAATTTCGATTTAAAGCTTTCGTGACTGCAGGGATTCATCTTATTGGTTCTTTTGGTAAAGTCACGTAGAAGGGAAGTAATAAAATAATACAAATAAAACAATAAAATAATTCTCACGACGTTTAGGCTACAACGCAAGCCACTCCCTTGAGCTATCATTTGTGGCCAGGTCACTTCTGAAAAAAGAGCTATATCGCTTAAGTGGGCATCACCTGGTGAAAAAAAAAAAATGTTTTAGGTTTATATCTGACCTGCAAGAGATGGGACTCCACTGACTAAACACAGCAGCAGCAGCAACTCCGTGTGGAGCATCCGAGGGGGGCCCACCGGCCGGGTAACCACCACCGGCACCCGGCACAATTCTCACGGCGCGGTAGGGCAGGGCACAGCGCTCGTAACCCGCGTGCCCTTGCGGGAGAGAAGAACTTCTGCAGCTGATGACGAACAAACCCCGGGGCAGTTGTACACAAGGGTCATGCCAGAGCAGCCGAATGTATATTTACTCAGTGCACAGCAACCTTCGGCTTCACCCCCTCCGCTCCCCCCCCATGACAGTTCTGAGGATTTGGGAGACGAGCGATCTCAAGGTTTTGGCGGTGTGGTCCCAGCTCCATTCATCTCCTGCTCGGCCGCTGTTGCAACTGCGGGAGGAAAGAGGTCGTAATTTTTTGCCCCAGCACCAATTAACCTCTTAATTGAGGGCCGCTGTTCGTTGGGTATGACTGAAGCCTTCACTGGAAGCCGGATTTGCTGAAAAGCCACTCGGACTAAGCAGCACATAATTGCAATTACGTGTGCGCTAACTCTATTTGAGCACAAATGACTTCCACTTGTTTAAAGCCATTTGCGAAACAACATTGCATCATTGAAAACAAGCCCTAATTACCCCTGAGAGTGTGTTTTATATTTACAAGGAGAGCTTTAAAAACACGTAATGAAACATTGCCTATCTCTTGGGGATATTATAATACTGATATTATAATCACCCAGAAATGTCTGTCCGTCCCGCGCGTGACGTCACTCCACATGAGGCCCTCCCCCCTCATTAATATTCATGAGCGGGTGGATTTTTCAACTAACGCAGAGGAAGGTCGAGCTAATTTAAATAATTTATTACGCAAATTCGCTTCAAATATGACGTTTCTTTACAGAAAGTGACGGTAAAAAATAAATCTACGCAGCACAGTGCTACATCCGTGCGTGACGTCACTGCAAAAGAGCTCCCCCCCCTTCATTAATATTTATGCACGTGTGGAAATTTACACTAACGCACAAGAAGGTCGCACACTCCACAATGTACGACAGGGTGCGAGTCACTGAAGAATATGCCAAGGTGAGGTTTATCTGATGATAAAAAATTACTGTATTGACCCAACCCTCGATATCATTACCGGCCCAGTTGTGAAAATAGTTCAATGGTGAGACAAAAACAAGAGCAAAATTATTAAGCATCCAGATGTCTAGATGGTACAAATAATTATTAGTGTTGTTGTGGAAAATATAACATGGATGGCTTGGTGTGGTGCAATATGCGTGGCAGCACAAAGACGTGGATGTGTGGATCAGTGGATCATGCACCAATGAAGCTCACCTGGGAAACAATGAATTAAATGCAGAAACTCGGTTGCTGACCTATTGACATTATAGGCGCGTGGGTTTTCTCCTCGCACTACTTTGATATCCTCCTAGACAAGCAATGCACAGGCCTTTATCATTCCACTGCTGGATGAAGGCCTCCCCACGTCATGTCAATCATGCGGCTTGTTCAATCGTGCGTGAATATGCTGGTCAGTTCGGGTTAGTGAACAGCAGAGGTGTGGACTCGAGTCATGTGACTTGGACTCGAGTCAGACTCGAGTCATGAATTTGATGACTTGCGACTCGACTTGGACTTGCATAACAATGACTTTGTCCCACCTATGAGATGTGGACTCGAGTCATGTGACTTGGACTCGAGTCAGACTCGAGTCATGAATTTGATGACTTGCGACTCGACTTGGACTTGCATAACAATGACTTTGTCCCACCTCTGGTGAACAGGGTACTCAATAGCTCAGGGATCACCTACCACTGGCATACTATTCCCCATTCTACCATGAAGACCCAATCAGGCTGTGTTAAGTAATTTTTTCGAAATATTGTTATTATTATATCCCATGGACACTGAGTTGAGCGGTAAGTCTTCGGTGAGTGCTGCGTTAAACAGCATGAGAGTCATAGTCATGCCAGTTACAACAGTGCGTTTAATGCAAATTCAAGATGCAGAAGGGAGATAAATCCAAACGAACCACTGAATGTCCTACTTAATTATTATACATTTGTGGCGAGGGGGGGTGCAGGGGAGGTGTGCCACGGTTGTGTAATGGTCAGCACACTTCTGCAATCCAGAAGTTGGCGGTACGATTCAATCTCCTGGCACGGAAGTTGAACTAACAGGCCAAGTTTGTTAAATTCCCCTCACCTCCCCCTCTGTCCACCTAGCAGAGGAGGATAAATGGCTACACCACTGGTCGTGTATGGTAGGTTACAGTGTCGGTAATCCTGCCTCTTCCTAGGCATCTGGCCACTGTGGAAGAGTAGGCCAAAATCCCTTCTTAGAGGGGGCTTTCTAGAGCTCCCTTTAGCAGAGGCCCTTCTACCAGCAGTAATGTGAGCAACCACTTGAAGGGTTGTCCCTTTGCCTATCCTTTGTTATGTAATTAACTCTTGTTTGTCCATCCAGGAAATACAACTTTCCAGATGGTTGAAAATGTTCGGTTAAAATGGAACTGTGGTGAAACATTGCATTGGTCACCATTACAGCATTTGTATATTTCAGGCTTTATACACTTAATAATGTCTGTTTTGCAAATCTCTACAGAGCAATTCTGCGTGCATTCCACACGCCCGTAAACATGGCGGCAGTTTCACATTGGCTCCTTCGCCAGCTATGGCCTCTCTGAATCTCCCGCCCGACATAATTAAATAAATAAAGTTCGCTTGTGGAAAAAAACCTGCAGTAACAAATTAAAATCTAATTGGGGTTATTTACCAGACATTCCTGGCCTCCCATTGGCTTTCAATAGCAAACGCTCTGTGTGCATGTAGCCATACACTCGAGTATACTGAAATGGCATTCAATTGCAATCCATTTGTCTGGGATATTTTTTTTTGAAAGAAGGAAATGTGGCATCGTGACTCCCAAGTCTGGAGTCAGAATGAGAAATCAAGAAACACGCGCTCCTACCCAGAAGAAATGCATCCCACAGAGACCGTAAAAGACCACCAAATGCACATGAAATGTCAATTACACGTTGGCTGCAATACATTACATTAATGCTGCTTCAGCAAGGCTCATAAACAAAACAAAAACACACTTGAAAAGGCGAATGCATAAAGGCGCAGCCCTGCAGTCACCTGTTAATGCCACTGCTGGTGGAAGAGCCTCGACCAGAGTAAGCTGTAGAGCCCCCCCCCACCGCCCAAGATGGTATTTGGCGAGACGTTTTGGAAGAGGTGGGGGTACCCACACTTTACCCCACAACCACACACGGCCTGCCAATCGACTCATTGTAGTGACCCCCATTAATATTTCTGGATGGACAGAGGCAGTGGGGAGGGGGAATTTAAGACAACTCGTACCATTGTTTCAGCTGCCACGCTGGGAGAGTGAGTCAAACTGGAGACCTCTGGGTCGTACGTCTCTAGTGTGCTGGCGATTAGACTGCGGGGCAGCAACCCCAATGCGTCAACGACCAATGGGGACAGCGTTCTACAGAGGCTTTGAGCCAGTTGTGTAAATTCTGCATTCCCACACCAGAGACCAGTCTCTCTACAGGACTAATCGCACAACCTCGAAGGGATGATTAATTAACCCTAGACTGGGATTTAAAACTAAACCCACTCCGACTAAAAAGTTAGTTCGATGTGTTTGGAGTAAAAAAAAAACTAAATTCTTTATCTTTGGGTCAATGTACAATTCTCATTGAATCAACGTCACGACAAACTATATGTGGCAGCGAACGTATGGTACTACTTTTGATGTATGGTTTTACAATGGAGCACTCGCTTCCCAGAGGCAGAGTTCAGTGAAATCTCAAGTGTTAAAAAAACTACACGTTAAACTAAGTTATTCAATGAGTAGAATTCACTCCGATTGGAATTTGGATTTGCTCTTAAAACCATTCCGTAAGAACATATTGGAAAAAAACAAAATCTCAAAGCAGTCAACTGCAAATGTTTACTTTGAAAAAAAAAACCACAATAATGTCGGCAAATGTGCAATGTGCATTGCATAGCGCTTGAGTCACCTTTGCACGGCATTGTTATCACATATTTTCTGGTTTGCTCAATGCCTGTTATGGAATTTTAGCTCATGCAGTCACTGTTTATGGTTATTCTGCCCCTTGTGAAGATGTCATTCGGACTGACCACACCCGGTAATATGTTTACAAAACATTAGGGCATGTATATACATTCGTTTACAATCCACTGGAGAGCCCATTTAGATACCACTGTTGTTTTTTTTTCCAATTTGAATTCACGTACACTTGGTTTAGTGGAAAGGGCCGGTTCTAATGTTGCTTGACACTGACATGAGCCGTGGCCAGGAAATCGAACTCGTCTGTCAGTCGCACGGCGTGCGCGCCTCCACATGCGCTCCGCACGCAATTAACACACGTGGAGAATGTGATTCACACACGTGGCTTTTGATAGAAGCCTCTACGTGAAAACCCGGTGTCGATTTCGAGAGCCTCGCTACAGCGAACGCGACTGCCAAACAAACGCAATGGGCGCCGCAAAACATAAGCGAGCATGGTGGCGTTTGACTCTTTGGAGCAACAAAAATATAAATACTTCCAACGGCATCAATGAGACTATTGAGCGTGGAACGCCGTGTACCCTTGGCCTAAGGCGGCATCTATCATCTGGCCCCCGTGAGTGTTTACTCCGGTGATGGCACAAATGTACGTCAGGGTGCGAGTAACAAAAAAAGTAGCCGTTGAACGGCGCTGCTTTAGAAAGCGCGCATTTTTTGCGTCGAATGTGCTTCGTGTTGTTTGCTCCGTGAATGTTAGGAAACGCACAAAATGTTGGGCCACACCTCAGACACTCGTGTATAAATTCGACTATTCACTGCCCAGTGTGCTTCGCAGCATTTATTCCTGAGAATTAAAAACTGTTTTGAATGCGTTTGTTGTTGCCTTCCATTGATTGCTGCACGGCTTTACAAGTTATTTGGGTAAATGTTGTTCTTCTGGTTTACGACGACCTTAATGTAGCTTTGTTTTGCCGTTTCGTGCCTACCTAAATGTATTTTACACGTCATTTGTTTGCGAAACCTTCAAAGGTGACATTATTTATTCTAAAACTGCGTCGTTTAATTGAATACGCCTGCGAGGGCAGAACCTTTTAAAGCAAAACGCATATCCTATATAACACACTAGGTCACCGTTCCACATTCAATTTATTGTTGCGATTTTGCGAATGCACATTACGACATGTCATTTAAAAATCATTTTTTTGAAGGTTTAATGACCATGTGTTCTGTAATTTGTCTAATTTGCAGGCTTTCAAGCAAAAACGTGCACTTTCAGCTCACAAATCATTTACCATAATTACAGAGCGCCATTTGCCGATATGTGGCCTATTATATATTTTTCATTTTAAGGCCACAGTGTTATTGACGAATGTGTTCAGTTTTTTTGTCAATTGTTTTTATGCACCCCTAGAAAAAACACATCACCAAATAACTTCTCAAATAGGTGTATTTTGAGACCTCTAAATTGAGGCCAACTTATAGCCACGATTACTGCAAGATCCGAGAGATGTTGGTGACATGGACTGGATGACGGCTATAATATCGCGTTGCTACTAATATGGCAGTGTAACAACCACTCAAGTCAAAATAGACTCAGCAGTTGTTTTCCATTGCCATTCAGAGTGGTGAAAAAATACTTTGACAATTTGGATGATGGCATTCTGTAAAACATAATATGGGGTTTGAGAAAAAGTATCACAGTTCGTAAAGGAATTATTCATACTGTTACTAGAAACATGTGCATTATTTCATATTTTGACAGGAACACATCGTACAATAGTTGTTCTATTCTTGCATATGGCAGCAGAAATACGTTCAAGAGCTAAATCCCAATGTCGTGGTCTCCTAGCCACGAGAGGGTTTCAGGAGAGAGTCCGTGCAGTTCTGCTCCAATTATATTTTAAAACTGAATGTTACCATGGCAAAAAATGTTTTACCGTATTATGTGCCGAATGAATGACAGTTTTCCTTTGGCGACTCTGGCCCATGCCATAGGAAAGTGGGATTTCCAGCTGTGGCTCAGCATTGCCAATGGAGAAAGAGCCACTCAGTGAAATATTAATTTGAGCAAAAAGGTTAATTGGTGACTGCCTGCTATTTGCCCATCATTACACTACTTTTTGGTGGAAGGATGGTCATATTATAACAAGCTTAATTAAAAACAATCCAAATTTTCTAATTGACGTCTGAATATGCACAGACGTGTGCCCATTCTGTCCACTAAACTTGCCACATTCGTAATCCAAAGTGGCTGGCGTTAGGGAGGAGCCAATCCAGATGGGGGAAACGTTTAGCAAATATACAGAAACTGTAGAATCACGTCACTCATGATTGGGAGGCATGGCTAGTACAGAGAGCGCTGAGAGGGCGTGATGTGCCAACTCCACACCATTCTTTGGGGCTGTGGTGCAACAGAATGAGCTCATGAAACATGGAAGGATTGTGCAGCCTGAGCCTAATGTAGCCAAATGGGAGAAGTGGCACACAATGACCAACCAATGGAAAGGGTCGTTGCATGCATGTCAGTGATAATGAAAATAAATTACAAAGGTGGTCCTTGATGATGAATGTTTACGAATGGATGCTGTTGTTTATGCGTTGCGCTGTGAATACGGTGACTTTTGTTTGATTACTGACTACATCAGTGGTCCCTGTTAGGAGTCTCTCCTGTGGTTGACTAAGACGTAGATGGGTACCCAGTGCAGTGTGTGCTTTCATGGACACGGTTTGTGAATTGCAATGGGATAGTGGCTGTGTGGGTTCGTGGATTTGGCGCTGATGGATCATGAATATTTGCATCATCATTGGGCCCTTCCTGCAGAAATAAATAAAATCATCCTCATCATTACCATAATCACCTTGATCTGGCATCATCCCCGTGAACATCATATTAAATTATCATAATTACCATTAGACCCATTAGTGTTGTTATTATCATCATACTCATCTGAATATAGCATTACCATAACCTCCGATTATCAACTTTGGCTACATACGGTGCGAAAGAAGTTCAACATACATCAACATACATATGACATATGTTCGGTGGCATTTATTTTGCGGACATTCTGGCTGGCTCCTGAAAATTCCCCAAAAAGTGTGCAAACAAACGTCGCTTGAATCAATCACTTCAAATTGACTTAAGCGTAGAAAGAAAATCAAACGTTGGGGCTTTAAAAGTGTGCATATCAGAGTATACTTCAAAATAATAGTGTTAGTCACTTCCACTTATTTTGCTGCCAACTTATGTATAGATAGCTTAGTCATGTTCCCTGCAACAGTTTCCCACTTGCATGATCTAATGGATGGAGAGTGAAACCCAAGTCAACAGTGAAACAGGGAGCCAACACACGGGACAGCAGCAGGCAGCCCAGACGTCCAGCATTACTCGCAAAGGCATGGAAACTAGTTTGTTTTGGTTCTTGCATAAACCCAACAAAAAATGGGCAGTAATACTGCCCCTAGGTTGACTCAACCTGAAACAGGTACCCAGTTTTATGAAATTCACGGGAATGAGTCAAATGTCTAAATTCTCACGTAAGCATTTGATGTTATTCATCTTTCATTTACAAATATTAATACTACCATGAGTAAGTTTCGGAAATTCTGCTATTGTATGGTGGGGGGATATAGTCATATCATACAACAGTGCATTTCAGTAAGAAGGAATACATCTGGTCAGGGTGGCCTCTAAGTGCATGAAAAAGAGCAATGTTTGTTTAAGAGGGGTAGCGTAATGTAGACTGGAGTGCGTAGGTAGTGAGAGGTACGGGGCAGAGATGGTGGGTCGGGTATTTGGAGAAGGCTTGAGTGGATGGGTGTGGTTGGGAGAGGGCGCATGCACGCGTGCGTGGGCAGAAACGTTGACAGGTGTAGCTGTGAATGCTGGCCGAGATTATTCAATGTCCACTTCCTACTGAGAACGAAGCACTTTCTTAACGCTCTGCGAAAATGACTGAAATTATCTCACTCCGCTGATGGGAGACGGAGTGTGTCGAAATTGGTCCAAAGATTTCTTGTCTTGAATTCATGCTGCTGAAGTGTTGTAGTCCCAGAAGGCCTTGAGGCTGATGGGTTGCGTATTATTTTTTTAAATACTTTAATTGTTTACGTGGAGAGACGATATATATAATGTAAAGGAAACATATTTGTCGGCTTATTTATTTGTTATTCATATTCTAGATGCGAATGATTATTCAAATGAAATACAGCCACTAATATTTTTCAAGGTAGTGTTTTTCAATTAACCAGAGCCTTCATTCACAACCTGTGAACCCAGACTTTTTATTTGCAATGGAGATATTGAAAAGTACCGCATGTATAAGCACGTAAAAAGTTGCATGTTTGTAAGCATAATTTCTTCAAGAAATTTATTTCAGAAATTATCTTTTATTGGTAACATAAAGTAACCATGAGAGTCGTTGTGGAGAATATAAGTACCGTATCAAAATAAATAAGCAGGCGACTTAGGTCCCTAAAAAGTATAAGCTTGTTTTCTACTTCGATAACAGGAAGTGTAAACTCACTTGTATTTCTTACGTGGGAGGGACATGTATCAGTAGAATTTGCCTGCTAATTTATTCTGTTATTGGTAACAACAAATATAAGCAGAAATCAGTTATATCTTCACACATACAGAAACATATGTTTTAGTCCATATGAATTGATGGTTTAAATCCTATGGTAATCCAGACATTTCTGAAGGACATTATTCATCTTAAAGGGATTCTACTGCATACAGGTTGCAGGGTCGATGCCATCTTCCTATGCAGCAGTTCAAACAATGTTGAAAGTTTAGTGAATACCCCCTGCCTCTGTCCACCCCGGAGTATGAATGGGTTCACCACATATTCTTGGTTCTTTCGGTAAAGTCACGTAGAAGGGGAAAAATAAAATAATAAAAATATGAAACAATAAAAAAAATTCTCACGACGATTCGACTGCAACACAAGCAATCATCATCAGGTGTGAAATGCACAGCAAGAAATTTAGAAAAAGTGTTCACCACAGTTGATCAGCAGGTAATGTGTGGTGGGGTAAAGTGTGTACACTTGCACCTCTTCTAACACGTCTGATCAGCGGGTAAGCTTCAGTGGTGTGTCAATCCATGTCCCAGAAAGGCACGCGTGTGGGCTGCAGTGGTCAGGTTTCCTGTTGGTGCTGGGAATTTGCCAGATCATGGCTCGCTTGGGCACTTGCATCAAAAGACCACCCCCTCTGCAGCTACATACAACGACACTTTCTCCCTGCCCACTCGTTTTTTCCATGCAATTCAGCAACATTTCGGCAACAACCGACTCTTGCACAATGTACATAGCTCAGTGGAATTCATCAAATGTTCGTGCCCAATTGGCATCGTTTATATACTTATGCGAACAACAAAAAAGTTGTGGGTCTTGCCTGCTTTGACGTGGTTTCAGCTTCACAATCCATTGGAGGCATATTACTTGGTTCACCGGTGATGAGCATTTTTCACGAGACCTTAAGAAATTTACAACTTTTGGCTGAGCCTGTCCCATGAGTGAAACCCATCAGCCTCTGCACCTGTAATATTTGAGGACCAAATTAGAATTATTGTCGTAATTATGAGCACAGACTTCATTATAGTTGTGCCAAATGTCAGCTGTTTAGCCCATCTGGAGCAGCATTAGAATTTTCGTCAGTTATGATCAACTACACCTATATATGGTTTGAATGGCATGTATATAACACCAGTCAACAGAATGGATACTTTAGTTAGACTCAAATCCCAGTCAGGAACAACTCACCATACAATTGCTGTCGGTACGATCAAATGAACACTAGCCACTTTTTAGAAAGATAAAAGTGGCCAAAGGAATATGGAATTTCTATGAATGACGGAGCACCACGCTCTTCAGACGAGAGATACACTGGCTTTGATCTACGTTTGTTAATATAAATGGTAATAAAATATCAAGGAACAGGCTCTTATCTTTAGGCTCTATGATGGGTCATGCTGCCATAGATATATTAATCGCATCCACAGTAGTGCAGTCAGAACAGCTCTCTTATGAAAACGCAGACCAATTTGCAGTGAAGTTGTCTTTAGTTGATACGTTGATCCGTACCAAGTGACTGACTCGGCACCTAAGTAGAACTGTCCAGATGGCCACAGTGACAACATTAACATAATACGAGTCAGCCATATTGCATACATATATGGATTATTATTTTTTTTATTGACCAACAGACATTTAAAACTGGACATGATTCTCATGAAACTTTTTGGGCTAAAATAATAGCAGCTGATGATTGAAAATGTGGGCACATTGGAAATCATGAATGCACCTCCTCACCCAGCCTTGAATGCTATTTGCAAAAAGATGCATTTTATCTGTCTCTGCCTATGTCTCTCGTCCAGTTCACTCTCTCCTCTGTCAATGAGCCTGTCAATTTTACGGTCTTTCAGTGGGAAACAAAAAATTAACTTTAAAAGGCAAAAGCAAATCTGGCAATCTGTAGCCTTTCTATTTACATGCCACGATGAGAAGAAAACAATAACTCATGAAAATAACTGTAAATAAAATAAAATAAACCGAACGCGTACATACATTTACAAGAACACCGACAAAAAAATGCAACATGACCCCCTTGTGTCTAAAGGCCCAGACAATCCCCACCGGGGCCGGCTCGGTAAAATAGGCCTCTGCAACAGCTGTGGGCCTCATTTTTTTATGATCCCGGTAACAGGATCGTCTTGGCAGGCCTGAGTCACGCCGGCCCTCATGAGCTGCCCGCTGCTATTTTTTTTGTCCTTGCATGTGTTTGCACACGTATGTATGGATGGGTGTGTATGTGCGTGTGTGCAAGTGCTTGCATGGGATATTGCGGCTGCGTGAGTGGGTGTACGTGGGTGCACACGCACGTGCGAGTGAATCAACAAGAAAAAAAACACTGCGCTTGTCCAAGCTCGGGGCATTTTAATAATACATATTGATTCAAAGGCTTGCTAGCTGAAAACAAGTATTCAGTCATGAAGAAAATGAACATAGTATCTTCATGGTTTTTTGTTATTTTTATTTAAATATTACATTCTCGCTAACGAAATGTACTTTCTTTTTCAGGTCGAGTGAAAAGTTCTCTCTGCTCAGAGTAGTGTGGGGGAGGAGTGATAATCTCCATTGGCAGCTCTGAGCCAACATTCTTATGGCAGTTTATAACAATTAAAACCATTGTTAACTTGATGTAAATCTACAAACATGAAATGCAATTTCCCATCGCATACTGTATACGCAGTACAATATAGCAAGATGAATGTAATGAAATGACACTGAAATATAGCAGCGTTGCTATCCAACATTTCACATGTAAATCAGTGGCATTCTTCGCAATACCCTTAGCCCTTTAAGTGCCTCTTTATACTTGAATATGCATTCAACACAAGAGGACTGTACCCGTTTGAGACACGAGCACCACTTTGTGAGGGGGAGTCGACATTGGTTGTCCCCACCATGTGGACGTCTAATTTCCACGCCTGGCTCAGGGTTGCAAATCGGATATGAGCACAGCCTCAATGATCATTTGAGCAGGAAATCACTGAATATGAGTATAGTATGATCCTAATAGCCCGCTGCCACAATTTAAGTTGCGGCTCGGGCGCAACTTGAAGTGGGCTCTGCACACCTACTTATGTGACAGTGTGTGGGCATATTTAAATTGTTTAATTATAACTATTTCAAAAGTTCCGTGGCATGTGTGGCAATGGAGTGTACTGTACACGAGTGGTGGGTGCAGTGGTTATCACGCTGCTCTATGAGTCCAACAGTAATGAAATCTATAATGACGAGATAACCCATCATAACAGAAAAATTGTGCACGACAGAAAACCAAGGCTGAAAAACACGGGAAAGTATAGATTTGAAACTGGCGGTTTCCGGCCGATGCTATTTTCTATTACGATGGGATTTTCGTGTAATTTACAGGCCTATATTATGTTGGCATTAACCAAGTTAATGAAGAGTGTGGATATGGGGACGCCACATATGGTTCTCAGAGGCAGACTTTGCAGCAGTGAGCATTGGTGACTCTTCTTCTTCTTCTCTCGTATGGATTGATAGCAGATGAAAGATATAGTTTTAGATTTCTTTATCCACTCAATTGTCCGTTGAGAAGCAGAGTGGATCTCGTCCATTCATCTTTTAAACGAGTGAAGACAGTAGCAGTGGAGTGTTTACGATGTGAAATTTCGATTTAAAGCTTTCGTGACTGCAGCGATTCATCTTCTTGGTTCTTTCGGTTTTATTTTTATTATTTTATTACTTCCCTTCTGCGTGACTTTACCGAAAGAACCAAGAAGATGTTTACGATGTGGTCGATGGTTTTCAATGTGTGGCCGCACTCGCAGGCTGCCGAATTTTCGATGCGCCATTTGTGGCATCGGGTGGCCAGCATGAGCTACGTGGCCCGGTCCTGATTTGGTTGATGGTCGACCATTGACGGCGCAGTCCAGACTCGCCTCCATCTTTCGCCTTCATTTGTATTTGTGGCGCGGAGTGAGGCTGCTGTGATCCAGAAGGGGTGGCGTGATTTTAGACGAACAGGCGGCGCTGGGGTTATGTCCCGATGTTTCTGACGGTGCGGGTTGTCGATACTTATTTCGTACTCCTGGACGGCCGCTGTTTCAACGAAATGATTTGCACGATTGGTTACGTACGGTGCGAACGAAGTTCAACATACATGAATGAGTACCTGGTGCATTGTGTATAGTGGTGCTGGCCACCCACCCCCTCGTGTGCTGTGCAGCCTTTAATAAGTGCTTGGCAAGAGCACTTGCCTGTTGTCTACAGAGCTAAACAGGGGGAGCGAGATCATTGTATTCATGGGTGGTCGGGAGAGATGTTTACCAGTATTCCCAGAAAAGAAGTCCGAATATGAATGTATGGGTGTTGAACTTCTTTCACACCGTACGTAGCCAACCGCGCAAATCGGAGCCGCGAATACTTTTGTTCACTGGGAGGGAAAATTCGTTTCCCTGGTGCGAACCGGGTTCTGACAGTGGCACTCACACAAACGATGTCGCGTATTGCTGATGACTGTCTGTGTGCTTTGCGTGCGCTTGCACACATGTGCTCAGACGTGCGGCCGCGCATCACATCGCATCACGTTCTGGCCGGCAATGTGTGTGTGTTGTGTGGTGGATGAAAGGAAGTGGGGAAAGTTGGGAAGGTGTCTCAGTGGGGTAGTGGGGGGCCGAAGTGTGTGGGGGGGGGGGGGTGCTGCCCCATACGTGTCCCTGCAATGGTTGCACTTGCACGCTTTGTAACAACAAACCGTGCGTGGAGCAGCCGGTCCACAGGCCCAGCCACATGGCCCTCGAGCGATCAATCACTCAGGGGGAGCCCAGCTCAATATTTCATACACGCAAGCCAATTCCTGAATTCCTAAAACACAACAAGCCGAATTAACACGTCGATCAAAGTCATACAAATTATCTGGTGAGGCTGCTGCTGCTGCTGCTGCATTGGCAGTGGAACACAAGCACAACTAATAAACGAAAACTCAACACAGCTGTCAAACCACGCAGTCGTCAAATCACACTGAGCATACAAACAAATGAATAGGTTCCATTTTGGGCAATGGCCCTTCTTCACAACACAGAGAGGGAGAGAGAGGCCAGAAAAGGTATCGCCTCTGTCTGCCTCTCAGGTCCCTCTATTTAGTCTATTACAATCACATTCCCCTCTTGCAATACAGCATAAATAAATGCATGGGTTTGATTGTTTGAACAAACAAAGAAGGTGCATTATATTTAGCTCACTACAGTTATCATCTCAGGTGAATATGCCCCTTAGAGACAGGTATGCATTAGCAACATGTACATTCATGCCAAGTGTAACTGCACTGATATCGTGGTTAATATATATACTGTTCATGTTTGTGCATTAGAGTCTGTCCGAGTCGGAGTGATTTTGCTGCTCATATGAACATTGATGCCGTGCTTATGTCCTGTGTACAGTCCTGGGCTGGTGGTGGACGTTCCCGTTCCTATAGCCGGGGCGAGCCTAGCCTTAGGGCAAACCAATGTTAACGTCCTCACAAAGCGGTACCTGCTTTATCGACCCCAGAGGGATGTTGGGCTGAATAAACCAAGATTTTAACTCGCAGCCATTGCGAGCTGCTCGCTATAACGCTGACCGATCCGCCATTTATTTAGGAAAGTAAACCCTGAATCAAGTTCAATTTCACTTAGACTTATCAGCAGAGTGAGGCCGGTTAAATGCTGCTGGCTAACCTGGTGTTATGGACAACCAATGCCAACAGGTTCTCATTGATGTTTGGATTTGCTGCGGTTGCTCGCATTCATGCATTACATTTTTTAGTATGAATTTAAATCAACCTACAAATTAAAATAGGGCATTAAAACATTACATAGCATTAAATAATGGACAATGTAGACCTTGTGTATGTAGGGCAGATATTGAAGGCGCACTATAATTATTACATGTTGACAAAGGAAATGGAGCAAAATCTCAAACGTACTCAAACAAGCCTTGGAGAGATGCATGCTGGGAATGATACACAAAAAAAAGAAACCGTTGAGATCAGAGAGCAACTCCGCGTTCGAGAAATGATGTTGACTGCTAATAAATATAAATTGACTTGGGCAGGACATGTCGTTCACTGGGATGATGGGCAATGGGCAAGACCGATGCGGGAAGGGCAGTCAAAAGAGACAGCGCATCTGAAAGGAGGACCACAGTGGAGATGGAGTGATGAGATCGGATAATGTGCGGGACCAACATCTTCTATGGCATCGCAAGCGCATGAGGAATGGAGATGACATGGGGAGGCCTTTGTCCAGAAGTGCTTTCATCGTGGCTGTTCACGATGATGATGAGGAACACTGAATTTGGTACGTATTTTAAGGAAGTCAAATTAATGAAAAAAGTTGTAACCATCTTTACTTTTACATGATTATTCTGTATGTACTGTACTCTTATCGAGTACAGTGCATGCTATGAGTTGAAATTGATTGCAGGTTAGCAGAATGTTGAAAAGACTAAAACCCCTGAGCATGCACAACAGTATGTTATGCTTAACAGCGTGCAAGCCTTAAAGTTGTGTTTATTTATTTTTTATAAAATGTTCTGCTTGGCAGAAGCACAGGAAAGATAAAACCAGGCTGTGAAAACTTTACATCAATGACACTGGGAAGAGCTGAGTAATACCAGACCTTCCCCTGCATCACAAGGTAAAGATGTTCACTTCATCTGACATAGTCCCACAGCTGAATTGGGCAGTGACACGGCCAAGTGGTAGCGCGTTCGCCGCTTTTTGCAGAGGTTCACGGTTCGAATCCTCTTGTCGCCATGAAAATTACCGCGGGTGTATTAATCATGATAATGTCAGCCATACACTTTAAAGTGGACGTACAAGATACCATGTCATCATTTGCAAGAGTAGTAAATTGTGTTCCAGCAACAGGGTCCGAATTTGAGACATTCGAAAATTAACCGCAATTACTCAATTTGGGGTTACACACACTGGCGGAGCCAGAGCTCTTCCCTGTCACGATGCGATACTCTACCAACTCACGAAGTTTCGAAAGGACATCCGTACATTTCACAAAACACAACTCGCATCCTCGTTACATTAATTACGATTCATGCTGTGGTGGGATTCGAGCTTACTGACCTTTGCAATCTGCCACCTCAGTGACAAATTAAATCACCATTAGTTTTCTTGGCAAGAGTTGGCTCCCCAACTCATTATTCATTCATACAAGAACTATTTTCTTGTCAAGTATGAAAAAGCGTCGGCAATATTCCGCGCTGAAACGAGTCCTTAATTCCGTGGACAGTGGCCAAAGTAAAATTAACGTGAGTCAAGCGATAGAAAAAGTAAATTATACGTAGTGCGCTGGAGATACGTGCGGCGTCGCTTAGGGAAAACATTACTTGGCAAACGCTCAACTTTGCGCTAATTTCACGGGAATGCTGTCCCCTGGATATATTTTAACAAACACCCTCCAGTCTCCTGTACGTCAGCTTAGCGAGTATTGCCAGTGCATGCCTTTTACCGCAAAAAATCTGTAAGTGTCAACATAAACACCAGATGCATGAAATCCTCTCCATGGCACATATGGCTGTAATTTATGTTCAGCAACTATCAAATTCCCTCATTTATTTTAATCACAATAATGTAATACGTTGGGAAAACATATGATTTGCTATTGTCATGTAGTGGTTCATCGATGCATTCTTTCAAATTGATTCTGACACGCAATGTGCATGATCTAATCATGCATTGAAAAATCAATAATTTGAAAATCATGGAAATGTAATGTAATTTTCTCTAGACTTTCATGGCTGCAGGAATTCATATTATTGGGTCTTTCGGTAAAGCCACGTAGATAGATCAAATAATAAAAAATAGCAACATCACGACGTTTCGATGGCAACACAAGCAATCGTCATCAGGTGAGAAATATTGCGGGAAAGCTGCTGAGAATATATGGTGGGAGTGCTGCTAAGGTAAGGAGTTATAAAGGTTTGGGATGGGTGTAGCCCAAGAGTCAGTGGGAGGGGCTAGAGATGAAATTTGTATGTAAATGTGAGGTCGGGTAAATCTTGACAAACGAAGCTGTGGGGGTGGCCATTATATTGTGAAAGATTAGCATGTCAATGTAAGAAATTGGCTTGTAAATGTAAGCTCGGAGAGAGCATCGCCACATGGAGGTGGACAAGGATGGCAGGCCGCCATTTACTAATACAGCTAACGGTGACTGTGTTAGTGAATGTTACTCAGAGAGTCGAAAATAACTGCTAACATAGGTAGATAGGGAGGGAACATCACAGCCAGTTATGACCTAAACTGGTTAATAACGTCCTTCCAATGATTGCTCAGTTTGTACCCATCTTCTCAGTTGAAATTGTGTCTTTGTTTATACATCTGGATGGCTTCATGAACGAATCTTTGCTGATAGCCAATGGGCTTGCAGAGTACCCTCGTCTTGGCAAAATCTATTTCGTGTCTGCCCACAGCGTTAAAATAATGATCAGCCACGGCTGAGGTATTAGTCCTGCCGTGTTTCAGATCTGCTTTGTGTTCACGAACCCGGTCCGAGATATGTCACTTAGTTTCCCCAATGTAACAGTTGCTGAAGACAGAGCTTCGTTTGTAGACAACGGGGTATTGCATGTCAAGGATCACATCCTTCACAGATGGGATTAGATCACGAATTGTATGTACAGTGTTGAATCGTACCTGGATCTTGTGTTTGCTCATGATTTTGGAAATCTGTTTGGTGACCCCTGCTATGTATGGCAAGGTGATGGTTTTGATTGGGTCCTCAGATGGTTCTTTCCCAACGGTTGGGGTGATAGCTTTACAGATTGTGTAGTCTGAATACACATTCTTCTTGAGGGCGTGGTGTACGTGCTCCAGTTAACTGGCTATTTGGTCTATCTACGTGGCTTTACCGAAAGACCCAATAATAAAAACATTTCTACTTTAGACTGATGATCTGATCGAACAAGGAGGAAGATATGATCATAAAGGAGTTCATGGTTTAAACCCAGTAGGCCGCGCTGGTTATTACTGCAAATTATTCAATTGGAATTATACCTATTCTTGGGTCTTTCGGTAAAGTCACGTAGATAGGTTCAAAGAAAATAACAAAAAATAACTAATTATACCATGGCACGTGCCAGGCTAGGTGCACCTTGAGGCATCAGTTTAACACGTAATTTAACACAAGTAGTTACATATATAATGCTGTCTGTATATGTTGATGAAATAACTAAATAACCATTAATCTCACATTTTCTCCATGTGTCTCCATAGATACCTATTAACCTCCATATGCAATATGTTAATCAACTAATAATGTGTCAATTCAAATGGACTCTCACAGAGAAAGAGAGGTGTCTGGGAAAACTCACAGACAAACTGGGAAAGCAGCCAGAACCGGTGTTAATATTTTTCCCAAATTCTATGATCCTACAATGGAATGATTTCCAAAACCAAAACGAACAAAAAAGCAATGCACACACTACCTAAAATGGGGCTGGTGTCCATGATCCCTGCCACCCTCTGTTGTAAAACTCAGCTAGTAGGCTAATGTTACAGCAGAGCTTGGTGGTCAGATGTCGATGGTACACCAGCCACAGGATCTGCAGAACGAAGGAAGTGATGCCGAAGTCGAATGATACAAACGACATTTGGTATGATGAGCCCTTTAACTTGAACTTGAGTGCATCCCCACCACTCAGAGCATGGCAGAGCACAATGTTTAGGGGTGGGGGGAAACTGTTGTTCATTAGGGGAGCAGACTTACCCCCAGGTGGCCTCATGGAATTGGCACTGCGGCTAATGATCAAACCTAGGGCTCTGCTGCTGCTATGGCTGCTGGACGCTAAATCTGCTGTGTGCCCACAGAAGTAAGTTTGGGCAGACTGAGCGAGATTCCTCAAACACGGGTCTCAATTTGGTTCCCTGACCGGACCTCAGACGGCTGTGCAGGAAGGGGTTGAGTGACTGCGGTTCGGCCTTCTGCTTATGTCTGAAAGTGAAATCAATTGCCCAAGGCATCTGATTACCAGCTTTTCAGCTCCTGAGCTCGTTTCAAATTCTCCACGGGAAGTAATGATTTTTTTTGTCGATGATACAGTTAAATAAATGACGCAGGATTAACAGATGTTATTGGCAAGAGCACTCCATATAATATATGGCAATCCAGCAACATTTGTTTAACTGCATCATTGCCTGGCTCTGCTGATGAGACCCACCATTTCCAAACCGGTTCATAGTTTGCTTGTTTCAACAAATGCTGTTCCATAATTAATGCCTGGACAGCAAACAGGCTCATAGAATAAAATATATTTTATTTGTAGTCAGAGCATATGGTTCTGCTTCAACAGTACTGCATGTGTTTGTACCCATAATGACCCATGGCAATGCAGAATTAATGAAAATCTAAAACCTACTTAATAATTTTATAAATATAATAAATGTACTTTGTAATTGTATTGTAAAACTTTAAAAATAGGTTTTGCTGTCATTATTTAAAGCAAAATTTCCATCTAAAAATCGCTTCTGGTCTCAATGAACTAACTGGGTTTAAAGGTCACGTGTATACTTTAAAGGTCATATGATACTAATGATTAACAAATGTTAATGACGTTAAACAAATGGATATCGATTAAGGTGTTTATCCATTACTGTTTTCCCTCCAACGATCACAAGCTGCACACTAGCGCGTGGTGAAAGACCCGATTTAGTGCCGTCAAAAAATAAACACGAACTAACATTCTGACAACATAACAAAAAAAATAAACACATTAATCAATAACACTGCGGCCTTCAAAGGAAAAACATGTCTCACTAGCCTTTTGCCCGTCCAAGGACGGGTGTATTGCAGTACATCTGAAACTTGCAAGCCAAATGCAGACCGCGACGTGATATTCATTGCAACAATACGTGTGCAGTTTGTAAGGTTGTGGTTACACAGACCTATTTTATTTTAAGGTTATAATCCCTTGTTCATCATGACGTCCATTTTACTTCGATGTCTCAACAGCGTTACGGAGACCGCGTGACGTGAGGGTTCTGCCTTTGTAGTGAGGGTTGTCAGTTGACGCCGAGGAGGGGTGCGGAGGCGCCTCGCCCCATGTGGAGTGACGTCACCCGCTAATTATTATGAAAGGTGGGAGGGGGTGTCCATTTTGAGAACGTCACCTTATAATGAGTATTAATGAGGGGAGCTTTTCGATGTGGAGTGACGTCATCTGCTGATGATTTTTAATGAGGGGGAGGGTGCTCCATGTGGAGTGACGTCACCTGCTCATGATTATTAATGAGGAGGGGTGGAGGGGGTGTCCATTTGGAGGACGTCACCTGCTCATGAATATTAATGTGGGTGGCTGGTCGATGTGGAGTGACGTCACGAGCGTTAAGGACAGATTCCTGTGTGATTATAGTTGTAGGTATAAGTGATGTTTTGAGCAATGTTGCTTGGTATATATGTAGCAACATCGTGGATGTCACTGGGTAATGCCGGCTCGCGCGAAGCACGGCGTACGATGTATTATCATCACGGACACCCCGTATATGTGGGTGTAGTACCAGCCCCAGAGGGGGCTCGGTGAGCGCTGGGCCATAGCGCTCAGTGGCGCCACGCGAAGCGTGCTGTGAGAGTGTCAGCCATTGGATGAGGTTACCCCAGGCCATGGCACTCTGGTTGACCCTGGAAGGCACGTGACAAGCAAGATCTACACAAGGGGCTCCAAGTGGGGGCTGGGGGTGGTGACGTGCCGGGGCGAGATCCTGCTAGAGAGTTCGAGAAGGTGGTCGTTGGCCAAGGGTGGAGCCAGCCACGGCCAGCGAGGGTATAAACCGGTTCCCTGAGAGGGACCGTGGTTCTGTGTTGCCGTGGTCATCTGAAGATCTATGTTCGACGTTTTACGTCCAAGAAGAAGTCACCAACACGTGGGCCTGGACCCAAGCTGGGGTCCGGTCCATTGTAGCTACTCCCAGTGTGATTAGTGTAGTTAGCCTGGTGGTCCACCACCATCGGATGTTATCTGGTAAAGGGGCAGTTACCCCTTTGTGTTAAGTGTGTTGGTATTAATAAATGGGTTGCCTCCAAAAAGTACATCTGCGACTCAGTTGAATCCACTACATATATATTCCTTTCAAGGCTTCGGTGTTATTAATGGATGTGTTGAGGTTTTTATTATTTGTGCTCGTGCACCACTGCCAACGCAGTAGCATCGCCTCATAGTTTGTTTAATTCCAACAACATAGTCACCATGTGGTGATTAAAATGACCATCTTTATGCTTTGTCTGAACTGAAGTGGAGAAGGCACTAGAACAGAGAGGAATAACATGGACACATTAGCAATAGATTATGATGATGATGATTATCGCCAATAGTGGTTACTCTCAGTAGCTGTGAGGTTCTGGGGGATTCCGTCTGCTGTGCTTATCTGGTAGGACTGTGGTGCTGGTAGGATCCATGTTCTTTTTGTTTCCTCCTGGGAGGGAACTCTGGGCTCATGTGAGAAGCTGAGGGACCTCTCCAGGCTTGGTGCTATGGACACTTTTGTGGTCACTGCCTCGACTTTGTCTGTTCATATGTCCGTACATATGTTGAACTTCTATCGCACCGTACGTAGCCAACCGTGGTTATCAGAGGTGCCGTTCGTCTTATGTTTTCCTGCGTATCAATCTTGATTGAAGCTTTTGTGACTGCAGGAATCCATACTCTTTGGTTTTTTCGGTAAAGTCACGTAGGTAGAAAAATAATAATAGATCACGACGTTTCGATCGCAACACAAGCATTCGTCATCAGGTGGGACAACCACAGCAAGAAAAAACTGCTGAAGGAGGTGAGAGATCTGCCGTGGAAAGAGGTTATATAGGCCTCCTCTCTCCCCCCCCCTACTGCCTAGGCCTATATAACCTAGTGCCACGGCAGATTTCTCGCCTACTTCAGCAGTTTTATCTTGCTGTGGTTGTCCCACCTGATGACGAATGCTTGTGTTGCGATCGAAACGTCGTGATCTATTTTTTTTTCTACCTACGTGACTTTACCGAAAGAAGCAAAGAGTATGGTTTCCTGCGTATCCTCGATGTTGTTCGTGTTGTGTCTCTCTGTATGTGTGTTGTATTTCTATAACAAATAATATCTGGCTCTGTGCTGTTCAGTGTCCGGGGTGAAAAGTAGGGCTATGTCTTTTTCCCAATCCTCGCCAGCTGGCTCAACATCTCAATGTATAAATGAAATAACAGAAACAAATTAATTATACTTCTTCAAGCGGAAATACTTTACTTTAGCATGTACTGTACAAGTAAAAAAAACAAAACAAGATATAATTCTTCGCCAATGCTATGTTCATGTCAAGACATATCCGGATCTTTGCTCAAATTTGACATTCACGGAGAGTGCTTCACTATTACAGAGTTTGAACTTTACCGTGGAATCTGCCAGTAGTGGTTTGTTTTTGAACGTTTTTTTGTGCATCAATGGCTGATAGGGAGACAAAAAAAATCCCACAGAACTCTCGGTAAAAAAAATAACAAAGGGGCTTTAACGAAACGCACACTGCGGCGCTGTCAAACGTTTTTTTTTGTAAAAACACGACTCAATGGGTTCCTCAAGGTATAGAGCTCTTGTTTTTTTTTCTTTTTTGCAGCAGTCATCGTTTCTCAGATTTTATCAGCTGTAGACACAGCGATCATGGCGTCCACCTGTAATCTCACTCTCATAACACAGGGTGGAAAGATCTCTTGCGGGATCAATGCTACACTGTGCCTCAAAGCGCATATACTATAAATTATTATTGTTATTGTGTACAACATATTATTGTTGAAAAAAAACGTACGGTCCTTTGTGAATCCACTGCTGAATGAAAGACTCCCCGTGCCTTGACGCTTATGAGGCTTGTTTGATCATACTTCACCACGCTGGGCAGGGCAAGGCAGGTTGATGAAAGTGGTGCCCAGGTTTGGCTGAGATAGCACTCACCACTGATGTTTGGCATAGCCGGGCATCAAGCTTGTGTTTGTGATTACATAGCACATTGCGCTAACCACTGTGCTACCACTCCCCTCCCCATACATATAAATAATACATAACGTATGTATATATATGCATTATAACATTTCTTCTTATTATTATGTATCATATATTTCAAAGCTACTTGCTCACACGATGTGCGATTGACTTTAAATCCCAAAATGACATCCTTCACAGGCATTAATACTTCACAGGCATTTTCGCACGCGAAGGGAAAATAAAACACTGCACAAAAAGGAGACTCCTCATTATTATTGTAGTGAGTTCAACTGAGTCGTAGACGTACTCTTTGGAGGCAACACATTTATTTAACACCAACATATGGGGTAACTGCCCCTTAACAGGATAACAACCTATGGTGGTGACCACCAGGCTAACTACACTAATCACAAAATAAATAGCTACTACGGACCGGACCACAGCTTGGGTCCAGGTCCATGTGTTGGAGACTCTGGAGAACGTAGAACATAGACGAAGGTTTCTTCAGGATGAACAACAACGCCGGTCCCTCTGGGGGACCCGGCTCATATCCTCAGCGGCGTGGCTGGCTCCGCCCTTGACCACGCCCACCTTCCAGAATCCTCGAGCAGGATCTGGACCCCGACCACGTGACCACCCCGAGCCCCCACTTGGGGCCCCTGTGTAGACTTAACCGGTCAAGTGTCCTCTGGGGTCTACCAGAGTGCCAAGGCCTATAGTAACCCTATTCCCATGGCTGGCACTTTCACACCCTATCCTGTAGGGGTCGGCACTGCACGCCAACCGTGGTGCCATCCAGTGCTATCGATCAGCGTTCAACAAGCCCCTCTAGGGCCGGTACTACACCCACATTCTAGTGGTGCCCGCGATGTCAATTCACCGCACGCCGTGCCTCTCTAGGGCCGGCATTACACAGTGATATCCGCGATGTCACGACATAATTATTATTGGATGCAAATCTGCAGTGGGGCAATCTTTGCAATCAGAAGGTTGGGAGTTAAAATCCTGGTCGGGGGTTGTCTCATCCCTGTGGAGTCGAGCGATGTTGCTTGTCCTCCAATGAACAGCCTTTCCGAGAGTGCACCTAAGCGACACACAAAGGCCCATTCATGACTGCAAGTAAATCTCTGCCAAGGAAAAAAAAACTAACCAAAAAAAATCACGAACCAAAAAAAGAAACATAATGCAGAGAGTTAATTACCCATGTCTGGCATTAGGGTTTTGTGTATTTACTTTCAGCCACTGTGTCGTATTAAGTGAAGGCATTCTCCTTTTCACCTTCGACAACACAAAGTTGTGTTTTCTCAACTGCGGTCTCTGTGGGCTGGCTTACAAATGCTGCTGTAGATAAACAGCAGCGAAAGGTAAGTCTCTCTCTCTCTGCTCAAATGGACATTATAGTGATGATAATTCCACATTACCACGGTGGAGGATAGTATATTCACGGAATGACCGCTATCCTTGTCCTGCACAGTGGTCTTTATTGTATCAACCGGAAAGGGATGATGGTGATTACGGGGATTAAAGACAAACTGGTCTCATGGTGTGCATTATAAAACGTATCTTCATTAAATTGGCGGTGATTTGTAGCTTTCCAATATGTAACCACAAGTAAGAATTATTTGCACAACAATGATTACATTATTAAAATGTAATCATGCATGACCATTGAGGCTTAAATGATTGAGCTTAAAAGAAAAAAGTTGCTTATCAGGGGGCTAACACTCAGAGCACCGAGCCAGCACTGATGAGGTCCTGGGTTTGAACACCAGGCAAACCATGTATGCTTAAGCTGAAAACTCAACACATCCGTCAATAACACCATGGCCTGAAAAGGAAATACTGTATATAGAATTTCAAACGTTTCAGGCAATCCCCCTTCCAGGTGCTGTGAAGAAGGACCATTGCCAAAAACGTCGACTATTGCACTTATTTTGGCTTGGGTTTTTTGTGACTTGTGCTTGTGCTTCTGCATCACTGTGTTGTGGCTTGGTCACCCAGTGACAGCCCAAAGTATCATCGCATTCCATTTGGTTTTTGCTTAAGCAAACAGCAGCTAAGATTAATAATAAAAAAATCTCAATTCGATTGCCACATCACAATACACATGTGTAGCAGCAATGTGTGGGCGGCTGTTCAGCAGGGTACAGTGGGAACACAAGCAAATGCTGGACCATTTTTGACATACAGTGTCTCACCAGGAGAATCAGGCTTGTTTGAACAAAGGCTGGTGAAATGGAAGATGTTAGAGGTAAGGACCCTTTGTTTAAGATAGGTGTCCTAGCTTGACGCAAAATTTTATGACATTTGACACAAAAAAGTAATCATTAGCGTTGTTGTCGAGATGTAAGTGTAGTGAGTCCAACTAAGTCGCAGACGTGGTCTTGGAAGCAACACTTTATTCAGTAACTCAACACAACATAACACAACCTACACTTGGGTGTTGAATGCCCATCTCGCCACGCTACAGCAGAACTAGACACGGTTCGCTATCCCGGCCCGGACCACGAGCTGGGTCCCGGACCACGTGGCTAGAGGCTTCTTCAACCCAACGTGGATCTTCTTCACCAGCAACACGAAGAACCCCGCGTCCTTCACAAGGCCCTCGTTATATCGGCCTGGGCTGGGGCTGGCTCCGCCCCTCACCCCGCCCACCTTCTAGATCTCTCGAGCTCTTTCCCGAAGGCTCCCGAGAGCTCCTCTATACCACGTGACCGCCCAGCGGCCCCCGTCCATCGGTGGCCCTCATCCAATATCATCTGGTCACGTGTCAGCAGGTCAACCAGAGTATCATACCCGAACGTAACCCTGGCTAGCTGACACTCCCTCTCGCTCCCTCACCGGGAGCCCGCACCGCACACTGTACGTGGTGCTTCCGTGCTGACCAGCGCTCACCCAAGTCCCGCTAGGGCTGGTACTATGCCCAGTAAGTGGGCTACACATAATGCCAACACATTATCCGCCGTGGCTTCGTAAGCCCAGCACCACACAGTGACAATTACATTCACTACATAAGTAACATTGACGACCAAAGCAGGAGGATTTCTCCACAATTCTGGCTGTCGCCCGATGAGGCTGGTTGTCATTACCAGCGAAACGTCGTACTCGAATTGTAAATATTGTGGGTGTGCTGAAAAAGTAACAAATTGGCATGTTTTGTTTATGTGACAAACCTTACTAATTGGCTGTGTCGGGCGGTAGTGCGTTTAACTACACATTTATATTTATGTGATCTAACCCAAAAAAATCTCTATTTTCGATAATATTTATATCTCTCCCTCCACGCAAACAAATGAAAGTATTTGTTTACACTTCCCGTTAACACAGCAGATAATGATGGTCACAATTGTGCTTTATTTTACCAAACCAATAAGTCTAAAAACACGATCGGCCACTTGCCTCCTTTCCCAGCTTGCCATTTACTCTATGAATGAGGTGCACAGTAATATGAATTTTCGATCTATAGCCTGAAAATTAACACATTTGAAATTTGTTGGAAAAGTATGCTTCTTCATTGTCATTGGAATCAATTTTAGAAAACTCTATTGCCCGTTAAACAAAAAACAGTCAACTATTGGTAAGGGTTTATATATATGTCACTTTGAAATTATTAATTATTTGAACGGGATGTCATATTTTTGGGGCTATTGTCTAACATATTGTGATTGCATGCTTTCCAAAGGAGCCACAAATAGAAATGTCTTCATTTCATACAACACGATGCCCATCGTACAATTGGAATACAAATGGGAATATATATCCAACCGTCACATTTCCACTCTGACCAATTAACCGGTCCACACCCAGTGCATTTTTGTGAATGGTGTAACCGTAATTTTCTGTAGATTGTCGCAATCTGACTTTTTTCACACTGAAAAATGTATTCCTGCTCCCACGTACGTTTATACATTCACTCACTTCTAATGCAGAGCAACGTTCATCTAAAGCCGTTGGAATTTTATTTTTGTCCGGTAGCCTACATGAGCAAAGTGTAACTTGAATTTTAAAGATGTTCACATACCAAACTGACCTTTTCACTTATCCGTCTATACCTTAGTACTTACCTAGTCGCATATGCAACGTTCTACTGTATGTGTATATCTTTTATCATCGGTCTAAGCTATAAACTAAACTACATTTTGATTTAAAGCTTTCGTGACTGCAGGGATTCATATTCTTGGTTCTTTCGGTAAATTCACGTAGAAGGGAAACAATAAAATAATAAAAATATAAAACAATAAAATTATCACGATGTTTCGACTGCAACACAAGCAATTGTCATTAGGTGTGAAACCACGAATTTTCTTGCTGTGGTTTTCACACCTGATGATGATTTCTTGTGTTGCAGTCGAAACGTCGTGATCATTTTATTGTTTTATATTTATTTGATTGTATTGTTTCCCTTCTACGTGACTTTACCGATAGAACCAAGAATATAAACTACATTTATTTTTATTTTAGTAGGAAAGGCCCACGAAGCTTTAATGCTCTTTTTTCAGAAGCGACCTGCCCACAAATGTGAGCTCAATGAAGTGGCTTATCGCGTGGAAATTTATAGCAGCCGAATATTCTAAACGCTCAATTCTAAATGTGGAGGGGACAATCGGAGATCAACGGAAACAAAATCCACGCGACCAAATGAGGAGAGACATGCAAACTCCAAACATCCAGGCGTCAGGGTCGAGATCGAACCCGCCTCCTCCTGTATACTAGGAGAGGTAAGTTAACATCTCGCCGCCTAATGCTAATCAGGATGTACTTAGCAACTATTTTAGACATCGTGTTTCGCACTGTTCTAAGGTTTTAGTTGTACCCCCTCCAACTCCCACTGCGGATCCGCAGGACATTTCAGAGAGGAGTGGGAGCCAAGAGAGGGAACAACCCACGAGGGGGAGGGGAGGATGACTGAAGGGAAAAAGCAACACAACCGCGAGGCGAGTAACGGGAGGGAGATGAATCGCAGTCAGCATGGAGCATAGGGCAATGACGTCAAAATAGGGAGGCCTCAGTCCAAAATAGGGAGGCCTGATAGTGGACAATGACTCACGGTCGCAACAGCAGCCTGTGTTAACCATCACGTAGAATCAGTGTTTAGTATAGGTTAATATTTGCAAAGTTTTTGTTCCGAGATAGTGAATCATTTGTTCCTTTTTGCGCCACATTTAGTTGCGACTTGCTCCATTAAAACATATAGTTAGTTGTTACAGTAAGCTGTAACAACTAACCCCCATCCGGCAGGCGGTCTCGGCCCTCCCTCCCATCTCCCCTCCTTTTTCCCTTTCTTTTAAATATAGTCTCCCACCCACCCTCTCCCTACCATCCCTCCTACGGAATCAAAAATGTGCCCCCCCCCCACCCTCCCATGCCAATTCATTCCCCACAGGGAGAGTCACGAGCCCTGAGGACACAACCCGCAAACCCCCCCCCGCCGCTGCCGAGTGTCCTCTCGCCTATAACCGCCGGACATGCAATGGGTTCGATAATAACAATAATAAAAACAAGCTTCTAACAACTATGCAACGGTCATTATCACCATTGGTGGCTCGGAGCCAATGGAGGGAATTCCATGCTCGTTTAAGGAGGGCGAGTCTGTCCAGCGGATGACCGCTGTTGACTTCTCACAAATTGGTACTTATTTTAATGACACTGGGAGGGTTGTGAGTTGAGGCAACGCCAACTAGGATTTTTGCTTCCCGGAGAATGCTTGAAAATTATGGCTTTTGCATCCAGGGCCACCCAACTGGATCATGATGTCAATCGATCACGGCAGCTATACTTTATTCAATGTAACGGCCTCGATGAAGATGTCTCATTAAGCTTCTCTTTGAAAGTTTGTATTAGGTCTGAGAAAAGAAGCACCTGAAGATTCACGCTTTCCATTAGATTGAGAGGAGCACATCAATTATAATCCTGCTATTAATTTACTTGTTAATCCAGAAAAAAAAACGATGATGCAAATAACTTCTTTTTACAGGAGGGCCCTGATTTGGGACTACTTTGTAATATGTTTTCAGCCAATTCGTGATGAGTTTATATACAAGTTAGAGACAACCGGAGCACCCCGAGAAAGCCCACGAGTGAGAAGCCAACACTGTATCCTCATACAGGTAGAAACAGACTGTGATTCGTCTACTCGCTGTACCTTCTCCAGGCTTTGGTTCCTCCTCGACACGCGCGGGAAGGAAGTTTCACAACATTTGTGCAGCGATCCCACAACACTCGTCTCCAGAGTGCTGGATTACAGGCATGCATAGCCACTACCGCCTGGTTAAAGGGTGTCCATGAAGGTATCATGCATCGTTAAATCTTCATATGTCATTAGACTGCACATAGAGTGGAGCGCGTCTGAGACGACGTCCACTGAGGAGACAGAGCAATGAAATCAGAGCGATGATTGCATCCCAGGATAGTGAAATGTTGCAGCGGCTTGTGGAATCTATTAATTATCCAGCAACAGATTGACCGTGGCTGATGATGACTTAAACGACCCAACTGTTTACGGATGAGCATTGCAGTTAAATGGGTTGTCAATGACGTATCGCAAAGCACTTTGGAAGCATACAGTACTCGCAAATTACCAAAAACAGAAGTTCGGAACGATAAATAATGAAAAAATTTGGAATTAAGTATTTGTGTTTATTTTGTGCTGAAATGCCATCGAATTTTAACGCGTGTCACAAACATCATCCAGACAAAATCTCAATAAAGGTATAAAATGGAAAAATATGAAGGGGGGGGACAATAAAACCATGTAATTTTGGACAACATAGGGAGACAAAACAGTGGCGATCCGTGCCCACAAAAACACAGCGAGAAACCGCCACCCCACCCGCAGCTCGCGGAGCCCTCAGAGACGCCGACAGCGCACGAGTGTCGAAGACACCAAACGCTTTTCTTAGTGGGAAGCCAAAGTAAAAAAAAATGGCATCTGAACAACCAAATAATAAACCAACTGACTTTTAATTGTTAAGACATTCTTATCCAGCCGAGTATGCTGGTTCCCGTCTTGGTCGCGCTCAATCTTTGTCAACGTCTTGTTGAACACACCATGAGGGCATGTTTTTGTTTGACGGTTGTTAAGTATGTACGTAATGCCACACGAGCCCAATGCTATCATCGCATCTGTGCTGTGAATGAAATGCTGCACTGTGTGTGCTTGCTAAAACAAAGTCCAATACACAAGCCGAGTTGTTCATTGGTGAGACAAACTCAAAACGTCTGTCAATAATAATGTAGCTGTAAAAGGCAAAACATTACATAATAGGCAACGATGGCCCATCTTAATTGCACGTACAAATAACAATGTATTTATAACGACTGTAAATCGTTTTTTGTTGTCACAAGAATGGTTGCCCAATGGATGTTGTAACAACTACAGTACCAGATAACATTTAAATAGTGTACATTTTGTTATTCTTTGGGTCTTTCGGTAAAGTCACGTAGATAGAAAAAATAATAAAAATATCACGACGTTTCGATCGCAACACAAGCGGTCGTCATCAGGAAAAGTGACGACCCGCTTGAGTCGCGATCGAACCGTCGTGATATCTTTTTTTACTTTTTATAATTTTTTTCTATCTACGTGACATTACCGAAAGACCCACAGAATATGAATTCTTGCAGTCACGAAAGCTTTAAGTCAAGTGTACATTTTATCAGACGATATTTGAATAGAAAGAAAAGTTGGTTAGAATTTCACCAAACTGTTCAGAAATAGCATGAAAAACCACCTCCAAACATTTGTATAAATATATGAAAAGTGATCTTGAACAACAACAAAAAAACACACACACCAGCATTCCTTTGGAGAAAAATAATCAAAAATCCCAGCAGTAGAACTCCTATTGGCATTAATATCGATTAAACTGAACTGAACCACGCAACACGTGGTCCAAGTGCTTAACATCCAGTCCATTGATCAACTTATATAATACCATATTCCCATGGGGGGAGTTTGGGGGGGGGGGGGGCACGGGGGGGGGGGGCAACGCCCCTCTCAAACTGGACACCTTTATTTTATCTTCAGTATTGCAAATAAATTGATTATTTGCACCCGCGATTCCTAATGTGAGGGACAAAGCGAACCCCCTGCCCCCCCCCAAATATAGAAGTCAAACTCCACCTATGCATATATCGTATTCATTGTGTGGACAGTGATTATAGCGGTTGAAAAACATGTTGACATTGGCACAGAAATCTGAAATTGAAGCAGTTTGGGGTTTTTAATGAAGGGTCCATCGTGTGTCCTGCTGCCAGTCATTATAAATTGCACATGTGAGTCATAAACTAAAAGCCCTTTCCCTATTAGGGCTGCTGCACATTCTTACGTGTTTGAAATATTGCGCGTGAATGCAGTTTACTGTGAAAATATCCCCGTACCAAAACCACCTGTCATTTCTAAGAAACATCTTCAACCCACCCGCATATCTAAGGTCTCAGAAAAAAAATTATCAGCTGGGTGATTTAACAGAAACTTGCTTTGTGCGCTAAACATCGGGTCTTTCCACCAAACGGAAACAGAAGCGGGACTTCTCACCCCCGAGAATAATATGTGCATTTATTACAGGAGAAGTTAATCAACTTGGAAGTTCGGAATATAATGTGGCAAGAAAATAATTTCATAACGAAGAGGATGTTGTGATGAGTGGGGCCTGTGCATGGGCTGGAAGAGGGCAGGTTACCAAGGCGAGGGATTGCATTGGCACTCAGATATCGTACGGCCAAGGGGAGCATTGAAGCGAGACAGTGAAACATTGCGAGAGCAGACATTGCATCCTGCAATGACCTCTTGACTTTGACCTTAACCAAATGACCAACTCAAGCAAACCGAATTTAGCTGCTCGTGCAATTGGACACTCTTCTGCCTTTTTTTTCCCAACCGGTGGCAGTAGGGGCCTCAACAAACCTAGCGAGTGCTGCGCCACTTTGTCACATCAGACTCTGACCCAACGTCAATAAGTTATAAGCGGCCGCTATGAATGTCCGGCCGCTGTGAATGTCCTTGGCAAGGCCACGACCAGCAATGTTCCAAGCCGCACAAGTGGACTCGCTGTTATTAATTTACCGCCCCCATCCCCCCTCCGCCCCACCCCCCCTCGCCCGTCTGTGACCTGCTTGTTGAGTGCAATGAAAGCCATAGTGTACCTGCTGGCGGGGGCGAGCGGGGCGAGTGGGGCTCTGGCAGCTTCAACTCATGCACAATCCAAGTGAAAAAGCAGGCAGCCTTCCTTCACGGGGCTGCAAGAGCGCAGCACCTGGCGCTTACGCACAGCGCACAACACACAATCAGGCACAGAGCGTGTTGTCCTGCATGAGCCAAGCACGTTAAATATTCCGTTAAATAATAATAGTATTATTATTTTCTGTCATATTAACATATGAATGCATACACAAAGCCAAATATTACTTCTGTGACCTTAACAGACTGTTGGGGCAAGTACTGTTAGTGAGCACCTATTACGGCTGGCATGGCACACAACGGGGTGGGTGGGCTAGCACCACTCCTGGCCACCTTTGTCTTCCGAGTATTGATGTTTACACATCGCACCAGGATGAGTCGACCACAGAGAGGCCTAGGACTGGTTAAAATATTCGTCACTGGTGCTAGCCGCGAACCACTATGCTACGATACTCTTAGGTTTTTTTCTACGCTACTGCTCCCCACATTGGCGCGTGGCCCGAAGAAACTGCTAAATTGTGTTCAACTCTTGTTCATAATAGTGGCACATCATCTTTGAACCTATTGGCGGTACACCGGTGCGCGGTATATATTTAAAAAAATGTAAATTTTCCCGCGATTCGCAACCCCGGTCAGAACATTTTCCAGGCTGATGGCGTTGGTGCGTCAAAATCAGTTCTCGTTATGACGAAGCGGTCGGAAGACGGATGTTTATGAGCAGCTGAACACGAAGCGTCGCAAGTCTGTGGCCGTAAAGCGAGTAACCCAACCTTGATGACGAGTGGCTGGTTCCGTGTTCGGTCGAACGCTTCCTCGATTCAACGGACCCAAATCAATGGTCAACATTTTTTGAGTAAGTCTCAGTTGCCTAAATAAATATTCGAATCGTGTCAAACTTGTCGATGGGGATAATTAAAGACCGATAAACAGGTTTTGCTGATTCAAATTTTGATTTTAGACTGTTTCATGAGGACCGATGTGTTATGCTCCACCGGTGTACCGCCAATACGTCCAAATACACATACGCATGCAAGTAAAGACTGTGCAACGCACCAACTAAACCCACAACGTCACATTAGAGAGTGGATTGGGCCAGGACCATGCTCAAGCTGCTTTAGACTCCCCAGTCAGGGCTGATGTTTATATTCTGCATCGAGTACCGCAATCATTTAAGGCCGTGCAAACCTAGGGGAGGGGATACCGTTTGCCACTAATATTATCCATGACCAGGAACAAAACCCAGGAATTTAGAATCATAAAGCGGACGTTAACCACTGTGATATAACACCCCACCTAAAACACACACATACAGAAACATACATATACTTGGCACAGGATATGTACACGCTCTCCTAGTTAGTCTAATAAGGCTGCTGTTTGCATAAACAGCAGTCCCACGCATGGTACACCACCCCTAATAACCACTTTTGTCTCTCTCAGTGTATATATTGATAGCACCATCGCCTCACATTGACTCAGTTCATGTTGTGAGTTGACCTATGTCAAGCCCATACATCAGTTAATGTGCATGGCCAGGTTTTAGATACCTGGCCATAATAATACACTCGCGACACACAACACATGCACACACACAGGGCCGTAGGGCAACGCTACTTAATGCACAAACAGGGTGCTCAAAACAAGCCACTTCCCTTCCCAGTCTCTTAAAAACACACAAGCTGCATCACTTCTCAGCGTAACCTTCAGCTTAAACCAATTGCCACTGCTGTTACTGACTTTTTCCAAGGTACAAGGAATATAAAACACATGCTTATTTTTTGTCGTTTCCACAACAAGCAACCACTTCCTGCAAGTCCATTTAAACAATAAGAAGAGACCAAGTTTCAAGAGGAACATGCTGAGCACAAAGCACGCGCACAGTATGCTGGACTTGCCGATGCAATGCTCGCATGATGGAATGTGCTTTTGTTGAGAGTAAAACTAAATAGTTGAGGTCTCTTGAACACTGTCCGAGCAGCGGCTGGCTTTGGAGTGAACCAAGTCATTAATTAATGTATTCAATGCCCCAAAAAGGTTCTGGTCATTGTGGGTGAGTAGTATTGACCCATTTTGGAACCTGGGGATCTTACCCCTGGTGCATTTGCAAGTGAGGATTTACACGGTTTTAAAAATGAATACTGTATGCATATTGATAATTATTTTCAAATAAACGTAAGTTTACTAATAGGGGTTTCCCCTTTTTTTCTGGTAACAAAACTGACACCTTTTGCAAGGAATCATGTTTACATTAACCACAATACTTGCAGTCAAATGCAAACAAAAAAACATAAGTTTGATTGACTCTATTTCACATTGGTCAGTGTCTCTAGGACTGAATGATTGGTAATCATGAACCTCACATGAAAACATCACAGAAAGTAAAAAATAGTATTGTGTATACTGTATATATATACATCCTAACACTAACATGGTGGCCAGATATGTTTTCCCTTGCCATGTACACAGGAAGTCGTGGGTTGGATCCTGACCCTGACGCCTGTGTGTTTTAAGTTTGTGTGGTTTTTACCTTCCACATTTAGAAATGTGCGTTTAGATGATTTGGCTGCTCCTATCAATATTTCCACATGATAAACCACTTCGATGAACTCAGAATGAGAATATTTATTTAGACTGGAGAAATCTGATGACCTGTGAAGTTATTTTTCACAGATGTCCAGGCACCCCGCTATTTCTCAGCACTAAGCGCGCATGTTGCCAATGACCCAACAGGACAAGACCTGAGATCTGCTCGTGATGATGGTGACCATGATGTAGATTGTGGTGGTGATCATTTGTGGCGATCGTGATGGTGGTTGTGATCATGGTGCAAATCGTGGTGGTGATCGTGGTGGTTCTGATTGTGGTGGTGGTGGTGGTTGTGATGGTGATTGTGGCAGTGGTGATCATGGTGCGAATCATGGTGCGAATTATGGTTGTAATTGTGGTGGTGCTAATCTAGGTGGTGATGGTGGTGATCGTAAGCAGTTACTGAGACTGCACGTTCCAGGAAGCGGGCGCCGTTGCATGCAACGAGCTACTGGACAAACTCACAAACAACAAGCGCCTCGAGTTCAACCACTTCGAGCAAGACCTTTACATTCATTCAATGTCCATACTGCGATGATACGGAAATGCGCTATTAGAGATGGTTTTAAATGGCTATTTACATTACATTTCCATCAATTTGATAGGCGTGTCGGCCGTGGGGAGGGTGCAAGAGGTGACCGGCGAGTCATCCCTCTAAATTCTCCTCTATCTCCTGCAAACCGTGGAGTTTCCACCTCTCTCGGCCAGGTCCAGACCTCTACGTTGGTCATCCAGCTTTCCCTCTGTCCTTGCACTCTGCCGTTGAAGTCTTGCGTTTGCCGGTCCGTGACGCTGCTATCACATGGCCAAACCACCGCAGTTCTGCAGCCCTCTCCGTATAGTTGCGAGAAAGGGCTGCCCGGTCACTCGCTTTTCCTCGTGATGTCCGAGCGAAAGGGCACCTGTTTGTGCAGTGCGCCGCGCACGGTGCATACGTATGCGCGCAAAAAAAGTCGTCGGAAACGCGGCACCGCAAACCGTTTGTGCACTCCGTGTCCGCTGTTGGGCGACCAAGATTCACGACCATGAAGAGCGAGCACCGCGGCGCAGACAATTGCCACAGGACACGTTTGTATCTCACCTGGAATGTGTACTCTGTTACACCAACGTCACTGGGTAACCTAACGCTTTGGCAAAGTTGTGCCTATTTCCATCTAAGCGTGAAACATACTAATTATTAGACTAAGTTGCTGGGGGGTGATGACAGGAATTGAGCAACTGCATTGCGGCGAGTGGCAGTGTAAACAAGCGCACTGCCCTACTTGCATTGCAGTGAGTCAGCTCGAGGGAATTTTAGGTGTGCGTCAAGTTCTTTAATTAACAGGCACACATAGACAACTACAGTCCTGAATGCCCAAGGCAAAAAAGCCCTTTCCGTTCACCTTCGCTCAAGTGAATAACGCACAGTGGCGTGTGAATGCATGGGGAGCTGCCACAGTGGTGTAATGGTGAGCACACTGGACTTGCAATCCAGACGATCGCTGGTTCAATTTCACCTCCCGGCGAGGAAGTTGATACAAATGCATTATTAGAACGCCCCTGCCCCTCCCCTCGCCACTGTCCACCCAGCAAGTATGAATGCTGAGTGATCGACAGGTTAATTGTGGTGGACTTAAAGTGTGGGTAATTCTAGATTTGAAGCTTTCGTGACTGCAAGGATTCATATTCTTAGGTTTTTTCGGTAAAGTCACGTAGGTAAAAATTTTAAATTAATAAAAGTAAAATAAAAATAAAATAAAAATCACGACGTTTCGGAGGCAACACAAGCTTCCGTCTTCAGGTGGAACCGTCACAGCACGATACCTGTATCAAGTGACTTGATAGCTGTATCAAGTGACTTGATACAGCTATCGTGCTGTGACGGTTTCACCTGAAGACGGAAGCTTGCGTTGCCTCCGAAACGTCGTGATTTTTATTTTATTTTTATTTTATTAATTTAAAAATTTTACCTACGTGACTTTACCGAAAATAAACCTAAGAATATAAAGTGTGGGTACTCTCACCGCTTCCAGCACGTATGCTCAGCATGGAAGATTAGACCAGATATACTCCAGAGCTACCTCTCAAGTGGAGGCCCTTCGTCCAGCAGTGACTTGTGCAAGCACCTGCAGGGCTGCACCTTTATCTTTATTCTCGGTGCGAAGTGCTTGGCTCAAGAGGCACTCTCTCTCACGTGAGAGAGCCCCCTGAGGAAAGCTCCTTTTGCAAAGGCGATCTCCGATTTCAGATTGAATTACCGGCCACACAAACAACCAGTAGCAATTAATATCTGGACCCGGCCCTTGCCTCTATCAGATTTACATGAGCATCTGGTGTGGTGTATGAACAGCACTAGGGAGACCGAGGCCGTTTGACATGGTGCTGTGCACACCAACCCGCATGTGTGCCAGTCAAGTCTTGGGGAATATCGTTGTAAAGTGTACGTACAACATACACCACGCAGTGATATGTACAAAGAAGCAGCTATTATCATTGACTCTCGTCTGCAAATCCAGTATCCATCCCCCAAGTCCACAACAACTCTGAACTACTTTATTTTAGCAGATAAGGGCCACTGAGATATACAGCTCTATTTCAGAAGCGACCTGGCCACAAATGATAGCTCAACGAAGTGGCTTATCATGTGGACATGTAGAGCAGCCAAATGCTCGGAAGGCATGTTTCTAACCTTCACATTAACCGTGATTTGTTACTGATAGATGAGGAATCACCTGAACGTGGGTGTGGCAGGTGCTTGATTCCTCCTATTATCTGCAAATGTGTATTTTGAAGAGGGGTCGCATTCAAAATGAATATTATCCGTGTTCATCCACAATTTTATTTGCTGATTATAAGATATGCAGAATTTGTCAGCTAATAAGGTGAGAACTCTTTGTTTGCTGCTAATTTCTATAAACAGCAGCACTTGCTTAAATGCTGATAAAGAGGTGTTCCATTGTGCACACGGGTGAGCATGTGTGTGTACGCACTCTATATAAGTTTGTGTTATGCATTCTCTAATATCCCATTATCAGAACAGTACACATACTTCCTGAGTTTAATTTAACCCGTAGGTTTTTGCGACCAATGTGGTTAATGTTTTTTTTGGGGTTTTGCACAAAACGCCTACCACAAATGAAATCCGCAATCCAATTTGAGTTCCACACCCAATGCCTTCGTAACCCATTCGGGAATGTATTCTGGTCAACCACCCACCAACAACACAAACATCTCCCCTCCTCCTCCTCCTCCACCCCCTCCTCCTCAACAACACATCTACTTTTCCATCCTCAAACCACAAAAGCACATTTCATAATTCTCTAGATTGATGTGAATTGCTTTCCACAGCACGGTGCCGTCAGTTAACCTACGGGGCCACAAAAAGCCCATTTATGAGTTCCTCTGCTACAAGCAGAACACAAGTGTTCATCTTTACACATGCAACACACATGGCCATTGTGCATATTGGGCCGATGCGATGATATGCTGAAGGAAGATCCTTGTACGCTTTTAGATTTGCCTTCCCCGGCTTTACAGACTTGCCAATAATAGAGGTTGCATTTAGAGTTATTATACGAAACACACAGTGCTCGTTTTTCCATCAGCGTTATAAACAGTGCCCCGTTTTAAATACGAGTTGAGCCCTTTAGCAGTCTTCTTCCTAGCATTGTTCCCGCTGTGGCACAGGGTCCGCTTTTCGGCATTGTCTTCTCCATTTGGCTCGGTCGAGGGCATCTTCGGGGGATGCGTTGACCGTCTTCATGTCTTCCTTTATTCGATCCATCCATCGCTTCTTCGAACGTCCGCGTGGACGGCGGCCCTCTGGCTCAATACGCATGGCCCTTTAGCAGTATGGGTAACAAATTCCAATCTGTGCTCCATAAAGATTGGTGGTGGCAGTGCCGGCCTTAATATCTGCTCGTGAACAGCACTTGCCCCAACAGTCTGTTAACGGTTGTCCTTGGTGGTGAGGGTCACCTGTAATGCTGCAATGTTGAGGTGGGGTAGGTAGATCCACGAAGAGACGGTGCCTTACTTTAAGAAATACAGTTATGAATTAGTTAATATTGAATGCACAATGTGTTGTATTATAATGAATGCTACCTAACGGATGTTGACTTGATCGCATTAAATGATATGAAGGTGAAGTGATCCTCTTGATTCGAAATCGGATGGGGTGTGAGGTAAAATCCCATCATAACCTCGAGGTCAATAGAATGATCTCCAATTTGTGTATAAGCCAAGAGTGGGCATCCCATAGAGGACCTAGCTCCTGCCATGGGAAGGGGAAACTTCCACGACTGGGCTCAGGACTGCCATGGAGATGTGTGATGCTTCCATGATCATTTGAGAAGGCATATTGGCTTTTATAATTGCAAAGGTAAGCCTGCTGCAGGTATAAATTCGGTTTTAAATCACTCTGTGTCTCAGCACGATTGTTGTCAGTATTTATGATGCTGAATAGATTATAGAGTGGTTAGTATTTGCATGGGCAATTACAAACATGTGACGTCATCATGAAAGTAGCACTGCAAGATGCCCCTACAGTGTGGAAACGTTGGCCCGGGATAATAAAAGATTGTAGAAATTGCTCTACATGTTTCGGACAGGTGCCAAACACAGGCGTATATGTCCTTCATCTGTCCCTTTCTGGGGGCCTCAGCTCCAGACGAGGGAGTTTAGAGGGCCATGGGTGGGGGCTGACGGCTGTCTGCTGTAACGCACAACCAATTGAGAGGGCCAACATGGAAGATCCCTGGGTTTGATCTTCCACGAAGCTCGTGGGCCACCCTAAACCTCATCCGCACAAACCATGGCAGATGCGGATACCTGGTGGACAAATAGAAAATTAAAAACCCTCCAATGATGCAATTCCCGATCCACAAATACAAAGGAAATATCACAGCAATACAGTCCGCTGCTTCTGACGCGGTTATGTGGCTTGATCACCTGAATGGGAAATTGTAGTTGTTGCTGCATCTCCATACGAAAGAAGAAGAATGGAGAAGAGAAAGTGGGAGGTGGGGGGTGGGGGCTGGATTGGCAACTGAACAGCGTGCAGGAGAGTTCGCCTGTGTGAGCTTGTGAACAGTGAGGCGCTTTCCTTTCCTATATTTTCTAAAAACACCACAGCACACCTGGGACTTTTCCACGGTACATTGGTCTGCAGCGGTACACCGGTTGCAAAGCACCGTGCTAGATGGTAAGATGTTCGGAATGTACAAACTACCTCAATGGTCTCAAATTAAATATATTTTAAAACGCCCTTAACTTATTGAGGAAAGCCTCAATAATTTGCCGGATTATTTTTTAGATGAGTCCTACTGCATTGGGTTCGTTTGGTAAAAAAAAAATTAAGTGTTTGTCTTGCGGGAAGAAACAGGAGTACGTGGAGAAAAAACGGTCTGTTCTTAAATATGCAATAGTGTCTATATTAACTAATGCCATGTATTTTGAAAAAAAAGTATATATGAATTAAACAAACAATGAGTAATTAAGATTGAGGGTATATGAAAAAGTAAGTGAACCCGTGGTTTCATTAGCTCAATTAAGGGAATAACTAGAATGAGGTGTTTAAATAATTAGGTAGCTCTTCAGGGGCGAGTTTGCATGGCTCCACCTTATTTAAAGATCAGAAACTGTGTCCGTTTCACCATACAGATGTGTGGAAACAAGTCATGCCACGATCAAAATACATCTCTGAGGACCTCAGAAAAAAAGTGTTATTGATGCTCATCAGTCGAGAAAGCTTTACAAAACCATTTCTAAGGATTTGGGGCTCCACCAATCCACTGTCAGACAGATAGTCCACAAATGGAGATAGTTAAAGACAACAGTCACTCTACTCAGGAGTGGTCGTCCTACCAAATATATCCAAAAACAAACTGGAAAACCATGAAGGAAGTCACAAAGAACCCCCAGCGAAATATCCAAGGATCTGCAGGCCACTTTCGCCTTGGCTAATGTGAGTGTTCATAGCTCAACTATCAGATAAACACTGAGCAAGAATGGTGTTCTTGGAAGGATAGCAATGAGAAAACCACTGCTCTCCAATAAGAACATTGCTGCCCATCTGAAGTTCGCCGAAGAGCATATATATATGGTCTACAAGACTTCTGGAACAATGTTCTCTGGACAGACGAGTCAAAGGTATAACTCTTTGGCCTGAATGAGGCACGATATATTTGGTGAAAACCAAACACTGCTTTCGAACAGAAAAGAAAAACCTCATCCCAACCGCCAAGCATGGTGGTGGGAATGTGATGGTTTGAGGCTGCTTTACTACCTCAGGACCTGTAACGGCTTGCCATCATTGACACAACCATCAATTCTGCATCCTATCAGAAGATTCTAGAGGAGAATGTCAGGCCATCTCTCCGTGCGCTGAAGCTGATTGCAGCAAGACAATGATCCTAAACATACAAGCAGATCTACAAAAAAATGGCTGCAGAAGAATAAAGTCCGCATTTTACAACGGCCTAGTCAACGTCGGGACCTAAACCATTAGAAATGTTGTGGAAGAACACTGAAGCGAGCTGTGCAAGGCAACTCTCAAATGTCACCAAGTTGAAGGAGTCCTGTAAGGAGGAATGAGCCAACATTCTTTAAATCCGATGTGAGAGACTGACCAACGGTTAGAGGAAACGCTTAGTTGCAGTCACTGCTGTTCAAAGGGGTGTCACAAGTTCCTGAATCTAAAGGTTCACAAACTTTTTCACACGTGGTTATTGAATGTAGAATCATTTGAGGATAAATAAATGTTGAAAGAGTACCAAGTTTTAGTGTCATTTGTTTAATCAGCTTATCTTTATCTATTATTTGGACTTAGATTAAAATCTAATTCAGATATAATTTTCGTTTTTGGTTCTTTCGGTGAAGTCACGTAGAATGAAAATTAATTCAGTTATAGAGTACGACGTATAGATTTCAACACACGCAATCGTCCTCAGGTAAAAAACAAACCTAGTGAACTTAGAAATACAATGCAATCCAACACAGAGAGTCGGCTAACACAACAGTCAACACCTTACCTGGTTGATTACGTTCTTCTAAAGATTTCTAAATTTGAGAGAGAGACAAAACACAGACACGGGGACACACAGACAGACACACAAGCAGAGAGACAACACAGAGACACACAGAGAGACACACAACATAGACACAGTGTGGAAGAACGTAATCAACCAGGTAAGGTGCTGACTGTTGTGTTAACCGACTCTCTGTGTTGGATTGCATTGTATTTCGAAGTTCACTAGGTTTGTTTTCTACCTGATGACGGTTGCTTGTGTTGCAATCGAAACGTCGTATTCTATTATTTTATGTATTTCCTTTCTACGTGACTTTACCCAAAGAACCAAAGAATAATTCCTGCAGTCACGAAAGCTTCAAATCAAATAAAATGTTAGGTTTGAAATGTGTAAAATATGTGAAAATCGTACAGGGTTCACAAACGTTTTCTCGGCACTGTAGATTAACATGGCTATAACAACTGCGGTTTAATGTTGGGTGGTTAAGGGATAAGTGAGTCACAGTCCTTTTACCATTAAGAAAATGTACACAGTTCCCAAATGACTGCACCGTTACCAAATAACTGCACCTCCGGCATTGCGTAATTCACACCCCACAGCATTTGCCTATTTTAAAAAGGAGAGAAAATTACAACCCTAAGCACATTTACATGTTGACTTACACAATCCAACCGCAGAGCGGTTTATTCCATGATCTTTGAAGGACAATACATTCGGGAGGGAAATACATACGCAACCGAACAAAGTATCGAGTTACTCTTTGGAACTTTCGGTAAAGTCACGTAGAAATAAATAAAATTAAATAATAATAATAATGAATTCATTTCTACGCGACTTTACCGAAAGAACCAAAGAGTAATTCCTGCAGTCACGAAAGCTTCGAATAAAAGTATAGAGTTTTGGGCACGACCGAGACTATAAATAAAAGCTGTTGTCCTTTAGCAGCTGTTATCGCTTAGGATGCAGCGGCCATGTGGTTAGAATTGGCGATTGATAAGAAGTTGACTTGCAGGAAGTATGCTGTTTATAAGGAACGCTACATCCGGGTCAAACACATGTTAATCTGCTCAAACCGTGGGTAAATACTCGTGTCAAAAATCATTTTAATGAACGCAACGTTGCAGCCTCGCAATTGCTTTCTCACGCCACTGCTGACACAAGAACTACACAGAGAGGAAGCTAAAGAAAGCTCCTCTTGAGGGCATTTGGCCGAATGTTCCACACTGGTCAGATGTCTTGGAAGAGTACCCACATTTTACCCCACCACACGCGACCCGTCTGATTGACAAAGTGTGAGGCACCCATTTATATCGCTGGGGGGAGAGAGATGGGGGGAGGGGGGAATTAAAGAAACTTGGCTAACATTTCAACTTCTCCACCAGGAAATCAAACTAGCGACCTCTGGATTGCAAGCCCTGTGTGCCAACTATTACACCCTGGAAGTTCCCATAATGTTATTATAGTCCTTTATAAATCACTTATACGGACTTCAGTAATGTCAAAGTGTCCAACTGCTCAAGGGAACAATGGCCGGTGTTAGACTTTTTTGTTGGCCCTAAAGCACTGTTAAATGCCCACAAAGTGGTACCCATTTTATTGACCTCAGAATGACGTTAAGCTGCATTGGCCATGTCAAATTTAACTTGCAAACCTCCTTTAACTCTTAACATGTCACGATGAATGTCATTCAACTGTAGTATTGCACATAATAACATGTAGATATTAATAATATGGCAATGGAGCTTGTAAAACCTTGGGAGCTTGGCATTTGCCAAAATATCAGAGGTAAAGGTGCAGCCCTGCTGGTAGAGAAGCCTCTGCTTGAGGAAAAACCTCTCAAAAGAGTATTTTTAGCCTGCTCTTCTATGTTGGCCAAACGCCATTGAATAGTGGAGAGATGATAACGATCTCTCCTGGACTACAGGAGGTCGTGGGCTATATCCCGACCGTGACGCCTGTATATTTGGAGTTTGTATGTTCTTCCCGTGATTGCGTAGATTTTTCTCCGGGTCCTCCGGTTTTTCCATCCACATTTAGAAACAACATGCGTTTAGTATATTTGGCTGCTATAAATGTTGAGATGATAAGGCACTTCGTTGAGCTATAATTTGTGGACAGGTCGTTTCTGAAAAAAAACTAAGTTGCTCAGTGGACCTTACCTGGTCAAATAAAAATAGTATGTTTTAAATATAGTTTATAGTTTTTACCGCATTGCATGCAGCCTGCATATGAACCAAATTCCACCCTGACCCAATATGGATCCAGTCACTTAGTCCAAATATCCACTTCTCAAATGTCTTGTTGTATCGTAGCATCCTTATGTGGCAAATACGTTTCCAACGAGACCAACAAACACATATTGTAACTTGAATCTATCCGAGCGACCTCACTGAGATCTCAACATACGTTTCCAATGTCTTTTTTTCTGTGTCTGGCCGCGTGACTCAAGGGTGGATGCTGACCGAGCTTATGTAAGCAATCGCAGCACCAGAGATATGCATGGATGAAGAAAATTCTCATAATCCTGACTCATTTATCCCTATGTATCATAAACTTCATAATCTTCGTATTATCCATTTTATGAACCTCGTGTGTATGACACATTTTCATGCTTTGGGCAAAATCCTTTGAGCATCAAGAGTAATATAGGAAAGGCATTAACATTAATCCAAAATTGATGAGATGGACTCCATGTCCTATCCAATAACTAATACTGTACATGACAAAATAACATGTGGAAATTTCTCACCACGCCTTGCCAAACCACAATAGAATCTGTGCATACCCTGTACCATGTCATCCTACATGTGCCACCATTTGTTTTATTGTCCACGTATAGCCCTTGTAGCATTCCACTGCTGGATGAGGGCCTCTCCTTGTCGTGCCAGACGTCGGGGCTATTTTACCACACCATGCTGGCCAGTGTGGAGTGGAGAAGGCGGGAGCATAGATGTTGGAGCATAGTACAGTACAACATCAGACTATGGTAATGCCACCTGGTACCCACAGAATATCACAGCAGTCACCTATGACACATGCATGGTGGTCACCCTGCCAAACAGTATCCAGGTTCAAACCTGCTGAGCTTTTGGCATCTGATGAGATCGCGTGCACACCAGTTGATGTGGTCAAGTTATTTATAAATGTTAAAATAATAAAGTAAGAAAGCCGTCATTTATTCACCTTCAAATAAACATGGACCAATGCTCATCTTCGTTGGGGGCTCTGATATGGTTGTGAAAACTCCACATTCTTATGCAGGGTGCCAGTATTTACATTTAGAGTATTAGGCTGCTATAAATCTCCACATCACAAGCCACTTCGTTGGGCTATCATTTGTGGCCAGGTCGCTTCGGAAAAAAGAGCTATATAGCTCAGTGGGCTTTACCTGATAAAATAATATATATATACTGTACAGTATAACCAAATTTGAAAAAAATATTCAGAATATTTGTATGTTAAAATGTAGCCTGTTGCTGACGCACCACCGTGTTGCGTGCAAGTCAAGACAAAAACTAGCCGGTTGAATTTCGATTTAAAGCTTTCGTGACTGCAGGGATTCATCTTCTTGGTTTATTCGGTAAAGTCACGTAGAATGGAAATAATACCGAACTAGATCAGTTAGACAAGACACTCTACAAATCACACTTATCTTTGAGTGCAACAATGTCGACATCGGATTGGGAACACGTGGAAAAAATGACTGCCTCTTCAGCTGCCGCTATGTCGACTAAATGTAAGGACAACTTGATTTCCAAATTCAACCGCCTCTCAAACAAGAAACCGGACCCACACATTGAAAAACTAGATGTTAACAAAGTCGTAATTAATCGCAGTAACAGTCCTATTTCTGAAGGTTTGAAATCCGTTTTAGCTAAAGGACTAAACTTTGCAGTCACACCTAGACACATACCAGTTAATGATATAATTGCTCGAGTAGATGTAGCTCTCAAGGGCTTGAGTCACATCGCTGCAGACGTAGCAAGATCTGAAATCTCTGTAACCCTCAAAAACGCTAAGATGCCAGCTAGCAACATCAGCAAAGATGAGCGTTTTGAATTAGCTCAATTAAAAAAGAGGGATGACATTGTCATCCTCTCAGCCGACAAAGGTAATGCCACTGTCATCATGGACAAAATAGAATACAACAACAAAATTCAAGAACTACTCAACGATGGCAGCTATACAAAAATAAAAAGAGACCCCACCAACAGCCTCGTCTCCAAAACCAACAACATCATTTCTGCTTCAACCGCATTAATTGATCAGATCAAACAGTTCTCGTTGAAACCTTCTGCAGCCAGGCCACCAAGATTGTACGGCTTGCCAAAGATACATAAAGAAGATACACCTCTTCGTCCCATTGTCTCTACTATCAACTCCCCCACTTACAAACTGGCTCGTTTTTTGTCTGAAATCCTACGGCCTTTCACTGGAAAAACCACCTCTGCAGTACTAAACTCTACTGACCTGGTATCGACAATCAAGGGGATTGCCCTGTCCCCAGACGACCTGCTTGTCAGTTTTGATGTGGTTTCCTTGTTCACCAAGGTGCCTGTGCCTGACACCATCACAATCATTGAAGACTTGGTTCATCAAGGACTAAATGCTGGGGTACCCCCCCTGGTGAGACACTGCTTAACCAATACATACTTCACCTGGAATGGAACCTTCTACAAGCAAATTGAGGGCACCCCAATGGGCTCCCCCCTATCTCCGGTTGTAGCCAACATCTTCATGGAGAAATTTGAGACGGACGCCATCCAGACTGCCACTCTACGCCCGACCTTATGGAAGAGGTACGTAGACGACACTTTTGTCATCTGGCCACATGGCCGGCCTGCTCTAGACCAATTTCTCGACCACATCAATTCCATACACCCAGCCATCAGATTCACCATGGACGTCGAAAATGATGGCAAGCTACCCTTTTTGGATGTCCTAATCAAAAGGAGACCTGATGGTTCAATGAGCCACTCTGTCTACAGGAAAGCCACCCACACGGATGCTTATCTAAAACCGGATTCCCACCACCATCCATCCCAGAAGAATTCCCTCATCAAGACTCTATATCATAGAGCCCAATGCATCTCCGACCATGAACACATTTCCAGTGAACTCAAACACGTACGCCAAGCTCTTAAGGCTAATGGTTACTCCGACTACACAATCCGCAAAGCCATCACTCCAACCATCAAGAAAGATCCTGTTGAGGAGCCTTTCAAGACCATCACCTTACCCTACATTGCTGGGGTCACAAAAAAGATCTCCAAAATCCTGATTAAACACAAGATCCAGGTCCGATTCAACACAGTACATAAAGTCCGTGATCTGGTACCATCTGTAAAAGATGTGATTCCAGACATACAGTACCCTGGCGTCTACAAACTAAGTTGCCTCTGTGGAAGCAGTTACATTGGGGAAACCAAACGACACGTCTCAGACCGCATTCGTGAACATAAAGCTGATCTAAAACACGGTAGGACAAACACCTCAGCCGTGGCAGACCACTGTTACAACTCAGTGGGCTCACATGACATTGACTTCTCCAAGACGGAGGTTCTCTGCAAGCCATCTGGCTATCATGAGAGATTCGTTCATGAGGCGATTCACATATACAAACACAGAGACAATTTTAACCGAGAAGATGGATTCAGGCTTAGCAATCATTGGAAGGACGTAATAAACCATTTCGATACACATTAGGGTGAGTTGAATAATACATAGTGTTATATTAAAATGTATAAAGTATAGGGTGGTTTACAGCAATACAGTATATAATTTAATGTTGGGTTTATCTATGGCAGTATATAGTACTGTATATGCTAAGAGAATAAAGTTTAGATGGAAGTATATTATATACTTCTTACGACGTAGAATTGTAATTTATTATTTGTTGTTAGTAACTCAGCTTATTGTAGAGTATAGTAAGTTTCAGTTTATATTTTAGTTTTTTATGTAGTTTTTACTTTGGTTTTCTACGTGGTTGTTTGGTAAATGCAGCTACATATCACTAACATTCCTTTCCTTTATTAACGCTGTTCCTTGCGCCCCCCCCGTGGTGCTGTTGATCCTGCTTAATGCATGGGCATAATGGGACTTTGAAACCCCTCCGCCCACCTCCTACGCATTGTCCATTGGTATGCTAAATTCCTCTTCATATGCACATTCTTTTGTTAAGGCGCTCCTCCTCGCAACACCTATATAAGCTCCTAGCTTGATAATGTTCTCATTCTTCGCCTGAGGACGGCTGCTTGCGTTGTGGCCGAAACGTCGTGAGAATTGTTTTATTATGTTTTATTTTTATTATTTTATTACTTCCCTTCTACGTGACTTTACCGAAAGAACCAAGAAAATGAATCCCTGCAGTCACGAAAGCTTTAAATCGAAAAAAAAAAATATTGTTTTATTTTTATTACTTTATTATTTCCATTCTACGTGACTTTACCGAAAGAACCAAGAAGAAAAACTAGACGGTGTTCATAGAAAACAATCAGACTTTTCTGGTAGGAAAGCCCCAAAAATAATGCAATCTTGAAATCTTCCTCGTTCAACGTCCCTCCATTTTTAAATTTCAAAAGTCAAAGTACCTCAATGCTCAATGGCAGCACTCGTCGCTTTTGGCTGCCCTGGTGCGGGGGCCAGTTCCTACTTTTGGTACTTGTGGTACTTAATTTACTTAATTTAGCAACTTCGGAGATATGATGGGCTTAAGAATATTCATTTGTCACTCTAATTTTAGACGGATTTATTTTTAACATGTCCCGATTTATATTTAGGCGCACCTTTTTTTCTTATATGGCTAGAATATAAAAGTAGGCCAAAATGCCCCTCCGGAGAGGCGCTCTAAAGTTCACTCTAGTAGGAGGCCCTTCCACTCAGCAGTGGCATGAGCAAGGAACTACTGTGCTGCTCCTTTACCTCTTTCTTGAATCACCAGTTAAACGTCCGTTCACAACTCACCACTCCCATGTACCCGGACCACACTGATGTCAAGTCAGCGCCACGCTAAGGCACATGCCAAGTCCTAAATCTGCTTATACTTACGAAATGGGGGTGTGTCAATGTACTCGGCGATCGCGAGCGGGGAGTGTGCGTTTGCTTAGCGCAGAGCGCAGCTGTTTCTGTGTGACTGTTATTGCGCCGTGCGCATGTGTTTGTGCACAGTGCTGTAGTTCGTGTAAAGTGCTATTATCCCCAGTGACTGGGTTCCATTCCTGAAAAAGAACATCATCGCCAGCATGAATTGGCATCTGAAACTGGCCTGGGCTGTCTATAGGTTGACTCAGACTAAAATTATTAACATTCAAAATAGATGGGGGGGGGGAAGGGCAAAACCCAGCAAGGTGCTCCCCACACTTTTTTTATCCGTATTTGACTGTCTTCATGTTGTTATGTTTGTGTGTCTCTCTCTCTCTCTGTCTTCTGCCTCTCTTATTGTGTCTCTGTTTCCGTCTCCGTGTCTTCACGTGTACTCAGTCCCAATCTGTCTCTTTATGTCATCAGCCACACTGTCTCCATGTCTCTCTGTTTGTTTCATGGCAACCACTCACCTTGCTGCCATGCTTCTGCCTAATTCCTTCCCTGTCCACATCCCTGCCCCGCGTCCGCTTGCCTGCGTCCCACCAAAATAATGTTGTCCCACGGTCCAGTGGAATGTCAACATCAACAATGGGCAGACAAAGGCAACTTGGCCCGCATAGTTCTAACCATACCACTGTCATGTAATGTGCCAGCCTTAAAAGGAGCTTGCGAAGAGAAAATTTCGTGATAGTTTTAACAAAATATTTGTTTAATTTGAAAAGCATCCACTCCATATCTGACAAACAGTGGTATGAATCAAATTCCATTTTAAAAGCATATTTTCTATTAGCCTTTCGTTTAAGTTTACTTGTTTTTTCTTGAACAAACAATTGCAAAATCCTTGTGTTATAGGACACAACCAAATGCTTATCCAAACGTTACAAATGTTTACGACACTACTACACATGTGTTTGCAGCTGTGCTCCATAGATACAATTGAATTCAGTTCCCGAAAAAGCTATCAGGACCTCAAAAACACATCAGAGAGCAGTATTTACCACACTTCATTAGATATGTCTTGCATGGACCCTCTGTAACTCAGAGCCAAAACCAAACAGTTTCAAGGTTGTTTTATTTAACTAGGTGGGAACTATAGAGGCCAAGATAGTCTCATTTGCAAAAGTGACCTAAGGTTAATTAGGATTATACAACATTTATCCATCATTGCAATTGAGCAATTGGTGACAATTTTTTTTACTTGACAAATTTGGATCTAACGCCAGCATGCCACGACCCACTCTTGCGAATGACATCAGGGGAATCTTTTCAATTCTATGCAACATAGCAAACTTTGCAATCGTATGTAATGGCTATTACACACCACAGTAATAACCAGGGCGGCTACTAGATTCGAACCACGAACCTCTGCGACAAGCAGCTAACGCGCTACCACACTACCACTAGGCCACATCACTGCCACAGTAACAAGTGTAATACAGTAGCATGGCAATGCAGAGCACATTCAATCACGATATAGTAGCATTCAACGGTTTCTTTGCTCAACTCATATCCATAACATAATATTATGGTTGGGCTGACAACCCGTATAGAACGTACAAAGTACACAGTTACATACATGCACATCAATGAGCCTAGCTTGCATGGCAGGGTTGTTTTCATGCGGGTAATCACACACACACTGTTCCTGACATGTCTGTGCACCTGCGTCCCTTTCATACTCGCTACCAAACCTTCATAATTCACATGCAAACCACGTGTCACAGAATCTGTGCAATACAAATTGGATCTATGTAGCATCTAAATATGGCTGTATCCCAAGACACTGCATCCTCTATGTAGTATATGCAACTTCATGCTATCCTATTGTAGATTGCCTATTTGGTATTGTTCAAAAGTAGTTTCATTGTGTGTCGTCTGAGAGTCTGAAAACACAACAGCTGACTGGAGATGGGACCTGGAATGGCAAGAGTGACCGGCGGCAGGATTTACAGCAAGTACTGTGGTGTTACTCTGCTCTCAATACCTGGCAAGGTTCTGGCGAGGCTCGTGTGCATCTGGCAAGGGGCTGCAATCATCTGCTGCAGATTCCGTGCCTCGAAATAGTCTGGCTTCACACCAAAAAGAGTCAGCGGTTGACCGAATGCTATCGCTTTGTGTTCTTATCGAGTGCCGTCCGATAGTTTGGCCAGAAATCACTTTCAGCCTATGTTGGTCTTAAGAAGGCGTTCAATCAACGTGTTTTGATTTATGTTTGCTTCAATGCTGTGTACTTTGTTTTGCTTGTTTGACTTTTGTCATTGTTTTTCCAGGACACTTGCAAATGAGACTATATCTTGGTCTCTTGATTTCTCACCTAGTTAAACAAAATAAAATAAATTAAATCACGACGTTTCGGGTGCAACACAAGCGTGGGACAACCACAACAAGAAACAATTGCTGTGGTTGTCCCACCTGATGACGGACGCTTGTGTTGCGTCCGAAACGTCGTGATTTAATTTATTTTATACCTACGTGACTTTACCGAAAGAACCAAAGAGTATGGATCCCTGCAGTCACGAAAACTTCAAATCTCGATTGGTTAAACAAAATAAACTTTCAACTTAATTCGTTGCCTTGAAAGTCCTGGAAATCTGTGCAATTCCGGCAAACATGATGGATCTGATGGTTGGCCTGAATTCAGGAACTGAGCACTATGAAGTGTGGTGGGTGTACCTCTGACTTCTTCCCAGTGAATTATGGGGGAGATGCAGGATGCATACTTGCCCAAACACTTGAATAGACAATGTGCTCTTCGGGGAGTTGACCATAGCCTCCAGAGTGTATCTATTGCTGAAGTGAGCCACTGGCCTTGATATTGGAGATGATTCTGTGATGTTCACGAAGTCACTGGACATCATTGTGTTGGCTATTGTAGCCCTGGATATAGAGACAGTGCCATTAGGAGTGCAAGTCTCTTTGGTTAACAATAAAGTGCAGGCTTTCCATGTCTCTTTTGATGGTGCTGTACAGCCTTCCCGAGTGTGTGGTGATCATATTGAGGTATTTGACAGGTTAACTTACCTTGAGAGCATTATCCAGAACACAGAAGGTTCAGAATCAGAAGTGCCAAGACAGCTGGGACTGGCCTACGTGGGAATGGATTGCTCTAACCACAGTGCTTGGCTCTGATGTTATCTTAGCAGAATGATGAAGCTCCATGTTTTCAAGGCTCGTGTGCTTCTTGTATTGTGCTGTGGAGCTGAGATGTGGACACCCAGATCATCATTAGGGGTACGACTGAAGACCTTTGTTACCAGCTCTATAGAATCATAGGGTACCGATGGAAACATTTGTAGGCATAGGATACTGCAGATGATGCTAGCTAACTGCATGATATGGGAAGGCCAACTATGGCACTTTGGGCATGTGCACCCCTCGCTTCCCCCTTGGTTGACCCTGCCCACCAGGCCCTGTGAGCTAGAGAACCTCGTGGGTGGAGGAGACCGAGGGGTCAACAACAGGTGTTGTGGCTGCAGCAGATCGACTGTTACTGTCTAAACTAGGTGATAGGATCAGATTGACCATTACTGTCTAAACTTGGGGATAGGATCAGATTGACCGTTACTGTCTAAACTTGGGGATAGGATCAGATTGACCATTACTGTCTAAACTAAGGCATAGGATCAGATCGACCATTACTGTCTAAACTTGGGGATAAGATCAAATTGACCGTTACTATCTAAACTTGGGGATAGGATCAGATTGACCGTTACTGTCTAAACTTGGGGATAGGATCAGATCGACCATTACTGTCTAAACTTGGGGATAGGATCAAATTGACCGTTACCATCTAAACTTGGGGATAGGATCAGATTGACCGTTACTGTCTAAACTTGGGAATAAGTTCAGATCGACCGTTACCGTCTAAACGTCTGAATAGGATTAGATTGACTGTTCGTGTCTTAACTTGGGGATAGGATCAGATTGACCGTTACTGTCTAAATTTGAGGATGGGATGGGAGCTCGCTTGGGAGCTTTGCCAGGAGGGACCATAGGCGTTGGTGCCGGAGGGAGGATACTGCTATGTGCTTTGTTTGCATATGCTCCGGCATTATTGGCCATTTAGGCTATTTAAGTTCATAACAGAAGTAGTTTCAGCTGCTGCCATCCTAAGACTGATAAAAAAGAATGATAATGTACAGTGCCCTTGACAATCCATTACTTAACTCAGGTCTCGACACACTGCCAGTTATGGGATTGTTTGACCATACTACAACACGCAGGTCAGTATGTGGTCAAGTACTAATGATAACAGTTATGGATACAATTTGCATTGATCGTGACTGTACAGCATATCTTTGCTGCGTTCAGGTCACAGCATTGAAATTGGTATATTGACAGTTTATTGAGTGGCACATTTATTATACGTATTATCTCTGATAATAGTGGATAATTATGTAGTAATACTGAAATAGTAATAATAAAAGCACTAAATAGTTTTGCTATCATAATATTTATTATTATTGAACAAAACAAAGTACGAATTATATCTTCAGATCACGGAAGCTAAGCAGATCTGAGCCTGGTTATATAAGTGGCAATCATGTACGTTAATAGAAAATTGGCAACCTTGGTAAGTATTTGAAAGCTAAAGTATTTGAAATGTGTTCCTATAACTTGGCCTTGTGCTTTCTAAAAATGTGGCCCTGCCTCTTCGTCTTGGGGGTACATAGCAACACCTGCAAGCTGAAAAATTGCCCTGGGGCCACTGTATATCAACTGCTGCATTCATTATCTGGGACATTTAGACGTTAGAAAGTCCATCCATTTATCTTTGCACCTGGAGAGTTTCACCTGCACACCCAAGTGTCAGGAATTTTTTTTTCATATTTAATTGTTTGCGAGGTAACTCGCCAATTTTGTCTGCTGTCTCATTTTTGGCTAGCTGTGTTTATAAATGGGAATTTAAAAAATATATTATCCAAACTAGTGCCGCAATGGAGTATTACCAGAAATATTGTATTCTTTAAAAAAAAACGTCATTTTGCCGACAAAATCTTTATCACTTCTGAAATGATAAGATCTTACTTGAAGTTACTATATCAAATGTTAAAAAGCACAAATGTTTTTTTAAAATAGATCTTGTTATCCCGCAAAACACCAATTCAGGAGTAGTTGTATAAGGCTGAATGTAAATACTCAACAAGTAATTTAAATATCCAGGTCAAATTTATTGAGACAATTAATTGCTGGCGTTTGTGGTGGCAGCGTGCAGCTCCTGTGTTCCTCCATTGAACGATCTTGTGGGGCAGTGTGCGTTTAAATTATATTATCACATTCTCACAACTCTGACTGGCACCTCGCAGATTTATTTATTTAATCCTTTGGCCAAAAAGTCCGTAACATTAATGATGTGCCTCCAGGGACTGAATTGTCAACACACATGGGGTGTGGCGCAGAGGCATGTTAAGCGCTATTGACTGGTTTGGCAACCTTTCTTGCAAATGCTGCTGAATGACACCCAAACCGACAAAGCACACCGCATTCTCGTGGTAAAGCAGCCTTAAGGCTGAAACAACAGACGTATACTGCACGTACATTAGGCAGTGGAAGACCTCTTAAATGCATCCCTATTATCCACTCTCATTGTAATCCGCGCCTCAAAATATTTTTTTTATAAGTCTATTATCCACTATAATGTTACATAACAATCTGTAATCAACACTTATTTGTGTTGATTCATCGGAACACTCAAGCCAGTACAGTAGCATAAATGAAGATGTTCCTATGGCTTACGTTCATACCATCGTGTTGTATATTAGAGGTGAACACTTGTAATCCAGCAGAAAATCACCTTGAATTGTGAAACTCTCAATGCTGCTGAACTACTAGGTGGTCATGTGATGGCAGCACAGAAAGTGGGTTCATAAACTCATCCGTGTGGATTCTAGATTTGTAGCTTTCGTAACTGCAAGGGTTCATATTCTTGGGTTTTTTCGGTAAAGTCATGTAGGTAAAAAATTAAAATTAATAAAAGTAAAATATAAAATAAAATAAAAATCACGACGTTTCGGAGGCAACACAAGCTTCCGTCTTCAGGTGGAACCGTCACAGCACGATAGCTGTATTAAGTGAATGTATTATCGGTGTGGACTAGGAGTTTCCTCATTCACACAAAAAGATTGGCTCAACATCCCCAAAGCAGGGCCCTCCATGAAAAGAGTCGAGATTCAGTGATGTTTTTTTTCCTGGCTGGACATATTATAAGGATTTGGCACATATACAATAGCACCTTAAGCATATTGTGTACACGGTGTCACGTACGTTATAACGCGTGGCGATTCATCACAAATGTACACGGTACGTGTGTATAGCACACTCGACTTGCGATCCTAGTCTCACATGGTGTTGGACCAGTTGACGCCAAAAGGCGCCTTTTGTGGTCTATTGTGGTCTATGCAAACATGACTCCTTGTAAAAAAGGTGTCAGTTTTGTTGCCAGATAAAAGGGTAAAAAACCAATTATCATATTTTTTACTGGCAAAGGAGTTTCCAAAGGTGTAAACATTCCTATTCGTAATGGATTTTTGAGTCGGCTCGCATAAGTAAACCGTGTTTCGTAAACCCTCCTCCACCCAATGAAGTTGTCATGTGAACAAACGCGTCAATGTCTTACTACTTCAGCTCACCAAATGGGTAGTTTGAATGTTTCACTGATGGATACAACCGCCATCATCAGGCCGTTGCCAGAATTGTGACAATGTTCTCCAGCCTTGGGTCTTAAATAGGCGGTGTGGTGTCATCAATGTGAGGCCAACGAGAGAGCAGGAAGTGGCAGAAAGTGATAGGGGATAATGTATTCACATCATTGAAGTTATTTTAGCTTACAATCGCTTACGTTAGCGGTGGTAATATAAAGGTTACTATTAAGGTTACTTACGTGATGAAACGAGTTCATCAAAGCTAATTCGTCATACTAGATGGTTGTTAGATTATAAGTACATTGTGATATGAAGTACACATATTTTTTATTCCGACGCTAGTTAGTGATAGTTAAGTAGTGATACTAAATGGTTAGTAATGTTATACTAACATCGTTTTAGTTTCAATAGATGTAAATACACGTAGTTACTACTTTATAAAGGTTGTCACGTGATTCACTCATGATGCACTTCCAAGCTGGACTGAGCCTATGTCTGCCAGCAATGTTGAAATTATTTGGGTGAGTTTATTACACCCCCTCTCGCCTCTGTCATCCCTGCTGTATATTTGGGCACTCCACAGTTGATCAGCAAAGCCACGTGTAGACTCCCAACTCTTCCACGATGTCTGCTCAGCATGGAAAAGAAGACCAAATCCCCGCTAAACGGGGGGCTCCTTTGAACGCTCACTCCGCCAGCATTAACAGGTCTGCACCTTTATCTTATTATCTTTTACCTCAGTTATGCATTACACAGCAATGGTTGTCCGATGCAGAGACTGGCCCCACCAGAGGAATATGGACTTTCCATAGCACATTGGCTTGAAATCACAGCATTACATAATGGCATTGCTTACCTAACAGCATCCCCATGTGTTCACGTATGGCTTACGTGTGGTGATCGTGACCGCCATGTGGTTTATAAACAAAACAAAAAGGTCGACCAGTTGCTCATGATAGCCCGGAACCACTCGTTGAAATTCCACATTCCTATGGCAAGGGTGATGACAATCTAAAGTACAACCATTGTCGACTTCCCACCGCAAAGTGGCACTCGTGCCTCAAAGTGGCATTAATGTGTTTTATGCCTCTATAAATAGTAACTTAAAGCACTTACGGCACCACACGGCTGTTGTATATTTGTATACATTATGGACTTTTTGCAATTTAAGCAATTTACATCAAATCAAACTGCATGTGCAATAACAATAATACATACATACACTGTGTCCGCATGTTCAAGCAGGCTGAACGTGCAAAGTGTACAGAAGCTGACAGCATTGGCACCTGTCTGGGTTTTTTGGCCGCAATAAACATTTGGCTGTTGGAGCTGTTTGCTTGATGAGTCACTCGGTCTCCAGTCCAGATGCCGCTTCACATACAGCACTGTATTTTACTGTGCCCATCCGACTGTGGATGGAATATAGCTCTGTTGGGATACAGCGAAAAGCATCCCTGCCATAGGATCATGAGTTCAACGTCCATCGTGGTAAAGCTGACAGCAGCCCGCGAAGATTGAAAAACGGACTCCCACGGGGATGTGTTTTTACCTCGGGGCTGTTCAATCTCTACACAAGAAACATTCCGGCGACATCCTCCCGCAAGTTGACATGTGCGCATGACATCGCACTGTCAACCCGAGCCCGGACAATAGAGGACACTGGAAAAGTCCTGGGGAAAATAATGAAATACTCTGGAAGCGAACTTCAAGAATTGGCACATTTAGCCAATCGCCTCCGAAAGTGTCGTCTCCGTCTTCCACCTGAACAAAAGCCAAGTCGCGAAAACATTAAATCTCAACTGCTGGAGAACGCCGCCAAAACACGACCGTCACCATTCCAGATATCGACGCAAGCCCTTGTCCACTCCATTGTGGAGCACTGTGCTCAGGTGTGGAGTGCCATCGCTCACACAAACCTCGTCGATAACCAAAATCAACACCCCACTTCGTATCATCCACGGCACCGTCGCCCGGAGTTCACCCCACTCCCGTGGCTTCCTGTGTTTGGAGAACATCGTCCCCACCAACATCCGACTCGATGCCACTCTGATTAGACCTAAGAGAACCCGTACACCATAGGCTGAGATCCAGGAAACCTTTCTGATTGTGCGCCTCCATTCTAGCAGCCGAAAATAAAAACATCGGCACTTGCTGGACAGAATCGTGGTGTTGCTATGGACGTGGCTGACTGTAGAAGCACTGTGCTTCTCTCTCTCTCACGGCAACTATGGACCTCGTTGAACTGCACTCAGTTTCATTCCAGTTTCAGTTTCATTTATTTGGAATATCCCTGTGAGCCATTCGGCTCTTGATTCGCAACGTGGGAAATGCGCATCCTCCCTTCCACAAATTGAAGGTCAAAGAATCGTCGTACTGCAACTGTGGTGTCCAGGTCATCAAACGCATCACTAACGAATGCGCCATCCACGTACGCGATCCACACAGTGTCTATTGCCTTCTTAGATTGGTTGGAAAAAAAACCCCGAGCATTCAACGATAACACGATTCAAAACTGTTGATTTTCCCTCTTGCCATACGAAAGAGACAGAGACCACCGGCACATTAATGTTGGCGAACCTGAGCTGGTGGTTGGAAATTCCATATTCCTCTTATGGGGGGCAGTTTTTTCGATTGGACAATCACTGTTCTGCCAAACCTCTACATTTCCCCTGCACAAACAAGAAATAGGGCAGTGCTCATCGACACTAATGACCCCGAGCCAACAGTGACATTTCCACATTAACATGACGGGGGTGATAACATGCTTGTACAATATTTTATATATACTGTACAATATTTTATGTATGTTGTTGGCAGCAATGGGTACTGACTAACACGGTGAAGTGTGGTCAATTAATTCCCCACAATGCACATGGCGTGGGAAGGCCCTCGTGCATCAGTGGACTGACAAAAGGGCTGTACTGTAAAGTAGTTCAAATGTACAGTGAATTTCCATATAACTGTAAACACGTGGAGCGCGCCGTTGGAAGAACCTATAATTTTCATTTATCCGCAGAAACTGCTTTCAGTTGTTATCTGTGGGCAAATGTGAACTGGTTCAATTTTCCTAACAATTCCGGATGACGCCTCGGATAACAAGAGGGAATTTATTGCTTCCCAGAGTTCACTCCTAATATCCCGTGGGGAAAGATTGAATACTTTAATAGAAATAATCAACTTTTAAAAAAACGATAGGTTTGTTTTGCTATCAATTGGGGTCAACGAGTATCAGAGACATCATGGGACCTCCTTTGCCAGTACCAAAATATACCAATAGGGTTTTTCCCCTTTTTTCTGGCAACAAAACTGACACCTTTTGCAAGGAATCATGTCTACATTAACCGCAATACTTGCAGTCAAATGCAAACAAAAACACAATACTCTGGTAATTTATGCATTGTCTTTGAAACTGATTGGTCCACACCAGAGACAGCTTTCTTTGGAGCCTCGTCTCATATGGTGTTCGACCAGATGACGCCAAAAGGCGCACGACTTTTGGCGTCATCTGGTCGAACACCATATGAGACGAGGCTCCAAAGAAAGCTGTCTCTGGTGTGGACCAATCAGTTTCAAAGACAATGCATAAATTACCAGAGTATTGTGTTTTTGTTTGCATTTGACTGCAAGTATTGCGGTTAATGTAGACATGATTCCTTGCAAAAGGTGTCAGTTTTGTTGCCAAAAAAAAGGGGAAAAACCCTATTGAGTATCAGAGAGTTTGGGTCTCAGGAAATGGGATAAATATTCCATTGCTAATTTGGACTAGCACAGTTTTTACGAGTCATTTAAGAACAAGTGAAGTGAATTCTGAGTTGGCAGCACTGAGTGTGGTGATTGTGCTGGGAAATGGAGGGGGGTGGGAGTCTCCGAGAGTTGGGGGTGGACTTGGGAGAGAACTTTAAATGCGTGGAGTTTATCATTCGCACCGACCGGCTGCTGACGTCTAAGGCTACGCTTTTGTCACGGTAAATTGTTGTGAAATTCACGGCCAAGATGCGGTGGGGTGGGGTGGGGGGAAACGATAATTCACGAAGAGGGCACGGTGGGGCGGTGCACCCTCCTCTACTTATTCTAGGTGTGTGTGTGTCTGTGTGTGTGTGTCTGTGTGTGTGTGTGTGTCTGTGTGTCTGTAAGGGGAGTGGTAGTGTAGCGGTTAGCACGCTGCGCTACGTGCCTGGCCACCCGGGTTCGATTCCTGCTCACGGCCAACACCAGTGACGATTATCTGAACCGGTCTTGGGCCTCCCCTGCGTCGACTCAGCCTCAAATGAGTACTCGGTTCGGTGTGTAAACATCGTCACTAGGGAGACAAAGGCGTGGTGCTGGCCACCCACCCCCTCGTGTGCCGTGCCGGTCTTCATATGGGCACTTGCTCCAACAGTCTGTTAAGGCTACACGGGGGGCCTTTGTCTATATGAATCTCCGTGTCGATGTGTGTCTCTCTGTCTGTGTATATGTCTTTCTCTGCGCGCACATATCTTTGTATCTCCGTGTTGTTTTGTATCTCCATGTCCCGCTTTGCATATCTCCGAGTTTCTGTGTGTGTGTATCTCCGAGTCTGTGTGTGTATCTCCGATGATCTTTGCGCGGATCTTCGTGTGTTTTTGTTGTTGTATGATAGTATGCGTGCGTCTTCGCATGTCCGTGAGTCTACGTGGCTCTCCGTCAGTGTGTCTATCTATCGGTGTATCTGTGTATCTCCGTGTTGGCGTGGATCTCCTTCTCTGTCAGAGTGCATGTGTATCCGTGTCTGTCTGTAGATCGCCGTGTTTATCTCTCTGTATCTCCGCTGGCTGTTTTCCGATTTGGTTGTCAGGGCCGGGTTTTCTCCCAACCCCCCCCCCCCAACATTCCAACCATGGAAACGTCTAATCTAACGTGTTCCAAATTTTAACAGCCGTTTCTAATATTTCACTGGACATTAGTGTCATTCAAACTCACCATTTCCGTGATGACCTCTTATTTACAAAACCGCAGCCACGGTTATTATCCCCACCATGAATGTCCACACACCAGGTACTCGTTTAACAAAAAGCGGACCTTGCAGAGACCAAAGACGAGATCAGATATCGCTTACTACTGACTCATATTGTGCGTGGTCATGGAATCTAACCCAGGTAAAAAAAACAGGTTGGTAGTGCAGCCAATAAACGGGGCATCTGTGACACACACAGAGAGCCCTTTAGCTTACACATTCTTGATCTGTGCATGGGTATAGTTTTACAAACCCCTTGTGCCACATGCCCTGTGACATCCCTTGACTTGGAGCGTTTTAAACAAGTAACAAAGCTCTATCGCATGTATTGCTTTGATATAACAAACCAAAAAAATAATTAAAAATGCAAAGACAAAGGCCCCCCCCCGTGTGGACTTATACTTTTGGGGCAAGTTTGCTGCAAGCGATGTTTATCGGGTTACTCATTTTAGGCTGAGTCGACCTAAGCGACGCCCAGACCATCGTCAAGAAAGAGCTCTTTCCTCCTGATGACGATCGCTTGTGTTGCGATCGAAACGTCGTAGTTTTTTGTCATTTTCTTTGAACCATCTTCGTGACTTTACCGAAAGACCCAAAGAATATAAGATGAAGGGCCCCCATTAACAATCTGCCGGGCGTGGTGCTGGTCACACGCCCGGCCGCCTTTGTCTCCCAAGTAGCGATGCCTTAACACGCCGCACCAGGTGCTCATTTGAGGCTGAGTCGACCTAGGGGAGGAGGCCCCGCACCGGTTCAAATGATCGTCACTGGTATCGGTGGCCGTGTGCGGGAGTCGAACTCGGGACGTGGTCGGGGGGTTCCTAACACAGAGGGCAACACCACACACACAACACAGAGGGCAACACCACACTCACAACACAGAAGGCAACACCACACTCACAACACAGAGGGCAACACCACACTCACAACACAGAGGGCAACACCACACTCACAACACAGAGGGCAACACCACACTCACAACACAGAGGGCAACACCACACACACAACACAGAGGGCAACACCACACTCACAACACAGAGGGCAACACCACACACACAACACAGAGGGCAACACCACACTCACAACACAGAGGGCAACACCACACTCACAACACAGAGGGCAACACCACACTCACAACACAGAGGGCAACACCACACTCACAACACAGAGGGCAACACCACACACACAACACAGAGGGCAACACCACACTCACAACACAGAGGGCAACACCACACTCACAACACAGAGGGCAACACCACACTCACAACACAGAGGGCAACACCACACTCACAACACAGAGGGCAACACCACACTCACAACACAGAGGGCAACACCACACTCACAACACAGAGGGCAACACCACACTCACAACACAGAGGGCAACACCACACACTCAACACAGAGGGCAACACCACCCTCACAACACAGAGGGCAACACAACACTCACAACACAGAGGAGGGCAACACCACACTCACAACACAGAGGAGGGCAACACCACACTCACAACACAGAGGAGGGCAACACCGCACTCACAACACAGAGGAGGGCAACACCACACTCACAACACAGAGGGCAACAACACACTCACAACCCAGAGGGCAACACCACACTAACAACACAGAGGGCAACATCACACTCACAACACAGAGGAGGGCAACACCACACTCACAACACAGAGGGCAACACCACACTCACAACACAGAGGGCAACACCACACTCACAACACAGAGGGCAACACCACACACTCAACACAGAGGGCAACACCACCCTCACAACACAGAGGGCAACACAACACTCACAACACAGAGGAGGGCAACACCACACTCACAACACAGAGGAGGGCAACACCACACTCACAACACAGAGGAGGGCAACACCGCACTCACAACACAGAGGAGGGCAACACCACACTCACAACACAGAGGGCAACAACACACTCACAACCCAGAGGGCAACACCACACTCACAACACAGAGGGCAACATCACACTCACAACACAGAGGAGGGCAACACCACACTCACAACACAGAGGAGGGCAACACCACACTCACAACACAGAGGAGGGCAACACCACACTCACAACACAGAGGAGGGCAACACCGCACTCACAACACAGAGGAGGGCAACACCACACTCACAACACAGAGGGCAACACCACACTCACAACACAGAGGGCGACATCACACTCACAACACAGAGGACAACACTACACTCACAACACAGAGGGCAACACCACACTCACAACACAGAGGGCAACACCACACTCACAACACAGAAGGCAACAACACACTCACAACCCAGAGGGCAACAACACACTCACCACCCAGAGGGCAACACCACACTCACAACACAGAGGGCAACAACACACTCACAACACAGAGGGCAACAACACACTCACAACACAGAGGGCAACACCACACTCACAACACAGAGGGCAACACCACACTCACAACACAGAGGGCAACACCACACTCACAACACAGAGGGCAACACCACACACACAACACAGAGGGTAACACCACACTCACAACACAGAGGGCAACACCACACTCACAACTCAGAGGGCAACACCACACACTCAACACAGAGGGCAACACCACTCTCACAACACAGAGGGCAACACCATACTCACAACACAGAGGAGGGCAACATCACACTCACAACACAGAGGGAAACACCACACTCACAACACAGAGGGCAACACCACACACTCAACACAGAGGGCAACACCACCCTCACAACACAGAGGGCAACACCACACTCACAACACAGAGGAGGGCAACACCACACTCACAACACAGAGGAGGGCAACACCGCACTCACAACACAGAGGAGGGCAACACCACACTCACAACACAGAGGGCAACAACACACTCACAACCTAGAGGGCAACACCACACTCACAACACAGAGGGCAACATCACACTCACAACACAGAGGAGGGCAACACCACACTCACAACACAGAGGAGGGCAACACCACACTCACAACACAGAGGAGGGCAACACCACACTCACAACACAGAGGAGGGCAACACCACACTCACAACACAGAGGAGGGCAACACCACACTCACAACACAGAGGGCAACAACACACTCACAACCCAGAGGGCAACACCACACTCACAACACAGAGGGCAACATCACACTCACAACACAGAGGGCAACACCATACTCACAACACAGAAGGAAACAACACACTCACAACCCAGAGGGCAACAACACACTCACCACCCAGAGGGCAACACCACACTCACAACACAGAGGGCAACATCACACTCACAACACAGAGGGTAACACCACACTCACAACACAGAAGGCAACAACACACTCACAACCCAGAGGGCAACAACACACTCACCACCCAGAGGGCAACACCACAATCACAACACAGAGGGCAACACCACACTCACAACCCAGAGGGCAACATCACACTCACAACACAGAGGGCAACAACACACTCACAACACAGAGGGCAACACCACACTCACAACTCAGAGGGCAACACCACACACTCAACACAGAGGGCAACACCACTCTCACAACACAGAGGGCAACACCACACTCACAACACAGAGGAGGGCAACATCACACTCACAACACAGAGGGAAACACCACACTCACAACACAGAGGGCAACACCACACACTCAACACAGAGGGCAACACCACCCTCACAACACAGAGGGCAACACCACACTCACAACACAGAGGAGGGCAACACCACACTCACAACACAGAGGAGGGCAACACCACACTCACAACACAGAGGAGGGCAACACCGCACTCACAACACAGAGGAGGGCAACACCACACTCACAACACAGAGGGCAACAACACACTCACAACCCAGAGGGCAACACCACACTCACAACACAGAGGGCAACATCACACTCACAACACAGAGGAGGGCAACACCACACTCACAACACAGAGGAGGGCAACACCACACTCACAACACAGAGGAGGGCAACACCACACTCACAACACAGAGGAGGGCAACACCGCACTCACAACACAGAGGAGGGCAACACCACAATCACAACACAGAGGGCAACAACACACTCACAACCCAGAGGGCAACACCACACTCACAACACAGAGGGAAACATCACACTCACAACACAGAGGGCAACACCATACTCACAACACAGAAGGCAACAACACACTCACAACACCAGAGGGCAACAACACACTCACCACCCAGAGGGCAACACCACACTCACAACACAGAGGGCAACATCACACTCACAACACAGAGGGCAACACCACACTCACAACACAGAAGGCAACAACACACTCACAACCCAGAGGGCAACAACACACTCACCACCCAGAGGGCAACACCACACTCACAACACAGAAGGCAACACCACACTCACAACACAGAGGACAACACCGCACTCACAACCCAGAGGGCAACATCACACTCACAACACAGAGGGCAACAACACACTCACAACACAGAGGGCAACAACACACTCACAACACAGAGGGCAACACCACACTCACAACACAGAGGGCAACAACACACTCACAACACAGAGGGCAACACCACACTCACAACACAGAGGGCAACAACACACTCACAACACAGAGGGCAACACCACACTCACAACCCAGAGGGCAACATCACACTCACAACACAGAGGGCAACAACACACTCACAACACAGAGGGCAACACCACACTCACAACACAGAGGAGGGCAACACCACACTCACAACACAGAGGGCAACACCACACTCACAACACAGAGGGCAACACCACACACACAACACAGAGGGCAACACCACACTCACAACACAGAGGGCAACACCACACACACAACACAGAGTGCAACACCACACTCACAACACAGAGGGCAACACCACACTCACAACACAGAGGGCAACACCACACACACAACACAGAGTGCAACACCACACACACAACCCAGAGGGCAACACCACACTCACAACACAGAGGGCAACACCACACTCACAACACAGAGTGCAACACCACACTCACAACACAGAGTGCAACACCACACTCACAACACAGAAGGCAACACCACACACACAACACAGAGGGCAACACCACACACACAACACAGAGGGCAACACCACACTCACAACACAGAGTGCAACACCACACTCACAACACAGAGGGCAACACCACACACACAACACAGAGGGCAACACCACACTCACAACACAGAGGGCAACACCACACACACAGCACAGAGGGCAACACCACACTCACAACACAGAGTGCAACATCACACTCACAACACAGAGGGCAACATCACACTCACAACACAGAGGGCAACATCACACTCACAACACAGAGGGCAACACCACACACACAACACAGAGGGCAACATCACACTCACAACACAGAGGGCAACATCACACTCACAACACAGAGGGCAACATCACACTCACAACACAGAGGGCAACATCACACTCACAACACAGAGGGCAACATCACACTCACAACACAGAGGGCAACACCACACTCACAACACAGAGGGCAACATCACACTCACAACACAGAGGGCAACATCACACTCACAACACAGAGGGCAACATCATACTCACAACACAGAGGGCAACACCACACTCACAACACAGAGGGCAACATCACACTCACAACACAGAGGACACACACCACACTCACCACACAGAGGGCAACACCACACTCACAACACAGAGGGCAACACCACACTCACAACACAGAGGGCAACAACACACTCACAACACAGAGGGCAACATCACACTCACAACACAGAGGGCAACATCACACTCACAACACAGAGGGCAACATCACACTCACAACACAGAGGGCAACATCACACTCACAACACAGAGGGCAACATCACACTCACAACACAGAGGGCAACACCACACTCACAACACAGAGGGCAACACCACACTCACAACACAGAGGGCAACACCACACTCACAACACAGAAGGCAACAACACACTCACAACACAGAGAGCAACACCACACTCACTACACAGAGGGCAACAACACACTCACAACACAGAGGGCAACACCACACTCACAAAACAGAGGGCAACAACACACTCACAACACAGAGGGCAACACCACACTCACCACACAGAGGGCAACACCACACACACAACACAGAGGGCAACACCGCACTCACAACCCAGAGGGCAACACCACACTCACAACACAGAGGGCAACACCACACTCACAACACAGAGGACACACACCACACACGCAACACATAGGGCAACACCACACTCACAACACAGAGGGTAACACCACACTCACAACACAGAGGGCAACACCACACTCACAACACAGAGGACAACACCACACTCACAACACAGAGGGCAACACCACACACACAACACAGATGGCAACACCACACACAACACAGAGGGCAACATCACACTCACAACACAGAGGGCAACATCACACTCACAACACAGAGGGCAACACCACACTCACAACCCAGAGGGCAACACCACACACACAACACAGAGGGCAACACCGCACACACAACACAGAGGGCAACACCACACTCACAACACAGAGGGCAACACCACACTCACAACACAGAGGGCAACACCACACTCACAACACAGAGGGCAACACCACACTCACAACACAGAGGGCAACACCACACTCACAACACAGAGGACAACACTACACTCACAACACAGAGGGCAACACCACACTCACTACACAGAAGGCAACACCACACTCACAACACAGAGGGCAACACCACACTCACAACACAGAGGGCAACAACACACTCACAACACAGAGAGCAACACCACACTCACTACACAGAGCGCAACACCACACTCACAACACAGAGGGCAACACCACACTCACAACACAGAGGGCAACACCACACACACAACACAGAGGGCAACACCACACACACAACACAGAGGGCAACACCACACTCACAACTCAGAGGGCAACACCACACTCACAACACAGAGGGCAACACCACACTCACAACACAGAGGACAACACTACACTCACAACACAGAGGGCAACACCACACTCACAACACAGAGGACAACACCACACTCACAACACAGAGGGCAACACCACACTCACAACACAGAGGGCAACACCACACTCACAACACAGAGGGCAACACCACACTCACAACACAGAGGGCAACACCACACTCACAACACAGAGGGTAACACCACACTCACAACACAGAGGACACACACCACACACGCAACACAGACGTCAGCTAAACGCCAGTCTCATTCGCTACTCCCCCCTCCCTACCCCACTAGCAGTGTGACTCACCGCCTACACATTTCCTCTGGCAGTTATTTTATTATTTTTCGTGTTTTCTTAAAGAGACTCACACTTTTTGCGCATAGCTCAGTGGGCGAAGTTGCATCGCAGCGAGAAGTTCTCCCACTTCTTCGTTTTAACACTTTTAAAAAGTTAACACAGCGAAGGCTGGCCGAGGTGGGCCATCACCGTTGGTGTCAGATTTAAAAGTGCCATGCCACCTTAAAGGGCCCTCCCCCGCCTGCCTCTCTGTATTGGCCAAAGTTGTCACATTTCTTCTTGTTAAAGTCTGGGGCGTACGGATAATATTTTTTTTCCAAAACGCGCGTATATCGTATCCCCATCATGGGAGGCTGCCTCTGGCTCACGGTTTCCGGTGAGTGGATATTTCCGCAAATGTTTAACAGTGATACAGTAGTAAGTCCGTGGCGAAAGAAACGAAAGTTACGTACTCTATGCCTTTATACAAGTAGCGAAATATGAGTTCATTTGTGCGAAGTTTTGCGTTTTGTATTTCGCTTTTCGCAGTCTTCTCACAAACAACCTCGTTGCAGTGTAACATTAAGACAGTTAACGGATGTTACGGCTTGCTGACGGTAAACACCTACTTTAATGTTAAATACAATACTTGGAGCCTTAATAAAAAGAATATGCTCACTTGTAAAGATGAAGGGTAAACACTTAAATAGTTATCAGTTATATCACGCGTGTGTGTGCACTGTCGTCTGATGCATTGTAGTGAGAACAAATACGTTGTGGGAAGTCAGAAGTGGGTCGACATTTGGTTAGACTGGCAACCTGGCCATAGTAATGTGGAATTTCCACCATTGGCTCGATGATCAGAGCCTCTAACGGTGATGAGCTGCAGCTCAGTGTCTCATTTGTACAGGGGGAGACACTGACCTCACCTCGAATTGTAACGTTTTAACTTAATTCATACAAAGTTCCAATTAATGCCACCGTATTCATCACGCACCGTAGCATCATTGGTGCCGTGCTTAACACTGCAAATGACACAAGTGAAAAGTCGTGGTGGTTATTGCCACTGTCGAACCTGCGACTCGTTGTTGTATTGCTTGCTAATTTGGACTGCGTCACTGCTGCGAAAGTCCAAGTAACAGAATACGTAGATTATAGGCTGAAGATTTAAATGGGCCCCTACAAGTATGAGCTTCTAATCTTTGGATAATAGCTTGGTTGCCTGGTGGCAATGGCTTGCATACAGTACTAGTGAAACCCACACACGTGTGTTAGACACGAATCTTGTGTTTTATGTATGACCCACAATTCTAAAATTGCAGTACAATCCTAATGATGATCAGAGTTCAATTCCGAGCCATTCAGTATCACCACACACGTGCACTGTGTATTGGATCTGGTCATCATCCGGATGGACTCGGGACAAATTAATTTCCAGAAATATTCTGCTGCTGGATTCACTCCGAGTGTGCAGTATTCGCTTAGGTGCATTAATAGATGATTGCTAACAGAACCCTGAAGTAGCAGTGTGAAATGAACTTGGGGATCTTTGTATACAGTAATTGATATCACCGTGTTATATCTATAAACTCTTTCTACATCATTGCATTACATGGGGTAATGGGGTCATGTGAGATCTTTCCACGTCAATCAACAGGTGCACGTAATTCTGCTTATGGAACTTGCCCACCAGCATGGAAAGTTACGAAACTGGGATGTCTGGAAAATGTGTGTTGCCGTCAACTCGTCTTGACATTAGCAATGCTTCTTCACGTTTTTCATTTGCCTTTGACAATGCAGAATTTTACCTTTGAAACACCTCCGAGTGCGCTTTGTATTGGGAAAAAAAGGCGCAGTTAATGAAGTAAAGTAGCAGGGAAACTGGCTAAACGGGACCAAACGTGTAACCAAATCAATATGAACTCTAAATAAATAAACTCTAAATTAAAACATCCGAATGTATCTTGACTTAAAGCTTTCGTGACTGCAGGAATTCATTTTCTTTGGGTCTTTCGAAATGTTATTTTCTTTGAACCTATCTACGTGACCCAAAGAATATACATTTGTATATATGTTGAACTTCTTTTGCACCGTACGTAGCCAACCCCGCTAATCGGAGGTGAGAACGACAACAAACTAAACACCTCACGGGGGCTTCGTACAGGGTGCTTCATTTATAGACATCCCAATGGCTTCGAATAACTCTCTTACAATGTTCGCAATACTTTGTTCAATATCGATTGGCAATGTTGGACAACGTCTATCAGGAAAGCGTTCATACACTTAAGACAATCATTATATTGAGATTGGTGGGAGATAAGGCGAATATTTTTCATAAAATTTAGTTTTATCTGGAATTTCACTCTAGTTGTGCATATTGTATGTATATGGCACGGTATTATATATGTATACATTTATCACCCTGTATTTTTTGGGGGAAACATTTGAGTGGCAGAGTGTAACACGCACTGTGCTATGAGTGACCATGGCTAAATATCGGTGGCGAGTGATATATGAAGTTTTCGCAGATCCTACCTGGGCCCTCTCCGCATCCCACACTCACCAGTGTGGTGAAGTACGGATTTATTAAGTTAAAACCTACATCTGAAAGGCGTGGGGACGCCTTCATCCATTAGTGGACTGACAAACAGCTGAAAGTTATTATAAATAAACATTTAGTAGTACAGTCAACGTAATCAAGACTAGTACTATACTTGTATAGATACAGTACAGCAGTATGGTTTTCCAAGTAGTTTTGGGCGTACTTTTTGTGGAATTAATGAAATTCTGAAATCTCAAAAAGTATTCCATCAACACACGGATGCACACGTATTCACTGATAAGGCTGCCAAGACAATAATGCTATTCTCAGTTGTTATAACAATTTGAAAATGAGACACTTCCCAAAAACTGAATCACACATTGTTTGGCCTCATTTGGAACACATTGTGTAATTTACAAATCACTGCTATGAACTCGGTGCTACGGATGCATACATTGGGAGTTCAATTTTGGTCAAGGCTACCATCAGTGGCGAGTGATATAATGAACCTATCTGGGAATCCCCTTAACCTACGAAACTTTCAACTAAATTCTTTTTTATTTACCAGGAAACTACCACTGAGCTATATAGATCGTATTCAGAAGCGACCTTGGCCACAAATGAAATCTCAAATAAGTGGCTTATGTGGAATTTTAAAGCAGCCAAATACGCATGTTGTTTCTAAGTGTAAACATGCAAACTCAAAATATTTACGCGCCATTTGTATTGAAATAGCATCTAAATGTGACCACATCTCAATGCTATATGGACAAAGGGCTGTACATGATATCAATATAATAGAGGTAATTTCCAAAAACAGATGTATCAACACAAAAGTGTGTGCTCAAAAACAGCAGGAAGCACAATTGCCATTATTCCAGTCTTGGATGCATTTCATGTAACCACCATAGGATGCATTTCATCCTATGGTGGTTACATGTAACCAACATACTGCATATACCAGTGTTGTGCGGTGAGGTCAATGGTTGGGGAGGCACTGGCTAGTGTCAGAGCCAGATTCACACACTGAGGGGGGCGTGTCCTCACTGAGGGGGGCGTGTCCTCGGTGAGGCAGATGTGATCGCTGCCTCCCCTGGTGCTTTTTCATTGCAGTTGCATGACGAGACCAGCGAGCCTAAATATCTTTATACACATACGTGAAATAAGTTACCTGGAGTATGAAAGGTGACGACATGAAATGAAGGGGTCTACAAACATTACATTGGTGACATACTGAGATAGTAACAGGCACGCGCTTATTGCCCGCGCTCCATCCAGTTACTGAGGGGTTGCGCAATCGGAGGGGAGGCTGAGCTTTTCGCTGCCTCACCTCTCGTCTTTTCCTGTATTTGCAGTGGAGCTCCGCAAATTTGGCGATTTTGACTATAAAAATGATTGGAATCGTACAGAAATGACATTTATAACACAGATCAGTGGAAAAATCGTAATATTTATTTCATTTGATTATTCTTTTGTTTAACTTTTTGTAACAGCTATTATAATTGGAGTATGACAGGTGAGGCTCTGCCTCCCCTGCCTCCCCTGACCGCACGCCCATGGCATATACAATGCTCCCAGCCTTGTCTATGCCACCAGCACGAAATAAATGAAAGCGTGGCCCTATATTTGGGCTGTGGGTAAGGACCCAATATCTAATTCCGTGTGGTTGAAATGTGATTCGAAGGGAACTCTTCAAGTAACGCCTCGACGAGACTTTAGGATCAGAATGCTCACAACAAGTATTCTGTTCTTGTGTATGGCATGCGTATAAGATCCAGACATGCAAATGTCTGGATCTTATAAGCATGAGAGGGCATCAGGAGAGAGTTGGTGTAGTTTTGCTATTCCTGCGTGAAAGGAGTGCAGACTATAGGGGTTTACTATACGGCCCGTAGCTTTGGTTGCATGGCGTGTCTTAAATTGTAATTTTACATTCAGGAAGGAGATGTGCACATCGACCTGTTGATGTTCTCACGTGGTTGCTGGTTTCACCGACGCCTTCGAGGAATGTCAAGGCCAGGAGGTGCGATGATGTTTTGTTCTCGAATGAGGTGTTTATTGTGGACGTCCGCATTGTTCCACTCTAGTTCGCCAGCATTTTTCAGGATCTGGGTGACATTCTATGATGGTGACAGCAGCGTTGATCTCAGAAGGGGGATCAGGACTTGAGTCAGTGGCGAGGTTACATTGTTGAGGTCTTGGTGTAATGGGAAGGTTGTCATTGGCAATAAAACTTGTAAACTCCCTTACAGTTTGCATGTCTCTGCGGACAGCTGAATGACCTAGATGGACCTAATGGGCCCCTGTGGTTTGCAGTAATTTCATGTTCTTACGCGAGGCACTTGGGCTGTGCCCACTTGTGTTGTTGTTGACATTGGAGCTTGGCTCACCGACCTCACAGGGCAGTTCCACGTGTTATGATGCGGACCAATCGAACCCACATGCCACAGGGAAGCAAACAGTAAACACGAATGGGCAAACCGTGAATGTAAAGTAGGGGGCATTGAATGTGGACGTTTGTCTCTCTCGGACACCATACTGTATAACTGCAACGCAGAACCGTATTTGCCAATAACCCCATTGGCCATATATGATACTTAATAGATTTTAATTGTATCAAGCTTACTTCCCTGCCTACTTCATATAAATTGCCCTATCTCTGTGTACCCTACATTAATGGACATCTGTGAAAAAGAGCTTTATAGCTCATCGGATTCCTCCAGTATAAACTAATATTCTGATTCTGATCTTCTGAATCTGATCAATACTGTACCGTATGTATGCACACGCGTACTCCCTATAGTCGTGTATGAAATACACAGCACAGTATATAAAGTTTTTTTTGTAATGTATTTTACTTTGTACACAATTAGAACATGTTTTGGCCTGCCTGGCAATAAAGCAAGTGTGAAGATGTTCAAACACCAAATAGAAACCTTTTGCAAGGAATCAAGTTTGCATTAAGCACACGTACTTGTGGTGAACATGCAAACATGCACCGATAATATTGTATACGCATTGCCTTTGAAACTTGATTGACCTACACCAGAGACGGCCTTCTTCGTTGCCTTGTCAAATGCAATGCAAGTATCAGCACACTTATAGCTTGGGTAGGCCAATCAGTTTTTAAAACAATGCATATATTATCAGAGCATATTTGCATGTTCACCACAATTACGTGTGCTTAATGCAAACTTGATTCCTTGCAAACGGTTTCTGTTTGGTGTTTGAACACATTGACACCTGTTTTATTACCAGAAAGGATCAAACCCTATTCTTATTTTTCATACTTTGTTACGGGCAAAAAAAGGTCACGTGATATTGTACACATTCTGTTCTGCGTGTTACCTCATATCTGCTTTTCAAAAGACAAGTTGTCGCAATAGAATCGTACTTGTTTAACTGAATTGCTGGGTGGATTATTCCTAACCTCTCGTCACACCTGTGTAATGATGTAATGTAAATCTTTCAACCGTTTGGGTTTGGTCGTTACATAACTAGCTCCAGTATCAGTTGTGACCCGAAGGCAATCATTTGCTGCTGCTGCCCTCAATTGCATCATGGTTTAATTATTTGCAAGAAAACTATTCGAAAAATTATTGTTAACACAAAGGAAACCCTATTTCTCTGCATCCTTTCTCAATTTAAAGGTAAAGGTGCAGCTGTGCAATGGTTTGCTCATGTCACTACTGTACTTACTAGAGAGCCCTCTAGCGGGTGTTTGGCCTACTCTTCCACCACACTGGCCAGACGCCCTGAATATATGGGAGCGCCCACACTTTACCCCACCACACGCACACTACCAAGTGACCCGTTAATACCTCTGGGTGAAGGGAGGCATGGGGGCGGTTAAGAAACTTGCCCAACCTTTCAAACTTCCACGCCAGGAGATTGAACGGGCGACCTCTGGATTTGCAGTATCTGGTATGCACACTTACATCAAGGCAACATCTCCAATGTAACCACGGTTTAAACTAGTTTTACCGTTACACTATGTTGTAAGCTATCGCTTTGTCACAGTTAAGCCACGGTGACTTCCTACTGAAGCAATGGGGTGACATCCAGCTCCATTGATGACCCTGAGCTCGTGGCATAAACTCCACATTGACATGGCCGAGGCCAGTTAGGGAAACACCTGTGATATCCAACAAAGTACTGCGTTATAGGCTGAGTGGACCTTCAATGATACATTTAACTCGCAATCTTCCAGAAGAGAGTCGAGTATAATCCCTATCATCGCTTTTGCCATTCTGTCCAGTATTTCTGTCATAGTAATTGCACACTGTGTCCATAATATATGTTCACCGTTATCGTGTGTTTTGTCATGTGACATGATATTTATATCGTTAATCATTAGGTCATCTGCATTGCCCATGTAGTAGCTGGTGTGCATTCTCTTGCTCAGAAAAAATACAGTATGGTAGTCTACTCTCCCCACAATAACACCATTGAGTTGAGTGTTAATTCAGGGTAATGATCCATACAATGTATTTGCATGTTGGCAGTGTTAACGCCACACGTACTACAGTGCCGTCATGTTTGTGCACCTAGAAATTACATTAAATGAGGTGGCAAGGTGGCTTAGGGGTCAGATCACTGAGCCGGCACTGCTGGGATACCGGCTGTGAATCCAGAGTAGGCCGCCCATCACTAAGCTAGATTCTCAAGTGTAGGGAGTTGATGTTCTCAACCTGGTCAGCTGTGATAGCGCAACAAAATACCATCATAAAACGGCTGGCTACGTACCTCCGATTAGCACCGTTGGCTACGTACGGTGCGAAAGAAGTTCAACATAAGTACGTACACATTAAATTTTGATTTAAAGCTTTCGTGACTGCAGGGACATATTCTTGGTTATTTCGGTAAAGTCACGTAGAAGGGAAATAATAAAATAATAAAAATATAAAACAATTAAAAAATTCTCACGACGTTTCGACTGCAACACAATCAATCATCATCAGGTGTGAAATCCACAGCAAAACATTTTTTTGCAAGAAAACTTTTGCAAGAAAATTGTAGTTCTTTTGACAGCGTTTTCTATAATCGATGTCTGACACAGGGTGATGCACTACTAGCTGCATAGTTCTTAATGACATGTTTTTCATCTCGTGGCATGTGCCAATGCTCTAGCACAGCTGAAATGTCATTGGCAAAACATATATAGATTAACTGGTTGGGTAAGCAGGCGGTACACCAAATGTGGACTCCACCTGTTCCAACTTTGTGGGATAGAGTGTTGCCCCCTTGCACGTGTGGGTTTTCCCTGGGTGTTCTAGTTTCCTTCCCCAAGTAAATACTCATTGAGGCACCACGGTGGCGAGATGTTATTTGCCTCGCCTGATATGCTGGTCTTTGGTTCGATCTCGACCCTGACGCCTGTATTTTCGGAGTTTGCATGTTCTCCCCATGGTTGCGTGGATTTCTCTCCGGGTCCTCCGGGTTTCCCTCCACATTTTAAACACGCATCTTAGAGTATTTGGCTGCAAGAAATTTCCACGTGATAAGCAACTTCGTTGAGCTATCATTTGTGGCCAGGTCACTTCTGAAAAAGAGCTACGTAGCTCAGTGGGCCTTACCTGGTGAAATAAAAAATATAATCTTGATTTGAAGCTTTCGTGACTGCAGGAATCCATACTCTTTGGTGCTTTCCCACCTGATGATGGACGCTTGTGTTGCGCCCGAAACGTCGTGATCTATTTTATTTTATACCTACGTGACTTTACCGAAATAACCAAATAGTAAAAAAAATGTACTTCATAGTTTAATTGTCCAGTAACGCCGTAATATATAGAGGACTGCAAAGCATGGGTAGGATGGGGGGGGCGAATCGGGTACTGCCTGCATTGTTTGTATAGTACAGTATGTGTGGTTCCTTGTGCCTATGAGTCGTTCCTTCTCATCGAGAGTCAGCGAATTCCGTGCTCGTTGCAAGTTGAAAGTATTATTCATGAGAATGATGATCTGGACATCACTTAGAGGATAGCCTGTCAAAGTTTAATTCGGTTCGTCTAAACCATAATAAGACCATCAAGTAAAAATCTAGTTTATAGCACCCTCTAATTACACGACGCTAATGAAGTAAAATTAAGTCAGACATCAGTAATTTATCTTGAAGACAAATGTGGAAAAGTCATTACACATTACATAAAATATCTCCCATCTCGCCAGGTAGACTGCTGCTGCAAGCGCTGTAAGCAAGCACTTCTTGAAGGCAGGCACAGCACATCATGGGGTGATGTGGCCGTACTGAATACCTTTCTTTCCCTAGTGCTGATTTGTACAGGGTACTCATTTTAGGCCAACTCTGCATAGAGGAAGCGGAGGATTGGTTGACATACCAATAGCCACTGGCCAAGAAACATTAGATTTCAACAGTGCTCTCTACATTACGTTTTTGGCACTTCAACTCGATGGTCTTGGGTTTCGGATTTTACAATGATCATTCCAGCAAATTACGCTTCAGGTAAAGGCATTGCACCTTGAAAATCTGGCTACTCATGCTGTGTCGGTCATGGAAGTTGACTGACCATACTTCATTGGCCTGGTCAGTACAGGTTGGTGAAGGATATACTGTACTGCATAGTATGCTTAAAAAATAATACCACACACCATGCTATATATAACATGCAGCAGTCATGGGAAATCAATAAGAACAATGTCAGCCAAATAGCTAATAAATCACGACGTTTCGATAGCAACACAAAAGCCATCGCCTTCAGGTGAAACAACACAGCAAGCGGACTGCTGAGGCAGGAGGACACGTAGCGAGAAAGCCACCGCAATCAGAGGCCACAAACGCCTGTGCTGGACACGACCCAAGGGCAAGTGGGCAGGGCTGGGAATGGAATTTGCAAGTCGCATTACATTTGCTAAGTTTGCGAAGTTTGATAACTCTTTTTTCAACGGCTTTACTTAACTTGACTCCTATGTTTGTCGTGGTCAAATCTTGTAATCAAAAGTTAGTCTACTTCCTGTTGCCCAATCAATTCCAAATTTTGCACACGTACTCAGATCCGGTGACAATGCATGCCGGTATCAAAATCGGCATCAATTAAGTGGCTCTTTTAAAGCAATTAACATTTTGTATGGTCAAAAAAGGCCGCGGTCCCTAAACTGTGGAATCGCCTCGCCCAAGAAGCAAGCGCCACGTGTCTCGGGCGCGCCTGCTCCGTGTCAACGAGTTACGGGCACCCTCAATCCACACAAACAAAAGTTGTACATTGAAGATTCATTCATAAAATAATCAATTAATTCAAGTAAGCGTTGATGTGGGAGCAGGCGCCGCATCATTGACGAACTTCTCGACGGTGAGTTAAACGAAGTTGTGAAAAAAAGTTATTTAAACTTCGTTCCTCTGTATATATGTCGTGGTCAAATCTTGTAATCAAGATGTCGTCCGCTTCCCGTTGTCCAATCGAGTTATTTACTTTTTAGTGCACTTTAAAGTCAACCCGTTGGTTTCAAACATAATTTTTGAAGGAGTTTATTTCTCTCTATCAACTTGTTCCCTCTGTAAATTTCACCCCCACCCTCTCGCCCGTTGCGGCGGCCCCTCCCCCCTCGGATTGGCCGAGGTGGGCGAGCTCTGCGATCCTGCATTTACTTGCAAATCCCATCCCTAGTCCCGCCCACTTGCCCTTGCGTTGTGCCCACCACAGGCGTGTGTGGCTTTCTCGCTACATTTCCTCCTGCCTCAGCAGTCCGCCTGCTGTGTTGTTTCACCTGAAGACGATGGCTTGTGTTGCTATAGAATTGTCGTGATTTATTAGTTATTTTTTTCTATCTACGTGACTTTACCGAAAGAACCAAAGAGTATGAATTCCTGCAGTCGCGAAAGCTTCAAATCAAGAATGTCAGCCAAATTTATTTTTGCTTTGCTAACACAGGAGAGTATCTTTACTCAAACGTTGCAGCCTTCTTAAGTTATTTAATAATAGCTTGTAGGTAATTATCATTGGTTGTTATAATGGTTGTCTTGATGGTTAATATTTGCCTAGATTTATTTCTAAACCTTTATTTTTCCAATATATAGTGAAAACATCTTCTCATATCACTCTGAATAGCTTTGCTGAGAGCATTTTTCATTTCTTACTTTTCAATGCAATCTTAACATAGTTATTCAATATTCATAATAGTTTTGTAGGACTTATATCCTGGAAATATATTTATTAAGTCCTTGGTTTCTGAGAGCCAGATACCTGCTTCGGGTTCCACTGAATCAAATCACTTTTCATAATCTACAAAAGTCATGCAGAATGGCGTTTAATATACAGCCCTGTATACATGTGTCTTCTTGAAAATCTGATCGTATGTATTGAACCTGGAGAAAGCCTTTTGTAAATTCAACTGTCTATTTGGTTTTATTTAACCTTCGTGAACATTAATGCATGCGATGGACGGCTAATTGATGGGTGTGTAATTTTTAACCCTCGTGCATCACGTCCACTGTGGTACAACTGTGCTACGATGTGTTGGCGTTTTCAGCCAAGGTGCCATACGCTTCAAACATCTGCCACATGCAGTCCTTCTCCGTTGGCCGTCAGCAATTCAGTGTGGCCACCTAGTGGTGGAACACGTGACTGCTGACGGCAGAAACGCAGTTGGCAGCTGATTTGAGGCTCTGTGTCCGCTGCATTGGACATTATCAGAATTTGTGTGAATCAATTCTGTGAAAAATGCTTCACATGTTTGGAGGATTCCTTGACTGAGACGGAATTACATAGAAATAAATAGTTCGGTTTTGCTTTTCGTACGGTAACTTATGTTTGAGAAAGCTAAGTGGTCACATCCGTATCACAGTTTTGCTTATACTTGGAGTTAGTGTGTTAGTTAGTCTAAGGTTATGGCAAGGTTTGTTTTATGTAGTTGGGAACACGGTGTAAAAGCATGTGACTTGAAACCTTAATACAAACTCAGGATCTCAGCAATGTCATTTCGGTGCACTGAGCCAACGCCATATTTTCAACTAGTCCCCCACGCCCCAGCGCCAACTGCAAGATAAGATCAAAGTTCAATTAAATGCTTGCCCACCTGTATCTGTGTGTGTATGTATGTCTGCATCTTTTGGATTCCTCCCGCTGTAGTTGGAGTCTTCCTGCCGCTGGTCTCCAGCTTCCCGAGGTTCACTGACATCTTACCGCTGCAAGGCACGCAGAACTCCGTCCTCTGCAAGTTATGCGATGACATGAGCGGCCCGTTCGCCATCACCACGGCCACGTGCGACCCTAAGAGTGATCTGTGCACCAGCGGCTGCGACCGTAGCTCCACATGCAGCGACTCCTACTGCGCTGCTTTCTGGTAAACACCCTTTCCCAGCAGCTGTACTCCTATGGGGCTTTGTAGACTTGTGCGTCTTGATTGCACTCGTAAGTAGTCCGTTCTGAGTTGGGGAACGTCTGCTGTGATGGAAACCCAAGTAATCAAGGACGATTTAATATTGAGCCTGATTGAGTTAAAATTGTCGTGCTTCTGTGTCACAAAGGTATTTGGAGTAAACTCATAAGTTGGTTAATTGCATGCACTGTCGTAAAAAAGTGTTTTGAGTTCGAGCTGGCAACCTCTGGATTGCAAGTCCATTGTGCTAACCATTACCCCCCTCCCCCCCTCCGTGGCAGCATCCTTGGGATGGTTGCGTCGCAAACTGGCTGAGTACAAATGCTTTCCTGATCAATCGAAATAGGAAGCCTTGCCGAGCCTTTAAGTCTCTTGGCGAGGCATCCCCCCGCCCCATAACTGCCCCCCTCCCCTCCCGGTCGTGAACTATTATACTGGTCAACACACTTTTTCTGGCATAAGGTATTCGAACGGTTTTAAGGTAATTTAGGGGTGCTGATTCCAAATCTGGCATCAGTTTTTGTCTATCACATCAGATATCCAATATTGAATTTTCAATAAAACTGCAGAAGAAAAATATTAAATAAATGTGGATATCTACATAAAATTATATTATAAAGACACCCTAAAAATAAAGCACCATATTTTAACACTAAAGCAGTCACTGACTCGCAATCATAAGTGACAGAGTTAATTTCGGGTAAAATCAATGAAAATGGGGTATGCCGATAGCATAAAAATGAGATGTGATAGAGCAAATCTGAGATAAGATTTGCAATCAGCACCCTGAAATTAGTCTAAAACAGCTGCAAAAGTCCAGGCCAAATTTGTTGTTGTTGTTGTTGTTGACCAGTGTTATTCTTGTCGGCACAGGAACGACGACGGCAACTCGATAAACGTGAGCACGCAGTGCCTCTCCCTGGAAGAGTTGGTCGCCAAGCTCCCAGGGTTGAACAAGAGCACCGCCAACAACACCAGCTGCGTCAAGCAGACCGTGCCGCCTGGCTCCAACTTCACCGGGGCGTGCGTGTGCAAGGCCGAGGAGTGCAACCACTACCTGCCGATCAGAAGCCACCTTCCTTCCCAACAGCCGCCCTTCAAGAACAATTCCAGCACCGACAGTAAGCACGGCCACCGCTCTGCGGCAATTGGGGGTGTGCATTGTCTTAAAATACGCTGCCAAGCTTAGCAGTGTTCATTAGGACGCTGTCTTTCTGACAGCTCTGTTCTTCACCTGAGGACGGCTGCTTGCGTTGTGACCGAAACGTTGTGAAAATTGTATTGTTTTATTTTAAATATTTTATTATTTCCCTTCTATGTGACTTTACCGAAAGATCCAAGAATATGAATACACTGCAGGAGATTGCAAAATGCAGTGCGTTAATTATTACTTTTCTGTTGTTACTGGTCGTTAATGGAAATCAGGCCCCGATAAGTATTTTTCAATATCCATATGCTTATAAATGTGTACGCATTAACACATTATGTTAGAATTGCAGCAATTTGTCACTTTACTCGAATTTAAATATTTTGATGAGAGCACTGGATTGCAGCCATATTCCACTCCCAAATTGCGTCGCATTTTAATTATTCAGAATGCACTGCATTGGAATTTCGCAAGCCAAAATTGAGTTGTTTCCCATTGTATCCAACTCGTGCCAATCACAATACGTTGAACCGCTGTGCAGACGACGACGATGGGCAAAAGCTGTACCTCATCATCCTGCTGGCTCTGCTGCCCGCGCTCGCCCTGATCGCGCTGGTCATGCTCACCTTCTACACGCTGTGCGAGCGGCACAAGCGCCGGGGCCCCCACGGCGCTGCTGCCCTGCCCTCCAAGGAAGGCATCAAACCGCCGCTCGGCAGGGGCCTCTCCGCACCGTCCTCGGGAAGGACGGCGGGCGGAAGAGCGACGGCCTCCGGCGGCCGGAGGGCGGCGGGTGGCGCCGGCGGCGAGAGCAGCGAGCGGTGCGCGCTGCGCGACGACCAGTCCGACGTCAGCTCGACATGCGCCAACAACATCAACCACAACACGGAGCTGCTGCCCATCGAGCTGGACGCCGAGGTGGGCAAGGGGCGCTTTGCTCGCGTGCGACGCGCCAAGTTGCGGCAGAGTGCGGCTTCGGACCACTTTGAGACGGTGGCCGTGAAGATCTTCCGCGCGGCCGAGTTTGCGTCGTGGCGCTGCGAGAAGGAGATCTTCTCCGACGCCAACCTCAAGCACGAGAGCATCCTGCACTTCCTGACGGCCGAGGAGAGGCTGACCACCGAGCCGGAGCACGACGGGCTGCACGCCGGTGAGTGGTGATGTTTAATCTCGCCAATCGAGCACACGGCTCGAGAGGGATCCATCCCTGCGTTTGTGTTCCAGACTGTGCGACATGACTTTGGAGCCTCTTTGGTCGCGCTTTGGTGACGTTCAAGCGACGTCACACCTTTTAACGCGTCAACGTAGTGACATTGCTAGGAAGCCATGGCGGAGCACCTTATTGGAATTTTAGTCCTTTTTTCTCAATAATTAAGCTTAAAATGCATGTTGGACAACTGAGAACACAAGGCCTAGCTGTGTATCCCCAGCATATTTGTTCTTTTCGGCTGTGTGTTTAAAAATAATGTTTCTGCGTACGTGGTCGTGGACTGCAAATTAGTCGAACTTCTCTTTCCGTGATGCGGACACTGATTGCTCTGCTCATCATCATCACTAAACCCTGCCAAGGTCATGCAGTAATTGTAAGAGTTAATGTAAGAATGCAATTTCTGCACGATCCACCAAACCTACTACACCTGGTATCTGGGCTTAGCTAAATTAAGCGAAAAGCCAAACTAGAGAAGGTTTTATGTGTAGTCATGTGACCGGGCTGAGAGGATTAACTTACTACTCAGTTTAATAAAGCATGGTTTAAATCTACATTTGCATTCCGGTTGCGAGTTGTGTAACATTAGTAAAGTGAAATTTCCCATTAGATCTTGCTGATTTACGTCGCAAACTAAGGGAAAACCTTAAGCTGTTTCTGCAACTGATCACGGGGCCTTCATGGGAAACTGAGCACGCATAATTTTCAAATGTCCTCTGGGATGTCAAATCTTGTGACAGATGAACATCAAAAAATATGTCGAAGCCAACATTTTTGCTGATGCTATGCGTGGCCCCTGCATTGAGCTTGATATCGATGATGACGGTAATGGCGTTAAGACCAGTGCCCTAACATCAATGATTCATGAACCCTCCGGAAGCCACCCGTCCGCTATGATTGCTGACCAACTCGATGTGGCGCGACAGGCATGGCAGGCGGTGGCGGCGGCATGGTGAAGGAGTACTGGCTCATCACAGCGTACCACCCGCGGGGAAACCTGCAGGACCTGATTCTGCGCAAGGTGCTGAGCTGGCGCGAGCTCATGCTGCTGGGCGCGTCGCTCGCCCGCGGCGTCGCGCACCTGCACAGCGACCGCACGCCCTGTGGCCGGCCCAAGATGCCCATCGCGCATCGCGACATCAAGAGCTCCAACATCCTGGTGAAGGCGGACGGCACGTGCTGCCTGTGCGACTTCGGGCTCTCGCTGAGGCTCGACCCGTCCCTCAGCTCCGACGAGCTGGCCAACAGCGGGCAGGTGAGAGTCGCAAAGACGGAGGCACAGATCCCCCGTCTAGCCTTTAACGCACTGTTGGGGCAAGTGCCTCTTAGCGAACACCTATTTAAGGCTGGCACAGCACGTAAGGGGGTGGGTGGCCAGCACTGCGCCCTGCCGCCTTTTTCTGCTCAGTGCTGATGTTAACAAATCAGCACCAGGTACTCATTTCAGGATCAGTTAAGATATTCGTTGCCGATGTTGGCTGTTAATGGGAATAGAACACAGGTGCGTAGAATAGTGCGCTAACCACTACACTGCCGCTCCCCACGAGTGAGACACACAGATGGATAATATAATCAGATGGATGATTGATAGACAGATGGACACTGACAGCCATAAAGACAAAAAAATTGACTACCAGATGGAAATATGGATGGAACTATGCTAATGTTTAAAAGATAATATTGCTGAAAATGGTGTGTCAGTCTTTTAGTTTGTTGATCAAAGACCATTTTTAACTGATCTGCCTATCTTTTTTCATAAAGTTCCCATTGGACACTCATTATTGTCTAAAGAACCATCAGGGTCTGGTTTGTCAGTATATTATATCAACATAGATCTATTCGTCTACTGCGTGAAGAACCCATCAGAGACCGGTGGTCGTCATCATCACACACGTTGAGGAAGGGGAGAAGTATAATGAGAGACGGAGATACCATTGAATACACAGAACTTTGTATGAGGTAAAAAAAATGTTTCAATAATTTGGTGAACACACTATAAGATGATTTAAGTTGTCAGAGCATCCTATGTCAGTCTGTTGTTTAAAGACCGCATCAGAGACGGCTCCCTCAGCTTCTTGTCCATGATGACATGAGAGCTCACCGATTTATGCATGGACTGGCAATGGACACAGTGCGAGGCTCTCAGTAATATGGACTCTGCTGCGACGGTTTAGCTTGCCATGTAAGCAATACTGCGGGTGACTGCTCTGCAGGTTGGCACGGCCCGCTACATGGCTCCTGAGGTCCTGGAGTCGCGCATCAATCTCGAGGACCTGGAGTCCTTCAAGCAGGTGGACGTGTACGCTATGGCGCTCGTGCTATGGGAAATGGCATCTCGCTGTGACGTCTTAACAGGTTGGCACGAGCACGTTGAGTGTGTGGGTGTGTGCGCAGGCGGTACATCTGTCAGTCATCTCAGTTAACCCATAACATCTGGGTCAGTCTCGCGACCTCATGTCAGTGAGCGTTTGACACTTCGCGTGGCTTCACAGTGCACCTAGCCTGGAACAAGTGCTGTGGTGACGTCTTTGGCACTTAGTGGCAAATGTCGGCTGTTGTTGTGCATGTGAATTCCTGTGAGTGTGTAGTGACATCAGTGACATGTAATGTACATATAGGGTCACCAGGTGGTGCTGTGAACAGGGTGATACATTTACATTCTGCAGGTTGAAAGTTCAACTGTGGATGCAGGTTAACTCCGATCATCATCCCTGTAGGATTGATGAGTATCACTTTGGGAGAGGTCAGTAGTGGTTGTGCTATGGATATATTGGTCCCTGCCTTAGGAATGTTGACTTTCCACCACTATATTTGAGCGGCAGGGTGGCTCAGTGGTAACTCGTGTGCCTCACAGTTATAAGGACGTGTATTTGATTCCTGCCTTTGGCGCTTTTATGTGTGGAGTTTGTATGTTCTCCTCCTGTTTGCTTAGCGATTCCTCCAGGTTTTTTGCTTTCCTCCCATATAAAAAAACATACAATGTAACTAACATTGGCCAAACATCCCTGCAAATTACTAAATTTTGATCACACAAATACTAAATCATCCCCCTACTGTGAAGATTTGGCAGGACCCTCCTTAAAAAGAGGCCTACGTCTATCAGGCTAAACAAGGGTATATCGTAAAAAATAACCATCGCCAGGCCATCAGTAGATATTAGATAAATCCCATGCTGGTTTGAGCAGAGACAGTTTGGTACAGTATGTATGGATGTATGTTGAACTTCTTTCGCACCGTACGTAGTCAACCGTGCGAATCGGAGGTGCGGGGGAAGGACAACAAACTAAATACCTAACGGAGGCTATGTCCCGCCGTGTGCTTCTTAACTTTGAATCAATGGATGACCTATACATATGATGCATGCAAGTTACAGTACAATGTTTACAAGTACGGTAAGCCTTACCCATGTATCGATAGCTACATTTTAATCTGCAGTTTTATTGAGGGAATGTGTGCTGTCATTTATTGAGGGTCTATTGTTGAAAAATCGCCAGGAATTTGCACTTACATACTTTCATAATTTCTATTTATATATTCATTGTGACTTTACTACTTTTCCTATACTTTGCACTCCTATCGTTTTTTGTATTGTTGTTGTAACTATCTGACATGCCCCAACTGGACATCTGTGAAAAAGAGCTTCATAGCTCATCAGATTACTCGTCTAAATAAAGATTCTGAATGATTCTGATTCAACGACCAAGGCAATGTGAGCTGGCGTATTCCTGGGAACAAACGAACCTAACAGAGGCTATGTCCCGCAGCATGGCTGTGGTGCAGATGTCCTGTGAAAAAGAGCTTCATGGCTCATTGGATTCCTCCAGTCTCAATTAACATTCTGATTCTTTCAACGACCAAGGCAATGTGAGCTGGTTTTTATGCCTGGGAACAAACGGGCCTAACGGAGGCTATGTCCCGCTGCATGGCTGTGGTGCAGATGTCCTGTGAAAAAGAGCTTCATGGCTCATTGGATTCCTCCAGTCTCAATAAACATTCTGATTCTTTCAACGACCAAGGCAATGTGAGCTGGTTTTTATGCCTGGGAACAAACGGGCCTAACGGAGGCTATGTCCCGCTGCATGGCTGTGGTGCAGATGTCAAGGACTACGAGCCGCCGTTTGGCACCAAGGTGCATGAGCACCCGTGCGTGGAGAGCATGAAGGACATGGTGCTGCGGGAGAGAGGTCGCCCAGACATCCCGGGCAGCTGGCTTCTGCACCAGGTGACCACCGCCTAACAACACTGCAGCCAATGTGTATGTAGAATAAATCTGAGCGTGCAGGGCGGTGCAGGGTTAACACAGTGAGAAGGGCCCGAGTTCTGTTCAGAACCTTTGCGCAATGTGTGGAGTGTTTTAGGTTTGTCCCCCTGTTCTGCAGCGTGCGAGTGAGTGGAGTGTGTATGTTTTTCTCCTGTCCTACATGAGCATCGTCAAATTATTCAATTGGGGTTACACATAGCAACATCGGCCCGAGCACAAACACTTGATGGGATCTTGAGGCTCAATGAGGCTTTCTTGGGTACACAAGCATGGCTTTGTAAGCTAATGGTTTACCCAAGTGCGCAGCTATGGCGTTCCTGTGTTGATCAGTGATTCAGTCTGTGCAATTACATTTTTATTGTTAATTACCAAGATATATAAAGTAATGATATATATTGAAATTATATATATAAACATTTCAATAAATATTAAAGGACTGACTGCAATGGCAGTTGGTGTATATAAATGAAAAAAACATCACTATTGCTGTCAGTAACCCTACTTGTTTCTACAAAATGTCATAGAAAATGGGAAAAAAAATCTGAAAAGAGCACAAAGCTTGGCAGAGGTCCACGGTGGGAATTACTGTACACTGAGAAACAAAAAGAGGGACATGAGGTAGATAAAATAGCCAAGTTGGAGATATAATAAGTTTTACCCTTTCTGGCAATAAAACAGTTGTCAAGATGCTAAAACACCAAACAGAATCCTTATTCAAGGAACCCTGTCTGCATTAACCACACATACTCGTGGTGAACGTGCAAACAAAAAACATGCTCTGATAATATACGCATTGTCTTTGAAACTGATTGGGCCACACCAGAGACAGCTTTCTTTTGATCCTAGTTTCAAACAGTGTTCGACCAGAGAACGCCAAAAGGCGAACAGCACAAAGGCAATGCACCATCAGGGCATTTATAGCTCGGGGTGAGCAGCTACAATATGGGACCTCGACTGTTAAGAAGTTTACTTGGTACATGTCGCCAGAAGGGATGCTGTCCAATGATTGAGACAAATGACGGAGCGATTGCCAAAGTACGGAACACGCCCTTGAAAGGAAATCCACCGCGGAAATGCAACAATGAAATCAGGTTGTGTGTGGGTACTATGCGAATCGTTGTCTTGCAGGACCGTGAGCTTGGTGACACTTTGGGTAGGCCTTCATCCTGCAGTGGATTCATCAAGGCTGACGATACCATATATATAATAGGCTGGTGCCGTGGCAAAATGTTCATGTCACAGCAAAGAAGAGTAGCACAGTCAGAAAATCTTTATAATGACATATACATTAGTTGGAGAATCCAGCAGGGTGGCACTGTAACAAAGTGCCTAAGTCACATTCAGGAAGTTGAGAGATAAAATATTGGTGAAGATCAACTCGGCACAAAAAAGAGAGTAAAGCATTGCCAACAGTGTGACTTGAAGGGATGCTGGCTAATGGTCAAGACTAACGACAGAGTGGCAGCCAAGTATGGAACATGCCCGAGAGGGTATCCATTGCGAAGATGAAGCGTAGTGTGCAGTAGGAACTAGGTGTATTGTTACATCACAGGACTATGAGGCCTTTCACTTGTTCCGAAAGACGGAAGCCTCAGTATGAAGACAACACACTTTAATGTGTGCTGCCGTCACGTGTCTGTTGCAGGGAATGGGCTTCCTGAGCGAGATGATCACTGAGTGCTGGGACCATGACCCAGAGGCTCGTCTGACGGCGCAGTGCGTGGCAGAGCGCTTCAGCCAGATGGAGATCGCGGAGACGGAGCGGGAGAGGGAGCGCGACAGTCAGCCGCCGCCCACCGACGAATCCTCTCCCGCTGAGAGCTCGGACAGCTTTGAGGACAAGGGCGAAACGCAGTGTCTCATGGGCAGCCCTTCCCGCTGAGGGGCATGGGGGACGCAGGGGAAAGAGAACACAGCCGGAAGTCTTGGGTTAAAGTGATGGGTGTGCACGTACGCGGCCACGAACACACACGTGGGCGCGCGCGTGTAAACAGAAAAGTTATCTTACGCAGTCGACTGAGTGCATCATCAGCTTAAATGCGCACGGATTTGTTGGCCCTGTTTTTCGACTATTACTCAGGCACTCTATAAGTTTTAACGAGCTTTAAACGTCAACATGCTCCCAAGGCCATGCAGATTAACCAAGTCGACTTTATGCACAGAGTGAAGAACGCAGTTTAGTTTTGCATTTGTAAATTTAGCACGTGTACAGCACTTTCTTGACAGTGCATGGACAATCATGAACATTTCTAACATGTTAACACATACATGAGCAAGATTTATTATTTTGTAAACATAAATACATGTGCATTTGTCTCCACACACACCCCTATATACAAAGATAAATATCCCCCACAGATGTTAACAGACTTTTGGGGCAAGTGCTGTCAACAAACACCTATGAAGGCCACTAAGGTGCACAAGGGGGTGGGTGGCCAGCATTACCATATATACATACACAATATTTGTTTTCATCAAATTTCTTTTCTACTCACAGCAAGACATCATTTTTAATATTTTATGAGACATTTCCTCAGTGCTGAGGCATTGAAAAACACTGTAAATGTAACTGGGTTCCATTTGATGTAAAACAATTGGGCTATATTTTTCAAATAGTTTTTATTACAGTATTATTTCAATGATATGACATTTCCAAACGTATATATTATACATAAAACTTTTCAAAACAATGGCTGTAATTTAATGATACAAAGGGAATCACTTTTTCTCAATATAGGTTGACAGTATTTGGAGCCATTTCCTTATCTCTTTTTTACAAGGGGGTAAATAGAAAATGAGATCTAATTTTTCATGGAACTACCCAGATTTATCACACTAACCTTGGGAAAGATTCACTATAATAAAACAAGGACTGGAAAAGTATCCATACACATTTAACGATTGTGGAGTTTGTCAACATACAAGGGAAGACCAACACATGTTGCTTTTACATTAATACATTTCAACCATCTCAAATCTTCATCTGCTACGTCATCTTCCAGTGAAATGTAAAAAAATACACAATCGAAATGGAATTTGCAAATGAAGTGCAATGGGATGGGTTGGCTCTCCAACTTCCAATTATGCAAGCATTAAAAACACGTGCATATCCATGACCGACTTTAGCTGATGCAAATCAAATGAAAACAAACGATGTCTCAAACTAGGCATGTGGAGGAAATAGGGTTAATGTGATACAAAAGGGAATTTTATACTGTAAAGCAAACTGAATGCATGAGGGTTTTATGTTTGATTTGCCTGGCTGTTGGTAAACCAAAGGGCATGTATATGATAGGGCATACCGACGCAGTGCAAGATTATATTGAGAGACTTGTCACAATATCTGCATAAGTTGTGGAATGTGTCACTTTTTGGAAGGGGCATTTTGTGAGGCCTGGAACAGCTGCTGAAATGACATTATCCTTGCTTCTGTTTGTATAAGTTTGTTTCGTTTTGGGTTTTATTTTATAAAACCTTAGTTTGAATGATCAAATATTGTATATACGTGTGTACAGTACAGTATATTAAAAAGATATATGTAAAATGCATAGCAAAATATTAACGTTTTGGGCATGGTACATGACACTAAAAGCTCAAAGTGCAAGCGGCTTGCAACATGTAAATATGAATGTTTTATTGAAATGTTGATAAGATTGATGCTATAAAAATATAATTGAGAGTTCTACAGTACTGTAGTTGAACGGAAGATATTTTATTTGAATATTTTAAAACATATACGTTATTAGTAAATAATTTGGCAAGAATTAATTTGTGACAAGACATCTGAAACTATGGTTTATAGAGAATTTGATATTACCATATTCCTCAGATTATGATACCTTTTCACTGTATTTTAGAGCCAAGTTGTTACTTATTACTTTCCTTAACATTTAATAATCCAGAGCATATGGTAATATCCGAGGAAATTAATAGATTTCACAACAAAGGTGGGCATTGCACATACAAAAGCTCTCAGCCTTATTCAAACCACCAGCTCAAAATAATGTGGCCTTTCAAACTTACTCAAAATGTGGGCATCCCCACAACAGGCACTAGCGAAACAAAGGCAAAACTGTTGACTGGTTTCTTCTTCATTACGACTCATCAGTACGGTACACTCAGCACTATTTGCTGCTGTCATATGCCCCTAGGAGCCCCGTATAGGAAGAGGACTTGTACATTTACACCGTGGCAATCGCATTAGCACTTGCCTAAAAGTCAACCATGACGAGAAAACACATCGCAACAGAAATAGTATTGCAGGCTGCAAAGACAACAAGAGGTGTGCATTGCTTATAGCAAAACAAAAGTTGAAAAACAAGCACCTTAGGAATACGTTTGCAAAGCATTTTATGGAAAATGGAATACGCATTAGCTTGTTGTTGCTGGTCACAAATACTATACAGGTTCAGCCCAAAACATGTACATTTCAATTGTACTTAAACGAAAGTGAATGTGGAAATTGAAGCCATGTATTAACTGGGAAGATATGCTCAACAATTGAACATTTTAATACAAGGGTGTGTGCTTACTACGTGAAAACTGTATTGTTTTCTTGCCATTGTTTTTGTATTTCTGTTAACAGCTTTAAGAAGTATTCAAGTGTTACTAACCACGATGTAGTCTGTGCAGTGTTATTATTTTCAACTATTTTTGAACATTTGCAAGTGTATAACATTTTGGCATAATACCGGTGCAAAGTAGATATCTGGCAGATTGGTAATGTTAACGCACGAATTCACTCAAGCAAATGTTACGAAGTAGTCTTTATTCATTGATAGAGTAATTGTCAATGGAAAAAAAACATAGATGTGACAATTTGAGGGTTTATTGAAAACACACTTGTCTTGAATGGTATTTCGAGATAAAACAGATGGGGTTGTGGTTATAATATGCAAGTTTATTTTGGTGAAAACTCAAGAGACCAGGAGTCTGATTTGACATGAGTGACCTGGGTCACCAATATGACAAGAGAAAAGTAGGGCAATGAAACAAAAATAATCAGAACAAAAACCACTGTGCCACATGATAAAACTAATATATAAAATGTATTAAGCATGGTTAAAATGATGTAAAGGTGAAACGGATATAATTTTCCAAAAGTATTCACAATAATGAGTCCAAATCTTGTTAGTTATCAAGAATTCACTCTAAAATGAATACATTATCACAGTGCCTTCCCTTTAGAGGTAATGTGTAGCACTTCAAAAACTGTATTGTGATTTCTAAAAATGAATCCACCAATGTGTGAACAAATTCTTTATTATCTTGTAAGGTATATATTACAGCACACTTTATATACAATATAAATATACCAAAGTTATTTTTTCCTGCTATATGCCTGTACTGTATATACTTTTTGCTGAGTGGACGGGATTAACAATTCAGTTTATGGGTGCGATACTGCAAAATACAAATAAATACATTTTTCATTACATTTTGACATCTGCCGTTGTTTTAAATATATAGTGATGCACATTCTTCAGATCCATTCTGCCCTGATTAAAATCTAGAACCCAGTTTTATTGCATAAACATGTTTTACTTATACACAGTAAATAATTGTAACCAGAGCAATCTGGAAAGCTGTTCCAGGAATTTTAGGTTATTTTGGCATGCCACATCCATTTCACTTTTTGTGGTATCATAAATGCATGAACCTGTTTTGAGGATTCTAGCCAAAAAGGTTTAATAATATAGAATGCATCGGTGTACCTTATACTCTAGTAGAAGTACCTTATGCCCATTAACCCTCCTCCAAGCGAGCATGGCAGCAACATGGAAATAAATATAAATTAAATCCTCGTTCTACATAAAGTGGGCACCAAGTATGAAGAGATATTTGTTAAAATTCTGTTAAATCGTTGACCACCGATTCAGACAAGATATTTTCAAGTGAAAAGCGCTAAAACATTCACAACACAACTGAAACAGGGCTTCTGAAGCTCCAGCCCTTACACCACACCACTATATGTTTCAACATTTAACAATTATCTCCAAATAAATTAATGTGTTACACGTGCCATACACCTGGTGACTGCAAAATAAGAACCCGAACAAGGTTTTTGTGTGAAGACTGGGATTTCAGAAGCCCTGCTCTAAACACACCACTTACTACTTAACAGACCCAGAGAGTTAATGTGTTGTGTCAAAAGACAATGGAAATTTTATTTCTGTACGAAAGCCAGATTAGTAGCCAAATCTGTATACAGTTCATATGTGAAAAAGCATATACAGTATGTGGGGAGAAACGTGTTACTACTGTGAAAATCCCAGTGCTTCTGGTAAAGATTCTGTCCATATATCTCGGTCAATGTGCACCAAAAGGGGCTTCCCTTAGGTCTACTCAACCTAAAGGCTGGTAAAATAGTCGTCTGCCAACGAGTGCAGTGAAATAAGACTGGCAGGTGTGTATGAGCCCTTCCTTTATTTGCTGTACATTTTAATAGTCGTTTACTAAAAGTCTTTCAAAGATATAACTGGAGTCCTTGTTTGTATGTGCAAATGCACGTGATGTATTAATCACGTGATTAAGTAGCTGGAATCATATTTGTCGCTGTTATATTATTCAGAACATAGCTAGCAATCACGGGAGTTGTGAGCTTCCTTAGTTGAATCCCTTGGTGCAAACGCTGCAAAAACTAAGTTGGAGCCCTCTGCAATAACACGTTGCACATTGTATTTGTTACAATCACAGACATGCAGCGCTTGCTGGATATCATCTTCAAGATACTTAGGCTCTTGTTTGCTTTGGATTTTTGGCACAACTTCTGGAAAACCAAACGTTGGTAGTCAACCCCCTTCAAAATAAACTTGCAATATGCTTCTATCAGCCCCAGTCCTCCCCTCAACCACACGCACTTCCATTTCCAGAAATCTCCCAGATCCCTGAGTTGTGTTTGTGGGAGACAAAATATATTGTATTGAATAAAACATGAGGGAAAGAAAATAAACAGAAGGGTTTTAGAAGTCATGATTGTAACATGGGAAGCAGGTTATTAAAATGTATATATTCTGTACTATACTGTGTGCATATACTACAGATCACCAGGTCACCATTGTAAAGGTGATGTCGCCATTGTAAACATAATGGTCAGACATTGATTCCACAAGTTTTACCAAATCAGGAGATACCAAATTTTTTCTCTGGCCCATAATTAGCTCAGTACAAACAGGCATTAAAGTGCCACTTTGTAAATAATAGGATTTGTAACTATACGTTAAGTCACGTAGGTATAATAAAAAATAGATCACGACGTTTCGATCGCAACACAAGCAACCGTCTTCAGGTGAAAGAAGATGGTTGCTTGTGCTGCGATCAAAACGTCGTGATTTATTATTTGTTCTACCTACGTGACTTTACAGAAATAACCAAAGTGTATGGATCCCTGCAGTCACGAAAGCTTCAAATCAAGATATATACGTTAAAACAGATTTTCACGGGTCTTAGCATCTAATGGCATATTCCCCTGATTGGAACCAGCCAGTGCAGAGAAGTCTTCTTGGTTAGAGACCAGCAAAGATAATTAAAATACGAGATTGATTATCATGCATTATTCTCATACGCTGAGCATGTGGTAAAGTGCTGTCCTGTATTGTGGACCAGGTCACCTGAAAGATCTGCACGGGCAATTCATCTCACAGGCGGCAGGCAGCCTGGACGACAGCAGCAGACTTAGTCCCGACCCCTTTGGTGGCCCCGCCTGGCAATAGAGGCACGGTCAGCAGGCGCTTCTGCAGGTTGACCGGCGAGTCACCTTGCGTGCGGTCGCACCCTTCAAGGCAAAGATAGCAAGCTACCAAGAGCCCCCTGAAGACGGCGGTGAGCAAGGGCCAGCACTCTCTCCGGTTGGGTGGGTGGGGGTTAAGGTGGTAGCCACGACTTCGCCAATGGTGGATTCCACAACTCCAGACACCGCACCGGAAGTGGTGTGTGGCCTAAAGTCCTGGCTTCCGCAGCAACTGTGGAGTAAGCCATCCCATGGATGACAAGTCTTATCACCTCCGCTAGGAGTGCTTTAGCCGAAGCAACTTCAGTCGACAGCCCCCATGGCAGCATGGCCTCCTTCTGAAGTCGCAAGTGGCAGGACTCCGGTCAGGTATGGCAAGCAGAAGCCTATGAGAATGATGGTAACCTCATGGGCAAGTGTGCATCAGGTCCCTCTCAATAACATTTTCAGCATACCACATGTATTCATGAGCACTAAGTTCTATGTCTTTTTTTGTGGGAGTGCTCTACTCTGTGGCCCAGTAAGGGCCCTGCTCCTACCACAACCAATCTGGGTTTGACAGGTATATTAGGAATGACTTTGCTGCTAGGCCATACAAATATGTAAGATTTAGTTCTTACATATTGATTTTTATAGGTCTTGGCAGCTCCCACAGGGATCCCTCCCAACTCCCCATCTCAGCAGCGCTGCAGTCGTTAGGCATGTTTCCTTTACAACCTCCCGTAGGCAATTGGGAACCACATGGTCAGACAGACAGGATAGGTCAGACCCCTTGATGCCTAAACATACTGCCAAGTGTTAGGGACTGAGTTGTGTTTGCACTGTATGATACATACCTTTTAAGCTTCACACCTGTTATCTTCCTGAAGTGGTAAAGGTGGAGCCCCATGTCTCTTATATGTTGGGAGTACAGGAGGGGTGGCTTTCCAGAGAAGATTCTCTGCACAGCCTGGTGTTTACTCAGAGTAATGATTGTGGGTGTTGCCAATACCTTCATAAATTCATCTTTACATAAGAATTACATATTAAAAAATACATCACCTGCAATCATAACTGATATGTATAACTGTCAAAGTTAATTTTTAGTAAGAAGTTGATAGTGGGAGCAGTGACCCTACAATATCACGGAGGACATCACTACTCTCCATACCACCACGAAAGAGGAGGCAGCCACTTGGTTTCTGCCAGTCCCTCCTCTCATGCCACTCCTATTTCAAGCAGCATCCAGTATATTGCGCAGGATGGTATGTGGTAGTCCGTTCTAAAACCGCTACTGCAAACAATATATCTACCTCCTGAAGCAGATTGCCATACAGGCAAGCCCACCGCAACAATAGAGTTCACAAAAATAAAGAAATATGAGAGCAAAACATATAAGTCTTTGGCTGAATCCTCTTATGGACATAGGTTGATAGGCAGCCAGCCAAGGATGTCTTCTCTGCATGGCCCAATTCCAAAAGGAGCAAGATATCTGTTAGTTATGGCTGTGGGTGCTGCCAAGATGTACAAAAACATGAACGTGTTACACGCCAGCAAGCTCCAGTTCCCGCTCCGGGTCCCATGTTGTGCTGCTTTGGTCTGGGTCAGTGCTCGACTCCTCTCCCAGACGCTGCCACCAAGCTCGACGCAGGCTTCGCAGGGCTAGGGAATGAGCCTGCCGTGCACGGGCAGCCACCGGGCCCGAGCGACTCCTCAGAGCCTCCACATCGCGTGGAGATGCCTGGGCTGGGATTGGTATGTCTACAGCACAAGCACAAAATCGTAAACACCAAAGGTCATGTACTGCTGGTGCGGTTACCGTAATGCATTCATATGTCAGGCTCAAATGATCCTGAACCTGTGGTGGAATTTCCACATGATGGCAGGAGCCAGTCAATAGTCTAAGGAACCACTATTGACTTCTCATTCTCGCCTCGGTGGCAAGATGTTAACTCCCTCGCATGGTACGCAGGAGGTCGTAGGTTCTATCCAGACCCTGACGCCTATACATTTGGAGTTTGCATGCGTTACATTTACACATAAGAAACTTCCTTGAGCTATCATTTGTGGCCAGGTCGCTTCTTATAAAGAGCTATATAGCTTAATGGGCCCTACCTGGTAAAATAAAAAAAAACTGTAAAATTAAAATGAGTAAATAAAGTGGTAATCGGCTTACACTCAAGACATTGCAAGATCTTACAATTACAAAATTACAACACACCTGAACACAACTGTACCAAGAGACTTATACAACAGGGAAACTATTCTGTCTGAGCTGTTTGCTAATCAAGTGGATTATATGTACAGAATATTATATACAGCAGAAACATTATGGACAAATAGCATTCAAATCAGGCTAAGATAAAGGATAAAGGGAAACAACTCAATGCAGACAAGAGGGAAGTTAGTACAGAGCAGCACATTTTGTCGGTGTGGTTTGGTTTGCACGCACACACACATAAGGGCTGATACGCACTGGCAAGCAGCTCGGCTTGAGTATTAATCTGGGCGAGCGTGGCCGCCCTCCGCTGCTCAGACCGTGGGCCCAGTTGCCTCTGCAGCAGGAACTGTCCCAGCAGCGCCTGTGCATGGTTGTGCAGCTCACGTGCCTCCTCTCCATGCATTGGAGTAGCCTGGTGAGATAACCAATGTGGACAAGAGGTCAAGTTTTGATTTAAAGCTTTCGTGACTGCAGGGATTCATATTCTTGGCTCTTTCGGTAAAGTCAAGTAGAAGGGAAATAATAAAAAAGTAACAATATTAAACAATTATTCTTATTATTTCCCTTCTACGTGACTTTACCGAAAGAACCAATTATAAGAGGCCAAGTATTTTTAAGATATGTATGTTGAATTTCTTTTGCGCCGTACATAGTCAACCATGCTAATCGGAGGTGCAAAATAAAAGTCAACATTTTATAAATCACACTTTGCATGTTTTTGTCAAGTAGAGCAACTATATAGCCTTATAATTTGTACTCTTTGCTCATATAAACATGCAAAGCCATAACTATATTTAGGACTATATGATGATTTGAATATTTTTTTTGGTTCAGACACCAGATCAAAGAACGTCATATAAAAGTAGACAAAAGAGACCATTTGACATCAATATAAGGCTCCTATAAATGGTTGACATATATTAAATATCACTCATTGATTGATGAATAGTATATCAAATAAACCATTTTAGTTGCCATATATTAAATATCACACTCATTGATTGATGAATAGTATATCAAAGAAAACATTTTAAGGATGTCTTTACCATATTTAGCCAAATGAAAGACAATTTAATTATTTTGAAATTCACCCGTCAGTGACCGCAACGGAGTGAGATTTCTCGTTCAACTCTTTAACACCGAACCAAGGTATGTGTAAATAAACAGCAGTGGGTCCAGATAGGTTAAACCCAAGGGTACCGGGTGCTTCTGGATGTGCTCTTCAATGTGGGCGCGTAGTTCCATCCGCCGCGCATCGCTCATGCCCCTCCAGCCCAGTGAGCGCGATGATGCTGCTGTCTGCTGGGAATGCCGTCTCTCCAGGAATCTGCGCACCTGCAGCAGGGGACACATGGTAGCTGGTGCAAGGGCCACAGCCACTTGGTCCATAAACATTAAGGATTGAGTTATAATTAAATATAAACAGATTAAATTTCGATTTTGGTTTCATTCAGACGCTGTCTCCCTGACAGACCTGGTCTTCACCTGAGGACGGCTGCTTGCGTTGTGGCCGAAACGTCGTGAGAATTATTTTATTATGTTTTATTTTTATTATTTTATTATTTCCCTTCTACGTGACTTTACCGAAAGAACCAAGAAGATAAACAGATTACTTGGTAAGGGAATGTATGCTCCCAACCTTGAGAATAAAAGTTCAAATCTCAGCTGGACCCATTCTTTTGGTGATGCTACACTCGTTGTTTGGAATTATACAGTTGCTGTCCAAGAGAGCGAATTGGTCACCACCACAGTAACGTGGGAATTTCTACCACCAGCAGATTATAAGATACAATTAAGAAAACATGTAACTCTAACACAGGCTGACACGTCCATGTATACTCACGGCTCTCTGAATGGTAACGGCCGCCTTTGCTTGCAAAAGCAGTTGCCGGTCTCTCCTGAATGCCTTCCGTAATTGAAATCCACGCCATCGTGCCTGAATCAGTACGGCAGCGCGGGTCGCCTCAAATGCCAGGTACCGATCCATCTCGTCTGTGATTGGGTACATTCAGAGTGAGTAAAATAAACATGGTGGCTCAGTGACACTCAGCATCATTCTAAGCCATCACTTGACTCTTTAATAATAATGCAAATTTACATGGAAAATCCACATTGAATATGAAAATTATTCTTAACGATGGACCTGCAGTGGGACATTTGGCCAAAGTCATTGCTGAATGTGGACACGTGGGACAAAACTAGAGTACCAGAGAAATCTCACTCATACAAGAGGTAACATTCACCACAACCATCTCCTGTCCATTTTGCAGCCCTGGGCCTACAATACCTGGACAGCTCTGGTGGTCCCCTATCCAAGTACTATCCAGGCTCAAACCTGCTTGGCTTCTGAGATCCGAAAACATCGGACACATTCAGAGTAAGTACCTGGGTTGTATTAGGCAATGGCTCTGGGATAAGGCCATGCTGCACTATGGCAACCATGAGAAGGAAAAAAAACAACATTGTCTAAACAACCTTCATCACGTGGACGGTGAATCAGAGAGACTGGTGGGTTGGTGGAACCCTGACGGGTTGGCCATAAAAAGCCGCCACCACATTTAAGGCTATCTACTTGCCAACCTGCAATAGTCTTTCAATCGGACACGTCCACTGCCTGGCAAGTAGATGCTCCTACCTCCACTGTCCTTCCTGGCCTGCCCCATCTCCAAACATGCAGCGCAGGAAGACATTTAGTGATCTGAGCCCAAACTAGGATAAACCACGTCTGTTTGTTGGATCCAAGGGCTTGCTATAAGGGCTGTCGTGGATATACCTCAACTAAAAACGTTTCGTGTTAAGTAGGATTACATACTAATCCAGTTAAAACATGCTCTTTTAAAAGACTCGTTTTAAGAAATCGTCTGTGGTTGGTGCAACTGTCAGCCTGTGATTGAGACATTACGGGCAGAGTTGTCATAACGTACTGGCTGGCACAATTTCCAGGAGGAGCAGTCGACGTTGCCGGGAAGTGCGCATAGCTCGCTGGCGACGTATTATCAGCTCCTGACGCAGCTCTTCTTGTTGTTGCTGCTGCTCACTTTGTAATCGCTCCTTCTCCCGCTTCTGTCTGCATCAGCACGTATTGTTTCAATCACAATTATTTTCGGTAAATTCCCCATATTGGACAATTATCGTGAGAGCTATACCCATAGAATGAGTCAACAATCTGTGCTTTTGGATAAATTGCACATTTGAGGTTAATGAAGACTGACCCAATCCATGTTTTCATTGTGACTCAATGAGCCAAATTTTGAGGTGGTTGGAAATATAACATTCACCAGACCACACCATTGCTCTAAGTTGGATTTTAAGTATTTTTAAAATCTAACTTAATATTTCAGGGTTTTTAGTGGAAACTCATTTTCGACTCAGCCTATAACCTTTTTGCACTAATTTGATAAGTACAACTTTGTAGGAAGTCAACAGTGGTTGTGAAATAAGTTCACTCATCCTCACTATAGGAATTGAGATTTTTTTTATCACCAGTTCAGAGATATAAAATAGGAGTTGAATGGTTCTCCATTCTCAGTTGAGAATGGCAGGCTAAGAAAATATTTCTTTATCAACAGTTTTAATTCCTGATTATTAATATTTCACTCAAATATGCTTGTTGGTTAGAGCAGCAATGTAACATATACGTAAATTACACAAACATATGTACCTGAAGCTTCGCTGCAGATATGTCACAGCGTGTGGAAGTTTCTTAAGCCTGCACCTTGCACGGTATGCTCTCCACGCACTCTGCACGACACTTGCTGCTTTGTGTAAATGCTGAAACATGAATATCAATATGTATGAAAAGAATGGGTGTGCTTGATTTAGGAACTCAGCAGTGAAGATGGATTCACCGATGATACATTTTGATGAATCATACATTCAATATTGCAGTCAACATAATACTGAAAAGGCAATTGTCTTGCCTGTGGAGACTCCGTGGAACATTCTGAAAATGACAAAGGTTTTTTGCTCTGTATTTAACACTCTCAAGATATTTGGTATTTAATTGTAGAAAAAAAATACATAATGCAAAAGTATAACATTCGTGTATTACTATAAAATAAGGTGGCATGCATAATTGCAATCCCAATTTATACCTGAACAGAAGCAATTTATGCTTCATTTAAACAGAAAGTTGACAATACCTGTAATTCGGCCTGCTTATTAGAACCGGCACTCAGCAGATCCAGTAAACGGCGAAAGTCTTTCTCAAAACCCTTGCCAATCCACATGTTAAGCAGCAGTTGCAAGCCTTCCAGAAAACACATCCACCACAGCGAGATGTACATTGGTACCAACATGACACCATATTGGCAAAAATACATATACCTAACTACACATTCCCGACAATTAATTTACATGAACCTAATGATTTTATTACCTTATTAAACAATTTGAAGGTTAAAAAAATCAAGAGAATCACATTTATATATTCAAAACTTGGCATATATTTTAAAAATGCATAAGCAATTCAAATTACATAACCAGGATGCACGGTTAGTAATGGACCATTTATTTTAAATCCACCTTGGTGTTTCCAGACAGATAACTATAAATCAACCATATGTTTAAAAACATTATTGTGGACTTTTTCATGAATCCAGATTTGTATATTCATGTTAATAATCTTTGGATGTATAGGGCACATAATTTCCGCAGCATCTCAAAGCACTTTTCCTTTAATGTTATCTCAACCATTCAAAGGAGGCACCCAGTAACAGCTGTCCAGCACAAGGTGATTCAGCACTGACCTACACAGGTGAGCAGTCTTCCAGTAGAGGTCTATGTTGATATTATTTTGCCAATTAAACATTTCGCAATTATCGTTTTAAATTTGGAAAATGAAGCAAGCATGCACACAATTTCCATGTTATCCAAATTCAGTAATATGGGATTACAAAGCACACGTTTCGACATGGAGCAACTTTTATTTATGGATGAGATAACACACAAGTGAAGTAAAACACAAGTGTGATGATATACCTCTGCAATGAATACAAAATAGGGAAAAAAATATTTGATTCTACAAAAAATCTAAAAGGAAAAGTATATCTCTGCCTACACAAGCATTGGGGTAGTGTGCTTATCTATACTGTCAGCCCAGTGTGAATGCTAAAAGTTAAACATTCATGATGGTCGCCGGTAAGCCTATATGAAGACCACAGCTGAAAAGTGGTACTCAGTGATTTGACCCAGGAGACATGTTGATTCTTGACTTGTAAATGTTTGATTGAGTGCTTTAACCAGAGCACTTGGATGGTTATATAAATTAACCGGCCGGTGGTGGTGCATAACGATACTGAACCTATCTACGTGCCTTTACCGAAAGACCCAAGAATATGATACTGCAGCACTTTTGAGGCAAGGGGTTGTGGAGTGCACACAATTTGCAAAGCTTCCTTTCTCCATGGGCGTCAAACCCTGGCCTGCCAGGAAAATGTGGCACAAAGTGCAGACAAATATCATCTGTCCCCTGTATGGGACAGTGTTGTCTGTTCGCATTGCAGGTTTTCTCTGGGTGCTGGGGTTTTCTCCCACATGTATAAACACTTATTAATTAAATATCGTAATATATAGAGCACCGCAGAGTTTGGGCAATTGTTGGCACCGGTTCACTGGCTGGCTGCCTTCAATCTTTTTTGTTGTTCCTCAGCATTGTGAGATGCAATTTTCATGAACAACAACACTATATGAAACTAAACATCATTATAATTTAAACACATGGATAAATTACTGAGCTCTTACCTTTGAACCTGGTGCTGAAGGATGCTATTATTGGATGGTGGGACTCAGCTATACACAGCAGTACCCTTGCCACCCCGCCCCCTAACCGAGGGTCAGAGGTCACAGCGAGCTTGTATACTAGTTCATCCAAAATTGCATTCATGGTCTTTTCGTCCACTTCACCGACAGCTCCCCTATGATGAGCAAAGTAAATTTTTATAAGAAAACATTCAGCACAAGAGCTTAATGAAGTCACGTATTTTGTAGATGCAATACAATATATGGGAGAGGTTGGAGATAAAAAATGATTAAGCATATCAATTGACACAATGTCATATTTTATATATCTACGTCATAATTTAACATTGTTAAACTGCATTAAACTATGAAATAGAATGCATTGGCAGCACTTTAAGGATTGGACATTATTTACCACCACTGCCATTACAATGCCTTTCAACTGAAAAATATGCAACAATCTCATGATTCTACCCTCACATATTTTATGCTCCCTTTCCATATACTCTACAGAATAGTCATTGTTAAGGTCTGAATTATTTTCAGCCTCCAAATGAACGCCAAAAGTAAAAATGTATCCCTGCTCAAATTAACATGGCAGCATTCAACTCCACTTGTAGCACTAAACCAGTGGTGGAAATTTCACATTCCAATAGCTAAATCAAGCCTCTTAATAGGACAACTGCATAATTCTGTCAAAAAGGTGCAAATGTTGCTGACCAAATGCATAATAGGTCATATCTACTTCTGAGAAAGCTGACTGAATTTATATATCCATCTGTGTGTTACTGTGGAGTTGAGTGCTCTAACCACTGTCACTCAGATTGCTGTTTGCTAATGACAGCAGACGTATAGGACTTTCAGCATGTGCTTCACGGTAAAATAATCAGTTCACACGCTCCTTGCCTGTTGGTTCGCAGGACATTTTGAATGAGCGACATGGTGGAGCAGGCTGTGTCTGTGTCGTCTGTGATAAGCAGCTGTTGAAGGTGTTCAGACTTGAGTGCTGAAAGAGATAACAACATCCCACAATATCTGTTCTTAATGTCATTATTGGTGAAACCACATAGGTCGCCAATAATAAGGCTGACATCATTAAAATCTTGGTCTTGAACAGATATTCTTACACTTACTGGCTCGGTGCTAACCGGTCCCCTGAGCCATGCACTCGTTAACTGTTAAATGTTTCAAAGGCTTTTAGTCTGTAAAGCGAACACAAAAGTTGCACTGGTGCTTTTTAATGCATGGTGCATGATGTCAGTTAATCAAGCTGAGGTCATGGAACTTGCTGTGTAAAATAATTGTTGCAACCTGAGAAAACTGTGTTCACTTTTTCACTTGTTCACCCCTAAGGCACTGGATCAAAGCCATTATAGCTCAGTGCACATTTGACCTCTACATCACTCAGCCATATATTTGTAATATAAGTGTGAAGATTGCCTGCAGAGATGTAAGAAAATGAAGTCTATGTTTATAAAAGTAATTGTCTATTGACTATTGTATTTAAGAGATTTTAACTCCATAACAATAACTGCCTACTTTACATGTTTTCTTCACTCAGACCTCACTGCTTACTCCTAATGAAGACTTCATATGCTTTCCAATACCCTTTATCAGCCATCCAAAACTATATTTTAAAAATGTTGACTTAAATATAAAACTATGCAAGTGGTCATGTTTTAAATAATGTTGTTGATGATGTAACATTAAAAAGTACTTGTGAAGTAAATAAGTCATTACATATTTTGAGACGTATTCTTCCTTGTGTTTTTTTTTAATTTGAATTAGCTCAGTAACCAAGTTGGGGTTGTCAGTGGAAACAAGATAGGTCACATTGTATCTTAACAGATTGACTCACCCCTTGAAGTAAGCTCAATGTGGCCTCCAAAGAGCCAGCAAATTGAATCCACCACACTTTGAAAGTTACGTAGAAAACCATTCTTTTCTTCTTCCTGGGTTAAGAACAAATTTTAACCTGTGTACTTTACATAAACAGTGACACTTACAACCAGAACCGGCCCTAGACCTTTGGGGGCCCTAAGCAAAATTTGGTTGGAGGCCCCTTTGATGTATGATTTTTTTCACCCACTAGCTAGCAGTGACTCTAGGGGGCCCTCTGCTGGCCACGGGGCCCTTTGCAATTGCAAGGGTCGCTTAGTGGCTGGGCCGGCTCTGCTTACAACACAATTATTTCATTATATACGAGGATAAAAATATATATATCAACTACACACTTGAAGTCATGCTTCAATTTGCTCAAAAGACCGATTTAATAATTTACAAACTGAGTTATTTTGCATTGAATGAGTCATATTTGTGTTATTGCTAGTATACAAGATTAAAAACAATGTAGTGCATTCCAATAATCATTAGATATGAGAAACACAGTTTCTGATTATTCTAAAATGTTACCTGTCACTGCCTGTGAATTTGCAAATGACCTATATAGGTACAATGACACACTTTTAACTTGTAAAACCAATTTTGCAGACATTAACCAGATATTCCAGGAGACAGCTAAATTTTTTTCTGGTAGCTGCATTACAAATTAGATAACTGTGCTTCTACCATCTTTCCCTTGAACTACCTCTCCTATTGTTACATTCATATATTCTTCTCGTCCCCATTTCTTTTGCCTTGCTTAAAAGAAAATGACATCTTATTGAAGTTTGTATTTTAAGGATATACATATCAGTTGTTTTATGAACAGTATTTGTTCACTTAGTGCCGTGGTGCTAATGGTTAGCACACTGGACAATCCAGAAGTAACCGGTTCGATCTTTCAGTAAGTTGAAACAATGATGCAAGTTTCTTAAATCCCCCCACCTCTGTCAACCCAGCATGTTTAAATATGTATTGCAAGTTATTCGGTCTGCAGTTTGTGCGTAGTGTGGTAAATTGTGGGTACTCCCAACTGTTGCAAGACATCTGACAAGTGTAGAAAAGAAGACCAATATATCCTCTCGAGCTGTTCTGTAGAACTCCCTCTCCTTGACTCCTTTCCACCAGCAGCGATGTGAGAAAAGTATTACAGGGCTGCAGATTTATCTATAACTTTTATCCATATGCATGAATAAATACAAGCACACGTGTGACAAAGGTGTGTGTGTGACCTTTCGCGCATGCAGCATGCGAGCCTGCAGGCGGCGTGCCAGCAGCAACATTCCTTCCAGCGCAGCTGGCAGCACCTGCGAGTGGAACTCCTCGGCGTCTGTGAGTGGCTTCAGTCCAACACAGCACGTACTGTCGGCAGAATAAACCATTACCCCGATGACACTTGTTGATAGGGTCTGGGGCTTGCACACTTATGATGACACTAGTTCACTTACAAATCCACATTAGACAGACCAGCCTTATTACAACTCCACAATAGCTCAGCTATGTCCCAGGGAAATAACATGAGACAAGATAACATCTGACGCAAAAAGCAAGGCCTTAATATTGTACACGTTCATGGGAAAGCATAAGCCAAAAACTTATATCCTTCATCTTTGATGCTACCGTGAAACATACAAATATTTAGCAGGCTAACATTTTTCATAGCAGAGATAGTGTAGCCGGTTTTACTTGCAAGTGGAGACCACCCTTTACAATGAGGTACCTCAAAATTAATGGAAAGTGGTCAACATGCTAATATAGACTATGGTAATCAGGAATGGCATTTGCAATTTTATTGACTCTCAATATTCATTGTTGCTAAAGAGGGTTTATGATACTTTAGTGACAATTTGCAATGAGGCTGTTCATTAATAATGGACATAGAATAAATTCACCTGAGTATTTGAGCAATCTGGGCAGCAACAGGCCACCCTTCTTGTGTACGTGAGTAGTCTTTCTCCAGGACTAATATTAGGTACTGCACCAATTCGTAGTACCATAGCAGCTGCTTGATGCGGCCAGACTCCTTGCTACCAGCTGGTGCACTGGCCAGAACATCTGCATTTTCACAAGACAAACATGTCATTAGAGGCCATCCATTGAGTACGTACGCAAAAATCTGTCAAAACTTGACCCCTCCCTGTACGCACGGGTATTTTTTACACCCCCCCCCCCCAACTGCGTACGTATGCTTGACGCACTTCCCCCCCGAATCCTATAGAACGGCCAATATTTAATCCACGCAGAAACAATAAAGGATTAATTATATTAACCTGTTTAAGAAAACAGATAGTCCACCACTGGACTATCTAACTCATTTGAAGGCCAATGTAGACAAATTATTATCGAGGCTTCACCCCCCCCCCCCACCCCGTTTCCTATGCATACGTACATTGTCAGTAGCAAGCGTACGCATTTGAGTCAACCCCCCTCCCCCCTCCATGCGTACGTACTAAATGAAAGGCCCCTTACTTATCATTCATATACTCTACTTGTATTTAGTTGTTTTACCAACTGTGCCCATGATAATAATTAAGCTCTATTCGATATACAGTACTGGAGGCTCCCACTAACAGCTGTGTGACAATAAGAAACAATAAAATAATATCTAGTTGGGCGTCACTGCAGCGTTTTATTAAGAAATATCTTACAGCTCAAACCTGATGCACCATAGCTGTAACATAAATTACTTGTTGATCTCTCAGATTCCACTATTCATACCCAAGAGCTAGATATGACTTAACTGAAAACACATAGCAAATGATAATAACGAAAAATGAATCACTGGTGATTTGCCTGGACCACCAAGCCCACGTGCACTTGAGTACCATTACATCTTGAACACAGAATCTGAGCAAACCAGTCGCCTATTACAGTTTATGTAGTTTTTATATTTAACAAGATGGAAAACCGCAAATTCTTTGGAACGCAGGGGGGTGTTTAATAGTGTTGGCAAACAGCCATTACAAATGCTGTTTCCGAGTAGAAATCATTTGTAATATATCATTTTAAATGATATTTACACTGGAGAGACCCAATGAGACATCAACTTTTCATTATTTTGCAATGTCAGTCTCCCATAAAATACAAACTTGACTTTGTTTAAGTTCAGTAAAGGCAGTTTGGTCAAATCACATACTTAAACATCAGGATTCTGCTATTCGACCATTAAAATAAAATGTTATTGTTTTCAATGTTTATGTAATAATGATCGATCAATGATGGCTGTTGTAATCTGCGTTGAAAACTATCACGCTAAAATATTGAGAAAAAATATTTATTTAATTCCAACTCCAATTAGAGATGTGTTCTATGCTGGCTAAAAAGTTCAAATTTTATTCTTTATGGGGATAATTGTTTTTTTTTCCAATGAAGATTGGCAAACCTTGTTTTCAAACTCGCTTAAATATAATGAATGGTGTTCCACTGCCACCTGCTGCCTAAATATAAACACACCCTATAATGTAACAATTTAACGCGTAGCGGTGATGAATATTATGCGTGCGAAGAGCACGTGGATTATGAAAAAAAAAATCAGACATACTGTATTGACAGAAACGTTGTCTTGAGCAGAAAACTAAGTGAAGGAATGCCAGCCCAAGGCGAGAACGCGCTTTAGAGGATGACGATCACGGAGCTGGATTGATGAAGATGATGACTGCGCAGGTTGGCGAACAGATGGCATGTGGAGTGGCTAAAGTTCCTCCGGTGATGAGTTTACCTCTTGTTCCATTGCATTTTTTTTTACCCTGCATTACTTTTATTGACAATACGGGGTAAATCGCATGTCTGTGAGAATATTTGTATGCTTAAAAAAGAAATCCAAGGAGATATGCCAGTCAAGTTAAAGGTTAAATTTCGACTATGAGATCTCTTTTACCAGTGGCAAAATATGATAGTAGGTTTTTACCCTTTTAACTGGTACAAAACTGACACCTTTATTCAAGGCATCATGTTTGCAATGACACCAGAAGGCCTTCTGGTGTCATCTGGCCCTACACCAATGGGGACTAGGCTCTAAAGAAAGCCGTCTCGGGTGTGGGCCAATCAACTTCAAGGACAGTGCATATTATCATCCTTATCAGAGTTGCTTCTTTTTGTTTGCTTTTTTGACTACTTGTGTTGTGGTCATTGCAAACATGATGCCTTGAATAAAGGTGTCAGTTTTGTACCAGTTAAAAGGGTAAAAACCTACTATCGTTAAATTTCGACTTAAAGCTTTCGTGACTGCAGGGATTCATATTCTTGGTTATTTCGGTAAAGTCACGTAGAAGGTAAATAATAAAATAAAGCAAAAAGAATAAAAATAAAACAATTAAATAAAATACTTTATTTTATTTTTGATTGTTTTATTTTTATGATTTCATTATTTCCCTTCTACGTGACTTGACCGAAATAACCAAGAATACAAGTTAAAGGTGTTGCCCACTTAGTAGTAGCAACCACGTGGGGCACACCTCCGTCAGCAACCTTCGTCCGGTGGGAATCACCACGTGGCCATCGCAAGAGGCAAGCCAATCCATACAGAACGACGCCCAGTGGACTTCGCACAGGGTGGTACTCGTTTTATAAACCCCTAATAAAGGGATAATAGGTGGAGTCCACCTTCTAACCACATCACTCCACGGCCGTATTGCAGTAATAAGACGAACATCAATCAGAGATCGAGTTGACCCACCATCATTTCTACGTAAAGAAAGCGGTGGTCTTCTGGTGTTATAGGCATTTGGAATTGGCTCAGGGTCCATCAACGGCGATAGCAATGGGTGTCCTGGTAAACATTCAATTGAGCAAATACACTAAATGTTTGTTTCACTTCGAGCGCATTTGCCACCATTGGTGTTACAGTCACAACTTTACTGTTATTGCAATTACTGCAGGACCATTGGACCACGTGCTCCTCATTCGGTCTCCCGGTGTTTCTAATCCAATCATCTTATCATGCTTCTTTGCGCGCTTTACACTTCGTGCTCACAAGAGCCGAATGGCTCACAGGGCTATCTCCATACAGTATATATATAAAAAAGGCAAAGTTGAGAATATGTGTGTCTGTTTAAAATGTTTAGCGTACTTCCCGACATGCACCAAACTTGAAATTTGCCATGTGGGTACTTTCCAGACTGCACACCATGCAAAAGTTATACAAATACACTTTAGTTTTTTTTTGGGGGGGGTGGGGAGCTCAATAATGCATCAATTTTTTGCACGCGAAGTGAACTGTGACGTCAAATCTGTCACGTGACCCGCGCACGTGGAAGCGTAACGCATTGTAGTGTAGTGGTTCCAGCGATTATTTGAACCGGTCCTGGGCCTCCCCTAGGTCGACTCAGCCTCAAACGAGTAACTAGTGTTGTGTGTGAACATCGCCACTGGGGAGACAAAGGCGGCCGGGCGTGGTGGATCCAAGTCCCCGGGCGAAGCCGGGGTAGTACAGCTAGTACCTAATAAATGAACTGAACACCTTTGAAGATGACAGAGGTTATTAATGAGAGCAACAACAACAAGCGGGCTTGTGCTGGAGACGTCGCGGCTCGCGACCGAGGGGTCAAGAACAATAACAGAACGGCAGCCACGGCATGGAACGCATCGCACACAGCAGGCACAGATGGAGCGATGCAATCAGGATTGTGAGAGATGACGGCGTAGTTGGTAGCGTGCAGCAGTGGACTGAGCATGGCTGGTGATGGAGGAGACCTTGGAGCTGGAGGAGCTCCCTGGCCACGTCTCCGTCGGGCGCGTCCGCCACCCGCATGGCCACGTCCAGCACGAGCGCCTCCACGGGGTCCGAGGCGCCCGCCTTTGAGCCTTCGCCGTCAGACATTTCTGTTTGAAGTTGATTTTAAAAGAAGAACAAACTTAAAAGAGGATAACAACAACGATAACAACGCATTGAGCCACGAACAAACGCGACGTAAATCTTCCAGTCTGGATAAGTCAAGCCGAGCCCCCACCGGGTTTTGATTGGCTCGCGCTTGTCACGTGGGGTTGTTTTAACCAATCACAACGAGAGTTTCGCGCTCCGCCCGTTGCCAATGCAGACTGCGGAATGTAACCAGGGACCCCACGCGTCACCATGGCGACGGGATTTAACTCAGACGCATGCGTGGCAACGACTCACTAATTAACTTCTGTGCTGTGTATATACAACGACTCACTAATTAACTTCTGTGCTGTGTATATACAACCACTCACTAATTAACTACTGTGCTGTGTATATACAACGACTCACTAATTAACTTCTGTGCTGTGTATATACAACCACTCACTAATTAACTACTGTGCTGTGTATATACAAAGACTCACTAATTAACTTCTGTGCTGTGTATATACAACGACTCACTAATTAACTTCTGTGCTGTGTATATACAACGACTCACTAATTAACTACTGTGCTGTGTATATACAACGACTCACTAATTAACTTCTGTGCTGTGTATATACAACGACTCACTAATTAACTTCTGTGCTGTGTATATACGACGACTCACTAATTAACTTCTGTGCTGTGTATATACAACGACTCACTAATTAACTTCTGTGCTGTGTATATACAACCACTCACTAATTAACTACTGTGCTGTGTATATACAACGACTCACTAATTAACTTCTGTGCTGTGTATATACAACCACTCACTAATTAACTACTGTGCTGTGTATATACAAAGACTCACTAATTAACTTCTGTGCTGTGTATATACAACGACTCACTAATTAACTTCTGTGCTGTGTATATACATTAACACATTCCTGCGGAGGGAGCTGGTAGGAACGTTGGGTTGCTCGGTCAATGGCCAGGGGCAACGGCGGCGTGGTGTATTCCGCAAATATGCCCGACTGTGAGGGCGGGCATAAGCCGGCGTGAGTAGGTTAAACGTTGAGTTTTATAAAGGCACCACGGGGTGACCAGCCCCTCCCCACCCACCCCCCCACCCAGCCCCTCTCCACCCTTCCCTCCCCACCCAGCCCCACCCTCCCCTCCCCACCCAGCCCCTCCCCACCCCCAGCCCCTCCCCACCCAGCCCCACCCTCCCCCACCCCCAGCCCCTCCCCACCCAGCCCCACCCTCCCCCACCCAGCCCCACCTTCCCCCCCACCCAGCCCCACCCTCCCACCCCCCACCCAGCCCCAGCCCCTCCCCACCCAGCCCGACCCCTCCCATTTTTGGATGCATGACGGACGGAAGGACACAATAATCCCTTGTGGGCTGGTGGAACCAGGTGGTTCCTACCAGTAAAAAATGTATTCATCTCCAAGTGCACATGACGAAACAACACGTTTCAAAGACGCGTCCATTGAATCGCATCCAATAAGACCGAGTACAATGTTGGACCCCCAATGAATTGACCCGTGACTTTTTTTTTCCTTTGCATATTCATTTCTGTTTTAAATCAACCTTATTTGGAAAATTATTAAGTTTTTGAGGATTAAACAGGGGTCACAAGACATTTGGACCACCCTGTACAATACTGTCCAGTAAATGTCGATACATGGCCCAATGTTCCACGTTAGCTGAAACTTTGAAAGGATCAAGGCCGTAATTATAATAAATATTGGGGGGGACACATCCCCCCCAATATAACAACAATAAAAACAACAATTTGATGAACCTTGGCCACAATATCAAGACTTGTCTTCATATAAATCAATGCATAGATTTCTGTTTATATGATTTGTGGTTATGGTTGTTCTTTATTAATCCCTAATCTCTGCCATTACGTACAATGAAACAATAAATGGTAAAAAAGTAAAAACAGCAATGTAATACAATACACTATTAGACATTGTTGTAAAAAATAAATAAAAAGTCCATCCCATGTGTTAGTGAATTATTTAATATTTTAGGCAGGAAATTAGTTTTCAAATTTAGATATTTTTCTGGGTTGGGACCCCCAGACACCCTGGAAGATTTGGTCCCCCCCAATGTTGTCTCCATGACTATGGCTAATATCAGTGGCGAGTTGTATCTGAACTGGTCCTGGACCCCCTCCTGCACAAACCCACACTGACCAGCGTGGTGAAGTATGGTCAATCAACCACTGGCACTGCTATGGCATGGAAGGAGGCCTTCATCCAGCAAGTGCACTGACAAAGAGCTGTAATCTGTTATGGTATATATAAAAAAAACATAAAAACGCATCTATTTTACGATTCTGTATTATTCAATGTATTGTAATTACATACATGTGTAGTGTCGTGTGTCTCTTCTTCCTTCTTGCTCGAGGCTTGTGTGTGGGTGGTGTGCGTCGCACACACTCGGCGCGGCTTGGCTCTGCCCGAGCCGCGCCTCTCTTCTCGAACCCACCAGAGGGTTCCAGGGGCTTCCCCACGAGGTCTACCATGACCCTTGCCCCAGTTCCTCTGCCCTGCCTGCATACCCGCGTATATGCTCTGCGCTGAAGGTGCCCGCCTGCATATGCTGCTGCTGTACAACAGTCAGCGCTATGTCACTACACATGTCTAGTGACATCTCAACAAGTCAGACCTGAAACACGGCAGAACTGATTCTTCTGCCGTTGCCGATCATTGCTACAACTCGGTGGGCTCTCATGAAATTGTCTTTTTCGAGACCAAGGTTCTCTGCAAACCTCCCGGCTACCATCAAAGGTTTGTACACGAAGCCATACAAATATACAAACACAGACATAATTTCAACCGTGATGATGGGTACAAACTTAGTAATCATTGGAAATATGTTATCAACCACGCAAAAAAGACTTAATTACACTTTTTTGGACCATCTTATCTGACAGGCACTATTTTACTTTTCTTTACCGAGTGTTAACATCCCCACTGTTTAACAGTACTCTCTTCATTGTTCAGCCAGCATTGGTATAAACATGGGCATTTTCGTTCCTTTTTTCTATCATGTGTATCAGGCCTCCCCTCCCCCCTCTCTGTCCAATGTGTTGGCGTGTGCAGCAGCAACCGCTTCCACGCCGTCGTCCATTCTTTTTGGCCCCGCCCCCCCCTCTCCCTCCCGATGCGTTGTACTTGAGCCCCGCCCCCCCTCCCTCCCGATACGTTCCATTCATTGGCTACCACATTCTGATGAGCTACCCCCCCCTCTCCTCCCCCTTCAACTTGCTTATAAGGGATTATATCTTGAATCGTTGCCTCACTTGATGCAGCTAATTCGGCTGTGACGGTCCCACCTGATGACGGAGACTTGTGTTGCCTCCGAAACGTCGTGATCTTTGTTTTATTTTATTTTCATTAATTTTGATGTTTTACCTACGTGACTTACCGAAAAAACCTAAGAGTATGAATCCTTGCAGTCACGAAAGCTTCAAATCTAGAATTAAATGTGTAGTGACATCGGGGATGTCACTGTATGGTGCCGGCCTGAGAGGGCCGTGGCGTGCGATGCACTGTCATCACGTACACCCCGTGGGCGGGTGTGGTACCAGCCCTAGCGGGGCTTGGTGAGTGCTAGGATAGCGCGGGCACCACGCATAGCGTGTGTGGTACCAGGGGGAGTGGGAGAGTGTCAGCCCAGGGGCAGGGTTGCCCCAGACCATGGCACTCTGGTTGACCCCGTAGACACGTGATCCGGAGTGTCCACAGAGACAGCCCCGGGTGGGGGAGCTAGGGGGTGATCACGTGTCCGGGGAAAGCTCCCGAGAGGGAACAAGAGGGAGCTAGAACGCTCGAGAAGGTGGGCGGGGCCAAGGGCGGAGTGGCCTCAACCTGGGGGCATATACGGTGGGTCCTTGAAAGGGACCGGGGTCGCTGCATTCTACAAGCTGAAGCTCCACGTTTACAAGCTGGAAGCTCTACGTCCTACGAGGCATCAACACATCTGAAACTTCCTCTACTTGTGGAAAACAATTTTATTCCTGGGATAGATGTTTTTGCGATAGCTGCTTTAAATGTTCCACTCAGATTCAATTCCTGTCATGTGTTAGGGTTCCACACTTCTCCCTAAGTTTTGAATTGCCAATCATCAACCTCCTGTTTTGCTGCTTTTGCACTCTCATTGCTGAATTTTCTCATTTCTAATATGATTTCCTTAACCATTCAGTTCGGTATATTCAATCTGGTGGAGTATATATCTGTCTCTGTGTCGACTATATTTATCCTCTACCTCAGCATGCCTTTTGTGGTTTCAGATCATTTGGTGTTTGCTTGCTTTTAACACTTTCCCTTCACATTGAATGCATTATACATTGCGATGCTATTTATTGGATTATTTAATTGAGAAACTTCCATTTCGGTACAACAACAAATGCCTGATTGTGAATTTGCAAAACTAATTATGGTGTTGTATTGTTAAGGTCCGATACCTTCATATAAACAATTCTTACAGCATGTTAAGCTCTCAGTTTCATCAGAGGTGCTAGACATTAAACGTCAAATTAATCGCGCACTTCAACCTAAATGCAATACTTTAATTTATTCTTACTTATTTGAAATATCTGTATTCATGAACATAATGTATGAAACATTTTCACAAATTGTACTGCAGCAAATAATCACGCATGGCATTTAATAGATTATATAATTTACCAAATAAGACTCTTGTGAAAAGGGAGCTTTCAAAACACAATTAGGCTGCTGATCTGACATGAATATTGAAAATAATATTTAGTCTGTTTGCATTAGAATATATCTGATGATGTCTGTTAATGCATGGTGTCGAAAATGTTCTACCAATTCCAAATTGCAGTACTGTATATATATCAACCACTAATACAAGTGAATAACCATAGAAACCGCTTGTGCCTTCACTGTACTGTATAGCAAATAGTTTGGTAGCTTAGAATTGCACTTGGCACCATAAATTTGTCTCACTCCAAAAAAACAGCTGTGTGTATAGCAATCGCTTGTTCATGCCCCATTGAACAAGTTTCCCTTCCTCCACATCACCTCCACAAACCCGAACACATTTTTTTCACCTTGAACTTATGCACACCTGCTAGCCATACACCGCCACCTTTCCAATAGTGGCAGTAGCTGTGATCCCACGTGTAATAAATGCATTAATCCATCGCAAGAACTTCGGTTACCTAGCAGAAAGGCAGTATATGGAGTGTGAGGCGTAGACCCAAATGAACTTATTGTCCCACAGCTCATACTTTATAGCGTTACTGGCTCTGCTAGGTGTATTATAAAAGTGTAGATTTAAGATAACCTGCACAGACCCCTACTGATGCAATATAATAGACGAGGCAAGTACGCAGTAAAAACAAATGACAAATGGACCTCTGTGAATTGCATGCACATTGGCAATTGACGTCAGTGCAGAATGTGGGTCTCTTGTAGTGACAGTGGATTTAAGTGCGAGCCTTGGGATCCATGAATGTACTAGTCAACACAAACTGGAAATAATGTAGCTCACTAAATATATTTTAAGGGAAAATGTCTTTAGTAATATGTGAATATAAAACTCCAAGGTGAATGTTACACATGTTCAGGATCACTTTACTATAGTGTAACTCAACAATGTACTAACGACGATTTTGACAATATTTAAATGTACAGGATTGTTAAACTGTTTATAATTTGGTTTCACGCGTAGGATTTCGTGACAAATTATTAATTGGCTGTGTCGGGCCGAGGTGGGTTTAACGACACATTTATATTTACGTGATCTAACCCAAAAAAAACCTTTTATTTTTATAATTTGATTAGCGAATCTCGCTCCGAACCCATTAAATATGTAAACCTCCCATTTACCAACCCGAGTTGACCAGCATGGGGAGGCCTTCATCCAGCAGTGGATTAACAAACGGCTTTAAAGGTAATTAATGAATTACTGAATTATACTTTACAGTGCTCATTGAAGGCTGCATCGACCTATGTGAGGCACAGAACACGTTACGATATAAATTTCCACTGACGTTATCCGTGGCCAGGAATGCAACTCATGAGGCTGGGTTCAAAGCAAGGTGTGCAAATAATTGTGCAAATATTTTAAACGTTTGCATCATGGTCAGGCAATGATCACTCACATACGCCCAAGTGTAGACCATGCACCTCGAGCAAAAGTATCCAAACAAATGAAATAATAACACAGCGCACGTGAAAAAGCTCTAAACCAAACGTTCTTTCACGCATTACTGGGTAGATTGTCCCAAAAAGAGCCCTCTTTTTGCTCCCCTCCACAGAGAAGGGGGCTGAGCCCGTCAAGGCTCGAATAAACAAATGCAGCTGCACCATTGCACGGTCCGACGGGTCAGAGACGTCAGAGAAACAAAAGACGTTGACCAAATATGCCCCACAGGGGCTGCACTCAGCAACTCACCAAAGCGTGGCATCGTTTTTATTCACTTGAAATGGGTGGGTGGGGAGGGGGTGCTTTATGCATACAGGTATAACAATAGGCAATGTCAAATGTTGTTTGGAGGCGTTTATTAGCCATTAGAGTATTACGGGGATTAACGTATCGTTAGTTGTGTTAGTCGTGCGTGTCAAGGGCATTTTTGCGCCATAGGATTAGAAATGTGCTTCCTAGAGCAGAACTATGATGTTTATTATTACACCCTGAGCAACACCCTCCTGAAAAGGTGTGTTAAATACTCTTTGATCTTCCTGCGTAAACGAGGATTATTGTTTATACCATCACCAGAAAATGCTGCACTCTGTATTTTAGTGTACAGAAAAACATTATCAAACCTTTGAGAGATGTGTAAAAAAATATGTGTTGGTTTACTTTCTGTGTGCACATGTGAAGACATGTATTCGCTCATAATGTACTGTAATGTAATACACAATGTGGATTTGTATAAGCTGCAATTATCGAAAAGTACGGTAAATCTGCTTCCTTTAACAAATGTTCACGGGTTTTGTATTACGTAGACGCGTGTTCCCTACTAAATGCTAATTATACGTTATCCTGTTATCACCTCACACAATTTCTGGAAATGCCTGCAAATGCTGACACTATAGGGAGCTAACATTACAATACATTCCACATGTAAAATGTTAAAATGTGTTGATCTAATATGTGTCATCTTATTAAAAAAGTTAAGTTTTCAAGACCTGTGTTATCACTGCGTGTTATTGTTGTAAGAACTGTTCTTACATAACTACTCTACCAAGTTACCCAAGTGTTCTTTACAAAAGGGAAATGGCTTTGTTTGGGTCTTCGCCTGTTTAAATAAAAGATAGCATCAAACATCACCAAAAAAACCCTGGCCATTGGCTACTTCTTTGCTCATCACAGTCGCTTCTGAAACGAACGTTAGAACTGCGTTTCTCAAATCGTAGGGTGCTCAGCCCCACTGGGAAACCCAAAAGTTTTTCAGGGTGAGCGTCGGCTGAGGCACGGAGACCGTGCAGGAGATATTCCAAAATCGTACGTCAATGCCACGCTGCGTACAACACGCGCGAATGCCCAGCATCAAGCAAATGTCTAACAAAGCACACGAATACACAACATGACACAAATGCCTTACTAACAGTGTATTGACTAGAGGCGTAGACATCTCCTTGTGTATTCTGGCATTTTGTCATCTGGGAGGTGGTACAGGGGCTGGGGGTGGTGGGGGGGGGATCAGTGGTCTTTATTGGGGGGGCATCATACCACAAAGGTTGAGAACCACGGCCTAATAATATTAGCCAAACCCATAACATCCTAAAGGATAGACTGGCCTTTTATGGACATGCCCATTGGTCTCTTCTAGTGGATCGTCATAATCATCATCAGCCGTGGTAAATACACTCCAGGGTTGAGGGCCTACCCAAACCATCGCCATCTCTCATCATGCTCAGATGTAATAGATGGGCTCTAACATGCAAAAAATATAATCGGTCATCTAATTTGCATTTTATTTGGTCGGCATATACTTGTAATAATGCATATCTTTCAAGTTACTCATTATGTAATGACAGATTGCCTCATCGCAAACGTGACACGTGAGTGTCTCACCATTGAAAATTGCCAATACAATGCACAAAGCATGTTATTTAAATGTTGCTCACAGAGGTATGACCGTATAATGCTGCAATACTAAGGAATGCACTTTATAACCTATGCAGAGTGTGCAGACGACAGCTTGTGTTTTGTTTGTACAGCCTCGCATAGTGTTGATTCTGAACGGGTGTTGATTTTACAGTCATATAAATCAACACAGGCCTAGGCATTTGATGTGTGTATGAATGGCTACATGCACATATTGTAATGTACAACCCATATAAGTATGTGTTATATATGTGTGGAATTATACACAATATACGTTTATGGATGCTCCCCTCTATGCATAAAGTCACGTGGCTTATTGTCAACATTCTTTATTTCACAAGAGCCCATTGACGTTGTCTTTTTCAAAGTATTCTAGATTTTAAGCTTTCGTGACTGCAAGGATTCATACTCTTAGGTTTTTTTCGGTAAAGTCACGTAGGTAAAAAATATATAATAATAAAAAATAGAAATAATAACAGAAGTAAAATAATGATTTATTAGTTTAAATCTATTAATATTTGTATTATTTATTATTATTATTATTGTTATTATTTTCCTACGTGACTTTCCCGGAAAAAAAACCCCTAAGAGTATGTTTTTCAAAGTATGTTGTTGAACCTTTTCCGGACCGTACGCAGCCAACCGTGCTAATCGGTTGCCAACGGAGACCTGGTGATATGTCTGTGAAAATCATCGCTTTCAGAAATAAATACTCTGTGTAGAGCTAGAGTGGTGGCTCGGCAGTAGAGCGAGAAGCTCGCAATCGGATTGACTCAACTCATCCTCGCATCATCCCTCCAGGGTTATCACTTCGTGAGGAAGTCATAAGCGGTTGTCCTATGGAGAACATTCACCGACACCATAGTCATGTTGCAGGGGTCGACAACCTGCGGTTCTTTGGAGCGGCATGCAGCTCTTTAAGGCCCGATTCGTGACGTTACGTATTAAGGATCGTCTCGTATTCACATGCATTGCGGCTTTTGAAATATTTAGTTTCTGACGCAATTAGAAAACATATGCATCTTCTTGTTATTTTGGTTGCTGACTCCTGGTCATGCAAAACTGTCTCATGACTGTAAGCACGCGATGAGCACCGCTGTGGCGAGATGTTAACTACCTCCCCTCGTATACAGGAGGTTGTGAGTTAGATCCTGAACCCTGGCGCCTGTATATTTGGAGTTTGCATGTTCTCCCCGTGGTCGCGTGGATGTTTCTCCGGGTGATACGGGTTTTCCCTCGACATTTAGAAACAAGAGTTTAGATTATTTGGTTGCTCTAAAATTCCACATGATAAACCACTTAATTGGGCTATCATTTGTGGCCAGATCGCTTCTGAAAAATAGCTCTATTGCTCAGTGGGCCTTACCTGGCAAAAGAAAAAAATGTTTATAGTTTTACCACCCCTCAATGCTCATTTCAACACTAGATCACTGACTTTTTTACTTAGGTGTGAGCATACATATGTAATGTGGTTCCATACAAACATGATTGGCTACTGTGTACGTGAAGAGAATGATATCATTCTCTTTAATGGCATTTAAAAAGCAGACTTTCTTTTGGCTGCAGTTATAACTGCCCAGAAAAGAAAAGGAATTTATAAATATTGTACAGTGTTGTTAAACAGAATAATCATTGGTTACAGTGGTATGTATTAAATACTGAACTTTATATGTTTAATGCAATCACATTGGGGTGTCCAAATTAACAAAAATATATAACGCCATGTAGTAATGCATTTAACAAAATGCATATTTGAGTGTATTCATACTTTAAATATCGCATTATCAAGACTTTTAGTATACCCTGATAATATTTAGGTATATGTACAGAATTTTGATAGGAAGGCAATCATATATTTGTAAGTATTTATACAAGTACTAATTTTGTATTCTTTATAAAGTGGTGGTGTCGTGGTTAGTGCATTGCGCTACGGACTTTGTGATCTAAGTTCGAGTCGCAGCCACAGGTAATGTCAGTGGTGGGTGATATCAAAACTGGTCCTGGAGCCCCCCCCTTCAGCACAATGAATTGACCAGTGTGGTGAAGTATGGTCTAACAACCCCCACAACTAACGTGCTTTTCTCTAGCAGTGGCTTTAAAAAGGCTTGTGAATTACGTGTATTTATTGTTTAACATGTAATATATGCATATGCGGTCATTAAATAGTTATGCATATTCGAATAATGTCCTGGAAAGGCTAGACAACTGAAGTTTGGTTGAAATAAGTAAAACCCATGCTTAAACCGTAAGTAAAAGAATCTGATATCCAAATTTGTTTTGCGATTCTCAAAATTGGAGGGTCATTTTGTTTTACTTTTTTGTTTGGAACCTGGATCTGGAGTGGCCTTCACCCAGAAGATTAACGAAAGGCTTTTTGTTACAAATACGTATTGAAAATATGTGTTTGTAGAAAGCGGCTGTACCTTAAACAAGTCGTGGAACTGAAGGCGTAGTAGATGTGAGGTTAAGAAATAAACGCACGAGATGGGCAGGTGAAGAGGTAGCGAGGTGCACATGGCACGAGAGGCGGGCGGGTGGGGTGCACGTGTTGGGATGGCTCGAGTAGGGAGGGAGGGCTTGTTGGAGCTTGTGTGTCTGTACGTGACGCCACACTGGGTGTTGCAAGCTCAATGCGTGAATTGAAAAGGAAAGAGCAAGCGTGTTACGCTCTAGCAGCAGTGAGTCAGTGAGGTTTTTTTTTTAGGGCCGCAGAATTACTTAAAGCACAAGCCATTTCATCTCGAACACATAACAACGAACGCTGCCACTTTGCACTATTATAAATACGTCGACATGGAAGCAGCCTCCGCCAAACTGAAGAGGCGTATTGATGCGTTCGAGAAGCACGTCGCATCTTGTAGGTCCTCGTTCGATGTAGGGTTGCTGTACCGCATGCTGAGGATCTTTTCAGAGTCTCAGCGCAGTGAAATCACGGGGCTCGCGGCTCTCAGAGGTCCTCAAGCAAGGGGAGGAGGAGGAGGACATTTAGGAGGTGCACAAAGAGAAGGAGGACATTTAGGAACAGGACAGCGTGCTGGACCTTCAGGAGCAGGACATGGAAGAGGACATGTAGGAGGAAGCGAAGGAGGAAGACAGTTGAGAGGGGGACAAATAGGGAATGGACAAGGAGGGAGAGGACATTTAGGTGGGCCACGAGTGGAATCCTCCGAAGTCAGCACCTACCTCACCTGGCTTGCTGAATACGTGGGCTACTTGGTCGCTCTCAAAAAAGTGTTCGATGAGCGCATTTTCATCCCCCTGTGCGAGAACCTCTACTTGAACGAGGGATCGGTGCAGGTGCCAGCACCCAATCGTCACTGCGTGGGCTCTGCCCAGTCCGCCTCCTCTGGTGTCTCCAGCCGCCCCAGCACAGATGTGAGCAGCTGTGACTCCCAAGACTCGAGTTCTGCAGAACATCACCATCAAGGACACGATGATCATCATCAGCACCTCTTGGGAGGTCCACAGCGATCCGTGCCCCGCATCGCCGAGTGCCTGTTTCGCCTGCGAAAGCAGTGGGCTCTGCTCCTGAGAGGTGATGAGCTCAGAGATGAGTATTTCTCAGCCGAGAGCGGACCGGCATTGCTCCATTTCCAGGGCTGCGGCTCCTTCTACAAGGTGCTGCGGCTCGTGCCCGACATCTTCTGCAAGGCCCTACGGGCTGCTCGTCTCTGCAGGGAGTGGGTGGATGCCCACGGTGCGACGCTCGCCACTGTGCACGCCATCGATCCTGCTGCGCCTGGCGCTCTGTCCTCGGAGCTCCCGCAGCTGGAGATGTCCGAGATGTTCGTGAGCAGGTGCGACCGCGTGGATGAGCTCAAACGCTCGGTGGACAGCAGCAAGGCCAGACTGATGGCCCTCAACGAGGAGCTGGAGGCGCGGCGCAGCGAGCGCGACTTGCTGGAGGAGCGGCTCGGGGTTCTGCTGCCCGGAGCAGATGACATGGGACGGGTGGCTCTGCAGGAAAGGCTGGAAGTGGCTCGGAGCAGGGTCGATGTTCTGGGGTCAGCGATCAGGTTGGAGCGGTACCGGCAGCGGCTACTGGTGGGGGACTGGCTGGCAGAGCTGGAGTCGCAGCCAGACCGTATTCGGCACGCGGACAGAGTGTGAATTTCGAAGCTTGGTGAGTGTTGTGGTTTGGAGTTGAAATATATCTGGATGTTTTGATCGAGGGTATATGGGGAGATAAATGAAGGGACTATATTGTTATTTAATCTTTTGTGACTGCAGGAATCCATACTCTTTGGTTCTTTCGGTAAAGTCATGTAGGTAGAAAAATTAAATTAAATAAAACAAAAAATAACATATCAAAAATAATCCAGCAGTGGGACTGCTGAACCAGCAATGGGACTGCTGGATTATTTTTTCTGCCTGAGGACGACTGCTTGTGTTGCGATCGAAACGTCGTGATATATTATTTTTTTGTTTTAAAGTGAAATTGGCTGTCAAATCAAGCGTGGGCCTGTGCTCATATCCGCTGGCGTTCTGAGCCCCTGATTCCACATTGCTTTAGTGGGAGCAGGTATCGCCATATCAATCTCCCTTATACAGAGGAAATGCACTAATTTAATGTAATAATATGTAAAGGTTATTATAAATAATGTCACTGTACCCTACGTTTTCTTATAAACAAAACTAGTTTTGACGTAAGCATTCGACACACAACGCAGTAGGTATGTGTGTGCACTCATACAGGTTGGAGTGTTCTTGCAAAACTAAACTTAATCCAAAAAAATCAACATCTCAATGTTGCATAAAAAAAGAACTGTTTAATTAGTCTAAAAGTACGTCACATTGTATGAAATATGACAACGCAACACATTCGTAAATAACACTGCTTTAGCAGAAACATTATATAATAAGCAACTTCTTGGGAAATAGCCGTTCTTTATAACATATCTATGCGCACATGTATGCACTATGAAGAATTGCCATTGCTCTAAATGTCACTTGCTATATATGTTATTTTAAGGGAGTGTTATTGATGAATGTGTTGAGTGCTTTTCGTTAATTGCGCTTTATGTACCACTGCCAACATAGCATCGCCAAATTATTTGTTATGGAATATGGATCAGAAACGTATTCATGTTTGTCCTTCCCCGCACCTTTAATTAGCACGGTTGGCGACGTAAGGTGCGAATTGAGTTCAACATACGTACATTGACACAGAACAGCAGAAAAATGCACAAACAGGATGGCCAAGTGCCACAGAGAACATTTACATTACGTAATTTTTTTTGCAAAACGGATATTTATTAAGTGGTACGGAATTCCATATCATTAAATACATATATTTTGTAGATAGGTACAGTATATATTTGCACTATATCCTATACATACAAATCCTATAAAGCCTAGATTATAACTTGAATAGCCCAAGCAAGAATGTGGATGTTTGAAAAATGTGTTTGTTTAATTCATCCAGCATTAATACCTGTTTTGATAACATCAGCCTGGGCATTATGCTGTTTGACATTGTGCTTGTTTAGCAGGTGTTTCATACGCACCCGTATTCATGGGCTGCAAGCAGTAATGTGAGGAGCATTCATTCACATTGAGGGCTCAGCAATAGCCTTTTTTATTTAGCAAGAGTTCGTGTGGTGTCCATCAAATACGCGTTATCTAAAAAGCACAAGTCTGGAATAATCGTCTTTAGACTATTAAACTGGATGGCCATCGCTGAATATTAATAACAGAGTGGCATCCAATGAATTAAACGTGTCCAAGATGATGCCCACCGAGGAAATGGCGCAATCCATTCAGTTCACGTGCAGATGATAGGTGGGTTAGTACATTGCAGGATTGTATATGTATGTTGAACTTCTTTCGCACCGTACGTAGCCAACCGCGTTAGTCTGGCTGAATGTAAAAGTATACACATTTTTGCATCTATATCAGGGACATGTTTCAGTAAATTTCGCACGTATACATTTCTATTTTTAAGTAGTGCACATGTGTCTGAATATGTGTTGTTATCGTTTGTAGGGACACTTACAGGGAGCTGTAATGGGACTCCTGGAAAAAGAACCTGGAATTTGTGCTGAACGAAGTGGGTTGCAGCATCCACATAATCAGACTCTGATGCGCTGGCTATTTTGAAGCTGTGAAGAAAAATAATGAATGTGAAAATGCCAATAAACAACTACGAGCATGTCTGACGATGAAGAAGATGTCAACAATGCATGTTGTATGTAAAACACTATTAGTTACGATGGTTCAATTATTTGCACCCTAACATACTAATGATTTTGTCAAAATGAAAATGTAGCAAGCATGATTTATTTTCTGGTGAATATGTAGCATGTGCATACACATTGTGTTTGTATGTAGCGTGCTGGAGTATCAAATGTAAACCTTCAATTGTACAGAAAGGCAAATTAGAAATAATATTGTACTTGTTACTCTATAAGGGCCTGTATATTGTGTGTTCTGTATGTGTAGTATTGGTATGAGTACCAAGCCTTTAGTATACAAATTGTACATACAAACTTAGAAGTATTGACTGTTTATAATAGTAAATTGACTTTGAGAAGGCATATGGCTGGAAGGGATGATGGACAACGATGGCTGCGAAATGTCAGCCAAAGGAGGGAACATGCCCAGTGCAAGATCACAGAAGAGATGGAGTAATGAGATTAAATTCAATGGATTTTGACATCGTGAGACCGTGAGGGGTGGACATTATGTAGGGAGGCTTTCATCCAGCAGTGAATCATGACTGATGATGGGACATCTCACTTGGTATACGCGTCGTGGGGTTGATCTCGACCTTGACTCCTGCATGTTTGGAGTTAGCGTGTTCTCCCCGTGGTCGTGTGCATTTTTCTCCGGGTCCTCCGGTTTTCCCCTCATTTAGAAACGTGCATTTAGATTATTTGGCTTTTGCTATAAATTCCCATGAATGATATACGCCACTGTATGAGCCATCATGCGTGGCCAGTTCCCCTCTGAAAAAGAGCTAATAGTCGATTTAAAGCTTTCGTGACTGCAGGGATTCATCTTCTTGGTTCTTTCGGTAAAGTCACGTAGAATGGAAATAATAGAATAATAAAAATAAAACATAATAAAATAATTCTCACGACGTTTCGGCCAGAACGCAAGCAGCCGTCCTCAGGTGGAGAGCAGGTCTGTCTACTCGTCCTCAGGTGGAGAGCAGGTGTGTCTACTCGACAGACCTGCTCTTCACCTGAGGACGGCTGCTTGCGTTGTGGCCGAAACGTCGTGAGAATTATTTTATTATGTTTTATTTTTATTATTTTATTATTTCCATTCTACGTGACTTTACCGAAAGAACCAAGAAGAAGAGCTAATAGCTCAGTTGGCTTTTCCTGGTAGAATAATACGTGAGTTTAGACATCCACACTGTATGTGTGGTATTGATACGAATACATTAGAATGCCATACATATGCAACATGAATATTATTACAGTGCAGAAAAAACTGAAATGGCCATGGCTTGGGGAGGCCTTCATCCAGCAGTGGATTGAATCTGGCTGCTGCTGATGATTTAAGAATTCAATAAATAGTAAAATATATGAATTAGGCTAACTCATACCAAATGTAAAAGCCCTTCAGGACCAATATATTTCACCATAATCTTCAGTATTTACCAGGGGAAAAATATAGTCGAGTGTTATTTTCCGTGAGTGTCATTAGTAGAATGTAGCCCATTAAACAAAGGCTGGGTTGCCTAGTGTTATAGGTAAGTGCCCACCATAACAACTTTGGGGTACATTAATTGGAGTATAGAAAAAGTGTACATTTAGTCGTGTGCGCTATCTTGATGGATTGTGTATATACACTCATTATGAAAAACAACTTCCTGTTGAAACCATTAACAATATGCTGCTACAACAAAACGTTAAAGTGTTCTTGATCGAATGAGCAATGAAGCAACACTCATCCATGTGTAATCCTGACTCAATGGTGGAAATTGAAGTGTCTCATAGCACTACCACTCATTATGAAAAACTGTATTAAATTCAGAAGTGTGTCTGCATAGGAAGCGATATCCATACTTAATGAAAACGCAATAGGGGATCGTGATGTTCATTATTAGTTCCTAGGTGAGAGCAGAAATTAGTAGGAGCTAGGGTTGTCCAGTACTGTACTCGTTTTTTTCCCCCATGGAATTGGACCAAACATCTCAATGCAGGACCATCCTGAAAATGTGATAAGGATTATATTCACTTGATGCAGTTAATTCGGCTGTGACGGTCCCACCTGATGACGGAGACTTGTGTTGCCTCCGAAACGTCGTGATTTTTGTTTTTATTTTATTTTATTTTCATTAATTTTGATGTTTTACCTACGTGACTTTACCGAAAAAACCTAAGAATATGATTCCTTGCAGTCACGAAAGCTTCAAATCTAGAATTAAATGATAAGGATTAGTAAAGCTTTTATTTTTTATGACAAGTATCATCTATAGACTGAGGTGGCCAGGAGACAGCAACGCATGAATGGATTGTCGACTATATCTGACAAAGCTCTGCTTTCTTTCCAAGTGAAAATTGCTAATTCATGAAATTGAGACTTACCTGGGTAAATAAAAAAACGTTATTCTTATCATTACCGTTTTAAACCCCACAATAAGTTGCATACAGTATCTGGTCGTGACCCCAAAGGCTATACAGTATATCCTGTGTAAAGAGGGAGCCTTTTTCAAACACTAACTTCCTGTCACATCGACATCATTGTTTATTTTTCACGTTCAGCATCAGTACGATGTGATGAGGGCTCAGAGCATGCCCATGCTTGTTTCACTCTGTGTGGGTTATTTCCCTCTTAATGGCCTATGCTGTGGCAGTGTTGGAAGGTACCTTCGCATTGATTCTTTGCAAGCATCAGTTCAAAGTGTCTCCATGCTAAAATATGCAAATTATATTTCGATTTAAAGCTTTCGTGACTGCAGGGATTCATCTTCTTGGTTCTTTCGGTAAAGTCACGTGAGAATTATATTATTTTATTTTATTATGTTTTATTTTTATTATTTTATTACTTCCCTTCTACGTGACTTTACCGAAAGAACTAAGAAGATATGCAAATTATGTTTATGTTCTCTTCCTGAAGTGGTGGTCGAAATTACACGTTGATATGGGAGCATCAGTCTATCCATCGGGCTCTTTGTGTGTATGTTGAACTTCTTTCGCACAGTATGTAGCCCACCGTGCAAATACGAAGTTGTCTGTACATAGATAGAAATAGTAGCCTATGGTTACCTAAATTTTACTCAGTAATACAACGTGGAGCTGGCCAATTGACTGAGGGGTCAGGGCACTGAACCAGCACTACTGAGATGCTGGCTTCGAAACCCCGCAGCCACTTGTGGTTCAAGTGAGTTTTCAAGTGTAAGGAGTCAGTAATGATGTCATTAGAAGAAAAAAAACATCATTAAATACGGTTTTCATTAAATTAGCTTTTCACAACAATTTTAAGCCACGTAAGTAGTGCCCTCGTGTGGATAAACAGGCCTAAGGAAGTGACTTCAGAAATAGTCATGTGACGTTATCTTCCAGGGCTGTTCTCCGACACAAGGTGATGCACTCATTTTGCATGCGTCCAAAGGCAATGTCCTACTCTTAGGTTTTTTTCTTTTTTTTTCCGGTAAAGTCACGTAGGTAAAGAACAATGATGAAATAATAATAAATGAAAATAACTAAACTAAATCAGTGATTTTTTTCATTTTAATTTACTTATTTTCATTTATAATTATTTTATCATTATTTTTTTACCTACGTGACTTTACCGAAAAAAAAACATAAGAGTATGATTCCTTACAGTCACGAAAGCTTCAAATCGAGGCAATGTCCTAGTCTACACGGATAGCACCATTGCAATGTAATTGGGAGTTAAAGCAAGCATTGTAACGCAACATAAACTCAAACTCTATTGATTTTAATCTTGATTTGAACCTTTCGTTACCGCAGGAATCCATACTCTTTGGTTCTTTCGGTAAAGTCACGTAGAAAAATAATAATGGATCATGACGTTTCGATCGCCACACAAACGGTCGTCCTCTTTCCCATCTGAGGACGACCGCTTGTGTGGCGATCGAAATGTCGTGATCTATGATTATTTTTCTATTGATTTTGGTTTCCTCAAACTATTTAACCTTTATGTAAATACAGATGGCAATGACAGCTAAATAGCTGTTGACAACCCCCCCCCCCTTTGGGTCAACATGGAGGGGGCACGAGAGCAATCAAGTTGTCTTGTGATTCACTGTTTGTGTTGTGGGCCTTATAGAATGATCACCTTATATGTGTTATGAGTTTTGGTGAGTCACACACATCATCCCAAGTGAGACCCTCATGAAAATTACTCTGGATAAATCTAGGGCATAAAAAAGAGGTTGTTATTAGATTAATGCTTTGTCGAGTGCAGAGATCGGCAACATGCGGTTCCAGAGCGGGATGTGGTTCTTTTAGGACTGCTTCATGACATTATTTATTAAGGACCACCGTAGTCACATGCATTACGGCTCTTGAAATATTGAGTTTCTTTACCGAATTCGACAAAAATGGCTCATTTGTTATTTTGGTTGCCGTTCCCTGGTCGAGTGGAAGCAGCAATTCAGCATTCAAAAAATACTTGAGCAGGCAAGGAACAAGTGTCAATACATCGTACACCTAAAAATGTGTCAAATAGCAATAGATAACAGAAATCTCGGCATGCTTTGCGCCTAAAAATTAGATCACCAATCTTTTCTAGATTTGAAGCTTTCGTGACCGCAAGGATTAATATTCTTAGGTTTTTTCGGTAAAGTCACGTAGGCAAAACATTAAAATTAATAAAAGTAAAATAAAATAAAAATCACGACATTTCGGAGGCAACACAAGCTTCCGTCTTCAGGTGGAACCGTCACAGCCACGACAGCTGTATCAAGTAAATGGTAGCTCTTGTAATCTCTCATTTACTTGATACAGCTGTCGTGGCTGTGACGGTTCCACCTGAAGACGGAAACTTGTGTTGCCTCCGAAACGTCGTGATTTTATTTTTATTTTTTATTTTTATTCTATTTTACTTTTATTAATGTTAATGTTTTACCTACGTGACTTTACCGAAAAAACCTAAGAATATGAATATCACCAATCTTGTGCATATGCTACACACGGCCTTGTGATGGCCACTCACTCAATAGAGCCAAGAACGTCAGGAGCACAGGACAACTGTGTGCCAGTCTCGTTGCAGTATTATTAGGACTCATGACTACATAATAGCCACGTGGGGGAGAGGGCTCTTCAGCATTAAGTCACTCGGACATAAATGACAGGAGGCAAATGTGAGCGAAATATGTGCAAGAATGATGATATCGTTTGGACATGCAGAGCGTGCTGGGATACGGTTTGTAGGTTTAAATAGATTTTTGCGCATAGATTATGGCTTTTATTATTGTCGGTGTAATTACAGTCAACGTTCGATTATCCGTGGATAGATGATTTCGGATTAACCATGCTTGCGAAATAAATAAATTATAATTACGCTCACGCTGTTTTTATTCATTGCACCTCACTCGACGAGGTTTATTGGCTCAGTTACTACGTGACCACAAACGTGTTGGTAAACGAACTGAGAAGCAATAAAGCACGCGCATTATATGTTTCAACGCAGTGTCACAGATTCATTCCTTCATGTTTTGCATCATCAGCGTTGTTGCGTTATGCAGGATAACCATCCCACAATTACGGGCAGTGGTGGCTATGGACCCCTTTAATCCAGCACTGGAGGCGAGGGTTTATGGATCGCACAAATGTTGTGAAACATACGTTGCGAAACTCCCTTGCCCGGGGTTGCAAGGTTAAAGGGGTACAGCAAAGTGTGGACTAATTTAATTTGTCCTTTCTGTATGGGATAGAGTGTTGTCCCCCTCACACGCGTGAGTTTTCTTCGGGTGCTGCGGTTTCCTCCTACATGTAGAAATGTGAATTGGCTGAAAAAACATCTTAATATATAGAGGACTGCAGAGCCTTGGAAATTGTTGGCATCGGCTCACCACGTGCGTGTCTGTGGTTCCTCGGTAATTGCGAGATGAAATTTGCACGAACGATGCTATATAAAACGAAACATTGTTATTACCTCCGATAGTCGAGCTGGCTGTAAAACAAAATCGTAAAGTTTTCTGAAGCAAAAAAATGTAAATTAACTCCCTATAACTCAAAATGTGTTATACTTTGAAAATGTGTTTCTTCTTCTTGGTTCTTTCGGTAAAGTCACGTAGAAGGGAAGTAATAAAATAATAAAAATAAAACATAATAAAATAATTCTCACGACGTTTCGGCCACAACGTAATGAGACTCTGCAGTGACAGTAAAGTACGTGTTTTTTTAAGATTAGTCATTCATATGTATGGTCCGATATTTCTGGATGAATACAATTCCGACTTTCCTTATACAATCTACAGTTTAAGAAGGGACAAAAAATGTACACAATCTCAATGTTATAAAAAAGAGCATTACATTGCAAACGTAACATTTAGTTCACAAAATATACCTAAACAAAACACATATTTCACTTGTAACAAAAAATGTTTCCCCAAGACCATGAACCTTATTACCAATCCAACTTCAAAAACTAATCACACCACCACCACCACACAGACCGCGAGCGCTCGACAGCTTCCAAACCTCTAAACCCCCGATTACGGCCATTGCACAACGCGCGGCGACGTCACGCCACCACGTGGTGTCACTCAGCAGGTGTCATGGCGGCGCAGGGAGGTGGTGGTGGCGGCGTGGGTGACGAAGGTCGAATCGCTCAGCGGGTGGACTCGAAGCGTGCGGGCGAGCTGAGCCAGGAGCAGGTGAACTTCATGCGCACCGTGGATCGCGAGCAGCTCCGGCGGAACGTGCACCGCCTGCGAGGGCGCAACATCGGAGTGGCGCTGGGCTTGGGGGCCGTTGTGCTGGGCATCTGTATCCTTGGCGCGTCGAAACTCGGCTCTGCCTGCTTGCTCGCCCCTGTCTGCTTGCTCGCCCCTGTCTGTTTGCTCGGCCCTCGTCTGCCGTGCACTGCGTGGCCTGTTACCCTCGTGTTCTACTCGCACGCGTCTTATCCCCGCACCGCGTAGCCTAGCGGTGACCCTCCTTGCCGCGTACTGTGCTAATACTGTACGTGATTATAGTACGAGCTTTAGTTCCGAACGGGCGTACTGTTGGTACAAGACTGCATTCATGTGTTGGTGCAGCACACGGTACGTGGGTCGCTGTGCTATCATCGCGCATGATTACTGTGCGTAGAACTTAAGATCACTATTGCACCGCACGTGGTATTGCACTCATCCGCACTCCGCGCTCTCCTCTGGTACTTGCCTACAGTCTTGTGTAGAGTCGTCAATGCAAAATGTGCACTTAAGCACCGATTGTCGCGGACCCCTAAGCTGAAAGTTGCACGTTCCATTGCCAATCAAGGGTTGGTAAAATAAGTACCTCTTTAACCTCCACTTAGAATTGTATAACAAGACTTACCGTCACGTGTACTGTTATCTGTATTTTGACTTGTGCTGTATATGTAACGCTGGATTCTGCGCGTACTCTCTTATGTGTCTGAACAATTCGACCCATCCATCGTACGATGATTTTCTCTTTAGCTCTGTTATAATAAACACTGGGAAGATATAGACGTGCGGGTTTGCTTGGATCTGGACCCACCATTCTATCGTTTTTTATAATATTCTTAAATACTGCCAGCACTTACCCTGATGGTTCAAAATAAAAAAAAAACACGGCGATGTATGCTGCCAAACACGTTGACCAGTAAACCAACCCTTAACATTTTCTGTAAGTGATGAGAAACCCATCCGAGTGCAAAGTGACCTCTCCCTATTGCCATCTCCGCTGCTTCCTTAACCCTCCACCACCCTGCTCGGCAGACGGATACACATTCTACTCTGTTGGACAGGAGCGTTTCCTCGATGACATCGATGCCGAAGTGAAGGCGGCAAAGGCACGCAGTGATGAGCGCCATTCCAACAATTAAACCGACCTCGCACGGCCCTGGGAGCTCCGGCGAAACTGGTCGATTGCTTCAGAACAGGACCAAGGAACTCGATCAAGTCTGAGCAAGTCCCATCGCTGAACCTCATCTGGCTGCAGTCGTTCAAATACACGAGGTTTTCTTCCAGCACCGTCTAAAACGTTGACCTCGTTAGTTTTTTGTTGCTGTTATGGGTCATTAACATAAATGTCAAAAGTGTATATCGTATTCAAGTCTCATATATATAAGTTCTTATTAAAGCGTTGACAATGTTTTGAACCCTCCTTGGGTTATGGGTTGCGCTATGGTGATTATTAAAGTGAGTGTTACGCACTTTGGGTTAGTGTTGGAATTCAGGATTATGGAGTCACGGTTAGCATTGGGGCTTTCCTGTGGATAATATAATTGATCATGTAAAATAAACACATGACAGAATGACCCTATGACTAAACGATGCAGTGAAGAAAACAATGGATTTAAGCGGACTTGAGGCGATTTGGGTGGGGTGTCTTTCCAGTCGCCAAAACGTCCCATATCAGCCCCACTTGTATTTAAAAATGTTAACATCCGCTGATGAATGTATTTAACAACAAAAATGTGTATTTTCAACAAGACTGACAACAGCAAAGGGGGCTATGAAAAAAAAAGTTGACTGGATTGCTGTGATATTAAACATGCATTATTTTCTTTATACGGTATATCCATAAGATAATTGTACTGATTATGGTACTTCTAATGTGGAACTGAAAAGTACATACTTTATTTATCATGGCAACATGACATTTTTTGTACAAATTGCATTTATGTAAATTGTCATCATTGCCTTGTTTATGGCTTAATGGTTCATTTGATGTGTAATGCAATATTGCATATTTGGCAAAATATTTCCCTCAATTTAAACCACAGTAATTCAAGTCAAATGTTATTACTTTCTAGAAAAATACATGTCATGCGATTATTAAGAGATTACATTGTTGGTGTGGCATTGCACCATTGGCTTAAAAGGGACATTTGAAAGACCATTACTGCTGTGTTAATGTGTGTATACACCGATACTACACATGTTAATCTGATGTACGACAATTTCCTCCATTGCACACAATAAAGCGCAGCTTTCTTAAACTTGACTGTTTACAACTTTAAAACTATTAACATGGCATTGCACATGCCTCTGAAGAAGTTGCAATCAAGATTGTATTTTTATCACCATTTAACCAGATGAGCTGCAATCAAGTGTATTTGTATCACCATTTAACCAGATGAGCTGAAAATTGCTTGTTTTTTTTAATAGTTATTCATTTTACAACTGGTTCTTTTCATGAATTTGGGCTATGACATGGCACAATAGCCACCTTGTCTGAATCTTTAACAGGCTCGGCCAGTCTCGATTCCTGCCACTCTAGGATGACTTGCATTTGTTATGTTCATTTCCTGTGGTCCTGCACACGCCGCAATGACTAGTGGTTCCCGTGTTTAGCTGTGCGATTGCATGAGAGACGCTGGTTAATTCCTGGGCTGTAGTATTTGAGTACAAAAACCCCACGTACCAAGTACTAAGCCACCCATTATTAAATGGCTAAGCAGACTGTCAAATATCCGTTTGCACAAAATATATATATAAATATCTTTCGGACCTTTTTGCCAGTATCAACATGAAAAATATAATAGGCTTTACCCTTTCTGGCAATAAATAACACGGCAACCACAAGCAGCCCTTCTGGAAGTGCATAATTTCAGCAGCATTGTTTCAAGGCAACCAAACTGGACTGATTTTGGCGTAATTGCTTTCATTTAGATTTGGGTTACTTCGTTATACATTTGATCTACTCCACCTGAACAGACTTTGTAACATAAAGTATCTTTGTCCCGCAGTGGTTCGGCTTAAAATCGACCAGGCAGCACTATCTGAATAGTAAAATTATATCATTCCCAGAGAGACTAAGAAACCCACTTCCTGTAATCTCTACGATCAAGTTGCCACTTTAAAATGTATGGCGTGTACTCCTTTTCACTGAGCCTCACTGATTTACAAATGTGCAATATTTATCTCAATAGAAAAGAAATTGTATGTATCCATATATCTGTCAACACAATTTTTGTTTTATTTACAAAATAATCGGCTGGGCGGCCTTGTGGGTGTGCATAATTTCAGCAGCAATAATTCAGTTCAAGAAAATTGGACCAGTTTCAACATGCAGTGTCTCATCAGCAGTATTTATCTTATTTATCTGTTCTTATTTATCTTAGCTCTGCTTGCAAGGTTTGATTCGCCAGCCAATTTCAATACAAACCTCAAGCCCCGCCCACCGAGTCTCAAGCTAATCCCACTACATCGCAATCCCCGCCTATCGAGGCTCAAGCCCCGCCCACCGATGCTCAAGCCCCGCCCATTAAGGCTCAAGCCCCGCCTACCAATAACCAATCCCCGCCCACCGATGTTCAAGCCCCGCCCATTAAGCATCAAGCCCCGCCTACCAATGACAATCCCCGCCCACCGATACTCAAGCCCCGTCCATTAAGCCTCAAGCCCCGCCTACCAATGACCAATCCCCGCTCACCGATGCTCAAGCCCCGCCCATCAAGTACCAAATTCCCGCCCACTGCCCCGGAAACGCCCAAAGTGAACCCAGGGCTCCTCTAGCCGAGTTCGCGGCCCGGCGCGCCAAATCCCGCACTCTTCGTGGGGACAGCTCGAGCATAAGAACCCAGACTTAAGTTCTCGGTACCCTCTGTGTGCGACCTTTACGGAGGCGATGCGGTTTCGGGCGAGCCTTGTGGACGTGGCTTGCATCAACCACTTTATACGTAGGGGCCCGTCGCGATTGCGCGCTCTGCACTTTCAACAGTAACCGTGGCATTCATCACGCAGTCGAATAAAACCCTCGTTCCATACACCCCCCCCCCCCTTACAGCCTCCATGTGTGGTACTTGGTAAAGCATTGCACCTTGTGACGGTGTCTCGGTGTGTGCGCACTGTGCACCACACCTGGTTTGTGTCGGTGTTTACTGTAATGAGCTCACGGATGGGAGGGCCGATAAAATTAGCACCGTACCACCTCCTCCTGTGTCTCAATCAGGTGTCAACAGCGTGCTTTCTAAGTATGGTATTCTTGATAAAGTCATCGGCTTTTTCTTAGAAAACATAAATAAGACTGTTCGTCACATGTGTAACGTTATTTTTTTTACTTTCCATTAGTCGCACGGCCTTCCTGGGAGGGCAGAGTTGCAGCAGCATTGAGTTCAGCACAACTGGCTTCGGCATTCAATGACGCATCAGCAGTCCGGTTTTAACCAATGGCTGTGAATTGCAAAATGTTCATAGGCAAGGGCCCGAGCCCTCCCTGTTAGATACGCAGCTGAGATTCTGCACTCCCATTTTTTTGTTTGGTGGAGGAACAGATACATGAGGGGAGGCCGATTGCTTATTTATATTCTGGTACGATTTGGTGGCTTTTGTTACAGGTCTGCTCACCAGCATCTCCAAGCTGACCAAGGCATGCACAATGCGCATCACCCCTGACCATCTGCACTTCACGCTGTCTGACCGGGCCTCCCAGGGTGGCATGGGCTTGTGGTGTGAGCTACATCAGGTTGGTTGGTTACTACTGCCTCAACTCGCGTGACATGTTGCACTTTAGGGACGTGTCATTTACATTGTGTTGGATGTACGGTACATGATGCATCATTTCTGAGATCGGTACAATCGGCAGCAGTGCGTTGTGGCGATCTGGACACAGGTGGTGGCATCACGCAAAATGTCGACGGTGTTATTGACGCCAGAAGGGTGATGGTCCGAGCCAAATTTCGGTACTCCAATTGTGTATTGGGATCTTTAATCGTGACACCGCCTGGTCAAGTTCCCTTAAAGTTCTGCTGATTGTGTTGATCGTATAAAGGTGCTCCCTATTGGCTGCTCTTCTTGTGCATGTCTCTCTTCTCCACCCGTCACATCCCACCTCCGCCAGGCCAACTTCTTCGATAAGTACCAGATGGACGGGGTCTCTGCGGAGCACAACGAGATCTACCTTGACGTGGCACCCGAGAGCGTGTCCCGTGCTCTACGCACAGCGCAGGCAGCCAAGACGGTCAAGATGAAGCTGACTCGCAAGCACTGCCCGTGCCTCACGCTCGCCGTGGAGCTGGTGAGCTCCGCAGGGTCGCCAGCCCCACTCCTTCGCAAAAATGCATAAAAATATTCGTGATTTAGTTAGTTGCCTTTCACCAATTCAGTTAGATTATTCCCAATCGCACCAATTGTCAGAAACTAAGCAGGTTTGAGCCTGAACACTGGATGGGCAGACGCCGTGCATTAAATAGGTGTTAGTGTCGTCTGTTGCAGGGATGCATTGAGGGAACCAGAAATAACTGCCCTGCAATTTGCTGTTCTATCACATTCTCCAAAATGTATGCTCCCCACCTTTACCAATCCTCCGATCAGCACGGTTGGCTATGTACGGTGTGAAAGAAGCGCAACATACATTTAGTCCTGCATTGACCAGCGTTGTGAAGTATGGTCAGATAAGCCCCACGGCCCACACAGTGTGCGGAAGCTCTTATCCAGTAGTGGATTGATAAAAGGGCTGCACGTGTACATTATTTATTGATCAGGTGTTACTGGCGAGAACCTTTGACTCACAATTGGAAGGTTGTGTGTTAAAATCTCATTTGTAAGGTAAAGGAGACAATTATTCCTCCTGGATCTGAACTTCTGGAAAGTCAACAGTCATATTAATAGACTGGCCATCGTATAAATGTATAGTTCCATTAATGCTCACTGCTGTTGTTGGAGATGAGTGGCCCAACGCTCATTTAAGTAGGAGTATCACAAAAGTGACCATGGTACTCATGGAAAATGAGCTCAACTTAGCCTTGTTGTGAAGAAGGGCCATTGCCAAAAATATTCCTATTTGTATTCTGGGTAGTTTTTTTATCATAAGGTATTGTTAGTGCCGAAGGTGGTATGTTTTTATTGAACCTTTTGTTATATACATGTGCTGCGTTTTGTTGATGCTTGTCATGTATTTACTGTGCCTCTCCCCACCTTGTGACATCACTGGATGTTAAAGATCGTATGACATTCGAAAAAGTGTAGGCCCTGTGTGCCGAATTTTTAAAATATACTCATTAATTGCTTCATTGGAAAAAGGAATAGCAATATTACCCCCTGCTGAGAGACTACTGCCCACTTGCAGGCCGGTGCTGCGTGACCTGTACGCATGTATGTTGAACTTCGTTCACACCATACGTAGCCAGCCATGCTAAAGAGGTGCGGGGGAAGGACAACAAACTGAACAAAGAACATTCATGACCCTGTGGCACACGACGACAGCTGCCATGAGGGGATCCCCCTAGGCTTATACACGACATGCTGAGCAATTTGTTGCATTATTGGTTCAATATAAATACAAGTGTTTTTCTCCCTGTTCTTTGCCCACAGTTGACAGTGACAGGATGCAGCCGTGTGGTCACGCACGACATTCCCGTGTATGTTGTGCCGCGACAGATCTGGTGTGACTACCGCGAGCCCAGCATGCCCGACTTTGATGTGAGACCCCGCACCGCCTCACTCACCCATGCTTCATTCCTACTTTAATTTGTCGATTAATATAAATTCGTAAGGTCATGCATCATATGTGCACAGATTCCGAGGGGGCACAACATCACCCGCTGTGCCTCCAGATGACGCAGTGAGGCAGGCTCCACGTTCACTGCAGTGTTAACACAATAATCTATTCTTGAATTGAATTGTGCCCTTGAATTGTGACAAATCATTGAATCTCGAGGGGGGCAAATTGCTACAAGCCGATTGTGAGCTGCATGATCACCAGTGTTGGGGTGTAACGACATTACTAAGATTTCCAATGGTGGTCAGCATGCACTGGTTGATTTCCAATGGTGGCCAGCATGTACTGGTTGATTACTTTTTTTCATTCTTTTTTTTTCTTTGCAATCAATAAACTGAGTACCACTTTGTGGCATGTCAGATTTGGTGGTTCCGTGTACAGACTGGACCCCACCATAGGATTGTGAAATTTATATCACTGGTTCAGGGCCTCTAATATAAATAAGTACCGCTCTGTTGCTTGTTTGAGCAGGGAGGTGTGTTAACTTTTACTGTTGATCACCCATCCATGTACTGTTCAAGCCTGTTTCTGCTTAGCAACTGGAGTTTGAGTTGGTCAATGAAATCAATCATTGGGATGGCCAAACATCCAAATTCAGGGACCGTTTTGTAATTTAGTCTCAACACTCAGTGCATGGGATTCCCTGAGGAAGTAAATGAGTTATTAATATGCTGACGTTATTTTTTCATTCTTGAACAATATATTGCATTCTGTCCTGTACATACTGTTTTGTTTTTACTTTCAGGTTGGTATTTACCTGCCACCCTTGAAGACACTGAAGGGTTTCTTGGAACGGATGAAGAGCTTCAGCAACTTTGTGGTGCGTGCGAGCATTCTGTGCGCTCGTGTGTCAGTACTGGTTGATGAGGCACTATGCCCATCGTGTTGAATGTCACTGTGCTATGACATCGTAACCCATACAGGTGGTGGAAGCCAATCAGAAGGGAGAGATGAACCTCAAGATAGAGACGGAGCTTTTGACTGTGACCACACATTTCCACGACCTGGGAAAGGCACCATGGGGTAAATGCTTACCCATTCGCACAATGCACCGCGTAAGAAACTGTGTAACACGTAAACGTACGCACACAGACCCATTCACACACATTTCAATACAAGATTCCCCATTTAGTCAAAGTCTCAAGGGGCAAATGCTAACAGTACACTCGGGGTTGGTGTGGCCTACACCAAACTTTTTTGCTTCTGTCTTCTGAAGGGAGAGATGAGCTACACCAAGTGGTCAATTAAGGCTGCATGAATATAGGAGAGGAACAGGACCACTTCAGATGCCATGTGTAATTGATGTAAATAGCCACGAATCTAGTATAGATTGCTGAGATTGTAATTCAGTGCAATAACCACTGCACCACTTTCCTACTCATACACACACATTCTTATGCACACATTTGCCCAGGAACATGTAGATATATGGGTGACGTACAAATGCACTGCAATACAATCCCAGTGACCAGAATTATATTGTTGCATGCACATCACTTTTTCAGCTCTTAACTAAAATCTATCCAAGGTTCTGAAAGGTCAGCTCACCCTAAAATAAGTACTGAAAATGAGACAACGGTGACTGGGTGTGTACAGTGCTGGCATCACAATCTTGGCCGTAAATGGTGCTTTCTAAAAGATGATGCTTTCACATTCGATGAAGCTCAATGGGTCGTGTTTCTCTCTGTTCGTGTGTGTGTGCAGTGAGTGACAGCACACAGCAGAGAAGGGGAGAGGAACGAGACCCAGAAGAAATGGCGAGTGCACGCACGGACATCCGGAAACTGTTGCAGTTTGTGTCCAGCCAGCTGATGACTCCGAAAAAGGCTGTTTGCAGTGAGTGTCACCTATTAATTAATGTTCTTCTTGAGAGCAACGAATGCTGATTGATAAGGTTCGCTGACAGTGATATGAATGGTATTTGAAGCATGACGATTCCCTCAACAAGGAGTGTCTCCTTGCTCAGCGAGAGTAAGAGTCGGGCACTGGTCACCTTTGTTCACAGCTCTTTGCCTGTGATTGTAATTCTGCATTCTTAGGATGGGCCCCTTATTTCCGTAGGATGACCACTTGACCATTCTACTGAGTGGTTAGCATTTTGATAGCACCGGAGGCATGATAGTTGGCCCTGTTAACCCCCTGACTGAACTCACAACTTGTAATTGTGAGTAGAGTGCATTGTCACTTCACCACCCAGCTGGATACAAAACCTGAAAAACGTTGATGGACATTTTGAGAGTAACCAGATGAAACAACGGCATTTTTGTTGTATGTATGTTGAACTTCTTTCGCACCGTACGTAACCAAGCGTGCTAATTGGAAGTGTGGGGGGGGGGGAGGTCAACAAACTAAACATTTTTGAAATTGTTTGAGATAAGCCTTGTTTTTGTGATTCCACATGCTCTGAAATAACATTGTTTTTGTTGGTCTTGGTTTAATAATATGCTGAAACAATTTATCATTGACTAAAATCCTTTTCGGGTTTTCATAAACTCACCTTATTGGTTTCTGGTTTTCATGAAATCACCTTTTCATTCTTTCATGATGTTGCCCACTCTCTCTCAAGACACTTTTCTCTAGAGGGTCCTGCTCATGATGCTATGTCAATTCTAAAGTAAATTCTGATAAGGTCATTAATCTTTTTGTACTGTCTTCTATCTAACATTTCAGCTACCTGCAAGTTGGGTATCTCAAGCACACAATGCTTTTTGCATAGCTCTAAGATGTCCTCAAGAGTGCTGGTTTTCAGTAATGCACTGCAATGACTGGCCAATTTTGTACTGAAAATGTTTTGTGGTGTGGTATGCAGACATAGTGGACAACAGCCTACTGCACTTCACCATGTTTCATGAAGACCACATCCTGCAGTATTTCATCCCCGCCATGACGTTATGAAATGTCTCTTGCTCATTTAAATTAACACGGGACTCTTCTGAGCCAGCTAAACTGCCAACATGGTCCATGCTTGTCAATGAGTGTGTGATGGTACCTGTGCGGGTGTGGTATGAATGCGGCGACCCGAGTTAAATTCCCGTTCACGGCCAGCAACAGTGACGACTATCTGAATTGGTCCTGGGCCACCCCTCGTTCGACTCGGCCTCAAATGAGTACCTGGTGCAGTGTGTAAACATTTCCACAGGGGGACTTAGGCGGCCAGGCGTGGTGCTGGCCACCCCACCCCAACTTGTGCCGTGCCAGCCTTCATTGGTGCTTAATCTTAATTTTTTAATTTTTTAGAACTTTCGTGACTGCAGGAATTATTATTTGCCCCAAACAGTCTGTGAAGGTTCTGGAGGATCTTTGTCTTTGGTGTGGTACCTGTTATCAGTTCAGGAACCCTACAGTCAGGAGTTGACTCTTTGGCCTTTCTACGTGCTGTGAAGAAAGACTGTGTTGCCAGAAATGTTGCCTACTGGAGATTTCCCTTGCTTTATGTGGTAGATACTTTTCAAAAAAAGGGCATACGAAGTGAAACTGCACGAGACAGCTGCCTGCTGAGTAGCGTATGCAGCACACACAATGTTGTCCCAGTCCAACCGCATGTGAGTGAATTAAAATCGCATGTACCTAATCATGGGTAGAAAGGAGCTAGCTGCATATCCTAGAAATCGCACAAACTGAACCCACATAAAGCAAGGGAAACCTGTATTTAGTTTTTTTCCTTTTAAGGCAGTGCTATTGACGAATGTATTGAGTTTTTATGTGCTTCTGGACCATTGACAATGCAGTATTGCCAAATAACTTGTTGAATCAAGAGTGGAGATCATTGTTTTATGTGACTTAAGTTATTACCTAATGTCAGTTGCGAATACTTTTTTACGTCGGTTGTGAGTGGTTGGTTTATTAAGTTGCACTTTGAGCGTTTTCCAATTTCACGTCATGTTTACGAGTTTCACATGTTAATCAAACGAGTTCCCCGTAAGACATTGGAAACTATATATTCCACCTTGATGATGCTTTTGGTGTTAAAATGCTAAGCCGAACTTTAGGATACTGTTACGTTTTGAGTTTTGTATAAAATTAACAATAGTGTTCAGGCTCTTTGTCAATCACTGCCGGGTGAAGGCCTTCCCATGCCATGTCAGCTGTGGGTATCAATCGACCATACTTCACGCTGGTCAGTGCGGGTTGGTGAAGGGGAATTCCCGTTCAGTATTGAATTGCCACTAATATTAACGATTGGCAGGAGTCATAGCACAACGCACAAATCATCATACCACCTTTCCAGTTTGCATGTTCTCACAATTAGTTTTTTGTACATATAGTTTAATGCTTTATTAAAAGCTTCATCCTTTACATTGCTTTCAGGGTATATGCAATGCCATTCCTTGTTTTAATACATATTGTACTTATTGTAAATGTATACAGTCTTTAGTTTTAAAACGTTAATATCCATGTGGTCCTGACTTTTCATGCCATGTAATTTGTTTAATTTACACCAATCAATCTCTTGATTGGTGTAATTTAATAAATTACAGACTGGTTTAAAAGAAGCACATTGTAGATTATAGGTCTGGTCAAAATATTGCAATATAACCAATTTTGGCAAGTTATAAACATATGCTATGAATAGAATCCATTGCCAAATTAAACATAACTTGTGCCAAACAGCTGCCCCTTTTAAAAAGTATTGGAGTTTTCGCCCACTTGCCTCTTACCAAAGTCTGTCACGTGAATTAAATTGTAAAGCCACGAGTTATGGTCCATTTAAAGTGTTACGCAGTGGATTGAAAACACAACCCGAAGCAAAGGTGACCAGGTTGTAATTCTGTATCCGTGATGATTCTCTGTTGATGCCTAAAAATGATGAATAGTTTAGCCTGTGGGTTATATATAGAAGCAACCTCAACATTTCCCACAACTACAAAACATGGTGGGTCAGATTCTTGTGTTGGCAGACATGCAGTCTCCACTTGTGTTTTGTGAAAAGCACTCAAGATCATTGCAATTTTTCTGCAGGTTTGGCTGTTTGTGCAAAAAATTGGCAGCGAAAGTGCCTTATCTGCTAACACCGATGTTGGCGTGTTGAGCACGTGCCAGCCTTTTGGATATTACACAATGGCTGGGTGCACAATTTTTGTACTAATAAAGTTTCATTTATTTGTACACGTCTTCTTTCATTGTCTTTCATATGACGCGTAACAAGCAGCCATGTTTAGCAGGCCCTTCAGGATACAGTGAATATGAAGCAGTGTGGAATGAAGAAGATCGCGAGTTCATCCCAGCCAGGGTTTGACTCTTTCCTTTCCTTGGGGCTTGATTAAATTTGTACCATTTTCTGGGACATGAATAGCAGGTCCCAGAGTATAACTCAGAAGTAAATACCAGTTGCGATGTTGGGCTTGGTAAAGCTATGAGGAATCTTAGGAGAGTTGCAATCTTTACTCTTAACACCCACATGCACTTTGGCTGTGAAATGTTTTCGGTTATGACATTCAGGATCGTACTACAATCTTAACCTGCCAAACTTATGATACATTTTAAAATAATGTTCTGGCCCCATGGTTGAAAACGAATGAGCACAGCCCTGTGCTCGTTTTAATAGGAATTCCAATTATTAAAGCCAATCAGAGGAAACGTCATTTTTGTTTGAACTTGAAGTTCCCTCATAATTTCAGCATTAAATATATTTATATTATGCTGCGCCATGTCTCAACTACAATAGAGTGCAGTACATCACAATTTACAATGTTTACAATGGGGCGGGGGTCTGTTTTGGCTAGGGCAATGGTTTCCAACGTTTCTAAGCCCATGGACCACGATAAATCCTCAAAAGTATATGGTGGATCACCATGCAGTAAAAAAATGTTTTGAGAATGTTTTTGTAATCAGCACTCGTTCTGCAGACCATCTCCCACGGCCGTGCGGGACACCTCTGGTCCATAGACCATAGGTTGGAAACTATTGATCTAGGGAACAAAGGGTTTGGGTTGGAGCTACTTTAACTTTTCACCGAGTGGCAAGATTGGTGTGAATTGTGTTAATACAAGAGTTATGTGCCTCTGAAGCCAATGTTTACGAAATTCCATATTCATCAATCGAGTCAATAAACGTCCATAGTAAGTGATTTTAATGGGACTGTCTTCATCTACATGTAGTGTAATAGAGGCTCTCTATATGAATGACAGTGACATTCTGACTTTAATGTTTCACTCAGCACAATCTATAGGTCGAAAATGTATATTGAAGTGCCAGCAGATGGCACCATCATCAAAAGCTGAACGTGTATATGATTTTCTGGTTCTGCATGTAACTTGATAGAAATCAACAACATTGAATTGAAATTCACACACATTTATGCAACATTTATGTTGCTGTAATTTTTTGTTAATTTATACAACTTTATTTACTTCGTTCAAATTTACACGCACACAACAGCATTTAGTTCAGAGCAGTCAACTTTAAGTACATATAGCAAAGGTGCCTTCCGCAGATTTCTAGAGCTCTCTGTTGCCCCAAGGCCTTGTGAAGCATTTTCAGGACCTCCTGTAGGTAATGACTGCATTCTTTTACCAGTCAATTAAATCGGAATCTTGGAGCTAATTGACTCATAAAGGCACTTAGCCGCTAACGTCCCAACATGGGAATACAACGCTCAAACTCGCCGTTTATATCATGTTGCCTGCATTTGTCTCACATTGTTTTATTTATTTTTGACTTGTCTGACCATCATCTGTTTCTGACAAAATTTATGTTCTCTCTCCCTCTCTCCTGCACACAGTTCTCAGTATTTCTCTGCTCATCCCTCCAACAAAAACACATTCCCCGCCTATTGTGCAAGGGGGTGTCCACGCAGTGAAATCTGTTCATGTCCAGGTGCTGCATGGATTATTACAACACAGGGTCGTGAGACGTGGCCGCGGCATGGGAAGGCCTTCATCCAGCAGTGGATTAACCATAGCCAATGAATGTGCAAAATTATGCCTTTACTGCGTGCAAAAGCCACACGGTGTTCATGGAGGTCTCTTTCCTCTAATCCCAAGCACACCAGGAGGACTTTCGTCAAACTACGCCCTGCTGATGAGATGCAGAGAAGTTGAAACCCATTCAGAGTTTTCCTTCAATAAATGTTTGTTGGAAAACTTGTGTGAAGAACTATCATTGGTAAATGGAATTAAATATTACTTTGAAAAAATGAAAGTCAGTTAATTTGTTCGTTAATTCCATGCCAGTGGATATCTTTTAAATATCTTTTCGATATCTTTTCGATATCCACTGCTAGCTGTGTTCGTGAATGCCTATCAAGGTAAGCGCAGCATATGATGTAGTAGTGGAGTCAGCAAACATGTACACCCAGCCACCTTTGTCACGCCAATGTTGCGCCTCCCTAGTACCAACACTGATTTGACCATAGCATTATGTATCATGGGCAAAATGTACTATAAAGTTGCGGAGATTGCATTGAGGTGCACTAGTCGTACTATACAAAAGCAAAAAAAAAATCCCCATTTTGCTTTGCAGATTAGAGTAAAGGGATGTTAGCGAGCACCTATTAAGTCCAGAAAGGCGGTGTTGCGGCCAACACCATGCCCAGCACCATGCCTAGCTAGCTTTCTCTCAGGTGCTGATTTTTACAATGTTGTAGGTATCAATTTTAGGCGGAGTCAACGTATAAGAGGCACCAGCAAAGTTAAGATTATAATTGGCACTGGCAATATGGATCATTTTCATGGAAATTTATTTGATTCACCACGATGTGTACTGCAAAAAACACCACATACAACAACAGTTACAATTTAGCATGACTGTATTTGGTGGTGATGTCGGCCAAGCATTTGTGCCAGCCCAGATTGACTTTGAAATGCAAACAATATTTTCACATTAGATGTTTAGCTATATATATGAAGGTTGGATTGTAAGAAATTTAGCCCTAGATATTTCGTGGAGAGGTATTTGTTGAAGCAAATGTTAAGTTTACAGGATTTGTATTCTCTTGTTTCTACAAAGCTGAAAGTAAATGCTCTAAGAATGACAACCGTTCATGTTTGGATGATTTAGTTGATCATTCTTTTACTTTAACTTGTGTATATATTTTTTACAAATGAGATATTTTCGTCAAATCTATAGGTTTATGGCCATTTATTTAGATAATTTTTCTCCTAACACATCAATACTGATGTAAGATGCAACCACACAACAAAAAACGAATATTCAAATTTAGCCATGTAGACCATAGGGGCCATTACTGTGAGTAAGCATTTTATAAAGGCGAATACAATACATGAGAGCAGGTGTGGCCAGTCCCATGCCTGACTGCCTTTGTGTACCCAGTGTTGATGTTCACACGCAGATACTTATATAAAGATAGGCTGACCTAGGGAAGGCCCTGGATCATTTACTACTGTATTTGCCTATAGTGTGTATGGATGAGAATCAAACTTAGGTTGCTAGGATTGTCATGTATTGCATTGCACTGTTGCACCAACCACACGCATGCGTAGACAAAGATGCCCCTAAAGATTGTTGGGGCAAGTGCTGTTAGCGAGCACCATTTCAGACTGGCACGGTGTCTATGTCTGGCCACTGATGTTTACACATCGCACCAGGTACTAATTTGAGACTGAGTCGACCTAGGAGAGACCTAGGACAATTTCAGATAATTATCACTAATATTAACTGTGGCCTTGAATGAAATTCGGGTCGCCAGGTTCACGCGCTCACCACTTTGCCACTGCTCCAAACACACAAGAACAAATATCCTCTGTGTAGTGGTTGTTACCAACATCATACCCAGCCACCTTTGTCTCCCCCAGTGCCACACACACCAAAAGCCGCAAACTCACTCAAATGCTCCACTCGCACACTCAAACTCCCACACAACCGCAGAGGCGCGGCGCACGCCAGCACAGCCGCGGACACGTGGAACGCATTAAGGACGCTGCTGCCCAATCTCCCCCAGGGCCTCCAGCCTCAAGGAAATCCTGCCTCTCACGTGTCAGCAGTCGACCGTCAATTTTCATAAAGATGGAGTGTGTGTTTTTTTAAAGGCGCAGTGTTCGCGCCGTTCAAGCCTCTTTGTTAAGTCCCGGGGCCCCCTTGTCGGCGTTGCCAATGGAAACGACGTTTGCCATATCCCAAGGAAAGGAAAAAAACGACCCGAAAACTTCCCTCGACCAATAGACAATAAAAAAACCACCGGTTTTTCGAAAGAATTAAGCTGACATAATAGGCAGACGTATTAAGGGCAAATTAATGTCTGGTTAATGTCATTTAGGTAATAATGAAGTGCTGTATTTTTAAAGCCATTAGCCTCAAACATAATTAATTACATCCATATTGAGTGAATCACAGTGGGATTAGAAAAATTGAGAATTGTTACCAATTTTTTTCCCCAATAAATCACTATTCGTAGCTGTGGTTAATCCACTGCCGGACTAAGGGGTCAACGCCAATCGATCTTATGATTGTGGCACATGAGCTGAGTTTATCGGTTCATCTCTTCGGAGGATAGCCTCTCTAGACGCGCTCCGTTCCTTAGCTCCTGCTCCGCTATTTTTCTTAACCAGCAGCCATCATCCCTTGTTCAGATTGTGCTTCATCCAGGCACACTTACTTTTTTAAATCCTTTATATTAAGTTCACTTGCTTGCTTGCGCGCTTACGACCGTGCAAATCTTTCGGTCGTTTTTAACCCACTTCCCGTGATCCAATCGAGCTGACATTTTGCACACAGACTCGTTGTGCGTGACAATTTATTTTCGTGAAATTGTTTTTCCAAAATTTTACACTTTTCAGGAATTTTTTTTTTATATTTAATTACCAATTGCTTAATAGTGGCAGGCAATCATCTGACCCATAGGTGGCAGCCATCTCAAGCCAGAGGACGAGAGGACTCTAGCCGCCCGTTTCAAAGACCAATGTCCTTATATACGACTTTCCTTATATTTAATTTAAAATACCAATGTGATAAAAATGAAACTCTTACTCAAGAAAAACTGAAATGAATAATAAAATAAAACCGATGCCACGCATATAAAGGATTTATAGTCAAAAACTTTGTTTTACGGGTTCATTTTTTGTTGAGTGATGCTATTGTTCTCAAATAATTATTTCTAATATATATGCTTTATGAGCACATCTCCAAACTCATTTACACCTGTGAAATTACCTCTGTAAATGTCTTACATTTAAATGTTCAGGAACACAATAACTTTCATATCTAAGAAGAGTACCATTGACCTGGCAAAACTGACTAACAATCATTCCCTTTCTCACATCATGTTCAGTTTTTTTTTACAGAACTCACCATGTTTGCAGAGCATTTTCGAACACGACACCCATTTAAAACAAGGCACGGGCGTACATGAAACGTGGTGCCATTTACTTGAAATTGTTCTTTTAATTATTTTCATTTATTCTTACATCTCAGCCGTGCTACCAGTCATGTTATGCAACGGAGAAAGTGCCCCTTTGGAACTATGCAATTCGGCAGGGCAGCGGGTCAAGTGAAAGAATCGCCCTCCAAGAGGGCTTCTCAAAGTGTGGACCCCGGGGCACCGGTGGCCCACGACGGTCTTCCAGGTGGCCCGTGGGGCTGTGTGATTTCAAAAGCAGGGTTGATCCAGAAATAATAACATTGCTTCTATCTTTTTATTCGGACATTAATTCATATTTTACTCATGACATTTAATATTAAAATGAAGTGAGGAAAAGCACCCTGATAAACTACCCTAACCCTACGATCTAAAAGCCCCCCCCACCTCCAAAAAAAAGCTTACAAATGTTTTTTTATGCACCGGTAATATGAATAATTTTACTGGTAGGAACGAAGTGAACCAGCCTACAATAGATTATATCGTCCGTCCGTCCGATGTCCGATTAGGTGTAGCAACATCGCCCCCTACTGCAAACACTTGGCAGGACCCTACAAAAACCTTTAGACTCAGTGAGGCTTTCCTGGCTAAACAAGTGTAACATTCCCTTATAATTCCCTGAGATAGTTTTTAATTAAAACATTTAAATTCAAAATTAACTCACAGCGGCCTAAAGCCTACAGCTAGGCCTAAAGCCTAGAACTAGGCCTCAAACTCTCCCTTCGTATCGTACCCCCGCCATTTAATTTTATTATAGCCATTCATTTGTTCGTTCCTACCAGCCCACCCTGCAGGGACCTGTTTAACTACTGGTATTCAGAAAGAAGCGAATGTGTTTTGTCACCTTGGATGAGGGGCTGGATGGTCCGCGGATTTGCCTCGGCTGAATGGTCCGCAGGCCAAAGAATTTCGAGAACAAAGCTGCCCTAGAAAGATGGCGCTACTCAGTAGGTCACTCTCACCCAGCACAAGGTGATTCTACGATACACAACGTAGAGTGGTCTACCGTACTTGGGTTTCAAGCTCATGTTAATTGTGTTTCAATTAAGTGAGATCTCAAGAGACTAGGATAATCTCAATTGTAAGAGTGGCCTGGGGCATTAGACTGCCAGTAGGGGGCAATTAATGATATATATATATGCCGGCACGCAACAACCTACTCATTAGGAATGATGTTAAGGGATCTTTAACATCTATTGTGAAGCAGAAGGCACATAGTATTAAATGTTTTTTACACCTTCAGTAACAATCAGGGTGGCTTCTGGATTCGAACCGTGAATCTTCAGAACTAATGGCCAATGCGCTACTGCTAGGCCATTTCAGCACCTTTAGACTCTCTGTGTTTGTAAGTTTAATCCCCCGGAGGTCAGCTCGGCTGAATTAAGTGGAAAAAAAGATATCCGATGGTTATTACGCCCCATCTTTTCTTAAAGTTGCCTGAAATGCACACAAGAGAATTTCTATTTAACATACGTGGTGGAATATTCATCCCCAAGCAGTCTGAGACAAAGTCCAGATCTCTCCACGTCAACCAGCTAAAAACTGTGTGCGATGCTGATTGTCCAGGGTAAATGTGGGTGTATATTGACTTGGGAATATGGATAGAGTCTGGCTCTAATTGAGGCTTAACATTTATCGAGACCTTGCACTGTCTACTTTTCACACCACTTGAATCAACCTAAAACTCTGCCACTTGCTGTTGATGTGTCATTAATGCAGAAAAGCCTTTTGCCTGCCTCTCACCCATCCCAACCTTCATCTCTTCTGGTATTTTTCCATTGACATGTCAATGAAGAGACACTAGGTTATCAGCATGTCACAAGTATGCATCGGTCGATTTCATCTGGCCAGGTGGTAACGCTGCCGACCACTTGATTCACACAGGAAATTGCGAAGTCTAATCGTAAGGGGTTGATGCATCACCCATCCTGGGTGGATAAAATGAATACCACTTTGTGGGAAGTCAACAGTGATGGTCTTAGGAATAGACTGGCTCCCACTTTGAGGTTTGAGGCACTTCACTGTTGTGGAGTGGCTCATGCAGCCAGCTATGGCTGCAAGGTTTTGGTAGTACATGTTTATGCCATTTATTGTGAAAATTCCGTCACAGTTCCTATGATTGCTTTTTCATTGCTTTCATGGCTTTATTTTGGTGATTTCGAAAAGTGTATTGGTTTAGCCATGTTTGTTTGTTGTAGTACAGAGTTAGACTGATGGCCTTAATCTAAGTTGTCTTATGGTTGCTGTTGTTTGACTTGCATCCCACTGGGATTTTTGCACACAGCGTTGGTGTACGGTGTTTTTTCTGCAATATTTTGCTGTCTTTTCTTGGATTTTCTGTTTGCACTTAGTCACATATTCACTTTAAGATATTTTTTGTTCATGTTTTTGTTTTTTGTTTGTTGCGGTTGCATCCGATTCAAGAGCCGAAAGGCTCACAGGGCTATACCTAATAAATGAACTTGAACTTGAACACTGTAGACATCTTTATTATTGATTTTGAGTATGGTTTGAGTATATTACTTGGGTTTATGAATTCATAATTAAAGGCTTCTGGTATCCATGACTGCAGATGGTGATAAAATGTTTATAATGTTTCTTGACAATTTTAATTCTGATGATGAGATACCGAATGTATTTAACAAATGATAATAAGATGCACTCCCAGATTTCCGTGTTGCCAATGGGTTGTGTAAAAACTCTACTGCCATGTGTTTGTGTGCGTGCACAAATACGTGAAGCAGGCATTGTTTATTTTGTCATTAACATTCTCCACATTGATGCTTAATTATTATTGTTGCGAACACTTGTGGTACGTTTCAAAATAAAGGCCAGACTTTTACCACATTTGAGTTTTCGCATGTAAACCACGCAGATGTTTTTAAAAGCTTATATAATATTATACTCAATGAAAAAAACATGTATGCAGTATATGTCCAGTAGGAAAATGGGACGCAATGTACTTTAGAAATGACTGGCATTGGATTTATACCAAAAGCGGAAAAACACCCATATTATTTAATGGAAAAAAAACTAAACCAGTCCAATATTTGTTTCCAAATAGATTTTTTGACGTTAATGCGTTACCATGCCTTGATTCATATGACCTATTCTCAGTGTTGATCATTCTAAAGTTTGTTTCAATATTCCAATCCATGCTGCCCGTGTGCCAACATCACGTTTGTGCTGCAGGTCCATGTTTATGACTTTTAATGTTTTTACGTTTACATTGTCCTACTAAATATATCCTATCGTCACATTTCTCAACAGCAACAATGGCATGTCTTCATTCATAAAAGCCTTACTGAGGCTCAATACTATTTTGCAGAAGGGTCCTGCTTGTTTTATTTGGCCAATTACATTTTCATGAGTGTCGTGCGTTCCAGAATATTACAACAACACGGCCAGATGTGATGCTGCAGAACTATGCAAAAGTGGGCATGGTATACTCTTCAGTAACATTTCTCACATCACCACAATACAGCTCGATGTTATACATGGGCAAAAGTCTTTCTTTCCATTCAAAAATAAATGTTGCTTCCATCAGCCTATAGGCCCTTTGGGAGCCAGGTTTTCCAACAGCATTTGTTTAAACAGGAAAACTCTGGACCGTGTTCAACGTTCTGTGTCTCATCAGGAGAGCCAGGGCTGTTAATCAAATGTTGCCAGTCTGTCGGATTGCACTTTACCGTGGGGCCCATTCGGCACAATTATTTTTTTACTTTGACTAGATTGAGCTATGCAGTTGAATATACGTGAATCTATTAAATGTTCTCTACTTAAAAAACTGAAGTAATCTTGAGGAGCTTGGATTGTCATCTGGTTATAATGGGCCATTACCTGGCTACTCAATATTTGATTGACTGAATTATTATCCGAAAGAAAACGGCCCTGGATTATGAGAATGAATCATATTGGATCGTACCTGGCCAAGGAGCTGTGCCATTTTGTTTATTTGAATAGGCATATCTCACACCCACACTACATTACACTTCTCTACACCATAAACATAGTGTCCATCACACGTGAACCTTCTCTGTTGATTACGAAAACTAGAACATGTTGATTAAATTGAAAACATATGTTTTTGTTGTTCCAAATGTGATATTGATATAATGTCCTGAGACAAAAGTTCAAACTTAACTCTTGCACATTATATCACCCTGTGTTAAAACATTGAACATGGAAGGTGATATCAACGAACAACGTCTGAGATCCCTTCAAGTGACCTCATCCATTATCCAGGGTAGGGGTGCTCCAAAAGATAGAGATGTTCATGTCATGGCTACCAAATCTTTATATATATGTACAATTCTCAAAAGTGGTGATATTTTTGCCAAGTGAAATTAATAAAACATTTATGTCATGGCAATGAAGTCATTGGTGACCGGGCATAAGCCATAACTTGCTGCACTTGAGAACTCAGTTCAAATCCAGAATCTCAGCGGTGTTGGCTCTGTGCTCTGACTTTGAAGCCACTTGGTCACCTCGGCAGAGGTGGGACAAAGTCATTGTTATGCAAGTCCAAGTCGAGTCGCAAGTCATCAAATTCATGACTCGAGTCTGACTCGAGTCCAAGTCACATGACTCGAGTCCACATCTCATAGGTGGGACAAAGTCATTGTTATGCAAGTCCAAGTCGAGTCGCAAGTCATAAAATTCATGACTCGAGTCTGACTCGAGTCCAAGTCACATGACTCGAGTCCACACCTCTGCACCTCTGTATGAAAACCTAAGTTTTACGTGATTGCATTTTTGTACAATTGATCCTTATAGCGGTACCCCGGGGTAACAAATAATACAAAATGGCCGAGGCAATTAAATATTTTATTTCTGGGACACTATTTTTTCCAGGGGTGTACTTAATTCTGCGACCGGGGTACCGATCAATCCGAAATCAGTGCTACTCCGCGATGTCGCAACGCAGCAAGGACGATTGCGCTGAAACCCTGAACGCTCGTATGCACAATAGTGCATAGTGTACAGCAGTGCCGTGCGGTGAAGTCAATGGCTGGGGAGGCACTGGCTCGTGTTGTTCCAAATGTGATATTGATATAATGTCCTGAGACAAAAGTTCAAACTTAACTCTTGCACATTATATCACCCTGTGTTAAAACATTGAACATGGAAGGTGATATCAACGAACAACGTCTGAGATCCCTTCAAGTGACCTCATCCATTATCCAGGGTAGGGGTGCTCCAAAAGATAGAGATGTTCATGTCATGGCTACCAAATCTTTATATATATGTACAATTCTCAAAAGTGGTGATATTTTTGCCAAGTGAAATTAATAAAACATTTATGTCATGGCAATGAAGTCATTGGTGACCGGGCATAAGCCATAACTTGCTGCACTTGAGAACTCAGTTCAAATCCAGAATCTCAGCGGTGTTGGCTCTGTGCTCTGACTTTGAAGCCACTTGGTCACCTCGGCAGAGGTGGGACAAAGTCATTGTTATGCAAGTCCAAGTCGAGTCGCAAGTCATCAAATTCATGACTCGAGTCTGACTCGAGTCCAAGTCACATGACTCGAGTCCACATCTCATAGGTGGGACAAAGTCATTGTTATGCAAGTCCAAGTCGAGTCGCAAGTCATAAAATTCATGACTCGAGTCTGACTCGAGTCCAAGTCACATGACTCGAGTCCACACCTCTGCACCTCTGTATGAAAACCTAAGTTTTACGTGATTGCATTTTTGTACAATTGATCCTTATAGCGGTACCCCGGGTAACAAATAATACAAAATGGCCGAGGCAATTAAATATTTTATTTCTGGGACACTATTTTTTCCAGGGGTGTACTTAATTCTGCGACCGGGGTACCGATCAATCCGAAATCAGTGCTACTCCGCGATGTCGCAACGCAGCAAGGACGATTGCGCTGAAACCCTGAACGCTCGTATGCACAATAGTGCATAGTGTACAGCAGTGCCGTGCGGTGAAGTCAATGGCTGGGGAGGCACTGGCTCGTGTCAGAGCCAGAGTCACACACTGAGGGGGGCGTGGCCTCACGGAGGGGGGCGTGTTAGACACGTCCCCCTCAGTGAGGCAGATGTTATAGCTGCCTCCCCTGGTGCTTTTTCATTGCAGTTTCATGACGAGACCAGCGAGCCTAAATATCTTTATACACATACGTGAAATAAGTTACCTGGAGTATGAAAGGTGACGACATGAAATGAAGGGGTCTACAAACATTACATTGGTGACATACTGAGATAGTAACAGGCACGCGCTTATTGCCCGCGCTCCATCCAGTTACTGAGGGGTTGCGCAATCAGAGGGGAGGCTGAGCTCGTCGCTGCCTCACCTCTCATCTCTTCCTGTATTTGCAGTGGAGCTCCGCAAATTTGGCGATTTTGACTATAAAAATGATTGGAATCGTACAGAAATTACATTTATAACACAGATCAGTGGAAAAATCTTCATATTTAATTTTTTGTTTTCGTAACAGCTATTTTCATTGGAGTATGACAGGTGAGGCTCTGCCTCCCCTGCCTCCCCTGACCGCACGTCCCTGGTGTACAGCTCGTCGAGATGAGTCGATTGTTGCATCGCCGACCATCAAAAGACTCAAAATGACTGCATCACGGACATTATGCGAGAGCCGGGGTACTATGGTACCCCGGGGTTATGCCATAAGGGTCAAATGGTGACCAAAGCTGAGACCATTAACTCACTTTGCTTGAGAACCCAGTATAATTTCAGGTGGCTGAAACCGGATATAAATCCAGGTTTCTCAGGAGATCCAGCTCAATCCCTCTGGCATGGCCATTATGAGTGCACACCAGCTTAGCAACGTGGTCATATAGCTGGCTCTTGGAGGATGACTTTAGTGTGAACATTTGGCATCCATGAAATTCACGCTGCATGTGTTGCTCGCATAATGCACGTGGCATTAATGTTCCATTGGAAACACATTTTTGAAGTCGATGGAACACGTCCCTCGCTAAATTGCTTAAACATGATCCCATAAACAAGTCCTTTAAAGACAGACGACAGCACTTAAAAAACAGCCGTCGTGTGCTGTGCTGAGGATATTCAGTATGTGCGTGTACTATTGTTTTTGTATACTCTGTCTGGGGAGCGGTCGTTTTGCGGTCACCGCACTGCACTACGAACGTGGCGTCCTGAGTTCGGTTGCCGTTCATGGGCAACACCAGTGACGATTATCTAAACCGCATCCTGGGTCTCAAATGAGTACCTGGTATGGTGTGTAAAATCATCGCCACTGGGGAAACAAAGACGATCGGGCATGGTTCGGGCCACCGACCCTCTCATGTACCATTCTGGCCTCCATAGGTCCTAACAGCACTTGCCCCAACAGTCTGTTAAGGCTATACTGGAGATCGTTGTCTTTGTTTGTATAATCTGTGCAAATGTAAACTACTTGATGTATACAGCCCTTTGTAAATGGATTGCTAGATGAATGCCTCCCCATCGTGTTGATGGGGGGTCGTTTGACCATACTTCACCACGTTGTTCAGTGTGGGTTGTCGGTGGCGGACACGCAGTAATGCTTCACATGTCCCTGGCGACTGATAATATCCGTGGCCGCAGTTCAAACTCTGCATCGACGGGTTCAAAGTTGAGTGCACTGCACCAATGGAAAATAGGGTCAGTACTAACACCTCTTGCTTTGTTGTATATTATGAATGTACCTACGTACGCGTGCAATGGCAAAGACCCTCAACCTCCACTTCAAAGACTGGGGGCTAATGATGGTTATGAGCACCTATTGAGGCAAAAACAACAACGGCGGTGGTTTGGGCAGCACCATACATGCGCAGCCACCAACACTATAACCAGTAATTTAGTCTGTTCTCTTATAACGCGTGTTTTTATTACGCGAGTTGATAAAATGCGATTAATGTTATGATGGAACGTTATTTTTTTTGAACGCGTATGCTAATTAGATATAACACTATTGAATTAACGGAACTACGTCACATAGGTATGAATAAGCGGTCGTACTGCCGTCTCGGCGTAGCATCGCACACAGCACCGGGATACTGCTGGATGCTTCTATATGCTACCCATCTCACGTGTTATTGCGGACTGTGCTTTACCCCTACATATTTATATTATTTATTATAACGCGATTTCTCCACAACGCGGTGTTCTTCGCGAACGCAACTACCGTGTTATAGGAGAACAGGATGGACTAATATTCGGCTGAGATGACCCTGGCAAGGCACGTGTTTCAAATGCCACCGGTTCTGTGCACCCCCCCCCCCCCCGGCTAGGAATCTAACCGAGTTCACCGAGAACTTGTGGGATAGTGTGTGGCTTTTACCCGTGATGACGTGTGGCCTAAATCCGTTAAGCCTCGGCGTGCATCGTTTGACGCAGCGTCCTGCATGCCAACCAAGGTGCGGATGTCTCCCCAAGAGTGACACAGTTGCCCCCCCCCGAACAAGCTACAGCTTCAAAAATAGCCCGACCTCACAAGAATTCCGCATCCCGGCAGGAAACGGACAAAGGGAGCCTTGTTTAGGCTTTTAAGGGGGGTCTCCGGTGGGAAAGGGAGACAAGACCGCCTCAAATGCATGCGCGTACAGGATGCGCTGGCGTTTGAAGTTGTTTTTCTTGGTCCCAATTAAGGCAAATCCCGTGTGCCTTAATCTCTGCGCCTTACGCAGCGTTGTCGCCGTGGCGGGGTTGGATGCATTCTGTGCGTTTGTGGGAATTGTGTTTAGGTAGAGGAAACTGCACGCTAAGTGACACGGTGGGTGGCAGTGGTTACGAGGTGTACGTACGTGTGTGTGTGTGCAGCCTCAAAATGTATGCAAGTCAAGTCCATGTCAAATTGTTCCCAATGCCCCAACAGACAAGAGGGTACTTCTCGTGTCTATTGACAACTCTCAGCCAGTGGTGGAATTTCCACATTGCTATGGCCACTGTTTAAAGTTGCAAGTTTATATTGTTTAACCAGGCGACAACTCAAGAGACCAGGATCGTCTAATTATCAAGAGTGACCGGGGGCATTAGTCTACCAGCAGGGGGCGATTATTGCTATGTATAATCCGAAGCGAGTGATTTGTTGATTTGCAAAAGAAAGTTGTGGTTATATTAATGACCTTAGACTCCTGAAATTAATAAATTGCCGAGTTGACCCGTGATCACACTTCGTATTTGTCCATACATCCAATCATATTGCCACTTGTTTAGATGCGCCATATATTACGTGTGTGTTCTATGTATCCGTTTCGGAATAATGTGTGTGGGTGTTGTGCACTGTCGATCTGTGTGTATGCGCGAGTTGCGGTGCAATGACTCGCACACTGCACACTGCATCTGGTGACCTGGTCTCGATTCCTGACCATGCACATCAGTGGGTGGCAAGTATTAACTCAACCTTGAAATGTGTAGCTACCGCAGTGCGTTAATAGAAGCAACTGGGTGGGCAAAGGTGACTTGGCAATGTGTTTGCCACACCACCGTCACACATGCCAGGGCAGGTTTTAATAGGCGCTCGCTAACAGCACTTGGGGGTCCCTCCGGTCTGAGGCTAAATGGGGATGTGTGCGCGTGTAGGAGGAGTGAAGAGATGGGAGAAGAGTGAGTGGATGGGAGAGAGTGGGACGAGGTGGGTGGGTGGGGGGGGCTATGGGAGGTGCTTTGAGGACAGCAGAAACAGAGATCTTGTCACGTGTATATTGCAAGGGTTCAGCTGGTGAGTACATAAGCGCGCGCGATGCTGTCTGCGCGCGAATGATGTCCACCCCGCGTGTTTAACAGTGCGGAAAACACTCTTTAAAGATACACAAGCTAATGGCTGTGAAGGCAGTTTGAATATATTTCGACTCATAACCAAATGCATATGGCATATAGATGTGTGTTGTTACATGTACATGTTGACATATCGGCAGAGACATATCTATTCCGCTACATTACTCCAGTTCGTATGAGCGAAGAGTCTGGAGTGCATAATGCATGACGGGTAGTATAGGCTGCCACTGTTGCATCGGACTTAAACGCTCCCACATTTGTACTCCCAGCTTTCACCAACACATCACTGCCCAGCACGGCGCGTGGTGGGGCTGTGTGTGGTGTCTCATCCAGCAGTGGATTGCCACAGGGCTATCTGTACATGTCCACATTATTACAGGATGTGTGGAGCGGTGGCACAGCGGGTAATTCTCCCGAGTTTGATTCCTGGCCACGGCTAACATCAGTAGCGTTCCTGGGTTACCTGCTTCACCAACGAGCATGGTGAAATGTGGTCAAATAACCCCCATGGCACCACGTGGCAGGGAGCGGTGGCTCATTCAAGGGTACATTGACCCAAGGCTGTAAATTATCGGTAAATATAATGTCCTATAATACTTACGAGCCAATTTCGATGTAAAGCTTTCGTGACTGCAGGGATTCATGTTCTTGGTTCTGTCGTTGAAGTCACGGAGAAGGGAAATAATAAAATTATAAAAATAAAACAATAAAAATTCTCACGACGTTTCGGCCACAACGCAAGCAGCCGTCCTAAGGTGGAGAACGTCGTGAGAATTTTTATTATGTTTTATTTTTATTATTTTATGATTTCCCTTCTACGTGAATTTACCGAAAGAACCAAGAATATACTTATAAGCCAATTAGCAGATTTCTCTTGACTTAAAGCTTTCGTGACTGCAGAAATTAATATTCTTTGGCTCTTTCGGTAAAGTCACGTAGATAGGTTCAAAGAAAATAACAAAAAACTACGACGTTTTGATTGCAACACAAGCGTTCGATGACAACGATGACGACCGCTTGTGTTGCGATCGAAACGTCGTAGTTTTTTTTTGAACCTATCTACGTGACTTTACCGAAAGACCCAAAGAATAGCAGATTGCTATTAATTTATAACTCTTTGGCTTCCGTTATCGCGAAGGGCTGCTTGCTAGTACAATATGTCATTGCTGCTTCGTTAGCCTAATAAATGGCTTTTGTCTCGCTGAGCTGTAATTGGGTAATTAGTCTCAATGCATCACCTCCGAGACTCAATTATGACGGCCTCTGGTGGCCGCGGGATTTCCTGAGTGAAGACGGCCCCTGCGAAGCCGAAGCAGGGGGTGATAAGTGCAGACAAATGATGCCTTTAGGTTCGAGAGGTGAAAAGCGAGGAGTGTTCCCAGATTGATTTGCAAGGCCATTATCTAAGTTATTTGCTTGGAAGCTGCAAGCAATGTGTCTTGATCAGCCTGGTTGGGCTGGGTGGCTGTGAAGATAATTTCGCGACCTACTTCTGTGTGATTCAGTCGTCACCAACCACTTGCGATTTAACCGGATACCTCTCCTTTCTAGACTAAACAATGTTTTGGAGTTTACCAAGTAAGGCCCACTGAGCTATCTAGCTCTTTTTCAGAAACGACCTTGTCACAAATGATAGCCCAATGCAGTGGCTTATCACGTGGAAATGTATCGCAGCTAAATAATCTAAACGCTTGTTTCTAAACGCGACGGAGAAAGCCGGAGGATCCGGAGAAAAATCCACGCGACCACGGGGAGAACATGCAAATTCCGAATATACATATTCATATTGGATGGTAAGCAATGTGGTTGGAAATCTCCACACACAATCCCGTGAATCGGGTCTACTCGGCCTTTCATTTCACTGGGATCGATACAATGTATACGATACGACGCACATTTTACTTACGTGATCTGACCAAATGTTCAATTTAGAATCGAACGATTTGAATCCTACGTTGTGGGGAAGTTAATAGTTCTTAAGTTGTCTGATACAGAGCCTGGCCCAAAGATATTGGAAACGTGGAATTTCCACTGAATTTCAGAGGGCACAAACATACTTGTTTGAACAGGAATACCCTTTGACCTGACCGTTTAACAGGACACACCTGTAGTGAAGACGTCATGGAATGTTAAGTTTATCCAGAACACAGCTGCACCACGCCGTTGAGATGATGAGACTCAACATTTCAAAGTATGCGGCCGTGTTTGCTATTCTGGGCCAAACATGTTGATGATGCACGTCCGTGCTTGTGTGAGTGCGTGCGGGCATGTGTGTTTGTGGGGAGCGATAGTGTAGTGGTTAATGCACTGAGCTACGAACCCAGCCACCTGATTTTGATTCCTGGCCCGTTGCTGAACTTCAGTAGCGAATAGCTGAATCGGTCCTGGAACTCCTTTACCTATTTTATTTACCAGCTAAGGCCCACTGAGCTTAACGCTCTTTATCAGTAGCGACCCTGGCTACAAATGATAGCTCAACGAAGTGGCTTATCACGTGGACATTTATGGCAGCAAAATAATCTAAACGCACGTTTCTAAACGTGGAGCGGGAAAAAAAAACCCGGAGGAACCGGAGAGAAATCCACGCGACCACGGGGAGAAACATGCAAACTCCAAAAACCCAAAACAGGCGTCCTGGTCGGGATCGAACCTCCTCCATACCAGGCGAGGCAGATAACATCTCTACACAGTGGCCCCTTGAGGCTGCCACTGCGGAGACAACAGCGGGCCGGGCATGGTCCCAGCCACACCATCCAGCCTTCATGAGTGCGAGCTTACAGCACTTGCCTCGACAGCCTGTAAGGCTGCACGAGGGATCTTTGCCTTTGTGTCGTATGAATTATATTAAAGTTAGGCCCGCATGGATGATGAAGGCGCTGTGACAGGACATATGGAATCTGCGACGGGATTCATTGTCTTATTACAGTGCCTCCCTTTGCCGAGTCAGTCATGGGTTTATCTTACCTATAAATAATGACCCAGAAATGTCTGTCCGTCCCGCGCGTGACGTCACTCCACATGAGGCTCATGATTATTAATGAAAAAAAGTTAGTTGGTAAATATATTTCGCCACTCTGGCCAGTGTAGGATGATGGTGATTGAGCGGGCGGGTTGGGCGGGAGAGCTGGTAGTACTGTACGTATGTTGCACTTCTTTTGCACCGTACGTAGCCAGCCGTGCTAATCGGAGGTGGGCGGGAAGGACAACAAACTCAGCGCAAAGACATTTTCATGAATGTGAGCCGTGGTTGCGAATCAAATCCGGAATGCTGGGTGCATAGTCCATGATGCAGTGTGATATCTGCTAGGGTTGTGAGACTACAACCTTGAAACCGGTAACCATTTGTGTTATGTGCTCTAAAGACGCGCCATTGCCCGAAACGTCGCCTATTATATATGTATTTCTTCCATTTGAAGGCCACAGTGTCATTTACGAATGCGTACATTTGTTTTTCGTCACGTGTATTCGTATTGTCGATTACCGATTCCAAACATTAGGAACCGGTAACCGTTTCACGTGGAACATTAGGAATTCCATGCACCGATTGGCACGTGCCAAAGTACAAACGGCACGGCGAGTGCGCGCCGTTCTCACTTAATAGGGCAACAACACAGATAAATGCGCAGCCCTGCAATTTCTTGCTCACGCCACTGATGGCGGAAGGGCCTCCGCTAGAGAGAGCGCGAGAGGGATATCTGTTGTGCTTTTCCACGCAGACGCGACGTGTTGGATCGAGGTGTGGGCGTGCTCACACTTCACCCCCCACCACACGCAAGCTGGACTAATTTAAGGGTGTTATACTGGTAGGAACCTCTGGTTACACCAGCCCACAGGGGATTATTGTGTCCGTCCATCCGTCGCGCAGGGAGGGGCTGGGTGGGGATGGAGGGGCTGGGTGGGGAGGGTGGGGCTGGGTGGGGAGGGGCTGGGTAGGGAGGGTGGGGAGGGGCTGGGTGGGGAGGTTGTGGAGGGGCTGGGTGGGGGGGGGCTGGGTGGGGGGTGGGAGAGGTGGGGCTGGGTGGGGAGGGGCTGGTCACCCCGTGGTGCCCTTATAAAACTCAACGTTTAACCTACTCACGTCGGCTTGTGCCCGCCCTCACAGTCGGGCATATTTGCGGAATACACCACGCCGCCGTTGACCCTGGCCATTGACCGAGCAACCCAACGTTCCTACCAGCTCCCTCCGCATGAATGTGTAAAAACAAAATAATACGACGACATTAGATAGCATAGTGGGTCTTCGCCAGGGCAATGACTCGAACCTCCGCTGTGGAAGGCGGACGGAGAATGTGGCATCCTTGCGGGACTGTCCCAGCATGACATCCACACTCAGGCTCTGCGAGCTTCTCCTCCACGACGCCGTCGCGAATGTGTCTCGACGCGCCTCTCTGCCACGAACTCCGGATCCCGAGTTTGATTCCCGCTCACGACTGAACCTGTGCTAGGCCTCCCTTAGGTCGACTCAGCCTTAAATGAGTACCTGGTGCGTTGTTTCCATCAATACTGGGGAGACAAAGGCGGCCGGTAGTCGTTCTGGCCGCCAACCCTCCACGTGCTCTGTGCCGGCGTTCACAGGTGCTCATGAACAGCACTTGCCCCAAAAGTCTTCTAAAGGCCACACGGCGAATATTTTGTCTTTGTCTTTGTGCGCAGCAGTCCCCTGCACGTGTTTGTGTTGCGATGGTGGGCGTCGTGGCTCACCACGCTGTGTTGTGGCACCATATAGGGACACATACACAAGCATTGCGGTGGGGTGGGGGGTGTCGTGGAGAAGCCAAGGTCAGAACTCAGAAGACACAGGGGGATTAGAACCCTTGTTCGGCACGGCTGTGGGGAGGCGACTCGCTTGTGTTGCCGCTGGGTGCGGTGATGCGTGCCGTGGGTGTTTATTGTTTCAACGAGGTGGGATATAGCGTATTCCAGCTGTCCCCTCTCCTCTCTCGGGACACGGCAGACATTCGCATGTGTGTTGAACGCGTAGGCTTTCGTGACCAATATTATCAACAACAGAGGTTTCTTGGGTTAGATCGCGTAAATATAAGTGCGCCGTTAAACCCGCCACCACCCGACACAGCCAATTAGTGAGGTTCGTTACGTAAACAGAACGTAGCCAATTCGTTATTAGTTCAGCACACCGGTGTGTTGGAGAGTAAACTCCCACAACATTTACAATTCAAGTACGACGTTTCGCCAGTAATTACAACTAGCAACATCAAACAGACAGCCAGGATTGTGGAGAAATCCTCCTGCTTCGGTCTTAGAAGGATACATGGGATGTTGTCAATTCTGAGCCAATCAGATGCAAAGGCCAGAGGGGGGGCGGGGGGCAATGTATTCATTACGTGACAAAACTTACTAATTAGCTGTGTCGGGTGGCGGCGGGTTTAACGACACTTTTATATGTACGCGATCTCACCCCAAAACACCTATATTCTAGATTATCTTGTGTGTTTGTACGTGTTGTGGCAAAGAAGCACACAGCTATTATGAAACATTGCGGGTGCTACGGTGGCACGATGTTAACGACCTCGCCTGGTATACAGGAGGTCGTGGTTTCGATCCCGATCCTGACGCCTTTATATAGGGAGTTGGCATGTTCTCCCCGCGGTCGTTTGGATTCTTCTCCGAGTCCTCCTGTTTTCCCCTCCACATTTAGAATCATTATTATGCGTTTAGAGTACATTTCCACGTGATAAGCCACTTCGTTGAGCTATCATTCGTGGCGAGGGTTGCGTCTGAAAAATATCTACATAGCTCAGTGGGCCTTACCTGGTAAAAATAAAAAAAATAGTTTAGAGTAAGAGTTTTTAGTTTACATCCTCGACCAGTAGTGTAGTCGAGCATTCTGGGAGTAATCAAGCAAATGAAGTTGTTGTTCTGTAAAAGGAAGAGAGGGTAGAGGTTAATCCCGGCAATTTCTTGTTCACGTCAATGCTGGCAGCAAGGCCTCGTCTATAGGGAGCCCTGGATTAAAATTGTACATCTATTGCTTTAGTTTATAACAGTGGGTACTTTTATTTGCAATATTGTCAAACGTGATCGGTCAACTTAGTGTCAATGCAAATTTCTTGCAAAAAAAAACCGCATTTAACGTGAAGACAATATTTAAATCTAGAATATGCTCATTTTCAATCATACTGATATTGTATCTTGTATGCTGGCGTTTGTATTTCTCAATGGGCTTCTCTAGGCCTCGCTTGTAAATCACTTATTTTGTGTCAACGGGCTCTTACCTTGTTTAAAATAAGAAAACCTGCCCCTCCACGACCCATTATTCCGAATCGTGCTCAAGAGACCATCACGATCACAGCGTATGCACCTCGCGATTGCCTCCTTCCTTTGGTGAAATCCCTTCGCTGTTGCACATACAGCAACCCAACCTCCTTGGTGTGTTATTTACAGCCCCATTATCACCACCAGAGTCAGGAGGAGTGGTAAGGTTGAATCGATTAATCGACTGAAGTTTATAATCATCACATTTTTTTGTGTAGGGGTCAATTACTTGGGTCCCTTTTAGGATGGCGTAAAACCCCCTCCACAACGTCGCGCCCAGCGTGACGCGAGGTTGACGAAGCCGATGGCCGTTCCTAAGCCGCTCCCATCACCTCCCGTCCAGCGGCACGTGTGGAAAAAAAGGGATGTGAGACACAGTTTCCCCGCAACAGTTTTGAGCGTATTACCCGATGAGTGGAGTAATCGGAGTGATGGAGTCATCGGTTATCTCAATAATTAATCGGAGAGAGGCCAGCTCCCATTGCCACCGTCTGGTTTTTGTAGGGTCTTCACCTTGCTCGCCATCATCTGGGTGCCAACTTTGTTGCCTGCTTAGCATCAATAAGTGCACCCTGTATCCTCTGTGGCAGTGTCAAACCTCACCTCTACAAGAAGCAGGCCACCAGCCGCCCCTTTGATATTCAACCTTTTTCTCTCCGTGCCACCCATGCAGCGGACGCAGCTAACGCAGCATCGTTAGAGATTGTGATTGAATGGCTCCATTTACTGATGTAAGTAGTTTTTCCTGTAATTTACAAGTCGCTTTGTTTTTGGTGGCTGCTTTTCCTTGTTGAGTGTTTATCACATCTTCAGTCTGCCCCTCCGCATGCTCGTGCATGAGCGTTTCTCCTTAATTACTCGGGGGTTAAGAGGGTGTGGGAAATTTGGCCGGGTGGCAAGATGATTAGGGCGCTCGATTCATAGTTGGACGTTTGTTGTTTCAAATCCCAGTCAGCTGTCAACACACTCAGCCGATCCACTCTCGGGGGGCGGGGGGGTGGTGAGGAAAATTATTTACCACTTTGTGGGAAACCAACAGTGGTCATCCTATAGAGCAGAGTTATGTATCCCCCCATGTAAAAATATTTTTTGAATCTATCGGCCGATTGGTTTGATGGACAGATATACAGCAGCAATGATTTCCCAACCAAACTTCCAAACTTCACCATTTTAGACCTTCGGAGTCTCAACAGCAGAGTTAACTTTCTGCAGCAAAATCCTATAGAGAAATCTACCCAGGTCATATGAATGTGGAATTTTCACCGTTGTCTCTGTAAAATATGATGGAAGTAAACCCAATTTCTTATTTATTGCAGGGAGACACTTTTCCTTGAGTGGACGTGAGTAGTATGGGAAACATGAGATGTAAGAAGCTGTCCTTTAAACAAACAACAGTTGTTTTATTAAACCTACTTGTTGTACTTCCTTCCTAATGGCACCACCACATTTTCCTATAGGACATCTCAAGCAGGGCCCTGTCTCTGAGTGATCCATTAACCCTACGCCCACAATGATACACTAGATACATGTGTAATGATAATGGAGCCTGCATGCGGTGTGAGGGGACTAGTGGCTACGGGAGGTAATGACAGGGGTATCAGTTGTGAGTGTGAAGGGACTGGTGGCGAGAGGGGAGCGTGGTCAGGTGACGGAAGAGGACGGTGGAATCTGCTGGCAGAGCGAGCGTCCAGAGTCAGCGAGAATGATCTAGAAGGGGGACGTGGCCTCGGTTGGTATATAAGGGAGATGCGCCGGAGACTCGGGGCTGTTACAGTGGGATCTCCGCCTGATGTCAAGTGAACAATAAAGTGCCATCTCAACAGAAGTGTGTCAAGTCGTCATTACACATGTGCTTCCACACTCAGCTCTGATATAGATTGCAGATACAAACAAGTTTATGACGGTGGGACACGTGCAGGATGCAGAACGGTAGGTAGCTGAGAGAGGAATTTGATTGGCACATAAAACATGGCAAGGAATGGGGAAGGCTTAAAGCCAGATTATGGCGATGTCACTGTACAATTGGGCCCATATCTGAATAATCAGTTGCATCACTTCGTTACATGCAACTTAAATGCTTATACGTTGCATATTGTTGATGACTGTCCGCTAACTATGTTCAGCGGAGCTTTACCAGAAAAACACACGGCCACCGAGGACGTTGATCGCATGGACCGGCGATTACGCACTCGCTAAATTATTTTCCAAAGGTCGTGAAATAACTACGGGGCACCGCGGTGGCAAGATGTTAGACAGGAGGTCGTGGGTTCAATCTCAAACCTGACGCCTGTATATTTGGGGTTTGCGTGTTCTCCCCGTGGTCGCGTGGATTTTTTACCCGGGTCCTCTGGGCTTTCCCTCCACATCTAAAAACACGCGTTTAGAGTTTTTCTCTGCGACACATTTCCACAGGGTAAGACATTTCGCTGAGCTATCATTTGTGACCAGGTTGCTTCTGAAAAAGAGCTATATATTTAGCTCGTGGGCCTTACCTGGTAAAAAATACAATAGTTCAGTTATAATTTTATAATAATCGTGCTCAATTCAAGAAATGTATTATCTATTTTTCCGATTGCAATGTTGATAGCGCTCTTTGCTGCTGGCCGCTTGATATATCGGGTCTTCGGGGCTGTGCTCAGCAACTGTGTTAAAACATACACACACACCTTAACGTGCCAAATAATAATAATAATTGTTAGCACGGGGCAGGGTGTGACGGTGGGGCGGAGACCGGGGTAGAGGCAGCGTGGTCCGTTGAAGGCCCCTTGGCTCACGGCGCCTGTGCGTTTGTGCCCAGTACAGCGCCCCTTCCTGCCATTGTGAGGCCACCAGGCGCACACAATAGCCACTGCGTAATCTCGGGGTGGAGTCGAGTCGGTGGATAGGACCATCGCACCCTACGCCTTCAACTCGCAATGCCCACCCCTGTATGTATACACATGTGTCTGCGTGTGTGTGTGTGGTGTTGGGGAGCGGTAGTGTAGCGGTCAGCGTGCTACGCTACGAACCCGGCGAACCGAGTTCGATTCCCGCTCACGGCCAACACTAGTGACGATTCTCCTGAGCCTCCCCTAGGTCGCCTCAGCCTCAAATGAGTATCTGGTGCAATGTGTAGACATCACCACTGGAGAGATAAAGGAGATCGGGCATGGTGCTGTCCACCTTGTGCCGTGCCGACCTTCATAGGTGCTCGCTAAGAGCATTTGACCCCAACAGTCTGTGAAGGCTATACGGGGGATCTTTGTATTTGTGTGTAGTTAGCACAGTGAGGAGAAGCTTGCGGAGCCCAAATGTGATTTGATGCTTGGGCAGTCCACGCAAGGATGCCTGTCCATTTGGTCCAGCAGAGGTTTGAGTTGTTGACCTGGAGAAGACCTACCATGCTCATTAATGTCGTATAAATATATTTTTATTAACATCTTTATTTATCTAGGAAAGCCACACTGAGTCGTAGGCCTCTTCAGGAGAGCCCTGCACAGGGGTTTCATTTTAAGATGTTTTCAGCCAATTAATGAGTGTGGGAGGAAACCAAAGCACCCGGAAAATACCCACGCACGTGAGGGAGCAACACTCAATCCCCGTACACGTGAAACAAATAGCGATAAGTCCATTTGCTGTACTGCCTTCTGACGCGCCAGAGTTATGGTGCCTCGGCGCCCATGGGAAAGGAGTGATCACAACATTTGTGCGATTCCTCAAACCTCAACCCCACAGTGCTGGATTACAGGCACACACCAACATCACCCGGCTATTATTTGTGTTATTCTGCATGCTTTTAAGGTACCTAACCCTCTGCTCTTGATCATTAAGAATGCTCATGATGGTGGGTAAGCTGAATACATGACACTACACTGTGTCATGGGAGGCTGATCGATGCCCAGGTGCTGTCAAGGGATGGCTTCCAACTCGACAACCAAGTTAATATACTGATGAGCTAGTATTTCTAGATTTGAAGTTTTCGTGACTGCAAGGATGAGCTAGTAATTGCTACTTTGAGAAAGAGTAGGATGCTCTGCTGGTGGCCCGGCCCTGGAGCATCCCACTAAGAGGTTTACATCAGCCCCATTAAAACAAGACAAGCTCCTGCCTGAGTATATATCGCCAAACATGCCACTCCCTCAACTCTCCATGAATAATTGGGGCAGTTGAATACAAGGTGGAGGAGTTCCCAAACGTGGGCAGTGTGCACATGACCTACTTTGGTTTAGCAGTGGAGGTCTCACTTGATGTTAGTCGAGCGGCATTCACTTTTCATCGGCTGCGTAATACTGTTGTGGAAACTGCCTGGCCTGTCGCTGTATGCGACGTTCCACATCTCTTTCGGCCACAATTGTGTGCAATTTTCTCCATGCTTGACAGCAGCGGTGTCAATGCAAATTGTCACCCTGCTCAAACAAGCAATGACAGACACTCTTCTCCCTCTGTGGTCCTGATCCAGTGTTGGAAAACTCCACATTTCTTTCTCGGTGTCTCTCCTTCGGATGACCACTGTCGACTTTCCACGGAGATTTACTCCTGGAATTTCTGCCTGTGAAAGGCAGAACATCCAGGAGACCAGAGACTTTGTGGCCAAACTTGCACTCAGGCTTTGCACCCAGGCTCTCGTATCCAGCTTGTCTGTTGAAGCGTCCTGTGAGTGCAACCAAAGATGAAGACTTTTCGAGAGCACGTATACATTTTTTGTCCATCCTGTCGATCTTCTCAACAACCTTTATTCTAATGAAGAACACTTGAGTAAACATTTTAAGTGGAAGCCCGGTATTTGAAAATGAGAGATTATTGTTTTGTTTGCGCACACATTTGAATTGTTATGCTCGCGTGTGCGTTTGCTTTTGTGTACACGATATGATACAGGTTGTATTTTATTCTTGCGTATGGCAATATGTTCAGGAGCTCAATGCCAATGTCGAAATATGCTTGCCACGAGAGGACCTCAGGAGAGCACGAACTCCAGAGGTTTAATATATGGTCCACAGTAGGTGAACAACATGAGCAAACGTTGTATTTCTACTGAACAAGACTTAGACTTGACTTAAAGCTTTCGTGACTGCAAAAATGCCTATTCTTTGGGTCGTTCGGTGAAGTCACGTAGATAGGTAAACAACAAATTTAAAAAACTACGACGTTTCAATCGCAACATAAGCGATCGTCATCAATGATGTAGTTTTTGTAATTTTTGTCATTTTGTTCAACCTATCTACAGTGAGGGAAACAAGTATTTGATCCCCTGCTGATTGTGTACGTTTGCCCACTGACAAGAAAAATGATCAGTCTATAATTTGAATGGTAGGTTTATTTGAACAGTACGTGTCTTTACCGAAAGACCCAAAGAATAAGACTTAGACTCTAGTAAATTATGAGTGCTTTTATTCGTTCTGTTTTCCTACACCCAAATTATCCCTCAGGAACAACGGCACAATTGTTTTAAGAGTTTAAGTAAAAACAAATTACAGCATGCACACAGAATAATCTCAAAATCTCTTTGCCAATTATATCCCTTCAACAGTTTGGCCAGTGGGACAAACAACCTTATTAACTCAACACAGACACTTCCTACCCTGGCAGATCACCAGTGCAGAGACTGTAATGGCACATAGTGTTTATTTAGCAGTTTAGTAAATGCGGACAATTTTCAAAGCTGGTGAACTTGGACTTCCGCTTAAGTGTCAGTACTCTTAAGACTGAGTGAGCAAAGGCAGGTTGAAGGCAGATGACACCGCATAATTTTGGCCACTGGGGACAAAAATTAAGAGTAGCGAAAATTGGACCCATTGAGCCCTCATGCAATGCCCCAGCTGCAATTTGCTGTAAACATTGCATTCACATAGTGTGCGTGCATGTTAAGTATGTAACAATGTCCCCACGTTGGTTCGGTAAAACGTCCTCACCGCGTTGTTGCCCCACGTTTCTGGAATACTCTTGCCGCTCATCTACAGCCTGGTTCCCTACCTTCACTCCCACCCTCTTTATTTCCCTGTTGGACCAAAACACAGAGCGTACGTGCACCTCAGTGACGTGCGGTGAGGTCAATGGCTCGGGAGGCACTGGCTTGTGTCAGAGCCAGATTCACACACTGAGGGGGGCGTGGCCTCATTGAGGGGTGAGGCCTCACTGAAGGGGACGTGTCTAACACGCCCCCCTCAGTGAGGCAGATGTGATCGCTGCCTCCCCTGGTGCTTTTTCATTGCAGTTTCATGACGAGACCAGCGAGCCTAAATATCTTTATACACACACGTGAAATAAGTTACCTGGAGTATGGAAGGCATGACATGAAAGGGTCTACAAACATTACATTGGTGACATACTGAGATAGTAACAGGCACGCGCTTATTGCCCGCGCTCCATCCAGTTACTGAGGGGTTGCGCAATCAGAGGGGAGGCTGAGCTCGTCGCTGCCTCACCTCTGGTCTCTTCCTATATTTGCAGCGGAGCTCTGCAAATTTGGCGATTTAGACTATAAAAATGATTGGAATCGTACAGAAATTAAATTTATAACACAGATCAGTGGAAAAATCTGAATACTCATTTTATTTTATTATTCTTTTTTTTTACTTTTTGTAACAGCTATTATCATTGGAGTATTACAGGTGAGGCTCTGCCTCCCCTGCCTCCCCTGACCGCACGTCCCTGCTGCACCTGTACCTAACGTTTTTTTTTCTGGGACCTCTTGCTCCACGTATTTTCTGTGCCTGTTTTGATTTGCGCGTGTTTGTGTCACTGTTAGACTAAAATATAGAGCTTACTTGCACATATACCTAACCTTTTCTGCCATTATGTTTGCAGTTTTTTTTTATTTGCTTGTGTTTCGTTAATGACCGTCAAATACCTCGTTTGTTAGTTGTGCAATATTCCATCAGGACCCTGTATTCGTTCTGTGCAATATGAATGTTCGTGTCGTTTGGCTGTTGCTGCTTACTGTGCTCACGCACCACCCACGGATCTCCCTCGTCAAATAGCCAGGGAATGGGCTCAACGGGACCAGGCGCATATTCTAATCTCACTGATCAACGTCGTAAAATGCGATTACATATCTTCACCCAATGGTATGTAGGGCTTGGCGGAGGCCTTCATTCAGCAGTGTATTCATCATGGCTGATGATGATGATGATGCGACTATGTATGTTAGCACGGTTGGCTACGTACGGTGCGAAAGAAGTTCAAAATATGCGTTCATTGGCTGAATCGATTCGTAGACTTACGAATCGATTATTCATGACATGATGTAAATGCACCTCTGGAATGCCTCTCCCATCCTCCACTACTGACTCGACAGTATTCCTGAATTATTCTGTAGAGTATGATTCATTGCGTGTCCGTCATCCTATGTATTTGTATTTTTATCCATTTTAGGCTGGGTATGGTTCATATTAATGTTTTGTGTAAATAATTTTAGTTTTTGCTCTCGTTAGTTGCACATTCCTTCCATGCAGAGGTCCTGTAACTGCCATGACTGCCGACAAACTTGGGCTGTGGTCATTCTTATAAAAGAGCTGCTTAGTGCAATGGGTCTAACCGGCCGAAATAAAGTCTGAGTTTGAGAAGGCCATTTGTTTTTGTGTAGTTTTTTGTGACTGGGTAGTGACCGCAAAAATTCACTGCACTTGACTACTTGGGTTCATCGCCAATAATTGGATCAGGAATTTAATGTCAGTACAGGGTCAGCAACTTGGAAGTTTATAATATGACATGACAGGAAAGCACTGTCGACATGATGAGAAAGTCAATGAGGCAGGTGCGGCACGTGTGCAGGAGGGCAGATTGCATCTACATGCACTGGAGTGGCACCCAGAGGTCAGTAACGATTTGCCAGATTATGGGATACTTTAAGACAGTGGTTCTCAAACCAGTGGATTAACCCAATGGGGTGGGGGGGGGGCAAAGCGTTTCAGGCGGGAGGGTTGCAGGCTGCCGCATGGATATCGTGCAGGAGAAATGTTGAATATGTGCGGGGAACTTCAGTGCCGCGTTGCGGCGACAAAACACACAAATACACAACATGAAACACATGTATACTTTCATTGAGAATTAGCATTGGATATCGAGGTTTATAAAGCCATTAAATAGTCTCTATGGAGGTTTCTTGGGTGTCTGTGATATTTTACGCAAATTAGTGGCATGGGCCATGCTGGATCATGTGATATTTGGTCTGGCTCTGGTGGCAGCAGTCACATTGCGGAATGTTCATTGACGAAGAAGGTCACCGCATCTGCCATGCCTTACTAAGTACGTGTGTATTTGGAACTGTTTTCGCACCGTATGTCGCCAACTGCGCTCATACAGGTTTGGGGGGTGAAGGACAATAAGCTAAACACAAAAAGCGATTCTAAAGTTATTCATTTTCAATCTACATTTAAAAGTGCATTGCTCCAGTGGGCGGGGGGGGGCTAAGTGGGCCACGGAGACCATTGGCTCTTGACTGGGCGCATCGCCGTACCACGGAAAGGTTGAGAACCACGGCTATAAGATCAGACCTTTGGAGGTACGTTGGCAACCTTGCAACCGCAGTTGGACCTGCCAGAAGGAAGGAAGCGAAGCCAATGTGTTCTGCCGTGAACAACGATGTTGCAGTCGCCTCCTGACCCTGCGTGACCTTGAATCGGGGTGATGATGCGGTGGAGTGCCGCGTATCGGCGGCGGTGATGGGAGTTGGCCGAGGGGGTGGGTGGAAGAAGGGAAAGGGAAATGCATCTGATTGTCAAGAGGAAGCCGAGGCTTGAGTTTAGATTGGCATTGCTGTGTGTTTTACGTGCGGCTCGCGTGTATATTTAAATTGACCGCAGCAGGAGCATTACCCAATGTGCATACTCGCACCATTGTGCTTCGTGCGACAACCTTCTCCGGAGAACTTTATTTTTCCTGTTTGATGTTTTTTTTTTAAAAGCATCACACCGCCAGCCAAGTTAAACAGGAGCACGTTTCATTGGCAAACTTGCCCTTGGATACACTCTGTGTTATTTTTTTGTGTGTCCAAAAAAAATAATTGGTTACCCCGTACTCGTTTTTTTGTTGTCATCTTCTTCCATTGGCTTGTACCTTGTTTTTCCTATCATGAGTCAGGCACATATGCCATGTCTGAGGAACAATTTAAAATTAATGTGGATAACTGTTTCGTATGAGTCAAAATCACAGCTGGCCATGTACCGCTGTGGTTCGAGTGACTTACTTAAAAAATAAAGCAACGCTTTGAGTTCGCATGCTGGGTGGGCGATCTATTCAGCTCCTCATCTCTCTGAGGAATGGAGAAAGAAAGCGACTTTGTGTGAAGTCAATGGTGGTTGTCTTATGTAGAGACTGGTCGGGGCGATATGAATGCAGAATTTTCCCAGCACTCGTGAATGGCCATCAACGCAAATGAGTGCTGCTCCCATGGATATCTGTGAAAAAAAACTTAATAGTATAAATACAGATTCTGATTCTGAATGTGCACTTGAGCAAGAAGATTCTATATATATATTTTACTTTTCATGAAGAAAAAAACCGTACTCTGAAGACGTAGCTCAAAGTACAGGGTTCCAACTAGAACTCAATGAAGATGATCTATGATGCGTGTACACAATTGTTGAAAACATTAATATGTAGCCCCCCCAATCATATGAACATTCGCTTCTTAGGATATATAGCAGTTAGGACTGACTCAAGTCCTCCTTTCTTTTTCTGTCTTGCACCAGCTTCATCCACGCATCTTTCAATCTCTGGGTTGTACGCCATTCCTAATTGTGTCTATCCAGCACGTCCATGGTATTCCTATGCCTTCTAGATCTGAAGCTTTCGTGACTGCAAGGATTCATATTCTTAATGTTTTTTCGGTAAAGTCACGTAGGTAAAAAATTAAAATTAATAAAAGTAAAATAAAAATAAAATAAAAATCACGACGTTTCGGAGGCAACACAAGCTTCCGTCTTCAGGTGGAACCGTCACAGTACGATAGCTGTATCAAGTGAGAGAAATTCCAAGAAAACAGTCCTTGTATATATACTGGTTGAGGGTGGGAGGAGCCAAGGTAGGCCCTGAATAGTATTTTTGTGAGGTTCGGTGCGCCTGAAGCACGTTGCAAGGAATGAGCCTTTGTTGTGTAAACTAGGTGCGGATAATGTAAAGGTGCGTGTAAATGGGAATGAGCCTTTTGTTATGTAGAGATGGTGCGGCTGAAATCGCTGCTTCCTGTGCCTTCCTTCTTTTGGGATAAGATTGTTTTTATGATCATCGTTTTTTAAACATAGCTAGGACACGAAACTCTACAGAAGAGTCAAGATTGACAAATTTGATGGTCTTGACATGCGTCAAGAACGGACCTAGAAAGAATACCACAAATGTTGATAATGCCAAAGCACAAAAAACAAACCGACTGTTTTTTAAATCAGAGTTGCAATGTATCCTAAATTCATTGCAGAACAAAATGTAATGTTTTTTTAATGCAGTCATTGGTGACTGAGCTGAGATAGTCAACTCGCTGCACTTGAGAAACCGGTTTAATCAGAGATGGCTGCTGGAATTCAAACCCAAGATTTCAGCGGTACCATCTCAGCACTCTGACCTCTGAGCCACCTGGCGACTTGTCAAAGACGTTTTATTTTCACTATTTTTTTTTCTATTTTCTGAGCACTTGATGGTGCTGTCCTCTATTGGCTATCCGTGAGCCACATTCTGAATGTGGGGGTCACTTAATCCATCGGAAAAGTACAAACAATAAAATAGTGAAATGGCTTTCCTTCAAGCATGGATTTTTTTTTTATAAGGCCCTTCCTCCATTTATTGCCAGTTTCCAAACGGAAATGCCTAGTTTGGATTTTAAAGCCTCCGGTATTTCCTCCCAGTCGTCAGGATCATAATTGCATTACTTTAAGGCAGTCAGTGAAAGTGTTGTTTTAGGCAGGCATGGTAGAATATCACCTGCTTTTATTTCAGGGTATTTGTTCTTCAGCTCACTGCACGAGTAGCACACACGCACGGGCGCTGCAGCTACGAATACGTATGCTTTATATTTGGAAAGGTCAGCATTAGTGTTAACATATGGATGTTTGAGGCAGGAGTAATGTCTTGTTTACTGTACGGGACAGAGAGATGGACTGTAACAAAGCGGCAAGAGAAGAAGCTTCTGGCCTTTGGATATAGGTTCACGCACGCAGAATGCTAGGAATTTCTTGGAAGGATAAGCTAAGCAACTCAGAAGTTTGCAAAATGACGTGACAAGAACGTGCTGTTGATAGAACCAGGACCAGAAGGTTTTGCTAGTTGTGTGTGCATTATAGAGGTGGGCATGTTGAACGTCTTTCACACCATACGTAGCCTACCATGATAACCGGCGGTGCGGGGAAAGGATAACAAACTCAACACAAGAAGCAGTTCAGAAGAAATTCGTTTTCAGTCTAGATGATTTTAAAAGAGCTTAGCTCCCTTGGCTTTCTAATATCGGGAGGAAGAGCGTTTCTGACGGCAGACAAAGGTGGGCAACGAAGGGGGACATCTTCAGCCAGATGTTAGAGTATTGTAACACTAAGCCTTGGAGGTGGAATATTAAGTTTGCAACAACTACGGGGTCTAGCAGAGAGAACAAATCAATATCAAGATGTGGTAACACTGGCCGTGAGCATGTTGATCTTGTGACCTTGATTTCACCTTGATTTTGTTTAAATGTGTACTCATCCCGCACAGAGCTCCCGGGCACCATGTTTTATCCGCGGAGATGTTGTTCGTATCAACATCGCAATTCTGAGGCAAATAAAGCGAGGCAACTGACTTCGAGTGGGTGCTGAGGGTGTTCAAGCCGACAGCAGAGTTTGGTAATAAAGCACCCACAGCCTTGGAGGCTGCCAGTCATTGGCAAATCACTGAGCCATCATACTGGTGCAGTTGTGAGTACATTAATAATAATAACAAATATTTTACTTATTTATCCAGGAAAGCTGCACTGAGTCATATAACGCCTTGTCAGGAGGGTCCCGCGTTGGATTTTCAACTTGAATATTTTTTCAGGCAATTCACGAGTGATTCAACGCATTGGAGAAAACCGGAGCACCGTAATACAAATCCCACCTTGAGAGGGAGTAACACTCTCCCCCCCGTACAGCTGGAAACAGAGGTCGATTAGTCCACATGCTGTAGGGCCTCCTCCTGGGTGAGCCAGGGTATGACACCTCGACACCCACGGCGAAGAAAATTTCACAACACGCTTGCTGTATCACTTGATACAGCAAACGTGCTGTGACGGTTCCACCTGAAGACGGAAGCTTGTGTTGCCTCCGAAACGTCGTGATTTTTATTTTATTTCTATTTTATTTTACTTTTATTAATTTTAATTTTAATTTTTTACCTACGTGACTTTACCGAAAAAACCTAAGAATATGAATCCTTGCAGTCACGAAAGCTTCAAATCTAGAATTTGTGATCTACCAACCCTCGCTGCCTCCACAGCGCTGGGTCGCAGGCCACGCACAGCGGCATGGCCACCACCGCCCATGATATCATGACTGGAATCGTCTGAATTCCTTGTTCGACCTATTGCAATGGCTAACATTAATCTGGCACCTGTGCCATTAGCTGCGTGCATCTGTGCAAATTTGTGTAAATTGCCGTAAAGTTGTGTTATCATTAATGTATGTATGTATGTTGAACTTATTTCGCACAGTACGTAGCCAATCGTACTTATGGCCATATTGTTTATTGACTGCAGGATAAAAACCTCCCCACACCATTGCCGTCCCCCACGGTCCACTGTTAATGCCATCAAGTGAGATGGATGGTAGCAGCACTGGTAAAGTTGTTGATGTTGTTTGAACTGTACATTGGCCAAGACACACTGAGTCTCAGGACTGTTTCTCAGGAGAGTTCTGCTTGGGATATTTGGCCAGACACCCTACTGATGTCCTCTCATATTGAAAAATTACACTTGGAGCAATTGGCAAAACATTCCAAGCTTCCTGAAAATGGGTCTTGAGTCTCAGTAGGGCTTTCCTAGTTTAATGGAAACGGTGAAAGTTGTCTCCCCGCTTAAATAAGCATGGTGGCACGATCGCCAATGTGTGGCAATTCCACATTATTAGGACAGGGGCCGTTTTCTCTGCAGGATAATAATTTTATTGACCGGCAGGGGTTGTCGACTAAATGAAAATTATCGTTGTAATTATATATTTTTGCCTGTTTGTGGAAATCCTCGAGAAAACTCATAATTGAGAGGATGATATAATGCAGTTTTTTGGGGTTAGATCACATACATATAAATGTGTCGTTAAACCCGCCACCTAACACAGCCAATTAGTAAGGTTTGTCACATAAACAAAACCCACAACATTTACAAATTGTAAATGTAAATGTTATGGGATTACTCTCGACCATACCGGTGTGCTGAACTAGTAACTAATTTGCACATTTTGTTTACATGACGAACCTTACTAATTGGCTGTGTCGGGTGGTGGCGAATTTAACGACACATTTACATTACACGATCGAACCCAAAAAAAACCCCTTTATTCTGGATGATACCCGTGTGATCCACCCATCCTATCTCTGGTCCAGAGCACTTGATTTCTGGCCTGTGCCACTTCACCGCGGCTGCCACGATGTGCCAAAACCGATGCGGCGTGGGGAGGAGGCTGTGGGATCGGTGGGGCCCATGGCGGGGTTTCTGCCTAAACACCCCCCTTCCCCCTTGCTCCTTCCCTACCCGGAGCCCCTAACTCTCTGCACGCCCATCCCCTTGCTTGCACACGAGCCTTGCCAACTTGAACCGCTGCACACACATACACACTCGCGCAGCGAGCGTGCCCGAAATCCGTTTCCAATCACTGGCCCCCTTTCTTTTTGTTGTTGTTCTCCCTTTTCCTCGTAAACCAGAGCCGCTCTCTTTCAGCCACGTGTGAAGGCTGTGCTGCGCCTGTTGTGTTTTTACTTTTGGTTTTGATTTAGATTTTTACAAACAAATGGATAAAAAAAACTCAAGTGGTTTTCGCCCAAGCGTGCAAGTGAGTGATGTTTCCTGTTGCCTTTGGGGTACATGCACAATCCACTGCTTGATGAGGGCCTCCCCACACTGTCCAGGTTGTGGGGGTTACTTGACCATACTGGAGGTTGACTTAGAAGTTGACATTCATAAATAAAGTTAGGGCACCCATGGCAATAATAGTAATGATGATGATTGTCTATTACCCATGAATTGTGGATGAGTTTCAAGAGTTTTATAGAGGGTTCTGCATTGAAATGTTTGGCACAATTGTTGAAAGGAAACTGCACTCTCTGGATAACATTTACATAGAAGACTTTGACATTGAAGACTCTACAAATAAGCCTACCTGCTGTACGACCTTATCTTGGCCACCTATTAGCCTATTAGCCCTTGAAAGTCGGGCGTAATAAATCCATGGACTCCACATAATCCACCAACCCCACCTGTAAAGTGCGGAGTTACGGGCATGTACCATGCTCACCCGTGACAAATGTACATATTTTAAAAGTTGATAATAAATACAACCAGTGGCTATTTAAGGTATATTTTTCATGTAGTTAAAGTATTACCCCCATGATATATATAACAGTAATGTAGGTTCAGCATCACAGTATAACAGAATGAAAATGTAATGCCGTATGATGAAATGTTAATATTACTTTATCATAATCGTTCAGTGTTTCACGTAATATTTGTTTTCATCGCATGTTAATGCCCACGCTTTATACTTTGCAAAGAATATAATTCCGTCTTTTCGTTTTTAAACAGGACACTTGCCCAAAAGGAGTTCCCATTTCTTTGGGATCCCATTGCCTTGCTCATATGACGAGCACAACACCGAGAGACAGTTGTGGGAGTTGGAAGGCATCGTAATTCCAGAGTGGCCCACAAAGACATGATCAGGAGTCAGACCACGAAGGGTTTCAACAATACGAAGCGAACAGAATCGCATGAGTATTTGCAGGTGATCGGGGGAATGGGCAGTAGGGGCTTAATGATATGTACAATGTGTTGAGGAAAGGATGGGAGGGGAGCCGAATGGTTGAGCCGCATTGGGGAGGAGAGAGGAAGAGAGGGGAGGGCCTGGGGTGTTGGGGTTGGTTGGGGGAGGGGGTCCGGGTTAGTAAGGGCTGGGAAAAATTCAGCATTTTTCCCGAAGAAAGGAAATTGCCTTAAGTATTTCTTGCAGAGCAGAGGTAATTTCTCGTCGGTGCGGCTGTTCCTGCATCGTTGTGGGCGTCCGACCAATGGAAGAAACTGAAGTTCCGGCACTAAAACCACTACGTTTTCAGTGAACGGTACAGTGCTGTATTTATTTTTTGTCGGCAACTGGTATTTTCAAGTGCTACCTCAAACTATACGCAGTGTATACAAACGGTAGCTAAAAATTTAAACAGTTGTTGAAACGTGTGCGCATTCGTGTGAATGCATGTGCAGTGTCCGTTTCAGGATTCCGCGTAGAGTACATGTAAAAAAAACGACCGCGCGTATATATGTGCGAGCTATGAAAATAAAGTGGGGTTGTGGTTTTGGCAATTTTTTTTAAAAACTTAGTTTTTTGACTTTCCGAGTGGAACTGCAGTGTGTTTTGTCAAACCGCCCACTTCAAGAGAGTTACACGTACGCATGCATCAACTTCCTCTGCCAGTGGACAGCATATGCCGCTGCGTAGCGTGTGGCTCTCCACTTTTTTTTCCAGAAGACGGAGACCGCTTAAAAGCCCGAAGGCAGGCAACAATCGTGCCGAAACCGCCAACATGAAGACCACCCAAAGGACCGTTTAAAAGACAGCGGGTTGAGACACTGGCTGATTTCACTGCGTACAATCAAAAAGATTTTCGTCAACAAAACAAAAAAAAATTCCAAGTTGGATTCAAGACGAGCCACTTCAGTGACCACAGCAGCGGCACGATTTTCAACATCGCATGGATTAATCACGACTTGTAAATGTTAGGGATATTCTGCACTTAGTTTTTCTACAGTGACACGGCGTAGCTGCTTGCGGAGCGTTTAACGTGGATCGAGGATTCATTCACCGAGCCTTGTGAATCGATTGATCTCGGCTGCAGATTTTGACCGAGGGCCGAGCGGGACGAGCGTGGCTTTTGGATTCTCGGCGACCTGTGCGCTCCTGCTCTGACGTCCCCTTTAGCGTGCGAGGCCGGCCATGGGGTGCAGATCCAGCATTGTGAGCGCGGAGAAGGAAGCTGGGAGGAGGACAGGGGTCCCTGCGACACCCCCCACGGCCTCCGCTACCCGGGGATGGGGACCGAGGGATCCGGACCGCACCGATGAGGGCTCATCCAAGGCACAGGTACTTTGTGACTGTGTGTGTGTGTGTACCGGTGTTAATGTGCACGCGTGAGTGTACATTAAAGCAAAACAACTGTGTCATGTATGGAGAGCGGTGGCGCAGAGGTATGTGCACTGTGCTGCTGAAGCCGGCGACCCGAGTTCGATTCCAGCTCACGGCCGACAACGGTGACGAATTATCTGAACTGGTCACTGGGCTTCCCCTTGGTTGACCAAGCCTCCAACGAGCGCCTAGTGTGGTGTATATTAAGCATTGGCACTGGGGAGAAAGAGGCGGCTGGGCATGGTGCTGGCAACCAACCCCCCTTCGTATACCAGCGCAGCCTTCATAGGTGCTCACTAACAGCACTTACCCCAAGAGCCTGTTAAGTCTGCACAGGGGATCTTTGTCTTTGTATGCTGTGCAATTTGATGTAATGGTTAACACTCCGGACTTGCAATCCAGAGTTCGCTGGTTTGATCTCCTGGCACGGCAGTTGAAGCGATGGAATTTTTGTCATATCCCATCCAGCAGTATATCACAAAAGGGTAATAGGTCTCGGTTCGGTGAGGTGTGCATAACTCCCACCTCCTCCAAGATGTCTAGCCAGCGTGGTAGAGTAGACCAAATACCACGTACATCTCCTTCGAGTGGATTCCCTTCCGCCAACGGTTGCGCGAGCGAACAAGCAAGTTGCAGGGTTGCGCCTTTGCCTTTGAACCGAGAAGGCCCGCTCGTGCTCCGCTCGTGCTCCGTTCGTGTTCCGCTCGTGCTCCGCGCGGTGACTTGGGCCACCGGCGCCGTTCGCACGTCGTGCGTGCCAATCTGAGCATCGCTCAACTTCCACTGGACAGCGGGTTCCTGGCATTCAGATCTGGTCATCGATTTGAAAATGGTTTCTGGTTTAGCGGTTGTCGTTTAACAGGCACGGTATATATGCACGTGTTCATCTATATAGCTGGAGGTTCAGCATTGCATTCCAAATGCTATAATACTCTTGTTTTTGCTTGCATTTCAATACAGGGAACAAACGTTTATGATAACACGGAGGCCATCATATCATTACTCATGCCCAACATGCCTGATTTATGTTTTTGGTTAATTTGACGTGTAAGTTGATGTGTGTGTGTGTTTATAGTGGGAGCGGTAGTGTAGTGGTAAGCGCACAGCACACAGCGCACAGCGCTACGAACTCAGCGACCCAAGTTCGGTTCCCGCTCACACCCTACATCGGTGATGACTATCTGAACCAAACATAGACTTCCTCTCGATTGACTCGGCTATAAATAATGAGCACACGGTGCACTGTTTAAACATTAGCACGGGCGGGACAAAGGCGGCCGGGTGTGGTACTGGCCTCCCACCCCAATCATGCTTGCTCTCAGCACTTTCCCCAATAGTCTGATATTGGCTCTATGTGGGGAGCGTTGTGTTCGTTTTCATTGTATATGTATGGATGCGATTACCTTTTTACAGTATGTATGCATGTGCAACGTATTCCATATTTGTAAAAGGTTGAGACAACGTTGTATATGATTGCACAGATAACAATCCCTCGTGTGTACACATTTGTATCGGGCAGTTTCAGAGGAAAGGTCGTGGAAAGGTTAATATAACCACAGGTCAATGATCCTGTTCCCTTTAATTCTGAATCTGCAGGCACTTGTAAAAAACTCTGCCGTCACGTTGACTCACTTCCCTGGTAGAGGTGAAACTAACACAAAATTACCAGTATTGTTTCGTGAGTGGGCTGCCGTGCATGGGGAAATTTGTGAATTCACAGAATAAAGGGAGGGCAGCTGCTGTGGTTGAATGGGCAGCAACTCACTGGACTTGAAATCCAATGGTCGCCGGTTCGATTCGATCTTGAAACAGTGGGCAAGTTTGTTCAATCACCGCCCTCCACCGTCTCTGTCAACCCAGTTGCATAAATTGGCTCGCCACAATTGCGTTGATCGGCGGGTCGTGTGTGGTCGCGTAAAGTGTCGGTACGCCCACCGCTTCCAGCATGTCTGGTCAACGTGGAAGAGTAGACCAAATACCCTGCAGCATTCACTCGAATGGAGGCCCTTCTGCCAACAGTGGCGTGAACATGCACTTGCAGGGCTGCACCATAGATGTTTTTATATGAATGGCAAGTGCAGATAATCTGAAACCGAAATTTAATTCCTAGTCATGTTACACATCGGTGGCGAAAGATATTTCAACCTACGCTGGGCCCAACTTCACAAAACCACACTGACCAGCACGGTCAAGTATGGTCAAATTGCCACCATTGATCAAATTGCCAGCATTGAGTTACATGGCGTGGCAAGGCCTTTATCCAGCAGCGCGTTTACCATTGGGATGTAAATACTGTAAGTTAAATTGTCATGATTGTCGGAAGGGTGGAGATTGGTGGCAGTTATGTGACGAGTTTGTCTGCATTGATATAATTGGATTACATTAACCCACACTGCAAAGCACGAATGTTTCTATCAGGATACTCAACTTCTGTTGAGACTCCTATTGCTCTCATTACAGTTTTTGAAACAGCCTAATTGGCCAGCAGAGTCACAACACGTGATATTTACTTCACATTTATACATAACATTCAAACGCGCCCATACAAAATCAAGGTCACAGTGTCTCTATGCTCAAATGAGAATGAGGCAGAGCTCACATACATTAATGACCTCAATACGGTGGTGGAAATTCCACATTCCTATGATGGGAGCCAGTCTCGCCATATAGTATTTTTCCTGTACAGAGGCTGGCCCCTGCCATTGGAATGTGGAATTCCACAACTGGCTCAGGGCTGCCAATGGAGATGTGTTTCGCTGGTTTGAGCGTGCGGTCACTCATCTTCTTGGTTCTTTCGGTAAAGTCACGTAGAAGGGAAATAATAAAATAATAAAAATAAAATATAATACAATAATTCTCACGACGTTTCGGCCACAACGCAAGCAGCCGTCCTCAGGTGAAGAACAGGTCTGTCGGAAAGACACTGTCTAAAAATGAGAATTATTTATTATGTTTGATTTTTATTATTTTATTATTTCCCTTCTACGTGACTTTACCGAAAGAACCAAGAAGATGAATCCCTGCAGTCACGAAAGCTTTAAGTCGAAACATGGGGTCACTCTCAATTTTTTAAGGTTTTATTAGTTAAATTATTTAACCAAAGCTACGAATTGACCAACCCTTGGCAATTAACATCTTCAACGCAGTGCTGTGTTTGTGTCGATAGTCCACCCGTTAACGTTTGCAAATATTAAACCATTGCCTACCTGCATGCAGCTGCAGTACATCGATACTCATGTAGGACAATTTCTGTGCCTATTTGTGAGGGCCATTGCCCAAAACGTCACCTCTGCTATGCGTTTCCTCTTAATGCCACGGCATTATTGACGAACGTGTTGAGTTTTTCTTTTAGTCATTTGTCCCCGTGCGCCGCTGCCTCGCTGCAGCGTCACCGCGTAATTTGCCAATTTCCGTGAAGCTGCACACACCGTGACTCGACTACACGGGGTGAATTCCTTGTGGCTGCACTGACTATGCCTCTGCTCGTTAGATATTTCTCGTGTGGCTTTCATTACAGGCGCTGCCCTGTTAACCACGGTAACGAGGTGTTAACTACCTCGCCCGGTATAGATGAGGTCATGGGTTCGATCCTGACCCTGACGCCTGTGTATTTGGAGTTTGCATGCTCTCCCCGTGGTCGCGTGTATTTTTCTCCGGGTCCTCTTGTGTTTCCCTACACGTTTATAAACATGCGTTTAGAGTATTTGGCTACTATAAATTTCCACATGATAAGCCACTTTGTTGAGCTTTCATGTGTGTGCAGGTCTCTTCTGTAAAATAACAAAATTGCTCAGTGGGCCTCACCTGGTGATTTTTTTTGTTTATTAATAGTTGTTAACCATTATAATGTGCGATAATGGCATGTGCCACTTTCGGTTGTCTGCATGGTTCACCTTTTCACGTGGACCAATCAGGGTATAGGTTAACCGGACTGATGATGATAAAAATAAGGAAAAAGTATTTCTTACTGCTCGAAAGAAAGTGGGGTACTTTTGCGCTCCGAAGACAATTTGTAGACATTCCACATTAATGTGACAGTGGCCTGTCACTGCAGAGGGTAATCACTTTTTTTTTATTTGCCAGCAAGTGATACCTATTTTATCGACATGAGGATGATGATGGGCTGGTATTTAAACTTGCAAGTTTCCATTTGCAAGTCACAGCCTCCAACCATAGTGCTAATCAGCGGCTTACGAGTATAATAATTAAAACAGTGATAATTATTTTACCATAAAAAGCCCTATTGAATCTTCAGACTTTTGTTTGAAGATGGCCCTGCTTGAGATGTTTGCCTAATTTGTTTCTGAGTATTCCACTCTGTGGGAAAGAATCGTTGGTGCGTCGTGAAAACCTATGCGTGTGTGATAATGTCTCAAACATTAGCAGAGAAAGATGCGCAACCTACTTGCTGTTCTGCCCTTCTACAGGCACAACGCCCCGTTGCTCCCACAGGTTAGGAATCTCACAAGCATTCGAATGTATGCATGATCCCCCAAACCCCACCTCCAACTAGAGTAGCTGGATTGTCTGGGCATGCGTGCATGGCCACCAAAGCTGGCACACCGGGCTTGGACAAATGGAAATACGATCTGGGGATTGGGGGCAATTGGTGGACTCTGGAGGTTGGGACAGAGCCCAAGCTAGAGCACCAATGCGTTTGTGCGATTGTGTAAAGCATTACGCAGGGCGCATGTGGTTTGACGTGCAAAACAAATGGCCACGCCAGCCATGTATGGCGCCTGTCCTGTTTAAAATTGCCAAACTAAACACGACCCCGTGGGCTGATGGTCTAATGCAGGGGAGACAGTGTGTCCTGTTCTCACGGGGGTTCGTGCAGGCTGGGGTGTTCAGATTCGGCAAGGTTTCTCTCTACTATAGTGGTTTCATAACTCCAGCCCTCGCAGCCCGATAGCTTTAGAGTCTGCGTCAAAGTTTCTCCCATGGCAGCTCAAGTGGCCATGGCCGCGCAGAAGATTGGGTAAAAAGAACATCTTTCGTGGGCCTTTTTGTTCATACTCTTTGGGTCTTTCGGTAAAGTCACGTGGATAGAAAAATTGAATAAAAAATCACGACGTTTCGATCACAACACAAGCAATCGTCATCAGGTGAAAAAATATAGCAAGACAGCTGCTGAAGCAGGGTGTTTATATATGAGCCTGAGATGGGATTTTTTTGTTGTTGCTCACGAATATTGGGAGTCCCCACGTGGCATTCTGCCTTGGCCCTTCAGTAACTTCTGGGGAGTTTTGCAAATGGGCAATGGGCAGTGCCCACTTCCATTTAGTGGCCCTGCACCATTGGCAGAATTTACACATTCCTATTGCGGAGTCCCATCTAAACATTGGATCCCACCACCTTTTGCTTCCTGCGAAGTGGCACAGATTTAAGAGACCGCAGAAGAATGGTGGGCTGAGTGAACCCTAGATTGGAATTTTTTTACTCGCGAGATTTATCTTTGTGAGATGCTCGCTGCTACCTGTCACCTCGCCAGATAAACGACTGTCACATTATTAATTACACTGGTCAACAAAAAAACATTTTTTTTTCTGGCCTGGACTTTTGCAGCTGTTTTAGACTCATTTCAGGGTGCTGATTCCAAGTCTGATCTCAGATTTGCTCTATCACATCTCATTTTATGCTATCGGCATACCCCATTTTCATTGATTTTACCCGAAATTAACTCTGTCACTTATGATTGCAAGTTGTTGCGAGTCAGTGACTGCTTTAGTGTTAAAATATGGTGCTGTATTTTTAGGATAGTGTGTTTATAATATAATTTTATGTAAATATCCACATTTATTTAATATTTTTCTTCTGCAGTTTTTATTGAAAATGCAATATTTGAAATCTCAAAAACCTGATGTGATAGACAAAAACTGATGCCAAATTTGGAATCAGCGCCCCAAAATTACCTTAAAACCGTTGGAATGCCTTATGCCAGAAAAAGTGCGTTGACCAGTGTAATCAACGTCTCACAGCCTCCCTGCTCCAGCGAGAAGGGACAATTGCTCACCTCTGTTGGTGGTTCTGAGTCCCGTGGTAACAATTCCAAATTCACTATGGGAACCTCATTTGCCAGTAAAAATATGATATCATATTTTTACTGGCAAATGAGGTTCCCATAGTGTAGATGGTGCATTGTCTTTGAGTTGTGCGCCTTTTGGCGTCATCTGGTCCAACCCATGTGAGACTAGGCTCTAAGGAAAGCTGTCTCGGGTGTGGACCAATCAACTTCAAGGACAGTGCACATGATCAGAGTTATGTTCTTTTGTTTGTATTATGACTGCAGGTATTGCGGTCTATGCAAACATGACTCCTTGTAAAAAGATGTCAGTTTTGTTGCCAGATAGAAAGGTAAAAAAACAATTATCAATTCCAAATTCCTTAGGCTATTGCCAGTCTAGTTATAGGACAGCCACTGAGTGTTAACATTGCCATCCTGTGGTTTTAATATTTACAGCAGTACTATTATTAATAGGTTAATATAGCAATATTGTATTATGATGCAGTATTACTGGAGTGCTTTGGACAAATGCTTTTAATTAAAAAGTCATCAGGCTAGCAGTTTACATTCACAACTGCAAGCTTAGCCCACACAGGGCAACATAGTTATTTATGTATTATTTGACTGTAGCTGCAGCAATAACTTGCCAAAATGCAATACTCGCTGGGGGCTTTATATTCGTCTATCACACTCCATCAGCACCAGACTCCCAAGTGTCCATTCCTCAAACTTCTACCCCTTACACCCCAACCCCAAAAGCACACCACACACGCACACACTCACAAAGACAAAGATCCCTCGTATATATATATTTTTAGGCTGTTTGGACAAGTTATGTTAGCGAGCACCTCATTTGCCGCTGGGTAGAGCTGGGAAAGGCCCAGGTATGCTTCAGACATACGCCACTGATATTGGCCTTGAGTGGGATTCAAAGTTGAGGTTGCCGGGTTCATTTCACCGTGTGCCGATCACTAATCAACAGCTCACCATACACGCACACATACAAATGCACTGGCGTACACCTATGCACGCACACTCCCATGTGCACCACGCGCATGTGGCCATAGCACGTAAACAAAGGCAAAGATTTCGATTTAAAGCTTTCGTGACTGCAGGGATTCATCTTCTTGGTTCTTTCGGTAAAGTCACGTAGAAGGGAAATAATGAAATAATAAAAATAAAACATAATAAAATAATTCTCACGACGTTTCGGCCACAACGCAAGCAGCCGTCCTCAGGTGAAGAACAGGTCTGTCGGTCAGAAGAACAGGTCTATTATTTCCATTCTACGTGACTTTTCCGAAAGAACCAAGAAAAAGGCAAAGATGTCCAGCTTAACGTTGTAGGCTACTGCGGCAAAAGTGATGTTAGTAATCTCGTATTAAAGCTTGCTGCTGTCAAGGCACTGAATGTTGAAATCGGTTGAGAGTTTGCTGGTGTTGAACAAATGCTGCTGACAATATGCGGTTCCAGAAGGCAGTGGTGTGTTTGATAGGTTGTGTAAAAAACAAGGCTTTCATTTTTGGATGTGAAGAAACAAATACGGGAAGGAGGCATTATTTATCTTGCCATTAATATTTTCCACAATTATGCTGACCGGTTATTTTTGTTGTGCACGGATCAGCGAGTGTGGCACTTGTACAAAAAGGGGATTTATAAATAATATGAGTACATGTGCTTCACAACGTCGACTCAACGGGGAATTCCCACCATGTGCGTGTATGGTGCCTTTAGCTCCGTGGTTTCGGTGCATTATCAGTAATCTAAAAACACGACCAAAACTCTCCCGGTCGTGGGACTTTTTGGAAACTGTGCATTTCCACATGAAAGTGACAGCTTTGATGAAAGGTGAAAAGGGCAAAAGTGCAGCCACTACGATTGCTCCCTCCAGGCACTGCTGGCGGAAGGGCATCCACTCCAGAGGGAGCTCCAGAGAGCCGCTCTCTTAGACGATATTTTAGCCGACTCTTACAGACGTCTCGGAAGATTTGGGAGTATATGGGGTTAATGAGTCTGAGTCAATGCCTATTACTCATCACGTGATTATGATGATAATCTCATTTATTGAGGAACTGTGTGTTGCCTTGCTGTGGTCTGGGACTATTGTTGTTGTTGTTTTGCTGCCTTGCCCAAGCTTGCATTTATTGTTGAAAAATCGGCGGACATGTCTTTCTCTTTTAAATTTGTTCTTGTGTATGTTCATTTGTTTATGTTTAGTGACTTCCTTACCTTTCCACTGCTTTGCACTCCTATCGGGTTTTAGACTGTTGTTTTAACTTTCTGACCCGCCGCATACCGGACATCTGTAAAAAGAGCTTCATAGCTCATCGGATTCATCTAGTCTAAATACAGATTCTGATTCTAATTTAAAAGCAAAATGGGCACACTCAAATTTCGAGTTACTCTTCCATCCACTAGCATCCATCTCTGCTGTCATTCATTCATTCTGATTTATTGCGTTGGCCGGGGTGGTGGGGGGGGCATTTGAGAAGCATTGTACAACATTCACTGAGCCTGGTGTCGAAATAACCACATTCCCAAAACAGGGGCCACACTCTCCACAGCACAACTTTGGTTGTTGAATTCCAACAAAGCGCTACTAATTTTTTATCGAGCCCATATGCATGATGGGCTGTGTTTACCCCTGACGGAGCTTTGAAAAGCAGTGCCACTTGGCAGCAGAAAAATACAGTGAGACAGAAGTAATTAGTTTGCTACATTTAAAATCTAGATTGAAAAGGCATTTCTTTAGAACTGCTTTTGTTGTGTTTAGTTTGTTTGTCATTCCCCACACCTCTGATTAGCTACGTGTGGTGTGAAAGAAGGTCAACATACATACATTATGAAAATTCTGAAATCTGGGTTCGAACCCTAGCCACAGCTAACATCAATGGAAAGCGATATTTGACACTGACCAGGGTGGTAAATTATGATCAATCAACCCAAATATCCGACGTGGTATGAGGAGGTCATCATCTAGCTGTGATATCATGGGACCTTTCGGTGTTCTCTGGTCTGACGCTGGTGAGACAAGGCCATAAAGAAGGCTGTCTCTGGTTGAGGCTAATCAGTTTCAAAGATAATGCATCACATATTATCAGAGCATGTTTGTTTGTATGTTCACCACAAGTACATGTGGTTCATGTAGACTTGATTCCTTGCAAAATGTTTCTCTTTGGTTTTTGAACATCTTAACACCTGTTTCATTGCCAGAAAAGGGTAACACCTATTCTTATTTTTCATATATCTTGCAGTGATTTGACAACGGGCTGTAAAGTAGCATTACATGATAGAGACTATGGTGATAATGTGCTTAATGTCTGGACCTATATATTCATTATTATGAACACATATTGGAGAGTGATAGAATAGTGGTTAGCCCATTATGCTACAACACTATCTGTCTGAATTTTACTTCTAGCCACGCAGAACAGCAATGCTTAGTGGTATCTGAACTGGCTCCGGGCCTCCTCTAGGTCGACTCAGAATTATTTGAGTACCCTGCTTGTTCTGTACACATCAACACATGGGAGACTAAGTCAGCCGGACTTATCGCTGGCCACAACCACCTATAAATGCGCCACGCTGGTGTCAGAAAGTGCTGACGAACAGCACTTGCACAACGTAGATTCTGTAAAGGATGAATGGGGCATCTGTGCCTCTGAGTGTATATACGTTACATTGGAACAGACGTCCAGGAACTGTCCCGGGGCCATGGCTAAGTCTCGGGCTGTCTCGCTAGCCCGTGATGGATGTGTGGCTCTGGGTGGGGGGGGGGCGCGGATATGCATGTGGACCGACCCAGCACCTGCATGTGTTTTTCCCCCCCCCCACAATCAAAACAGTCAACAGCACTAATTTGACTGGCAGCGCAGAGGGCAGTCTCATTGGGAGTGTGGAAATGTGGCTGGGGGAAGGGAGGTGAAGGGAAGTTTAAGGAGTGGGGGGGGGAGGTGTGGAGATTCATATTATTCCATGATATTTATTTACGTGTGTGCTCACATCAGGCGCACGCATCTGAAACAGTCCTGGGCCTAATCTAGGTTTCAAGGCCTTAAACTAGTACCTGGTGCAGTGTGTAAAAATACCAGCAATGAGGAGACAAATGCGGCCATATTGCCCCCCTCGTCTGCCATAATCGGCCTTCATAGATGCTTGGTAACTGCACTTGCCTCAAAAGGTCTGTATGTCCTCAGGGGGGATTTTTGTCATTGTCTTTTATATGGTGCATGCTCTCTGCACATTTGGCCAAGCTTACACTTGTGGTGTGCATGCCTGTGCTTTATATCGGGCACGTATTCACGTTCTTGCCAGGTGGCGCTGGAGAAGAACGATCGACTCACCATCTGAAGGTCCTGAGACCAAATCCCCCCGGGGTCGAGTGTGGTCGTCCTATAGATAGATTGGCCCCTGCCGTAGGAATGTTGAATTTCCACCACTACATTTCGATTTAAAGCTTTCGTGACTTGCAGGGATTCATCTTGGTTCTTTCGGTAAAGTCACGTAGAATGGAAATAATAAAATAATAAAAATAAAACAATAAAATAATTCTCACGACGTTTCGGCCACAACGCAAGCAGCCGTCCTCAGGTGAAGACCAGGTCTGTCGAGAAGACAGAGTCTGAATGACACACCCCAGGCTTAGAGCGACTATTTAAGTTTGGGATGGAAGGGCGAAGAGCGCCTTGACAAAATAATTTGCATATCAAGAGGAATTTAGCATATTTATGGGAAATGCAGATATGCGATTAGTACTACTTGTGAAGTGCGTAGGAGGTTTGGCGGGGGGTTTGAAGTCATTATGCCCGTGCATTATGCAGGATTAGCAGCATCAAAGGGAGGGGATACGGGTAACATTAATAAAGGGAAGGAATGTTAATAGTATGTATTTTTTTCAGGGCAGCGGGCAGAGATGAGCACCATCCCACACTCGTTTGGGCAGTGAGACATTTTGACTTTTTGGGATCCTCTTCCCAATTGTATTCGTGGTACGCTCTCGGCATCAGGTCACAAGGCGACAAATCTTATTAAGACATATCTTAGAGAAGGTCATCCCTGTGCGTCTGAGAATGGCTTCGCAAGAAATGTTTCCAGGCGTTCCTAAAAAATTTTTTTTATCGTCGAATTTTTTTTTTGTACACGCGATATACACACTCTGCCCTTAGACTTTGCTTGTATTGCACCAATGCTGCTGTAATTATGCACTTCCAGAGTGCCTTGTGGTTTATGGGAAGCCTAAATAAATATTTCACTTGGAGGGACAGATGTATGTAGGGGATACATTGCACGCTTATTTGTTTTGGTTACTTAAATTCTCCACCACGGAAACTCATGATTATTTCTTGCATTCATCTTTGTTGCATCAAAAGTCAAACCGATATGGTATTTCTCAAAGCTGGAAAGTAGGCAAACGAAGTGAAGTTTGTTTAATGCATAGGCTTTCGCGAACAATGTCCATGAAACCGTTTTTTCGTGTTAGATCGCGTAAATACGCAATCTAACCCAAAAAAACTTGTATTATGTAAGTGAAGTTTATCATTATTATTATTTGCCCGTAGGAAATGCCATCCATCAACTCACTGCACTTGACAGCTCACTTTTACCACGGGTGACTGCTCGGATTCGAACTCCGGATCTCAGCAGTGCCAACTCTGACCTCTGAGCTAGGCAGTCACCGCGACTTTTCTTTTTAAGTGGTTGACATTTGCCTTTCCCATGATAGGGGCCAATCTCTTCCTAAGATGACCGCTATTGATCATTGGTCTGAACCTGATACACGCGAGGTGTCCGTGCCCCGAATATCTTGCGCATCTCTCGCATGGCTCGCTGGCTATCTCGAGGATGGTGTGTGTCCTACGTGATGACCCCTCGCTTGCTTGATCATTATTTTGTTTATTTTTGTTTTGTTTGTTTCTCTCTTTGTTCCCTCTGCTTCTCTCTGCTGCCTTAGACACACAGTGAGGTTCACCTCTAGGTCCATTAGTGCGTACCAGACTTGAGCAACCTTTGATTTAATCCCGTCTCTTTGTTGCTATGTTTGCGTTATTGAAAAAATAAATGAGATAAAAAGATGACCGCTTTTGACTTCCAATAAAGTGGTTCTTAATTTTTTCAACTACAAACTGGTGATGCTCTAAGTAGTTAACCACCATCCACGATTTGAAGCCATAACTCTCTAATTGCAACCGTATTGCCTTCACCACGGTACCAAATGGAGGCTCCCATACTGGAATGTTAGATGCCGCCTTCATTTGTATAATCTCCCAACAAGGGTATTTGATTTACACCGGAGACTTGTATTCTGCAAGAGTAAATGCGTCACATGTAATTGCGAGACTGTTTGTGCAGACATGTGTCTCCGAATCTATTTACGTGTAACCATCCCCGTCTTCTTCCATCTTCTTGCCTTTCTTTTATGGATTTGTTTACCGTCGGTAAATAAATAACTTTGCTCTAATTTCAAGCAGGCATTCTTGGCTGGCGGACCCAGCTGACCCGCAAAAACCCAGATATACAGCTGACGAACCATGCACATTGCATACTAGAGGTTTTTTTGGAGGTTAGATCGCGTTAATATAACTCTCCAATCGCCTTCACCCTATATTTACGCCATCTATATATTTACGCGATCTAACCCAAAAAATCATCTTTCCTGGATGATATTGGTCGCGAAAGCCTACGCGTTAAACGTGCTCAATGCCACCACACGGTCACCATGAAGAGGCAATCCGTGCAACGGTGCTGTGGTTAGACGACTGCGTTCAACTCATTTGTGGGATGGCTCAACCCAAAAAATAACAAGTACCGATTTTTGAACTGCGATCACGGTGGTTGTCGCTCGAGAGACCGAATGCAATTTCCGCGAAAGCTCTGGGCTGCCAAAGGCGACACGTTTTGTCCAGTGCTTAGATATGTTGAAGACAGATCGGGTCTTATTGCGTTCGATGTGTAATGAATTCAATGAGCACGTGTTCCGCACTGGGGTTCAGCGATGGGCCGGCAATGAGCACACTGCTGCTGTGAATCGGGCAATTGGATTCAATTCCCGGCCAGGGCCATCATCAGTGGCGAGTGAAATCTGAACCGATTCCTGGCTCTCCCACTTCAGCAACCTGCACTGCCTGGTGTGGTGAAGTATGGCCAAAAGACCCCCATGACACACACGGCATGGGAATGCCTTCTCCAGCAGTGGATGATGATTATTATTGTTATGATTTTGCACGAACAGCTGCTTATTTCTAAACCATATCATTATGGTCATTATGCCTCTGCAGTGTCTAGACATACCTATACAGCATCATGGTAGCGATTTGTCATGTTTTTGTATTAACCCTCTGAGCATGTAGACATTCCTCTATCTTGCTAGATGCCACGCAAAAACCAAAGTGTATTGTAATTGCATGTCAAAAGTGTCCCTCCCCCCCCCCCGTTGCAACAAATAAAGTGGGGGCAACTCATTGGCATTTGGCAAACAGTGGGGGAGATTCCACGTTTCTATGGTGGAGAACTAGTCGATCTACATGAAGACCACAGGACACGTTTAATCGGCTCCAGATGAATGATCGCCTAAGTGATTTCCTCACTGGGATTTGAACTCGTAACTTGCCGCGTGCTCTGACCGATGCGCCACTTGACTGGATTTACTACGCGCATGTAGCTTTAAACATCTAGACGCGATACAGAGCAAAATGCCTTGTGACGACACGCACGTCGCGCCTGTAAAATTACGGCTTATAGCCTTGAGGGGATAGCCTAGAGCTGCATGTTGACTGTAATTGATACATCACTTGTCACCCGTGTGCCTGCAAAGTACTCTGTCGCTGCTCTTCATATTAATGTGGACTCTGGGGCTAAGCAGACCAACTGCCAGCGACCACTAACAGCTTGCAGCCCAGACTGTGCACGTGCAGCGAGCAGCACCTTTCGTTTTTGTCATCCATCTTCCTGGAGAGTGAATTCTGTGATGAAACGAGTGACTGTCTTCGTGTGTGAACGTTTGTCTTTTATACGTGGGGATTTTTGGTGATGTTTCGCGCATTGCACTACAAAGTTAACCATAAGGGTGAGATTCCAGGCCATGGCTGATATCAGTAGCAACTGAGATCTGAACTGGATCTGGGACTCCCCAAGGTCAACTCAGCCTTAAATTAGTAGTACAGCATACCTGGTACGGTGTATAAACATCAGCACTCGGTAGAAAAAGGTGGCCGTGCGTACTGTTAGTTACACCAACTCCTCGTGTGCTGTCGCAACGTTAATAAACACACAAATAGAACTGGCCCCAACAGTCTGTGTAGGCAATATGGGGAGATCGATGTCTCTGCTTTGAACGTAGTGGGAAGTGGTGGTGGCACAGTAGTTAACAAATGTAGCTACAATCCCAATGGCCCATGTTTGATTCATTGTCATGCGCATTTCCAATTTTGAACGTTCTATTTATTATCATATTGTATGGTGGTTCAAGTTTCAAGTTTATTTTATCGAACCAAGTGAATATTGAAGAGGCAAGGACAATCATTTGCAAGAGTGACCTGGAGTTAGATTGTCCTATGGACAAGGAAATGTGGAATTTCGACGACTGGCTGAGCGCCACCGATGGATATGAGCGCCACCCTGTTCTCAATGATTTGGCTTTTCAAGTATTTATCGCTAGGCTTGTGGTGAGAGTTCCACATTCTATGGTCCTGGAGGGATGCCTGGCTGAGTCAGTCCCTGACCAGGATTTGAGCTTGCAATCTTCCGATTAGGATTTGAGCACTTCAACCACATCGCCAATTATAATGTACAATTTGTACAATGTGTGGCCGATATATATATATAGAATATATATAATTAATACTACTCATTATCTGTCCTTCACCATGCAGGTCAGTTTGAGTTATTGGAGGAGGGCAGACCAGGACTACTGATGTTATCCATGGCCGGGAATGAAAACTTACGTCACTGGGTTCATAGTGGAGTGCACGATCATTGCAACACTTGGCTGCTGCCGTACATAGACGTAAAATAATGAATCGTTTGTCTGTCATCGTCGTCATCAGCCACTGCTGGATGAAGGCCTCCCAACTCCGCAGTCCATTCTCATGAACCTGAGATGTAATCCTCCACCTCGTGCCTGTACATCGCTCAAACTCCTCAGTGCACGTCCTCTTGGGCACATTCCATTCCTTGGCTGTCACTCCATCATCATTGTTCACTCTCACCCGTCATCCCTTTTTAACAGTTTGAATTATGTCTTTAAGACGGATGGCGACACACGTGCTTGGGAATTACATGGAGAGGCAGAACGAGGAATGCATTGATGAGAGAGCATTTTGTCTACGTGGGTGTGCATCTACGAGTCTCCGGCACCTCCGATTGGAAACGGTTGGCTACGTACGGTGCGAAAGAAGTTCAACATTCATACATACAGAGTCAAATATTACAGCTGGTGTTGTAACGTGCCGCCGCTGACTGATGATACCGAGGGAGGGTGCTGCGCTGGAATATTTGCCTTGGCACCGCTCATCCCGTTGTGCGCAACTGACCCGTCGGACAAACAGAATTAAATGACGATTGAAACGCGGTGAAATAATGTTCGGAAAAAAAAAAATGTTGCGGCTGGAAGCCATTAACCCCGGCCCTGTTTCCGAGGGAACGACCTCTTGGACCTCGGCATCTCCGAGTGCGCTGCGCAGGAATGCTCGGCAGCAAGGAACCGTTTATTTTTTGTACGAAAAAGAAAACGTTTGAAACGGGCGGCGCGCTCATCCCCGCCCGTAAAAACCACTGCGGCGAATGATCCGCAGTGTGAACGGTGGCACCCACCGAGACAAATGTCTTGATTATAGGGGTGGAACGATTCATGTCCCTGGGCTATTCGACAGAATTTGCACGATTTATTAATTGCTGCGATTTAATTTAAACGTTGACGAGAATGGTTGTGCCCGCTCGATGTTTCCGGGGGTGATGCCAACCCATTAAATGCAGCATATAACCATAAAAGACGTTGATTTTCACACATGCGATTTGACGCTTGTGTTGTGATTGCAAGAATCGATTGTTAATCAATGAAACGATGCATCGTTCAAGCACTACTCAGATAAGCATGGTTGGCTACATACGGTGCGAAAGAAGTTCAACGTACATCCATGCATCGTGAATTTAACATAACAGTTCTTTCACTCATTGCTTCCTCCACACATGTAGTGCAGAGTGAAACACTCTGCTTTCTGCTTATTTCCTTGCACTGCTCCACTTTGGAATCCCGTCCCATAACCTCCGTTCTCAAATCTTAAAACATTACTCAACGCAAGAAACGTGTTCACGTTTACATAATATACCTTAAAACAGTGCTGTTTGCTGCTGGCCACTCGATCTTTTGGGCCTTTGGGGCTGTGCTCAGCAACCATAAAACAAATCCTCTGTTGCTCCAAGTTAATTTGATCTATTTATTTCCCATAGTGCATTGCTTCAGTTTTATATTGAAACTAGTTAAGTTCCGTTCGCGAGCACCTATGAAGGCCGGCACGGCACACGAGGAGGTGGGTGGCCAACACCACGCCCGACCGCCCTTGTCTCTCAAGTGGAGATGTTTACACACCACAGGAGGTTCTCATTTGAGGCTGAGCCGACCAAGGCGAAGCCCAGGACCGGTTCAGATAACCGTCGCCGATGTTGGCCGTGAGCGGAAATCGAACTCGGGTCGCCGGGTTCGTAGCCGCCGCCGCCACACCACCCACACATGCACACGAGTCACGTGGCGGATGACAGATGAGAGCAAATGACAGGGTCATTACCAGAGAGTTACACACAAGGGGCCGCTAGGTTATCTGTTTGCCTCGGGAACTATTTACATGAAGGATGTGTCTGGTGAAGAGGTACTGTCTGAACCCTGACTTACACCCTGCGTGCGGTATCACAGCAGGTAAATTGTTGGGGATACCTATATGGGATGCTCAGGAAGTATGTATGTAGAACGTTTGTCGCACCACACGTAGCCAACCGTGCCAATCGGTGGTGCGGGGGAAGAACAACAAACTCAACACGAAAAGCAGTTCCATAGAAATTATTTTTCAATCGAGATTTAAAAGTATCTGGCTCCAGTGGCCATCCTAATATCGGAAGGAAGAGCGTTCCAGACGGCCGCAGAAGCGCATCTGAAAGCGCGCGATGCAATGACCGTCTTTGTTCGATGGCCAGCCAAAAGCTGCTGCGAGGATGACCAGAGTTCACGTGATCTTTTACGAGATCATCCAGGTGGGTCTTGTGGTTCATTTGTGTAGAGCACTTTGTCCGCAATGAGTGTTGTCCTCTCGCTTGCGTGAGTTTCTTTTTTTAACTGGGTGCTTCCCGTTTCCTCCAAAGAGGAATTGGTCAAACATCTCAAGCAGGATCCTTTGTAAGGGGTCTTGAGACTCGCTTGAGATGTTGCTTGGAACGTCTCCCTGCTCGGTGGCACTGCGGTTAGACTCGCGCTCAGAGTCGAGGGGCAGCTCACAAGCATGAGTGGTGAGGGTTCTTAAAATCGGTACCGCTTTGTGGGAGGTCAAGGCCGACTGTGTTGTAGAGTTATTTATTTAATAATGTGTATCTTCACTTCTCAAGGAAAACATGAAGACAATCCATTTTAAAAGTCTATTTAGGTTGGGGTGGAGTGGTGAAATAGCTATAAAAAAAACATCGCAAAAACATTTTCTTGTATTTTGGCACTAAACTACAAACGCGTTACTCTACTTTGGCAGGAATACTCTGCCAAACTCTTTATTTAACATGTGCAGAAAAATTCAAATACATTTACCAAATCAACAACGTATTCCCAGAAGCAAATATAGACTTCAGTGGTAGATTATGCTCTCTGTAGTCAAGGTGGGTATTTGGCCTACTCATCCATATTCACGAGACACGTTGGAAGAGGTGGGCATACCCATATCTTACCCCATTGTACGCAACCTGCTGATAGTATAACCGTCATTCATGAACCATTTACTGTAGACTGCTGTCTGGGCATAGGCGAGGGGGGAGTGGGGGGGCGAGTGGTGGCGGGGGTGGTGATTTGAGAAATCTGTCCATTGGTGAAACGTCTCAATGGTGGCGCATTCACCGCTCGTTGCAGAGGTTCACGGTTCGGACACTGACGGCCGCCCTGGTTATTACCGTAGGTGTGTTAACCGTCGCTTCACAGTGGACGTTAAAGATCCTCTAACGTCGTTCAAAACGAGTGGGCCATCGTGTGCCAGGGTCAAGGGTCCACATTTTTCCGAATTCGAAATACTGAACGCAAGCAAAATTACTCAATTGAGATGACACATGGCAATCACTGCCCACTACTGGAAGACAATACTGAATCGCAAGTCAGGTGCTAAGTTTCCTTTGTAGCCAAATGGACAGCTGCCATTGGGGGTGCCCTTTCGAAATGTTTGAGATTTGATTGAAGTTGATTTTCGTCTTTAAATCGCTCTGGGATGTCTCGGCATAAAGGAAAAAAAACCAAGAAAATGTTTAACATCGTTGTTACTTTTTAAACTGCTGCACCGTGATATTGAATTGAACCTGAGATCTGTGGATTTCAAGTCTAGTGCGTTAACTTGCCGTATGGGGGTGGGGGGGGGGGGGGGAACTAACACACCGGAGCTAAAGTGGCCAAACTAAATTGACGAGCAGCCAGGTTGGGTCATGCCTCACCTTCTGGGCAAATCTTCAAGCCAAGCGGGAAGTTACACTGCACCGGTACAACGGCCTTGAATTACAAATGCGACGTGAAATTACAAACAGTGCTCCACAGCCACTCCGGTGGCAGATACACGTGTTCCTGTTTTAGGGGGAAAATGTCAAAGAGTTTTCTTTGACCACCATGACTCACATTTCCTCAAATTGTTATTACAGTGCATACGTGCTGGGAATTTTCTAAGTTAATGGTGAGGGGGGCTGCCCAATGCGCTATTGGGAGAAAGGATTGGCGAGCCGAGGTGTTTGCGTCGACGCTCGCGTTTGATGCGTACGCGGGAAATGTGCCGCTTCTTAAGATATGGGCATTAGACGTTACTTGCGTATAGAATACATTTGTACTGGTATTGTGTCCGTCCGTCGTGCATCCAAAAATGGGAGTGGTGGGGCTGGGTGGAGAGGGGAGGGTGGGGAGGGGCTGGGTGGGGAGGGGCAGGGTGGGGAGGGGAGGGTAGGGAGGGGCTGGGTGGGGAGGGTGGGGCTGGGTGGGGGGTGGGAGCGGTGGGGCTGGGTGGCGAGGGGCTGGTCACCCCGTGGTGCCCTTATAAAACTCAACGTTTAACTTACTCACGCCGGATTGTGCCCGCCCTCACAGTCGGCCATATTTGCGGAATACACCACGCCGCCGTTGACCGTGGCCATTGACCGAGCAACCCAACGTTCCTACCAGCTCCCTTCGCAGGAATCTGTTTATTTACAGGCTTTTTATTAACTCACTATCTGTTGTTGTTGTTGTTGTATCCTCAAATCTTGTAACTCAATTTTAACCCCCTTCCCAATGTGGTATCGACTGCAAACTTTGTATACTTATGTCTTAGTGATGACAATACTATATTCTATCATACAAAATGTCATACTGATGACAATACTATATTCTATCATAAAAATTAAAAAAAAAACATATTTTAAAACATTATTTTTTATATGTTACGTTTCGGCTTGATTCTAATTGTCCACGGTAAACTCACGTTGGCTGTAAATGACCACGGTCCCTTACGTTATGGCAAGCTTCGGGGCCACTTACTGGAGTCGTGGAGTTCTTCCATTACTTGTACATTTCATTAAAGCGTGTTTAATTTTTTTTTATATTACTTATTTGTGTTTGTTTTCCTTGAACATCATACACTTTGTGGGTGATTGCCTGTTTATGGCTCAAAGTATGTAATTTCGAAATTGCACGCGACTGTTTATAACATTTGAGACAAACTCCCCGACTCTGTTGGTGGCCCTCAAACCTGCGGTCCTATTTCTACATTCCCATAACAGAGGCTTGTCCATTCCCTAGCACAAGCACGGTTCACTGCCACATATCGGTGCTCATTTTATGGACCCTGGAGAGATGTCTGGCTGTGTAGACTAACGTTTCATTGGACGTGAATTAACCATACATAACCTCCTAAACTGCCCAAGCGAAATGTGTCTGAGGATTTTTTGTTGTTACCTTCTTAAATCGTTTCACCGTTTGTTGAGAGCATCTTGAGACGTGGTCGCGATTTCAAAAAAGAATTACGTAAATCTCAAGCTCTAATCGTTATCCATGTTTTCTTGCCGAACAGACAATGAAACTCAATGGGTTTTCACTTTGTTAAATACATGTCGCGCATTTAAATATATATGCAAATCACACTTGCCGAGCTGGAGTCATAACCTGTATGGCAAAGTGGCTACCTCCAAAGAGGAGTTCAAAGAAAGAATATCCCGTCGAGAGTTGAGAGTCTTCTTGAGATCAGTCGGTGTTATGTGATAATTTAAAGACAGGAGGGGTGTACTTACACAAACACGAGCTGCGCAAGAGAAGTAGAAATGTTCCATCCCATATCGAGGCGCGGCTCCTGAGAGCGAGCATCATGTGAGAGTGGTTGTAGCAATGACCATGGTAATAGCAATCTCAGGGAGTCGAGGAGGTAACAGATCAATTATGATGACGGAACAGTGATAATAATGATCGTGGCAGGAGCAATATCGGAGAGAGGAGGTAACAACTTCGATGATCATGACAGATCAGGCATACTAATGATTGTGATGGTAGCAATATCAGAGACGAAGGTCAATGATGAGAGAACTATTGTAATAGTGACCATGATCGCAGCAGTAGCAGTGAGACAGAGGTGATAGATCGACACTAAGGGAGTGGCTGTAGAGATTCCGTGGGTTTAGAATCATGAGGAAGACAGTTTTACGTTGAGAGTTAAGATACGTCTCAGCGGCTCAAGTTTTATCGCCACAGTTACGTGCACGTTTGTACAAAGCTTCCACTCACAACCAAATGAGCGCTAAAGATCCTATTTTATTCTACCTCTGCTGCTCCTCAAGTCTCTACAAAGCTCTTTCTACCCCCACCCCGCTCCCTCATCATCTTTCACCCAGGGCTGCTCATGAATAGGACTTTTGTTTTTGCTGTGGCTCCACATCGGTTGGAAGTGACGTCAACATCCGTCGACCATCAGTTTAGGGGCCAAAGGCCTCTCAACCTCAGTGGCCCAAAAAGGTGTCTTCTGGGCATGGGAGGAAATACATAAATAATATAATTCAACGAGGCCATAAGCACATTGCTTCGCATCCTTCCTGTACCAACGGCAGAATAATACAAATAAAACATATTTGCAGTCCCCTGTTGTTCGGTTACGTAACTGTTTTTAAAAGTTGTGATTAAAAAATCTGAGCGGCCTCGTGGTCATATTACTCGCAGTACTCATCTCCTATTGGCAGTCCTTAGCCAATGGTGAAAATTACACATTCCCATGGCAGGGAGCAGGCTGTTTTGAACAACTGCTCTTGATTCAAAGTTCAAAGTTAATCTAAAAGTCGGAATGCCTCCCTGCTCAGACAAGTGTGCAAAAGAGCTCAACTTCTGCTTGCAGTCTCAAACCCGTGGTGAAAATTGCACATATCTATGGCAGGGCCCATTATTTTAATAGGACAACCGGGGTTTGACTTCCCACAAATTAGTACTCCTTTTATCAACCAGAGAGTTATGGTGGGATAATTATACAATATGACTAAATATAACCATTATTGTTATTATATCCAATGAAACTTCACTCAATCTCAATAATTATTTTCATGAGGCTGTTGCTTGGAATGTTTGGCCAATTCTCCCCAAAGCATTCCCACCAGACGGTGACAACGTTACGCATCTTGCGAGAATGACGGTGATGACGACGATCGTGACCGTTGCGACCAATGAGCGCTCTCCCTAGCGACCATCCATCCGCCTTCCACCAACAGAGCCACAGTAATGTCACCGGTCATTGCTCCAGCTTTTTTAAAAATGTTGTTGCGGTTTCGGCCGGATCCCCGCAGCAGTCTGGAGGCCGGGCCACTGCGGAGAGCGGGTCAGTCCGCTGGGTCTCGGGGGAACCCATTCGTTGCCAGGCGATGTGGATTTTTATGAAAAAAATCTTGCTGCCTGAGGCTCTGTGCAGCCCTCCATCCCCAACCACCCGACACCCCGTGCATGATTCCAGACGGTTTTCCTCCCACTCCCCCCACCTCTTCCCTACAACCCACCACCACTGAGTTCCACAACCCACCATTCCCACCACCCCCTCTCCCATCCCACCCATATGGTGCTAATTTGAGCGAGCCGAAGGTAAGAGTGGAGCAGGAGGCTTAAGTGGAAATTCTCTTAGGCGAGTTGAATAGGCTGATCGGTACGTACCCTTGCGTTTATGTGTGCACGAGTCCACTCTGTAGGGAGGGGTGGCTGAGCGCTTAGCTCGGAGTTGATGGAACACGCAGTATTTATACTTTCTATTTTTTTGCATTTTTGTTTGGAGCACTCACCTGCAGGTCAATGACAGTACAGCAAGTTCATGCGGATATTTTTGAGCATCATCCTTTTTCTCTCGGTTTTCTCTTGGCACTCAATTCGAAATCTTCGAGACTCTGTGAGGCTTCTGCGTTAACAAAGGTCTGTTATTATTTATCAGGGATTATTCATGTGAGCCTCGCACGAGACGTAGAAGAGAGAGAAAAAAACACGGCACATGTGTACGAATTATTAACTACACCGCCTTGCAGATTAATTGAATGCAGCCCTGCCAGGGGTGGGGGGTGGAGCGGGGGGTCGTAAGCACATGCAGCCCAGCAAATCAAGGTGCTCGTATTGTGGTATAATTGTGACGTCTGGAACAAAGCCAAAGTGTGGAATGTTTTGAAAAAAAAAATCCACATTTTCCACATTTAATGGTGGATATGTTTTTGTTACGGTGGATTTATGATTTTATTTTACACATTTCTTTCCCCCTCTATTTCGCCTCTCTTTCGCCCATCAACCTGCTTTTCTCGATAAAAAACAGGTTGCTTTTCTCGAGTAAAGCAAGTTGATGTCGCCATGACATCGAATCACGTTGAGGGAAGGCCAATGCCATGCATCCTTGGATGATGTTCGTGATTGGCAAACTGTATGAGGTCATTAGTTTATGCTGAGTTGATCTATTAAAGACTCGGACCAGTGTCAAATACCAGTTGCCACTGATTTCGCGAATGATGGCCAGACATCATACCTAGATTTGCCTGGATTTAAGTCAAAGCAAAGTCACAATGTCTTCCTACTCAAATGACAGCTGCGGTAATTCCACATTCCTATTATTATATTAATTTGAAACCGTTGTTGAATCCCCACATAGTTGATATTTTCACATTGCATTGACCCTAAAGTGGTGAGGAGTCTTTCTTTACGCCTCAATCGGGATTTGAACTCACGTCATTCTGATTGTCAGGTGCTGTTACTGAGCGCTTCGCGCACCTAGCAAAGTGCAGATGTGTCTCGTGCTTGCAGCTTGACACACATCTGGAAAGTGTGTCTCTCTGATGTTCATGATCGCATACTTTCACACAAAGTTGTACGTTTATTTTGTTTGACCAGGTGAGAACTCGAAAGAGACTAGGAGAGTATCAATTGCAAGAGTGACCCAGAGCATTAGTCTGCCAGTAGGGAACAATGACTCTGTTGTATAATCACATTTGAGTAATTTAAGGATATTTTTCGATTTTGGCATATTTCGACCCTGACACCGTTACACAATGGTATATTATTGTGCATTACGCCAGGGGATCTTCAACGTCCATTGTGTATAGTTACAGGAGGTCGCCTGGTATACAGGAGGTTATGGGTTCGATCCCCGACCCCTGACGCCTGCTGTATATTTGTAGTTTGCATGCTCTCTCTCCTCGTGGTCGCGTGGATTTTTCTCCGAGTCCTCTGGGTTTTCTCTCCACATTTAGAACCAACACACGTTTATAGTATTTGGCTGCTATACATTTCCACGTGATAAGCTACTTTGTTGAGCTGTCATTTGTGGCCAGGTCGCTTCCGAAAAAGGGCTATGCAGCTCAGTGAGCCTTATCTGGTAAAAGAAATATAGTAAAATAGTAGTAACAGAGTTTGCAACCCTACAAGTCCACTCTGCAACGGTTGGATACTACGCGAGCCCTCCGGCGTGTTTTCGGGCTGTGCCGCAAATCCTCCATGAGCTGCCACCATGTGGAGAAAAACGTCAGACAACGTGCTGAACAACACACGGCACAACCGCGAAAACCCTTGCGGTGCAGGTCCTAATCATTGGCTGAAACGACGTAGATTCCGACAGAAATTTGCAGTGATTTTTGTTGCATTACGACCAGGGAAATTCTACGCACAATTCTGCTTCTGTTTGAGCTTCGAGCCCAAAAGCCCAGAGGAGTGGTAAAAACCACGGACATCCTCGTGCAAATGTTATTGCTACAATCAGGAGGTATTGCCTTGTCAGTTAAGATCAATGTTGTAAAAGCAAGGTGGCTAACGCAGTGGCGGTCTGGCCGTCCGAGCGTGGCAGGGTGGATAAGGGTGGGAGCCAGCGGTTTAACGGCAACACAAAAACAACGATTTCCTCTGCCGTGACAACCATCAGTTCACACTTAGCAGGGCTGTGCGGGGATGTGTGCCATGCCTGATTGTGTATGCGTGTTTTAGCCATATGACAGGTCCTAGGAGCTGCGGTACAGTGGTTAGTGCAGTGTCCTACAAACGCTGCGACCTGAGTTTGATTCCTGGTCATGGCTCGCATCAGTGTTCAGTTTAACCACAGGAAGTCCGCTGATTAAATTAAAATCAAGGGGAAAACGTACGACGATACAAATAAAAAAGTAAAGGTCAATGCTCACATTTACTTGCTTACGTTTTCCCAGGTGTTTGGCCTACACTTCCACACTGGCCAGATATCTTGGAAGAGGTGGGAGTATCCGCACTCTATCCCACAGCACGTGAGCTGTGGTAAACCGATTTGTACCGCTGCGTGGCTGGACAGAGGTGGGGGAGATGGAGGAAGCGTGCACCGTTGTTAGAGCTGCCGTGCCGGAAGATCGAACCCCGGCGACCTCTGCATTATTCATGATGGAAGTTTTTTTTGGGTTAGATCACGTAAATATGAACGTGTCGTTAAACCCGCCACCACCCGATATAACCAATTAGTACGGGTTTTCACTAGTTCAGCACGCCGGTGTGTTGGAGAGTAATCCCACAATATTTACAATTTGAGTACGACCTTTCGCCGGTAATTACAACCAGCCTCATCAGGCTACAGCCAAAAAGCCTCTATTATGGATAATATAAAATTTCGATTTAAAGCTTTCGTGACTGCAGGGATTCATCTTCTTGGTTCTTTCGGTAAAGTCACGTAGAAGGGAAATAATAAAATAATTCAAATAAAACATAATAAAATAATTCTCACGACGTTTCGGCTAGGAGGACGGCTGCTTGCGTTGTGGCCGAAACGTCTTGAGAATTATTTTATTATGTTTTATTTGTATTATTTTATTATTTCCCTTCTACGTGACTTTACCGAAAGAACCAAGAAGATGGATAATATTGGTCGCGAAAGCCTACGTGTTAAACTGACCTCTGTATTCCACGTTCAGTGTTCTGACCATTACACCACGGCACATACAGGATGCAAACTCATAACAAGAAAACATTCTCCAAGGCTTGCATTGCAGACAAAATAAATGTGCTACACTGTCATTCAATGGGCATCAGTTAAACACACACACTTTCTCACACACTCAATAATTGTACATTTATTTCATTTAAAATACTTCATTGATTGAAAGCTCAGTGGGAAGATGGGAAATCGTTTTCTTTTATTGATGTCCAAGGCTCCAGTTGTAACTTTTACAAGTGGATTTTCCTCTTTTTTTTGTTTTCTATAGAAATGATTTAAACATTTGGAATTTGTCTGGGAGAGAGATATTTTAACAAGCTGTTGTGGGATTTTGTCCAGGATACTAGAGTTAACATCCCTTTTGTTTATAGAAGCATACCACGTGGCCTCCAGTGCCCAATGCATCTATAGAAGTTAAATTAGTCTCTTAAAAAAAAAGCTGACATCTTACAGCACTGTGCTCCCTCGCACATCACTGAGTTGAGACTCGAGATTATAGATGGGAAGCAGTCAGTCAGAGGCAGAGGAGAAGAGGAAGCTCTTGAGACTGGAGTTGAACGGGGTCAAGGAGCCAGCAACAGGGATGGCTAGGGGGGAGAAGGGAACTCCAGACACCGGGCGGCAGCAGCAGAGAAGGAGTGGACCTCCGATTGATTGGAGGGATGGTAGAGACTTTTGCCAACAGGTCTTTGTTGCTGAAGTGGAGAACACCTGATGGGGAGTAGCGGCAGTTTGCTGTGTGCGCGTGCGAGCAAAATACTGATAATACACGGACGGGGTGGTTTGGCCGAAAGCTGCCTTTATCTTCCCAGTGTTGAAGCTGACCTCACCACCGCACCAGGTGGAGTCGAACTCGATTAAGCTCACAGTCAGTTTGAGATCGGAGATGTCACTCGCGTTTAATTGCGTTCCAATCTTCAGGACATTAAAACCTATTGAAATACTGCGCCTCCCCCACCACCCCACCAAGGAAATGCGCAATTTCCAACAGTGGCGCTGTGATGTTTAATAATTTGGCATGGCCAAAATGAAACCTACTTCTCAGGGAACCCAGCTAAGTGTACGAACTACAACGTCGCTGCTCCTCTTATCGATGTTCGCTAACGGCACCCAATGGCAGTCTATAGATGGAAATGGGAAATCATTGCGTTTTGTGGGCGTGTTCATGACTGCGCGCGGCTGAACGTGTCGCGTGTTACATTACATAACGCATCTGCTTGACCACAACAGCACTTATTCGCAAGGCAGAGTGACCTTTAGCGTAAACAAAACCCTGCACACGGACAAAAACCATCTGCCTCCCACAGCGGCTCACGTCACAGAGGAGCCATCATCGATTATAGATGTTGGAAATTACCAGCACGGTGACTCTTATTTTGCCTTGCGCCTTTTGAATCCCCGCTTGCGCAATTTTGGACGCGGTTAGCCGGATGGAAAGATCCACGTTAAAATAGATCACGTTGACCGCTAAGAAAGGTCAGTGGAGTTTTAAAGTAAAATTCAACTATTTATTTTTATTTTTACCAGTTAAGACCCACTGAGCTACATAGCTCTTTGCCAGAAGCGACCTGGTCACAAATGATAGCTTAACGAAGTTGCTTATCACGTGGAAATGTATCGCAGCCAAATGCTCTAAACGCCTGATGTTTCTAAATGTGGAGAGAAAAACTCAGAGGACCCATAGGCACGTGACCACAGGCAGAACATGCAAACTCCAAATATACAGGCGTCAAGGTTTGGGTTCCAAACCCACGACCTCCTGTATACCAGTAGAGGGAGTTAACATCTCGCCACTGTGGAGATGGAGCGATGACATTATCTCCTGTACCAGGGCAAAATTGTCAGCAAGGGCAGTGCAGTGCAGCAGAGAACCCAGAGTTGTACTGGACTTATGTGCTCCAACATCTCCACCTTCGCCAACCCATACTGACCAGCTTGGTGAAGTATGGTCGAATAACGTCCATGAACTGCGAGGCATGGGGGGGGTGGGGGGGGGTGGTGCCTCATCACGCAGTGGATTGACAAACGGGCTGTACAGGCGCGAGATGAGTTGTCGTATCACGAGACCATGAGTGATGGCAACGACTTGTTGAGACCTTTGTCCGGCAGTGGAAAGCTCATGGCTATTGATGATGACGAGGGTGAAAATCCACATCTATGTATAGCATGAGGAAGTGGCTTTCAAAGCGCGTGCCAGTTGGGGGAGCATCACGCGGTGTGTGGCACGATGTTGCCGATTCATTTCTCAGCCGAGTGCCTTGCAGATCCGCGCAGAAATGTCAAGTGCCCAGTCAGCGTGCACCGATGTTTCTTCAACCCCCCCCCCCCATCTCAAATGAGCGTGAGGCCACCACTAATCTCCAGCGGTGGCCCCGAGCCGGTGGTCGGAGCCGGTGGTCGGAACCGGTCTCTTTAAATGGTAGAACTAAGGTGTGGGCGGCAGGGTGGCGCGCACGTGAACACTCGTGCCTCCGCAGCAAGATTGGCAGGAGTTGGTTTTCCACTCGGGCGCATTTCTGCGCGGAGTTTGTACGTTTCCTCCCCCGCCTCCCCCCCCCCTCCTCTGTATTCGCCAATGTATTCCCACAGGTGAAAATGCAAAGTACGCTATCACTGGCATTGTCCAAACATCCCAACGCTGAAACATTACCTGCAAATTATTCAATTGGGATTACACACAGTAACATCAAACCCCCCTGCCCCCCCCCCCCGCGCGTTGCGAAAACTTGGCAGGATCCTCTTGACAAAAAGTCCTGAAACTCAGTGAGGTTACCCTGGGTTGACAAGCATAATAATCATAATAAAGGTTGACTTCGCAGAAAGCAGTCCTCGTTTCTTTTTATTATCGAACCCACAGAGTAATAATGGACTCAGTGAAGCTCTGAATGGGGAATTGAACTTGTCACTTCTGAGTTGTGAACCGAAAGCTTTGAGTGGGGTGCCACGCGGCTCTGCTCGTTTCCACATGGGCACTGTGGAAAAGAGAAGTGCATTGGTTTTTTTTTCCTTCCTCCGGATCTTGCACATAGAATCGATATATCAATAAAAAATACCTAAACCCGCTGATTTAACGTTCAATGTTGAAACTGCCACTTTCAAGCACTGGCTGTGATCCAAACGCACACAATGGAACACAAGTGTTATGGAATTACAGTGTCTTCTTCTTCGACGAACATCGTGAGATAGAACTCTGCGCCCAGTGCATTTATAGAACGTGGGAACTCCTTTGTAGAGAATTATTCACAGTGTCGTGCGTAAGCAAGAGGCTCCATAAAACGTGTGCATTTTAGAGCTGATGGTCACCCGCACTTCAGCGAGCACTTGGACATTGTTTCTCTGTGTTGATGACCTCAAGCCAGAGGCGTAGCTAGGATTTTTTGCGCCCGGGGACGAACTATAAAATTGGCGCCCCCTCCCCAAGGTTTAATCACATTTTCCTATTACATCGAATAAGGAATAACAATTTAAATTTGAATGAAACATTGTATTTAAAGAAGCAAATTTATAGAAATTATATTACATGGCTCACTCAGTCACTGTCGTAGACTGGTTGACATAGTCTACAACATAATTTTTTTTCTTTGTTGCACTGTCGCAAACTGGTCAATCACGTAATCAAAATCAGTTTTTTCCAATGTTTCTCTTTCAACGCTAAGAAGAGCAAGATCGCTGAGACGATCTTGTCCCATTGAAGCCGCAAATACGACAAAATACGTTTCAATTTGCTGAACGACCGCTCACAGCTTGCAATTGAAACTGCTATTGTTAATAAAATTTGCAGTGAAATTCGCAAATTCGGAAATATGTCGTCTCCATAAAACACAATAAAACCAAGAAGATCCAAATGAGTTTCTTGTAGAACTTCATTCCGGTTACTGAGCAGCATTTTGCAATCTCCAATTTCTGTGAAAAGTTCGTGGCCATTGATGTCGGTGTCATAGAAATTTCCAAAATCTGTGCAATTTCGTCGAATTGCATCGACATCTGTGTCGGATAGAAGAGTTTTGACGTCCAGCAGAAATCCAAAATTTGTGTTCAGGTCTTTTAGTCGTAAAAACCGTGTTGACATCTCCTTGTAAGCCTCATTTTGGCGCCCCTTTACTTTGGCGCCCGGGGACATATGTACCCCCCTGCCCCCCCTAGCTACGCCTCTGCCTCAAGCCACGAGAGGAGGAATTCCACATTTTTAAATATTTTATCTTTAGACGTGACTTAACCGAAAGAAACAAATAATAAGAATTCCACATTCCCAATGCGACAAATAATATCAGATAATGTTAATTTATGAAAGAATAATAGATTAATTAATATACTCATTCTATTTCGAGCACCCTTAAAAGTAAAAAAAACATACAAATAAAATAGTTGCGTACTCATGCCTGAATTCACCAACTAATATAAATGCAGATTCGCATGTGTAGATACCGATATTTTTTTTTTAATTTACAAATAATGTAAAGCATTAGGAAACTATTTTTTATTTTACCAGGTAAGGCCCACTGAGCTATTTAGCTCTTTTTAAGAAGCGACCTGGTAACAAATGTTAGCTCAACAAAGTGGCTTATCATGTGGAAAATTATATCAGCAAATACTCTCAATGCACGTGTCTATATGTGGAGGGAAAACCGGAGGACCTGGAGAAAAATCCACACGACAATCGGGTGAACATGCAACCTCCAGATATGCAGGCGTCAGGGTCGCGATCGAACCCATGCCCTTCTGTATAATCAGGCGTAGTAGTTAACGTCTCACTACCGTGGCGCCCCTGTGCACATTATACATCAGAGTTACGTTTCGGTTAGCGGTGCCAGATTCCAAAGAACACAGGATAAGATGTTACTATCCTTTGTGCAAGCACTTCCAAGGAAAACTGTACAAACAGGGCATAAAATATGCCAGAAACAATACAAACGAGAGTAAAAGGCAAACAAAATAATAATGTATTAATGATCGAATCTGAGCACGTCCCTGAGAGGCGACGGTTCTGCACCCCGGCTGTACAATGAGAGAGTGTTTAGAAAAGTCGCCCATTCACGCCCGTGTGAACACAGACACTTAGATGTTTTTTTTATTTGCTGCCTTTCATATAAATAAAACAATGCTCAGTGAATCTGGCATCGCACAAGAACCCGTATAAAACGCTCGTGACCGTGCACAACGCCCGCACTGTCACGGGGCGAGCGTGGCGACACAACCGCGATCCTGTGCGCAGGCGTGCCAGCGCGGCGCGGCCCTCTCTCCCAGCACCGGGGCACACGCTCGGGCCAAATCCTCTCCAGCAACAACGGAACGCGTGTCGGCCGGGCACAATGGGCACCTCACGGGAGCCGCCCGGCTCCGTTTGGCTCATGACTGCCGGCGGGCGCGAGTGCCAACACCGCCGTGCGGAACACATATTGCGTTCCTCCAGCCGGCCCCCGTTTTGCGTGCGGCCGCCGTGCGATATCGGAGGAGGAATGCGCTGTACGAGGCACGCGCTCTTTTGTCTTGTGTCTGCGTGGGGCGGGGGGGGGGCGGACTAGAAATGCTCAAATTTAAAAAAAACATTTGGTTTCTGCACTCATCATTGTCACATGTCCTGCACTGAGATATTTTAGGAGGTCCGCATGAAAGGTGTTCATTAAAAACATTCGTTTTTTGCGTCTCCCCGAAGTCAGGCTGTTGTTGCTCGCGGAATTTGTGGTTCCCCCCTCCATTCTATGATCGGCGCTTTGTACCGGGCTCGAGTTGAGTTGTAATAAAAAAAATACATTTTTGTGATATTTTAGGTGGTATTCTAATTGTCGAACTGCCCAGTGCCGGATTCAGCTAGTGCGGGCCTGTAGCATATGTTATAAAGGGGCCCTAAATTAAAAGGAAAACACGTAAATATTAAAACACACATGTTTTACTTGCATAGTAAAGTAATTGTATTTTTTCATTTGCTATACAGCCAGATAATACGACAAATCGCTAACCTTAAACACCCAGTTGTTCATAAAAGTTGAAGTCGGTATAGTACTATAGTAATAGAGCAAGTGCAGAATCACTGAACCGGAATTGATAGCTTGAAAGCATTTAGCGCGTGGCCCTTGAAAGTGCGGGGCCCGTAGCTACTACATGTGTAGCTACTTTTGCTACCAGGATCATCCGGCACTGGAACTCCCATGAGTCTAATCGTGCAGTGCTCTTCTCAGTTGGCGACCCTGAGCCAGTGATGTCAATTCCACATTTCCGTGCTGGGGGTCACTGTTGATTTCCTACAGCGTGGTGCTTCACTTATAGACCTCAGAGGTGTGATGGGCATAGCAGGCAGCCGACAAGGATTTGAACTTACAGCCTTCCTATTGTAAAACTTAACACGTAGGTTTTCACCGCCAATATGATTTATCATAGATTTTTGGGTTCGGTCACAGAATGATCGAACCAAATCTGTGTTGTGAAGAACCTGACACCTTCTCATTGTGAGTTGAGTGCTGTAACACAGCACCACCTGGCCAAATTAGAACCAATTTCTGAATTCACTGCTTTTTGAAATGATTTGCTTGGCATCTATTATATGGCACTTCACGTAAATAAACACGAGATTTGTTCGTCCATCAGCCTATTGGCTTTCCAGACCCATATTATTCAGCAACATTTGTTTAAGCAGCCAAAACGCCAAACCAGTTTTGACCTTCTGAGTCTCATCCGCAGATTCAAGCGTGTTAAATCAACGCTGCTGGGACATTGGATGCCATTGACCGGAGCATTTTGATCCACGCAGTGAGCGTGTGTGCAATACTACGCGGGCACGGTTCACGTGGCCGTGTTCTCCCGTTGCCTCCGAGATTTTATGAGCGACGAATGTAAAACAAGCTTAGAGCGGCTTGCGCTCACGGCGCACGTGTCGGGTTTCACTCGTTCATTCGTAGCACTGTTTTCCGATTTGTTTTCCCCTTTGTGCGTTTTTCTGTATGCTCAGCCGCTCGTCGCGTTTTGTTTTTATGTCATGTCCGATTGTATAAATACAACACGCACGCACAGTGTGCCAAGGGCACAATATTAGACGCTGATGACACCGTGGCGATATCAGATCATTTGCTTCCGCGCATTGAAAAGAGCAAGTTTATGAAAAAAAGTTCAGTAAATGACCAGAATAACTGCGAAGTTGGAGGGGGTCCGGTGGCTTAAGGGTGGTCACAATGGCCATGTCAGACAAACTCAGCTGACACCACCGAGATCCGACGTTGAATATCTGGTTTTCAGCCACCATCGTTTCCAGGAGGTACTGAGGCTTCGTTCGTCGATGGTCCCAGCCCGGTTACTCACGACCTCACAAAGCCACTTCACGTTCCATTTTGTCAGTAAAGGGTCACAGTGTCATCGTCGTGCCAATCTACATCGATTGCCATGAACCAGTGGTGGGAAATCCATATTTCCTTTACAATTTTCTGCATCGGACACAACTCTTTTGAATTTGGTTTAACTTTGCCATTTTTACTCTGCCATATTTTAGATTTAACACTCGAATGCGTTTTTGGAAGGGAAGATGCTCACGGCACTTGGAATGACGCATGGGACATCACGCCACTCAATAACGTTCTTCTTTCCGATATTAGGAAGCCACTGGAGCGATGCACTTTTAAATATACATTGAAAACTCATTTCTTGTGAACTGCTTTGTGGCTTTAGTTTATTATCCTTCCCCCCGAAGCTCCAATTAGCACGGTTGGCTACTTACGGTCCGATAGAAGTTCAACATACATACAATCGTATGTTCTGAATTTGATAAAGGATGTCACATTTTGGTTCGACTCAAATGGTTCAAACACTCCGTGCAGGATGCAGACAGCTGCACCATTTGGTGTTTAACACGAGAGTAGTCCAATGGCACTGACTTAGTGGCTTCATGACTTCAAGCTCACCCGGCAGCACTATTTATTTCCTTTTATTTTACCAGATGAGGCCCACTAAGCTATGCAGCTTTTTTCAGAAGCGACCTGGCCACAAATGATGGCTCAACGAAGTGGCTTATCATGTGGAAATGTATAGCAGCCAAATATTCTGAACGCATGCTTCTAAATTTGGAGAAAAACCCCGGAGGACCCGGAGAAAAATCCACACGACCACGAGGAGAACATGCAACTCCAAATATACAGGCGTCAGGGTCGTGATCGAATCCACTACCTCCTGTAACCAGGCGAGGTAGTTAACATCTCGCCACAGTTGCACCGACTTACTTTCACTGTCTCACCACTGCGGCACAGATGGAAAGACGTTCTCCCGAGCCCATAGTTTCCAATATGGAACATACCCCACTCAATAATTGCCGGAATTTTTCACACGAACACATGTGTGCCCCTGAATAATTACGGCCATGCTGATTAATCACGTGAGTTTAGGTTCATGGCGAAAACCACATTGTTGGCTTCAAAATAAATACCATGAATGCTATTTCCACCCCCTTCCCAATTTTATCCCAATCGTCCTTCCGGTGCTAAGTCATTCGATGAAACCGTGAGAAGCACAACCCCTTCATGTTAGAGAACGGCCCATATATCACAGAGTTACCTCCGCGATGCCATCTGCTTGTGACCTCTGTTCTACACAGTAGAAGTCAGCAATTTCCCACTCACTCTGTATACGAGAACAATGTTTGTCCAATGGCAGTCAGACTAATATTTGAATTCTGTATTATATACAACATTTAAGACACAGAGCCAAATTTGAATGTGATGTTTTTTTTTGTGTGCAGTCATAGTTGACCGGGCTGACACTATAAACTCGCCACACTTAAGAAGCCGGTTTAATCATAGACGGCTGCCTGGATGAGAACCCAAGATATCAGCCCGTGCCAGCTCAGCACTGACCTAGAGCCACCTGGTCACACCTCACACTGTTGGCTTTTTAAAAAGTAAAATACTCTTGACACATTTACACTCTCTCCAACACTCAATTGCAACACCGGGAAACATCAAACTAAAATGCGCGTGGGTTTTATTTCCTACATTTTTGGAAGCTATGACCTGACTCGTATAAATGTGATTTGTAGTTTGGCTTGCAATAAAAAAAAACGAATAAAACTTTGATTACTGTGACCAAAAGTGGAAAAATGAAATTGTAACAGTAGCTGAAACTGAGATTTTATTGTAACTGAGACTGGAATGAAAACACACTATAAACTCTAACGTATTAGGCAGCTGGGGCTTTTATATATTTATTTCAGTTTCCGTCAAAATGATATTGCTGTGAGTTTCTGGACAACAGACTTCGAGCAGCCACGCATTTACTTGAGCTTCAAATGAAAACCCCCAAATCACTGCATCGTTTGCAGCATGTTTGCCTTCATGAAGGTTGTATTCATTGCGTCTGGTCAAGTGCAGGATTCACAATCAGAAGATTACGAGTTTAAATCCTGGTTGGGTGTCGACAGCCTTTCATTCCGAGGTACCACTTTGTGGCAAGTCGTCCTTGGCCACCCTATAAATGGACTGGCCCTTGCCATGGGAACGTGGAATTCCCACCACTAGTTTAGTAATTTCAGCAGCGATGAGGACCTTCGGCATCCCTAATTTGAGTAAGAGACACTCTGGCTGTGTGTTCTTGCACAAACTCGCATACTTGTAGCAATGAGCAAATATTGACAAACGTGGCCTGTTTGATGAGAATACCGAGGAATCTTGCGGTCAACCAGCTTCAGAGATTACAGCGAAGTGCTTTCGTAGCAACACAACAAAACATATTGGCTCATCAATACTTTCTATCGTCGACTGCTTGTTTTATATTGCAACTGACTTTCCCATTGCTCGGATGATACGCGTGCTTGTCCACTCATGATCACACGAACACCCCAACGCGTTGGCCTCTACCAACCATTCTCCGCAGGGCTTCCCTTGCTGAGCTTGCCTGCCGTTATCGGTCGCTCGTTTCATCCCCTCCCTCACTGCCTCCCTCCTAGCCCGTGTCCCCTAATCGCCAGCACTTCCACCAAGCACCCCGGCCGGCCCCCAACGTCAACCCAAGTGGACGGGGCCAAACCGCACTTCCCGCCCCAAACCACACCCAAGCTGCATCCATATTCCCGGGACATTCTCACATTAGCGAGCCCACTGCGCTGCAAACGCCACAGCCCAGACGCTGCGGGGAAGGAAAACTACCCAGCCCATAACAGTCACACCACCCCCCACCCCCCCGCTGCCAGCAATACGGCATTCGGCGCGCGCACGCACGCGCACGCACGCGTGCACGCAGTACAACTGTGTGCTCGGAAGGACACTCCCAGTGATTTATCAGTTAGTTGCTATGTAGCTGGGTGTGTGTTTTCCTCCGCGAGTAGTTTTTTTTTACTTCGTACATTGTGGCGAGCCGCCCGCCCGCCCCCCACCACACACGCGGTGGACTTCCCGAGCTGTCGGGGATCTCCGCCTGGTCCAGCTCCCCAAGATGCCGTCCCTTTCCTTGCGGCTGCCCAAACTGTGGGGTCGGAAGAGGCGCACGGCGGAGATTGTGTGCATGTCGTGCGTGGCGCAGGTAAGCGATGGCGCGGGGAGTGGGCGCGCGCGTGCGCGTGCCATGTGCGCGCGTGTCACGTGCGCGCGTGTTGAGTGCTGACAAAACGTTCGAACGTCTCGAACATTTAATTGTTGGTTTTAAAATTGCGAGCGTCGTGGTTTTCTCAACAGCGAAAAATGAAACGCACGACCGCGACGAATCGGCGTGTCTGTCAGATATCTCTGGGGACGCAGAATTGCGTCGTTAGGGAATTCACAACAATGCAATGCATCACCTTGTTCAGCAGTAGACTATTATGCATTGATTATGATGATTGTCGTGATTATGACACCCTCACGCAGCAGTGGATCAACCTAGACTTATGGTGATATGCATGATGATGCCTTCATCCTGCAGTGGACAGATTAAGGCTCCTTATGCTGCTGCTGCTGCTGATGATGATGCTGCTGATGATGATGCTGCTGCTGCTGCTGATGATGATGAAAATAATATTGATGTCTTCGTGCAGCAGTGGATAGACCTTGACTACTGACGATGCGCGTGGTGATATTGCGTCTCGTGTTTCAACAGTGGGTAGACTGCTGATACTGCTACTGGTGGTTACAATGATCCTGCTGAGATGCGCTTCTCTTAATTCATTACAATGGTTACGATGATGCAGGGTGTTCACGAATTAAGAGTTTATAATTAGACAGAAAATTGTGCTGTGTCAATAAAACTAAACACACACACGCAGATAGGGGACATCCATTTAGTAGGTACGCAAAAATCTGTCAAAACTTGACCCCTACCCCCCTCCCTGTACGTACGCGGACTTTTTACACCCCCCCCTCTCCCCACCTGCGTACGTACGCTTGACACCCCCCCCCCCGCCACGAATCCTATAGAACGGCCGATATTTAATCCACGCAGAAACGACCAAGGATTAATAATATTGACGTGTTTAAGCCTTACCAGCTGAAATATATTCTGTTTGCATCCAATGGGAAGATTGTACATTTCTTTCCCAAGTTTAAGAATTCCTTTTGACTGAACAACAACAATGTTGCTTTCATATCCTTCTCAATACACTTTGCCTGTCAATTGCTTTAAAAAAAAATACGGCATCTTGAAAATGCTCTTTTGTTTACGTAACAGGATTTCGCATTCCAATATTATTATTAATTATTGATTTGGCCTAAACGAAAAATAAATAACCTTCTATTATTGTTAAGTCGTGACAGGAGGATGCTCGTTTGTTCGTTTCTCAGTCCGCTTGTCCTGGTGAGGGTCGCGGCGGCAGCGTGCTGAGTAGTGGACGGTCCACACCTCCCTTGCCCTGGCGACAGACTATAGCACTACATTACTATAGCACTACTACATTATACACTACACTATACACTACATTACTATACACTACTACACTATACACTACACTATACACTACATTACTATACACTACTACACTATACACTACACTATACACTACATTACTATACATTACTACACTATACACTACTACATTATACACTACACTATCCACGACTAGACTATACACTACATTACTATACACTACTACACTATACACTACTACACTATACACTACACTATCACGACTACACTATACACTACACGACTATACGCTACTACACTATACACTACACTATACACTACTACACTATACACTACACTATACACTACTACACTATACACTACACTATACACTACTACACTATACACTACATTACTATACACTACTACACTATACACTACTACACTATACACTACACTATACACTACTACACTATACACTACATTACTATACACTACTACACTATACACTACTACACTATACACTACATTACTATACACTACTACACTATACACTACTACACTATACACTACTACACTATACACTACTACACTATACACTACACTATACATTACACTATACTCTACACAACTACACTATACACTACACTATCCACGACTACACTTTACACTACATTACCCTACTGCACTATACACTACACTATACACTACACTATACACTACTATACACTACACTACTACACTATACACTACTGCACTATACACTGCTATAAACAGACTCGAGTTTTCTCTGGGGAATTCCCAGGCGTTCCCAGGCCAGCCGAGCGACATCGTCCCGCCAGCGTGTCCTGGGCCGGCCCCGGAGTCTTCTGTAACGTTGTGCGTGAGAAGTGGGATATCACATTGTGATGAAGTAATGTCAACACTTTAGGAGGCCTGGCACTGGTTCAGATATCACCCGCTACTGCTGATGGCGATCGCTGGGAATCGAACTCAGGTGGCCGAGTTCGGAGTGCACAATACAAGCATGCACACATCACGTGCAGAGCACTGGCTATTAATATCCCACTCAAACGGGCTAGTAATGGTGATAATCTCCAATTTCTCACATTGTACCAGTAGTGTATATTCCTCGTTCCGACGATAGGGCCAAATATCAACAAGGCAACGGCCTCCAGCAAGCAAGAGTCAACATTTCAAGTGTCTCAAATTTGTGTTTGCGTGGCGCTTATCTGAATTGAGCGAGTGGTGGACATTTCATATTGCTATGGCGGGGACCAGAATAGTCATACTGTGGGGCATATACTATAGGCCACTCATAAGGGGCCGTCCATAAATGACGTAACGCACCTGGGGGGGGGGGGGGGGGTCAGACATTTGTGACGATGTGTGACGAGGGGGGGGGGGGGTTTGAGAAATGTGACGTCACGTAAAAATGCGCAACTTTAAATAAATATAGACAACACGTTCTACTTCATTACATAGACTTTTTAATAAATGTTTTCTCCTACAACATCAGAGTGCAGCGCCACATTAAATACGCACTACAATGACAATAGTTTAATTGGGGGGGGGGGGGCAGAGCTTTGTGACGTCATATTTGACGGGGGGGGGGAGGTCTGACTTTTTGTGACGCCGTGTGACGAGGGGGGGGGGGTCAAAAATCGTCAAAAATCGCGTGACGTCATTTATGGACGGCCCCTGAAGAGAAATGCATTCATATCGACCACACTAGGATGATGGTCAGAGTCAATCACAAACCACGGTGTGAACTCGCAGCGATCGAACTCTGTGTCAGACCAATTCAGCCGAATCTGTTCTGTCGCGTGACATATTCAAGTTGACATTTTCTGGGGAAAGGTCACTTTGCGTGTAGCTCAGGTTTTGCTTGTTTAGATCGTGCAGCTCATTTCATTCACGCACGTGTCCTTATCAGTGGCTCGCACGCATGACGTGCCGTGCACATCACGCATTATGCAACTATCTAAATGGTGTGTGCTCGCTGGCGTTAGTAAGACGAGCAGTCGTGCTCAGCGCCACTGCGTTATGAGCATGACGGCCCGAGTTCAATTCCCAGGCGTGGCGAAAGTCGAACATCTGTGGCGAGCGGTCTCTGAACGGACGCTGGGGGCCTCATCCAGGTCGAAGCAACCTCGAATGAGTGGCTGTTGTGGTGTGTAAAGACGGGGACGGGGGAGACAAAGGTGGCTGTGGCTGTGGTGCAAGTCACAACAACACCCTCCCTCGTTCGTCGTGCCGACCGTAATAGTTGCTCGCTGTAGCAACACTTGCCCGGACAGTATGTGGAGGCTATGCGGGGGATCTTTGTATTTGTCAGACTGAGGAGAGCGTGATGGAGATAAAACTTGATGAGTTAGCGCAGTGGGGAGTGCAGGTGGTGCATCTGTAAGCCATCACGGCGCGTTAACCCATAACACCTGGCTTTCTTTCTCTCTCTCATGATCTCCTGCCAGCAAGCTTTTGCCATTTAACATTGCCAAAAATGTGTATCTTAACCTGGCAGAAATGTAGTTTTTTGGTCGTGTAAAAGACTCCTGTAACATGATTTTGCGAGAAAGGTAGAATGCCTGCGCATCGGAGGTGACAGCGATGAACAGGTAATGATGGTGGTGGTAGTGATGATAGTCGTGGTCACGGCAGTAGTGATAGTGGTGGTGGTAGTGGTGATCATCATCAATGTGATAACCATGATGGTAGCAATGACAGTCGTGGTCACGGCAGTAATGATAGTGGTGTGGTGATCATCATCAATGTGATAACCATGATGGTAGTGATGACAGTCGTGGTCACGGCAGTAATGATAGTGGAGGTTGTATGGTGATCATCATCAATGTGATAACCATGATGGTAGTGATGACAGTCGTGGTCACGGCAGTAATGATAGTGGAGGTTGTGTGGTGATCATCATCAATGTGATAACCATGATGGTAGTGATGACAGTCGTGGTCACGGCAGTAATGATAGTGGAGGTTGTGTGGTGATCATCATCAATGTGATAACCATGATGGTAGCGATGACAGTCGTGGTCACGGCAGTAATGATAGTGGTGGTGGTGGTGATAGTGACGATGATACTGCTTGAGTCACACATGATACGGCTGGACTCTTTTCTCACTCACGCCTGTACCACCGAGCACAGTTCACACCTCATCATCTAATGGATTTGCAGCGATCGGTAAGCCGTGCCTCTGTAAGTCAAGAGTTCAGGTTTCACTCATTCGTTGTATTGCATTATATATATATTTACTCTTTGTATGGTTAAGCCCACCCAGCTGTACTTTCTCTTTGTCTGTGAGTGTTTTGACAAATGAAGATGTATCGTTGCGACCTGCATTCTCATGAGGCCGGGATGAAAGACAGCCTGCCTTACTTACCGCCGTCTCGTTTTTTTTACAGCCAAAGGTTGTAATGTATTGTGTTCAGATAAATATTACCGTGTCTGGACCACTGAGCCTCCAGCGTACAAGTGCGACTCCATGTGTCAACCACCCGTGATTGAACCAGCTTCTCAACTGACCGGTCCAAACCCAGTCACCAATGACTTGCACAAAAACAGTATCATAAATTATGCTTGTCACCGAAATTGGTAAATTCCAGCTCTGAAGAATACATATTTGTGCCTAATTGCCGTGTGACAAATAAACTACTTTTCTTGAGAGCACATCTACTTTAGAAGTAGTTTCATAATGTCATCTTCTGAAGGCCGATATTCCTCACCATTTGCTGAGAGAGACCTTCATGGAAATCTCTTCAATTCGTTATATCATCCGACTAACAATTGAAATTGAGTTGGCAGAGACGGAAATATTTACAGTGAAATATAAATAAATGTTCTATTGTTTTTGTTTAATGTTTATGCTCGCTGTGGGAATTTGGGTGCTTTGTGTAGCGTGAAATTGAACTTTCTAAAACAATACTCAAGTGGGCATGATTTTAAGCGCCATTAACCCTTTATTTAGGTGACGTTCATGTGTGTAAACAATAATGGAGGGGGTGGAGCAGTGGCGCAGTTGTTAGTGCACTGCGCTGTTACCCCGACGCCCTGAGTTTGATTCCCAGCCATGGTTAACATTCAGCGGCGGGTGGTACATGAACCAGACTGGGTCCACCTCCCTCCCACCTTACCCATCACCAACCCGCACTGACCAGCGTGGCCAAGTATCGTTAGACAACCCCAAGGACATATGCGGTATTGGGAGGGGCGCTACGTACATCACTGGATTTGCAAAGAACTTCCAAACACATGTGTGTGTGTGTACATACGTTGAACTTATATCGCACCTTATTTAGCCAACCACGATAATCGGATGTGCGGGGGAAAGACAACAAAATAAACACGAAACAATGAGTTCTAAACCTGCAGAATATAGTCACCGATGCTCATATTTGTTAAGGGTGCTACTGAAGAGCCTGTGCCATGCAAGTAAAACATTGCGTCTCATTGTCAGAACTGAGATCGCACATTTTGAAACGTGCCCATAATCTGGAAAGAGTCAGGTGTGGGTGGCGGCATATATATATGTTAGTTTTCAAATTAGATTTAAAAGTGCATAGCTCCATTGCGCGAAAGCCTCACTCAGTTTTAAGACTGATTTTCGTGAGGTTCTACACAAGATATTTCGAAAAAAAATTTCGGGGTAGTTTTAGGATTGGCCAGTAACCAATTGGGGTTTTACCGAAAGAACCAAAGAGTATGGGGTTTATTGATTTGCCCCTCCTCTCATGATTCAATTGTCATGATTGGCGGTCGTAATTCTGTTCAACAATCAATCATTGTTTTTGACATTGTCATGAGCATAGCAGCCAGCAGGGTCATGTGACGTCATTGCATGGAACTTATATTAATCTCAACACGTACATTTGAAACACGTGATTCGATGTCTGCTGTATCGTGAGCGTGAAGATGAACGCTAAATGACAACTCGATGCATCGGTACAACCCATTTAATCGGAGCTTCTGGACGAAACATACAAATCTATGAGGATACAGTGGAAATGTCCTTGCTGTACTGCCTCTCATAGGCACTGCCGTATTGAGCTTATGCTCATCATAGCTACATCTCTGTGTGATTCACCAATTCCACAACCACGTTTCTCATTGCTAGGCATGAGCCTTAAGTTTCAAGTTTATGTTGATTTAAAGCTTTTTTAACTTGGTTTTTTTCTATTCTACGTGACTTTACCGAAAGAACCAAGAATATTTCAAGTTTATGTTTGTTCAACCAGGTCAATAACTCAAGGGACCAGGGATAGAGTCTCATTTGCAAGAGGGACCCGGGTCACCAACATGACAAAAGAAAGAAAAAAATTATTAAAGTAAAGTAGAGTAATGAAGGAAAAAGAATCAGAACTAAAAACAACCTTGTCATCACATGAGAAATAAAAAAAAATCGCACGAACATAAATCAATGTTAAATAATGCATGATTTGGCTGGAGCAGATTATTTTCAGATATATCACTGTGCAATTCTAAAATTACGTTACAGAAACATTAAACAGGTATAGGGTGACCACTGCACCAGTGTGTGAACAGAGGAGGCTGTGAGTCAAATGAAATCGCAAGCGAAATAAACAGCTCGGCATCAAACTGTGATGACGGCAGGCAGAGTCTGTGGTCGATGCAGACGCAGTCATGCGCACAGCTGCACAACGCCGCATTGACATTAGATCTGGGAGAATTAGTCAACCAATTAGATTTACCGACGACAAATTGTAATCGACCGCCGTCCTTGCGGTCGATTACTCGAGTGCCTTTAAAAATTACACCCTGCCTCCCGAATGCTGGAAACCCTCTGCAAGCCACGCCCCGCGTGATGAGGCTGAAGGTTGCTAAGCCTTGCCCATCAACGCGCCGTCCAGCGCCACAGCTGGGAGCAGAGGTGAGGATTTTTTTTCGTCTCCACCTCCAGTATCTTGTGCGGGTTGTGTTATCTGATTAGCCGGATCATGGGACTGACACCGCTTCAATCGGTAGAGCAATCGATTACATAAACGCATTACTCGGGCGGCCCAGCTGTAGTTGAGATAGGGGGGGGGGGAGTCCCTGGTGTTTGCCAGCATCTCTGCTCGTATGTATATATGTAATGAACTTCTTTCGCATCGTACATAGCCAATCGTGCTAATCGGAGGTGTGGGGGAAGGACAACAAACTAAACACAAAAAGCACTTCTAAAGAAATGAGTTTTCCATCTATATTCAAAAGTCCATAGAAGTGGCCTGCCTCATTAACTTGTTCACTCACTTCCGGTACATGTGTACCTCCTTTTCCCGATTTTACCTGAAACACAGATGTGGCATTAGTGTGTATGTATTTAGAACATCTTTTGCACCTTACGTCGTGAACTGTACTAATCGGAGGTGGGGGGGGGGATAACAAACTAAACACAAAGGAGTTATAAAGAAATGAGTTTTCAATCTATATTATTTAAAAGGGCATAGCTTCAATGGCTTCCTAATATCGGAAGGAAGAGCGTTCCAGATGGTAGCAAACGCGCATCTGAAAGCGTGCGATGCAGTGACCGTCTTTACACGTGTTTCACACGCTCCTGATCGCTGTTACCAATCACTAAATGCTTTTTCGGTTTTCTTAGCAAAGACGTAAATTTTCACTTAATTCCAACATTCACCCATACAGCTCTAAATTCAGTCGAATTATATATAGTTCTTTAACAATGCATGATACCTTCATTGACACCTGTTTTGCCAGGCCGCGGTAGCGCACGCCTGTAATCCAGTGCTGTGGAGGCAATTAGGGTTAGTGGATCGCACACAAGACGTTGCTGTTGCCGTTGGTGTCGAGAAGGTGCTATCCCCTGGTCCGCCAGGAGAATGCGGTACAGCTGAACCTAGACTCCACCTGTTCCATCTGCATGGGATAGGGTGCTGCCCCCTTGCACGTGTGGGTGTTGCTCCAGTTTGCTTCCACTTTTTTTAAGTATCCAAAACACCTTCATATATATAGAGGACTTGCAGAGCTTATGGGAGAATTTGATGCCAGCTGACCAGCTGGTTGCTGGCTTTCCCTATTGTCTGTGGTTCCTTGTGCCTCTGTATTGTTCTGTCTTCGAGAAGAGTTAGCCATTACTGTGCCGGCGTGTCATGACGATTGATGCTGAACAGAGACTTGGACGGTGTGTTAAAAGAACATTAACATATCAACCACAAATTCTCTTGAATAACGTACGACAACTTTATAAATATACACTCTGTAGTATATGAACAAACGCACAGAGTATATGCTTTCATATCATTCAAATTTTTCTTCAACCATGTGTGGATGCCAACTGCTCCTTGAATGAGATATAACTGGAGCAGCTCGTTGTAGTCAGATGAAATTACAGACCCGATGCTATGGAGGCCAACACTATCAGATAATGTAGTTAGTGCACAGATGGCCACAGGTTTTTTGCCTGGGTCTCTGCATGTTTGTCCGCTTGGTCCACGTCACGTGCCATTCTTCTCCCCCACATCAACGCAGCAAACATCGCTAATGCCGCTAATTCGATTTTTGCCACCGGTTCGTCGACGACCAGGCATCGGAAGCGTGTTCTCGGCATGGACACGTTATGCCTGGAATTATGTTTTCTGCCATAAACTCATTACCAGGGACAGTCCGAAACGCTGTTATGGAAATTATTTTTGCACACCGCATCAATCCTGCCTTGTTTTGTCTTCATGATCCGTAGATTGTGTCTGCGGTTGTGGGTAAAAAAACACATGTGCGTGAGTAGTGCTTATGGTTAAATGTACGACACACCATGATAATGGATTGTAATGGATAGTTGTACCTTGTACTCTAGTGATAGTGCCTTATAGCGATAAACCCTACTCTAGGCCGGCCTAGCAGCGTTCTGGAAAATATCGGGTGAGAAACGTAGCCCTGGCTCTATCTATGCGTGATCCACCAACCCTACCTTGAAGCGGCTGGGCTGATTATTGTTCATGAACAAGAAGAAAAGATAATGGATTTAATTACAGGGTGGAAAAGAAAAGTTCAGTTTGGTTAATTCACAACATTGAATTTGAATTCTAGATTTGAAGCTTTCGTGACTGCAAGGATTCTTACTCTTAGGTTTTTTCGGTAAAGTCACGTAGGTAAAAATTTATAATACTAAAATAAAATAATAATAAATGAAAATAACTCAATTAAATCACGACGTTTCGGAGGCAACACAAGTCTCCGTCTTCAGGTGGGACCGTCACAGCCAAATTTACTGTACCAAGATGATACAGTAAATTTATGATACAGTAAATTTGGTTGTGACGGTCCCACCTGAAGACGGAGACTTGTGTTGCCTCCGAAACATCGTGATTTAATTTAGTTATATTAAGTTATTATTATTTTATTTTATTATTACTTTTTACTTACGTGACTTTACCGAAAAAAACTAAGAGTATTGAATTTGAAGGCACTGCAACGGTCTTAACTCAATTATTTTTGTTATTGCTAGGGGTTATTTATTGTGTATTCGGAGAAGTCCCACTAGAACTGGGGCAATTCGTCAATTATGTCAATTAATTGACTCACACTTATACTCAACGACTTTATTGAGGTCGATTACTTGGGGCCCTCAAAATTGGCGGCCGCCTCTTAAAGCCACGTCTAACGTGACGTGTCTGATGACGCCGATGATGTCAACAGCCCCTGCCTGTGACCTCCCGTCCAGCGTCACACATTGGAACAGAGGCGAGACCTTTTTTTCCTTCAAACTATTCTGAGGACGACCGCTTGTGTTGCGATCGAAACGTCGTGATTTATTTTATTCTATTTTCTACCTACGTGACTTTACCGAAAGAACTAAAGAGTATTCTTGTGTTATCCGATTGTTCGAGTAAATCAAACCAATACTCTGTCGAGTAATCGTTCATTTTAATAATCGGAGAGCCCATATCTAAATCCCACAATGCATCTGGAGATAGCTGCTTCTGTAGTTTGTGGCCAAAGTTATAACGTGGTGAAACATTCGCTCTTGCGCTTTCCAAAATTAAACATCCTATCTTTGTACCTTACATATTTTTACAGCCTTACAAACGTCATGTTCGCTCTTGTTTTCTCCTGGGAATTGTATCTTTTAATTGGGATATTTATGGGTATTAAAATGGCTTAAACTTTTGTGGAATGCATTGTGATTTTCAACTTGAATGGACATTCTTTATTCCTTATCTGAAATTTTGTTTGGCCAATTTTCATTGCAAATTCCATGAGGGATTTTAATATCCACGTTTAGCCAATTTACAATTTCGCACTTCCTCCGCTGCCACGGAGAATCGCATTCGGCGGCGACTTTCCCATGGAACGCAGGAAATCCCAGAAGCTCCGGAGGATCCTAACGACTTTGGTGGGCGACGGTGGGGGGAGGGCGGGCGAGACAAAACAAACACAACCCAAAAATGTTTTAAAACGTATGCACCACACTGCAGCCAGAGGACATAACCTGCAATCTGTAACCAAGGCGGTTTTAATTTGAACAGTTTTACTGCTGCGCCTGAGAGCAGTAGTTGGTCGTTGGTGGTGGTGGGGCAGTTGCTGGGTGGGTTTGTAGGTGGTTGGGTTGAGGGAGCAGGGGCGGTGAAAGAGTTCTAATTTCCATGTCCTTCCCCTGGCCCCCCTCTCAGCCATATCAACAGATCATCCGTGCACCCCAGTCCCGCATTCTTTCACTCGTGGCCAAAAATGTGAGAAATCCGGAAGATACTTAGATCAACATAGGACGAAGGCATGTATCGAGTGGAGTTTTAACAACGACTCAAGTGACCTACCTACCTATTTCATTTTTAAAGCTGCCCATAATTTCACAATTTCTGAAAATAATAATACTTTGCATTTTTGAATCAATAAAATAATAATAATAAAATGTTTCTCTGTGATTACTACCTCAGGTTTATCGTTGCTGGGCTTTGAAATCATTATTTATTAGCAATGAACACGAAAAAATACACTCACAAGTGTCTCCCCGCTCGGATGAGAATTGGAGCAGCGCTCATCGTTGTTGGTGGACTTGGATCGGAAGTGGAAATTCCACATTCCTTTTGAAGGACGTTCACCTCGAAGGCATGTCGTTAAAGTCAATCGACACCTGACCAGGAATTGAACTCACATGCTTCCTATTGTGAGTTGGACGCTATCGTCATGGAGCCACCTGGCTGGCTTCTTCATAATTGACAAAACAAAACCAAAAACAGCTAGCAAATGGAATACTTCAGAGACGACGTGCATCCAGGAGATGGGGCAACGACGTCCATTTTTGTGCAAGTGCTGGGTCGATTATAACACTGGTCAACACACTTTTTCAGGCATAAGGTATTCCAACGGTTTTAAGGTAATTGTGGGGTGCTGATTCCAAATCTGGCATCAGTTTTTGTCAGGTTTTGAGATATCAAATATTGCATTTTCAATAAAAACTGCAGAAGAAAAAGATTAAATAAAATGTGGATATCTACATAAAATGATATTATAAACACACTATCCTAAAAATACAGCACCATATTTTAACACTAAAGCAGTCACTGACTCGCAACAACTTGCAATCATGAGTGACAGAGCTAATTTCGGGTAAAATCAATGAAAATGGGGTATGCCGATAGCATAAAATGAGATGTGATAGAGCAAATCTGAGATCAGATTTGGAATCAGCACCCTGAAATTAGTCTAAAACAGCTGCAAAAGTCCAGGCCAGAAAAAAATTCTTTATTTTGTTGACCAGTTTATAATTAACATCACAGGATCGTTCGAGGTGGCTGTGGAAGGCCTCCGTCCAGCAGTAGATTGACCATGGCTGATGGTGATGATTAAAGCAATTGCACAGCGCGGCAAACAGTAACGGAAGACTTTTACCACCTTTAAGTAATTCCCTCCGATGTGTTTTACTCGCCGTGTGTGTTTAAGGCTCGCAGACCTTACCCAAACATGTGAAGGCATAGCCAAACACCTCTGACCCTCAAAAGGCGTTGGCTAGGAGCACGTTGGTCCGTTCTTGAACGTGAGTCAGGGCACCCGACCTCTCTAACGGTGCCTGTCATGGACCCTCCTCGTGAAATGATCATGGGACTCTCTAAGCCTCCCGGGGAGGCCCCTTACTGCCAGTTTTATTACGCAGTTTGTTAGCATGACCTTTGGCCTCTACGCTCCTGCCAGCTGTTTTACGTTTAAATATGCTACGGATATCATTGCTGGTAAAATTCGCTGTATAAAAATAATAATAATATTATTTCCCTTTACGTGATTTTTAGGTGGTGCGATATTGACTCTCACTGTTTTTTTTGCTTAATCCAGCCAGGTCGCGGATGTGATTTAAAATATTCAACTCACAAGCAGAAGATTGTGAGTAAGAATACTGCTTGGTGTTAGTCTTGGTGTTCGCCTATCATCCCTCTAGGATCGATAAAGCGAGTACAACTTTGTAGTAAACAAGAACGATGTTTTTCTTTTCTATGAACAGACTGCGCACACCATGGGAATGAGGGACGTTTTGCCAGTGGCATAGAGTTCGCAGTTAGCTGAGCAGAGCCCCATTGTTGTTTGAAATATATTTGTATATTTAGAATTTGGAATAAGAGAACATGGGAGGGGATTCCAAAGTCCAGCAGGGTGAGGGAAGGCGCTCAGATAGAAGTGTTTTGTCCTGTAGTGTGGTGAGTGAGTGGGTGAGAGTGAGTGGTCGTCCATAAATTACGTCACGCGATTTTGGACGATTTTTGACCCCCCCCCCTCGTCACACGGCGTCACAAAAAGTCAGACCCCCCCTCAAGTATGACGTCACAAAGCTCTGCCCCCCCCCCCAAATGCTTCAAATCGCTTTAAACTATTGTTATTGTAGTGCGTATTTAATGTGGCGCTGCACTCTGATGTTGTAGGAGAAAACATGAGTGCTGGATCAACCCACTTATTGGGAAGGAAGTCTTCGAGACAAACTGGCCCCTACCATACGAATGTGAACACTGCAACCCGAGTCGAGAATTTGTGATGGATCAGACTTGTACCACATGCGTGATGACAAAGGATACGCAGGAATAGAGAGTGTTTGTGTGTGTGAGAATGTGGACTGAGAGAGAGAATTATTGACACTCTTATTTGGCAACTCGCCATATGTATTTCTCCCTTAATAAAGAGCACCATTCTCTTAAATCAAGTGACTAATACCGTTGAAAATGAATCCAAGCTCTATATCAGCACTGCTGTTGCCTCAAGTGCCAGGCGCTATAATTGTTGTTAAATGAGAGCTGGACACATATCAACTTTTTTCTCTCTCAAGGGTACAACCAGTGGTGTACAGTAGTGGTCTGCGTGCAATGTGAGATGTTGAGTCTGGAGGCAGAACATTGGTGGTGCTTAGAAGTGTTCTTGTTGAAGGCAGAATATATCACGTAAATCTTCTTGGTTCTTTCGGTAAAGTCACGTAGAATGGAAATAATAAAACAATAAAAATAAAACATAATAAAATAATTCTCACGACGTTTCGGCCACAACGCAAGCAGCCGTCCTCAGGTGAAGAACAGGTCTGTCGAGAAGACAGAGTTCACCTGAGGACGGCTGCTTGCGTTGTGGCCGAAACGTCGTGAGAATTATTTTATTATGTTTTATTTTTATTATTTTATTATTTCCATTCTACGTGACTTTACCGAAAGAACCAAGAAGATGAATCCCTGCAGTCACGAAAGCTTTAAATCGAAATATCACGTAAATGTTTCACTTTTTACTCTTGTGGCTTTAAAGCATTATTACCCGCGTGTGTGTCTGAGACGGGAAGTGGCGGCCTGGCACGTGGCCTGTGACCCAACGCTGTGGAGGCAGTGACAGTTGGTGGATCACTGCCACAAATGTTGCGAAACCTTCTGTCCCGTGGGCATTGAGGTGCCATGCTTTGACTCGCCAAGAAATGGCGGTATGGCAAATGTGGATCACACCTGTTCCATCTGCATGGGATTGAGTGTTACCCCCATCACACACTTTGGTTTTGCTTTAATCCAGATATTTAAATTTCCCCCCTATAAAATACTGAAAATGTTAAATGTTGAACTTCTTTCACACCACATGTATCCTACCATGCTAATCGGATATTTGACGTTCACATTTCCACCCTGAACCAATTAACCGCCCACACCCTCTGCAGTACGTGTCCACGGTGTGACTGGCACTTTTCATAGATGTTCACATATCCGAACTTTTCACATCACTGCCTCTACCTAATTGCCTGGTGAGTCGAATATGTGACACACTGGAATCGTAAGGTCACGATTTATTTCCATGAGAAGTTCACTCGGTCGATGAGTTGATTAAATATGTACCACTTTGTCATCATCCTACGATACTTGCCCATTGCCATGGGAATGTGGAATTTCCACCATTTAGACACTGGGCTGCCAACAGAGATCACGCCGCCGTCCCATCGCTTGTTTGCGCAGTGAGACACTTGGATGTGCGTCATGTTCTGGGTCAAGGTTGCACACGGCACTCCGTCTGTTGCGTGTTCGGGCTGAGTCACGGGTTTGTCCGCTGGCATGAGGGGATGCATCGTGCCGAGCAAACCGCACGACACGAACCAAAAACGCGCCGGAGAGTTACCGGGCACATGCGGCAAAAAACCCTCTGAAGCCGGCTTCCATGTGAGATGTCGAGCGAATGGTTTCGTAGCGTTGACTACGTTTTCTGCGTCTGTTTCTTTGCAGCCGGAGAGCCCGAAGGCAGCCGCGAATCGACCAAACAGCGCTGTGAGTACACGGCAAGACTTTTCTCGAGCAGGCTATTTTATATCCTCGTGGTTGTGCTATCGGGGCTCCGTCGTGGACAGGACAGAGAAATGCAGCAACATTCCACTGTTGTACTGCACTATGCTTCCATTTCGTCTATGTTCCTCGCCTTCACCGATGAGCACCGGTCAGCGTGGTGAAGTATGGTCAAGTCAACCCCTACGACCAGTACGGCATGGGGTGGGGGGAGGCCCTCATCCAGCAGTCGATTGGCCAAAGGGTTCATTTCATGAGGTACATGGAACGTCCTTCCTGAACGATCGCATTCACTGGAGCATCAAACCACTGCAGGGAAATGTCATTGGTATACAACGCAACTGATACATTTTGGATTTTTATGGGCATCTAAATGCACCCATATCAGGATTCATATAATGTTGTCGTTTTTTAGTAAAGGCAGTCATTCGCCTTCGTCACGAAACACTAGTTAGTGCTCTTTCATGCACCGTAAACGAGTGAACCTGAGCCAATGATGTCAATTCCACATTATCATGGCGAGGGTCAATCTTTATATTATGGCCACTGTTGACTTTCCATAATGTGGTGCTCGTGTTATTGACCCCAGAGTGATGAAAGCAGATAAGGGCTCTCTCCGATTAGCCAAATCGTCGATTACCCTGCCGCTTATTGGTTTGATTACTCGGCCAATTGGATATCACAGAAACAGTCTCCGGTCTCTCACTCGCTGGACGGGAGGTGATGGGCAGGGCTTGGTGATGTTGTCAAAATCATCAGCCATATCACTTTGGGCGTAGCGTGTAGGGGGTTTCCTGCCTTTCGGGAGGCATGGTGGTGGCAGCAGCCTTTCTTTTTAAAGGGGCCCCAGTTAATTAAACAACAACAAAAAAACATAGGATCATTTTTAGTTCATTAATCCGTCTAATCTGGTTTCCCCCCACGTGCAAAATACTCATTAAGAATAACTGGGAAAACGTTCCCAGGCATCCTTGTGAAAAAAAGAGTCCTGAAACCCAATCGGTACCCTTTGAAGGCTTTCCCGTAGAATACGGATGTATTTTACGGAATCAATATTTATGTAGCCATTTGCTTAAAAATGAAGACCATACATTGTTCTGTAATCAACACACTGTTGCAATTTTCATTTTCACAGGTGTCAGTGGCCAGCAGCACCTCTTATGAGCTGGACAGCAAAGTGGAGTGAGTATTTTTTTCCTCCGACGATTACATTCAGATGAGTGAGATGCATGTGGTTATAACAGTTCACTCAAGTAAAGAGTTAAAATCCCAGTTGGGGATTGACTCAACCCATTACCTCTCTGAGGTTGGTAACAATGAGTACCACTTTGTGGAAATTACCAAATTGGATGTTAGCCATCGGCTGGGCAGGTCTAAGCAGTGGTAGAAATATCACATGAATCCTATGGCAGTGGTCAGTATTTATCCTTAGGTTTGTTGTCGTTTAATCTCCACTGAGTCGTCCTCATTTTAGGCATCCCAGATGTAAGATTATAACGGGGCTAAGCGACCTCAAAGCTGGGTTCTAACTCACGACCTGCCGCTCTTTCATCTGCCGCTCTTGCCACAACACCACCTGGTTGGGTGAAAATTAAATCACCCTTGAACTGCAGGTCAGTCACTATTGAATTCCACAAAATGCTCCTGACTTTAGTGGCTTCTGTGGATTTGAAATTGCAATGTTTGGATTGCGAATGTCAAACACCATGAGCAAACCTCTACGTAGTCAAATATAATCTAATTTCCATGGAAACAAATTTTAACAGGAGCCTGGGATTGAACTTGGGATTTCATCGTTGCTAACTCTTATTTAGCCTCCAAGTGAGCATCGCTATTATCAGTCAATCCACTGCTGGCTGTAGGCTTTTCCAAGCCTCTGTCACCTCGTGTGGTCCCGCCTTCTAACACTACACCTGGCACCGGTACACAAGCCGTTTGCATCGCTCCATTTCTCCACTGGATGTCCTCTTGGGCTCGTTTCCTCCATTGGCCGTCACTCCATTGTCAGCCTCCGCCACCGGCCATCATCTCTTCGAGCAACATGGCAGAAGGAGAAAGACACATATATATATCGGAGTAAACGCTCAACAACACGGTGGCCTTGAAATAAAAAATGTCCCTTCATAGTATAAATAGCACCATTTATGTGCGACAAAGAAGGGCCATTGGTCAAAATGTAGTGCATATTATATCGCTTTCGTCTTAAGGCCGCTGTGTCACTGACAAATGTGTTGAGTTTTTGTTTGGTATTCATTAATTGTGCTCGAGCACCAAACTGCCAATGCAGCAGCATCACCAAATGTATATCAGAGAACGTATGCAAGTCATCGGCATCGCTTTGGCTGTTTAAGAAAAGTAAGCGGGCACACGCATCTAATAATGATGATTTGCAAGCCAATGTCATTTAACAAAAAAATAAACTTTTTATTTCACCAGGTAAGGCCCACCGAGCTATGTAGCTCTTTTTAAGAGGCGACCTGAACACAAATGACAGCTCAACGAAATGTCTCATCGTGTGGAAATTTATAGCAGACACATTCTCTAAACGCATGTTTATAAATGTGAAGGGGAAAACCCGGAGGGCCTGGATAAAAATCCTAGCGACCACGGGGAGAACATGCAAACTCCAAATATACAGCAGGCGTCAGGATCAGGATCAAACCCACGACCCCCTCCATCCCAGGCGAGGTAGTTAACCTCTCGCCACCGTTGCTGATGCCAATGCCGATGCTGCAGCAGCTGCTGCTGCATAGCTGATTTAAAAGTGCATAAGCCCCAGTGGCTTGATCATTTGCAAGCCAATGCCATTTGCTGATGCCAATGCCGACGGTGGCGCTGCCCCTGCCGCTGCTTGCTGTGTTATGCAGAGGGGGCGTGCGTGGGCTGGAGGCCTCGCCGGGCCACGAGTTGGACCTCACATACGTGGCCGACCGCATCGTCGCCACGTGTGTGCCGGCCGGGGCGTCGGAGGCTGCGTCCCAGCGGGGCCTGCAAGAGATGGCTCGCCACCTCGCCTCCAAGCACGGGGGCAACTACCTGGTGAGGAGAAGCAACAGCAGCAGCAACAACAATAAAAAATCGGCCAAGTTTAAATTCATTCGGAAAGACGATTTGTCATGCAAAGTGAGGCTGCATAGCGAAATAGGTAATGGGGCTGGCCGTGTCGGGGGGGGGGGCTAGAGGGGCGGTTTGTTACCCCCCCACTCATCCATTCAATTTCTTCAGTCCCTCCGATCTTCGAATCAGCTTCATTTGATACGTGAGCTCTGTGTAATAGTTGGACAGGGCTCAACAAAGTGCACATGTTCGTGGGATTAAGCGACGAGCGCTATCTACGGAACCCTCTTTTGCCAGTTCGAAGATGATAAAAAAAAAGATAACATAATGCATTTCCCTTCCTGGCAATAATAAGTAGTTCAAACACCAAATAGAGACCGACCGCAAGGCATCGTCATAGCGACACGTGCTTGTGGTAGAACATGCACACGAATACGCCCTGGCGATGGATACATTGCCCTTGACAATGGTCGGAACTACACTAGAGACAGCGGCCTTAATACAGCTTGAGCCGAGCCAGTAATAATGCGGCGTTTGCATCTTCCTTTGGCTGTTCACCTTTTGGCATTCTTCGGTCTAGCGCCGGTGAGACACAGCCACGAAGGGGGCTGTCTCTGAGAAGGGCACCATCCTCACACACACAGGGGCTGAGAGCCAGAGCAGATTGGATGGTAGGCAAAGGCGGGATCATATGCTTACTCATTCTGCTTCGTGTTCAACGTTTGTTTAACGTTTGTTGAACGTTGACTGTTATGCATGCCCCCCATCCCCTCCCCCTGACAAACTCAGGGCTCCCTGAACACTGAAAAATGTGTGAACTCATTGTACATGTCCTCATTTATTCGTAGTCTGTATAGCAGTAAAATTATGAAAAGTGTTTCAGCCTTACTTGTTATCAGATTTTCTTAATCAACTGCAGTATTGACAACACAGCGTGTGCGTCTTTTGATTCCTAGGTTATTAACTTTTCTGGACCAAAGGAAGAGCTCACCAAGCTTCACCCTCAGGTATTGTTGAGATAACCTTGTGATATTGTCATCAGATTTATTTTATTATGAGTTGTAGGAAATGCAGTGGCAGTGCTACAGGCCCATTGAGAGCCCTCAGTCGTAAGAATTTTTGGGTGTCTCCCCCTCAATCATCCCTTTGGATTCATAAACTCCAGGCGATGTGGCCGGAGAGATGTAGACACGAGATCGAGATCTAGTGAGCTGAGAGACATTTGGACACAAGACCGGGGTTGTGATGAGAGACAACTTCAGTGAATCGAGAGACGTAGACAAGAGATAGAGACATCGTCTGATGAGAGAGGAAAGCTGCAAACAAGGAGGAGATGAGAGTATTGAATCATCTTTTTGCATTGTGTGTTTATGACGATGTGAATTCAGGCTGATATTTGGGGGATCCTTATTTTATTCATGAATATGTGACCCCTGAATCTGCTTGGGGTCCTACCATTTATCTTAGTTTGCTTCATGCCCAGCACCACCGCTGAGTGAATGGGCAGCTAAGGGACAGCATTTCTAGCTCAAATCAGCGGTGGCGATATTTTACTCGTGGACTATGGAAATGAGTGTATTAGAGGATAGAAATCCATGGCAAGGTGTTATGGGAACAACAGTTTCTGGCTGTGATGTCTTTTTTGACTAACACTCCACAATCCTCAGAGTTTGCAGGTGTAAGTGGCAAAAAAAGTTGTCACAGGAATCAGCCATTCTTCAACGTAATCATCATTTTCAGCCATGGTCAATCTACCGCTGAATAAAGGCCTCCCCAGCCTGCCACCACCTCTCACAGTCGCGCAATGGAACATTTTACAGACACGTCCAAATGAGCTGATTTCATCACTCCATCTCGAGAGTGGACGTCCTCTTTCTCAGATGCGTTCCATTTCTTGGCTGCGAACCTGTTATATTATTCTTCACCATTGGCCATTGTCACTTCTAGCCATGACGTATTCTCCTCAAACTCACTTACAGCTATTTTACTATTACACGCTTTTTTATTAACTCACTCTGTCTGTTGTATCCTCAAATCTTGTAACTAAATTTTAACCCACTTCCCAATGTGGCATCGACTGCAAACTTGGTATACTTATGTCATACTGATGACAATACTAGATTATATCATTAAAAATAAGAAATATATATTTTCAAACATAATTTTGTATATGTTATGTTTCGTCTTGCGTCTAATTGTCCATGCTCAACTCAAGTTAGCTGTAATTGGCCACGGTCCCTTACATTATGGCAAGCTTCGGGGCCTAATCCTGGAGTCGTGGAGTTCTTCCATTACTAGTACGATACATTTCATTAAAGCGTGTTTACATTTTTTAAAATAATATAACTTTTTACACACGACACCGACGACACTTCCTTGCGAGCAGGTGCTGGAGTTCTGCTGGCCTGGCTTGCACGCGCCCCAGCTAGACACACTTTGCCGCGTCTGCAAGGCCATGGAGTCCTGGCTCGCCGCCCACCCAAGCCACGTCGTGGTGCTGCATTGCCAGGTGAGTGGGTCGTGCCCTGACCAGGGGTGTGACTGGCCCTGCATTGCCAGCTGAGTGGGTCACGTCCTGACTAGGGGTGACTTGTTCTGCATTGCCAGGTGAGTGGGTCGTGCCCTGACCAGGGGTGTGACTGGCCCTGCATTGCCAGCTGAGTGGGTCACGTCCTGACTAAGGGGGTGACTTGTTCTGCATTGCCAGGTGAGTGGGTCGTGCCCTGACCAGGGGTGTGACTGGCCCTGCATTGCCAGCTGAGTGGGTCACGTCCTGACTATGGGTGACTTGTTCTGCATTGCCAGGTGAGTGGGTCGTGCCCTGACCAGGGGTGTGACTGGCCCTGCATTGCCAGCTGAGTGAGTCACGTCCTGACTAGGGGTGACTTGTTCTGCATTGCCAGCTGAGTGGGTCACGTCCTGACTAGGGGGGTGACTTGTTCTGCATTGCCAGCTGAGTGGGTCACGTCCTGACTAGGGGTGACTTGTTCTGCATTGCCAGGTGAGTGGGTCGTGCCCTGACTAGGGGTGTGACTTGTTCTGCCTGCATTGCCAGGTGAGTGGGTCGTGCCCTGACCAGGGGTGTGACTGGCCCCGCATTGCCAGCTGAGTGGGTCACGTCCTGACCGGGGGTGTGACTTGTTCTGCATTGCCAGCTAAGTGGGTCACGTCCTGACTAGGGGTGGCTTGTTCTGCATTGCCAGGTCAGTGGGTCACGTCCTGACTAGGGGGTGGCTTGTTCTGCATTGCCAGGTCAGTGGGTCACATCCTGACTAGGGGGATGGCTTGTTCTGCATTGCCAGCTGAGTGGGTCACGTCCTGACTAGGGGGATGGCTTGTTCTGCATTGCCAGGTCAGTGGGTCACGTCCTGACTAGGGGGGTGACTTGTTCTGCATTGCCAGCTGAGTGGGTCACGTCCTGACTAGGGGGATGGCTTGTTCTGCATTGCCAGGTCAGTGGGTCACGTCCTGACTAGGGGGGTGACTTGTTCTGCATTGCCAGGTCAGTGGGTCACGTCATGACTAGGAGTGACTTGTTCTGCATTGCCAGCTGAGTGAGTCACGTCTTGACTAGGGGGGAGTGGCTTGTTCTGCATTGCCAGGTCAGTGGGTCACATCCTGATGGGGTTCACTTGACCTCTGGGCTCAGTAAGCAAAGCACCACCTGGGCATGCTGCACCGCTTGGCTCAACTGACTGAAGTCTGGTGAGAACCAAACTTTACGATTTTTACTCACGATCTGGGGCCAACGGTGGAAATGACACGTTCCGATCGCGGACGCTGGTCTATCCACAGGACGACATCTGTCGTCATCGCCATGCGCGATGCGGTACTCATTTTATTACCATCTGAGGGGATGATTGGTTAAGTTGATCCGTGACTGGGAATTTCAGTGTTCATCTGGCTCGGTATTTGGTTGGGTGCCCCACGGTGCCCTTCACCGCCAGGAGACACGGTCCACCCCAGGCAGCTGCTACTGGCCAGCGGTTTGGGAAGCTTCGTGATGTCTCTCGCTGTCTCTCTCTCTCTGCGCAGGGCAACAAAAGCAGCGTGGGAACCGTGATCGCCGCCTATTTCCACTACAGTGACGTCTGCACGCGGTGAGCACACGCGTGTTGGAGGTCTTACGAGAGAATCGATGCGCCACTCTTAATTAAAACGGCGTGTCTTTCGAGAGCGGAGCTCGTGTTTTACCGTGGCCGTTTGGCATTCTCTATCAGTTTAGGAGTCTGTGAAACACCCCAACGTGTGATTGCCTTGAGAAAGCGCCTTAAAGACGGCCTCACCGTGACTTTGGTTTGGCTAAACAATGGTATCTATGGCTATGGATGGTGCCGCGGTGTAACGGTTATCACGGTGGATTTACATTCCCGGAGTTCGCCGGTTCGATGCCCTCTCTCCCGGCGCGGCAGTTGAAACAATGGAGCAAGTTCCTTTTCGATTAGTTAGAAGTCGATCAGCAGGTCGCTTGAGCACCCCCCAATTAGCACCGTTGGCTACGTACGGTGCGAAAGAAGTTCAACGTACATACTTTGCGATGGGTATAAAGTGTGGGCGCCCGCAACTATGTCAAGACATCTGGCCAGCGTGGAAGAGTAGGCCTCGCTACAATTCTAGATTTGAAGCTTTCGCGACTGCAATGATTCATATGCTTAGGTTTTTTTCGGTAAAGTCACGTAGGAAAAAAATGCAAATTAATAAAAGTAAAATAAAAATAAAATTAAATTAAAATCACGACGTTTCAGAGGCAACACAAGCTTCCGTCCTCTCACTTGATACAGCTGTCGTGCTGTGACGGTTCCACCTGAAGACGGAAGCTTGTGTTGCCTCCGAAACGTCGTGCTTTTTAATTTATTTTATTTTACTTTTATTCTTTTTTATTTTAATTTTTCCCTACAATTCTTTCTAATGGAGCGGCGCTTCCACCAGCAGTGGAGCGAGCAAGGAAATACAAGGCGGAACCTTCAGTTTAAAAAAAAAAAACTTTACCTTTTGTTGTTGTTATATTCAGTCGGGTGGCTTTGTCGTGGCACACTCAACCTTCTGGGAGTTTTGCACACAGCGTTGGTGTACGGTGCTATGTTTCTGGAAGACTTTGCAATTTTTCTGTTTGCGCATAGTCACTTTAAGATGTTTTCTTGTTCGTGATTTTGTTTGTTGCGGTTGCACCCGATTCAAGGGCCGAATGGCCCACAGGGCTATACCAAATAAATTAAACTGAAACTCACAATCGGAAGGTCGCGAGTTCATATCCCGGATATGGGTCAACTCAGCCCACCATTCCATTGCCAGCTGGAACACTTTGACTCTTTCGTTATTATTGTTGTATCTCATTTCAGCACTGCTGGAAATTTCTCTGGGGGTGCCCGGCAATGGAATCGAGTTAGCGGTAGCACGTTCGGTAACAAAGGCTCGTTTTACGAAAGCTAAAAAAAGAAACTCAACACATTCGTCAATAACACTGCTGCCTTAAAAGAAAAAAAAACATAATAATTGACATTTTGTGCAATGGCCCTTTTTCATAGCACGTATGGTCCACTCTCATGGTCAAGGTCCACCCTAAATCGCATCCACACAAACCATGGCAGATGCGGACACCTGACGCACAAATGGAAAATTGAAAACTCTCCACGAGTGCGGGACTGTGGTCATCCAGAACAGACCGTACAACATATAGCGACGCAATGCCCCGATCCACAAATACGAATGAGACATCGCAGCGAGACACTCCTCTCTGCTCCAGACGCGGTTATACTGGTAGGAATCCCCAGGTTACACCAGCCCACAGGGGATTATTGTGTCCATCCGTCGTGCATCCAAAAATGGGAGTGGTGGGGCTGGGTGGAGAGGGGAGGGTGGGGAGGGGCTGGGTAGGGAGGGGAGGGTGGGGAGGAGCTGGGTGGGGAGGGTGGAGAGGGGCTGGGTGGGGAGGGTGGGGAGGGGCTGGGTGGGGAGGGTGGGGCTGGGTGGGGGGTGGGAGGGGTGGGGTTGGGTGGGGAGGGGCTGGTCACCCCGTGGTGCCCTTATAAAACTCAACGTTTAACCTACTCACGCCGGCTTGTGCCCGCCCTCACAGTCGGGCATATTTGCTGAACACACCACGCCGCCGTTGACCCTGGCCATTGACCGAGCAACCCAACGTTCCTACCAGCTCCCTCCGCAGGAATGTGTTCTGCTGGCTTGACCGCCCGAATGTGAAATTGTAGTCGTTGCTCTGCATCTACATCATCCGCACAGAAGAAGAAGAAGCAGCAGCTAGCAAGTAAATCAGTGTTATTGACGAATGTGTTGTGATTTTTTTGGTTGTTAATTGTGCCCGTGCACCACGACCAACGACAGAAGTTACTGAAAAAGTGTACAAAGGCTACTTCAAGAGCTACGTTCGTCCCTGTGTTGTTTTTTTTTACTTCGCAGCTCCGAACATACGCTCGGCAGATTCACCAACAAGACGCTCTGCGCTGACCGGTTTTCTGCTGCCATCCAGCCCTCGCAGAGACGGTGAGACCTGCAGCAGCACGGGACATTCCTGCCAACGACGGGACGTGGTATTGCTGCAGACGTGTGTTAAATCTGGATTGGTTGTTTCGTGTATTTGTCCTCCCACCACGCGCCTCCCATTAGCACGGTTGGCTACGTACGGTATGAAAGAAGTTCAACGTATAAGAACTGTAATAGACGCCTGTGTGTGTGGGAGCGGAATGGTCCCAGCCACGGCTAATTTCAGTGGTGAGCGGTATCTGAACGAGTCCTGGGCTTCCCCTAGGTCGACACAGCCTTAAATGGGTATCTAGTGTGATGTGACCGAGCGTGCTTCTGGCTACAGCACTCCTCATGTGCAGTGCTGGTCTGAGTATTTTCTAAAAAAAAAAGCACTTACCCTCGGCGTGTGTTTGGTTATATGGGGGACCTTTGTTTTTGTTTTGTGAAAAGAGAGTGGCGGTGTTGTGATTTGCATGCTCTCGCACTGTCACTTGATTCCTGGCCATGAACAACACTAGTTGCAGATAATGTGTGAACTTGGCTCGGCCATCCTCGAGGTCATCTCGGCCTAAAATCAGTGTTTAGCGTTGTCATCATCAGTGCCGCAGAGAAAAAGGTGGCCAGTTGTCATGCTGGCCCGAATCATATTCCTACGACGTTACACTCGTATTCATCGTTGCTCGGTAATATCGTGTCAACAGCCTATACATTTAATGGAGATTTGTGTTAGATTTGGTTCGTATGTATGTTATCATATATGCATGTGTGTGTGTGCGTGTGGTCGACACTTCACGTGGCCTCAAGGTGCCCATAGCCTGGCACAAGCGTCGCAGTGACGCCACAGCCACTTAGTGGCGAATGGCGGTTGTTGTATCTTTGCAAGTGGGAAGTGGTTGTGTAGTGGTTAGCGCACTAACCGCTACGAACCCGCCCACCCGAGTTCTATTCCCGCTCACGGCCAACGCCTGTCACGATTATCTGAACCGATCGTGGGCCTCCGCCCGGTTGACTCAGCCTCAAATTAGTACCTGGTGCTGTGTTAACATCGCCACTAGGGAGACAAAAGCGGTCGGGAGTGGTGTTGGCCACCCACCCCCTCGTGTGCTGTTCCAGGCCTTGATAGGTGCGCGATACCAGCACTTGCCCCAACAGTCAGTTACAGGCTATATGGGGGATCTTTGTCTTTTGTATTTGTATCTTTACACGTGCGTATATTTGCACGTGTCTGTATCTGCGTAATATCGTGGGTTTAACCAGGCTGGATTGTGTGAGGAGCTCACAGATCCTTGAAAGATCTGGACTCAGTCTCATCATTGAGCTCTTCCTGCAGGCAAGGCTGTCTTGGCTGGGTCACGTAGTCCGCATTACAGGCACCGCATGCCCAAGCAGCTTCTGTTTGGCCGGATAGAGGGTAGTGCACAGGTGGTGCATCTGCCAGTCATCTCAGGCAGTCAACCAGTGGCACCTGGGTTTGTTCCACAACCCTTTGTCAGCGAGCCTTCAACACTTCACATGGCATCAACTTGCACCTAGCTTGGCATAAGCGCTGTTACGACATCACTGCCACTTAGTGACGACTGGCGGCTGTTATTGTTGTTGTATGCTTACGTGATGTGTGTTGTGTGTGTACTCACTGATTGCTCTTGGCAGGTATGTGTACTATTTCAGTGGGCTTCTGTCACGCTCCATCAGCCTCAACACCTGCCCACTTTTTCTGCATCAAGTGGCGCTGCACGGCCTGCCTAGGGAAAGCTCTGGTTAGTGTGCGTGTTCACATGTGTGCATCGATGTGTCTGTGTGTGTGTGTTCACACGTGTGTTCACGTGAGAACTTGCAGCATGGTGGTTAGTGCGCTGCACTATAAACCCATCGTCCTGAGTTCGATTCCGACTCACGGATATCCGTCGGTGATGAATATCGGAACCAGCCCTGGGCTCACGCAAGGACAACTCAACCTTGAATGAGTACCTGGTGCATTTAGTAAACATCAGCACCGGGGGTGACAAAGGCAACCAGACGTGGTTGATGGCCACCCACCCCGTCGTGAAACTGTGCTCGCCTTAATAGGTGCTTGCTCACGGCACTTGCCTCAACAGCCTGTGCCGACAGGCTCTTTGGGGGATCTCAGTCGTTGTGTTCACGTCCTCTTCCCTTCATGATTCACTCCTGTACAGCGGTGGCCTCCGTGCTCTGTGATGTCGACTCGCTGCTCACGTCTCTCCCGCTATCTTCCGCTCCTTCTTTTGCCTTCTCTCGTTCTCCCCTCCATGCTTAACTCTTTCTCTCAATCTCTTTTCACTTCTTCTCACGATGTGTCCTGCCCATTTTCTTGCGTGCGTGCATCTACATATCATATTGCTTTCTCTTTAATGATTAATTTAAAATATCGCCGAGGAGCCACAGACACGAGCTGGAAGGTTGCCAGGTGGTGAGCCAGCGCCAACAATTGCTCTGCAGTTCTCTACATATAAAGATGTTTTCGGCCAAATAGTGAGTCGTTATACACGTGCGAGGACATTGGAGCTCCTGGAGAAAACCCAGGCACGCGAGGGGGGAACACTCTATCCTGTGCAGAAGTGACAGCTGCGATGAGTTCACACATCGCTGGACTGCATTCCGCTGGCAAGCCAGGGTATTGCAGCCTAGATACACAACATTTTGCCATTTGTCCCATCCACAGTGCAGGATCACAGGTGCACGCACGTGCTGCTGGGGGCTAGTGGGGAGGTGGTGCTTCTGCGCTTAGCACACTGTGCGACAAAACCCAGCGAATGGGGTTTAAGTCCTATCCGTGTATAAACAGAGGTGACACGTGGCATTCCAAAACCTTCATGAGAAATCACTCGTTTGATTCAGCCGTAAATGAGCACCTTGTAGTAGGCATACCTGTCAACCCCTTATCAGTGGCTACCTTATTGCAATACCAATTCAGACCTTATTGGTCACCCCGTGCCCTTATAAATGTCAACGTTCATCCTACAAAGCCCGTATTGAAACGGCTGTACGCCGTATGGACCTGAAAACTCAATTTCCCCGCATAAGAATACGGGTAAACCGTATGCGTTGGCGGGTATGAGAATGCGTGTAAACAACAGTAACTCAGCAGGCAGGGGCAGCTTGCTGGGCGGTGTTGGCCCACATCACCCCGCTGTGTCCCACGCTGCCCTTAATGGGTGCTCGTTAACAGTACTTGCCTCGACAATCCTCGATATTCGGTATGGCTCAATGTGTTTGTGTCTTGCAGAGGTGTGGACTCGAGTCATGTGACTTGGACTCGAGTCAGACTCGAGTCATGAATTTGATGACTTGCGACTCGACTTGGACTTGCATAACAATGACTTTGTCCCACCTCTGGCGTCTTGCCCTCAGCAACATTTCTATGGTAGAGTGCCAAAAGGACTGTGTAAGGATAGTTTATCCTATGGCGGTGTATATTCTGCTTGCTGTGATTCATTGTGTTTCATTTCTACAGGAGGCCGACTGTTTCTAAGGGTCTACCAAGGATTACAGCTCATGTACACATCCTCTGTGTAGTAAGTACGCATGCTTAGCTTCAGCAGCATGATCATCAGCACCACTACTACCAACGCCTTCATTAACATCATGATCAGCAGCAGCACCACTACTACCACTAACACCATCAGCAGCATGATCATCACGACTACTATAACAACCACCATGACCTTAATCGTTAACTCTAAACCCACTATCGTCATCACACCCAACACCAACACCGCCACCATCATCATAAACATGACAATAGCCACCACTGTTATAGCCGAAAACATTATCAGTATCTTATCAAGATTTATAGAGCACCTTCACCAAGGCGCATTACAGACATTGTAACATTGTACATAGCATGATCATAATTTGACATTAATTATTGAATTATTGCAAGTGGTGGTGTAGTTTTAATTGCAGTAGAACAAGAGGGATTGATAAGGAGGGATTGTGATAGGCCTAGTCGTATGCTGCCTACAACCAGCTTCATCGTCGGAATCTATTGGACAACTGCCAGTGAAACTGAAACATTCAAAATCGTCACTGAAGGCAAACAGCTGTGACCTGCAAATGATGAGACATTTAAACATACCGACTATAATCACCCAGCAATGTCTCTACCTTAACGCTCGTGACGTCACTCCACACTGACTAGCCCCCCTCATTAATATTCATGAGCAGGTGACGTCCTCCAAATGAACACCCGCCCACCCGTCCTCATTAATAATCATGAGCGGGTGACGTCACTCAATATGGAGTACTCCCCCCCCTTCACTAATAATTATGCGCAAGTGACGTCACTCCACATCAAACAGCCCCCCTCATTAATAATCATGATAAGGTGACGTCCTCCAAATGGATACCCCCCCGCCCCGACCCATTCATAATAATTAGCGGCTGACGTCACTCTACATGGGGGGCCGAGGCGCCTCCTCCCCCCTCCTCGGCGTCAACTCACAACCCTCATTACGAAGGCAGAACCCTCACGTCACGTGATCTCCGTAACGCTGTTGAGACATAGAAGTAAAAAGGACGTCATGATGAACAAGGGATTATAACCTTAAAATGAAATAGGTCTGTGTCACCGCGCCCTTACAAATTGCACACGAATTCATGCAATGAATATCACGTCGCCGTCTGATTTTCGCTTGCAAGCTTCAGATTTACTGCAAAACACCCATCCTTGGACGGGCAAAAGGCTCGTGATATCATTATCAAATGTATACATTGGTCATGCCTGGTGTATGTAGTGCAGTGATTTGGAGGGTTAGTGGATCACATAGGGATGGGGCGTCATGAATTTCATGATGCGCTCGGCTGTGGGATTACAACGTGGTGACTGCGGAAGGCAGAATAGCAAATGTGATTCTGACTGTGCAGTCGTATTTGAGTATCCTTATCTCGTATGCACAGGATTTCTCTGGTCGCATTAACTTATACAAAAAATATTCCATTTTAGATATTTGCTAAATATTCCAAAGGGGACCCTTCTGAAAAAGTGTGTCAGCACTCAGTGAGGTTTTTCTCACTCGATCACATGAGCAATTGTGCAGCATTAGATCCAGATGGTGGTCCTAAACCATACTCTTTGGTTCTTTCGGTAAAGTCACGTAGGTAGAAAAATAATAGATCACGACGTTTCGATCGCAACACAAGCAATCGTTATCAGGTGGGACAACCACAGCAAGAAAAAAATTAACCCGTAAAAACAAAGTTTTTCACTATAAATCCTTTATATGCGTGGCGGCTAGAGTCCTCTCGTCCTCTGGCTTGAGATGGCTGCCACCTATGGGTCAGATGATTGTCTGGCAGCATTAAGCAATTGGTAATTAAATATTTAATTTTTTCCCCTAAACAGTGTAAAATTTTGGAAAAATTTTTTCACGAAAATGTATTGTCACGTACAACGAGTCTGTGTGCAAAATGTCAGCTCGATTGGATCACGGGAAGTGGGTTAAAAAACGACCGAAAGATTTGCACGTTCGTAAGCAAGCAAGCAAGCACACAAGCACACAAGCAAGCAAGCAAGCGAACTTAATATAAAGGATTTAAAAACTGCTCAAGTAGGCGAGAGATCTGCCGTGTCACGAGGTGATCTATGATATATTATTTTTCTACCTACTTGACTTTACCGATTCTTGCAGTCACGAAAGCTTCAAATCAAGGTCCTAAACCAGTTATGACATTTCCATATGACGATGTCAGGCATCGGTTGCACTCGACAAGGAACCACTGTCAGCTGCCCAGAGAGTGGTATTCACTTTATTGACCTTGGAGGGGTTATTGCCGAGGTAAATCCCAGACCAAGTGTAGAACTCAAGGCATTCTCATTACGAGTCGAGACTTCAAAACACAGCACCTACTCGTGCTTCGCCTGTCCTTGCCCCATGCTAAACACAAGCGTTCGTTGACAAATTCAATCTCTCCCTCACAGCTCTGTGCCCGCGACCGGAACCGCTCAGAGCCTCAGCATGAACGTGAAGCCGCCTTTGATGCTCAAGGGTGACGTGCTGGTGAGCGATGTGTTCACGCGTCTAAGCCATTCGCTGTCCACTGCTAGCTTAAGTGCCTCTCTCCTTCGGCACGGGCACGAAACTGTCTGTGTACCCTCATCACTGGTGTCTGCGACGGAGACGTTTGCACACGCGCGCAATTCCCAGCGCGTATGGGAGTTTCAACCTCCCGTCTGTCGCAATTTCATCCTCGTTGTCAAGCACCCCACGCCCCCCCTCGTATTTAATTTGGGAATTGACTCAATGTAGAAATATATACAGGAGGAAGTGAGAATGGTCGCATTGTACCCAACACAGTGTGTTGTGAGAAGGTCAAACGTTGTGTTGGCAGCATGGCGTTTTCATGGACATCATGATCCCCTTTGTGTAAGAAGAGAGGTCAATGTTAAAATATGACTGCTTGAGGTAGGAGCAATATCTGCTTTATTTTATGGTCAGTGAGTATGAGGCCGCAGCCCATTACATCTAAGCACACGTGGAGAAATGCCAGACATTTATGGCCGACTCCAGTTATTGCGTTGCAAGCTCAGAGCGAAACATGGCAAGATGACACTGACGAAGTAATCACGAAGAAGAGATTTGCAATTTGAGGAGATGCATGAACACGGTGGAGAATGGGAAGGTTACCGAGACGGGCATTGGATTGGCGCCCGAAGGTCGGCGACCTGAAGCCAGACGTCCCGTGTTCATGAAGCTGGGCTGTGTCATTCGTGGGACATCTAAGAATCCTCGCAGGGGAAAGTAAGCAAACGCGAGTTGTGTTGGAGTCAACATCGCCTGCGATGACGTCTTCACCTTGAACCTTTGTTGTAAATTTTAGTTTTTGTTTCGTGAGCGGAGGGGGAGGCGCAAAAGCGGTCTTTTTTTCACAAAAGAGGGCCCCACAAAAAGGCATGTTTTTGTGCCGTTGTTGTCGTTGTCGCTAATGAACAAGGAGGTCCCTACACGGCATCCTGCCCCGGGCCTTCAGCCCCTCCAGCAACTCCAGGAGGCTGTGGGAGAACCCCCGGCGTGACCAAATGACATGTGAAACGCCGCCGCGCTTGTGCCGCAGGTGAAATGCTACCGGGAGGCTCCGGCGAGCGGGCCCCCACCGAGCTGCGGGCGGGAAGCGATTCTGCGGCTGCAGCTGCACACAGCGGCGATGCGTCCTCGCGACACCTCCCTGTTGTTGCGCAAGCAGGACCTCGACCTCGCCTGCTCCGGTTCGGACACCTCCATCTGTCTGCCCACCACACCGATTCTGCAGTCTTGGACTTTGATGGGGGTTGCTGCTTTAGATTGACCACATTGAGGATGGATCTGCCTCAATGTGATGTAACATCATATCTGTCAACCCCTTGTCGGTGCCCTACCTTATTGCAGACCAATTCAGACCTTGTTGGTCACCCCGTGCCCTTATACATCTCAACGTTCATCCTACAAAGTTCCATCACAAGGGAGAAACACAAACAAATAGACAATTCTTTTTTTTGCCTGCATTGAAACGGCTGTACGCCGTATGGACCTGAAAAATAAATTTCCTTGCATACGGGTAAACCATATGGGCTGACAGGTATGTAACAGGCAGAGGTGTCATTTATTATTTTGGTAAAGGAGTTACAATTTTTTATGTACTACTTATTCATTTTTTTACCGGGTAATGCCCACTGGCCTAGCTGATGGTTCAGTGGCTTCGACATGGCCATTATGATCTACACAGCCATATCAATCAGAACACAACAAATAGAGTATTTGGCTGCTAAACTATGAAACTAAATGTTAATTTTATTATTTTACTAGATATGGCCCAATGAGCCACAATAGCTCTTTTTCAGAAGCGACCTGCCCACAAATAATAGCCCAACGAAGTGGCTTTTCACGTGGAAATGTATAGCAGCCAAATACTCTAAACCCATGATTCTACAAGTGGAGGGAAAAACCGGAGGACCCGGATAAAAATCCACGTGGCCGCAAGGAGAGCATGCAAACTCCAAATATACAGACGTCAGGGTCGGGATTGAACCCATGAGCTCCTATATACCAAGCGAGGTAGTTAACATCTCGCCACCGTGGCGCCCCCACCGAGTTAAGTGGGCCATTCATATTTTCAGGTGGCTAGCTTGTTGGAATTTTAAGATTGAGATTCTTGGTTCAAAGCCGCTGCCACTATCCCAACAAAAAAACAGTAGTACCAACATCACAATCACAACCACCATCAGCACCACCACCACCACCATCTACAGAATCTGGTTGATTCAGAGGATGAATTTCCTCTTTAGAGTACTGATCCAATGCTGTCATGATCTTACATTCAAATGGTGGAGTTCACTTCAAATAAGTCATTTAATGGTTTCAGGCATGATCACCAATACACATGCAAACACATATTTACTTGTAAATGTTCACTTAATGAGGTGATAAAAGAAACCGATCAAGCTCATGCAATTCTGAATGTGATGATGACACACGTATTTGTGTCCCTGTTCATCTGGTGTGTCTGTGTTTTGCGCATCAGACCCCAGGTATCCGGACGATGGAAAAGTTCAGTTGATTTTCTCAGCCACCCCAGACAGAATGGCAGGTAAGACACTACCAGCCTCATGGGCAACTGTGTGGCCTTGTTGTTAGCACACTTGTATCTAAGTATGGTGGTTCGCTAAGTGAAATGCAGCTTCTAGTAACCTACACTATTTTCCCCGTTGAACTTTTTTTTCGCGCCGTACCAACTGTGCTCATTGGAGGTGAGCACAGTGAGCCTGTGAGAACATAAATGATCCCACTGAATTTCAGCACAAGAGTAGATTGGGAATTGTTATTCAGTAATAATTGACTGCACTTTTGTCAATCTTCCGTGGTTGGCCACAGGGTTTGTTTGACCATACTTGACCATGTTACTCAGTGCAGGTTAGTGAACAGGACCCCAGAACTGGCTCCGATGCCACTCGTCATTGATGGTTAACCGTGACTGGGAATCATACTTAGGTAGCTAAAGTTACAAGTACAGAATGCTAACCCCTGCACCACAGCTCCTCCTGTACATGTACACAGACAACAACAATGTACACAAACAATCCACTCCTAGATGACGGCATCTTGACATTGTTTTTAGTTGATTAAATGAGCTAATTTTTCCTTTGTTATTTATTTATTGTTTTGTTTAATTAAAACACTTTTTTCAGGCCTCGGTGTGTGAGAGCTTGAATGACCATCAATTTGAAATGTCTTTTGAGAGGCAGAATTTCTGACAGTGGACTGCGATCAAAATTCAGAAAGAGCAGTGATGATGATGATGATGATTACGTTGTTATACCACAGAATTGGTAGTTATTGCATCACTTTCCGTGGGCTCAGGTCTATATACACTGAGCTGTCTGAACGTTTCTGCAGGGACCGAGAGCCTCCTGAAAAATGGTGCGGTGGTTGTGGATCACAGTGCCACAGACCCAATCCTGCGCTGGGATTCCTACAGCCACCTGCACACGTCCTGGGACACCTTTGCATCAGGTGACACATAAATGGAACGATTATTAACCCCAACCCTCTCTCCCGGCTTAATTGCCCATTTTGGTAGCACTGTTGGTTAGCGTGCATGACTTGCAGCACCTAGAGGTCACTGCATTAACTCTCCCCCCACTGTACATGCACAGCAGCATCCAATCACAATCATCCACCTTCAAGCAGCAGCTCCAGGCTCCTGCCCAGGCTCTCACTCTATCCAGGCTTCTGCAGGAGGTTGTGGCTCTATCCCGACTGACGCCTGTATATTAGGAGTTTACATGTTCTCCCTCTGTTGCGTGGATTTTTCTCCGGGTCCTCCGGTTTTTCTCTTCACGTTTAGAATCGGCATCACGCGTTTTGAGTATTTGGCTGCTATGCATTTCCACGTGATAAGTCACTTCGTTGAGCCATCGTTTGTGGCCAGGGTCACTTCTGAAAAAGAGCTACAGAGTTCAGAGGGCCTTACCTGGTAAAAATAAAAAAAAAGTTTGGTTACTTTGACTTCATTCTCGAGTGGGATATGAAACTTTGTAGCGTATAGTTTCATCATCATCATTAGTATTATGATTTTAACGGCAGGTGGCCCCTCTCGCCCCGTCACCTTCCTCCGTAGCGGAGAAAGCGAGGCCGGCGGGCGGCGAGGCCAAGCAGCCAGGCCGCCGCGCGGCTGACGGCGGCGGTGCCGCAGCGGCGACCCACACGGAGCACACGCTGTCCGTGAGCAGCGACTCGGGCCGATCCACCGCGTCCATGCGCACGTCCGACGACGCTCGGCCACCCGCCAGCCCGCTCGGTACGTGGCGGCCTCCTCGGTCGCCCTCGCCGTCCGTTTCCCCTGCCGAGGAAGCAATCGGCCAAGAGAAAAAGGACTCATTCTGCTCGCAGCCCCAGATAGAGTGGGGGAAAATAAATGTTTCGAGTGATGGGGAACACGCTCCCCGCACGGCGAGCATCGCAGACTTCTACCAAAGTGGTTCACCCACGCGATCTGTTAACCCTGCGGGAATGAAGTTGATTGTGTCAATTTGACAACTGCCTTATCCGAGATTCGAACTCGCAACCTTCCATTCGGGAGGTAATTTTCAGCGCTTCGTGCTGCCGTTTATGTGCACGATTGGTGGCATATCATCCTACGCGTGTGCGTGTGTGTGCGTTCTGCAGGACTCCAATGCCAGGCATCCACGGCCTATTCGTTCCCGTCGCCCCTTTCGCCTGTACCATCGTGGGCTCCCTCCCCAAGTGACACGCGCGCAGGCCCCACCACTCTCAGCCCTGGGGAGCAAGACCAGCTGCGGCACCTGTTGCACGGTTTCGGCTGCACCGGTGGCAGCTGGTTGTCGGCATCAACCACCGCACACCCGCACTCCTCACGTGCGCCCGCGGGTGACCGGCACTCCGACCCACATCATCATCAGCAGCACAGCCCGCACAGGGTGCACTTTGGCGACACGCCCAGCATGATGCCGGTCCGAGAGACTGACATCCTGGACGATGATGTAGATGATGATGATGATGTCAACGAGGAAGACGATGTTGTTGACATTCAAGATGATGATGATATCGACGAGCCGCCTTCGACGCGTGCCATGGAAATCCTGGAGCGTGGCACGCTTACGTTCTGTCCTGGCGCCAACCGACGTCGCCACTTGGGGAAGGGCGACCTGCGGCTGAATTTGGCGTCCGGGGACGCTCGCCCACAGGAGAACGGTATCAGCAGCCGCAGCCCTTACGCGCGAACACCTCGAGCAACGTCGCCAAACGTGAAATTCGGGCAGCCGACTCACGCGGTCGCCCCATGCGACGTCACGCGGTTGGCTCCAGGGGTGACCGCTATTCGTTCACCGAGCTCTGATCTCTACGCCATGGTGCAGCGGAGGGGAGCATCACAACCAAGCCTGGAGCCTGGCAGCAGTTGCCTGCAGCATCAGCAGCATCATCATGAGAAGCAGCAGGAGGTCCCACGTTGTGTGCGATTTGGGGCAGATGTCCCCATGTTGCCCGCTGTGCCGGTGAGAGGAGACAGCAGCCGTCAGGCTGTGCAGGGTCACAGGTGAGTTCCGTTCACGTAATCTATGAGCACGTTCTGCTGATGATGCTGTCACTGCTTCTGCTGAAGATGTTGCTAACAGTTGCTACTTATACCGCTGATGATGACGATGAAATCTGGTCATGAAGGCAGGTGAAGGCCTGGTCACCACCACCACCACTATCCCCAGCGGAGCCAAACCGCACGACATCCGAGACGGTGACGCTGCTGGGAGACACGGCCAAGTTCACGTCCTTGAGGGCGGGTGACGGGCGCGACACCCCGCCAAGCCCGAGTGAGCTCGACCAGTCCTTGGAGGCCCTAAACCTCCTCATCATGGACCTTGACCCCACCTTCACTCCCGTCTCCAGCCTCCACCGGGTACCGAGTGGGCACCAACCGTCACTTCCGGGGATTCTCGGTGAGCACTGGCACCCACTGCGTAACGTTCATGTGCTCGTACAATCGATGGCTTGACTCGCGTCTGAGCGAATGTTGCTCTCCGTTAGATTGTTTTTACCATAATGATGAGGAATCGTTTAGAATGTTTTCGTACACTCAGAGGGAGAGAATGATTCAGAGGTGCGGGAAACCACAGACAAGTGGGGAAGAAGCCAGAACTGGTGCCAACAATTACCCAAGCTCTGAAGACCTATATTGGTCATATTCTGCCCACTCCAATAATGAGCGTGCATATATGTGGGAGGTGAGAGGGAGGGGAACCCTCGATCAACGTTCTGATGGAATACGGATGGAAATGAACCACTTGCTGTACTGTTAATTATTATGATGCTATAGTAAGCTATTGTAAATGTAAATTATAATTTGTGCGTGCATGGTTAAATGCACCAGTGCACGTACTTTCGGTAAGGCACGTAGGTATAAAATAAAACAAATCACGGCGTTTCGGGCGCAATACGCGTGACTTCATCAAAATAACCAAAGATTATGGATTCCTGCAGTCACGAAAGCTTCAAATCAAGAGTGCACAAGAGTGTACCGTTTACCTGACCAGGCTGCACGATGGTTAGGGTGCTTAACTCACATTTGTATGGAAATGGCTTCAAAATCTTGGTCAGGGGTAATGAGATACAGATAAAAACTAATTTTGAAAGACTTCTGAGCTCACTGTGCTCTTACCTGGCTATAAATAAAGGATGTATGTATGTAGGCATACCTATATATACACACACACACAAGGGTCATATTCCTGACCCCAGCAATCATCAGCCGTGAATTTTATCTGAAATGGTCCTGCGCCACCTCGCACTTACTGGCGAGCGTGGTGAGGTAGTGGTTAAACAACCACCATGACCAGAAAGCACGGGCAGGTTTTCATCCAGCAGTGAATTGACAAAAGGCTGTAGCATATTTAATTAATGATAATAGGGGTTTCCCCTTTTTCTGGCAACAAAACAGGTGTTAAGATGTTAAAACACCAAACTGAAACCTTTTACAAGGAATCATGTCTGCATTAACCACAATGCTTGTGGTCAGAATGCAAACAAAAAACACACTCTGATAACATATGCACTGTCCTTGAAACTGATTGGTCCACACCAGAGACAGCTTTCTTTCAAGCCTCGTCTCAAACGGTGTTAGACCAGAGTACGCCAAAAGGCGTAAATTCATGTTATATTTCGCTGTCATACTGCACCACACAGGACTACTGCGGTGAGCTACTTTGACTTGAGTGTCACCCCCTGAGCACCGAGGCGCGCTTTTCAATCGAAAGGGCTGCAGCCATGACGTCAGCTCATGCAAGTCGTTCAGCCAGTGGGTCCAACGCAGCCAGTTCACATAGGAATTGGGGAAGTTAATCATCTGCCTCGGGCCATCATTGCTTATGCATGAATGTTGATGATGATGATGATAATAATAAATAAAAGAAACCACGTGCAAAAGTGCCCACACTCGCCAAGCGCCACTGCTCGCGTTAGCAGGTGCTGGCCAGTGCACGGGCGCGACCGACGAGAGGAGACTCTTGCAGCTCAGGAGCAGCAGCAGCAGCAGCGAGGGAATCGGCGGCAGCGCTGGCGGAGCCTACAACGGCGGTCGCCACCCCGCGCCGCCGCGACCCTTGGAGCTGGCTCAGCAGCTGGCGGCGCCGGACATGGAGCCTTTCGGTCCGAACAACGGTGTGGATGTGGCCCAGCCTGACAGCTCGCCCGAAGGTCAGTCGTCACCGCTCTTCCGGGGCAATCGCGAGGGCCATGAGGCGCGCTCCCCGAAAACGTCTTGCTCATGCCGCTGCTGGCGCGAAGGCTTGAGAGCCTTGGTCTACTCTTCCGCGCTGGGCGTACCCACATGTTGTCCCACCACACGCGACCTGATTGATCCACTAACTCAGGGGTTGGCAACCTGCAGCAACCTGTGGCTCCAGAGCCGCATGTGGCTCTGTAAGGACCGAGGGATTGCTTCGTGCCGTTGTTTATTGAGGACCGTCACAAATTCACATTCATTGCGGCTCCTTGAAATATAGATTTTTTTTGTTTCTTTTTACAGAATTAGAAGGAAATGGTTCTCATTGTTATGTTGGTCGCCGGCCCCTGCACTAACTAATGTGTACCCATTTATGCTGCTGGGTAGACACGCGGGGGGAGGGAGGGGGGGGAGTTTAAGAAACTTTGTCATGTTTCAAATGCCACACCGGGAGCACGAATCGAACCAGCGAGCTCAGGATTGCAAGTCCAGTCTGCAAAACACGGCAACATCCATTTCCCCCCCCGGCACCACTGCTCTACACCAGGGAAAAATACATGATATGATCAACGTTATATGTAATGATCCTTTTGCAGGACAGTGCCCATGACAAAAATGGGAAACGTTTTTTTTTTTATTTGTGCCTTTACACAACAGGCTATACAGAACCTTATTTTATTTACCCACGTCTTTTCTGCTATGAAGAAGGGCCAATTCCTGATATGTCAGCCTCCGGCTGCACATTTTCCCATTAAAATAATAAGTGCTAAATATCACTCTGGCATCTTATGGAATTATTACGGCACGCCACGTGCATCTTGCCTACATTCGTCCTCTTGATGCTTATTTTCTCCTTATCGGAAGATAGGGGTATGGTAATATAGGAGTAGTATGAATAGGCAGGCATACCTGGTACACGATTGATAGTACCACTCGAGTACAATAATCCAATACTCTGAGCCAACTAGCAGCGTCTCGGAAAATCCTGAGTGAGAAATGAAGCCCTGGTTCGAGTGTTACTGATGAAGGCAGTGATTGTCTTACTACTTCAACCAGAGCATGCGTCGCTGACTTTCTTTTGCGTGACGGGCCGTGTGTGACTCGTGTCACTGGACATCTGGACATCTTTAAAAATTAGCTTCATAACTCCTCTTGTTGTTGGTTGTTTGACTTGCATCCCACTGGGATTTTTGCACACAGCATTGGTGTACGGTATTTTTTTCTGCAATATTTTGCTTCCTTTTCTTGGATTTTCTGTTTGCACTCAGTCACACATTCACTTTAAGATGTTTTTTTGTTCATGTTTTTGTTTTTTGTTTGTTGCGGTTGCACCCGATTCAAGAGCCGAATGGCTCACAGGGCTATACCTAATAAATGAACTTGAACTTGAAAGATTGTGATTGTGTGTCGTACAGAGCAAGGCAGCTACGTGGAGATGGTCCCGTGGACATCCGATGTCTTCAGCGCGCGCTCCGCATCTCCCACCGCACGCTACTGTGCTGAAGAAGCGAAGCCTGTGGCCCCGCACAGGTGAGGAAGCTCGCTAGCGCTACCTACAACTAACTCCCAGCCATAACTTCTTGGTTCTTTCGGTGAAGTCACGTAGAAGGGAAATAATAAAATAATAAAATAAAACATAATAAAATCATTCTCACGACGTTTCGGCCACAACGCAAGCAGCCGTCCTCAGGTGAAGAACAGGTCTGTCGGGAAGACAGACCTGTTCTTCACGCTGTCTTCCCGACAGACCTGTTCTTCACCTGAGGATGGCTGCTTGCGTTGTGGCCGAAACGTCGTGAGAATTATTTTATTATGTTTTATTTTTATTATTTTATTATTTCCCTTCTACGTGACTTTACCGAAAGAACCAAGAAGATGAATCCCTGCAGTCACGAAAGCTTTAAATCGAAATCCCAGCCACAACTTTCTTTTAATATTTGCTTTATTTTACTGTGTAGAATTGTTTAATTTGTATGCTTTTTACCCTTTCCCGTTGCGAGACGTCTGCAAGTTGCAGGGTTGGTCCCGTTCACCGCTGAATCTCGGAACGTGCAAGCGGTTAGCGTTAATTTTATTTAGAAAGGCATAGCGCTATTGTTTTAAAGACATTGTACTCACCGCAGAGAACTGTAGATACACGACCGCACTCTATGACAGCTGGCGCTGACCTGAAGACGTATCGATAAAGTTATTTTATTATGACGTACATGTTCGTCAATCGATGACATGTACGTCATCGGAATGGGAAAGGGTTATATTGATCTGATGCCGCATTGGGTGGCAGATTTGTGCCCGAATTCGCCACGTGTTAACCAAAAATAAATTGACTTGACTTGACTATTGGCATGCACTGCACTGCAGCGCCGAGCGGTTAGTGCGTTTGTCGCCCATTTCAGAAGTTCCCAGTTAAAGCCCAGCGGCCGCCCTGTTTAATAATGTTGGCGTATTATCTGTAAAAAAATGTGCCCTCTGCTTCACAGTTGAACTTTAAGATCCCATGACGTTATTCAACAAAGAGTAGGCCGTGTGCACCGGCAATCATGGTCCAAATTTGATCAATTACTCACAAATTGCTTAATTTGGAAAAAATCGCATCGTGACGTCGCCCCCTTATTGGCGGACGAATGCCGACTTGCAGACCACCGGTGCTGCGTTCTACTTGTTCTGCACAGCTAGCATTGGGTGGGGACGTCCTACATTGGGATGTTTAGCTCGTTCTATTTTTAAGTGTTTTGCATGTGGCAGGAAACCGGAATGCCCACAGAAAACCCACACGTTTCTTCTTGTTATTCTTAGCCTAATGTTCCCTTATATGGGGTCCACTTTGTTTGGTCATCGCTCTACACTCGCCTCTGTTCTGTGCCAAATGTGCCGCCATGCCTTAATTCCTCATGTCCTCCTTCAACATTTGCGTCCATCCTCCTTCCTCTATGTATTCCTCTTGCTCTGCTCGCTTGTAACTCCTTGCTCTGTACCCATTACGAGAAAAAGAATATCACAACCTCACACCACCGCCGCCATCTCCTGGCCACCTCAGAGCCCAGCTAAGCTGGGAAATTACAAAACCAAAACTGCACGATCAAACGTATATACGGTGGAAATTTTCAACAACATTGCCCTAAAAGGGAAAATAAATATGCAGATCAGATGTCCTTTCTTCAAAGCACACAGATCAAGAAAAATGGCCATTGTCCCGTAGCGTTGGCTATTTTTTTTGTGTGCAATATTATCGACAGATGTGTTGAGTTTTTGTTTTGTGTGCTTTTGCATCGCTGGAAATCCAGTACCTATGTGTACATGTGTATTCTTCACAGTAGTGTAGCGGTGAGCGTACTGCACTACGAACCCGGCGACCTGAGTTCGAATTCCCGTTCATGGCCAACACAAGTGACTATTATCTGAACCGGCCCTGGGCCTCCCCTAGGTCGACTCAACCTCAAATTAGTACCTGGTGTCGTGTGTAGTAAATATCACCACTTGGGAGACGAAGGTGGCCGGGCATGGTGTTGGCCACCCACCACCTCGTGTGCCATTCCAGCCTTCATAGCTGCTCACTAACAGCACTTGCCTCAATGGTCTGTTAAGCCTATATGGGGGATCTTTGTCTATGTATGAAGGCGGCAACACAGTGTACCTCAATTTATGTAATGAAGAACGTGGACTTTGGGTTCTTCTGTTTCGGCTATACGGGGGATCATTGTCTTTTCTATTCTTCACAGTGCTCCCAGCACCTTGACAAAACCGAGCGGCATCACGGAGCAACCGGGAGGCATCTCCACGCAGGCTTCCGTCACCAGCTCCTACATGTCCATGGTTGGTTACCCGACCAACACGTGGGCCCGCCACGGCGAGCAGCACGAGGAAGGCAGCCTCACGCAGGCCCTGCCCGTGGGGCCCTCCAGCGCGCTCCTCGTGAGCTCCCATCGCCTGCCTGCCTGCAGCAGCAGCAACCACGGCGGCGCGGGGCGAGGGACCTTGCCCACCTATGCCTCCGCGTTCCCGAGGTCGGAGAAAGAGGGCCCCTCGCACCTCTTCCCGTCCACCTCGTCCTCCTCGTCCGGCTCCCGCAACGAGTCGAGAGTCGGGCTGGAAGGAGCTCGGTCTTGGCACGCGTCCGTGTTTGGCTATCCGCCAGAGGGAGCGGAACGGTCGACGGCGACTCAAGGCGCTGGGAGCTTCTCCCTGCCCGCCTCCAAGCATCTCAACGGGCACCTTCCCGCCTCGCCGGCGACTTTTCACGGTTTTTCGCGCGCTCACCTTGGAAATCCCGGAGCCACCGGTGCGGGGCAGAGCGACGCGCGGCAGGAGCGCCTTGGCAGCGAGACATTGCTGAGCTTCGCAGCGCCACCGAATGGTGCGCCGGGCGGTCTGCACTGCAACGGAGGGGTCGGCCACAAGAGCGGCACCAGCAGCCGGTCGAGCTACAAAGGCGCGTGGTTCGACAGCCTGCCCATGCACTTTTCCGTCGACAGCGAAGGGGGCTACACCTCTTACTCGCACGCCAAACCCGAGCACACGCTTGTGCGCGGTTTTGACGGCGCGCTGCCAGACGTGTACCGAGGCACGCACACCACCGCGGCAGACATTCACGGCCCCGTCCTGCCGAGCGGGAATGCTCAGAGGCCGATCGCGGCCACGGCCGCCGCCACAACCGCCGGCGGAGGCGTGCCTCGGAATGCCCGGGAAGGCTCCTTGAGCACGGCGGCTTCGCTCGCGACTTCACGGGCGTCGTTGCCGGTCGGTGCCGCCCCGGTCTCGTGGTCCCTCCGCCGGAACAAACCGGCGCCGCTTACGCAGCCGCCGCCGCCGCGACCGCCGCTGCCACCGCGGGCGTCGTGGGAGGAGCATCAGCGGTTGCACAGCTCTGCGAGCGAGCACCGCTCCCCGCTGCACAGCGAGCTGTCGAGCCCCGGGGGCACGAGCACGTCGAGCGTGACGTTCGTGCAGCACGCGTCGCCCGCGCCGCGTGGCCCCGCATCGCCCGTGCACGTCACAGCCTCCGGTACGCGGCCAGCACCGGGCTGAGAGGTTGACTTGGGGCCCAGTGCTGGCGTCGTTTTGCTTTTGGGTGCATGTTTCACTCCTCTCCCTTGACTGTGTTAACTGCCACCCATGCTTGATGCCAAATACTCTGTTGTTTACCTTAGTTATTTCAGTTTGTCTTTTTTTTTCATGTGTACAGCTCAAAGTTACAATGAACAACACTCTTTTATGCAGCCACATCACTGGTAGCAATCAACAGAGCGATGCTGTGACTTAAATGACCCAATTACACCGTTTTATTTATGAATGTATCGTGTTTCAAATATAAATTACATGTTTGGGAGCCCCTCAATTTCCGAGGCCCCTGGCTGCAGCAGCCCCCGCTTCACCTGAGCCCAGTGACCCTGAGCCTGACCCCTGCACCACGGGACACATTACTGCACGGGGATCGAGCTGGCCAGAGCGCTCCGGTGGCCAATCTCGAGCCAGAGAGAAATAGAATGCACCTCATAAACATGAATCTCCGTGAATCAAAAAGAGCACACACTCAAAAACTGAGAACAAAAAATGTATATCGCTCTTTGTGCGCATCTGTAACCCTGTCAGTCCACTGCTGAATGAGGGCACCCTCACGCCACGTGGGCCGTGCGGGTTATTGACCGTCCTTACACACTTTGGTCAGTGGGGGTGGGTGAAGGCAGCGAGAATAGGGATGTGAGCTTATAAAATATAGAAATATGATGGATTATGCTGCAATGCTCTCGACTGTCAATCACGTAGCTCTGCAGCTTGTAACTCGTGTTACGGATGGATGGTCGCCCATTCAAGGACTTTCCAGACTCCAGCAAGCTTAGCTTCCCAGATCTGGGTGATTCGATGAAAGGAACATCACTTATAGAGAGCCCAAATCACGAGACGTGTTTACAAATCTACCTCGAATTACATTGATCGCCAATGTACTTGCGCCCTCACCTGGTTAAATTAAGGACTTCGGCAATCGGTCGGTGATTTTCATTGACTTTGAAATGTCATCTTACCGCTCGGTGTGGTTTGTTTGGCTTTCAGGTTGGCCAGATGGAAACAACTCGGGATCAGACAGGATCCCTCACTTCACCCGCAGCAACATCAGTTTTGTGCAGGACACATCCAAGTTCTGGTACAAACCTGGCATCACGCGGGAGCAAGGTAAGGAGCGTTGTGTGTGCTAGTGATTGAATCTGGGATTAACACAGACACAAAGGTGGCGTATAACGTGTGTCCATTTCATGTTCGATAATGAGCTAGCGCAGCTTAGATCTGGTTCAAATTGGTAGTCTTATGCAATGTATTTATTTTGCATTTGCACCTAGGCAGGCAGCAGCTTAATCATTTGCCGGATGCAGTGTCCTCAGACCGCCGCCAAGCTTGGTCAATGGACAGAGTCTTCAACAATATCCGTCATCGTCTGTCGTGCATCACAGCTACATTTTGGGTTGTGGCGTAAGCTTCGCCTGTGCAGGCTTTGTCGCACACAAGTGGCCTTGGCCAGTTGGGAAACGGCTGGGCAGGGCCCAGTCATGGCGCTGAAGATCAAACCCAGGGGAGCAGATCGCAGGGTGGGTCCACAAGGAATTGGTTCCTTGTTGACGATGGGAGCCACTCCTAGCATCGCGTGGCTCGTTGGTCCACAGCGGGTGCCACGATGACAGCTGGGGCAGCAGGCGGGTGAAAGAGATGTTACGCCAATGACTGTGATGGATGTTTAGAGATTATAGTCGAGATAAAAATCTGAGGATAATGTAGCCATCGTCATGCATGCTGCCTCACCTCCACCATCGCTTCCCTCTGCCAGATCTCACAGCTGTTGCAGAGTTGACATTCACTTTCGTCACATCACCTGAGTCTAACCTAACAGAATCCCACCATCTGGTTTAAGTATACAGAGTCAATATGTCCTACGTACAAAGGGGTCGTCCATAAATGACGTCACGCACCTAGGGGGGGGGGTCAGATTTTTGTGACGATGTGTGACGAGGGGGGGGGGGATTTGAGAAATGTGACGTCACGTCAAAATGCGCAACTTTAAATAAATATTGAATTGTTATAACAACACTCCTACAACATCAGAGTGCAGCGCCACATTACATACGTACTACAATTACGATAGTTTAAAGCGATTTGAAGCATGTTTTATTTTCAAAATGGAATTATGGTTTGGTGGGGGGGGGGGCAGAGCTTTGTGACGTCATATTTTAGGTAGGGGTCTGACTTTTTGTGACGCCGTGTGACGAGGGGTGGGGGGGTCAAAAATCGTCCAAAATCGCGTGACGTCATTTATGGACGGCCCCAAAGACCATCCGGCCAGGTTGTTTCGCGGTAGAGTGTGCGGTGCGCAATCAGAAGGTTGCGAGCTCAAAACCTGTTTCGGATGCTACAATGTGAAGGGAGAGTTAACGACGGTTGTCCTCAGGATAGACTCACCCCTTCCACGAAGTGTTGACATTTCCACCACTGGCTCAGGGCTGTAAACAGGAGATGGACGCTGCCTCTGTATCCATTTGAGCCGGATATCATGAAGACTTTCAGGATCATTCTTCAATCATCATCATCATCACAGCCATATGGCTTGACATCTTCCCCTCGGCAGCCACCATCTCTATGCCTACTCCAGTGGCCTGCCTCATTGAGCTGTCCACTCACTTCCGGTACATGTGTGCCTCCATATTTGAAGTTTTCGTGACAGCAGGGATCCATACTCTTTGGTTCTTTCGGTAAAGTCACGTGGGTATAAAATAAAATAAATTAAATCACGACGTTTCGGGCGCAACACAAGCGTCCGTCATCAGGTGGAACAGATGTGTGGAAACCCTCTCCGTAGAGGCGGTTTAATCTAGATTTGAAGTTGTCGTGACTGCACCAAAGAGTATGTTTACCTCCTTTTCCCTATTACACCTGAACCACTGATGTGGCACTGGTGTGTATGTATGTATGTTGCATATCTTTTGCACCTCACATAGTTAACTCTACTAATCGGAGGTGGGGGGTGGGGGAAGGACAACAAACTAAACACAAAAAGGAGTTCTAAAGAAATGAGTTTACAATCTATATTCCAAAGGGCAGAGCTCCAATGGCTTCCAGACGGCCCGCAAAAGCGCATGTGAAAGCGCGCGATACGGTGACCGTCTTTGTTCAATGGCCAGCCGAAAGCCTCTGCTGCGAGGACGACCGGAGTTCACGGGATTATGGTTCATGCACTTTGACGAGTTGTGTGTAGTCGTGTGTTGCCGACCTACAGTGCATCACTGTGTTTTTGCTTTTATGGCTTTATTTTGGTGATTTTCTAAAAGTTTTTTGGTTTGGCCATGTTTTTTTGTTGTAGTACAGAGTTAGACTGATGGCCTTAATCTAAGTTGTCTTATGGTTGTTGTTGTTTGACTTGTATCCCACTGGAATATTTGCACAGGGTTGGTGTACGGTGATTTTTCTGCAATATTTTGCTGTCTTTTCTTGGATTTTCTGTTTGCACTTAGTCACTTTAAGATGTTTTCTTGTTCATGTTTTTTTGTTTGTTGCGGTTGCACCCGATTCAAGAGCCGAATGGCTCACAGGGCTACACCTAATAAATGAACTTTGAACTGTGTTGACGTGTGCAGCCGTGGCGCTGCTGTGCCCACGCGAAGCCGGGGCGTTTGTCATTCGAAACAGCAGCTCCTTCCACGGGGACTTCGGGCTCGCCATGAAGGTGGCCAACCTGCCGCCCGGCGTGCCTGTACAGGGTGAGCGGCGCATGCGGTGATGCGGCCTTACGGAACACGATAAAACTAAGCGCAACTTTTTTTTATTTGTTCAGGTCGGGCCCCACTGAGCTGTATAACTCTTTCAGAATTTTCTGTTTGCACTTAGTCACATATTCACTTTAAGATGTTTTCTTGTTCATGTTTTTGTTTTTTGTTTGTTGCGGTTGCACCCGATTCAAGAGCCGAATGGCTCACAGGGCTATACCTAATAAATGAACTTGAACTTGAACAGAAGCGACCTGGCCACAAATAATATCTCAACGAAGTGACATATCACGTGGAAATGTATGGATGCCACGGTGGCGAGGTAGTTAACATCTCGCCACCTTGGCATCGATCTGGACCCTGACCCCTGTAAATTTGGAGTTTGCGTGTCTCTCTTCTCGTGGTCGAGTGGATTTTTCTCCTGATCCTCCAGGTTTTCCCTCCACATTTAGAATCAACATGTGTTTAGAGTATTTGGCTGCTATAAATGTCCACATGGACTTCGTTGAGCTATCATTTGTGGCCAGGTCGCTTCTGAAATAGAGCTATATTGCTCAGTGGGCCTTACCTAGTAAAATAAAAAGTGTGTTTTATAGTATAGCAGCCAAATACTCTATTTGTTGTATTTTGATTGATATGGCTGTGTAGATCATAATGGCCATGTCGATGCCACTGAACCATCAGACCTCATATGCGAGGGGACCACAGAAACGGCTGAGTAGGCCTCAGAGGAGGGCTCACCTGGAATGTTGTCCCAGGCTTCGAAAAACATTTTGGCAGACCTCCCATTTACATTGAGATTCTAATTCGGTTGACTAAGGTACAGACAGTCATCGACTTACGAACACCCGACTTAGGAACACGCGGACTTACGAACCAGCTTCCATTAAATATTAAAAAGATTAACATTGACTTAAAACACGAACTCGCACTATCAAACTGAACAATTTTGTTCAGAGGAGCGATCCTCCGTGAGATGTCATGAGTCGGCCTCGCGCTGGGAGTGAGTGTATGTGTGCGCGTGCGTTTGTGTATGTTTGTTAAAGTAGTGTGTGGGGAGTGGTAGTGTAAGGGTTAGCATGCTGCACTACGAAAGCGGTGACCAACACCAGTTACGATTATCTAAACCGGTCATGGGCCTCCTATAGGTCGACTCAGCCTCAAATGAGTTCCTGGTGTGGTGTGTAAACTTGGCCGGGCATGGTTTTGGCCACCCACCCCCTCGTGTGCCATGCAGGCTTTCATAGGTGCTACTCGCAAACAGCACTTGCATCCTACATTCTGTTGAGGCTATATGGGGGATCTTTGTTGTGTGTGGAGGAGCGGTAGTGTAGTGGTTAGCGCGCTGCGCTACCAACCTGGCGACCAGAGTTCAATTTCTGCTCACAGCCAACGCCAGTGACGATTATCTGAATGGGTCCTGGGCATCCCTTCGGTCGACTCAGCCTCAAGTATCAGTACTTGGTTGTAGTGTGTGGTCTGATTTGATTGGTCAACAGGAGACCTGGTGGATGAACTCGTCAGGCACTTCCTCATCGAGACGAAGGCCCGGGGAGTGCGGCTGAAGGGCTGCCCCAATGAACCCTTCTTCGGTGAGTGACGAGTAGACCATGGACAGCTGAAGCTGCCGTATTACACCGTCGGTGCAAGGGCATTCCCCCCCCCCCCCCCCATCTTATTACAATTTCAAAGTCAAGATTAAGAGGGCATCAAGAGCCAATGCCACCAATGTCACCATGTACTGCTTCCTACCTTCCTGCAACTGTTATAATTTGGCATTTGACTTAAGAGGTCTGCACTTTGTTCATTGATCATTGATCTCTTGAGTGCCTCCCTGTTGGGCTCCAATAGCCTCCAGTGGCATAAACATGTAATATGCCCATCGTAGAGGTCACTTTCTTCAGTAGACTACCACTTTTGACTTCCTACAAAGTGGCCCTCAATGCATTATCGTTCCGAGATGGACGATGACAGTGATTGGCCGAGTTGACACCTGTACAGGATTTTTTGTCACAACCACCTCGAGCTGGGCTGTCCGATTACTTGTGCAATCGATTACTCTACCAACGATCGGTCGGATTACTTAACTCATCCGATAACGCAAAACTAGTTGGAAAAACAAGCCTCACACGTGTGTGAGCACGTGTGCCGCTGGGCGGGAGGCGATGGCCGGAGCTCGTTGTCGTCATCGGCACCACCAGGCGTGTCACGGTGGGTGTGGCTTTCCGGAGGTTTCCCGTCTTCGAGTAGAATGGATGTTGGGATGAGGAGCATTTTTCAAGTGGAACCGAATAATCCACGCCAACAAAAAAAATTACTGGAACAAAAATGTTTGGTTAATTCATCGACTCACATTCCCAGCTCCAGTTACCTTCCGTACGTGGGTCGCACACTCTGACCGATGCGCTGCCCGAGCATATCGTGCCATGAACACGTGGAGGTGTTGATGGCGAGGCCGTGCTGTGGGCGGTGTGTGCAGGAAGTCTGTCGGCGCTCGTTAACCAGCACACGGTGACGCCACTCGCACTGCCTGGATGTCTGCGGCTGCCCGACCGTGACTTCGACGACCCGGGTGACCTCACCAAGGCCCATGACCTATGCGACGCTCGCACAGGCGGCCCTACTGGCTCCTCACAGCCACCCGAGGCCGGTCAGTGACGATGTTGATGATTACTGTGATCACAGTCAAGTCTATTGATGATCCAGCATGCAGTAGTTGACTTCAGTCACTCACTGCCAACCATTTGCCTCCTTATCGCCTTTCCATTGGAACCAACATGGTTACCGTTCCAGCTCACTCTTCGATCACTCCATCCACGTTGAGGCCTCGGTCAACCAGACACTGACTCATCTTGGTTCTTTCGGTAAAGTCACGTGGAAGGGAAATAATAAAATAATAAAAATAAAACTTCATAAAATTATTCTCACGACGTTTCGGCCACAACGCAAGCAGCCGTCCTCAGGTGAAGAACAGGTCTGTCGGAAAGACAGCGTCTGAATGAGACCGAAAGAACCAAGAAGATGAATCCCTGCAGTCACGAAAGCTTTAAATCGAAATGAGACACTGACTGTTTTGTCTCATCCACACTGTGCTTAGAGCAACACATTCACTCACCTACACGCTCACTCACTTACTCAACCATTCACTCACCTGCTTAGTCACCTATTCGCTTACCCATTGACTCATTCACTCACCCACTGACTCCCTCAATCACCCACTCACTCACCCACTCACTCATCTACTCACCCACCAACTCCCTCAATTCACCCACTCACTCATCCACTGACTCATTCCCTCACCCACCGACTCCCTCAATCACCCACCCACTGACCCACTCACTCATTAACTCACCCACTGACTCCCTTAATCACCCACTCACTCACCCACTCACTCATCTACTCACCCAGCGACTCCCTCAATCACTCACTCACTCACTCATTCCCTCACCCACTGACTCCCTCAATTCACCCACTCGCTCACTCACTGACTCATTCACTCACCCACTGACTCCCTCAATTCACCCACTCGCTCACTCCCTGACGCATTCACTCACCTATTGACTCCCTCAATTCACCCACTCACTCACCCACTCACTCATTCACTCACCCACCGACTCCCTCAATCACCCACCCACTCACCCACTGATTCATCAATCACCCACTCACTCACCCACTCACCAAATCACTCAATCACCCACTCGCTCACTCCCTGACGCATTCACTCACCTATTGACTCCCTCAATTCACCCACTCACTCACCCACTCACTCATTCACTCACCCACCGACTCCCTCAATCACCCACCCACTCACCCACTGATTCATCAATCACCCACTCACTCACCCACTCACCAAATAACTCAATCACCCACTCGCTCACTCCCTGACGCATTCACTCACCTATTGACTCCCTCAATTCACCCACTCACTCACCCACTCACTCATTCACTCACCCACCGACTCCCTCAATCACCCACCCACTCACCCACTGATTCATCAATCACCCACTCACTCACCCACTCACCAAATCACTCAATCACCCACCCACTGACCCACTCACTCATTAACTCACCCACTGACTCCCTCAATTCACCCACTCACTCACCCACTCACTCATTCACTCACCCACCGACTCCCTCAATCACCCACCCACTCACCCACTGATTCATCATTCACCCACCGACTCCCTCAATCACCCACCCACTCACCCACTGATTCATCATTCACCCACTCACTCACCCACTCACCAAATCACTCAATCACCCACTCGCTCACTCCCTGACGCATTCACTCACCTATTGACTCCCTCAATTCACCCACTCACTCACCCACTCACTCATTCACTCACCCACCGACTCCCTCAATCACCCACCCACTCACCCACTGATTCATCAATCACCCACTCACTCACCCACTCACCAAATCACTCAATCACCCACTTGCTCACTCCCTGACGCATTCACTCACCTATTGACTCCCTCAATTCACCCACTCACTCACCCACTCACTCATTCACTCACCCACCGATTCCCTCAATCACCCACCCACTCACCCACTGATTCATCAATCACCCACCCACTCACTCACCCACTCACCAAATCACTCAATCACCCACCCACTGACCCACTCACTCATTAACTCACCCACTGACTCCCTCAATTCACCCACTCACTCACCCACTCACTCATTCACTCACCCACCGACTCCCTCAATCACCCACCCACTCACCCACTGATTCATCATTCACCCACCGACTCCCTCAATCACCCACCCACTCACCCACTGATTCATCATTCACCCACTCACTCACCCACTCACCAAATCACTCAATCACCCACTCGCTCACTCCCTGACGCATTCACTCACCTATTGACTCCCTCAATTCACCCACTCACTCACCCACTCACTCATTCACTCACCCACCGACTCCCTCAATCACCCACCCACTCACCCACTGATTCATCAATCACCCACTCACTCACCCACTCACCAAATCACTCAATCACCCACTCGCTCACTCCCTGACGCATTCACTCACCTATTGACTCCCTCAATTCACCCAATCACTCACCCACTCACTCATTCACTCACCCACCGACTCCCTCAATCACCCACCCACTCACCCACTGATTCATCAATCACCCACTCACTCACCCACTCACCAAATCACTCAATCACCCACTCGCTCACTCCCTGACGCATTCACTCACCTATTGACTCCCTCAATTCACCCACTCACTCACCCACTCACTCATTCACTCACCCACCGACTCCCTCATTCACCCACCCACTCACCCACTGATTCATCAATCACCCACCCACTCACTCACCCACTCACCAAATCACTCAATCACCCACCCACTGACCCACTCACTCATTAACTAACCCACTGACTCCCTCAATTCACCCACTCACTCACCCACTCACTCATTCACTCACCCACCGACTCCCTCAATCACCCACCCACTCACCCACTGATTCATCATTCACCCACCGACTCCCTCAATCACCCACCCACTCACCCACTGATTCATCATTCACCCACTCACTCACCCACTCACCAAATCACTCAATCACCCACTCGCTCACTCCCTGACGCATTCACTCACCTATTGACTCCCTCAATTCACCCACTCACTCACCCACTCACTCATTCACTCACCCACCGACTCCCTCAATCACCCATCCACTCACCCACTGATTCATCAATCACCCACTCACTCACCCACTCACCAAATCACTCAATCACCCACTCGCTCACTCCCTGACGCATTCACTCACCTATTGACTCCCTCAATTCACCCACTCACTCACCCACTCACTCATTCACTCACCCACCGACTCCCTCAATCACCCACCCACTCACCCACTGATTCATCAATCACCCACTCACTCACCCACTCACCAAATCACTCAATCACCCACCCACTGACCCACTCACTCATTAACTCACCCACTGACTCCCTCAATTCACCCACTCACTCACCCACTCACTCATTCACTCACCCACCGACTCCCTCAATCACCCACCCACTCACCCACTGATTCATCATTCACCCACCGACTCCCTCAATCACCCACCCACTCACCCACTGATTCATCAATCACCCACTCACTCACCCACTCACCAAATCACTCAATCACCACACCGCAGGTCACAACGCTTCTCTTTCTGCTTCTGCCCTCGCACTGCTCCACTTTGGAATTCCCTTCTCATCGTCTTATTTTCCCAAGTGCTTAGAACAACCTTGCTGGATTCAAGAATTGTGTAACCTCTTATTTATTACAACGTTAATAGCGCTGTTTGTTTTTGGCCACTTGTTTCTGGCTGTTTTGGGGCTTTGGGCCTTAGTTCGGCAACTATGGTGAAATAGAGAATAGTGATCAGAGTGGTTGAAGATGATGATGACGGTGATTAGAGTGGTCGTGAGTATTAGAGTGATGATGATAATGACGATAATTTTCAATCTTGATACAACAGTCTATTATAGTAATGATGATTGCAAGAGTGAGTATAACTCGTGATTGAATATGATGAATGTTGTTAAATGTATCTCAGCAAAATTACCTCAATGTTCTATTGTAGACATGAACACCCTGCGCCAATCGGCTTGTTAGAAGATGTGGTGACGATGATGGTGGTGGTCGTGGTATTGGTGTTTTTGGATGTGGTGGTGGCACTTAGTGTTGGTGACAGCGATGGTTGTGGTGGTCATGCTGTTGGTGACCATCGTGGTGCCGGTGCAGCTACTGCCGTTGCTGCTGCTGACTATGATAATGCCGTTACTGCTACTGCCGCCACTGCTGATGCTGCTGATTTCTCTTTTAACCAGTGGGTACCGCATTCTTCCTCAATTCCGTGGAGATGGAGTCTCTCACGGGACCCCAGGCGGTCGCCCGGGCAACTGCGGTGATCATGGGCATGGCTGTGAGGTCCATGCCGGTTCACGTGCACCTGAGAGTGACCGAACAAGGGATCACGCTCACCGACACGCACAGGAAGTGAGCACACGCCCAACAGGGACACAGAGAACTTAATGGTCTTGGAATTATGGTGCTTTGTTGATGGCTGATGTTTCATTTTTGTGGACCCACCTCCCGTGGTGATTTGACTGGCGTCGAGGTGAGGCCAGCTGGGTAATGTTACAGAGGCTGTCTGATCGGCCACCCAGAGTCAAATGACTTGAGGGATTGCTGGTCACATGTTCCTGTTTCTCTGTGATTGGTCACCAGTCGGTGCACTGGTTAGGAAAAAAGAAGAACAAAAAATACCCGATTGAAGACTGCGCGGGCTGTTTGCACTGCTTCTGTTTATGCTCAGCAGCAGCTGAGATTGGGGCAACCCTGGAAATGTGTGATTTCCGCGACTGGCTGAGGACCCGCAGAGGGGAGATGAGCACCACTTCGTGCCTCTTTGAGCAGATAATCAATTTGACACTTCTGCCGACTTTTAATAGCAGGCAGTCATCGACATACGAACGGCGGGTTAGCTTCCTGAGACCCGTTCGTAAGTCGGTTTGTTCGTATCTCGAGACTCAATATTTTATTGTACATACGGTCAGTGTTATAAAATGTGTTTTGGTTCAATAAAAAATTGTATCATTGTTAAACTCATAAATAAGAAGAAATATTGTACTATTGCATTTAAGACTGTTATAAATGTTGCATAGTAATTAAAACATAAAATAAAGTCACGTGCAAAGAAAACTAAAATAACTTTTATTTTTACTTTCCTTGAGTTGAATGGTTCACTCGCATTGTGCATCACACGGGATGCTCGGATTCTTCACATCTCACGGAGGATCGCTCCGCCGATCAAATTAGTTCCGCGGTTTGGTTCGTACTTACTACCCAACGTTTGCCACCCGGATGGTTACAAATAAGAACATGGCGGTTCGTTCGTAAGCGCGGATGTTCTCATGTCGGGCGTTCGTATCGCAGGGCACTGCCTGTGTGACCCGTGAATCGGTTAACGACGATGGACATTCCTATCCAACACCGACAGTTGCTATGGAAGGTATCGGACGGCTGTTGTGCGCGTCGGCATAGGATGAAAGCAGCCACGACAAGTCAGTAACGCGTGGAGTTGACGCTTTGTTGTTTGATATTGCCCCAGGCGCTTCTTTAGGCGCCACTATCCGGCTGAATCCATAAGCTTCTGTGCCATGGTTCCTGATGTCACAAGGTGCGTTTTTACACTGCACACATAAGTCATTGTTTGGTTAAGCATGTAAGTGAAATGTGCATGCATTTGCACGTGTATTGTGTGTCTGTAAAAATATGTATGCGTGTCTATGTCACGCATACATATTGGGGTGTCATGGTGGCGAGATGTTAACTACCTCGCCTGGCATGCAGGAGGTCGTCGGTTCGATACCAACTCTGACGCTTGCTGTATATTTGTAGTTGTCCTGTTCTCCCTGTGATTAGGTGGATTTTTATCCGGGTCGTCCGGTTTTTCCCTCCACATTTATAATCAACGTGCATTTAGAGTATTTGACTATCTATAAATGTCCATGTTGATAAGCCACTTCGTTGAGCTATCATCTGTGGCGAGGTCGCTTCTGAAAAAGAGTTGTATAGATCTGGTAAAATAAAGTAAAATAAAAAAAATTGTTTAGTTTTAGTTCAATAGTTATGTATGTGTTGTGCGCGGGGAGCGGTAGTGTAGCGGTTACCGCTTTGCGCTACAAACCTGGCGACCGAGTTCGATTCCCGTTCATGGCCAGCACCAGTGACGATTGTCTGAACCGGTCCTGGGCCTCCCCTAGGTCGACTCAGCCTCAAATTAGTACCTGGTGTGGTGAGTAAACATCGCCACTGGGGAGTGGTACTGGCCACGCATCCCTTTGGGTGCCGTGTCAGCCTTCGTAGGTGCTCGCTAACAGCACTTGCCCCAACAATATGTTCTGGCTACATGGGGAATATTTGTCTAGCAATGGCATGAGGGTTGAAACAAAATTAGAATGACTTTGTGGGAAGTCAAGACTGGTTGTCCTCCAGTCACACTGGCACTTGCCATCGGAATGTGTAATTGCATCACAGGCTCAGAGCTGTCGATTGAGATGGATGATGATCGATATTCCTTTGAGCAGGGAGACTGAACGAGGTTTCTATCTCAACGAACTGGCCAAAGCACATCGCATCAATGATTTTCTCCTTTGTTGATGGAGACATTTAAAAGTAACATGAACCTAATGAAAATTAACATTCTAGCCCTTTCGCTTTTGCAGAGGCTCATAGATATTAAAAAATACGCGAATGCATTCTTTATATCTGTATATTATTTATACGTCAATGCAGCGCATATACAACGCCTGTAAATGCGTTATCCAATTAGAATAATTTCACGTGCAGAAGCCTTAAATCGTTTTCGTTTAATGTGTCCTTGTTTGAAGGTGGCCCATGGCTGAAGACAAGCCTGCGGCAAAGTAAGTACCCTTGCTCACAGTTCTGACACATCATACCAGACTGGCGTTTTTCGATCATACTGGTATGACGCCCCCCACCCCAAGTACTGTAAGCACTCGGGAGACAAAGCTGGCCGGGCGTGGTATTGGCCACACACCCCCTCATGCGCTGTGCCAGCTTTCATGGGTGCTCGCTAACAGCACATGCCGTTCAAGGCTAAACGGGGGAATGTTTGTCTTTGTGCCGTGGCGGGTGACTTGTGCAGGATGTTCGGCCTCGTGGCTCGCGAGGCTGGCAGCGTCTCGCACAACGTTTGCCACCTCTTCGCCGAGGAGGCTGACTCCCCGGGACATCGGGCCGAGAGCTGGGTCCAAGCGGCATCGCAGATCCTTCACCTGTGCTCCAGGCCTCATTGAAGTCCAACGGAGGCCACGCGAGGAGGCCGCCTTTCAAGCTGGATGGCAGCAAAGCCAAACATGACAAAACTACTAAATCTCTTGGGCCTTAATTCCACTTTCTTAACTTCCACAGGATTCCATTACAGTGGCCTCCGTTCACTTTCACAGAGATACGTTTCAGAAATCTCCGGTTTTACAGAGCTATATTTATGGAACTGCCTTTCATATTCTACAGAGATTTATTAAAAAAGTCAAAATGTACGTCCATTCACTTGTATAACGAAGATTATTCTGTGGACATCGCTTTTACATGTTTGACATGTGCACGGTGTAACTTTCGTAGATGCGTTTGAAAGCGAACGAAGGCTGACGAAGGCACAACCATCGTTTGTAGCTTTGCGCTTATTTGCTTTAAATTGCCAACCTCCATTGACTCTGGTCCGTGAAAACCCAGCTTGATGAACCCAAAGGCTGTCGAAGTTGGTACACATTTGCCGTGCTGTACAATGACGTGGAATCAAGTATTATTAACCCGAAGGCCAGTTGGGCCTGATTCTTGCTGTTCATTTTCCATTACAGTTATGAGTTCAAACAAGAAACAACAACAACAACACTTATTTATTTATTCAGCTGAAGCATCAGTAATTTATTGTGTTACTGTAATTAGAGTGTGCGGTCATTACGCATTTCATATTGTCAGATATATTCGATGAGTGTGTTCAGGTAGTGACGATAATTTAAAGTATCGCATGCCTTCATGATGCAATTGGTGAAAAGCTTTCAATGTTCATGAAGAAAAGTGTTACACTTCTATCGGAGAGGTGTCGTATGTTGTAATGCAGCCTAGGTGTTTCAGTGTATGTAATAAAATGTTTCATATATATTATTTACTACATCCACCGTCCGAATACTAAATAGGGAAAGCGCCACTTTTAAACATGGATGGACATTCTAGATTTGAAGCTTTTGTGATTGCAAGGATTCATACTCTTAGTTCTTTCGGTAAAGTCACGTAGGTAAAAAATGAAATTAATAAAACTAAAACAATAACACCTGATGACGGAGACTTGTGTTGCCTCCGAAACGTCGTGATTTTTATTGTTTTATTTTTATTAATTTCATTTTTTACCTACGTGACTTTACCGAAAGAACTAAGAGTATGGATGGACATGTCGTGGTGGTGTGGACAAATCATCGCGTTCAGGTACCGAGGCTGCATCTCTGAGCACCTGGGTTCAAGTCTCAGTTTAACCGAGAATGAAACATTTCGCTAGTGCCAAAATTGTTGAGTTTATTTCTTCCCATGCATTTATTGACAATGGGACTAAACGCACCGCCATATATGATTGTTTTTATATGGTTGTTTTTGTTTGTTTGTTTTTCACCACTGGCTGTGAGCCAGTGGTAAAAAAAATTCAAAATTATTAGGATGAGAGCCATTTCCTCGATTGGAAGATCACGGTTTTTTTTTTCCACAAAGATGGTAGCCATTTTATCGATCCCAGAAAGAGAATGGGCTAGGTCGACCTCCAACTAGTCAGTGTAATTTCATCCTTCTGACCGTTAGTCGAGGGCTCTGACCTTTAGCAAGAGTGCCCTCTGACCCCCACCGCTGGCTCAGGGCCACCAATTTTGAGGAGCATCGGTCCTTTGTTCGTTTGAACAGGCGAGACACTTCGACCTTTAACATAATTTGGCTGTATAGTATCCCGTCAGCATGTAACAATGCGCAGTTTTTTTGTATTGCCATGTTCACTGCGTTCGTGGAATCGTGTGCTTAAAGAGCTCATTATTGTACGCTCAAATGTTGCCATGCAATTGGATCCCCTGTGACAAAATCACTCTTGATTGCTCCCGATCGCCTCGGATCACGGAGGCAAAGCAGGCTGGAGCCTGGATGGTGTGGATGGGCAATTACAATGCACATAACAGGTTGGGAAGCAGAGGTCAGAGAACAATGCATGTTTTCTGCAGCAATAGACATTGTACTGTATATCTATGCTCCCATATCTATCATCCCTGTCTTTACCAATCCACCCTGTCCAGTGAATCGACAAAAGGGCTTCACGTGAACATTGTATTTGGTTCACAGGAACCCATGCAGCTGCTAGAGATTTCATTTGCAACTTAACAGGAACAATAATTGATCCTTGAATCGATTCGTGACCTTGGGTCGTGACAATCGAATTGTTGTGAGATGGAAGAATCACTGCGTGCCTTGTATCTTGCTTGTGAGGGTACAATTTTGCTGTACGTTTTTTTTTAATCGACGTTATTCCAGTTAGCCAGTTTTTAAGACATGTCATTGGGATACCGATATGTAATATGTGCCTTAGATTCTGGTCTAAGCCTCCAGCCATCTGTGCGAAAGGAAATAAGGTGTGTGTGTGTGTGTGGCAGTTATAAGTTATTAAGTACGAAATTATATGTAACGGTAGTAATGTATTACACGATAGGTGGCATTTATTTGTTTGGACCAAACATCTCAATTATAACATTTTGTGTCGTATATTGATGAGCATTCTACCAAATATGGGTCGGGTACAGTGAGGGACGAAAGTATTTGATCCCCTGCTGATTTTGTACGTTTGCCCACTGACAAAGAAATGATCAGTCTATAATTTTAATGGTAGGTTTATTTGAACAGTGAGAGACAGAATAACAACAAAAAAAATCCAGAAAAACGCATGTCAAAAATGTTATAAATTGATTTGCATTTTAATGAGGGAAATAAGTATTTGACCCCTCTGCAAAACATGACTTAGTACTTGTTGGCAAACCCCTTGTTGGCAATCACAGAGGTCAGACGTTTCTTGTAGTTGGCCACCAGGTTTGCACACATCTCAGGAGGGATTTTGTCCCACTCCTCTTTGCAGATCTTCTCCAAGTCATTAAGGTTTCGAGGCTGACGTTTGGCAACTCAAACCTTCAGCTCTCTCCACAGATTTCCTATGGGATTAAGGTCTGGAGACTGGCTAGGCCACTCCAGGACCTTAATTTGCTTCTTTTTGGGCCACTCCTTTGTTGCCTTGGCCGTGTGTTTTGGGTCATTGTCATGCTGGAATACCCATCCACGACCCATTTTCAATGCCCTGGCTGAGGGAAGGAGGTTCTCACCCAAGATTTGACGGTGCATGGCCCCGTCCATCGTCCCTTTGATGCGGTGAAGTTGTCCTGTCCCCTTAGCAGAAAAACACCCCCAAACCTCCATGTTTGACGGTGGGGATGGTGTTCTTGGGGTCATGTACAGCATTCCTCCTCCTCCAAACACGGCGAGTTGAGTTGATGCCAAAGAGCTCCATTTTGGTCTCATCTGACCACAACACTTTCACCCAGTTGTCCTCTGAATCATTCAGATGTTAATTGGAAAACTTCATACGGGCATGTATATGTGCTTTCTTGAGCAGGGGGACCTTGCGGGCGCTGCAGGATTTCAGTCCTTCACGGCGTAGTGTGTTACCAACTGTTTTCTTGGTGACTATGGTCCCAGCTGCCTTGAGGTCATTGACAAGATCCTCCCGTGTAGTTCTGGGCTGATACCTCACCGTTCTCATGATCATTGCATCTCCACGAGGTGAGATCTTGCATGGAGCCCCAGGCCGAGGGAGATTGACAGTTCTTTTGTGTTTCTTCCATTTGCGAATAATCGCACCAACTGTTGTCACCTTCTCACTAAGCTGCTTGGCGATGGTCTTGTAGCCCATTCCAGCCTTGTGTATGTGTACAATCTTGTCCCTGACATCCTTGGAGAGCTCTTTGGTCTTGGCCATAGTGGAGAATTTGGAATCGGATTGATTGCTTCTGTGAACAGGTGTTTTTTATACAGGTAACAAGCTGAGATTAGGAGCACTCCCTTTAAGAGTGTGCTCCTAATCTCAGCTTGTTACCTGTATAAAAGACACCTGGGAGCCAGTAATCTTTCTGATTGAGAGGGGGTCAAATACTTATTTCTCTCATTGTATGCCATGCATCATTACATTAAAGCACAGGTTAGGCGCTGAAAAACCTACAGCTGACCTCGTAAGGCGCAAAATAATTGTCTCTCGAGACACAAAGGCCTATGATGGAGGCAAAACATCCGATCATTGTCAGATTCCTGCTTTTTCTTTTAAGACTACGTGGATGTGACGCTTGAGTCCCCACAATACTCTTCACACACCTCTTTGACCTTGAGCCTTTTTTTTGCGTCTTCTGAACCATCACAGCATTGCTATTGTACGGTTAATCATCATTGGTCTCATGCCGTGGCATCAACCATCCAGTGCATTGCCATTGAAAACATGGGCACACTGATGTTGACCTCATTTCAGCCAATCGCAGGACTGAGAGATGAACGAACTCATGTTCAGATGAATGATCGAGATAGATTTAAGTTAAAAATAAAATTATTCGAGCCGAGAGCCAGTAGCACATTGAAACAATGTGGGGTTTCCAGTGCCAAGTATCCATGTGTAGCCACGTTGAGAAGCCAAGGGAGCCGTGGAGGCTAGTAAGAGGGTACAGCACACAGTATTCCCTCGTTATTCGCGAGGGGTACGTTCTGGAGATGCTGGTGAATAGCAATTTTCGCCGATAATGATATTTGCCCATGGAAATCAATATTTTATCTCATCACTTTATCTCTCTCTCGATGCAGTCGTGTGGAGTTCCAGATGCGATTCGCAAAAAGCCAACATCGCTGATAGCAAGTTCGTGAAAAACGAGGGAATTAACTGTATAATTTGACACGACTGTCGAAAAGTTTGATGGGGAGATGACTGTTCTTGCTTGTTTTCTGTGTTTCAACATCCATGGCCTTGCATTGAGAGTGGGCTGGAGAGTGCCGAGCCCCCCTTTACTGAAGACTGATGGCTCCTTCCAATTCGCATGCTCCATTTGCTACGCAAAATGTTGAAAGGGGGGCTGGACAAAATGGGCGCTGCACAGAGGAGGCGAGAGAGCGTATTTTATGATAGACAGAAGCAGATTATTGTGTTACTCATTCTGTTCAGCATTTAACATTTGTTTAAAAGTTAGTTTAACATTTTATGAGTTTTTATATATATAACCCCTCTTTAAACAAATTCACGTTATGCTGATGACGCTCGAACCGCTGCACCATTTGCTCAGATGTAAATATTTTATTTCAATTAAAACATTTATTTGGAGAAATGGTGCAGCCCTGCAATTGCCCACTCACAAGCACTGCTATTGAAAGGGCCTCCACCAAAGGGCGTGCTAGAGAGTGTGTTTTTGCCTACTCTTCCACGCTAGCCAGACGTTTTAAAAGAGATTGCCTTAGTAGTGATAACTATTTTCTGGTCAAAGTTCAATCCAGAATTTCTGTGTAATGTGTTTCTTCCAAACTGAGCACGTGACACAGCAGCAGCCCCAACACGTCTACTGAAAGTGGTCTGTGAGCCATTGGCCCAACAAATGCTCTATCGGTACCACTAAGGGTGACAAAGGCTAACATTGATTTCCTTCCAGATGTTTTTCTCTAGATCAGAAATATGTACGATAGCAAGGCAACAGTGGTAGCTTTTAATGAGAAATATTGTCAACAAATAAGGGTACCACAGCACGTTTAACAGAAAATATAATATAAAGAGAAAAAAAACTTAATGTGATATGAAACGTCAACGGAATAAGAACATAAATAGGAATATTGTCTATGCAACGGACAGTATATACTATACGATTTTCTGGTCGTGGTGGATACTGCCCATTGTGGGCACTGGAATAGCATTTGCCACCCCAAGCGGCACCAACCCATCCTCCTTGGCCGATGGACTAAAGGCACAGAAAGTATAGGGCAACAATGGTATGCTTCTGCAGTACTCAAGAGAGAAGTTTAGCTTACATGTGTCGTCGCGTACAGAGGTTAATTGCATTGATAATGCTACAACTAATCTTGAAAAAAACAATGTGGTTGGAACAGACGATCTGGTGCTGTGTGGAGCGATGTGTTATAGTATTTTTCATTCCAAATGGACACTTTAAGAAATAAACTAAGTATGTAGAGTACACATAGGGTTATCAAAATTGTTAACGTCCCCTCTTCGTTATCGTGTCTTTTTCACTGCACCCACATTTTCTATTTATAACATTTTTAATTCAATTACGCGATGTTTCTTGTACTAAACTTGTTCAGTATTTTAAAGCAACAAAAAGTTATTGGCATACATGCAGTGTTGGAGAGAGTTACTTTAAAAAATGTTGTTGTCAAATGGTTATGGTTATCTTAATCTAATAGTTTTCTATAATTATTTGATTCTAATTTAAGATATGTTAGGTTGATGACTATGAATCGCAAAATAAAATATCCGCCGGTTTATGTTAAGAGACAGTAACCTGATTGCACATGCAGAAATCGCCTTTGGCCATCTGATATCCGTAATTTTTTATCTGCAACACGTGAAACGGTGAACAACCTCGTTGATGTTGGAACGTTATTCTGCTCGTGACTTCGTCACCTCTTCTTGGTTCTTTCGGTAAAGTCACGTAGAAGGGAAGTAATAAAATAATAAAAATAAAACATAATAAAATAAAATAATTCTCACGACGTTTCGGCTACAACGCAAGCAGCCGTCTTCAGGTGAAGAATGAGACACTGCCAAGCTAGGAGCTTATATATAAGCTGGGTTGGAGGTGGAAGAAGAGCGCCTTAACAAAAAGAATGTGCATATCAAGAGGACATTCTTTTTGTTAAGGCGCTCTTCTTCCACCTCCAACCCAGCTTATATATAAGCTCCTAGCTTGGCAGTGTCTCATTCTTCACCTGAAGACGGCTGCTTGCGTTGTAGCCGAAACGTCGTGAGAATTATTTTATTATGTTTTATTTTTATTAGTTTATTACTTCCCTTCTACGTGACTTTACCGAAAGAACCAAGAAGATGAATCCCTGCAGTCACGAAAGCTTTAAATCGAAACTTCGTCGCCTGTTGCCGCTTGAGTCGCCCTCCCTCCCTTCCACAGGCCGGTCTCGTGCCGACCACAAAGGTCAAAGGTCAATGGTCAAACGGCGAATTCAGCGGTGGGAATGTAACGCGACGGTGGACGTCACCAGGCGAAGCACGGCTATGCGGCTCACCGATTGCCACTCTGCATCAACCGCTTGCTGTAGATCAGGTGGTTGCTGTGAAGCGGCACTATCAAGCAAAAGCCTTTGATCTCGCATCAGATTTGCCTGATCTGCTTCAGATTTATTCGGGTCCAGTGGGTCTTGGCAGGGCCGGATTAAGGTTCTCGTAGGCCCTAGGCACTTCTGTCTCGTAGGCCTTCAGTGAACACGTTCCTGCGGAGGGAGCTGGTAGGAACGTTGGGTTGCTCGGTCAATGGCCAGGGTCAACGGCGGCGTGGTGTATTCCGCAAATATGCCCGACTGTGAGGGCGGGCACAAGCCGGCGTGAGTAGGTTAAACGTTGGGTTTTATAAGGGCACCACGGAGTGACCAGCCCCTCCCCACCCCCCACCCAGCCCCACCCTCCCCACCCAGCCCCTCCCCACCTTCCCCACCCAGCCCCTCCCCACCCTCCCCTCCCCACCCAGCCCTTCCTTTCACCCAGCCCCTCCCTGCACGACGGACGGACGGACACAATAATCCCCTGTGGGCTGGTGTAAAAAGGAGGTTCCTACCAGTATAACTCTGTAGTTGGCGCTGCTGCTGCCCCATGTTACTATCGCCGCTGTCACTCCGTTTGTTTCCCACGCGGTACTTGGTCCAGCTGCTGGACAGATGCCGTTGCCGATACGTTCGTTATTTCGTCTGTGCCCTCATTCGATGGGAGGCACGCTGTGTGGCGCAGATGAGCAGATTTAATTTGTAAACACTGTGTCTCTCCTTGCCAAATCCATTATTTCGACAAGATATCCTGGTTAAATTCTTTATCATACGAAAAAAAATATGGCCAAAATGTCTACTTGGAGGCCCTTTAGTTTTCGTAGGCCCTAGGCACAGTGCCTATTGCATAATACGACTCTGAATATTGGTGATGATGGGGAACTTGTGTGTGGCTTGCACAGTCTATATATCGTGAACGAACACAAGCTCCTGAAGAATCATGAAGCAGATCAGGTGAAATATGCCAGATATGGCTTCTTATAGACTGTGCAAGTCATACACAGGTTCCCCATCATCACCAAGACCTTCGATGAGCACGGTTGGCTACGTTTGGTGATAAAAAAAAAAGTCCATACATACAAGACCCACTTTGACCTGTAGAGAATCAAGCAGATCAGGCAAATCTGATGCCAGAACAAGGCTTCTGAAATAAGACTGCTGCGGCTGCCTGCTACACTGGCAACCTGTTCTACATCAAGAGGTTAGTATGGTCGCAATCAGTCAGCATCACAGCTGCACTCACTGGTGACATTTATCATCGCGTTACATTGTCACTCCTGATTCGCCCGTTTGACCTTTGTGGTTTACGGACACTGATGGGCGGAAGAAGGTCGACGCAAAGCAAACAGCTCTTGATAAAAGTCACGCACGCGCTCATGAACAGACTCAAGTTTAGAGATGAATTGCCATTAAGGCTACGGAAACCCCAATTGCAAGTGATAGCCTAAGTTCTATGCCTGGACACATAAACGAAAGCATTTCCAAACACTGCAGATATGCAAAGATGTTCGGAGAAAATGTATCCAAAAAAACATACACAACAAATGTCATTAAATTCACTGTCGTCGCTTGTGTATGCTAAAGTGCGTTGGAATAAGTTATACTGTAGAACAGCAATGGGCAATTACGGTAATTGCTGGCCAGTCCATCTTTCATTATGAACTGTTATTTTTCCATCTGCTTGTAAAGTGGATGGCATAAAGCACTGTCTCTTTGCATTTTGTTTGACATGAAGAGACTTAGATTAAAGTGTTGTTCATCTGCGTTTAATGTATTGTGTGCGTACAGTAATACATGTCCGTATGTCCTACGTTGTTTGCCAATGTGGTTGGTTAGTAAAATATATTTTGTTCCTACAAAATGTTCTTGGAGGTGCATTTTATGAACAACAGTTTACAAGGAGTTGTACATATGTAAATATGAAAACCCACTTCAACACAGCAGTGAAGCAGTTACATTTTGATTTAAAGCTTTCGTGACTGCAGGGATTCATATTATTGGTTCTTTCGGTAAAGTCACGTAGAAGGGAAATTGTTTAATATTTTTTTATTTTATTATTTCCCTTCTACGTGACTTTACCGAAAGAAGCAAGAATATAGCAGTGAAGCAGTTTGAATAAGTTATAAGGATAGCCAAATCTCGGGCTAACGCTTGGCATTCTCTTCTAATTAGAATGTGTATAGTGCTATGTCCAGGGCGGTTACAACGCAAACCGACAGCGGCACACAGAGGGGCAAAAGGGAAGCAACGGGTGGGTTGCAGCGGCTGTTAGTGGGGGAGGTGACGCAAGGGATGGAGGGACAGGGGCTGGAAAAGGAGCTGCTGATGCTGCAGGGGTAGGGAAGGAGGAATAAGGTGGAGTGTGATGGTGATTGAGGGTGACACATGGGTGCAACGTGGATGAGACAACGGGGTATGGGGCACATGCGTGAAGTGATGAGATAGGTGCAATGGCTGGGCATGGATGAGGGTAGGTGAAGGGTGGTAGGGGTAGAGGTCTGGTGGCCTGATAGTTGGGCTGATTGAGGAGCACAGTGGAGGGGTAGGGGAGAGATGTGGTTAGGTGCACATAGAGAGAGCAGGACGTGGGAGCCGGCTCAGTAATGAGAGTCGTTGGTGTACATGACCTTGAAAATCGAGTGCTCTGACGTCAATGTCTTGGGTGTTGAAGAACTTGAATGTTTCCACTGCACGGACTGTGCAAACGGCAGTCCATGATAAATGGTAAATCCAGGTATCGTGACCGGTAACACATCGCCTCTGAAATGTGTCCCAGTCGGCATTCATTCGGTCAAGATTGCCACGAGAATGTATCAGAGGCTGTCACTTTGTCAGCCTTTTTGCCCATTCCCACCCTGCAATGCCCTGTAACTGTTACCATTGTTGACAGTCTAGGGCTGGTCGGGCTTGTAAAAGAGCTGCTTAGCTCAATGGGCCTTGCCAGATAAAATCAAGTCTGTGTCTGAGCTTTTATTCCCAGATGACAATGCAACATTACGTCCACTGATCCCACACTACATGTCCAAGAATAGAGTGTTGCTTTTATGTGCTCTTACCCTCCAATTATGTGTTGATTTTACAGTAATAATTGACAGGACTTTGCTGTTAATCCATGGCTGATTGAAGGCATCCCAATGCTCGGTCATTTCATGGGCGTTGTTTGACTATACTTCACCACTTTCTTCAGTGTGAGTTGGTAAAACCATAAAAGGAGTGCTAAGGTCCAGGTAAGATTTCACTCCCCACTGATGCTAGCTAGCCTCGGCAGTGGGTTGTAACTCAGGTACGTATGTTGTGTTCGTAGTACCGTGGGGAGCCATAAGGCTCCGTGTCTTGGCGTGATCAAGAGGCGAGTTGAACCGCTGGGTGTCGCTCTCCAACCAAGCCAAGCGTGGAGTTCCGTCTTGAATGCGTGCCCTTGCTGCACGAAGCTTCACCATGATTCTTCAATGAGCTCCATAATTATACTTAATGGAAATAATCGTTGTTATTTCCATGACCTATAATGATTGGTATCGGCCATGATATGATGATAATAACACTGGTCAACACACTTTTTCTGACATAAGGTATTCCAACGGGTTTAATGTAATTTTGGGGTGCTGATTCCAAATCTGGCATCCGTTTTTGTTTATCACATCAGGTTTTTGAGATATCAAATATTGCATTTTCAATACAAACTGCAGAAGAAAAATATTAAATAAATGTGGATATATACATAAAATGATATTATAAACACACTATCCTAAAAATACAGCACCATATTTTAACACTAAAGCAGTCACTGACTCGCAACAACTTGCAATCATAAGTGACAGAGTTAATTTCGGGTAAAATCAATGAAAATGGGGTATGCCGATAACATAAAAATGAGATGTGATAGAGCAAATCTGAGATCAGATTTGGAATCAGCACCCTGAAATTAGTCTAAAACAGCTGCAAAAGTCCAGGCCATAAAAAAAATTCTTTTTTTTGTTGACCAGTGTAATACATTCACCAGTAACATCATCAAAAGCCATGGTTAATCCACTGCTGGATGAAGGCATCCATCTCTCACAATCCCACAATGTAATATCCACCCAGCACCTGCGCGTGATCTAATTCCATCGTTCCATCTCCTCGGTGGACAAATCCTCGGATGCATTCCTTTCCGAGGCTGCCACTCCATCTATATATTTACTAAACATTAAGATATAATTAACGATCATTGCTATTTCAATGGGCTACAACAAATATAATGGCCATTATTTTATTCCATATATACGGTAAAAGTCAAAGTGTCATCATCATCCATGGGCAGAGTCCCCGTAGGTGTCAAGTGCACATTTGTCCTTTGTTTCCACTTTCCTCTGTCATGTGCCAATGTGCTCAAGTCGTGCGCACATCTTGCTGGCACCAATCGTTGATGTCGTCGTCAAGCCATTCATTCTCTGTTCGGTCTTCCTCTCTTTCCGGCTAATGATTGTATAGCAGACGTCATCTCCATTCGTGACCCTGAATCAATGGTAAAAATTCCACGTTCCTATTTTGGGAACCAGTCTAAATTGACGGAATCCATTGACTTCACAGCAATGACTACAACTAATTTGCAAGACTTTAAAGTCCATTTTGCGACTGCTTAGGCTTTCACGGTTGTGCTGTATGGGTCTCTGATGTGTTTTACGGTTTGTACCGCGTCTTGTTCGGCACGATGTCCGACGTTTCGCTCCACGAGCTGGGAGTTTCTTCCGGAACTGTATCAGGCAGCTCGCGTTCTCCCGATGTATAATCTAGAAAGAAAGCGAACTGCTGAATTCAGGTTCTGAGGAAGCTCGCAGCACGTGGTGGGAAACATCGGACATCGTGCCAACCAACACTCGGTAAAATCTGAAACCACACCGGCCAGTGATGTATGCTGTACTAAAAAAAGATTTTGATTGTACTCTACCTTTAGTAGAGCAAGCTTGTCGAAGGCAAGTTTCATATTCCTCGCCTGCTACGCATTCTATACGTGACATTTAATGCTTAACAATTAACGGGCGTGTATAGCAAGGAAGAGCATTCTTAAACTTGGCATCCCGTCTGCATTTTCAGGTGTTTGATGGAGCACGCATGACATCTTATTACGTCTGTGGTCTGTAACCTTTGATTGAATGTTTTTCTGGCACGTCACGAGAAAAGTACACAGCCTCATTTGTGTTTTTATTCGCTATATGAGTTAGCCGAGTGACTCAGTGGACAAATGCCACGAACAAACCACCCCATATCTTGTTTTACTGAAGGTCTCTTCTGAGGCCTAAAAATGTATTGGAATGAGGATGCTGCCACGGTGCAATGATTAGCAGCGCACTTGCAATCCAGAGGACACCGATTCGATTCTACCTCCCGGCGCGATAGCTGAAACACTGCGACAAGTGTCTAAAATCTCCCCCACCCCACCCCACCCCCACACATTTCTATTCACTCAGCAGTATAATTGGCTCAGGAAATATACGTGAAGTGGGGCAAAGCCGTCTGACCAGAGTGAAAGAGCACGCCAAAATGCTCACGGGATGGGTGAAGGCCTTTCTTGCCAGCAGTGGCGTGAGTGAGCAATTGCAGGGCTTCGCCTTCTTTATTCTTACATTTTGATGATTGGCGTGTATGTGCGAACTTGACCGAGAATAAAGGATTACTGTCTCGCTTTGGGTGAGAGGCGCCTATTGAAGTGACTCCACGGGTAATTCTGTGGTGTCACATTCTAGGGCTGTCCCCTGACGTGATGTGATGCTCTGCTGACTCAGGGACATTCACCTTATTTGCAGAACTCGGGAGATATACATCAGCGCTTTATTTCGGCAGGAACAGTCCGGAACTCTGTTCTGGCAATTACTTTGGCACACCACGATCCACCTCGCCCTTATGTTGTTCTTACGATACTGTGTCCATGCACGTATATACATTTATACATATATAAAACAAAACCTGAATGCAGGGTGCATTAAACAGAGGGTTAGTAAGGTTATAGGCATGGTGGCGAGGTGTTAACTCCCTCGCCTGGTATGCAGGAGGTCAGCGGTTCGATCCCGACCTTGATGCCTGCTGTATAGATGGAGTTTGCATGTCTCTCTCACCGTGGTCGCGTAGCTTTTTATTTGGGGCCTCCGGGTTTTCCCTCCATATTTAGAAACATGCTGTGAGTGTTTTTGGCTGCTCAAAATTTGTCCACGATAAGCCACTTCGTTGAGCTATCATTTGTGGCCAGGTCGCTTCTGAAAAAGAGCAATATAGCTCAGTGGGCCTTACCTGGTAAAATACTTTAGAAAGCTGTTTCAAGCAGCTTGTTATTGTGGAGTTTAAATTCTCTCTCTAAAATAAATGTCAGTGGCTTGACTAGAAATAAACACAAAATGATGATGCTGAATACTAATGAATGATGTGTGCTTACTCTTTGGGTCTTTCGGTAAAGTCACGTAGATAGAAAAATAATTTTAAAAAAATCACGACGTTTCGATCGCAACACAAGCAATCGTGTTCAGGTGAAAAAATACAGCAGGCGGACTGCTGAGGCAGGAAGAAATATATGTGCTTGTGTTGCGATCGAAACGTCGTGATTTATTAATATTTTTTTTATCTACGTGACTTTACCGAAAAACCCAAAGAGTATGAATTCCTGCAGTCACGAAAGCTTTAAGTCAAGATGTGTGCTCATTTTCCCAGGAAAAGCATCATTGGCTCTCTCGAATTTTCTTCAGAATAAATCTACAGTGGGATACTTTGATATTGTTTTTTTTTTAATAAAATATTTGACCTGAATAACCCCTTGAGATGTAGCATCTCGTTGACCAAGGTGTCCAATGTGTGTTTGGCATATCAGAGGAAACCAGTACACCCAGAGAAAATCTACACATTGATGGGGAGAACACTCAAAGCTGTACATCGATGGCTTCAATAATGAATTGCTATGCTGCATATAGGTTATTCGTACAGCAGCCCTCTTTAAAAATAAACATCACATCACTCGATTTTCTGGCTCAGGGAAAAGTCGTGCTCTAATGACATTATCTTCATCATGTGAGCAGGCCTTGTCTCATTGCATCCACTTCGTGGCCAGGAAAATGAAGACATGTGCATGCTAATTTAGCCAAGTGACACGCAGAAAGTAAGACCAAGCGCGTGACTCGAATTCTCGGTTTTGTTTCGGGCAAATTAGATGGCTGAATAACTCAGCAGTCAGCACGCTCAGCACTGAGCCATTTCTCTCTCTGAGCAGACAGTCTGGATTTTCACAACCACCAGCTCACATTGATGGCTGTGATAGGTGACAAAGGTCATTGTGTGACATAGGTCATGGCTTAAGCCAAATGCTCAATTAAAAAGTCAAAATGCCAACGTGTGTCCTCGTTCAAACTAGTGTTCTGTGGCGCTTATATTTACTGGTTGTCCTGAGTCAGAGGTGTAAATTCCAACTTCCTATGATGTGGGGGGGGGCATGAGTCTCTTCTCGCAGTGCTATTCTTGCATGGTGAAATATGTCCAGGAGGTGAATGTCAATGTCGAGTAGCCACTGGAGTGCTTCAAGAGAGAGTGTTTGCGTCGTTTTGGTGTTACTCCACGGAAGGAGTGCAGACTGCCGTGATTTACAATACGGTCCATAGCTTGGTTTGTATGGCCTTCACGCGTTTTCCATTCATGAAGGAGATGTGCACATCGGCCTGTTGATGTTTCTCATGCGGTTGATGGTCGCACTTGTGTCTTCGATTATGAATATCGAGGCCAGGAGGTGTGCAATGATGTTTGGGTCTCCAATGAGGAGTTTGTTCTGGATGTCCGCGTTGTCCCACTCTGTTCGCCAGTCTTCTTCAGGATCTAGGATGATGGCAGAAGCGCGGTCACAGAAGGGGGATCGGGACTTGAGTCGGAGGCGAGGTACTTTATGGAGGTCTTTGGTCGACCAATGTTGACGTGCCACAAAGCGGTGCTCACTTTATGGAGCCTAGAGGCTTGAAGATCATGGCGAGCTGAGTCACCCCTCAATCAGGATTTGACAGTCCAATTGTGAGGCCTTCTCTCTGTCAAACCAGTGGCATGACGTCTAGAAAAACAACAATTTCTTCCCTGTATGGTCAGCAACAAGGTTGCTTGTATATCGATTCGTTCGCACTTCGATCTAAACAAATGTAATGTACTGAGCAATAGTTACACTCTTTAGATAATGAATTAAAGTAGGAGCTTGGCTAATGCATCGCATAAAACATAGGCCCTTGCATTTTTGTTTGCCACAGTAATTTTACAGCTACTAATGTTGTTGATAACGATACAATGCTTTACATGGTTCACTGGTTACAACATACCTTGAACTGTGCCAGAGGGCATTAGAAATCAGTGGAAGGTAAGGCTGCTGCGGATATCTAATTCTTTCCGTCAAGAATTGTAACGATTGTTAGATTACTGGGGTACGTTTTTTCACACTTTATAGTAGCAACAGTTTAATGTAATGGAATATATTTTAACAAAATTGACAAATATCTTATGAATATAACAGTCTTTCGTTAACAACCAAACAGAAAATGTTGCACGAGATAATCGTCCAACAGCTATTTACTCGGGGGTCGTCTCAGCCCATCAGTCTTCAGGGGTAGATACAATTAATACCACCCTGTGGAAAGTCAACAATGATAGCCCCTAGGGAGCAGCTGGTCACTAGCAAGGGGTTGACTTGTTTTTAAACTGGTTTAGGGCTACAAATTGGAGATGAGAAATGATCAGTGCTCATTTGAGTGTGGAGATATTGTGACTTGATTTGGCATCATCACGTAAATACAGATCGCTGTGGGAAATTATACAGACGCTAAGACTTTGTATTATAATCCAACAAAACATTGTCACGATAGATCTACGATAGCTTAGCAATTAGCATCTGCATATTTTAAAGCTCAAGCAGGTGGCTGCACGGAGGTTGCAGATGTTGCTGAGTCAAATAGAGGATCTAAATGGCGCTGTCAAATCCATTCAAAGTGGCTGCCTTCGCTAATACGCAGAGGTGGTGCTGCTATCACCCTCGGTATCTACAGGTCTGATGTGGTACATTCCACATTCTCACGACAGGGACCAGTCTCGCCATATGACGACACCTTTAAGTGCAGGAGATCCCATTGGGATGCTGCCAGCCTCATCATAACCAATTTCCCATGGCCACAATTAAGCCGCCTCCACCGTTCTTCAGCAGCGTGGTCCCCTCTTGCAAGACGAGGACGGTGGCGGTAAGGACGCCGCGGATTTCTGAAGTCAGAATGCTGTGAAGGGGGGTGCCGGCGGATTTCTAGACTGAAGCCAGCGTACGTGCGTGGTTTATGACTTCACTCACAAAGCGTTGCCCACATATTGTGCTCCTGTTTCAACTAATTCTCCGCACGGAATGTGGTAACACAAGCCTGCATTGGAGGGGCCATGACAACTTATTTACAGTGGGTATTCATAGTGCATGAGGTAATACTTCATGGCACAGGTTTTGTGGCCTAGGGAAGGGTGGTGGTGTTGGTGGTGGTGCTTATTGAAGGAGGCGAGCAGTGGAGAGAGTGTTTCGAGTGGGTGACAGGGATGGTCATGGACTCATGGCTAATGGAAGTTTCCAGAAACAAATATTTTGTTTGCAATCGAGGTAATAAAAAAATTTGCTTTTGAACATTCGCTGGTGATGTGCAGCAGCAATCCATTGCTATGGGTGGATCAGGCAGACATCATCATCAGCATCATCAGCATCGTAATAGAGTGAGAGAATAATGAGCGCGGGATAATTTGATATTACTGTATTATTACACTATGTAACACAATTTTGTTCCTGTTATTTCGTAAATGCTTATGCCTAAAAAGTATATAAAATGTCTGTTACTCCTCACAAACTTTGCTTTTGTGACCAGGACAGTGATATTTTGAAATTGACTTATTTTCAATGAGAAAACGGGCGAATTTGTGTCTTTTCGTTCACATAAAGTCAGAAAAACAACAACACATGAATCAAAATTAACATGTACATATACTTAAGTAATACAAAAATGACTACAAAAGATTTAGAAGTGAATAGTTTTTCGAGATTTACAATTAAAATGTAAATCACTTTCACGAATTAGCCCCCAAATGTAGTCTCCCATCATGTTCTCGTTATACTGTCCTTGGTAGCGGCATTCAAAGTCCAGTATATCCTGGTGGAAGTGCTCGCATTGCTCCCATGTTCTCCTTGAATTTATCAAGATGAGCATCAAGGATATGGACTTTGAGGGACATCCTAATGCCCATTGTACCGTAGTTCTTCACCAGAATCTCAACCAGCTCCACATAGTTTTCGCCCAGAAAGCCACGAACTACTGCGACAAAGCTGTCCCATGCTGATTTCTCCTTACTAGTGAGCTTCTTGGGGAATTCATTGCACTCCAGGATCTTCTTTATCTGTGGTCCGACGAAGACACCGGCTTTGACCTTTGTCTAAGACAGCTTAGGGAAGAAGTCTTGAAGGTACCTGAAGGCTGCCGACTCCTTATCTACAGCTCTGACAAATTGTTTCATGAGGCCCAATTTGATGTGCAGTGGTGGCATCAGCACCTTCTGGGGGTCCACCAGTGGCTCCCACTTGACGTTGTTCCTCCCCACAGAGAACTCGGTCCGCTGTGGCCAGTCCCGCCTGTGGTAGTGCGTCTTGGTGTCCCTGCTGTCCCAAAGGCAAAGATAGCAGGGAAACTTGGTAAAACCGCCTTGGAGACCCATCAGGAATGCCACCATTTTGAAGTCTCCGATGACCTCCCAGCCGTACTCATCATACTTCAAGGCATCCAGGAAGGTCTTGATGCTGTTGTAACCCTATTTGAGGTGCACCGATTGAGCCAGGGGAAGAGACGGGTACTTGTTACCATTATGGAGCAACACGGCTTTGAAGCTCCTGGATGAGCTGTCAATGAATAGGCGCCACTCATTCTGGCTACAGGTGATTCCGATTTCCTCGAACAGACTGGTCACATTGTGGCAGAAGCAGAGCCCATATTGACGGGTGAAGAAGCTGCAAAAAGGTTGGTGATGCTTCCTCTGATCTGCGACTTGCACACTTTCGTCCAACAAGTTCTTTTTGGTTGGGGTAGTATGGGTTTCTCTACTCAGCTCCAACTCTGAAATTGTCATCTGGATCTACGACATCTTCCTCGCTCTCTGACTTACTGCTCTCTTCTAAAGACGGCTGCTCTCTCTCCGGAGGAGTGGGTACGGGGAGCTCATGGCAGTGTGGCACCGGGGCGATGGATGAAGGAAGGTCCGGATGCGTGATAGCAGGTGCATTCTTGCCAGTCCGACGTTTGCAAGGGTCCACCATGCAGAAGTAGCAGTTAATTGAGTGGTCAGTGGGTTCCCGCCAAATTCTTGGGATAGCGAACTTTATGGCTCTCTTTTCCCCTCTGTATGATCCTGCAAAAATACATTTATTTCACCAATGACTAATGTGTACGAGATTCTCGCAACATTTTTCATATATGATATATTTTTTAAATAACATTTAAAAGTGTTAAACATTTTTAAATAAAAAACTTTTACAATTAAATTTTTAAAAACTAATTTTATAACATAAAATTCCGAGCAACAATTGTCCATCTTACCTTCCAGAGTTTTTTTACATTGCTCGCAGGTGAAATGAGGTGCCCAGGGTTTGTCGAAATATGCCTTGTAGGCCTCACACATTTTAGCAGATGCTCACACAAAGTACTTTTTCGCTCTTGTCTTGATAAATTGTCGGCAGACACAGCAAAATGCGTCTGCCGGATGCTTGCAGACTCTTGATGCCATCTCAGAAAAATGCAGATATGCATCCACTTAGGCAGCTGGAACTAAACTGAACTGGTGGGCTTAAGGCCCCGGTATTTATACTACTATTTATATTACTGGAAAGTTCTCGAATGTTCTAGAAGTTACTCCAAGTTTACTCAGCTCGGAATCTATCTGGAATGCTCAGAAAAATAGGTAAATTTAAAAATACCACTGTCCTGGTCACAAAAGCAAAGTTTGTGGGGAATAATAGCCATTTTGAGGTATAAGCAAGTTGGAAATAACACTTACTACCCAGGAACAAAAAAAATTGTTACGCAGTGTTATCAACGTTCGTCCCAACTTGCAAATCTCTGAAATGTCCAGAAGATGGCAGTAGAGGAAATGGGCTTCTGACCTATCCATATGTATATAGTTGATATTGAGCATCATCGATATCCAATCCATCAGCACAATGATCATCATCTCCTTCAATGTGGGGGTCTTCTCCGGACACTCCAGATTTGCTTGGACACGAACAAAGGAAAGAGATGGTAATTATTGATCTGCTAATGTGTCTATAAAAAAATTATTCAGCGAGATTATCTGGTGGCTGCTAAACGATGAAAGAAAATGCGTGTTTGTTGGCTTTCTAATAGAAATACTTTAAATCTTTATAACCCACACCTCCGATTGCCTACGTACAGTGCGAAATAAGTTCAACATACACACAACATACATGACACAATTATTTTGTAATTGGCAATGCATACAAATTTGCATTTAAACATTTCTGCGTCATTCATTTAATTGACTCTCTAACCTTTTGAGAATCCATTACATACACAAGAGTAAGCCATTGTGTGCCTGAACCATAGCCAAATGTATATAACTGTGTGCCTGAACCATAGCCAAATGTATATAACTACCTGCAGTTTTTGGATAACCCAAATGCCTATTAACAAATAGAGTAATTGTTGGACAAAAAACTGGGAGAGGGGTTATGACCAAATTTCTGTATGGTAATAATTTACATATAATGTATTTATCATCAGCAGCCAAGATTTATCCACTGCTGGATGAAGGCATCCCAAATCCACCGCCATCTCTCATGATATCACGATGTATCAATCCATCTAGCTCCTGCAGCATAAACTATGAACGGTTTATTTCATTTTACCAGGTAATGCCCACTGAGCTATAAGGCTTTTTTTTAGAAGCGACCTGGCCACACATTATAGCTCAACGAAGTGGCTTATCACGTGGAAATCAATTCCAGCCAAATACTTTCAATGCATGTTTCTTAATATGGAGGGAAAAACCGAAGGACCCAGAGAAATATCCACGCGACCACGGGGAGAGAAACACGCAAACTCCAAATATACAGCAGGCGTCAGTGTCATGATCGAAAACCACGGCCTCCTGCATGCCAGGAGAGGTAGTTAACGTCTCGCCACCGTGGCGTCCCCCAAGCTGATTTCATAATTCTCATAAATCTCCACGCTGGGAGTGTTCCAATGTTTCCACATCCGCTGTTGGGTCTCAACCACCGACCGCCCCCTTTGATTGACCTCGCCCGGCGGAGTCCACTGACATTTCTTCACTAAATGCGACGTCTCTTAATTTGCATGTGCTCTCCGATCCATGTGTTCGCCATTCTGTCCCTCTGTGTAATAATGCCAAGCATGCAGCTCTCTCCATGCTTCTTTGCTCACGTACTGTCGCTCAGATTCATGTACAAATACTAATGAATGTAAAATACCATTACACATCGCATTTCCAGACTTTGAAAATACATCCGACTGAATGGAAATTGTCGGGGTCATCCAATCACTAAGAAATTGAAGTATTGTACGAATAAATAAACAATTAAAAGCGTTGAGTATTGATACAATCCAACTGGAATAGCTCTACTCACATTACATGAAGCATTAACCCAATCGAAATGACTGTCATCAGCAAATCCAACATGGTCAGATGAGATGTCTGCGATAAGAGATGGCAACAGAAAGCCACCTCTCCCTTCCTTTTCCTACTTTAGTTGACGCGAGGCAAGGAAGAGAAAACAACATACCTGTATGCGATGGCACCTTTGGGACGTTGACCCTCGTCTACGTTAGGCGGGCAGAGGGAATTCCACAACCCCCACGGTGGCTAAAATTCTGCGACAGGTTGCGATGACCCCTGCGGTGACCTCTGCCGTCACAAGCCCCGTGCTCAATGGGCTCCAGTTCTTCTTCTTGGATGGGGGAGGGGAGGGGGGGCAGTAAAGCTGTTGTGTGGGGAGGGGGGCACCATCACAGTGATTCACTGCTAAGGAGAGTTAATTTGGGTCAGGGCGGGGGGGTGCTGGCCATGAGTTGGAGTGGGTTTTATACAAACTCAGCTCAACATAATCAAAAGCAACGAACGTGTACAGTGACAACGTAATAATATATTGCCATTGTGTACCTTTTTGTGCACGCCTGATTATATGTATATATATATTTAAATATAGATATATAAATTGCGCTATCAAATCGTGAGATGAAGAAACCATTCGCAACTAGCATTTGAGAATGGTCCGTGGAAGCAGAGATTACAGGGCTGCTTCTGAAATCTCTTCAGGTTACCTCTTTTCCACCCTATGGAGACACACGCTCGAACCTAGACAGAGAGAGATATGTTTCATCATATCTCTCTCTGTCTAGGTTTTTTGCGTAGTTATTCGTGACTTGGCTACACCTGACGATCCAGTTTAAGCCGGGGGAGAATAAACTCAACTTCAAACCCAGGATGTGCGCAGTGCTCCGACCTCTGAGCCACCGAGCCACGTCACAATGCTCGTCCAGAAGATCCGTCCGCCAACATATTGAGTGTCGCTCGTCAGCGAGTGAAAATGTCACTGCCATTGCGGCCGACCGCAGGCCCGACGTCATGACCTTCTTCAATTAAGAAGGTCATGACGTCGGGCCTGCTCTTCTTCCACAACCAATAGAATGAGCACTTCTTCGCAGGAATCCAAAGATGCCTGCCTCTCTATTTTGTGTAAGGATCGACGTACACGACAGATACCACCCATCTTGAGCGATTTTGAGCGATCTTGAGCGTTTCTTAACCACCCGCCCCCCCTGCCCCCCAACTTCTCACACCGGTGTCCTTCCGTTTCCCCTATTCCCTTTCATTTTCTCTTGAAAGATTCATCTGCGTCGCATCTCCAGCTGTCACCCAGGTGAGAGAGAGAGAGTGATAGCTCGAAACGTAACGATGCCACCCTGCTTCTCTTCAGACTCCCTCAGCATGTCCTGCACTCGGCACATCTTTGCGCTTACGAGAGCACTCTTTTCATTGTTCTCTAATACCATATATCAGACGCGTGTGGCCTCTTCACGTCACCATTCCATAACGCCCATTGTCTCATCTTCCTATTGCAGTAAACTCCAGCTGTCAATATCTTCACCCTCAACCTGACTTGTTACGAACCCCTCTGACCTATTCAACAGTAATCTTGACCATGTCAATTCGCATCCTCACCTCTCGTTCGCGTTTACCCTTCCATTTGCGTGTCTGCTTTTCATTTGCATGTTGCTTTCGTCACAAGCCTCCATCATCTCTTGGTGATATCCACCCTCTTTGGGGTCATCTAGGCCAGGTGTTCGTCAATGTTGGCTCATATACCTTACTAGCTTTAACTACCCGGCTCTGCCACGCCCGGCCGCCGTTGTCTCCCCAGTGGCGATGTCCACACAGCACAGCAGTTACTCGTTTGAGGCTGAGTCGACTTAGGGGAGGCCCAGGACCGCTTCAAATAATCGTGACCGGTGGTGGCCGTGAGCGGGAATCGAACTCGGGTCGCCGGGTTTGTAGCGCGGTGCGCTCACCACTACACTACAATGCGTTACGCTTCCACGTGCGCGGGTCACATGACAGATTTGACGTCACATCTCACTTGGCGTGCAAAAAAGTGCATGCGTTATTGAGCTCCCCCCCACCCCCCAAAAAAGTGTATCTTTATAACTTTTGCATGGTCTACAGTCTAGAAAGTACCCACATGGCAAATTTCAAGTTTGTGGCATGTCGGAAAGTACGCTAAACATTTTGAACAGACACACATAATCACAACTTTGCCTTTTATATATATGGAGACAAAACGCGATTAACTGATCGCCTATTTCGTTTTTCTCACCGAATCTCTCGAATACGAGGATGTGATCCTCTCTTCCTTCATTTCGAACTTCACATTCACGTCTCCCATTATGACTGCATCGTCTTTGTCAATGAGTACCCCCCCTCCCCCCACCCTTAGTGCTGTCTCATTATAGCTTGATATAAATGTCTGAAGAATTCCACCGAGGGTGATTAGGATCACTCTGTCTGTCTGCCACCATCCTGAAATTGATTCGCTCACCTATTTAGCGTTCCCTCTTGCACGTAAACATCTCAAACCATTGGACACGAACTCACTGCCGCCTGTCCATCTGGTCTCACTTAATCGGAAAATATTTACATTTCATCATTTTTATTTATTCGGAGACATTTGTGCTCCTCACATTCCACGCCGCTGTCGTCAGCGTGACGTTTGTCCCCTTCTTCCTCTCGTCAGGAGCTGCAGGTCCCCCTGTATACAAGTTTACCATTAAACTGTCACTCGCAACCACACGGTTAGCGGAAGATACACTCCGGATTTCCACTGCTTCTTCGTTGGGGGGACAAAAATAAACGTGTTACCTGTCAATATTCCAAAGGTCCCATCGTATACGGGCAATTTGTTTTCTCCTTTTTTGCATCGTGTCATCTCCTTTAGGAAAGGACGAGAAAGGGTGTTTACCCATTCGCATTTCTCTCCCATGTTTTTAACAGGATGTCATCCCTCATCATAAACATCTCATCTGACACTCGGTGGGGTGCTGGACTCGGCCCTGCACGACCCAACAATGTCCAATTGGTCCCCCCCACCCAAGTTCACTCTCCTGAGCGGCGAATCACTGCTGTGGTGCCCCCATCCCTCCCCCGCCCAAACGAACGGATACATTGCAAGGTCGCACTCATTACACACACAAAGTTCGTGCCACAAATGAACCACCATGCAGCACCGTACCTCGCTGATCTCGTCAAGGAGCATAAACCATCACGCATATTCTGGTTATCTGCGCAAGCGGCTTTTGACTCGCCATCGAACAAAGACTGTTTACTGCATCGCGCGCTTTCAGATGTGCTTCTGCGGCCGTCTGGAACGCTCTTCCCTCCGATATTAGGAAGCCTTGCACTTTTACATCTAGGTTGAAAACGAATTTCTTTAGAACTGCTTTTTTGTGTTTGGTTTGTTGTCCTCGCTCGCACCTCTGATTAGCGCGGTTGGCTACGCACGGTGTGAAAGCAGTTCAACATACACACACAAATGCATTGCATTGTGGGGTGGGGCGGGGTGTGTGCTGGGCCCCCTTATAAGGACGCCACGTTGGATAGATGTTAACTACCTCGCCTGGTATACAGGAGGTTGTGGGTTCGTTCCGGACCCTGGCACCTGTATATTTGGAGTTCAACATACATACATACTGCCCTCCCCTCTGCCCCACCCCCCTTGGACCCTGAGTCTGCCACATTTTCCTACACTGGTTTTTATTCCGCTTGCTTTCGTCCATGACCCCCAGACTATTGGCCCTTGCCGGGCGCTGTCAGCGAGAGCCAGCTGAGCCAGGGGCTTGTGAAGGCAGGGTCACGGCAACCTGTTGTAGCATTTAGTTAGCGGCCACCGTGGGAGTGTGGAATTTCCTCCTCCAGCTTAACGTAGATGGGCGCTGCCCAACGCTCACTACAAACACGCGAATAATTTTACCCTTTTGACTAATAAAATATGAATCATCAATCATCGTGAGCAAACCGAAAAAAAACGAGTCACGATACACAACATGCGAGGAATGTTTGGTGTCTGCAGTTATCATACGTACGTCTCTTTGACGAATTAAAGCGTCATTGCGTTATAGTAATCGTGTCAGTAGATATTGAGGGCGTGTTCCAGGTGTGGAAAGGATTACCATCGTGGCATTTGGGGCACATTTGAGACATCAGTATAGCTGTCTAAATACCCTCATAGCTTGGGTACGTTTTCTTTTGGCAACAACCCAAATTCTTGAGGCCCTTACACTGAAAGCAACACTGGCAGACGTCGCGTTATGACGCACAGACAGGCACTGTTTGGCAAAAAAAATCTCTCATTTTCTTACCGATCTTAATTCTGTTTTATGTTAGTGCTTTTCAGAGACAACTTGCGACGGAGGAATATAAAAGCCTCACTGAGTTGCAAGATTATTTTTTTTGAAGGATGGTTTGTTCTACTTTACATGTTTGGATAATTGCTTTCTGAGCACGCTTGCATGTGGAAGCACAAGAATGTGGAATGTCCACAGCTGGTTGAGGGCCGCCGATGGAGCCGAGTGCTGTCCAAGTGCTCATTCGAGCAGGGGGCCCCTTTGTATTTGACCGTGCCACTTCAACATTATCTGAGTAAGCTTTAACAGCAGCTTGCGATAGAGCCATCAAAATAGCACGTGGTTTGTCCTCCAGGTCAGCTGTCAGTAAAACACAAAAATAAAACAATTCAAAGACTGTGAATTAGCATTTGTTGTGACAAATTACCCCAATTAATAGGCTGCGGCCTAAATCTGAAGAGGAAAACAAATGGCAGGTCGATTCTAAATATACACATTGGCTGAAAAAAACACGTTCGCAGTATAACCGCCTTCGGTATATTCTTTAACAATCGCAAGTAAACTTGGGAGCCTTTTTTCCATCCCTCATTATGAATCAGACAGGTTGCCGCGTGAATCTTCTCATCTGTCAGCCATGCTGATGTCATGTAGCCCGCATAGCGACGTGTCAGCATGTCAAAAGCTGCGTGGCACTCGAAGTACTAATTAGGACATGGCAATCGGGAATGCCAGGCGGTTTATATTCTTGCAGCCTGTCAGAGGCACTAGCTTGCCTCTAATTTATTGCACGTGCGTGTACATGTGTTCGCGAGTGTGTGTTCTAGTGGGGGAGCAGTGGCAACACATCCCAGTGACCTGGATTGTGTTCCTGGCCGTGTTGAGAAACAACGGTGGTAATTGCAATATGAAGCTAGCCTAGGTCGATTGAACGTAACTTTGGTAGCCGGTGCAATTTGATCACCATCAGAACTGGGGAAGGCAAAGGTGACCCGGGATGGGAGCAGGCCACATCACACCTGCGTTCGCTCATCCATCCGTGATAGGCAACTCACGAACAGTAATTTCTTGAACAATCCGTCGAGATTTTCAGGTGTGTGTGTGTGGGATGTGTGAGAGTACATCCGTGCGCACAAATGCCTTGCGCATTCATTCAGAAAAGCTGAAATGATTCTCAAGACTTTTTCGCGAGGGTCCTGCAATGAGATGTTTGGCAAATTCCACGAGTGAGTGTTTTCCATGTTTACTCAGAGAAAACATGCAGTGGGATTACACTTAAATGTCTGTACAGACAGGTTCAAGAATTAATTTGCTCTACTGCCATCTCCTAGTTAATTTACACATGTGATTAGTTGTGTATTTCACAAATATGCGTGATCCATCAACCCTCTCCTCCCACTTGATGGATTACAGGTGTGTTCCACAGCCTGTGTGCGTGTACAACCTGGGCGGAGCGGTAGTGTCGTGGTTAGCGCATTGCGCTACGAACCCGGCGACTCGAGGTTGATGCCCGCTCACGGCCAACTCCGGTGACAATCGTCTGAACCGGTCCTAGGCCTCTTCTAGGTCGACTCAGCCTAAAATGAGTACCTGATATGGTGTGTAAACATTGCCACTGGGTAGACAAAGGCGGCCGGGCGTGTTGTTGGCCACCCACTCCGTTGTGTACAGTGCTGGCCTTCATAGGCGCTACTCGTGAACAAAAATCGCCCCAACAGTCTGTGAAGGCTATACGGGGGATCTTTGGATTATCTTGTGTGTACATGTGTGGATATGTATACGTGTCTATGTATATGTGTCTATTTATGAGAGCGCACCAGCAGTAGTGGTTTGTGCAGTGCACTACTAACCTGGTGACCTCAGTTCAGTTCCTTGCCATGGCTAATACCAGTGACAATGATCCTCTCCTAGGTCGACTCAGCCTTTAACGATTACTTGCTGTGCTGTGTAAACACGAGCACAGAAAGAGGCAGCCGAGCACGGAGCTGGTCAAACCACCTACTCGTGCACCGTGCCGACCTTAATGGGTGCTCATTAACAACAGCGCTTGCCCCAAATGTTGCAGGCTACGCGGTGGATCTTTCTGTCTTGTGTCTTTGAGAGTGGGTGCGTGGTGTAAAGTATGAAACGCGCGCGTGTGCGTGCGTGCGTTTAAAAACAGACGGCTTGTGTTAGACATAACCCGGTGTTGGAAATTGATATACCCGGGGTTATTCGCATTCCTCACGTCGTGAAGCTGATCCGAAAAAAACAATCCTAAGAGTTATGTTCTTATATCTTCTGCGGTGTTTTCCCTCTCCCAAGCTCGCTACTCCACGTATGTCTTATTGTATTGTCTCCCGGTTCGTCCATTGTTTTATTCTTACAACACTTTTTTACTCTTGGGCTTGAAACCGCCATAAGTGAAGGTGCACATGCAAAAACATACACACACCCACAGGAATATTGCAACGTGTTGTTCTTTTCCATTCTGCACATTACTGCCAGCTGTCAGTAAACCAGTAGATGTGCGCTTTGAAACAACAGTTCAGATGTACGGCACATTACTCAGTCTTCAGGGATTCTAGATTTTAAGCTTTCGTGACTGCAAGGAATCATATTCTTAGGTTTTTTCGGTAAAGTCACGTAGGTAAAACATCAAAATTAATGAAAATAAAATAAAACAAAAATCACTGTGATTTTTGTTTTATTTTATTTTCATTAATTTTGATGTTTTACCTACGTGACTTTACCGAAAAAACCTAAGAATATAGTCTTCAGGGAAACAAGAGGGTGGGGTTGTATTAAATGTAATTGGCAAATGCAAAGTGATTAAATATCTTTTATTCGTGAGTTTATTGCGTTTGCCTCTGTATCTGTTCGCATGTATACACGTGCGAGATTGTATTATTCCTACGCAATTGTATGAATGGATGTTGTTAAATGCGTGAACATCAGCACTTGGGAGATGAAAGTGGCTTGGGGTATGTGTGGTGCTGATTAGACAGCCTTCTCGCCTGCCTAGCTGGCCCTAATAGGTGCTTGTTGTATGGAAAATGAAATACCGTAACAAGTGTCTGTCCCGAGACGTCCTGTCTGCAGACCTTCACTCTATTCAGCATCCAAGTACACATAACGTGGTACAATCACTATGGCTATGTCACCACCATTTAGTGGTTAATTAGCATTCATCGTTGTGTGTGTGTGTCATTTGTATACGTGTCTTTATATGTGTGCTCATGTGCGTGTGTCTGTGTATTGTATGTATGTGGGGAGCGGTGGTGCAGCAATTAGCGCGCTGCGCTACGAACCCGGAGACCCGAGTTCCATTCCCGCTCACGGCCACCACCGGTGACGATGATCTGAACCGCTCCTGGCCCTCCCCTAGGTCGACTCAGCCTCAAACTAAGTATCTGATGCAGTGTGTAAAACATTGCCACTAGGGAGACAAAGGCGGCCGAGCGTGGTGTTGGTCACCCACCCCCTCGTATGCCATGCTGGCCTTCATAAGTGCTCGTTAATAGCACTTGCCCCAAAAAGTGTTAAGGCATTACGGGGTCTTTGTCTTTTGTATTTCAGAAATGGTCGTGACAGGGATGTCCTCTGGCTCTTACATTGTTTACCATATTCTTTTTACCATGTACTCCGAGAAGCCCTCCATGACTGTACCGGAGGAGTTTCCATCTGGTACGGATACAATGAGAGGCTAATCAATGCCCGGGTGCGATCAAGTGATGGCTTCCTATTGATCAACAATGTTTTGTTTGCTGATGATATGGTTATTTCTGCTCACTATGAGAAGTTGGAGACCCTGCTTCTGAACATAAAATGTGCAACTAAGAGGTGAGGCATTACCATCAGCCTCACAAAAAAGTATCTGCCTGGGTATTTTGTGCCATTAAACACTCCACCAGCTCAACTCCCCATGAGTGACAGGGCAGACGTGGAGAGAGTGGTGGAGTTCTCATACCTGAGCAGTGAGCTAATGGCTCGTTCCGGGTTGACAGCAGAGGTCTCGCTCCGAATAAGTCGAGCGGCACTATCTTTTCATCAGCTGTGTAATGCTATGTGGAAGCTACCTGGTCTGTCGCTCCATACGAAGCTCCAGGCCTTTGCGGACACAGTCATGCCCTTCCCTCTCTATGCCGGCGAAACCTGGACGCCACTGAAGGAACTTCTACGCCTGTTTGAAATATCCAGGCTGGTCTGCCTATTATTCATCCTGGGTTTAACCAGACCCGATGGAGAGATCTGGACACCGTCCCATTGGTGAGGCTCCTCAGTCAGGCGAGGTTGCGTTGCCAAGGTTTTATAGCCCACATGTTCATCCATCGTATGCCCAAGCAGCTTCTGTTTGGTCATATAGAGGGGGCTAAATATAAACTGCACAGGCTATACAATAGACGAGCTGATGTTGTACAGGGGGGTGTGGAGCTGTGTGGACTTGCCGACGACTGGTACCAGCGGTGTCAAGATCGGCCTCTATGGAGGAGGCTCTTGAAGGATGCTACTGGGCAACTGGAAGCGGTCACCCTCCAACAACAATGGAATAGAGCACCGAGCGGCTAAAACGAAGCAAGTTGGCACAGTAGGGATCACATGTAGTGTATCTATCATTCGTTTCAGTCAGTCAACTATATTTTTTTGTTTTTGTTTTACTAGGGAAGCCCCACTGAGCGATGTGGCTCTTTTTCCAAAGCGCCCTGGCCACAAATGATAGATCAACGAGGTGCCTTATCGTGTGGAAACATAGAGCGCTAAACCCTCTAAATGTATAGTTTTAAATGTATACACTCTAAAACGCATGTTCCTTTAAGGTGGAGGGAAAAACCAGAGGAACCAAGGAAAAAATCCACACGACCACGGGGAGAACATGCAAACTTCAAATATACAGGTGACAGGGTCAGGATCAGGATCGAACTGACGACCTCCTGTATACCAGGCACAGTAGTTAACATCTCGCTACCGTGGCACCTGGGTCTGTCCCATGACCTGCTGTCAGCAAGCCTTCGACATTTCACGTGGCCTCAAAGTGCACCTAGCCAGGCACAAATGCTGGTGTGGACGTCACCGCCACTTACTGGCGAGCGGCTGTTGTTCTTTGTCACTGTGTATGTGTTTGTCTGTGTACACACATGTGCGCATGCATATGTTGTAATAATAATTGCAATGTCCTTTAGCCAGAAGTCTCATACATTGGGATGTTTGGCCAATGCCAATAATGAGCGAATGCATGTGGAATAAAAGTGGAGTACCATAGTATATATGCAAATGTTTAAATACATACCTATCTGTGTGTCTGTGTGCTTGTGTGTATGTGTGTGTGTGCACATTTGGAATTGAGAAGGAATAGTCCACGCCAGCGAGTGTAACCTAAGCCCAGCCAGAGTAGCCGTGAGCCAAACTCAATTAAACACACTTCCCCTCGCATGGGGCCAGGTTTGATGGGACCCGTGTCTGCGCATGCACCCTCCCAGAGACACACAAAGACAAAAAAAAGAGTCCCCCCGCCTATAGCCTGAACAGACTGTTGGGGCAAGTTGTGTTCGCGAGCGCCTTTGAAGGCCAGAACGGCACACGCGGGGTCGGTGTGGAGAGCGCCACACCTGAAAGCCTATGTCTCCCCAGCGGTGATGTTTACACATTGCACTAAGCAATCATTCAAGGCGAAGTCGATCCATGGGAAGCCCTGGACCAGTTCAAATATTCGCCACTGATATTAGCCGTGAGTAGGAATCGATCTCGGGCTGCCGTTTTTGAAGCGCAATGCGCGAACCACTGTACCACCGCTCCCCACGTGTACAAGGAATACCCAAAAACACTCTGGCACAGCCATGCACATTCGCGTGTTCATAATTACAGATGGCCACTCTCCAAGGCCATGCCATCCGTCTCTTGCACATTCTCATGGCTGAATAGAGAGATTCTGAGCTGAACATTTACCTAAAGTCATGAAAGTTTACGTTTTGCACAAACAGTAACAGTTCCATTATTTACCTGAAAGAGTCACATAGAGCTTAAAGCCAATTCAGGATGGTCCTAATTGTAACTCGGGACCAATAGCTAATGAATGTTTTAATTCACAGCATATTTGAATCGACTGTTTTTGTATTGGTCAATTACTCAGGCCCCTGTAAATAAAAATGGCAGCCGACCCCCACATCATACCTGCTGAATGTTGGAAACCCCTACAAACCACGCCCAACGTGACGCGGTCGATGATGCCGGTGCATAGCTGTTAACCCATACGGTTTACCCGTATTCTTGTACGGGGAAATTTAGTTTTCCGGTCCATACGGCGTACAGCCGTTTCAATATGGGCAATTTTTTTATTTGTTTGCATTTCTCCCTTGTGATGGGACTTTGAAGGATGAACTTTGAGATTTATAAGGGCACGGGGTGACCAATAAGGTCTGCATTGGTATGTTATAAGGCATGCACTGATAAGGGGTGAACAGTTATACCAGTGACATCAACATGCACCGCCAATCACCTCCCGTCCAGCAGCACATGTGGCAACCGAGCATAAAGTGTTTCCCCCCAACTATTTCTATGTGACCCATATCTGCTTCGTCGAGTTATCTGATTAGTCATGTCATCGAACTGGTAATCGATACATTATTTGATTAATAACATAATTTAATATCTTAGCTTGACCTGTATTGTTTGGCCCAACCGTTCTTGGGTCTGGGTGGAAACCAGATAACAAGAAGAAAATGTATGCACAATCAAATATCGGCACAGATAAGCAACTTACTTGCTGTGCTGCTATCTATCACCAATCTTGTAGCAATGTACTGAGGGGTCTCCTGCAAGTGATCCATCAACATGCTTACTCTCTATCTGGATTCCAGGCACGTGCAACCGTCGCACAATACTAATTACGGGTACCCTGACATTTTAATTCAATGTCAAATGCGTCGACCTGGTTAGTTCACAGCTTTGCTGTTGAGAGTTCTCATCAATGAGCCTGTTTGCATGTCATCAACTGGGAGTGTATGATCCATCGATTTTATGAGCTCGTGATGTAATCACCTAATAAAGTGTGTAAGTATCGATGTTTTGCTTTACTGTGTGCATTGTGATGGGTTCAAGTGACCCTCTGCTATGTTCACCGCAATATTTTTATAAATATTTTTTTCATAAAAATGTCATTATTTGTCTGTCTGTGTGTCTGTCTGTCTGTGGACGAAACTTGCGAAGGATTGGGCTCGCGAACCATGGAGTTTTCGTATAAAAAAGGTACCCAGGTACCACACCATAAGTTCCATGGTGAGCCAGCGCTATTCAAATTTCGCATCCGTCAACTTTAAAATAGTTAAATTAACAATTTAATACTATTAATTATTATATTACACTGCTGAGTGCGCGCCAAAACACACATCTGCGCATGCACGACAAAATCGAGCCATGGTTGCCCCTGGCAATGCAGACACATGATCGGTGGAGGGGGGAAAAAATGCAAAAATAATACACAGGACTGAGGTAAAATGTTCACATTGTCATGTCCTCTTCTCCCCCCCCACCCCAATGTGTGCAGTTACTCCTATAGAGTCGGTAGCTGCTACTACTATAGTCCGTAGAAAACTACCGTAGAGCGGGCGGGGGGATAGTGGGGGGGGCGGGGTAGTGACCCAGCCTGCTAAAGTGCCACCTCGGCCGGCTGGGCAATCTAGGCGAGGCCGGAGGCTCTGCACGAGAATAGGCCTCACCACGACACTGTTAAGTAAGTACTATATTCTTGGCTCTTTCGGTAAAGTTACGTAGATAGAAAAATAATATTAATAAAAAATAGGCTTATTATAAAAAAATTAATGAAATAAAAATTATAATAAACAAATACCACAGGCAGGACGTACTGCTATATAGTTAGTATAGCTACTACTACAGCCAGTATGTACTGCTATATCGCTAGTATAGCTACTACTACAGCCAGTACACACTGCTATAGAGTTAGTATAGCTACTACTACAGCCAGTACACACTGCTATAGAGTTAGTATAGCTACTACTACAGCCAGTACACACTGCTATAGAGTTAGTATAGCTACTACTACAGCCAGTACACACTGCTATAGAGTTAGTATAGCTACTACTACAACCAGTACACACTGCTATAGAGTTAGTATAGCTACTTCTACAGACAGTACCCACTGCTATAGAGTTAGTATAGCTACTACTACAGCCAGTACACACTGCTATAGAGTAAGTGTAGTTACTTCTACAGTCAATACACACTGCTATAGAGTTAGTATTGCTACTACTACAGCAAGTACGTACTGCTATAGCATTAGTATAGCTACTACTACAGTCAGTACATACTACTGTAGTGATAGTAGCTACTACTACAGTCAGTACAGTATATACAACTGTAGTGATAGTAGATACTGCTATCGAGTCGGTAGATACTACTATAGAGTTAGTAGATATTCCTATAGTCAGTATATACTACTGGATAGTTAGTAGCTACTGCTATAGAGTCGATATATACTATTATAGAGTCAGTAGATACTACTGCAGTCAGTATAAACTACTGTAGAGTCAGTATGTACTACTATAGAGTCAGTAGTTACGACTATAGAGTTGGTAGATACTACTGTAGAGTCGGTAGATACTACTGTAGAGTCAGTAGTTACTACTACCGTCAGGAGATACTACTATACAGTCTGTAGATACTACTACGGTCAGTAGATACTACTACAGTCAGTAGCTACTACTATAGAGTAAGTCGGTACTGCTGTAGAGTTAGTAGTTACTACTATAGTCAGTGTATACTACGATAGTCGGTAGAAACTACTAAAGAGTGAGTAGATAGTACCGTAGAGTTGGTAGATACTTCTATAGAGTCAGTCGGTACTGCTATAGCGTCAGCAGATACTACTATAGTGAGTGGATACTACTATAGAGTCAATAGATACGACTATAGATTCAGTAGATACTACTATAGTCAATACACACTACTGTAGAGTCAGTATTTACTACAATAGAATTGGTTGATACTACTATAGAGTGAGCAGATACGACTATAGAGTCGGTAGATACTATTGTAGAGTCAGTAGATACTACTGTAGGGTCAATATATATGACTATACAGTCAATATATACTACTGTAGAGCCAGATACTATTATAGAGTCACTAGATACTTCTTACTCTATTGTATGTAGGGTGTGTGTAGGTATATATGCCTACGGGGGGGTAAAACATTTTTTTGAGGGGGGTGGGGGGAGGTCGACAATTTTCGGAAACCTTTTAGATCAACTATTTACCCGCCACTTTCTATTACTTTTGAGTTCAGGACTTCTTAAAGCCTCTCATTATTTTGTTGATGGACAAATGGACTTTCACAATAGCTTAGTACTTGTGTATGTATATGTTATGTTTTTAAGATAAGTTTTAAAATATATTTTCCCCCCGGGCAACGCCGGGTACTTCCCGCTAGTATATATGTAATATGAGAATATATCCGGCTCACTGATGTATCACAACTTGTCATGGTGATTGGCTCTGCCAGTCCTGGTTTACAGCCAATGGGGGAAAGCCTGGGGGCATGGCCCTGACGTGATGGAAGGGTGACAGCTATGGAGATTGGTTCTGCTGGCTTTGGCCTCAGCCAATGGGGAGATGAGTCAGGGGCGTGGTCCCGGGAGCTGACGAGGGAGCCTGGAAGATTCGATGCAGGCTAACGAGGATTGGCTGAAGCATACCACGTGACCCGAGTATTAAATAGGGGTAGAGAGGAACGACACGTGGTCAGAACGGGAACGAACGGAGGAAGGAGCCACGCGAGAGTGGGGCTCCGAGTTGCCACGTGGCAGTGCATCTCTCTCGGTCTATCTGTCCCTTCACGTTGCCTATCAGCAGCGTGAAGTAGATGTAACCCAATGTGAATAAAAGACGGATTCCAGAAGTCGTCTCAAAGAACTTTATTACATATATATATAAATTCAATTCTTGAGTCGAATTGCGTGCTGATTACACTATGGAACACAGTTATTGTTCCTGGGTACGAAGTATTTGTTTTATTGCTTATGTCTAAAAAGTATAGAAAATTGCTATTATTCGCCACAAACTCTGCTTTTGTGATCAGAACTTTACGTGAAGGAATGACACAAATGCACACGTTTTCTCAAAATATCAATGTCCTGGTCACAAAAGCAAAGTTTGTGGGGAATAATAGCAATTTTCTGTACTTTTGAGGCATAAGCAATTTAGAAATAACACTTTCTACCTAGGAACAAAAAAAAAGTTTTTGTTACACAGTGTTATTAATTCCATTCATCCATTCATTGTGGCCTCACGAATGTAACTGCAAACATACAGCTGAGACAGTTTAGTTTGATGTGTTTTTTGCGGTTTTACCACATGTTTTGGCACGATGTCCACCACTTTAAACTACCTTAATGCTTAATTTTCCATGTTTAAAATTCCAAATGTACCTTTGGTTGAGTTTTCATCAAGACCATGAAGTAGGATTTCTTCTGCCGCAACCGCAAATGCTGCAACTTATATTATAGCATTACATCTGAAGCTGTGTATATACTATATTTAGATACATCTGTGGCAACATTTTCAAGCAATACATATTTTCATATATGTTTTTCTTTTTTTAGATTGCACATTCCCTCCTTGCAATATCCTGTAACTGCTACTACTACCTGACGGTCTTGGGCTGTGGCCATGCTTGTGTAATAAAGCTCGTTGAGGCGACTTCTGGAATCCGTCCTTTATTCAACTTGTATTACAGCTTTTCCTTCACACTGCTGACAGGCAGCGTGAGAGGGACAGATAGAGAGAGAGAGACACACTGCCACGTGGCAACCCGGAGCCCAGCTCCCGCGTGGCCCCCTTCCTCTGTTCGTTCCCGTTTCTGACCACGTGTCGTTCGTCTCCACCCCTATTTAATACCCGGGTCACGTGGTATGTTTCCACCAATCCTGGTTAGCCTCCATGGAATATTCCAGGCCCCCTCGTAAGCTGCCGGGACCACGCCCCTGACTCATCTCCCCATTGGCTGTGGCCAAAGCCAGCAGAACCAATCCCCTACTTACAGCTGTCACCTTTTCCATTACGTCAGGGCCACGCCCCTAGGCTTCCCCCTATTGGCTATAAACCAAGACCGGCAGAGCCAATCATCATGACAAGTTGTGATACGTCATTGAGCCGGATATATCCTCACATTACACTTGTAACAGAGGTGTTTAGCTCAATGGAGCCTTAGATGCTGAAATAAAGTCCGCCTATCTGTTTCTCTTCAGGAACAACTTCAGGTCATGAAGAAGCCCCCAGTGCATGTGTAGTGACATAGAATGGTTCACTAGGATGCGTAGCGCTCGTTACAGGCAGACAGGGGGATTTTTGGGTTTAGCAGCCCGGTCTGCCAGCAGGGGACGTGATAGGCCGGAGAAAGTGATGTAGGGCAAAGATAACGGAGGGGACACGTGGGGTGAAGCCCATAACCTTCTGGTAGGTTCCAGAAGGGGGCGTGGCCGAGAGCGGAGCCAGGCCACGCTGGGGGATAAAAGGGAGGTCCCAACTCAGGGTCGGGGCTGTCGTCTGGAATGGAACCGGTTGTGCTACGCAAGTCTTCGTCCCCGTCTTCACCTCCTCGGCGTTGTTGATCAGGCAGTGTGTGATCTGTCCTGACCTGAGCATAGTTAGCCCCTGTACCTGTGATGGCTGGAATAAACGAGTCTGCCTCCTACTATTAGTGTCTCCAAAGTGACTCATACTCATTGATCAAAATGCCTCACTTCGTGCCGAACAACGGGCAGTACGGCCCAGATATGCATCGAAGAGCTGTACACCACAACCACTGATAAAACGGACAAGATGTTGGCCGTAGCACCGTGCATTTTGTGCAAGAGTTACTGCCCAAGTCCCAAATAACACATCGCCCACAAGGCAGTCGTAAAATATAATTACTGTTTCAAGAAGCAGTTAAAACTTCACCCGGTAACTTATGTGCTTGTTATTATCAGCACACTGGACTTGCAATCTAGAGGTTGCTGGTTCGAATTAATCCCCTGGCATGGCAGTTTTTACAATAGGAAAGTTTCCCAATTGCCCCGTAAATATGATTAGTCGATTGGCAGCTCAAGTGTGATGGGGTAAAATTTGGTACTCACACCTCTTCTAGAAAAATAAGAATAGACCGACATATCCTCTAGTGAGGCTGTCTAGAGCTCCGTCTAGTGGAGGCCTTTCTGCCACCAGGAATAGATGCAAGCAATTGCAGGGCTGTGCTGTGATCTTTACTTTGAGGGTATTGAAGAATTACATGGCACACCTTACATAGCAGTGGTGCTGCAAATCTTACTCTATCAGGCCACGGGATGTTCGATTAATCTCTTGCACTCTTGGTAATGTTGATTAGGACGCATGAACGTAATGTTCAATGTAACTTATGATTGTGCTGTACTGCATGTTACTTTGATAAGCGCGTGTGCCCCAAAAATTCTTCATTTGAATTAAATACAGTAAAGTATGTACTTTAAATAAAGTTTTATTGCTTGAGAAAAATTTTGTTGTGTAAAAATATCAATCGCAGCTGCGCATGGGCCAATGTTTTTTTCCCCCGGAAATTTATTGTCAGCGAGAACATGTATTCATCCACCAGAAAATGTGGGAACTGAAAATGTCCCGACAACAAACGCTTTTTTTGAAGAAACATGTTTAAAATTACAGCTACTAGCAAAAGTAAATTGTAACTTTGTGACCCTACAAATTATTACGTTGAAATGGGAGTTGCAAAGTGCGTGTGTTTGTTTATGCTGCTTTATCCATGACAACCGAGTTATATTCATGCAGAAAAAAACACAACATGCTCATCAATATAAACACTGTGTGTGGCCTTGAAAGTAAAAAAATATATATATATAACAGCCGACGTTTTGGGGAATAGCCCTGCTTCACTGCACATTAATAAAGAAGGACCATCTGAAACATCACCAGTGTTGGTCATTGTGCCTCTGCACCTCTCCAAACGCACCGTTAACCAAATACGTTGTTGAAGTTATTAATGCACTGCAAAAGGAGAGGTACAGGAGTAATGTGTTTTTAAGGATACAATGCTAGACCCTGTGAGTTGCAGTACGAACACCAATGCACATTTATTGCTTCGGGGTTTCCAGATGCACATTTATTTCATATTCCGAGGGCAAGATAAGGTCTGTGGGAAATACATGTTTTAAATTAAAGCATTAAGACCACGTTGCAGTGCGTTTTTCTTTAAAATTAAATATAAAGCTATTGTTGTTTGTGGCAGAGTTTAATTTCATACAATGTTGTTGTGCTCACAGCTGTAATGTGGACTGAACTGCAGGCGTAACAGTTTTAGCCTTTTAAATATTTGAGGTTATTATTTTGGAAATCAATTGTACAATACTAATTACAAGCAGCCCTTTTTTAATCCACTACAGGATGAGGGCCTCCTCATGCTATGCCAGTTATGGGGGTTAATTAACCATTCTTCACCAATCTGGGCCAGGACTGGTTCAAATATTGCTCTCCGCTGATGTTTGCTGTGGGCAATAATTCAACTTAGGTAGCTTGCACCACTGCTCCCTTGCTGACGAGCTATACATATGCATGGTGAACTCGTGTTTCTATTGCTTCAGCAAGGTTTTCACTCGGCATGAAATGATGCATTGATCAATTGCTCGAGATGTCATCGTGGCCGAAGGCATTGACGCCAATGCACCTCACTTCCAATGCTTTCTGCCCTCCGTTAGATACCGCAGTTCCTGCTCAGTAGCCTCTGAGATAAGCTTCAAAAGTCTCCCACAGTCTGTTCTTAGGTATTTCCCTTGGTGGCCGGACTCGTGGAGACCACTCCAATTCCTATGCCAATAATCAACTATGAGCAATTCCTAACTGTTGTATATAATTGATTCGCATAGAGTAACCACACAAAAAATTGCAATGATAATACATTCTCGAATAGAACTGCGAAAGTGAATCATGACAATTGACTAGCTAGGTGGTGAATTCTTATATGCCTGGTTTCCACCGTTCAACCAGTGATGGAAATACCACGTTTTTATGACGATGAGCAGTTTCTCACGTATCCGATCGTCACATATCCGATCGTCACATATCTGCTCAACAATTAACCGCCCACACCCAGGGCAGTATCGGTGCATCATGTCACCATTATTTAATATAGCTTCGCAAATATGACCTTTCACAAATTTGACCTTAACATCTGACCTGTAATGTATTCTTAATCTCACGGTCATTCACTTTATAAACTACATTGAAGCATCTTTGCGCGCTGAAAGCACTTTGCGCTTTTGATTTTTGTCCAGGAACCTGTTTGCGCACAGTGGTTGTATCTGTGATGTGCTATAGACGTTCACGTATTAAACCTCATCATACACCCGCCTTTAACCTCAGTCCAAGCCTAGTCGGATATCTGCGACTCTTTACTGTACTGTGATTACTTCATTAATCTTGCAGGGAAGAAGGGTTGGGTGACACCTCACAACCAGAATTTGAGCTCACAACCTTCTAAGCCACGTCTTGTGCCACAGGATCATCTGATAGTAATTGGGTGTTCAAGAATGTTTTTCTGTGGTGTACAATTATGCATATTCTTTGCTTCTTTCGGTAAAACCACGTAGATTAAAATAAAATTCAAATGAAAAATAAATAAATAATCTGTTATTTTTTTTTCTTTTTCACATTTTATTTTGTATTTTCTATCTACGTGACTTTACCGAAAGAATCAAAGAATATGATTTCCTGCAGTCACGAAAGTTTTAAGTCAAAAATTATAATTATGCAATTAGGTAATTAATACAATGTACAGAATTACATTCGTGTGCCCTCTATGAACATTACATAGCATAGAGCGGTTTGTAAAAATGCATGACTTCTATATATTTCATGCATTTCGGAATTTACAAGTATTTAACATTTTTGGATAATTGTTTTTTTTCTATGCAATTTTGTTTTACCATTTCAATTTGCTAGCTTTCCGGATATCTGAGAATTTTCCAAATTAGTTTTCGAATGCTTCCTCGAATTTGCCAGTTAATTTGCAAGGCTGGATTGCATTTATGTAATCATCAAAAACTATGGCAATTAGTGTGTAGGTTATAATTTTGTTGAATGACCAAGATAAGAATTTGCTGAAACATATATTATGAGACTATTGTAATTTAAATAAATGTTTCCTGATTAAAAAAAAAGTAAAAAAATAGACAGCTTTCCCATGTAGCTGTATAGCCAATTGGGGCAAGTACTCTGAGTGAGCTTCTGTTCAGACTGACACGGTACACGTGGGTTGGCATGGACCTTTGCCTGAGCCACTCCGCAGAGCTATAATTTGCAGACTGTGGGAAAAAAGAAATATGTAAAAAAAATCTAAGGCTCAGTCCACCTAGGGGGAGGCCCATGCCAGGCTCGGACATAGCTTGCCACTGGAATTGGCCAGGAGACGGATCTGAGCAACTGGGGGTGTAGGGAAGTGCACACAGTCGCACGCGCTAAGCACTGCCACACAACTCCTCTTACATAATCATGCAGGAGGGGGGTGGTGGGGGGGCACTATTGGCGGATATGCTTATCTAAGACACACGCATATGTTGAAACGTGATACATTTGCCACGCAGCACCTCCGATTATCAGGGTTGGCTACGTACGGTGCGAAAGAAGTGAGACATACACACGTGATCGGTTGAATGGGACACTTCTAAGAGGTGACCTCGAGGTTACGACCACGTGTCAATGTGACAGCCCCTTTAGTCGAACCGGTGCTCGAATTTTTTTTAAACGTTTTCCCACACTGTTCAGTGTGGGAGCATATAAGTACAATACAGCAGTGGATACCACAGCACTACCCTCTGCTGACGAACACTTAGGGGGCGTCCATAAATGACGTCACGCGATTTTGGACGATTTTTGACCGCCCCCCCCCCTCGTCACACGGCGTCACAAAAAGTCAGACCCCCCCCCCCTCAAATATGAAAAAAGCATCAAATCGCTTTTAAACTATTGTCATTGTAGTGCGTATTTCATGTGGCGCTGCACTCTGATGTTGTAGGAGAAAACATTGATTAAAAAGTATATTTGATTAAGTAGAACATGTATCTTCTTGGTTCTTTCGGTAAAGTCACGTAGAATGGAAATAATAAAATAATAAATATTCAACATTCTACGTGACTTTACCGAAAGAACCAAGAAGATGAATCCCTGCAGTCACGAAAGCTTTAAATCGAAATAGAACATGTATATATTTATTAAAGTTGCGCATTTTGATGTGACGTCACATTTCACAAACCCCCACCCCCCTCGTCACACATCGTCCCAAATGTCTGACCCCCCCCCCTCCCCTAGGTGCGTGACGTCATTTATGGACGGGCACTTAGCACGGCTCCGCTAACATCTAAGACGACTCGGTGTGCGTGTTGGCCGCTCATCCCAGCTCTATCCAGACTTCACTCCGCTTTGCTCCTCGTATCTGAAGGGAGCGGAGGGGCGTTTCAGGTGATATGGTCAAGAGAAATTATAATAGGTAGAGAGGATATAATTGGGTTGTGGATAAGAGGAGTCGTGCTGTAATGTGTTTGACCACACACACCCAGACATTTGTACACACTGGCATACAAAGACAAGATCCCCCGTATAGCCTTGACAGATTGTTGGGGCAAGTGCTGTTTAGTGAGCACCTATAAAGGCCGTCACGGCACACGAAAGAAGGTGGCGGCTCAGCACCACACCCGGCCGCCTTTGTCTCCCGAGTGGTGATGTTTGCACACTGCATCAGTTACTCATTTGAGGCTGAGTCGACCTCGGGGAGGCCCAGGACTGGTTCAGATAATCGTCACCGGTGACCGTGAGTGGGATCGAACCCGTGTCGCCGGGTGCGTAGCGCAATGCGCTAACCACTACACCCCACACTGACACACACACATGCGCGCACACACACACACGCCTGTGCACCCTCCTGCACGGGCATGTGGGGCAAGTGTTGTTAGTGAGCACCTATTATGGCCGGATGGTGGTGGTGGTGTGGTTATGGCCACGTCCAGCCCGTCCACACCACACCAAGTATTCATTTCAGGCTGAGTCGATCTGGGGGGAAGTCAAGCACAGATTCAGATGCCACTCGCCACTGATATAATCCGTGGCTGGGAATCGCTCTAAATCACACCTGAGTTGTATTCCTGCTCGCGGCCAGCATGAGTGAGATGAATATCTGTCCGATATGCGCACATTTGTTTGCGCGCACACACAGGACATACACCCACACACAACACAGAGATCCCCGTTATAGCCTTGGCAGACTTTTTTGTGAAAGTGCTGAAGGCCGGTACGATACACGGGGGGAAGGGACAGTGAGTGGCCAGCACCGCGCCTGACCGCCTTTGTCTCCCCTGGGGCGATGTTTATCAGGTACTCATTTGAGGCTGAGTCTACCTAGGGGAGGACCAGGACCGATTTAGATAATCGTCACTGGTGTTGCCCATGAGTGGTCAGCGCAGCACGCTAACCACTCATCCCCTCGTGTGCCGTGACGGCCTTCACAGGTGCTCGCTAACAGCACTTGCCCCAAAAGTTTTTTAAGGCTATACTGGGGATATTTGTCTTCAACTGCTCCCCACACTCTCACACACGTACACACACGTACACACACACTCACACGTACACACACACTCACACACACGTACACACACGTACACACACATTCACACGCATTCACACACACGTACACACACACTCACACACACACACACACTCAAACTTACTTACACACACTCACACACACGTACACACACTCACACTTACACACACTCACACACACGTACACTCACACGCACCCACACCCACGTATACACGCAAACACAAACGAGAAAGCGTCCGATTCAACCCAGCAGCTGGGTTGTCTGGAAACCATTTTGCAGAGTTAAGAATTGAATTAAAAAATACGAAAAAGTTAAAAAAGAGAGAAGGAGACCGTGAACACAGCAGGGCATGCTATGCTTGGAGTAAGCTTCCAAACAGCAACGGTTAAATATTTTTGCAGCTGGATGACCGACCAAGTATACAAGATGAGAAAAAACATATATCTGTCATAACAATAAATGCTTTTCAACCCATCCTGTCTGTGTTCAATTTTACCCAGGCGACCGTCGTAAGATTTTTAAATATAATCATCTAAGGGCTCAATGTGTCCGTGCTAAGAATCACAATCGACCGCTACCAGGTTCAAATCTCGGTCGAGGGGTTGAGGGAGGGGATGAGCTCAGCCGATCACTCCTTTGGTCGATAAAATTAGAACCACTTTGTGGCAGGGGCCCAGGAGGGACTGGGCCCCTGCCACATGAACAAGGAATTTCCACCACCGGCTTAACCCTTTGGAGATGAGGGATGCGTATAGTGGTTGTGGTGGTGGAAGTGTTGGCAGCTGTTTAAAAGTTATAAAAGTCAGCAGGATGGGACAATGGTGTTGTGAGGAAGGGTGGTGTTCATGGTGGCTATAAAATAAGAAATACTCCATGACACGAAATGGGAGGGCAATAACATTGAATATTATTTTTTGTAAAAGCTAGCCAGTAGCCTGGTGCAGGAAGGGGAATTTCAGCTGGGAAGTAGATTAAGTCATTAATGAGGAATGAATGTTGCATAATGGGAAGTTGTGAGCAATATATATACTATAGATTTAATGTGAATTGCTATTTTGGGGTCTTGCTATTACATTAAGGACGAAACCTCATAAAATGCCCTCAGTTGGCAGGGAATCGCGTGGTGGCACGGAGAAGCAAATAAAGATGGTGTCGCGTAACTGATTCTGGAGTAGAAATCGGTCTCTCTCACCTCGGACTAGGAGGCATGTGCTCTGTAAAGAGTGAACACACGTGTTTAGACGGGGGTGATGCACAACCTTAACAGAAGGTTAGGTCCAAGATTTGAAGCTTTCGTGACTGCAAGGATTCATATTCTTAGGTTTTTTCGGTAAAGTCACGTAGGTAAAACATTTAAATTAATAAAAGTAAAATTAAAATAAAATAAAAATCACGACGCTTCGGAAGCAACACAAGCCTCCGTATTCAGGTGGAACAGTCACAGCACGATAGCCTCACTTGATACAGCAGTCGTGCTGTGACAGTTCCACCTGATGACGGAGGCTTGTGTTGCTTCCGAAACGTCGTGATTTTTATTTTATTTTTATTTTGCTTTTATTAATTTTTACTTTTTACCTACGTGACTTTACCGAAAAAACCTAAGAATAGAAGGTTAGGTTGCATCAGCTTACTGGTGAACAATTGGGAAGTTTAGGCTACGCTAATGAGATCGCAGTTATTATCAGTATGAACTATCCCGCCACCATCACACAGGTCTAAGCTAGAACAGAACCCATTGAGACGATATGATGAGATAATGGGGTGGGCGTCGATTAATACGGCTCAACACTCAGCCTGACCCAAGGATCCATAGCATTTCAGACACCAGACACGTCTTTGATTTAATCACAAGTGGCTGAAACATCTGGGTTCAAACCCAGATTTCTCAGCATTTCTAGACTTTAGAAATCACCCTCCACTCCCGCATCATCTCTTTTTTCAAGCTCGTATAACCTTGCTAAATTTCAAGTTAGGTGTTCACTTTTAGCGTGTTGCAAGCTTGATTGTGCCGCTTGTTTCTGACCGGTTGCCACATTAGGCATTTGGGCCTGTGTTCAACAACTGTGTTTAAAATAATACAATAATTGCTGGCTCACTGCTCTAACCAACCATTGTTATGATCCCCAAACAACCATAGAACGGTTGATGCAGTCCTCAATAGTTGTTCAATTTGCCGATTGTAATGGCACCAACGTGCATTGCTGTATTTTCAGGGAACTGAAGTTGGATATGAGCAGAAAGGCTCTTCATGCAGTAGCCAGTGTTTAACCACGAGGTGACCAATCCAGACATTTTATACAGAAAACGTCATTACATATTCAGGGAGTTTTAATGCGATTTTACAATTTTGCAATGCATTACATATTCTGAATACATCTGTGAGTTTAATTTATTTACATGTATATAATACAGCACCACAAAATGTGCTGATCCATACAGTATTTCACATCCGGTGGAAAGCTTTGCTGTAAGTATATTAATGTAGAATTTAAATACTTTATATATATGTGACCTTTTGAGTCTTTTACAGCTGCATTATCCCGCGCAAAGCACGCCTGCAAAACGAAACAGCCACATTAGCAGCACTGCCCTGTATTTTAATTTGACGTGACATTTATGATTACACGCAACCGTATTACAGAATGTTACTCTAGCCCACAGGAACTGTACTATTTAATTGAAAACAATTACAATCTAGGCTTGAACCTAAAAGTAAGTGCTTTACAAAAAAATACTTCCTCAAACTTTGCGGATCTTTACAAGAACTGGATAATTCAATATCTTAAACGCTACGGGTAATTGCAGAGGCAAATGTGACTGCTTGTTGAATAATGCTCCCTTGAGAAATGAGTGATTTTAAGATGATTGTTTAACATAAGCATCACTCTAATTGTTGCCAATGTACCTTGTATTATGGAATTATGTGCAGGTGAATTTTCCTCAGGGCAACGGTGATTATTTGATTCGAAAAATCCTTAGTCAGCTCATAACTAATTTTACGAGGAAGAGATGAGTCACCTAATATGGATAATTAATACAATGCAATGCATACACATGCAGTCGCTAATACATTACACTGATGTCAATTCACAGTTGTATAAAGTGCAGACCATGGGGGGTTATCTGACCATACTTTACCACACTGGCCAATAACACAGGTTGGTGAAGGCAAGGAGCATCTACGTGGGAGCATAGATATATGATACAATAATGCAATTTGCTAGACCGCTCTCTCATCGCCACTTATATGATGATTCCTTCAAAGCAATTCATTAACAGCCTTTTTATTTTCTATTTGTCCATAAATGTGTCGTGTATTTAAAATGTGTTCTTTAATTCGTGTTCATTAATTATGATTAACTGGCTGGATTGATCTGTAGCAGAGTGCTTAACGATGGGAGATTGTGAATACAAACCGTGATCAGGGGTCAAACTCATTCAATCGATTAGGCACAATTCACTTCCACGATTCATTAGATTGTCATCATGTATGTATTCAAAACGTATATTTTGTTATTTAAATCTTTCCTGTCTCAATTGTTTTCCTTTACTGAAGTCTTGTTTGCTTTGGCTACTGCAATTATTTAGTTTAAATGTAACAATAGTATATAATTGTCAAAAACCATAGTAATTCTTAAACGAACAATTGTATGCACGTATCACGAGCATAGAAATCAATGTGTATCAGTAAATCAATGCATCATCACACACCTACCATAAATCGTCTGGTGAACCTCCAATCTATATATAAATGGTGTCCTGGCCATAGTAATGTGGATTTTTAAATACTGGGTCACCAATTGAGATGATCTACTATACACATTCTTTTTTTTATTGTAGAGAGACAGATGCATGTGAAATAGATGCGTCGTCTGTTGATCTATTCTGTTATTTATACTCTCCACAACGATGCAAATTTTTGTATTGAAGTTGCAAATTCGTTTGAGTATCTGAACATGAACCGAGTCCTTTTTTTCATTTCTTGGGCATGCCTACTACATGTAAAAAAAGGCAAAGCCCTAATAGTATAAGTCAATAAGCAAGCCTTATTGTATCAATGCGATATCCATTACAAATCAAAACAGCCAAATTAATCACGCAGACTTTTATTGCCGTCCGCAAAAATGTATGACAAGCCGTCACGAATTATTCAAAACAAATTGCTCTCAGAAGCGAAACGCACATTGTCATGGTCAGCTGTGTACACTTATTTTAATTGTCCAGGTGCCAATGATCATAAAAGCGTCGTCCCAGGAGGCGCGTGCATTATGGGCGGCTGATGTGCGTCTGTCAGAAAGCTCCCAAGCGAGCGATGCTCTTGCGCAGTCCAGTGCAAATTACAGCACCAAACAATTAGCCATTCACCAACGCACTTCGCGTGTTATTCTTACAGGGGGGGGGGGGGGATGATTTAAAGGTCCACTTGCCTGACAAAGTAATGTTTTGACCTTGATGAAACGGATGAACCTGTTTCACATACATGGTCACCTTGAAAGTGCAATCTAACGCGATCAAATGATATTCAAACTCTATTAATCTTGATCAGAGATAAAAAAAAACTCTTTGTCTTGTTTCTAAAAACCACTCTTTCATTTGGAAGAAGATACGTGAAAGTCACTGGCAAACACATCTCATGAACACGGGTCTTCGCCGGATTTATCTGGATTTTCTCAGATGCAGAGTATCCCTACATTTTCGTAAAATTTTCAGATTTTTTTGCTATTAGCACACCAATTAGACGATTTTTCACACTTGTAAAAATGTATGACATTAATTTAACGGTATTAAATTTAACACGTAGGCTTTCGCGACCAATATTATTGATAATAAACGTTTTTGGGTTTAGATTGCGTTATTTATAAATGTGTCGTAACCCTCCACCACCCGACACGGCCAATCAGTAAAAAGTGTCACATTAACAAAAGACAAAAAATTGCAAATGTTGTGGTTTCACGCTTCAACACACCGGTGGGCTAAAGCAGTGACCTATTTGTCTTTTGTCAACGTGACACTTTTTTACTGATTGGCCGTGTCGGGTGGTGGAGGTTTACGACACATTTATAAATAACGCGATCTAAACCCAAAAACGTTGATTATGGGTATTAAATTTGGTAATTCCTTTGAGTAAGAGTGCACCTTGCACTAAACATTCACCCTCTGTTTTAGCACCACTCCTTCCATGTTAGGCCATAGACGTTTCAGTCATTCCCTGAACGAAGGCATTTCATTAAGTACATTTCAATAATACTGTGAATGTGACATCACCTTGATGTTTTATGCTGAATTTTTATTTTATGTGTTTTCCCACTAGATGGCAGATATATCACGTGGTCATGAAAATGGCTGTGCCCTTGCACAAGTGCACATTAGAAGGGCAGTGAGCTGTTATTGGTTGCTGTCCTCTGAAGGTGTAAATGAAACGTGAAATATATTAGAGAATGAAGCTGCATACGATGACAATTTTATGAACCATGGCAGTGTTTTATAAATTGGTGAAACCCCTGCATTGAGAGAAAAATGTATTGCCTTTACATAGCAATGTAGCCAATAAGGCACAACAAATGTGGATCCAATTTAGTTTACAGTATTTTTTTAAAGTTTTGCTTCAATTGGGAACAGCTTCTTTTTTTGAAGGGGGGGGGGGGTGTATTATACTTCTCATGAATAATGGACTGACCCATTCTTACACTCATCGCCCAGACAACTATGTGCTTAATACTGGTAGAAACCACCGGTTCTACCAGCCCACAGGGGATTATTGTGTCCGTCCGTCGTGCATACAAAAATGGGAGGGGTCGGGCTGGGTGGAGAGGGGAGGGTGGGGAGGGGCTGGATGGGGAGGGTGGGGAGGGGCTGGGTGGGTGGGGAGGGGAGGGTCGGGAGGGGCTGGGTGGGGAGGGTGGGGCTGGGGCTGGGTGGAGGGTGGGAGGGGTGGGGCTGGGTGGGGAGGGGCTGGTCACCCCGTGGTGCCCTTATAAAACTCAACGTTTAACCTACTCACGCCGGCTTGTGCCCGCCCTCACAGTCGGCCATATTTGCGGAATACACCACGCTGCCGTTGACCCTGGCCATTGACCGAGCAACCCAACGTTCCTACCAGCTCTCTCCGCAGGAATGTGTTTCATGCTCAACTCTTAACCAAAAAAACAAATGTGCCCACACGAGCAACATTGGCACTGACTCGCAAACGAAGCATACATAGGCCCTCTACTTTTGTTGTCATCACAAACATGTTCACATCCTGATTGCATCCATTTCAGACATTTGGAAACCATCACCACCACAATGTATAGTTGTCACCACATTGTAAAATCAGTATTTGATAAATGTCACTGGACTTTACACACTGAAAATAAAAAAAGGAAACAAAACCAGCGTATAGTTTTTTTGTCTAATGTGCAGGTACGCAAGGACGCTGTTCTCTTTGAATGTGTGATTAATTTGAAATTTGGGGGAAGCGCTGGAAAATGTATATACAGTATACTGCACCTGATTACCAGACTCATTCCCTGCTCATTATGAATTGTTTAATACAGAAATTGCGTAGGCATAAATTACAGAATTTTATATATGTGAAAATGTATTTTCACTTTCTACACATTCATTCATAAGTTCATCAATTCACGTCAACCATAACGGCGCAATATAAAATGTTGTTTAAGTGGCAAGGTGCATTTCCCAAAAAAATTCCCCCTTCAAAAAAACATTAAATAAATGTATACAGCAGATGTGTATCACCTGAACGTATCATGCATAATGTGCGCAATTTTCAAAGCATATTTATGAACAGTGCTTAAGCATTTGAGTTTTGTTCATATTTATCTTGAGGCCAACGTTATAGCCCTCTTTATTAGTTCATTCAGTCATTCCCTACGGTTAATTTCCATTGGTGGTTCTAATGACTCTGTCATGTAGCAAATCTGAGATGGTTTATGGTCAAAACATTTCGCTGCACAAACTTGAGGTACTTGTTTGAGGGAAACAACTAGCAACCACGCGAGATTAAGTATACCGAGGCCAATTTTACGAGAAGGTGGACCAGGCTGAAATTATGAAATAAAGCAGCCGCTGAGAGTTAGGAGGTGTGTTTTTGGAGACTGAACTTAAAAATTTGAATATTTATTTAGACAGGAGAAAGATCAAGCTCTTTTTCACAGATGTCCAGTGCGGGCAAGTCAGCAACTTACTTGAGCATGAAAGCAGCGTACCCTTGTGCCTGATGAATACAGTTTCCAACGAGTTCATGTTATTGGGGAAACATCTGAAATGTGCACAACGCTTAGAGAGGCGTGTGCTTGGAATTACACTGAAAGACAGAAAGAGAAAAACACGGATTAAAGAATAAACACAAAGTATAAACCGCATATTCACTGTTTTATAAAAGTAAGTGGGCTCGAGCAGGACTATCACTATAAGGAATGATGATGATGATGGAGCCGCAGTGAAAGGAGGGATTATACCAAAGAGAACATCCACTGTGGAGATGGAAGGATGAAATCAGCTCAAGTAGAGGAGCTGGATGGATTGTAGCGACATTTCACCAATATAGGATAATGGTCCCTGAGAGAGGCATTCATCCAACAGTGGATAGACCCATGGGTGATGATGGTGATGATGGTGATGATGGTGATGATTACTTAGCATTTTAAAATGAGACTCTTCATTCCTATGGCGGGTGAAAGTCTCTCTATAAGACGATTGCAATCGGTGACATTGTCTAGCGTTAGTGCATTCGCCACTTGTTGCAAAGATACACAGTTTGAATCCAGTGGCTGCCCTGATGAATACTGCGAATCTATTAACGGTAAAATATATATATACTGTTTTCACAGTGGACGTTAAAGTTCCCGTGACGTCATTCGCAAGATTAATCGTCACGGACCAAATTTGAAAAGTTACTCACAAATGACCCAATTGGGGTTATACATTGCAAACATCACCACCTTCCTGCGGAAACTTGGCAAAAACCCCTCCTGAACGGAGTTGTGAGACTCGGCGAGGCTTTCCTTAGTAACCAAGTGTGTTTAAAATAAAATAAATAATGGATAAGACAATGTTAAAGTTGGTACTCATGGCAAACGTGCGCTATGTGAAAGCAGCTGCGTGTTGTGAATTAAACAAACGTGCGTGGGGATCTTTGCAGTGCAGCTGGAGCTCGTGCATGTGCATCGTGTTGGGCAATGCATCATTAAACTATCGTTCACATTTTAACGGTGCAATTTAAGCGTAGCGAGGACGCACAGATGCCCAAAGCCCATTGCATTCTCCATACCGTGCATTCTCCTTGCTTGCTCTTTATATCAATCTGGCCGAGCTCCCCACGATGGGAACGTGGAATTTCCCACCATTGCCTCAGGTCTACGAAAAAGTAGAGTGCTTCCCCTCAAGCTTGTTTGAGCGGGGAGATTTTCCGCTTTGACTTCGTTTGAAAGAGGGTCTGGATTCGCTTAATGATCGGCTGACTCATCAATAAAGCCATTTTACACAAAGGATACCCTTTGATTCTTGCTATAGCTATGAGCAATTACGAAATAACACAAACTACCCAGGAACAAAAATTGTGTTACATGGTGTAATCACAAGAGGGGTGGTGTAGTCGTCACCCTTCTAGGCATAAGTAAACTCAGCAAAAACCTCGTGCACCACGTAACGCGAGGGACTCCAGATTCATGAGAAGAAAGAAATTGTCAAATTATCTGGAGTCAAAATCCTTATAAGCGTAAACCACGGACGAGAAGAAAATGCGAATTATTCTCTCTCAATCCTATCGTGTCTGGAATGATCTTCTCTCATCTCACTACATCGCTATCTTTGTCTATATCCCACTAAATTTTATCCATGTCTCTCATCGAACAATATTTCCGTCTCTTGCCGAAATCTCTTCTATCGGCGTACCAGGGCGTGCGTTGATAATTTCCGCATGGAGCCCCCAATGGACCAGCACCACCATTGATGGCCAGCACCACCCAGGCTGTCCACATCAGTCAAATAGGTGCCGATTCTAGGCTGCGTAGAATTGGCAGAGGCACAGGCTACATTCAGATGCCATTTCTGAATGAACATAAGATGGACATGGGTTTTCGGAAATGGAGCACACTATGGAAATCATACTCACCACTCTACCACCACATCAGACACGCAGAGAAGTGGTGTTTTAGGGAAAACTGTGCTCAATTGTTAATATAAATCAGACAGGAAATCAGCCATAGCCGATCACAGCACATCCCTTCCAGCTTCCAGTTGCTGCTGCTCAGCATTTGCCGAAGACCACACTCATGCAACAAAAACTGTTCAGAGTCTGAAGTTGTCAATTCATACATCAGGAATACAGGGCAAGTTCGAAGTGCACATTTTCACATCGCAAAGTTTCCAAGCTCCGATGAAACTGTGCTTTCCCACACATTCTCCCCTCCCTTGCCCTCTTCTCTGCCTGTGGTTTTTTTTCATTTTTCCCAGGGTCTGCCACATCCCACAATGTGGTCAGCAAAAAGTCACTACAGCCTGTTTGCATTGGCACTCGCAATGTTTTTGGGCTTTGCCGTTGCCTCCTCCCCCTCCCCTATCGCTCCTCCGCTGTGGATCGTTCGCTTAAATAATTACGTTGCATAATCGCGACATCACCCGGTCACTTCGGGCTGAGCCGACCTGGAAGAGGAACAGGCCACTGACTACAGGTGTCTGTTTGCGACACCCGAGTGATGTGCACATTGCAACAACAACAACAGCAAAAAACACCTGAGTGCCTGGAAATATTTAGTTATGTTTAAATAACTAGAATGTATTTCTTGCGTTTGTTTTACTAATGCTGACATCTGCTCCACATCATTAGTTAAGAATGAACGGCCAGGTTTACCCTTGTGTGGAAAATACTGATGTGCATAAAAATCTTAATATTGGCTTAACAGGCGGGAAGGCAGCCACGTGGTCAGCTAGCCCCAATAATTGGCCAAGCTTTGAAGTTCTCCACATATGCTTCGGTGTTATCGGCCAATTCATGAGAGTTGATACATGGGGGGAAATCGGAGCGTCCAGAGAAAACCCACGCGTGCAAGGGGACAACACTCGATACAATACAATCGAAACAGGTGAGGTTCACATTTACTCTACCGCCGTCTCCTGGCAAGCTAGAGTATGGTACCTTGACGCCCGTGGGGAGTTTGACAACAACATTTGTGCAATCCACCATCCCTGGACTCTGACAGTGCTGGATTCCAGACGCGCGTTTGTTTATTGGCTACCACCGTGCGATTAGTTGCTGTCCATGCGATTTGTGTTTTTTTGCATCGTGGCTGAGTGTCATCATTGCGACACACAATAAGGTGGGCAATTAAAACAGACAACTCCTCTCATCCTCGGCCCTATTACCCACAGATTCTTATTATTCGCGGAGGTACGGTGAATACTTCCGTTATCTGTGGCCGTATTTATTCCTATCATCCGCAGGTTTTCCGCAATGTTTTTACCCCACGGAAAAGAGGAGTTAAAATCGCGGATAATCTCAACACGGATAAGAGGAGTTCTCCTGTAAGTGTATTAAGCAACAGACATACAGATACAACATTACATTCCGGGGCGCCACGGTGGCGAGATGTTAACTACCTCGCCTGGTATACAGGAGGCCGTGGGTTCGATCCCGATCCCGATCCCGACCCTGACGTCTATGTATTTGGCGTTGCATGTTATCCCCGTGGTCGTGTGGATTTTTCTCTGGGTCCTCTCGTTTTTACCTCCACATTTAGAAACATGCGTTTAAAATATTTGGCTGCTAGAAATTGTCCACATGATAAGCCACTTCATTGAGCTATAATTTGTGGTCAGGTCACTTCTGAAAAAGAGCAATATAGCTCAGTGGGCCTTACCTGGTAAAATTAAATAGTGCATAGTTTATTTAGCATTAAACAGCAGGCAAAATACACGATGTGATGGTATGGCTAGGATACCATGCCCGACCACCTTTGCATCACCAGCACAAACCACCTAAGGTACAGTACTGTATTAATTTCGGGCTGGGTCAACTTAAGGGGACCTTATCAAATATCCCATTGCCACTGATAATTATTGTCGATGGGCAGGGAATAGAAACCATGATAGTTGGAATTGCCGCGCGGAGTGCGAACCACTGAAACCACCACCACTCCCCACAAAGACAAAAATCCGCCGTACAGCCTTTACAGACTGTTGGGGCAAGTGCAGTTAGCGAGCACCTATGAAGGCCGGTACCCAACACGAGGGAGAGGGTGGCCAACACCACGCCCGGCCGCCTTTATATCTCCAGTGGCGATGTTTACACACCGCACCAGGTTACTCATTTAAAGCTGAGACGACCTAGGGCAGGCCCACGACCGGTTCAGATAATCGTCACCGGTGTTGGCCCGTGAGTGTGGAATCAAACCCGGGCAGCCAGGTTCGTAGTTCAGCGCGCTAACCGCTACACCACCGCTCCGCAGACAAAGACACACACGCATCACACAAGGTGACCTCGTGCGCACGTGCGCGCACGCACAGACACAGAATGATGCGCGCGTACGCGCACACACACGCGCACACACACACACACAACCTGGCACGTTTGATTACTGTCATCACTCATCGAACTCCCCCTTGGCCTCCAGTCTCGCAAATATCTAATCCAAATTCGCGTCTAATCCGAAGGTAAACAACGTGTTGTTACCCCAAGAGAGCGTCATGGCCATATATTTTGTACCGGTGGAGCGAGTCTCAGACACACGCCAAGTTGCGAGGGAGGGGAGCCAAGGCAACGAGGAGGCGTGTGGGTAAACACTTGCCGAGTCTTGCTGGGTGTTTGAACGCATGTCTGGGTAGACGCACGCATGTACAACGGTGTATGTGCGTGTGCGCTCATTACGCGTGTGTGTGCGTGTGTGTACGTGTGCGTGTGTGTACGTGTGCGTGTGTGTACGTGTGCGTGTGTGTACGTGTGCGTGTGCGTCTGTGCGAGGAGAACGATTGCGCAGCGCTTAGAGCTGCACTGCGCTACGAACCCGGCGAGCCGAGTTCGATTCCCGCTCACGGGCCAACACCGGTGACGATTATATCTGGACCGGTCCTGGGTCTACCCTAGGTCGACTCAGCCTCAAAATGCGTACCTGGTGGCAGTGTGTAAACATCGCCACTAGGGAGACAAAGGCGACCGGGCATGGCGTTGGCCACCACCCCCTCGTGTGCCGTGCCGGCCTTCATAGGTGTTCGCTAACAGCACTTGCCCCAACAGTTTGTTAAGGCTACACGGGGGATCTTTGTCTTTGGGGAGGAGCGGTGGAGTAGTAATTCGAATGCCGGTGACCCCAGTTCGATGTGTAATGCTCCTTAAGGACCCTGTACTCGTTCGAAACAATATTTCAGCAATTGTTTCTTGCTGTGGTTGTCCCACCTGATGACGGACGCTCGTGTTGCGCCCGAAACGTCGTGATTTAATTTATTGTATTTTATACCTACGTGACTTTACCGAAAGAACCAAAGGGTATGTATCCCTGCAGTCACGAAAACTTCAAATCTAGATTGAATATTGATGGGGTTTTGTTGTTGCTGTGCTCACGCGCCACCTATATCTCCCTTGTAAAATATCTGTGCAACTGGCGAAGCAAATAAACTCATCTGAACCGGTCCTGGGCTTCCCCTAAGTTGTTCCCAGCCTTCCATGTGAGCACCTGGCGCGATGTTTCAACATCAGCACGAAGGAGACAAAAGCTGCCCCACCACCCCGTCGTGCACCGTGCTGACCTTCGCATAGTTGCTGCTCGTTAATAGCAACTCGCCCCAACAGTCTGTTAAAGCCTTGAGGCTGTATGTGACATCTGAGTCGGTGTGTGTATGTGTGAGTGTCTATGTGCGGGGAGCGGTAGTCTAGCGGCTAGCGCGCTGCGCTACGAACCCAGCGACCGAAGTTCTATTCTCGCTCACGGACAAAGACCAGTGACGATTATTTGAACCGGTCCTGGGCATGCCCTAGATCGACTCAGCCTCAAATGAGTACCTGGTTCCGTGTGTAAACGTCGCCAATCGGGAGACAAAAGCGGTCGGGCGTGGTGCTGGCCACCCACCCCTTCGCGTGCCGTCCCGGCCTTCATAGGTGCTCACTAACAGCACTTGCCCCAACAGTCTCTTACAGGCTATACCGGGGATCTTTGTCTTTGTGTAGGAGGCTCGTGAAGGACGCGATTTGGAAGTTGGAGGCAGTCATCATCCGACAACAGCGTAGGGCAGAGGAGTGGCACTCACAACAACGAGTGGAGCACTGGACGGCTAAAACACAGCAAGTTGGATTTCATTTGATTGCTTTGAACGGATGATCCCGTTCAGACAGTTTCCTGGCTATTTTGCAAGTGAGATCCGTGGTGCATGAGCACAGAAGCAACACAAACAGCAACACAAACAAGTCTGTTAGTCTTGATTTGAGGCTTTCATGGCTGCAGGAATCCATACTCTTTGGTTCTTTCGATAAAGTCACGTAGGTAGAAAAATTAATAGATCACGACGTTTCGATCGCCACACAAGCAATCGTCTTCATACAATACGGGGGATCTTCGTCTTGTTGCCGTAGTTAGCGCACCTGCTCCACATCCATGGCAAAAACACTAGGTTCAATACCTGGCCATGACGTACATCAGTCTAAATTGTTATCTTTCCAATCGTGAGTGGCAGTAAACGAGAAGCCAGGGTGGTGTGTGGACGGCAGGACGGTTGGCACAAAAGTGGCCAGGCTCGGTGCTCGCCACGCCACACCCTCGTGACACATTGCAGACATTAATCGGTGCTTACAAACAGCCCTTGTATTGACAAGTCGAGAGGGATAAATGGATGTATTTGTCTCCGAACAATTGGTGGTTTTCAAGAAATGCATTACAGTTCTGCTGACCCAAATAAACAAAATATACACTCCTGACGTCAATGCTGCAGTTTGAGTTAGAAACTCTTAAGTGCTTGACCCCCCCCACCTCCATTTCCAAGTACTCACTAATAGTACATACACAGAATTTGGACTTTGTGTTTTTTTTGGCAGCCATTCAATATGTGTGATTTTAAACTGGTGGCATATCATGCACAAGTAGGTTAGTGCATGTTTTTTTGTGCCTTTGTGTTGGATCTGAACTGTGTTATAATGAAGTGCAGGTGAGTGTGTGTGTGTGTATCTGTGTGTGTGTCTGTGTGTGTGTGTATCTCTCAGTCATCTCAGTCAGTCGACCCGTGGCACCTGGGTCTGCCCCGTGACCTCCTGCCAGCGGGCGTTCGACACTTCACGTGGCCTCAAGGTGCACATGGCCTGGCACAAGCGTCTTGGTGACGTCACCGCCACTTAGTGGCGAATGGCGGTTGTTGTTATATCTGTGGAGGAGGCTCGTGATGGACGTTTCTAGGCAGTTGGGGGCAGTCGCCCTCCAGCAACAACAGAGGGCAGGGGAGCGATGCTCACAACAACGAGCGGACCGCCGGGTGGGTAAAATACAGCAAGTTGGCACAGTAGGGGGCACAGGTGGTGCATCGGCCAGTCATTTCAGTCAGTCGACCTATGACACCTGGGTCTGTCTCGTGACCTTCTGCCAGCGGGCGTTCGACACTTCACGTGGCCTCATAGTGCACCTAGCCAGGCACAAGAGTGATGCCAAGCATCACTTAATGGCAGCTGCTGTTGTTTTGTGTGTGGGTGTGGAATCGGAGTAAAAGTAGTGTTGGAAGTGTTACTTTTGACAAGTAATCCATCCGATTACCGATTACTCGAGGTTTTAGAAAAATAACAATGTATTGCTATTTTCAGAACTTCCAGAGTAACGTAACTTGATACATTACTTATACTCATGATTCATTTCTCCAAATTAATACATTTCTGTTGAGTCAACTTTAAAAATAACAGCACTGTGCTATAAGTGTGGGCTTTGTATCATGAGCCGCATGCATTGGCTGACACATTGACCAAACTTCTTGACATTATTCTTTCTCATATGTAATGATTTTCAAACTTCAGTAAAATTCCTCTTCATCTAAGATGTTAATGATCGCGATCCCCTTTATCCACGCACAACTTGGTGATCCGCACACCTTCCCGTTCATCAATGAGCAACATTTTTTACATTATCCGAGCATCTGTGCGGATAAGAGGAAGCGCCTGGGCGAGTGTTGCAATGTTACAACCCCTTGCTTGAAAAGGGGACATACACCCACTCAGGGGAAGGGCTGCACATGACATAGTCGACACTCGAATATACTTTAAACACATTCCAAATGCTAAGTAGAATTGGCCAGCCCCCTTCAGCCCCCCCCCCCCTTATCGACCAGCCCCCCCTTCAACTACAGTTCGTAGATCAAATTTCGCGTGAAAATTAAAGAAGGGGAGCCGGGCATTTATATGGCGCTTTGATTTTTGCCAGGTATAGCACACCGAGAGACATAGGTTTTCTTTCAGAAGTGGCCTGGCCACAAATGATAGCTCAACGAAGTGACTTATCATTTGGACATTTATAGCAGGAAAGAGCTGTAAACGCTTTTTTCTAAACGTGGAGGTAAAAACCGGATAACCTGGAGAAAAATCCACGCGACCACGTGGAGAACATACAAACTCCAAATATACAGGTGTCAGGGTCGGGATCGAACCCACAACCTCCTGTATACCAGGCGAGGTAGGTAACATGTATCCAACGTGGTGCCCTTATAAGGTGGCCCAGCACACACCACACCCCACAATGCAATGTATTCGTGTATGTATGTTGAACTGCTTTCACACCGTACGTAACCAACGGTGCTAATCAGAAGTGCAGTGGAAGGACAACAGAATAAACACAAAAAGCAGTTCTCAAGAATGGATTTAAATCTAGATTGAAAACTGTATAGCTCCAGTAGCTTCCTATTAATAGAAGGAAGAGCGTTCCAGACGGCCGCAGACGCACATCTGAAAGTGTGCGATGCAGTGACCGTCTTTGTCCGATGGCCAGCCAAAAGCCGCTGCTGCTAGGATGACCAGAGCTTGCTTGATGGTTTAGGCTCCTTGACGAGATCAGCAAGGTATTGTGGTTCATTTGTGGCAAGCACTTTCTGTGTAATTCTGCACGCGCTAGATTGTTAATATTGCCCGAGTCTCCGTTTGGATAAGATGAGTGACCAAGAAATGTAAAAAAAAAACCTCATCCTGTTATCCGTGTTAATCAGCACTTACGCATGCATAATGCTTAAATACGGATACAAGAATCCACCCATCATCACCCCACCCCCCCATCATATTGTTTAATGAGAGTTTTACTAGAGTCATAAAAAGAGGAACGAAGTGGTACATGGTAAATAATGACCATTGCACGACGGCAACTCCAGTAACCTAGATTAAATTCCTCACATCGCCAGACGCAATTGGTATCTAAATTGTGTCAATTTGATGGGCATCCCCTGGAGTTGACTCTGGCTAAAAGTAGTGTGCGAGCAGTGTGCTAATACACTTAAGTAGATGCAATGGAAAAGCAAAGGCAGCCATGCTTGGTACTCGTCACCGCCACGTGGCATAGCAGTCGAAGCAGGGGCTTGCAACATTGATCCCACTATAAGACCTCCTTTACCAGTGGCAAAATATGGTAATAGGGTTTTACCCTTTAAACTGGTACGCCTTTTGGCGTCACCTAAGTCCAACACCAATGGAGACTAGGCTCTAAGAAAAGCTGTCTCGGGTGTGGACCAATCAACTTCAAGGACAGTGCATATCATTATCATCATCAGAGTTGTTTCTTTTTGTTTGCATTTTGACTGCTTGTGTTGTGGTTATTGCAAACATGATGCCTTGTATAAAGGTTTCAGTTTTTGTACCAGTTTAAAGGGTAAAAACCTATTACTAAACATTGATCCCATTCATGAATGCGGGATAAAATGGGTACTTTTGAGCAATGATGCAAATGTGTCAACTATTGTCTACGTATGGTATTATATACTAACTATATCCGCGTGTCTTTCCATCAATGTACACACCTGCATGTGCGTGGGCCTGTTTGCAGGTCCGCGCTGGCATGTATTGAGTTTTTATAGATTGCTCAATCGATCAATAATAATGAGCTACGCGCCGTGTTTTGTAACCATAATTCCGCCACATACACATATGGACAGCCAGGATCTTTGCTAAATCTTAGAAAAATGCTGTTACTTTGAAAAACAATGGGTAAAGAAGGGATGTTACTATAAAGACACACACACACGCACCTTAACCCAAAATATGATAAAGACAAAGCCAAGGGTTCCCCTAGGGTGGTAACAGACTACGAGGGCAAGTGCTGTTAGCAAGCCCCTATGCAAGCCTGCATGTCACACCCCAAGATAAACACGTAATGGTTCTGGCTACCAGCCAAGCAGCTTTACCTGGGCCTGCCCACCATCATGAAGGTTCATAATGATAATGATCAGAGGGTCAGGAATCCAAACAACATTGAAACCAACTCAAAGCAGTGGCCTCTTTATAGTATCATAGTCCTTGATCAGGTCAATAAAGCAGAGGTGCAGGTCCTGTATAAATGTCCTACATCTCGACACATGTTGAATGTAGCATCTGGGGAGGACTGTCCCTGCCTGACAGCCACACCGGAGCTCCGAGAGCTTTCCCTCAGCATGCCTGGAAAGGCATTTAGAAACAGCAGGCCTTTGCTCAGATGTTTTGGATGTGGAAATCTGTTCGGTGCCGCAAGGATGAGTGGTGGTCGCGGTTTTTGCTGAAGACATAGAAACTGCCTCACTCGCTGGAGATCACAAATCACCCTGTAAATCCACCACAACGTAGTATGCAGCACCGATCTGACCTCTGACCCCCATGACTAGCTGAGTTTTTCTATATAGCATGGGGCATCAATGGAGGTGAGTGGTGGGGGGGTGGGACCAAAGGTTGGAGGAAGTATCCACTGTGAGTTGGATGCTGACATCCCATCTGTTGCGGAGGTGTGAATCGTGATTCAGAGCGTGAGACCAGGTGGTAACGCACACAGGGCAGGGAAGACCTCCCAAGCGAACTGCTGAGGGAGGCTGGCAATTGTGTGCAGGCTGCCTTACATGACATCATTACAACTGCTTGGACCACAGGACAGGTTCCGCAGGATTGGATGGATGCCTTGGTGACTGTGATAATTAGCATGTGTCTGGAAAGGTCCTGCCAAGGATTAATCATAACATACACCCACACATACACACAAATGCGCACACCTTAAACTTAATCAAATAAACACAATGATGCAAACATGCACGTACACAAAAACAAAGATCCCCCGTATAGCCTACACAGATTGTTGAAGCAAGTGCTTTTTGAGCATGTATTAAGGAGGTGGTGTGATCAATGCCACCTTTGTATCTCCAGTCTTGATAATCTCCCACCACACCTGGTACTCATTTGAGGATAAGTCGACCTAGGGGAGGCCCAGGGCCGGTTCAGAAATATGCCACTAATGTTAGCTGTTTTTTAGCGTGGCACACACTGACCACTCTCCTGCCACACCCCACATACATACATCTATACGTAAACATACATACAGACAGAAACACACCTGTTTAACACGTAGGCTTTCGCGACCAATATTATTCATAATAAAGGTTTTTGGGTTAGATCGCGTCATTTATAAATGTGTCCTAACCCTCCACCACCCGACACGGCCAAACAGTGAAAAATGTGTCCTTTGTAAACGTGACACGTTTTTTACTGTTTTTGGCCGTGTCGGGTGGTGGAGGGTTGCGAAACATTATGAAGATACACACCTACAACAATTCACAAACCTTAACTGCAACGCATACAGATGCATTCATACAAACGACGGGTACGCTCTGTAAGCTCTATATAAGTGCTGTTAGTGAGCACCTACTAAGGCTGGAATGGCACATTATGTGTCGGTGTGGCCAAAATCATACCCAGCCACCTTCATCAACCCAGCTCTGATGTTTTTAGTTTTTTTAACACTTCACCAGGTACTTATCTAACGTTAAGTTGACCATGCTATGCTTTGACACCACAAGCCACTGATGATAGCCATGGCTATGAATCGAACTCAGGCTCACCGGGTTTTTAATACGGCGTGAACACCACTGCACGGCACGACTGCTCACTATACACTCATGCACACACTTGTGCCACTTTTACCCCCCTCCCCCCTCCTCTGGCCTTCGCATCTGATTGGCTCAAAAGTGACCACATCACAGACCAAAACAGGAGGATTTATGCACAAATCTGGCTGTCGCCTGATGATGCTAGTTGTAATTACTGGCGCAACATCGTACTTAAATTGTAAATGTTATGGGTTTACTTTCCAACACACTGGTGTACTGTACAAGTAACGAATTGGAATGTTTTGTTTTCGTGACAAACCTTAATAATTGGCTGTGTCGGGTGGTGGTGGGTTTAATGACACATTTTTATTCACACGATATAACCCAAAAAACCTCTTATGGACTTTAACCATACTCAAAACATACACACAGAGACAAAACAATAGTGGCTACAATTTCCCACTTTAATGGCAATGTCACTATGGTGCTTGTGCCAAGCTAGGTGCACTTTGAGGCCAAGTGTAGTGGCTAAGACTCACTATCAAGAAGGTCATGGGATAAAACAAGCAGTTGTGTGATAAATGCCTAGAGTTACTGGCAAATGTAACACCCGCATTCACACACAATCGCATGCACATATACACAAGCAAAGAAACACGTGCTCAATTAAACACATAAACACGAGCACACGTGTACACACTTCAATGCAAACAGTAAGCGGTGCCAAAGCAATGCCCCCTTGCACTTATTACTGGGTGCTTATCCAACGTTGATTTGAGCAAAAATAAAGTTTTAAAGGAAATGTGCATCTCATAAAACATGTGTTATGTAACAATACTCAGAACTGCATGTGGTTTTGATGCGTGGTATTCTTTTCTTGACATTATCTCAACGATTTAATGGGCCTGTTGTTTGTCCCCGTTTTTGCGCTAAGGGCACGTGTCTCTATTTCACCATATATGTGCATATACTCTGTTGACGTATTAAATCATTTTGCGAGGATGACCTGGGATCATATAAAAAAAATATGCGTGCCGTGGATTTGCGTTTAACTCCAATGGGATTGTGCAGTTCGGTTAAAGACCTTCCCGTCACTCTTCATTCCATGTAAAGCATTGGTACATTTTCCAGGAACACATACACGTTGACAACAGAAAAAATCTAATGAATCAGTGCAAATCAATAATTCCCCAGCCTTCGAATCCATCAGCAGACGAATTTGCCGGATTTTAAGAGGGAGCATTGGCCAATGTTGCTGGGCTTTATGTTCTATCTGTCATAACCTCTCCATGTTCTTGTTCCCAAGTGACAGCATATGGCTTTTGCTATTCAACTGCTACGCTTTAAAACGGAATCACAACAGACAATATTTCCAGAGGTCCTCAATATAATACGCAGCGAATACATCTTCTTACATAACCTTGTGTGCACGTGCTTGCAGTTTTAGTTCCTGCTGCAGACATATACCCGAACAGTTAGCCATGGGTTTAATTTATAAATATGAAATATGTTGACGAGTTTTTTTGTTGGGAGAGTATGTATATATATATTAAAGGGTGATAAAAAAAAAAACATTGAAGCCCCTGACCTAGAAAACAATCACTGCCCGTTATGCAACCGTGTTAGTTTTCTTCAGGAAACACTTACGTGTTCACAATGTGAGCGCTATTGTAAATACCGTGGTAAAATTACTTAGGTAACCCCATCATCATCTTCATCAAGTGTCAACCTCATAACTGGGGCTCGATGTGTCCGGCCGATGCTTACCACCATTCCCGATCTTCAGCGCCTCTCATGATCATAATGAACGCTTCTAAATTTTTCCTCACCCGGAGAGCCACAAGGCGCAGCACAAATCACGCACACGCACACGCAGGCTCACACCAATGATAACGCAACGCCCAACAAACGAGGGATTTCACAGCATCGACTAAGTGCGTCTCAAGGCACGATTTTGGATGCGGTTGATGGAGTCAGTGGAGCGAATGTCCAGTGGACCTGAAGTCCACAGCCTGAGGGGCCATCACGACAAAAGGGTCTGGTCACCCATCGTGGCCAAGTGCGTCCTCACATTTGCGATTGGTTTATATTTTAGTGCGTAACACCGTCAAACACATTGCGTACGCATGCAGGCGTACAGGCACGTCGAGGCTGCGCGTGATACCATTCTAATAAACCACCATCGCCGTGCATATTTTACAGTTTCACAAATATTAGATTCTGAACTTGAAATTGCGGACGCAACGATTGGCTGCATATATTTTTTCATGATAATTATAATCATAATAAGTATAACCCGCAAAAACAAAGTTTTTCACTATAAATCCTTTATATGCGTGGCGGCTAGAGTCCTCTCGTCCTCTGGCTTGAGATGGCTGCCACCTATGGGTCAGATGATTGTCTGCCAGCATTCAGCAATTGGTAATTAAATATTTTAAACAAATTCCCTAAACAGTGTAAAATTTTGGAATTTTTTTCACGAAAATTAATTGTCACGCACAACGAGTCTGTGTGGAAAATGTCAGCTCGATTGGATCACGGAAAGTGTGTTAAAAAACGACCGAAAGATTTGCACGGTCGTAAGCAAGCAAGCAAGCACGCAAGCACGCAAGCAAGCGAACTTAATTTAAAGGATTTAAAAAAAAGCCTCACCGGGTCTCAATACTCTTTTTCAGGAGCATCCTGCATTGGAACGTTGGGCCAGTTTATTTTTTTTAAAACTTAGATCCATCGGCTTGTGAGAGTAAAGCAGAGAGTCTGGAGAAATATTTTGCTCATGAGAGAATAATGCTCTAAGCTCCTCACGGAAAGAGTCAATTCATCGCTGTAATGCCATCTCATCGCCATCCACATACTAACCAGGCTCGATTCCTCTTACAATTCAAGATCTGATGATTAAGATTCATGGCAATAGATTATTAAATGCATCACAGCACTTGGATGGAGTGGAGGGTGCAGTGGTTAGCACACTGCGCTGCGAACGCAGCAACGTGAGTTAAGATGCCCGGTCCACGGCCAACGTAAGATGGCGAGTGATGTTTCAACTGGGCATGAATACCTGTCGTGCAAACAAGTTGCGGTCTCCCCGCAGATCTCCATTCTCGCTTCAGTAATGCGCCTTCAATAACCTGGGCTAGATAATAAAAAAAAAATGAAACCTTACGTTTGCAATTAATGCCATATTTTTAAAAAATCTAGGAATAGAATTGAAAAAAAAATCAGATAGCCAGCTCACCTCTAGTTCTTGAAACCAATAGTACAGAAGCACTGAAGAGATGGGGTTTTTGTTGCTGTTGTAAACATTAAGATGAATCTAAACCTGCCTGACAGCCAGCTATGAGCAGCACCCAACACTCGTGTCTACTGCGGGGACACTATGCGCTTTATGAATGCGATTTAATGTAGTAAAATAAATAAATAATTTTGCAAAACGCCCGTGACCCAGAAATAACCACGACGTTCTCCCGAAATGCCCTCCCGCTTCCCATGGCGACTTATATTCTCATTCCCCTCTTGCTCCCAAGTGAGTGCTTCATTCCAGGCCCCCCAGCTGCCAGAAATGCAGGATATGTTGAATGAAAATATTACAATTTCAACATTCTTTTTTTTCGGGGTGGGGGGGGGGAGTTACTTTAGGCCATTTCAACAGGATATTTCGAGCACGTGAAAGAGAAGGGGGGGGAGGGGGGGAAGGAACAGAACCGCCAAATATTTCTCTCCGTTTTATGGAGAGGCACTTTTCCAAGTTTCCACAATAGTGGTAAAGGCTGCTTAAAAGAATGCATGCAGCCGCGTAGGTACTGACATTTCTGTTATGGAGTAATTTTTCACCGAGGAACACTTTGATGCCATTGCAGTCCGAGTCCAAATCACGTTGCGTTCTCATGCCATTGCCGTTCGCTCCTTAGCCACTCCCACGAACAGATCACATCTCCCCAATCCCAGTGAGTGTGCGTCGTCCATAGACTCCCATGTGTTATTATAATAGTAGTTTGTTTCACGTTGAGTACGTTTGTTGGCGATATTCCAGATGAATGTATCAATATAATTGCATTCATATAATGCGCACCGTCGTTTGTCAATCCACGGCTGGATGAAAGGCATGTTGTTTCGGTTATAGGGGTTGTTTGACCATACTTCACGACGGTGGTCAGTGCGGGTATGTGAGGGTGGTGGAGCCCAGAACCAATTACAATAGCAACATTCTGAGGTTAACTCTGCCCATCATCCCTCTGGAGTTGATAAAAGGTTGGCTCAGCCCATCATTCTTATGGGGTCGATAAAATAAGTACCGCTTTTGGGAAGTCAACAGTGGCCATCATATCAGGAGACTGACCCCCATTATAGGAAACGTGGAATTTACACGTCTGGTTCATAACCATCAATGCAAATCAGTGCCTCCGCACGATTATTTGGTGATGTGGCGTCACTCGGCAATGCACGGAGACCTTTCCCGTGGCGATCCTTTCGTCAGCCGAACATCACGTCGCGTCGGGGAAAAGCCCCTGAACGTGACACCACGGAAGCACTTTTGGAGTCCCTGAAATGTGAACGTGGCAGTAAGGTGGCAATGGTGAGATGCGATGGCATTGATGACAATGACCCACATGCCCTGTTGATGTTTGGTCATCAGTATCCAGACTAATGCCATCAACTGGCTCCACTTCACAAGCTGGTTTAATCACACTTGTCTGATAAACCCAGGACTTGAACTCAAGAATTGTGGTGCTCGTTTGGTACAGTTCTAATATGGGTAGTGGCCAAGTGAACAACTCATCACCAATACCACGTTCGCACTCTGTCTTGTAATGTGACGAAGTTGTAGCTCAGTTGGTGGAACAGCAGCACTCCGAATATTGACATCATCACCATCCCTAAAATTAGCACCGAGCGGTAGTGGGTGCACACCTGTCATTCAACACCGCGGAGGTGAGGATTGAGGGCTCACACGAATGTTGTGAAACTCCCTTCCAGTGGGTGTCGAAGGGGCCACACCTTGGCTTGCCCAGTCTAAGGCAGTAAAAGCAAGTGGACTAATCTCCATCTGTTCCATCTGTCTGGGATCGAGTGGGATTTTCTCCCTGTGCTCCGGTTTCCTCCGACATCTGAACACGAATTAATTGGCCGATAACACCTTCATATTGAGAGGACTCTAGAACTGGGGCAGGTGGGGGATGACATATTTCGCTGCTCGATGTGCGCTACGTGATACTTGCATTATCTTTGCAATGTTCGCCTGTTGGCGTTCTCTGGTCTGACATTGGTGAGACAGGGCCAAAAAGAAGGCTGTCTCTAGTGTAGGCCAATCAGTTTTATAGACAAAGTATATATTCTCGGAGGATGTTTGTTTGCATGTTTTGCCACGAGTACGTGTGGTCAATGTAGACTTGATGCCTTGCAAAATGTATCTATTTGGTGTTTGAACATCTTAACACCTGCTTTATTTCCAGAAAGGGTAAAACTTATTCTTATCATTGTTTTCGTACATTTTGCATCAGCTCACCGTGTGGATGCTTCCTGTCCTGCTTGCCTGTGGTAACGAGCGCCTCCGAGTTATTATTTCTGTGCGACACTTGACAAGTCGAAATTGCTATGACTGTTTTGTGAACTTGCACAACTTGGTGGAAAGTAATTGGCGGTCGTTTGGTCACATGGAATTTCTGTCTGCGAACCCTGAGTGGAGCTCATATTCTTGGTTCTTTCGGTAAAGTCACGTAGATAGAAGATATAAATTAAATAATGAATTCAATTTCTAAATAATAAAAGCAAAAAAAACACGTTTCGATCGCAACACAAGCGTTCTTAAAATTCGCAACACAAGCGGTCTTAAAATATTTTTTTTAATTAATATTAAAAATAATAAAAGCAAAAAAAACACGACGTTTCGATCGCAACACAAGCGTTCTTAAAATTCGCAACACAAGCGGTCTTAAAATATTTTTTAATTAATATTTAAAATAATAAAAGCAAAAAAAAACACGACGTTACGATCGCAACACAAGCGTTCTTAAAATTCGCAACACAAAGCGGTCTTAAAAATGTATTTGAAATTTAAATGTTTTCATTTTCATTTTATTTTATTTTTATTTTCCATCTATGTGCCTTTCCCGAAAGAACCAAGAATATGAATTCCTGCAGTCACGAAAGTTTTAAGTCAAAACTGAGTGAAGAGTGGAGCTGTTGGGGCCACCCCACGTTCCTTTGAGCGACGGGTAGTCGCTGGCTTGGGTTTTTTTTTAGACACTGTATCATCAACAGTGCAAGTTGTCACAGCTCCATCAATCCACCCCCCCTCCCCCCACATAATTGGACGCAACTTTCAGTTCTCAAAAACTGCCTCAGGCAGTCACGTAAAGACAGATGCAGACAAGCAAAGGTGCATTGTGGTCAGCCGCGGGTTGATCGAGAGCCATTGCATTGCCAGACGAAGCGCTTTGTGTTCTTAGCCTCGTCTCTTCGGTTCTGTCGGTAAAGTCACGTAGTACAATAATAATAGATCACGACGTTTCGATCGACACACAAGCGCTCGTCCTCTTACCCACCTGGGGACGACCGCTTGTGTTGCGATCGAGACGTCGTGATTTGTTTTATTTTATTTTCTACCCACGTGACTTTACCGAAAGAACCAAAGAGCATGGATTCCTGCAGTCACGAAAGCTTCGAATCAAATTCATATTCTTAGGTTTTTTCGGTAAAGTCACGTAGGTAAAACATCAAAATTAATAAAAATAATAAAATAAAAATCACGACGTTTCGGAGGCAACACAAGTCTCCGTCATCAGGTGGGACCGTCACAGCCAAATCTAGAATTAGCTTCGAATCAAGTTCCTAACCTAGTCTCCGCTCGCTCAGCGTAGCAAGCTCGAGTCAAAGCTGCGGCGTGCCCGTAAGCGGTCAGGGGTGCTCCGTTTTTAGCCGATGTCCTGTCAAAAAAGGATAGCCAAAGCAAAGCCGATTTGAAGTGTCTCGGAAACCCCGTGGCACGGTGTGTGCTTGTGTGCGTGTGGAGGAGCGGTGGTGTAGCGGTTAGCGCGCTGCGCTACGAACCTGGCCACCCGAGTTCAATTCCCGCTCACGGCCACCACCGGTGCTGACAATTATCTGAACCGGTCCTGGGCCTCCCCTAGGTTGACTCAGCCTCAAAATGAGTACCTGATCGCCACTCGGGCGTGGTGCTGGCCACCCACCCCTTCGCGTGCCACCCCGGCCTTCATAGCTGCTCACTAACAGCACTTGCCCCTACAGTCTCTTACAGGCTATACCGGGGATCTTTGTCTTTGTGGAGGAGGCTCGTGAAGGACGCGACTTGGAAATTGGAGGCAGTCATCGTCCGACAACAGTGTAGGAGGGCAGAGGAGTGACACTCACAACAACGAGTGGAGCACTGGACGGCTAAAACACAGCAAGTTTGAGTTGATTTGATTGTTTTGAACGGATGAGCCAGTTTCCCGGCTGTTTTGCAAGTGAGATCCGTGGTGTATGAGCATAGCAGCAATACAAACAAAAGGCAGACATTCATATTGCACAACTAACAAACAAGGCATTTGATGGTCGTAAATGAAACACACTCAAATAAAAAAAATGCAAACATAGCATGATAGCAAGAGGCGCCATAAAAAAGATGACGTACAGGTGCAAGTAAGTTCTACGTTTTAGCATAACAGTGATATAAATACATGTGAATCGAAAAAACCGGTGCAAGCATGTGGTAGTAAGTGGTTCCAGAATAAAGTTCGGTACAGGTGTAGAGAAGTTCCCACGGACGTACTCGGAGACGAAGGTAAGTTATGGGCTTTCGCCGAGGGTTTATTAAAGCTGTTACAATAATACACAAGGGTACACAACTCCTAGGGGCTAGGGGTCCTACTCTGAGTCCGGGTCCCTGCCGGCTAGCTCCGGTCTCTCTCTCTCGTGTCGGATCGTGGACTCTGCCGACTCCACCGACCGGAGAGAGAAGCACCCCTAAGGCTACCATCGGCTTCTCCCCAGACTCACTACCCGATCCCTCTCTACCTCTGGCTCCCTATTTACCCTTCTTACTCTACCCGTTCCCACAGTGACCCCGCTTACGTCACGGGGTCTCCCTTAAGTACCCTAGGAGACGTGACGTCATCGCACTGAACGGCACACCTGACGTCACGTCCCCATTTTACTCCTCTACACAGGTGCAAGTATGCCCTGTGTGTTGGCCTAACAGGGACAAATAAAGTAGGAGAGTGAACGGAGAAAACCAAGCTGTTGATGAATAATCTAGATTTGAAGTTTTCGTGACTGCAGGGATCATACTCTTTGGATCTTTCGGTTAAGTCACGTAGGTAGAAAATTAAATAAATTAAATCACGACGCTGAAGTGGAGTCAGCAGTTGGTTTTTGCTGTGGTTGTCCCACCTGATGACGGACGCTTGTGTTGCGCCCGAAAAGTCGTGATTTAATTTATTTTATTTAATACCTACGTGACTTTACCAAAAGAACCAAAGAGTGTTGATGCATAGCAAGGTTATTTCAGAAACGTTGGAGCAGCAACGCAGAATTACTTTTATTCTACTGCACAGTTTTTGTAGATTTAATTTTTTTGTTTGTTAGAAATGAGGAGGTTCTTCTGAGGCTACAAGAGGGAGTTCCTAGGAACTAAGTGGTCCTTTAGCAAATTTGTCGATTTGTTTAAGGGGACCGTTTTAATGAAGACAGCCGAGTGATGTTGTCTCCGGATTTCCAGGTGTGACAGATTTGAGTTCATGTACTGGTTGAAATTGTGAGTTTTAGAGGGTCCATCAAGGGCAAAACAGAGAGTGGAGTGGTTTAGTGGGAATGAAACGTTTTAAGGTAGATTCAGAAGGTAGGCATTATATGGTGTTACAATAGTCAAATATTGGCAGGATGGTGGCATTAGCTCTATTAAGACGGCGTTCGGCGTTTGTTTCTGTATAGAAATCCAATTTTTGTGTTTCATCTGATTGACCATGTGGACAATGCAAGTCTTGAAAGACTGCTTGGGTCCATAATGATGCCTACGTCACTTGTCAACCTGCTCAATAAGGTGTAAGTCTCGTGCCACAATGTGCACATGTGGTGAGATGGGTGTGGGGCAGCCACAGATTGAAATCACTTAGCTCTTTATAGCATTGAGGACCAGTTTTAGGGCATTACGTTGAAGTTAACGATTATTGAGGTCTTGTCGATGCTATTGTAAGTCCTCCATGGAATTCCGGAGGCAATCACAGCTGTGTCGTCAGCAAAAAGGTTGGCACAGTGAGGTGTGTGTGTATAGGAAGTTTGGGGGGCATATGTGGTGCATCCAATTGAAATCTCATTCAGTCAACCAATGGCACATGGGTCTGTCCCTTGACCTGCTCCCAGCGAGCCTTTGACACTTAATGCGGCCGCAAAGTAAATCTAGCCTAACACAAGCACCGTTGTGACATCACCACTACTTAGTGGCGAACCGCAGAAGCTGCTGTTGTTGTTGTGTGTGCACGTGGTGTGCAGAGCGGTAGTGTCGTGGTTAGTGCACTGCATGACAACCAATGACAGACGTGAATAATTGAACCTGTTCTGGGCCTTTCCGTAGGGTGACTCAGCCTTAAATGAGTACCTGGTATTATGTGCAAACATCAACACGATTAACACGGTTGACTAGGTACGGTGCGAAAGAAGTTCAATATACATACAGGCAAAGGCGGCCGGGCGTGGTGCTGGCCAGTCATCCTCTCATTTTACATCCCGGCCTTTGGAGGTTCTCGCTAACAGAACTTCCCCCAACAGACTGTTCAGACTATGTGGGGGAAAATTTGTCTTTGCTTAACACAAAATCACAATTTACCCTTTCACACTCATACAACAATTCAGAAAGAGAGAAAGAGAAAAAAAAGAAAACTATCATTTGCTGAACACTGCAAAAAAAAAACTTAAATCAAAACATGTGTCCATTGCAAGAGAGCTGAGAAAATCCCATATCAGATAGGGGTGTGAGCAAAACTTGGCAGAAAGGGCATAGATATTTACATGAGGGAATTTCCAGAGAGGTGTTAACATGCATTACGGACAGATTCTCTGCAAATGTGGTTTTGTGTGAGCACATGCCACACTTTGACGAGCGTATCTGCATCAGCTCACCAGCCTCCCACATGTGTAATGTGCTCCCTTAACCTTTAGAGGAGGTGGTGTTATATTTCACAACATTGGCAGAGCAAGCCGAATTCATCTCTGAGTGCTGATTAGTGTTTGTCTAGCAGTGACACCTCCTATCTTGTTTTTCTTTCCAGCACATTACGATGCTGGATGTCAGCAATACTGCTTCGCTGTGTGCCTTTATACTTATGTAAGCCTTACTGTTTTAAATTAAGGGTATTTTAAAGCCACGTGTGCATTTTCATCCATGTGCTGTGTTATTAGCTTAAAAGTTTTGAGTCACGTAAAAATTTTTTTTTATAATAATAAAGATTAATTATATCCCATTGTCAGTCCGCTGCTGGATGAAGGCCTCGCCATGCTGTGTGAGTCGTAAGGCAATGGTTTGACCATACTTCACCACATTGGCCAGTACGGGTGGGTGAAGATGGGGGCGTAACCGGTTCAGATATCTCTCACCACTCACATCAGCCATGGCCGGGATTTGAACTCAGGTTGTCACCACGTCCTAAACGTCAGGTTTACCAGGTTCAACGTACAGTGCACTCACCAATGTGCCACTGGCTCGACTCCAGTAAGGAATTTGATTTTATTGAGATTTGCATTTCAATGGTGAAATCGAAGTCTTCCCATCAGGTTGATGCATTTATTTTTTTATTTTACAACTTTCTCATGGAACGATGTCATCACGAAGATGGTTCTGCTGTCAATTCAGTAGGCCTCTCTCATGCTCAAGATGCCACGTGGCTCCTTCATGCTCTGTAAACAGTGCCATCTGCACACGGGTCAACTAAATTGTTGATAAGCATTAGCCCTTGGAACCCTCATTATTGACTTGGCTGAGACCATCAGCTTATTAGAATGTGCAAGTTGGTTCAATGATAAGTGGTTAAAACTTGGCATTAAACTCATATTCTCAGCTGTGTTGGCTCACTGCTCCGATATGGCCATCATGGTCCCCTTTGCAAATTGCATAATTTACCCAAGATAATTTTGATTGCAAATTGTCCCGAATGACTTCGTTAAAGATACGTTACTATGCGGCGTGTGGCTTTGTATTGCTTTTAGGAAAATGTAGAGTCTACATGTTGATACACATAAACTTTTATTATTGTCATGCTAAAGAACAAAACACTATTTATTCCTGTTTAACGTTTCATGTAAACTGGTTTCACGGTGACATTATTCAGCTAGCCTTTCTTACACGAGCGGTTTTTAATCCCTCCCTGTCTCGTAGCCTCCAGAAAATGAGTTTAAAGGCACAGAATTACGATCAGAAATCGTTAAAGGTTCACCATCCTGGCTTACCAAAAGTCTTACTTGGCACATAAAATTTCTGACTAATGCTCCCATTGCCAAACTCCAACTCCAAGCTGCTCTTAAACTTACTGGAGCGTGCATGTCCCATATACGTTCCAAAAATCCATTCCCCCTTGGATGGCTGCCTGTTGTTGATGTGAGCCTTTCCCTCCGCCCCCCATTTCTTTCTTAGAACGCACACTGCTTGAGGTTTATCTTTGGTGGAGGCTCCAGCGTGTCTTAACACGGCACCCTGTGCATTTTGTATTTATGGCCCTTGTGCAACACTGCGCAGCTCAAGAAACAAGCTGTGCAAACATTTAATTCAAAGCCAATACGGAGAACACTCCCATGAATATTCGAAGCATTGAGCCACGAGAAACTGAGTGCCATTTTCATACCTTGCTTTATGTTGCATGTGTGTTATTTATGAGCGGATTGTTACGCAAAGAATTTGTCTTACTGCTGCGGCAAAAAAAAATGAAAATCAGAATGAGAGTCGGGCATGGGAGATGCCTGACCGAGGCTAATCACCATGACACGAGAGGATTGTGTCTAAAACGAATTATGGGAGAAATAAAGTCGTTAAGATAAATAGTAAAATATATGAACTGCGGTTTCTCAGTTTTACCGATGTCACTCATTGTTACAACGGAGAGTAATGCAAAAAAAGAAAAGTATTGAAGAGCTCAACAAAAAAAGGATGCATGATTGATCGGGCGATACATATGAACAAAACAACAGTCGTGTACTCCTACGAGAAGTTCGCTGAATGAGAATAAATAACTGTTGGAAGGACAACTGGAAAATGCGACGAAATGTGAATATATTTGGGTGGTTGTTAAAGGCACATCGGGAGGCAGACGAACAACAACGATTGGAGTGCTTTCGGAAAAAGTGAAACTTTCGAACCATACCAATGTTCCTTTAAGGAGTGTTGAGATCAATCCACATTTGCCTGCCATGATATATGTATTGTAAACATGGACCCTGAAAAAAGAATGTGGAGCAAAAGCTGGAAGGTGTTGGCAAAAAAAAATCTGTGAAGCGATGCATTCTGGAAATTACACCAGACAGACAGAAGAGAGAGGATCACTTGAGTCAGAGAACACGTGTCGATTTACAGACATCGTATTGAGTGGCAAGGAACAGCAAGTGGTCTTCAGGCAACAAACATCGTCCGAAGCAAATTGACAAGACTAGCGATGGAATGGCAGCCAACGCACAGAGGGTTCACCAGTACAGCAAATGGTCCCTGGACCACTTATGGGTTCTCAAAGCCCCACGATCTGGTGCAGATATGACTTATTTTTTTTGTACAAATTACCTCTTTTTTTTACTCCATGACAGTCCATAGAGTAAAAAAAAAGAAGTGGCCCACGAGGTCCAACGTTATTTGGAACAATCGGTATTGAGAATGGCCACCACAGAAATATATCGAGGACAATAGTTCATGCGCAGACACGAGATGACTTCTGGCAGAGCAGGGTTATGAGGGAAGGCGACGGCTTGAGGAGGCCTCCGTCCAGCAGTGGATATAAGTTGGCTAGTGGTGATTATGAACGTATCACAGCATTGAAAGGTTTTGGGATAGCATATGTGTAATTTATGCAGTGCAGTGTTGCAGATATAATCAGCGAGAGATGTTCGAAATGGGTGAGGCGTGCGTGCAGCATCGGGTAGACTTTGAGTGGCACCCAAAGGACTACGGGGAGATGATGGAACACTGTCAGAGTAACCCTTGAAGGTCAAACGTTGAGCTGTGGTTGGCATGAATTACATGACAATGATAACTTTCCGGTGTTAATACATCCATTAAAATTCAGATGTTCTGTAAACATTTTTACATTTTAAGTGCGTATGTTGAACTTCTTTCACATAGGCGACCATGCTGCTAGGAGGTACGGGGAAAGGACAACAAACTAAATACAAAATAACTATTCTCAAGAAATGAGTTTTCAATCTGGATTGAAAAGTGCATAGCTCCAGTGGCGTCCTAATATCGGAAGGAAGAGCGTTCCAGACGGCCACAGAATCGTATCTCAAAGTGCGCGATGCAATGACCATCTTTGTTCGATGGTTAGCCAAAAGCTGCTGTGAGGATGACCGGAGTTCACGTGATGGTTTATGCTCCTTGGTATTGTGGTTAATTTGTGGTTGGAACTTTGTTCAGAGTGCGTGCTTCACAATTAAATGATTGAGAGTTGAGATCCCAGTTGGTGAGCGATTCAGCTGCACTGTTCATCTGAGGTTGATCAAATAAGCTGAACTACTTTCTGCGAAAAGTCAACAGTGGTCGTTCTATGAATGTATGGACCCCTGCCATAGGAATGTGGAATTTCCACCACTGGCTCAATGCCACCCATGGCGATGTACAATATACACTGCCACGGTTGCTTTGTCGAAGCAGGAAGGATATTTGTTTGACCGTACCGTACTTACACACAGTACACGTGTGTGCAATTGTGTGTGTACGCGGTCTGCGGGATTGAATGTTTACGGTCTACAAAGATGAAACACAAACGGCCATTGTGTGACGTAAAGTATAAATAAATAGAGTTGAAAATGAACAAAGGGTGCCGGAATCTTTGACACACCGCAGTAAAGCTGCAAACTCCACCATAGTGGGACGCTCATAGTGAAGCTGACCTCTTTCCCATAATAACCCCAATCAAGGAGAGACGAGGATCAACAAAGCATAGTTATCAGATATAGAACAGATTTGGGAAAATTGATAAAACAGAACTTAAAAATAAAACTCATTATCCTGTAAGAAAGCATACACGGCGACGCAATTCAGCTGAGGCATAAATATTCTTAGCCTTTTGCACAAGTACGGAGCAAGAGCTGACGAAAATAAATGACCACAACAGTTAATGAAATGTAAGAGACCGCGTTGCAGAGGAACGAAAGCTCAGGACGAAAAAAAATCCAGCATCGCCGTTGTTATTGGCGCTGGCCAAAATGTCATTAACGCAAAAAGAACACAAATCAAATGGGAAACATTTGGCTGGGCGGTAAATGTGGTCGAGTGTTCAGCTGACAATCAGAAGGATGGAAATTCGAATAAATTCAACCTATCAGTCCTCCAAGGTTCATAAAAAATGTGTGTTCCACTTTGTGGTAAATCAACAAAGGTTATCCTCTAAAGAAACTGATTCCCTCACCATAGGAATGTGGTATTTTCAACACTGGCTTCGGGCTATAAACAGGAATAAGTATTGCTCCATTGCTCATTTGAGCAAGGCCGGGGCACTTTGACTTGACGTTTCACTTTTAATAATGAAACATAAACATATTCCGGCAGCAGCAGACAAGTGGCAGTACATTATTTTTTTGCAAGAACAGTCCTGGAATAGGATTCCACGGGGATGACGTCACCCGTGTCGACCGTAACGCAGTCTCCCCAGCTTCAAAACAATGTGTTGCATTTAGACTTTGCAACCCAGCTTGTACTTTGACAATTTGGCACAGCAGAAGCAATAGCGAATGCTTGGTAAATGCTTACCCTAGAAATGTTTGGTTGTTGTTGCCAGGTGTGGTGGTGGTCGTGGTGGTGGGCCTGAATAGTTGGCGGTGAAAATTCAACATTTATATGCCAGGGACAAGTCCATTCGTAGAATAAATCACTGTTCACTACGCACAGCGTGGTACCAATTTTATTAATGCTGAAAGAATGATGAAATTAGCAATAATAATGTAGTAATGTTGCTATTCGCTGCATCTCTGTGCAAACAATCTTAATTTTAGAACTTTCGTGACTGCAGGAATTATTATTTGGTTCTTTTGGTTAAGTCACGTCTAAAGATAAAATAATAAATTAAATTAAATAATAGAATACGACGTTTCGATTGCAACACAAGCAATCATCATCAGGTATACTGAAATAGCGACATAAAATCTAACCAGAAAACTATAGACAGACATATTAGCAGACAGATATCACCAAGATACATAGCGGGAGCAACACAGGTAACAGAGAGGGGTGATCGTCTCTGTGGGGTGGCCTTAAATAGACAGAGGGGGGTTAGAGAAAAAATTAGCATATCAATGAGTGGTCAACAGACGTGGTGCTGCACGGCAAGTAAGCCTGAAAATCAGGAGGACACACTAAAATTACATAACCTAGTAAAATATCGAAATGTAATGTAATACAACACAGAGGGTCGGTCAACACACAATTAACGCATAGCCTGGTTGATTACGTATTTCAAAGATTGCTAAGTTAGAATTTAAGTGTGAACATTCTAAAGAGGACACAGGCAGAGAAAACAAGTCGCCAGAGAGAGAGAAAAAAGATAAGCTTCTCTCTCTAACCCCCCCTCCCTCTCTCTGCCTCCGCCCCCCTCCCTCTGTCTATTTAAGGCCACCCCACAGAGACGATCACCCCTCTCTGTTACCTGTGTTGCTCCCGCTATGTATCTTGGTGATATCTGTCTGCTAATATGTCTGTCTATAGTTTTCTGGTTAGATTTTATGTCGCTATTTCATTATACCTGATGATGATTGCTTGTGTTGCAATCGAAATGTCGTATTCTATTATTTAATTTAATTTATTATTTTATCTTTAGACGTGACTTAGCCGAAAGAACCAAATAATAATTCTGTGCAAACACTTTACAGGTAGGCTTCAACAACTAAGATTCATAATTAGTCTCTTTTGGGTTAGATGTGTCAACATTTTTCATGATAATCCTCCAACCACTCGACAGTGCCCATCATGTCAAGTTGTCACATCGTGGGCGAAGATGCCAATTGATTTGGTTTTTCAGCAAAACCGGAATGTTGAACAGCAATGTAACATTTTTTACAATTGTTTTCCAACGTTTTGCTAGAGATTGCATCCAGCATCATCACATGTTAACAAAGGTTCGTCTGTCACGTGAGATCAATTGGCATACTGGCCCACGTGACAACTTGTTCTGATTTGCTCGGTTGGGAGGTGGAGGGTTATAGTAAAACAACATCATACCTACACATTGTAACCCAAAAGAAAGCAATTGTGCATCATATATGTGCAGAGTTGAAGTGCTGTATTACCTAATTGTCAATGTATGATTTCTGTGAGCATTACAACGTTTCTGGACGATGTCCAAATACGGCTTTGAGGAACTTGTGAAACTTTGACAGTGACTTTTGTTATTGATTGTGTTTCGAGAATGGAGTGATGATGTCAGTCACGGTAGAAGTTCGAATCTTTGTTGCACAAAATTTAAGGCGATAGACGATTTAATACTCATATAGAAGTAATTCAGAATGAACAGGATACATTGAGGAATGGTTTCAGTAATGGTTACCTATTGAATCATGGCAGCCAAACACAGATCAAATTTCAACCTAAAACCGCCACGTACACAGCTTATTCACGAAACGAGAATGTTAAGCATTGCGATTGTAAGCCAGCACGCGAGAACACTGTAATAAAATTGAATATAACTTGTAAATGGACACCAATGAACTTCATATTTTGCAATAAACCGTCTGGCACGATTGCCAAAGACCTGGTGCCAAGATAAAAAAAAGAAATCATTAAAGGTCGTCAGGTTTGTGATGCATACGATGTACGATGATATACGTGATGCATGACTTTTTGCAACGTAACAATAGTAATTTGAGACTGGTAACGAGCACATTATTCGCTCACTGTCGACGAGAGAGAATGACTCGGAGGCACGAGGAACCACATGCAAGTGGGCTTTGGCAGCCATGCGGTGAGCTGGTGACAACACGTTGCCCAAGCTCTGCAGTCTTCTATATGTCAGATGTTTGCAGCCAATTAATGAGTGTTTATACACGTGGAAAGAAACCAGAGCACCCGTAAAAAAAAGACCCAAAAGGGCAACGCACTCTCTCTCTCTCTCATACAGATAGAACGGATGTAAAATTTCGATTAAAAGCTTTCGTGACTGCAGGGATTCATCTTCTTGGTTCTTTCGGTAAAGTCACGTAGAAGGGAAATAATAAAAATAAAACAGAATTAAATAATAATATCATATTATAATATTATAATATAATAAAGTAATATAATATTATTTTATTATGTTATATTTTTATTATTTTATTATTTCCCTTCTACGTGACTTCACCGAAAGAACCAAGAAGAAGAACGGATGTAGTCCACATTTGCCGTACTGCCTTCTCGTGGTGAGCCGAGCCAGGGTTAAAGGAGTTCCACGACGTCTTTGTGATCCACCAAAACCCTCGCTGCTGCCTCCATACTGCTCGATTCAATCCCGGGTGCATAGCTACTACCGCGGTGGGGCACTGCCTTGACGGGGTGAAGGGTGCTTGATGGCCTTGAAAGGTTTCAAGGTAATCAGTCCCCAGCTACATTTTCCCATGCACCAACACGGCGTGATTGTGTGCCTTTGTTGCTGCCCGATGCTGCACAGCATCTCCCTAAACTTTTGTGATCACAGCTTTGGCTAATCCTTGTCAGAAATTAAATGGGACTTGCATATAGCACGTCTTTGTTTAATCGTTGCAGCAATGTGCATCAATGTGCAAAGGTACATTAGCACTTCATTGAACCTCCTTTTCCTGTACCAAAATATAATAATAGGGTTTTCCCCTTTTTTTTGGCAACAAAACTGAAACTTTTTACAAGGATTTATGTCTGCATTAACCACAATACTTGCAGTGAAAATGCAAACAAAAAACACACTAAAATAGTATATGCATTGTCCTTTTGGCGTCCTCTGGTCGAGCACCAATTGGGTCGAGGCTCAAAAGAAAGCCGTCCCTTGGTGTGGACCAATCAGTTTCAAGTGCAATGTATATATTATCATAGTATATTTTTTGTTTGCATTTTGACTGCAAGTATTGTGGTTAATGCAGACATAAATTCTTGTAAAAAGATCTCAGTTTTGTTGCCAGAAAAAAAAGGGAAAACCCCTATTATTATACATTAGCACTATTCAACATATTCAAGTCGTTATGAATTTACGATTTGGAATAAGCTTCAGAAAACGTATTATGCCTCTTTTGCATTTAAGTTTTAACCATTGATCGTTTAAAAGACAACCTATATGAAATAGCATTTAATTGTATTTTAAACGTGCTTTCTCCTTTTTGATAACCCAGGCCACTCTTTCAAATGACACTGTCATGGTCTCTTGAGATTTCACCTGGTTCAACACAATTAATTTGAACGTGAACTTATTTGTTTGTATCTGACTAACTCGTGTTAGGGTTAAAGTTCAAACTGGACAGTTGTGAGCTCGGGTCCATGTCGGGAGTTGACTCGGGCCCATCAGCGGTTGATAAAAAGCGGCATCACTTTTTTGAAATGTCAAAAGCCACCGTTCCATGGCGAGACTAACACCAACCATGGGATTTCAGACTTTCCACCCACAGTGCTCAGAGACACCAATAGAGAGAGATGAGCAACTGCCCCCGATTGCTTATTTGAGCAGAGAGACATTTTACTTGAATTCTTACTGAAGTCATTACTTTTGGGTCCTGTCAACGTTGGTTGAAGTAGTCGCTGTGGTTTGCGGACATTATTTTTGGTGACAGAGCCACTGAGACTTCAAAGTAATCTCTGTGCTCGAGACACAATTGTTCGGTTGTTCTCAAAACGTTTTCTAGGAAGGAGCTACACTGGCACGTTGTAGCAGTGAATTGGATCAGTGCATTCTGTGGCTGATGCCTGAACCAGAACGCTACTCAAACGCTGCACCCTAAACATTGCCCACTACCTACGCCATCCCACTTACAACACATGCAGACGCTGTCGGGATAATGAAGGCCCTTCCAGGAATGTTTTTTTTTGTTTAGACTCTTTAATTCCTGACCACGTTTGGCTTTATATATATAAATAGATTTTAAAACTATATACTTTGAGTCAGGGAAAATTAACCAGCATCTGCGTTGCGGCTCGCTGCGTTGGACCAAAAAAAAAGCGATTCTGCTATAAGTGTTTTTATAGGGACATCTGCTAAGCATTACATTGCAGATGTGTGTGCGTGCATGGATACGTCCTTCCATTGTGAGTAAGGCAGCTCAGATTTCTCCGAGGCTGTATTCAAATTGTGATGAAGTAAGCAATGGAAACCAAAGCAATTCTACGCTTCCCCTCATTCTAATGCGCCTTTCCAAAGTCCATCAGAGTCTGCCAACAATTTTTCAATTTTTCCAATTCTTATTGCAGATGAGGAGTATGATTGAAATAAAAGATAGATTTTTTTTTTTGCCAGCCTGGAAAGAATACATTTGTAGTAATAATAATAATCTGTTACCCAGCGTGATTTTTTTACAATAGTAGCAAGTTGTCAATCATATTGTTCATTGCTCATTACCATCTCTCTGCATAAATATAATTGACAGCCCAGTTTCATCACCTCAAATATGGTGCATTCCTAATCAGAAGGATGAGAATTAGAATCCTGATCTGGGATTGACTTATCATCATCCCTTCACGGTCGGAAAGTCAACGTTCATTTTTTTTTCTATGAATAGCCCAACCTCTGCCATGGGAATATGACATTTCCACTGCTGCTACAGGCCCGTCAGTAAACATGAGTGCCGTATCATTATGTCTTGAGTACGAGAGACACTTTTATTTAACTTTTCAGAAGGCAATAGCGGTGCCAACAACATCCCTTAAGTTTTATTCTACTCCAGAAATTATGATTGTAATTATTTGATAATGTCCTTAGTCTTTTTCTTTCCCTGTTATATCTACTTTATTCCCAATCTTTTACTCAACTCTTACATTTATCCCTCCATCATCCTCAACCAACCGTTCTCACTGTGCCTCTGCATGCGAAACAACTCCACACTCGCCAGCATTCCAGTCCGAACTCCTGCACAGCTACGGGTCCATGCAAACTCCGACTCCTGTTGCGATTTCATCATCCGCTGTCCAGTTCTCATCTCCCTTCCACGTGCATTTCCTCCGACTGTCAATCTCTGTTTTGTCTCGTCCATTGTTTCTCATGCCCCTCTGGGATTTTGTCTCCCGCCAAGGTCAGCTAGACGACTTCACTGTACCCGGATTCCTGTTCACCCTGGAGTCTACGGCCATCTTCTCTCGTCCATTTGAGTTGTCCCAATGCTTGTGACGAGCCTTGACGCGCATCGGAAACACGGTCACAGAGAACAACAAAACCTTAGTTTGACCGAATGCTCGGGGGGCGCAATGATATACTCGTGTCGGAAAGTTGAACCGAAAAAAGGTCCTGGGTTCGAATCCTGGGCTCCCACTGGAGTTGACTGCCTTCCGAGTGGTGCAGTCTCATCAGGTGATTGTTGATTTTACTCACCACAGAGGAATGATGATGATGATGATGTGGCTGACTGAACTTAGCTAGGATTAAACTCACAATTCAAGAACTGGGAGCTGATCTGCTGTTCTACAAACGGAACTATATTATCAGTCAAAGTGTCTCCCTGCCCAAGCGAGAATTGAGTGGTGTTCATATCATTTGCTGGCAGTAATGAGACTCGGTCGTGAAAACTATGAATGTCTATGACATTGGCCAATCTCCTCATATGAGAATAACTGTTGAAATCCTTCATAGGGGTACCTATTCTATGAACCACCGGTGATTGATGATAAAGATGATGCTGGACCGAGTCGATCTCAAATCAGTCATTTGAACTTTCCCATTGTGAGTTGAGCTCTCTAACAACGGTGCCACATGGCTGGAAGAGTATTATTGCAATTCTGTTATTTTCATAAAAAGAGAGGATTTGATGATGATTGTCCCAACTTCCTTTTTATAGGGGCTACAAAAATGAATTTCTGAAAATTACAATCGGCTCCAGGGTGCACAATGATATGAACGTTAGACATTTATTACGAGAAAATCGTGTTTTTGTTAGGAAATATGGCATGAGCAAAACAGATGGGTTAATTTTCTAGGAAAAGAATTACTTCCTTAAATGTCAACGGTGTTTTGTCATGTTTAAAGCTTCACACATGACATGTGGACTTTTCAGGAGAAGTGTTTTTGCAAAAAGTTTTTTTTCTGCACGCTTATGATGATGCACGTGTCTGTGTTTTTGCGTCCATGCGTGTGCTGTATGTGCATGGCGGAGTGGTGGCTGGTTAGCGCGCTGCACTGCGAACCTGGCGACCCGATTTCGATTCTCGTTCACAGCCAGCAACAGTGAGGACTATCTGAACAATTCCTAGGACACCCCTAGGTCGTCTCAGCCTCAAATGAGTACCTGGTGCGATGTGTAAATATCGTCGCTAGGGAGACAAAGGCGGCCGGGCGTGGTGTTGGCCACCCACCCCCTCGTGTGCCGTGCCGGCCTTCATAGGTGCTCGCTAACAGCACTTGCCCCAACAGTCTGTTAAGGCTACACTGGGGATCTTTGTCTTTGTGTTACGTGTGTGCGTGTTGAGGATAGGTGGTTGTAGCGGTTAGTGCGCTGCGCTACGAACCTGGCGACCCGGGTTCGAACTCAAGTTCACGGCCAACACCCAGTGACGATTATATGAACCGTTCCTGGGCCTCCCTAGGTCGTCTCAGCCTCAAATGAGTACCTGGTACGACGTGTAAACATCACCACCAGTGAGACAGAGGCGGCCGGGCGTAGTTATAGCCACCTTGTGTGCTGTGCCGAACGTCGTAGGTGCTCACTAACAGCACTTGCCTGGACAGTATTCCTGGCACCAATCTCTTAAGTCGTCAAGCCATTCTCTGTTAGGTTTTCCTCTATTCTCGGTTCCTTCCATTTTTCCAAACAACACACTTTTAATGCTCCTGTTGTTGTCCATCCTGATAGCACTCTCATATATTTATAGAGGGCCGCAGGGCTTGTGCGTGCGGGAGGGGTTGGATTTGGTGTCATCTCAATGCCTGGCTGTCTGTGGTTGTTCCTCGCACATCTGAGTGGTTTTCTCTCTTCGAGAGCGAGTGAATACTATGTGGTGAGTTACACCTTGAAGTTATTATTTTTATACGCATGGACTGGGACCCACCATATAGGCATGTGGATTTTAGTTTTTTTATCACTGGGAGACAATTTGACTACGAGTGTTAATAAAACCCAAAAATGTTTAATGACCTCCAATTCACTTTCTGCTTGCTTCTGCTCGATTGAGTGCAGATCATGAACTTCGTTTTACTTATTCATATCAACTTATGAGTGGTTGACTATATCTGTTAAAGTATAATACTTTAAACATCCCTGAAATACAAATGGAACTGGACATTCCCATCAATGGGATGCATGAATCTCTGAGGATCCATTCAGAGGAAATGTCTTCGAAAAATGGTATTGCAAAAGTTGCGCAAGCATTTATCGTCCCATTATTTCAAGATTAATATGCATGAGCTCACATCTGCCATGCCCAAGCACTATTTCGAAAGGTCAACTAACAAACAAAAAAGTTGTTTTATATACAAATACACTTGCCCGCTACGCGAAAAAAACAGCAAGCTGTCATGTGGATAAACTGGCCTTGCCATAGGAACGTGGAATTTACACCACTGTCTCAGAACTGCCGGTGGACAACGAAGCTCCACCTCACGCTCAATCGAGTGGAGAGAGAAGCCATCACTCCTGACTTACATCCTGAGTGGTTATTCTCAGCTGCAGGCGCATTCACGCCCTGCGCACTTCTTATCGAGAAGGGGGAAAGTTTCGCTTGTTAAATTGTCTTGTCGTGACCTTTTTTTCGAAAGCCCGGTTGATTGACCACGCGACACTGGCTTCCTGGGGGGGTCATCTAACTTTCCTCTCTGCGTAATCTCCCCTCTGCTGACGGATGCAGGAGGACCAGGTGTTCGTGCATTTCAATCCGAGCCCTGGGGATGCGTTTTAATTTATCTCTCCCCACGCTCTTGACACTCCCGCTTGCAGCAGCCATTCACAGGGACACTCGCAAGCCGGGTTAGAGTGGATCGCAACACGTGTTGAAGCTATGCGTATATATACATGGGCATTGGTTTCGGCATGAGAACGCCTTCCTTCAGCCGCAGACAGAGAATTGCGGCAGATGACGTCAATGAGCTTTATAAGCATTTCTAATGAGTGCGAATGCCAAACGGATCTCTGTCAGCAATCTTAAAGTTAGAGCTTCAACTTTCACATTGCTGTGGCAGAGGCCAGTCTCTCCATAGGACAACCACGAAGCAGTACTAATTTATTTAACCCTGATGTGATCTTGATGGGCTGAGGCCACCCCCCCCCCCCGACTGTGATGATACCCTGCCGTCTTCTGACTGTGAGTCGAGTTCTCCGACCACTTTGCTACCTGGGTGCATGAACACATAATTGGTGACTGATATATTAAAAAAGAACCGTCAGTGCCATGACACTCATCACCGTCATCAGCCACGGTTCATCCACTGCTGGGCAGAGTTCGCAACCGGGTACCCGATACCCGTACCCTACCCGATACCCGGCTATCCGTACCCGGCCGGGTACGGGTACCCGTTTGCGACCCTGGTGCGGCCGGGTACGGGTAGACCGTGAGTCACTGGTGAGTAACCTATTTGTCACTCATTTCTCAACGTCTTGTCTCTTCTCACAATTCAAGTTCCTAGAATCAACCCACCCGCGCCTGCAACATGGCTTCATCCCAGAGGTCGCAATCAGGTACCCGATACCCTACCCGTACCCGGCCGGTTACGGGTAGGGTACGGGTACGACCCTGGTGCGGCCGGGTACGGGTACGGGTAAGGAATCAAAACCCGTTTGCGACCTCTGCTGCTGGGTAAAGGCCTCCCCAAGCCGTCGCCGTCTCTCGCATTTCGTCGATTTTGAAATTCCACCCAGCACCTGCACACACGAGATCATTTTGTCATCCCATGTGCTCGGCTGCCACTCCCGTCGTTATAATTGGCCATCGGCCGTCACCACCGGCAGCGACGTGGAAAAGACTTGTAGCCGAGCTGTAAGTGCTCTGATGCTTGCATTGTCTTGGTGATGTTCACCTCTGGGCATTGTCTAGTCGAGCACTGGTGAGACAGCGCCACAGAGAAGGCTGTCTCTGGTGTAGGCCAATCAGTTTTCAAAGACAATGCATATATATGAACAGAGCATAATAATAGGGTTTTCCCCCTTTTTTCTGGCAACAAAACTGAAACCTTTTTACAAGGATTCATGTTTGCATTAACCACAATATTTGCAGTCAAAATGCAAACAAAAAACACACTATGATAATATATTGGCATTGTCCTTGAAACTGATTGGTCCACACCAAGGGACGGCTTTCTTTTGAGCCTCGACCCAATTGGTGCTCGACCAGAGGACGCCAAAAGGCGTACAGCTCAAAGACAATGCACTATGGTACTGGCAACGGAGGTCTAATGATTAACAGAGCATGTTTGTTTTCATGTTTTGTCACAAGTTTGTGTGGTTAATGCAGACCCGATGCCTTGCAAAAGCTATCTATTTCGGTGTTTGAACATCTTAACACCTGTTGTATTGCCAGAAAGGGTCAAAAATATTCTTATTTTTCTTCATTCTGTGTTGAACAATATTGAGCTACGTGAGTGGTAATGCACCTGGTGTTAATAAGACATCGCCAACAACATTTGTACTGCTCATCATACGTGTGGCATCCGTACAGCAGTTTCCTCTTGAAGGTGTATCAATACATTTCAGCTGCACGGGAACAGAGGCAATGAAGCCAACATTTGGAAACACTTATCCAGCAATACGGAGAATGGCTGCAGATCATGATGAAGATGATGATAGGTAAAGGATACATTTATGTGCTCCATAGTGGGGGACACAGCAGAATGCGTGTACCTAGGACAGCTACTGAAGGCAGATGGAAATCAAAATGATGAAATTAAGAGGTGGACGACAGGCAGGTTTTGGTTTGCTTTAAGAAAGCTCAACGTGATAATGAAAAGCAAATAGCGCAATGAAATCAGTTCATCTGCAGATGCTGGTTGATCGTTACTATTGCAGGGCCCTGAGAGGTAGTCTAGGGAGCCTTCATCCAGCAGTGGATTGACCAAGACTGAACTTCTTTCGCACTGTACGGAGCCAATCGTCGTCATCGGAGGTGCGGGGGAAGAACAACAAACTAAACGTAAAAAGCAGTTCTAAAGAAATTAGTTTTCAATTTTGATTTAACGGTCCATAGCTCCAGTGACTTGCTAATATCGGCAGAAGGAAGCGTGTTCCAGACGGCTGTAGAAGGGCATCAAAAAGCACACAATTCAGTGGCCGTCTTTGTTAAACAGCTAATGATGATGAGTGTAAACAGGTTTTTAAAAATCAGTGGTCTGTTATTTATTGTATTGATTTATTCTCAAATATCAGTGTAACATTAGCACATATTATGGAACCTTAAGTTTGATCTCGTTTTCACCATTTCTTTTGTCCCCCCTCTGCTTACCTCATTTGACTCAAAATGGGCAAACAGATTTTCTTAAAGTTTAGTGAATTGTCTTTCATATGAAGGGTTGTGTTTGCATTTAAAATGAGATTTCATCAAAGCTCTTGGGTTAAAATGTGTTTTATTTTTCCATTGTTTTGCAAGTGATTCTAATTTTGATACCAGATTGCCTCTTCATGCCTGAAACTTTAATATTCTCAAAAGACATGCACGTGTGTTTGTGCGCGGGTGAGCGTCCAAACGTACAAACGGGAGGGAGTGCGGGGGCGTTTTGTGGGATGGTGTGGTTGTTGTGTTAGTGCACTGCGCTACGAACCCGGCGACCTGAGTTCAAATCCTAGCCACGGCTAACAGCATTGGCGATTTTACATTTCAAGTGGTCCTGGGGCTACCCCATGGTTGACTCAGTCTTAAATGAGAACCTGGCGTGATATGTAAATATTATTGGTGGGGAGACAAAGGTGGCTGGGTGTGGGGCTGGGAGATCTTTGTCTTTGTACATATATATGTGGATATATCGACTTACGTATAAATGTGAAGTGGTGGCATAGGGGTTCGTGTACTCCAAATACCTCGGTTGAATTCCCACTCATGGACATCAGTGGTGATAAGGCATATACATTAAACGAAACAATTTTTATTTTCACTATGGGAACCTCATTTGCCAGTAAAAATATGATAATTGGTTCTTTACCCTTCTATCTGGCAACAAAACTTTGTTTGTATTATGACTGCAGGTATTGCGGTCTATGCAAACATGACTCCTTGTAAAAAAGGTGTCAGTTTTGTTGCCAGATAGAAGGGTAAAGAACCAATTATCATATTTTTACAGGCAAATGAGGTTCCCATAGTGTAGATGCTTGCCCCGAGCTCTCATACTCTGATGGTGCATTGTCTTTGAGTTGTGCGCCTTTTGGCGTCATCTGGTCCAACCCATATGAGACTAGGCTCTAAGGAAAGCTGTCTCGGGTGTGGATCAATCAACTTTAAGGACAGTGCACATTATCAGAGTTATGTTCTTTTGTTTGTATTATGACTGCAGGTATTGCGGTCTATGCAAACATGACTCCTTGTAAAAAAGGTGTCAGTTTTGTTGCCAGATAGAAGGGTAAAGAACCAATTATCAATTTTTATTTTACCAGGTAAGGCCCACCAAGCTGTGACGCTCTTTTTCAGAAGTGAGCTGACCACAAATGATAGCCCAACGAAATGGATAATTATCACGTGGAAATATATAGCAGCCAAATACTCTGAATGCATGTTTTGTTTATGTGGAGAGAAAAACCGGAGGACCCGGAGAAAAATTCACGCGACCACGGGGAGAACATGCAAACTCCGAATTTTCGGTATTAGGTTCGGGATCGAACCCACGACCTCCTCCATACCAGGTGAAGTAGTTAACATCTCGTCACTGTGGAGAGATGTTAACTCAGTCTAAACCACTCTCTTTTTGCTTGCCTTTTGAATTCACTCCCATCTTCTCTTTTTCCCCAAGCTCTTATAACCTTGCTCGATTTAAGAAATGTATACTCTTTGGTTGGATTCCTGCAGTCACGAAATCTTCAAATCAAGATTAAGAAATGTATTTACGCTTATCTAATACATCTTCAGCAGTGCTGTTTGTTGCTGACTATCTGCCCTTTTGGGGCGTTGGATCTTTGCTCCCCAACTGTGCTCAAATAAAATAAAATAAAGTGAGATTATTGAGTGAGAATTATAGGCCGTTACCACTGGAATTTAAACTTACGAGTTTTTTTAAGCTAAACTATGTTTAGTTGTTGAGATGGAACTACAATTAATTATTAGTGTCAAGATAAACTATTTGTTCGCGGAATTCAAATCTTTAAAAACCTTAAAATGTCCATCGTCAATGTAGAAAAAAATACATACAAAGATTAAGCTGCCATGTAATTGTGAATATTTATCAGTCAGTAGTGCACATGTTTTATCACAGACCTTGCATACTTTTGTCTGCGTGCCCTGTATCAGCTCAGCATGCTCTGCATGCCTGTGCACCACGTGCTAATGGTACTTTGCAGGGTTTTGCACGGATGAAGAACATCGGAGACCTTGTACCTATCGACGGTTGGTGAGGGCTTAACTAACTTTTCAATTGTCCGTCGTGAGCGTCAACATCCCGTTACCATTGTCGACGTGGTTCAATATGCATTAGTGTACCTCCAACATCTTCCCAAGTGGCGCTACCAGAGGTGTGGACTCGAGTCATGTGACTTGGACTCGAGTCAGACTCGAGTCATGAATTTGATGACTTGCGACTCGACTTGGACTTGCATAACAATGACTTTGTCCCACCTATGAGATGTGGACTCGAGTCATGTGACTTGGACTCGAGTCAGACTCGAGTCATGAATTTGATGACTTGCGACTCGACTTGGACTTGCATAACAATGACTTTGTCCCACCTCTGGGCGCTACTAACGGGTGGCTTTAAACATTCAGAAGGCCGTGACTTCAAATCACGATCGGAGAGCCATCTCGGTGAACTAAGGACCCAACCAACACATGTCGACGCTGTTGGACGTCTGAAGTCCGAGAGCCAGCCGAACGAGTGGTGTATGAGTCGAGGGGGTGACTCTGCAGATGTGTAGAGTTGGGTTGTTGTGTTGGTGCCAGCGGCGGTGCCTTTAAAATGTACGTGTCTTTCTATTTACTCATCCTATTCTTTTTCTTTCGAATGGCTGCTGATGTAGATGCAGAGCAACGACTGCAATTCAGGTGGGTCAAGCACAGCCTGGCAAACGTTGAAACAAACTCGAAGTTTCAGATTATTTGGTGATGCTGCATTAGCAGTGGTTCACAAACACAAGTAGCAAAAAACACTCGACACAACCCACTCTTCCCCTACAAGAAGAAACATCTGTGATTGGCAACGTTTTAGGCAATGGCCCTTTTTGATCAACCACAGCACGTAAACCGTGGGCTATAAAGAAAGGCCATTGTTCTGGTCGAGCGTGTTGAGTTATTTTCCATAGTGTCAGGGTTAGTGTCGAAACGAGTGCCAATGTTAAGTTCGGAGACAGGGACGATGCTATTTATACACCACAGAAGCACATACAAGATCCACCTTCGTGAAACTTGGGGCAAGTGCTGTTGTTGTGCAAACTATTAAAGCCACCGTGACACGTAAACATGGGCGGTTGGGACGGTATCGTGCATGCCCAGCCGCAGTTGTCTGCCCAATGCTGATGTAGACATAGGCCACTTCATAAATTTCCACTTTTATTTTAAATCTACTTAGGCGGAGGTCTAAGCAAGATTCAAATAGCAATGGTTGTATTTTTTTTTAAGCTTTCGTGACTGCAGGGATTCATATTCTTGGTTCTTTCGGTAAAGTCACGTAGAAGGGAAATAATAAAATAATATAAATATAAAACCATAAAAATTATCACGACGTTTCGACTGCAACACAAGCAATCATCATCAGGTGTGAAATCCACAGCAAGAAAATGATGATTGCTTGTGTTGCAGTCGAAACGTCGTGATAATTTTTATTGTTTTATATTAATATTATTTTATTATTTCCCTTTTACGTGACTTTACCGAAAGAACCAAGAATATAACAATGGTTGTACCATGGCCAAGAATTACACACAGCGCTACCGCCACATGCACGCACACCACACATGCCCACACATCCAGTGACACATACAAACGGCTCCCTGTTAAGTGGAGTACTCATCAGGAGTATGCACCTTTTAGTGAGCAGCTATTAACGCTGGCATGGCAAGAGGGGGATACTGACGTGGGGAGCCATTTTGCCTGCCCACATTTGTCTCCCCAAGTTCTGATCTTTAAACACCGCAACCACGTACGAACTGAAGGCTGAGCGGACCTAGAGCAAGGGGTCCCGAAACCAGTTCCAAATATCACTCGCCGCTCATCTTAGCCATGATCCGGACTTGAACACTTTTCCCCTGGAGTCTTAGCACAGTGTGCTCACCACTGCGTCACCACCCCGCACAACAATAACACCAGGCTTGGGAAATGTTCTCGAATCACTTGCCTCTGATAACTTTTTTTGGGGGGGGACAGGCGGGGAGGTAAGATCGCATGAACGTAAATGTGTCGTAAACCCACCTCCGCCCTAACCCTACACATTAACATTGATATGATCCAAAAAAAAACTTGGCATGGATAATATTGGTCGCAAAGCCTACGTGTTAAATGCATTTGCCTCTAATGTCTGGAATCAAACCCAGTTTTTTAATTTCTGGGATTGGAGCGTTTTGCATTGACGACTACACCACGGTTCCCTTGATTAACGAGGACAAATATTCCCCCACGTATTGCCATACAGACTGTTGAAGTAAAATGAGTGACCAACACCACGCCTGGCTGACTTTGTAAACACACACACACACAACCACTTAAGTCAACATTTGAAGCACACATGCAACACCCCACATACAGATAAACTCGCTATAGCAACCTTCCGAGTGATCTATATGGAGTTAGCAAAATTCGCGATACTACAGTATATGTATAATCGGTAGCCAATAAGTAAAAACAAAATATCGTCGGTAAAAGTTCCTGTATGGAGCTCGAACTCTTCATAAAGGCGCTGCCAAAACAACTGGACCGCCTTGCTTCTTTGAATTTCTATCCGCAGTGGCCCCCTTGTCGGATTGCCAGAGCCTGCGTTATCTGCACTCTGTCAACTTGAACAGTAGCCCACGTTATACTGTTCTAGCTTTAAAGGTTCCGTTGTGAAATGCTTGGTTGAGAGTCAAGGACAGATTGTGCACATGCACGCTTGTCTGCCGGTGCTGCCAAGTTTCATGTTGATGTCAGTTTGCCGATGTGAAGATAGCTTTGAGGTATGAGGCCATAGGCCACTCGGCTTCATACTGGTAGACTGCGATCTATAGAAGAGTGCACGCTGGTACCAAAATGAGAATGAGCCACTCTATATGGGGGTCTGTGTGGTTATTTAGAGAGAGGGAGAGTGTGTGTGTGTGCGTGTGCGTGAAACGCAGGAAGTCAGCACAGTAGGCAACACAGGTGGTGCATCAGTCAGTCAACCCATGGCACCTGGGTCTGTTCCATGACCTCCTACCAGCGAACCTTCGACACTTCACACGGTCCCAAAGTGCACCTAGCCTGGCACAAGGTAATGTCACCGCCACTTAGTGTTGTTGTTGCTCGTGTTTAATAGGGGAAAAGTACGGCAGTGGTTCGCGCACCGTGCTACAGTTCCTACGTAAATTTGGGTATTAGTGGTATTAGTGGCAAGTGGTATAAAAACTTTTCCTGGGCCTTCCTTATGACAACTCAGTCATACATGAGTTTCTGGTACAATGTGTGAATATCAGGACTTGAGGGTGGGGGGACGGGAGAGAAACAGCAGGCAAGCAGGGTGCAGCTCACACTCCCTTTCACGTTCTTTTCCGACAATACTAGGCACTTACTAACAGGACTTACATATTTGGTAAATGGTCCTGAACAGGGGAAAGTTGTCTTTGCGTGTTAATTTTTACACGCTTTCATTTAACTCACTCTGTCTGTTGTTGTCGTTGTTGTATCCTCAAATCTTGTAACTCCCTTTTAACCCACTTACCAACGTGGTATCGACTGCAAACGTGGGATGCTTATGTCATACTGATGACAATACTATATTCTATCATAAAAAAATAAAAATGTTTATTTTTAAACATTATTTTTAGAGGTTATGTTTCGGCTTGGGTGTAATTGTCCACGGTCAACTGACGTTGGCTGTAAATAACCACAGTCCCTTACGTGATGGCAAGCTTCGGGGACACTTCCTGGAGTTGTGGAGTTCTTCCATTACTTGTACATTTTATTAAAGCGTGTTTAAAAAAAGGTTTTTTTCAACATAACTTGTTTTTTTTTATTAGAACAACTGCGACACGGTGTTTAGTGCACCGCAGTGTAATACCATTGTGACTTGGTTTCAATTGAACAAATTTTTTATGAATATCTGGACCATGCTAATCCACTCACTAGATTGACTCAGCTGAAAATGAGTACCGGTTTTCAGCCGTGAGAATCGACGCTGGCGAGGCAGAAACAATCGAAACAGGCCTGCGTGGTGATGGCCACGACGTTATTATTTGAGATCGAATTCGAAAAATCCCTTCAACGCCATCGTTCTGTGGTTTGCCAGCGCAACGCACCCTAAATGCAACGTTGGCAAAATATCACTTTTATTTGAAACCTAGGCTGGCAAATGGTACTTTCTTCAAACGGAACTGGAAAAAGTACCTTCTTTTCATCAATATGGGGTTTAAGCCCATTTATTACTTTTGGGACAATCCAAGGAAAAGAAGTGGGCAGTTTCCGATCAAAAAATCCCTTTTGTTGTGAAAGATCCGACTTTGAATACAGCATATCTTCAACAAGTCTGCTCACTTTTGGGCCATTCAATTAAGGTAATGAGAGGGGAGATGCGTTTTAACGAACAGTATAATTCCTAGACCTTTATGCCAGCTTCGGTAAGGAAATAATAATAAATGGTTTTCACTAATTAAATCCTAATATTTGTCCATTGAAATCAGAGTAAGGAATGTAAGCTTTTTCTGCATGTTTAGATGCTGGCATGACTCAATGATTTAAAAATAAAAGGAATTATTCAATGCTTGCCAGGATATACAATGGCAATTGGGTGTTATTGCAATATGGTATACTGGCACTGTATATTGGATTAGTGTATGGCAATGGATTTCCGAACTGACGAATGATTCAACCCCGTCCCCTCCTCCAACTACTTGAACTTCACCAACCAGCGCTGACCAGTGTGGTGAAGTATGGTCAAGTAGCCCTCCCCGTGACTGAAATTTCGTGTGAAGACCTAAGGACTTCATCTAGCAGTACATTGCCCAAAAACCGAGCTGTGCACTGATATTATAATCTGTTGCGTGCATATCCAGCTGGCTGGTGCTGTCTTCAGAGGGATCACACTAAATCTGTTACGGGTGCAAATTCTGGCCGCCAGAGATCATTTGGCCTACCGTCATCAAAGTCCAGTTGGGGTCCATGAAAGGCGAATGCCGCTTCGTGGGACGTCAAATATCGAGCACAAAATATTTGTTTAAAAAATTAACCCGTAAAAACAAAGTTTTTCACTCTAAATCCTTTATATGCATGGCGGCTAGAGTCCTCTCGTCGTCTGGCTTGAGATGGCTGCCACCTATGGGTCAGATGATTGTCTGCCAGCATTAAGCAATTGGTAATTAAATATTTTTAAAAAATTCCCTAAACAGTGTAAAATTTTGGAAAAAAATTTTCACGAAAATTAATTGTCACGCACAACGAGTCTGTGTGGGAAATGTTAGCTCGATTGGATCACGGGAAGTGGGTTAAAAAACGACCGAAAGATTTGCACGGTCGTAAGCAAGCAAGCAAGCACGCAAGCAAGCAAGCGAACGTAATATAAAGGATTTAAAAATGTATTCGCCTGTGGAGGACGCAGGGATCGATCCCGCGACCTTTGGCATGGGAAGCGAGGGCGCTACCAACTGCGCTACTCCGCCACGGCCTGTGGAGGGGTTACGCTCTGGGCTCTTACACTGACGTTCAGCCAAAGCCATGAATGCGTTCTATTTGAATATATGTAAAATATTTTTTTTGCATAAAAAGTGTAACATTTTGGGAATTTTTTTTCACGAACAATAATTGTCTGGCACAACGAGTCTGTGTGGAAAATGTCAGCTCGATTGGATCACGGGAAGTGGGTTAAAAAACGACCGAAAGATTTGCACGGTCCTAAGCAAGCAAGCAAGCACGCAAGCAAGCAAGCAAGCACGCGAACTTAATATAAAGGATTTAAAAATGTCTTTCTCTCTCGATTTACTTTCAAACGTCTTTCTCGCTTCTTCTTTCCTCGGTCGATGTTAAACTATTTCCACCTTTTCACGCATAGCGCTCTGAAAACGATTGTTTAAGGGCGTTATATACATTTACATTTTATTATTAAGTCAACAGCAGTTTTCTTCTCGTGAGTCGGGACCGTGGCATTGGGGAGGAGCACCATCCCATTGCTTCAATGGGCAGTCGTAGGACATTGGCTGTTAATAAGCATTTTTGCGGTTGAAATCATGAAATGGCATATGGCACAGCTTATTATGAATGTGTTGGGGGTAAGAAAAAAAAACCCAACATGCTCTTTATTATGAAAACACTTTATTTCCTGTACAGTTGCCGCTGAACATTCCATTAGTATTATAATGAAATACGCACTATATGTGTACGATAAAGATCTCAGTATTTAACCAGGACATGGTTTTCATTGGTGAAAGGTTGCTCCTGAGAAACGATTTAGGTCGGCATGGCACGTGAGTGTTCAGCGTGGCCAGCATCACAAATGGCTGGCCACCTTTGCCTCTACAGTGTTGATTTGGCACAATGCACTGCTACCCATTTGAGGCTGAGTAGTCATCGGTGAGGCCCAGAACAAGTTCTGATGCGGCAGCCATGATGTGTATGGCTGGGAATTGAGCTCAGGATTGTCAAACTACACGAAGCCAAGGTTATGGGTTCAATTACCACTTAATGAAGTACGCTAATAGACAGCGATTGAACCTGTACCATGACATATACAAAATAAATACTATTTAACAGCGCTTTATGAACCCACTTCTGGATGAAGGCCTCCGAATGCCGCATGCATCCAGGTGTTAACTAGCTTGCCTGGTATACGGGAGGACGTGGGTTCGATCCCGACCCTGACGCCTGTGTCTTTGGCGTTTGCATTTTCTCCTCGTGGTCGCCTGGATTTTTCACCGGGTCCTCCGGTTTTTCCTTCCACAATCAACATCATGCGTTTAGAGTTTTTGGCTGCTATAAATTTCCACGTGATAAGCCACTTCGTTGAGCTATCATTTGTGTACAAGTCGCTTCTGAAAAAGAGCTGTATTTCAATGGGCCTTACCTGGTAAAATAAAAATATAGAGGTTAAATAGTTTAGTTTATTTCATCACACTGGCAATTGCGGGTTGGTGAAGGGGGGTGTGCGGGGGGCAAGACTGCTTCATGTATCGTTCCACACTGATATTAGTCATAGCTAAAGTTTTACTCAGATTGCGGGGGTTCATAGTGCAGGACGATAATCACCACGCCCCCATTCCATACATACGCGAGCATGCATCCAACAACAACAACGACAAATAGTCTCCATTTCCACTAAATGGCAGATTTTTCTTGTCAAGCTAGGTGTGCTTTTAGGCCACGTGGAGTCTCGACGACAAACTGGCAGGTCAGGGTGGGAGAGACCCAGGTGTTCTGGGTTAACAGACTAGTAAGTAGGGCAAACACACACACACATGCGCACACAGCAGAAACATTTTTTTAAACGAAATGCAATATTCCATAGTTTAATTTGGCTTTGTCCATCACATATGTTTCCAGACACCACCTGTATTCTCTCTCACACAAAGACAAAGATCCCCGTATAGCCTTGAACGACTGTTGGGGCAAGAGCTGTTAGCAAGCACCGATGAAGGCCGGCACGGCATACAAGGGGGTGAGTGGCCAACACAACGCTCGGCCGCCTTTGTCTCTCTCGTAACGATGTTTACACACTGCACGAGATACTCATTTTAGGCTGAGTCAACCTAGGGGAGGCCCAGGACCAGTTCAGACAATCTCATTAATATTGACCGTGAGCAGGAATCGAACTCGGGTCGCCGGGTTTCGTGTGCTGCACGCTTGCCGCCACCCTGCCGCTCCCCCCTAGTAGTCACTTCAGAAACACTAATAGTAGGAGGCATACACGTTTATTCTACACTTCCACAGTACAGGGGATAACTACACACGGGTCAGGACAGCCGGCACATTGCCTGACCCACAACACCGAGGAGGTGAAGACGGCGACGAAGACTTGCGTAGAAGACGGGTTCCATTCGAAACGACAGCCCCAACCCAGCGTCGGGGCCTCCCTTTTATCCTCTCTAGCGTGGCCTGGCTCTGCCCTCGGCCACGCCCCCTTATGGAACCTACCAGAAGGTTCTGGGCTCTGCCCCACGTGTCCTCTCTGTCACGTTTACCCTATATCCGTTACTCCGGCCTATCACGTGCCCTACTGGCAGACCGGCTGCTGTATCCTCAAATGGCCCTTCTCTGCCAGCAACCGGCGCTACGCGCTCCAGTGGCACTCTTCACCTGCCCTGCTGATAAATTGGGCTCTTACACCCACGATGCCGCTCTCTCCCAGTAACCAGCGCTACGCGCCGTAGTGACCCATTCCATGTCACTACACATACACTTATACACACACACAAAGGCGTACATGCTCAAACTCATTCATTCTCGCTTTGTTTAAATGAATTCGACCCATGCGCCAAGGCAAATTAATCTCTTTCCGCCCGTGCAATGGGCTTTACGCACGGAAGTGTTGGTCGCTTAGTGATTTTATCCGCACCTGCTACTCATTCACACAAGACCATAGCATTCTCCCCTACTGCCACTTATGGATATTCACTACAACTGCTAAAAAAAGACGCCCCATTTTCTCTTATTCACTGTAGGGGAAATTGCTTATACTGAGAAGCTATCACGTATGAGTGGGTAGTGTGGCTAGCAAAATGCCTGGCCACCTCTGTCTCCCCAGTGTTCATTAAACCAGGTAGCCATTTGAGGCTGTCAACTTTATTGAAGACCCAGGATGGGCTCAAATACCACTCACCACTGGTGATGTGCACGGCCGGGAATTGAACTCAGGTTGGCAGGATCATAGGGGCAGTTGGCAAACCACTCTGTCAATGCTCCCCCACTGTGCCAATGCTCTCCACACCACTTCTATAGCTGCCGCCACCACCACCACCACATCTCACAGTCCATCCCGTGAGATCGCAGCCCATTTAATACACATTTCCTTACGCGCACCTATAGGAAATTATTTTTTCCCCTTTTTCCACCGAGGGTGGAGGCGTTTGAGTGAGCGGACGCTGTGGGATTTCGTGGCTCAAGTGCTTAGGCTAAACACTCGGAGTGGAAAAACAGGGCTTTTAGAGTTGAGCATACGTGGGTGTGTGCGTGTGTGTGTGTTTTTTTTTACACACACAACTAGCGCAAGTCCAGTGATGGTCGGGCCACTTTAGTGACAATAGTTTAGTGTGTGTTGCCGCTCTCAAATGGGCATTGGATCGCACTCCAGAAGTTTGTAATTTTAGAGCATTTTGCCCCAGTGCTCTAGCATGATAGATTACCGGGCAATGCATTGTTCGTGAGCACCTATTGAGGTTGGCATGGTACCTGTTGCCACCATCTACAAAAGCTAGGCTGTTTAGCGGCCCTGAGCCAGTGGTGGACATTGCACGTTCCTCTGGCAGGAGCTAATCAGCCTCCTCCAAAGAACAACCGCTGTTGACACCCGACAAAGTGATTGTCATTTTAACAACTGCAGAGTGATGATGGGCTGCAATGACCTCCAGCCGTGCTTTGAAATCAGTTACATGTGATATCAGTGAAAGTAGAAACTATATATTGTACTTTTAATTAAAAAGTGTAAGAGGTTAGGGCAGTTATTGTTGGATTTGCAAGGTGTGCGGGAAGAATTCAGAAACAGCCACGTAGAACTGACCTTTAATGTGATCACAGGTTATTCAAGTGTTACGAGACTTGTGTCTGTCTCTGACAAGAACACCCACAAGTATGTTGGCTGGGCTTATATACGAAGGTGCACGAAAAGCTGTAAAAACACACTAATAAAAATAGCACAAAGTCACACTGTGTCCTGTTATTTTACAAATATATTCGACAAAATGCCGTGCACTTGCCGAGTGCACATGTTCTGTTTGATTGTATGATTATGGACAAACGGGGCCAGCTTTGAAATAATAAATCTAAGCAAATAATTTAAAATGAAAACCGATATTTGATTGGTTTCAGGTATTTCTTTTTTAAATCCCATGAATTTATCACGGCTAACGCGAAGGAAATTCTGGGTTTCGCAGACACAGTCCGCTGTCGTTTTTTTCAGTAGGGAGCGAAGCTGTTTTGTGTAATCCGAATTGACTAACTAGCAGGTAATTTTAAAAAATTTGGCAAAAATTGGACCATGACGCCAGCACACAATGGCCTACTCACTTAAAATGATGTCACCTGATCGTTCCCCTTCCACTCCGAAGCAGACAATGCTTATTTTATGGCTTACACCGGCAGCAATAACCAAGGTGACATTCTGAATTTGAACCATAAACAAGCAGCGAAGTGCTCTCCCAGAGCCACGTCACCACCCATCGCAAATGTAGCAGAAATGAATGAATACATGAATGGATCAAAGGATGGATACTTGCAAACTACAATGCAATACATCTAGTTGAGAGGGACGGAATTCTGGTTCAATATTCTCGGCCCTAATGACGGACAGCAACGTGGGTATGGCATGTCCGCATTACATGCGGGCTTAATAACTCACGTGAAAGATGACAGCACCTCTAACATCACAATAGTCTCGAAAACAATGCTGGACCGTCAGATCTCTTCTGGCTTAGAGACGCGACAAGCGTGCTCAGTAGAACTCATCCACGGGGAAGTAGGGGACCAATATCGCGAATCCCTATTATCCAGAGGGCTTCCACTATTTCACGCCGCTTACCCACGTGCAAAAAAAATTCCGGATATTTCGAAGAATTTGCCACTCGACTCCTTTGCGCTTATGCGGCGAAACATTTGTGCGAAATTGGAAAACCATTCTGCAATGAACTGAGGGAAAAGCCGTGGGATAATATAATTGGAAGAATAGCACCACCATAAAATGAATTTGCGCGAACTCAACCACCAAAATATATAAGCGCACCCCTTGCAAGTATGGCCGGGTGTGCTTATATCTTAAGTCGTGTGCTTGTACATCTGCATTTCCGCGTTGCCTTCCCCACACCAGCATAACGTTAAGAAAGTGTTGCTTATATTAGAACTGTGCTTGTGTAAACGAGGTGTGCTTTTATCCAGCTTCTGACTTACAGCGACGCGCCCACATTGGCGTGGTTGTCACGAGGGGCGTCACCCGTCCAGGTATTTGCCGTGCCCGATCGCCTGCTTAGCTTGCACATCAACTTGTTGCAGGCGAGTGCGTGAATGGAGACATTTGCCAAAGCGTGTCGATGCGGACGGATATTTCGACGCAGGCTTGTGCGACGAATGGCGCGCGCAGGGCATCTCATCCGACGCACCTCGATCAGGGGCACCGTGAAAGGGGCCGTCCATAAATGACGTCACGCGATTGTGGACGAATTTTTACCCCCCCCCCCCCGACCTTCGTCACACGGCGTCACAAAAAGTCAGACCCCCCCCCTCCCTTAAATATGACGTCACAAAGCTCTGCCCCCCCCCCCGAAAAAAACATGCTTCAAATCGCTTTAAACTATTGTCATTGTAGTGCGTATTTAATGTGGCGCTGCACTCTGATGTTGTAGGAGAAAACTTTAATGAAGTAGAACGTGTTGTCTATATTTATTTAAAGTTGCGCATTTTGATGTGACGTCACGTTTCTCAAACGTCACAAATGTCTGACCCCCTCCCCCCCCCCCCGAGGTGCGTAACGTCATTTATGGACGGCCCCAAAAGCTCGAATCTCGCATTGCAATTTGATTGTAAATTCATGTAAAAATATACCTCCCCAGCAGCTGTCATAACAGCACATTAATCTCGCCTTGCATGCGCGCTGTCACGTCGCGTCTCATTGTTGAAATACGACCCCATTTGTTCTGCCCTGGTGTTCTTGGTCTCTCTGAGCCTTGGGCGTTTCTGCGGAACCCTAAGGATCATAATCCTTTGGGGGTTGTAAGGTGGCGTGTATTTTTATGTCACTTCTTATTTTTGGGGGGGGGGGGGGCTGTCACTCACGTGGCACTGGCCTTTGACGCACGACGCATTCCTGGCTTGACACGAAGACACCTCTCCAGTGTAATGAATGTGAGTGTGTGCGTGCGCGTTTGTGCCCGTGTGCATGCGTGTGTGCGTTTGTCCTTGTGTGTCCGTGTGTTTGCGTGTGCGCGCCTGTGTTTCTGTGCTTGCACCAGTTGTGCTATGCGTGTTTTGTTGTCTCTCTGTATGTCTTCGTATTGTTTGTGTACCAGTCGTGTTGCGGTTTGAGCGCTGCGCTACGAACCCGGCGACGCAAGTTAATTTCCTGCTCACGACCAGCACCACTGACGATGCTCTGAACCGGTCCTGGGCCTCCCCTACGTCGATTCAGCCTCAAATGAGTACATGGTGCTGTGTGTAAACATCGTCACTCGAGAGGCAAAGGCGTCCAGGCGTGGTGCTTGTCACCCACGCCATCGTGCGCCGTTCCAGCCTTCGTAGGTGCTCGCTAACAGCACTTGCCCCAACAATCTGTTGATGCTATACGAGGGGTCTTTGTCTTTGTATGTAACTGTGTGCGTACAGCAGTATATTTATGTAGATGCCCACTCCTTTAGAGTCCCGACAAATCTGTTTATGTCAATCTGTATCAATCTCCCAACGTCTGTCTCTTCATTTCTCTCTGCATATCTGTCTCGTGCCTCTGGGGGCCCGCCACCACATCTGCAAAACTGTCTCACTTCGTGTTGAGACAGCTAAGTGTGTGTCTATGAATGTGTGTGTGTGTGTCTGCCTTTGCATATCCTTGGCTGTGCATGAAAGGGGTAGTGATAGTGGCCTCAGCAGTAGCCCGTTTGCCGCTTGTTGTAACCGTAGCACGTGAGCCGTCAGATTCACAGTGGACGTTAAGGAATCCTGTGACGTAAATCGTAAGAGCTGGCCATTGTGGGCCAGTGTTAGGTCAAAATTTGCCAAAAATTCGAAAGTTACCCACAAATTATTCAATTGGGATTCACACACAGCAATCATCACCACCACCACCACCACCACCTACTGGCATACTTATGCTGCAGGTCACTCTCGCAAATGAGATTTTCCTGTTCTTTTTCATTCTCACCTGGGTCAACAATATCAACTTGAGAAACTTGAACAATCCCAGTTATGCAGATTCAATTCCTAGCCATGCTGGCCACCAAACTGCCAGTAAGAAATGGCACGAGACCCATATCTCCCCTAGGTAGACTCAACCTCAAAAGAGCAACTGCTCCAGTGATATGACGAGCATCGGGTACTGGAAAGACAAATGCAGCAGTTGATCTCGCTAGAACGCTGCTTCATTTAATTTTCACCTCATAAGGCGTTCAATTCAATAACAGCATGTGCTCTAACTATACGCGAGCTAATATTGTGTTTTCCACATCTATCAGTGTGAGCCGGTTATCTCTGTAAGTTGGTGCGGTGCCTGCGAAAGCGTTATTGTTATTGGAGAATCTTTCAACAACTGTGTATGTGTGTGTTTGTACGTGTGTGTGTGTGTCTAATATCAATGCAGGTCATTTCAACCAGAGATTAGCACCTTTCATTAAGTGTGCATCAACACTGGGGTGAGGAAAAAGTGAGCAGGTATGTGTGGTGCAAACTACAACCATCCTCACGCTGTGTCCTGTGTCGGCATGAATGTGGAAAATATATCCGCGTGTTGTCGTTCGTGTGGTAAGAGGCATCAGGTGCGGACACCAGACGCACAAACAAACAATGAGAAACTCTCCAGTGCGCGACTGTGGTCATCCAGAACAGACCGTACAACCAGGGCCGGATTAAGGCGTGGGGGGGCTTTAGGGGGCTGCAGCCCAGCTGGAGATTAAGTGCAGATTTCTTGCCCAGTTCAGCAGTTGTTTCTAACTGTTGTGTCCCACCTGATGACGGGCGCTTGTGTTGCGTCCGAAACGTCGTGAGTTTATTTAAAATTTAATTTAATGACATTTTTTATTTAACTCAAATTTTATTTTTAGTAATGTTTATTTTATTTCTTTTATTATTTTTATTTATTTTATTTTTATTTTATTTTTATTTAATTTAATTTTTGTTTTATTTTTATTTTATTTATTTTATTTTATTTGTATCTTTAACCTACGTGACTTCACCGAAAGAACCAAAGAGTATGAAAAGTTATTTCATTTGTGAATGCTGAATTGTATTTGTTGTTAGCCTTGTAGAAATGCATTTTATCTTTCTTTAACTTTGTTTTCCTTTTGAAAATATTGCTGGGGGGCCCTCACAATACCTGTAGCCCAGGGGCCCACGAAATTTTAATCCGGCCCTGCGTACAACGCACACTGACGCAATGCCTCCGATCCACAACTTCGAAGGAGACATCGCAGCGAAACAACTCCGCTGCCCCTGACGCGGTTATCTGGCTTGACCACCTGAATGTGAAATTGTAGCTGCTGCTCTGCGTCTGCTACGTCAGCCGCACGAAAGAAGAAGAGTGAAGGGCAAAGGCGCAGCCCTGCAATTGCCGACTCACGCCACTGCTGGCGGAATAGCATCCGCAGGAATAAGCTCTAGATAAGACCCCCTGAAGGCGATTTGGCCTACTCATCCAAGCTGGCCTTTAAAGAGGTGGAAATGCCCACACTTTAACCCCACCGCACGCGACCTCCCGATCGACTACATCTGGTATGTCCATCGATACTTCTGGGTGGACAGAGGTGGTGTGGGGGGGGAGGCGATTTAAAAAACTGAAACCTATCAACTATCATTCAAAAGGATTGGTAGCATCATTACATATTTATGTCCTTGTTATGTACAGGGATGGACTGATGTAACATGTATGAATATTTGTTTGCTGTTGTTATTATTAATGAAAAATATTTTACTAATTCGTATCTTTTGCATTTCACACTTTTATGGAATTCCAGTGCATTATCCCCCGAAGTAAGTTTTCTCTGGATGCTCCAAAGTCCGCCCACATGCCAAGCACTCTCTTAAAAATGCGTTTTCGGCCATCAGCGGTGGTTTTCCGAGAACACTGCCTTTTCTGCATCATCGTCGTCATCGTCAGCAGCAGCAGAAGCAATTTGAGCAGCAACAGTGGTTACATCAACATCCTCGTGACCATCATCATCGGCAACATCGATCATTGCCTTCATATGTCTTCATCGTCAATGCCATCTTCACGTGCATGTGAACCTCCATGTTTCCATTCTCCAAAGAGTTTAGAGGACCCAAAAACCGAATCTAAAGTTTACACAGAAAGCAGAAACAATTGACAGAATGGAGGTGCCAAACACGAACGCGATTTTCCACAAGCCAAACCCCTAAATCATGATTGACACGCTTTATGAACAATGACGGAAAGTTCCACAAATATTTTGCCATGGATTCCAACCTCACCCACTTTTAACCATTCCACAATTGTGGCTTGAGCAGTGGCGGAACGGAATTGCGAACTGTGTAACTTTCCGAAAATGTCTCCCTTCTCAAACAAGCATTGTGGTGCCACTCAATACTGTGTTGGCAGCCCTGATACACTGTTGGTAATTCCACATTTCCAGGGAGAGCACCAGCTTCTCCATAGGGCGACCACTGATGACTTCCCACAGAGCAAGTACAAATTTTGATCAACGCTGATGCACTAAGCGTATGGGGAATCTATGGTCTTTCAATCGTGATGCGAACATCTTAACTACAGTGTAATATAGTTCTAGATTTGAAGCTTTCGTGACTGCAAGGATTCATATTCTTAGGTTTTTTCAGTGAAGTCACAGCACGATAGCTGTATCAAGTGATACAGCTATCGTGCTGTGACGGTTCCACCTGAAGACGGAAGCTTGTGTTGCCTCCGAAACGTCGTGATTTTTATTTTATTTTTATTCTACTTTTATTAATTTTATTTTTTTTACCTACGTGACTTTACCGAAAAAACCTAAGAATAGTGTAATATAGCCCAATAGGTCACCATAGCCAATGGCAATGATGCCACCACACCTCGCCATCGCATGATTCCACGTGATCGTCCACGTATACAGTCAATTTCCGATATTTAAGATCAGCTCACCTCCGATTAGCTGCGGTTGGCTACGTACGGTGCGATAGCAGACGTTCGAAGTTCAGCTCTTATGCCTCTTTCCCACTGAAAACAAACCGAGCCGTGCCAGGGGCTTGCCGAGCCAGGCCAGCGAGGTTCAGGAGGCGCCAGGTTTTTTTTTTTTCCGCTGCGAATCTCAAGCCGTGCTGCTGACGTCAACATGTTCAGTGGGTAGCGATGTCACCGACACGTATTCAAGTGTACTGATGGACGAGGCATCTGATGATAATCATGAACTCCGCCCTTGTGTTTTCCTGGTCCCGATACAAATTCAAATGCCTTGTAAGGCCAGAGTTTCACGGTCTGGGTTCTCGCTCAGCTTGGCAAAGAGCTCGTGGAAAGCCAGCGGGGATGTCACGGACCCGTGCTGGCACAGCTCGGATGTGCCAGTGGAAAAGGGATACACTAGATTATCCCCATGTGACCTCAGATTCCCCCTCTTAATTGTTGACTTCTGGATGCCACTCAAGTGTCCGTCTCGGTCACCTTGCCTTCCTCTATTCTACACTCACATCCCACTCAATGCAACATCGATTTCCCGATTACATCTGCAATATTTTCTTTGCAACGTTCTTATACGATCTTCCAAGATACTTAACCATATCCCTTCATGAATTTCCGAGCAACCTCCACATGGCCCCATATTCAGAGGTCAGGAGTTTATTTTCTCCTCGCTCCAACTCTCTTACAAACACAGTAATACGGTCATTGCTCCTTCCTCAAACACCCATCTCTTAACACTGACGTTGACATTTCTCCTCTTCCAAGGTTGTTTACGTAGTCCACCAAAAGCTTGCCCTGCTAACAATGCATGTTTTGATTTCCTTCTCACAACAACATGTTATGTTGAAATCAACACAGCCTTGATATACCAGCACTACAATGGCTGCAATAATTCTGTGGCTGTGAATGCTTTGCTCAGACCCTCTTTAAGAGGGCCTCACACTGCGATGTTTGGTCAATTCTAGTGAGTGCTCAATTCTAGTGGGTGACCAATTCAAGTGAGTGGTAAATTCTAGCGAGTGGTCACTTCGAGTGAGTCGTCAATTCTAGTGAGTGGTAAATTCTAGCAATTGATCCGTTTTAGCGAGTGGTCAATTTTAGTAAGCAATCAATTCTCGTGAGTAGTCAATTCTAGCGAGTGGTAAATTTTAGTGAGTGATTAATTCTAGTGATTGATCAATTGTGGTGAGTGGTCAATTCTAGTGAGTGGTTAATTTTTGTGAATGATCAATTCTAGTGAGTGATCAATTCTAGTGAGTGGTCAATTCAAGCGAGTGATCAATTTCTTATTGGGTTTTTTGTTGTTGTTCATATTGGAAGAAGCAGATTGCCCTGAGAAAATGCAATGGCGAAAGGCTCGAAAAACCACACGGATAGGTCAACAACCTACGAGCTCCACCGCTCACCACAGATTACGCCATTAGCCTGTAGTTGGTTACTTTTATTCAAAACCACGCTATCCAACAATACTTGCACCAATAATAACAATAATTAATTTGGAACATTAGGTATTCGCTGCCATTCTTTTGGCGTAAGGCTGCCGCAGAGGTGCGGCGTTTCACAGACAGGAGTGGGTGATGGTTGTTGCGTGCAATCCCGATTGAGTAATGTGCAGATAATTGTTTCAATGATGGCAAACTTGTGCTCTGACACCGGCACACAGTGGCCTACACTTTTCGAATGACGTCGTTTTGTGAAGGAAATGGCACTATCATGGGCCTTTTTGCCAGTATCAAAGTATGAACAAAAAAGAATAGGTTTTACCCTTTCTGGCAATCAAACAGGTGTTAAGATGTTCAAACACCAAATATAAACCTTTGCTAGGAATCAAGTCTGCATTAACCACACGCACTTGTGGTGAACATGCAAACAAACATGCTCTGTCTTCTTGGTTATTTCGGTAAAGTCACGTAGAAGGGAAATAATAAAATAATAAAAATAAAACATAATAAAATAATTCTCACGACGTTTCGGCCACAACGCAAGCAGCCGTCCTCAGGTGAAGAACAGGGCTGTCGGAAAGACAGCGTCTGAATGGGCACCACCAGGCTTGGCAGCGTATATTTAAGCTGGGTTGGAGGGTGAAGGGGCGCCTTGACAAAGGAATTCGCATATCAATAGGATTTTGCATTTATGGGAAATGCAGATATGGGATTAGTCACTACTTGTGGAATGCGTAGGAGGTGGGGGGGGGGGGGTTCAAAGTCATATTATGCCCGTGCATTATGCAGCATGCAGGATTAGCAGCATCAAACATGCTCTGATAATGTATGCATTGTCTTGAAAACTACTTGGCCTACACCAGAGACAGCAGCCTTCTTTATGGCCTAGTTTCATCAGTGTCAGACCAGAGAACGGCAAAAGGCGAACGGTACAAAAACAATGCACGTATCAGAACAGTTTTAGCTCAGGGGTGAGCAGCTATATCATGGGGCATTTTTTGCCAGTATTTTTGGTCAGATGGCACGTATTTTACACATATGCAGCATAACCAAGGCTGCCTGCCGAATTCAAACCTCAAACCTCGACAACAATCGGCGAAGTTCAACAGCTGGGGCACGCCACCACGTTGTTGATCAACAAGTGTGCTGTCGCACCTTCTGCCACGTCAAATAATATTTCCGCGTGACAAGAAGAGGATCTTAGGTCTCAGGCTTAATTAAAAATTGTGTTGGCATGACGGTCATGCTCGCAACAGCGGCTTTTGGCTGGTCATCGAACAAAGACGGTTTACCGCATCGCGCGCTTTCAGATGCACTTCTGCGACCGACTGCAAGGCCCTTCCTTCCGATATTAGGAAGCCACTGGAGCTATGCACTTTTACATCTAGAATGGTAACCCATTTCTTTAGAGCTGCTTTTTGTATTTAGTTTATTGTACTCCCCCCCCCACCTCTATGTATGGTACGAAAGAAGTTCAACGTATGTACATGGTGATAATAACATCCAGGCAGATGGTAATGAGGTTAAAGCACTGTTTCCTCCACCTTTCAGGGGTGGATATCATAGGTGCCCTTTGTAATACACAGTGAAATAGTTCAGCCTTGGTGATTGTACTCCAACACGAGCAAAATCCTAGGCGCATGATCTTCTGGATGTTCTCGCTTTTTATAATTTAACGTATTTACAAATTGAAGATCTACTATGATTTGACGTAATACAGTTGGTGCAACAACTCGAATAGATACTAAAGTATATTTTATCCACATACTGGTGGCCCCAATGAAGCAATTCCCAGTCCCAAGCTCACTTGCTCTATAATTTTCCCACGCTTTTGTATTTTGTGACCCACTAACTGATGTATCAAGTTTCATAGCACAGCGTAGATTTAACCGCTGCATTACCGCTCCCCACTACCCACCAAACTATGACAGCCGCACATCAGTCCCTTGAACCAACACAGTGTCATCTCCTCTCCTGTCCACATGCCCCTAATCACATCATCATCCTCCTCAACTACATAACACTGTGTAACATTTTTTTGTTCCTGGGTAGTAAGTGTTATTTTCTAATTGCTTATGCCTGAAAAGTACAGAAAATGGCTATTATTCCCCACAATATTTGCTTTGTGACCAGGACAGTGAAATTTTGAAATGTACCTATTTTCCAGAACATTCCAGATAGATTCAGTGCTGCGTAAACTTGGAGTAACTTCTAGAACATTCCATAACTTTCCAGTAATATAAATAGTAGTATAAATACAGGGGCCTTAAGCCCACCAGTTCAGTTTAGTTCCAGCTGCCTAAGTGGATACATATCTGCATTTTTCTGAGATTGCATTAAGAGGCTGCAAGCATCTCGAAAAACTACTCATTTCTAAATCTTTTGTAGTAATTTTTGTATTACTTTAGTATAAATAGATGTTAATTTTGATTCATGTTTTTTTTTCTGACTTCGTGTGAACGAAAAGACACAAATTTCTTATTGAAAATAGGTAAATTTCTAAATATCACTGTCCTGGTCACAAAAGCAAAGTTTGTGGGGAACAATTGCCATTTTCTATACTTTTGAGGCATAAGCAATTACGAAATAACACTTACTACCCAGGAACAAAAATTGTGTTACAAAGTGTTTTCATTACATTTCAACCTCGTCATTAAAACACAAAACTCACATTTGGAAATGAACAAGTTAATATTCTGATCAGGAATTGGATCATCCTATCATCATTCCTGCAGGGTCGTACAAATTCGTAGAAAGTCAACTTGGGTTTTTGTTGTGCAGAGACTCACCCCTCCCCCCCCCCTACTATGTAAATGTGGAGTTTCCACACCTGACTCAGGGAAACTAATGTAGACCGACTTTGTTGAAGAACGATTTCACTTCTTGAAGATAAGAAAGAAAAAAAAACTACAGACACTTTGAATCAGCTACCACTTTTGAAGCCATTTTTAGTTTGTTCCAAATTACATTCATGGATACGCACACACACACACACCACACACCACAATGGCTTCTGACCAGGACATCTGGATTGACACTGGAAACTTTTCTCCTCATGCAATTACACATTGAAACGATCATGTGCTAAAAAAATATGCACATTCAGCATTTACGCGAAAGTTCTGTGCAAATTAAAGTTGACACCTCATACATTCCATCGTTCAGGCATTCATTCATTTGGAAGCAAACCGAGGCTCAATGTGCCACGAAGAATTCCATACCTCGGGTCATGAATGCATTTTTTGTCGCATGTATATTTGAAAACTGAAACACAATTGATATATATATTTTTTTTAAAGTTGCGCTTGATTCCGAATTGCTCGTGCAGTTTGCAGTAGCTTTGGTAAACTGAATTTGACACGAAAAGATGCACAATATCGTTTTGTTTCACCACAAAGATCGTCATTAAGTAGGCAGCACGGACAACATGTTCGGCCATATTTGTCTCCTCAGCGCCGATGTTTACATCAAATATGGAGATACTAATTTAAGGCTGAGTCGACTTCGAGGAGGTTCAGAACAAGTCCACATATTTTGCGTTATCGATGTTGTACGTCATCAGGATTCAAACTCAGGTCGTGGCAATTGTATGGCAGTCATAAACAAACACACAAAATGCAACTATCCCCCGTATAGCCTTTAACGGACTATTGCGGCAAGTGCTGTTAGTGAGCTAATATAAAAAATAATGTTTGTTTGTAACTCGCACAATTTTCACTTGCCCGAAGGCAGCACGGTGCACGATGGGGTGGGTGGCCAACACCGTGCTCATCTACCTTTGTCTCCCCGGTGGCGATGTTTACACACCACACCAGGTACTCATTTGAGACTGAGTCTACCTAGGAGAGGCCCAGGACCTGTTCGCCACTGGTGTTGGCCGTGAGCGGGCTATCGAACTTGAGTTGCCGGGTTCGTCGCGCAGTGCACTAACCACTACAATACCGCTCCACAAACTCAAGCACAAACACACACACACAACAGTTTATCTCGATCCGGTTTTTCTCCTTAGGGAGTCACCCTTGCAATAAAAATAACTCGCAATGAGAATAAAAAATAATAATAATCAACGTAGTTTGCACGCAATTGCAATTGAACATTATGTTATTTGCTTACCACAGTCACTCGCATTGTGGTCTACCCAGTGTGATATATGACAGCAATGTTGACAGCTTAACGTGCAGACTGCAGTGAGGGAAAGACGTGGGCACGCACTAACTTCGAGCCCAAGGCCAGGGTAGACGATGCTTTTATAAACCCCACACGTCGCCTTGGGCTCCGGAGTTCATGAATCCAGCCAGGGCGATGTACAGCGCAAGAGATGACGTGATGGGAGTGTGAGACTTGTCAATGGGAAGAAACAAACAAATCATGAGTTTGCACCATTTATTTATGGGCAGGAGAGAACCAATTGAGAGGACAAATCGAAAAGTGTCTCGTTCGTCAAAACAGCGTGGGATAAATACGTTGACACTTTCACTTAACTTAAAGTGACAAACATTGCATTGGGTATTACGGCCTTTTTGATGAACCGTGCAAGTGCATTAGGCAAGATTGATCAGTGTATGTCTTGAACATCATCATCCAAGATCCACAAACTGCTAAATGAAGGCCTGCCAAAGCCATTCCCATCTCTCAGTTCTGCGATGGAGTACTCCACCTAACACCTGCACATGAGCCGATTTCATTGCTCCACCTCCGTGGACTTCTGATCAAACGTGTTGAATTCTTGAGTTTGCCGCTTAATTGCCACTTTTAATCACAAGACTTGAAACTAGCAAAACGTTATATCACAATCCTAACGTGGCCACCGCTCAAATAAGTGCAGGACAGTGCTCGTTTTCTCTTACAACCATGAGCTCCACGTTTGAATTTCACATTTCCGTGGCCAAGGGAAATCTATGAGTAAGACAACTCCTGCGGACTTCCCATAACGTGTCACTCACTGTATTCCCTTCGGAGGAATGACGGGCAGAGTTGAGCCCTGACCGGAATATACACTTACAACTTCCAATTTTGCGAGCTGTGTTTGTCCGACCACTGCTCCACCAGCCGCATGAACTGTAAATGATGAATGCGATTCTAGTTTTTTTTTTATGCCAAACGAATAAAATAAGGTCTTCACTCAAAGTCACCAGACGCGATCTCATCGCTAAACAACGTCGAGTTAGATTCGTAATTTGTTGCTATTCCAACAAGCCGTGCGCAAAAACAAAACAACACAGAGGATTCCGCAAATTTCAGCAACGGTATTGGCACATCATTTTTTTTCTTCCGTGGAGGGAAAGACGTGCGACGAGCTAAGGAAGACGCAACGCCGGTGCTCGGTGGAGAGATCTCGTTCGGCGTCATCAACTCTAGCAGAAGGTGGAAGGGACCAAACTAAAGAAGAAGAGATAATGAAACAAAGTCCGCGCATCGGTTCCTTTTCCAAATCAGGCCGGCCATCGTGAAGACGTGGGTTGAATGCCAGACAAGAATTCTGAATGTGCGTAGGGTCTGACCTTTTCGTGTTTCGAGGCAATGATGGTGGCACAGAAGATACCGCTTTTGGGGGAGCCTTGCCTTAACCTTTAACGGCCAGCATTGGGTTATCACTGACACCACTGGCAGATGCTTTAGCTAGATAATAAAATACAAAGCACTTATGTTTTTTTTTACATCTGTGTAGAACACTGTACCATACCGAAACATATTTCTATTCTCGCAGAATATGATTGCAGTCTCTAAAATTGCTCTCGATTTTGCCAATGCGTACACATTAAGTAGATTTGATATATAAACTTAAATGGAAAATTATTAGCTACTTAATAATTTTTTATAAATTGCAGCACATTTTTTTCGTTCCCTTCAATTGCATCTATACACAAACCACTTTTGTGTCACCGTTGCTTTAAAAATTTACCCACGATGTTTGTTAATATTTCACACGGTTATTCTGTTTGTTGTGACAAAAATCGTGCCAGTTTTACATTTCTCATGATGCTTTTCATCGAACAGCTGAAATCAAATGAATTACTGTCGTTTATTCAATTGGCCATACATCTCAAATGGGACCCTCTTTAAAAAAATATACGAATACCTTTTTGAGACATTCTTGACGGTTTAATAAAGATATCACCAAAATAAACACACGCAAAGTAGTTGAGGCCAAACTGATTTAGATGTTTCGTAACTTTGCCGTTATAAGACATTAAGTCCAACATGATCGATAACAAAATGAGTAGCATTTTATTGTGAGTGCTCACATTTTCAAGAAACGTTGTCCCACAGACACGTTGACAGTCTCTTGTGTGTCCGGTATGTAGAACTTCTTTTGCACCGTACGTAACCAACCGTGCTAATCGGAGGTGCTCTTGGAATGGCAACACACTCGCATTACTGTTATTCAGTACAAACGGCCAAAAGTGGAAATAAATATGTTTTGGTTGTGAGGGCTCGTATTTTCACGAAATGTTGTCCCTCAAAGGTGTTACCAATCTCACTAACCAAGACCATACCTTCACGCTGCAATGACAACACGCACACGTTAGCATTTAAACTGACACACACACATCACATAGCACATACCGGGAAGTTAAAACCAGCAGGTAGCAGCATAATCTGATTCCAATATAGTTACTGGATGCTTGTAATAAAAAAAACCCCATAACAAAATACAAAACAATCCCTTATCTTATCTCAGCTTTGTATCATAATCCTAAGCCTTGACGCATGTATTTTCAGTGCTGTCTTTAATGCCAGAGTCATAACAAAAAGGTGCGGCCTGGGTTTTTGTGGAGAGAAACCACAACAATTCTAGCCCCGCACCAGGTTTCGTTATTCCTAATCCCAGAGATGGTGGACGCATTACAGACGCAATATAATTCTGTATTCTTTGGGTCTCTCGGTAAAGTCACGTAGATAGGTTCAAAAAAAATAACAAAAAAAACTACGACGTTTCTATTGTAACACAAGCGATCGAACCGTCGTAGTTTTTTTATTATTTTTTTTTAACCTATCTACGTGACTTTACCGAAAGACCCAAAGAATATGAATCCCTGCAGTCACGAAAGCTTTGAGTCAAGATGTAATATTATTCTGCTCTACCAAACGGTAAAGGAGAATATGTCCACTTACCCGGATGGTGGTGGCGATGCATGCCTGTAATTACATTTGATTATTTTATATTTTTACGCGGATAAGCTTGCCAGGCGAAAACAGTACAGCAAGTGGACTTATCCTCCCAATGTTATATCTGTATGGGATTGAGTGTTGCCCTCTGGCTCGGCTGAGGTTTCTCCAAGTGCTCCGGTTTGCTCCCACGTGTTTTAACAATTATTTATTGGCTGAAAACATATCAATGTAAAACCGTACAATGTTGTTGGCCGACTGGTATTGCATCACATTATGTTTCTAAGGTTTGTTGAGTTCTCGTGTCCCATCTTCTCCTTGTTGTTTGCCTCTGTGCAGTTTACCGTTCTCTGTGTGCTGTGTGCTTGGTGTCCCCCTGTGTGTTCTCTTGCTGCGTGTTTTGCCCCATTTCCACCTGATGATGATCGCTTGTGTTGCGTTCGAAACGTCGTGATTTATTTTAATCTTATTTTATTTAGTTACATTTTATTTTATTTCTACATACGTCACTTTACCGAAAAAACCAATGAGTACAGTAATTTCTGCAGTCACAAAAGCTTCAATCATATGTTAATGCAGGACCCTTCTGATAAAATAGTCATTGGACTCATTGGGACTTCCTGGATAAATGCGTTATTATGGTTATAATTGTATTGATAAGAGATGCGTGTTACGCTCCAGGTCCGAGAACCAGAACTTTACAAAGAAACAAAAAAAGAAACGAGTTGGCCTTTGTACATCAGTGCACGAAGTTGATGCTGGGGATTTCATGAGAGTGTAGCATAAGAAACTTGGAAGTTTAGGAATAGAATATGGCAAGAAAGACTTGTATATATATCCTCACGTTTAATTGCACAAATACCACTGATCCCAACGATGAAATGTGGAATGTCTACCATGCACTCAAGGCCTCTAAGAAACATAAGCAACAGAGACGAGACGCTGTGACATTGACATTCCCTCCCACTATGTAACACGTCATTATTTTAAGTGCAAAACTGGTTGGTTTTACTCTTCCCCTTTGACCAAATCATCCGAGATGTGCCCAATCTCATCAGATGTCAAACCATAAGCAAGAGTTGAGTTGTTTTAGAACTTTGATTCGAGACTGCCTGGGAATGCCAGATGTTGTAAAGCTTGGGATGCAAGTTGGTGAGTAGATGGCAATAGAGGAATGGATTCCTCAAGACGTCTGTGTGGAGCTTGGAGGGTTTAGCTCCTAGTATGTGTTGATTTTTATAATCTGGATACTCCTGTTTCTTCCCACATGTAAAAAATATAACAAACCTCAGTATTGGAATTGGCCAAACATCCCAATGTAGCAGGATCCTCCTGAGAAGAGAGTCTCGTGACTCAGCGGGGCTTTCCTTGGGTCAAGTTTTTTTCTCCCCAAAAATAAGTTTACTCAAGAAAACACGTATGTACTGACACACACACACACTCTGCAAAACAAGCATAATGCACATGTGGAGGCCAACGTCCTCCTTCCCGTTCCCCTTGAGCGGGCGGGACGCGACGTCCACCCCCTCCACTCCCCCCTCCTCCTCGTCGGCCTCCGATTGGGTGATCCCCCCCCTCCCCGCGCCAGCGCCCTGAGGGACATCGTTACTCGGCTGGCTCACCACCGCCCGGGGTTATCTCACGCGCGCTCAAATTACACCACCACTAACACGAACGCGGAGGCGTGCACGCGCGCGCCCCTGCAGGCGCGTATTTCCCTCACAAAGGCTGGCGCTGAACAAAAGAAACGGCGGCGGTTTGAATATGCGCGTACCTGAGCTAAAGAGAAAGAAGCAGCGGCAGATATGAATATGCACGCATTACCCCCCCCCCCCCCCCCCGTGGTTAAGCCTTAATCCGCTTTGCAAACAAGCTGTGTGGAAAAAACCTAATTTTTTCTGATCCGAATTTGAGGTTTAAGGTTCAAACCTTAATAAACCTTAATGAACCTAATAAACCTCATGGTTTTATTCGCAATACTCAGATCAGTACTAGTCCTCCTCCGACGAGTCCATGTCGTCGCCCTTGGACATAGAACTGCATTCGGCAAACGCCGCATAGTTGCTGTTGAGGTAGACCAACTTCTCCACCCAACTGGGGGCCAAGCTGTTCCTGATTGCTCTGTATGTCGCGAACGTGAAAAGTTTCTGAAGATTGGACCAGGCCACGCCGTCAGACTTCCAATACTGCAAATGTGTCTTACGTCCCTTGAGCAGCAAAATTAATCTAAACCCGCCGGCATCCTCCTGCTGCGCTGAAATGATGTACTCGGTGAGCTGCATGAGGAGCGCCTCTCCCCTCTCATCATCAACTGCCGTCTCATCGTCGATCGGTGTCTCCAGTAAGATGTTCTCCAGCTCTTTTCGATTAGGCGGGCTCAAGCCCTCTCCAATGAAGCGAGGATCTAACAGATACGCCAGTCCATGTGCCTTTTCCGTACATGAACTAAAAGCGACTTGCAGCCAACTTGATCAGGTAGTTGATCTCTTCAGTGGGTCGTGACGGCCCCAAAGTTGTAGACAACTGACTCCAAATCGTCCGGGGCCCCCCTTTTTAAATCCTTAATATTAAGATCGCTTGCTTGCTTGCTTGCACGCTTACGACCGTGCAAATCTTTCGGTCGTGTTTTAACCCGCTTCCCATGATCCAATCGAGCTGACATTTTGCACACAGACTCGTTGTGCGTGACAATTTATTTTCGTGAATTTTTTTCCCCAAAATTTTACACTTATTAGGATTTTTTTTGTTATATTTAATTACCAATTGCTTAATGGTGGCAGGCAATCATCTGACCCATAGGTGGCAGCCATCTCAAGCCAGAGGACGAGAGGACTCTAGCCGCCACGCATATAAAGGATTTATAGTGAAAAACTTTGTTTTACGGGTTAATTTTTTATTCCCTAAAACTTCAAAGGCCCAGGGTGACATCATACCGCACAGCCAATCGTGTGCTTACCTGCGCCCTCTACGCGGAGTGCCACAGAGTGTGCTGCTGCTCCGCCCACCCATTGTTCTCCCGTGCTCATTCATTCTAACCCTTGCCTAATATTCCACCGTCAGCCTCTCCCCCAAATGCCGTGAATAACTTATCGCGGTTGGCCCAGTGAACTATTTCCTTCTGCGCCCATACAAATTTAAGCCAATTTAGATTGAAAGCTTTATTATTATTTTATTATTTCCCTTCTACGTGACTTTACCGAAAGAACCAAGAAGATGAAATGTAAGCCAATTTAGGGGCACCGCAATGTGACCTGTCCTGTGGGGGTCTGCCAATCTCCTGGCACCGGGAAACCGTGGGACTCTCCATCTAGGGGCCCTTCGGATTAAAACCCGATGTGCCAGGCAACCCCCCGCCAGGGCACTACGTGGGTGCAAGTGCTGCGTGTGTGCGCGTGCTGAGGGTGGGGGCGGCGTGGGGGGGGGGGGATCGCGGCGTCATGGCACCACACACACACGTAGCAATCAGGACTCCTTCAAACCTCAGTCATGGATTTTGCAGGCATCCTACTGGGCACTGCGACCCAGTGCCGTCACACAGTCAGATCTGAACTCCAGATTGAGTCAATTGAATTATGACTCGCAATGTTGGGTGAAGCCGAGTGGCGTCTGGTTGCTAACTTGTTTGGCCACTGCCAATGGCTCATGTACATGTCCTCCTCTGGGATGTATTACCTCGTTTCCTGTGGAAGAACAAGTGGTGTCTGTTTCAGAACTTTTTGTGAGTTATTGGGCCCATTGATTGTTTTGTACAAAGGCTTAAAACAGCATGTACTTACTTATTGGTATCCACGTTATCCAAAGGCACGCGGGCAGGCACACAAATAGAATTATATACATAGCTGCGACAACGTCTGTTAAGTGAGCACTTACTAAAATCAGTATAGCATATGATGGGGTGGTATAGCCAGCACCACGCCCATCCGCCTTTGTCTCTCCAGTGCTGAGGTTTATGCAACCACAGCTAGGCTCTCATTTAAGGTTGAGTTAGCCCCAGGTAGGTGGAGTTATAGCACAAAGTGCGATCCACTCACTGCACCATCAATCACACCCACACAAAGACCCCCATATAGCCTTGAACAGACTGTTGGAGCGAGTGCTGGCGCAGTACACAATGGAGTGGGTGACCAGCATCATGCCTGGCCACCTTTGTTTTCCCAATGTTGATGTTTACACATCACACTAGGTACACATTTAAGGCTGAGTCGACTCGGGGAAGCCCAGCACCGGTTCATATATTTGTCACCGATGTTGGCTGTGTGTGAGAATCGAACCCGGGAAGCCGGGTTCATAGTGGAGTATGCTAATCATTATACTACCGCTCCCCACGAAACACACACACTTTAAAGATGGAAATGTACTTTGTTAATTTCTGTAAAAACAATTATTATTTTAAAAGTCAATGTCTCCCGACTCAATTAAGCATTACGCAGCACACATCTCCATTGATGACCCTTAAACCAGTGGTGGAAATCGACGTATGTGTGTATGTATGTTGAACTTCTTTCACATCGTACGTAGGCAACATTGCTAATCGGAGGTGCGGGAAATTCCACCTATCTATGGCAGGGGTCAGTGTCGGATTTGAAACGCGCTCGAGGCTCGTGCGTTCGTGTGTGCGGTTACGTAAATGTTCGTGTCACTGCTAACAGAAGCGTGCGGTGGTGTGCGTGCGCGCGTGCATGCGCACGTATGTCTGAATGCAAGCCTCTGCATGTGTCCTTAACGAAAACAAAAAAACTCAACTGCATTACGTTGTTGGCAAGGCCCTGCGAGCGTGACAGCTCGCAGTAATTAAATTTTGGCCGTGTGGCTACTTGCGCGAATTCTCGACAAATATTTGTGTTGCTGGCATTATGTCATTGGGCATACCTATGTGGGTGTGTGTGTGACTTCAACAGTAAAATGAATTAAATCCATACCACACCTCAAGTCTCACGAATACGACTCCATTATTAATACACCTGTTATGATAACTGTTATTTGACCCTTCGAACAAGTGAAAAGGTCATTGTTTGAAGTTTTACGGCAGCGGCTAGAAACGTATGCAATAACTTGAACGCGTGTAAAAACAACAAAAAATTAATTCTTAATTATAGCACAGCATGAATATGAGTAAATACTTCACATGATGCTGGTGTACGGCTGTTTTACCTTCAAATTGTACAAAATGTGCACACATTTCTTGAAGAAATACTTTTGGCATCCCATAAAGCTGTACCTGTTTTAGTAACTCACGATGGTTGATGATCATGGCCTAGACAATCTCCTAACTGGGATTTACAAATAACAATGATCCCTTTTATATCCTTGCAGGCTGTCGGCGGCACGTACTGTTTGTGAACTTCGATTGAGACGAGGATGGCCACAAAGATGGTATTGCGTGGCCAGAACTGAGCACACTGGCATTGTCTCATCAGTGCTGACGTTTAACCACAACACTGCCCTACGGGTGCAGGAACGGCACCGTGGTTAGTGCACCGTGTTATAAGCCCAGCGACCTCAGTTGGATTCCCAGCCACTGCCCACATCAGTGACGAGTGATATTTGAACTAGTCCCAGGCATCTCATTCACCAACCCGCAATGACCAGCACGGTGAAGTATGGTCCACTGATCCCCATGACCGACATGGCGTGGGGAGGCCTTGATCAAGTAATGGATTGGAAAGGGCTACAAATATGTTTTATTTATGTATTAATGGCACTACGCAAAGCGTACGCCAGGTTCACACAGCGGCAATGGCAACCGCTGATGGTGGGGGCATCATTGCCAGGAATCAAACCTCGGTCACTGTGATGTGTAGTTCGGTGCTCAAGCAACAACAAAAACCATCAATCTCCCACGTTTCAATTTGTCTCTCTATTTTAAACACACCCACACATTTACCTATATCCACAGGGCTGTGCTTGTGCAATAATTGCCCACGATTTAAACATTAATCAATCTCATTTTGAACATTTTGTCAGTGTTTGCATATTTATGGTGCATTACCCTTACTACCCGGCTTCGCCCGGGACTTGGATTCACCACGCCCGGCCGCGTTTGTCTGCCCAGTGGCGATGTTCCAACACCGCACTAATTACTCGTTTGCGGCTGAGTCGACCTAGGGGAGGCACAGGACCAGTTAAAATAATCGTCATCGGTGGTGGCCGTGAGCGGGAATCGAAATCGGGTCGCCGGGTTAGTAGCGCAGCGCGCTAACCACTACACTACAATGCGTGACGCTTCCACGTGCGCCGGGTCACGTGACAGATTTGACGTCACAGTTCACTTGCCGTGCAAAAAATATATGCATTAATGAGCTCCCCCCCAAAAAAAAAAATATATAAGTGTATTTTTATATTTTTTGCATGGTGTACAGTTTGGAAAGTACCCACACGGCACATTTCAAGTTTGTTGCATGTCGGGAAGTACGCTAAACATTTTGAACAGACACACATAATCACAACGTTGCCTTTTATATATATATGGAGATGGAGATGACCTGGTAATCAATTGCGTGTTTTCTCTCGCACGACCTGAGACTTATCTTGAAGGCGCTGAATTCTGCTGGCTGACTGCATCTGCTGAACAGTGGTATTGAGGGTCTCGTCTTGCAAGTAGGTCAGTCTCAGTGTTGCTATCATCCCATTACGAAAGACAGTTACTGGTAATCCCCTACTTAAAACCGTTTGCATTATTACCATTATTTATTTTAAGGATCATATGATGGCACTCTTCCGCCATTCATCTAAAAGCAAAAAACGTTGAAGTGCGTGTGTTATCATCCAATACGTGTGTGTGTGTGTGTGACAAGATTTGTATAACTGCATTGACGCCAGGCTCAAGTGTATGGTACAGCAAACTTTCCGGCGGGTCTTATAATCCGAAGAATACGGTGCGGCTGTTTTCCATGCGTATGCAGATTTCAGTTATTTATCATGCGCTGGCTGATTGCTTTGTATGATTACTTTAAATTGTGTTTTATTCCAAAGATGATTATAAGTTAGTTGATCATGCCAGCAACTTGGGTTAGTGTGAGGTCAGCAGCAGCTGTTGCATTTAGATCATGCTGCAAAACGCCAACACTGCTATTCCTGAGGTTGAATTGTACGTATGTTGAACTTCCTTTGCGCCGTACGTCGGCAACCGTGCTAATCAGGCGTGCGAAATCAGCCAAATGAGTTACAGTGAAATCATAAAAGTAATAAAGGAAAGAAATTACCTTAGTTGTAAATTACTGAACATTATAATTATTTTAAATCCTCGAGTGTATCAGCAATCAGAGACTGATTTGACATTTTGAGAACTCCCTTGGTCATTCTAAATTTTGTCCGCATTCAACTTTATTCCAGGTTTCTTCTGCCTATAACTGACAGTCTCTCATCTATGAAGTGTCTCGAATTTGAATATATACTTTGTCGTTGGTAAAGCATGATAAAAATGTAGCTGCATTTGTACGTAATGCATGTTCTAATGTAAAGTCCCGTTGTCAATGCACTACTGGATGAAGGCCTCACACACAACTGTATTAGTCGTGGAGGATGTTTGATCATAGATCACCGGCCCGGGACCTGTGCAGATATCGCTCTCCGCGTGTGTGCGATAGCCTTGGCCGGGAATTAGACACCAGGTGACCCGGTGCTTAGTGCACTGTGCTAAACAATGTGCCACCACTTTACTCAGCTACTTGTAGATGCTATATGGTATTGTATTGAATGCCTTCACACTGCGATCTTGCACATTGCTCGGGAAAATACGGCAACAGGGCAGCATTCGACTCATAGATGACGCCAACAATCACTATTCTGTCAATGTACACGTACACGCACATCATGTACTTCTGGGGCAAACACTGTAAGTGAACGCCTATGAGGGCCGGCAGAGCACTTGTGGCAGCGGTGTTGCCAGCACCACACAAGCAGCCCTGAGTCAGAGGTGAAAATTCCACATTGCTATGATCATGGCCAGCTACATCACAGACTGAGCACTGTTGATATCCCCCCCAAAAAAGTGGTAGCGGAGGGATGGCGATGGGCTTGAGTCGACCCCCAGGTGGGATTTGAACTCGTGACCTACTGATGCCTATACACAAGGTGTTCGTCATAGAAGCATTTGCTGTTCAAACTGTGGACGTGCAAGGAGTGCTTTAAGTACCATGAAGTTGGTGATAAATGAGGGTGCTCGGGGAGGTAGGTGCATAGCACGATAGCGCAATGCAACAACAGAGGTCACGCATCTGTCTGCACGAAACAGCACGGCTCGCAGAGAAATGGCTTTTTCACTGTGCGGCACAGACTTTTTGGCTCTATTTTCTCAGCAGCAAATGTTCCGCGGCTGAATTTTTTCACATTGGGGCTATAAACGCCCATTAATCTCACCCCGACTTGTTTTGGAAAGACGAGACACGCCTTGCGCGTTACAACCATGGAGGCACATTGTTTGTGAGCGTTTCACGGGATGAACGTCTTTTCGGTCGTCACACAAATACACACTTACCAAGGAGCATCGCTCACAAGGGCGCTTTAACATTTCTACACGGCACATCATTCTTCCGAGGATGGTAAATTGAGTAACCTCTTTGTTGGAAGTCAACAGTGGCCATCCTAAGGTGAGGCTGGCCCCCCATCATTAGAATGTTGAATTTCCACCGCTGGGTCAGGGCCATCAATAGAGAGGAGCACCGGCCCAATGCTCATTCGAGACAGGGAGAAGCGTTGATTTTTACTCGACTATTATTAGGTACGGGTGGAGAGATGCTCAGTGGATAGCGCACTAGACTATGAACCCAACCCCCTAAGTTTGATTCCCAGCCATGACTAACATCAGTGGAAAGTGAAATCAGAATCAGTCTTTGCCTCCCACTAACAGGCACTGCCCAGCGTCGAGAAGTACGTTTGAACAACCGCCACGCTTCACATGGGGAGGCCTTTATAATTTATAAAAGTTAGGGTTTTTTTTTGTGCGAGAACGTTTATCGTGCACCTTCTTCAACAATCGTAACCGTCCGCGCCATCGGCGATCGTTGACGCAATTGATGAAACCGCACGCATTCGCACGCGCATCACTGCTCGCGTGCGCAAGCGTTGCACGTGCTCAAGAACGCTGCCACGAATGAACGCAGCCCAACTTGCTGTTAGGCTGCAGCCGCGTTAGCGTCCGCGTATCCTGCGCACTAGCGGATGACCTAAGCGCCGAGTTGTTTATTCTCACCAGGTAAACGTGCACCACCGTTACGCAACTGCCTTGCAATGTTATTCGCAGTGCGTGGTTAATGTTTGGCCGCTTGCCATTGTGTTGCCGAAGCAATTTAGGCATTTACACCTGAAAATTGCAGGTATGGCATTTCATTGTTATTAGAATTATTGCGGTGGGGGGGGGGTGTAATGGTGGCACGAGTTATTAGCACACTGAGCTATGAACCCGACAAACCTGAGTTCGATTGCCAGCCACGGATACCATCAGTGGCAAGTGATCTCTGAAACGGTACTTGCTACACGATCAAAAACCAGAGCTGAATAAAACTGAAAATCCACCAGTCAGAGACTCAAAACCGTCAGCAAAAAATGCAATAAATAATTTAAGTCAATTTATTTTTGTACAAAACACCTACACACGTGGGGGTTTATCAGTCAAGAAAGACGAAGAAGAAAACAGTAATTTGTCCATGTTTTATTAGGCTCTGTCATAAAACAACATTACCCAGTATGTTGAGGTATGGTCAAACAACCCCCACGACAAAAACATTGTGGGGAAGATGCATTCCAAACACAGTGTGTTGACAAAGAGCTGTAATTTTTTGTTATTAAAAATGATCATTATTACAGTATAGCAATCGTTAGTTTAACAAGTAGACTATCGCGACCGATATCATCCATAAAAGAGGGTTTTTTTGGGTTAGATCGAGTAAATATATAATACGCGATCTAACCCTAAAAAAAAACTCTATTATGGATTTCAATCTTTGTCTCACTGTGCTTGCAATGGTTGTGTGAGCCTGGTTTTTATTCCTGGCCAAGAAGGCTGGAAGCTTTTGGCAAGTTTCTTCATCCATCATTGTCATGGGTACACTTATCTGACGGCTATCCATAGGGGTTTTGTTCAAGGTAGGGGAACAGTGTGGGTAACCTGACTGACAGAAACTCGATGATATTTTCACAATAAGTATCACACCTATTGTACCAAGAGGTTGCAACTGCATGAGTCTCGTCATTTTTTTTATGCCTTGGAACTCCGCCCAGTTGCCATAATGTTCCCGCATGTCAGAAAATAGCCCCAGAAAGAGTATGCACTTCAATAAATATAAATGTGTGTGGTTCCCTGCTCAAGTGGCAATTCGGTAGTGCTTATCTTCTGCTTACATCCCTTAGCCAGTGGTTGTAATTCCACATTCCTATGGCGGGGGCGAGTCTTTCTATGGGACGACCACAGTTGACTTCCGTACAAAGTGTTATTCGTATTATCGACCCCACATGGATGAAGAGCACACGACCGGCATTTAAACTAACACCCTGACCACTCCAGCCTGCACGCACTCGCACTCAACCACCCGGCTAAATACAATGCTCAGAGTTTTTGGGTAATTTCCATCTTCGCGAATATTTGTTTTTGCCATCATGCAAGCAATCCGTACGCAGTTTCACTTTAAAAAATCATAAAACGTTGAATTTTTCAAAGCGGACCTTGAATGTGGAAACACCAAAAGGGGTAACTTGGCAAGGCTCGGCCAGGAATTTATGAAAATCTTGCATCCTCCCTGGATTCACAGCGGACCCAAAGGTAGACAGGGGATGGAGGAAAGAAAATCCGGCGTCGATTTATTTAACTTAATATCAGTAGCCGGGCTCACATCAAGGGCATTGAAAACCCCGGATCACCTCTGAAGGAATTGAAATGGTCTTGTGGAAATTCGCCGCACCTGCACTTCCACCGCAGAGTGTAGTAATGCAGGTGGTGACTCACTTGCTGAGTGGACACTTTATTTAGGGTATCCGGATCTATTTTCTTTTGACTTGGGCTGAAGTGCAGGTGCGAGCTTAGGAAATGGCTCATCATAGCTTCTCATTACTGATGTTACTGCCCGTATGTGTGTTTGATATATGTGCGATCTAAATAATGTTGTTGGGGAGCGGTAGTGTAGCGGTTAGTGCACTGCGCTACGAACCTGGCCACCCGAGTTCGATTCTAGCTGTCGGCCAACACCAGTGATGATTATCTAAACCGGTCCTGAGCGTCCTCCCCTCGGTCGACTCAGCCTCAAACGAGAACCTCGTGCGGTGTGTGAAAACATCGCTACTGGGAAGACAAAGGCGGCCGGGCGTGGTGCAGGCCACCGACCCCCTATGTGTACCGTGCCGGCCTTCATAGGTGCTCGCTAACCAGCACTTGCCCCAACAGTCTGTTGAGGCTATATGGGGTCACCTTTGTATTAGTATGCTATCTAAATAATATTGTTGGGAGCAAGGGCTCAGTGCTGTGTGCAATGTGCTACACTGTTGGCAGCCACAGTTATAGTTTAATTCATGCGCAACATTCGTGGTGAGTGTACCTTATCCTGTCCTGGAACTCCTCGAGGTCAGCTCAACCTTGCATAAGTACCAGAAGCAGTGTATGGCCAATAGCGCTGAGAAGGAAAGGCTGCCAGGCATGCGTGCTGCTGTTGACACTACCTCCCCACGTGCAGTGCCCAAACTTAATCGGTGCTTGTTAGCAACTGCACCTAAACCATACAGTCTGTGGAAAAGTAAATGGGTCATTTTATTATTATTATTAATATTTGTGTTTAAAAAAAAATTAAAGTATAGAATTTAATCTTAAATGAAACAAATCGGATCCGCAAGCAAGTATGGTTCATAAGGATTAGATAGATATAAAACTAATTTTAATGTTAATGTCCTTGATTTATAAAAATAAATAAACTTACTGAATACAAATAGGCTTCTTCAGTATCGTCCTGCATTTTTAGATGTTGCTCCAATTCCATTGTGATTCGTGATCTGATTGTGCTTACATTAGTATCACTTCCTTGCAGTACTATTTACAGGATGAATAGGGATTTCAACTTTGCTAACAACTGGCTCAGTGGTACCAATGTAGTGTGCAAACCATAACTACAACTTGAATTGTTCAAGTCAAATTCAAAATGACTCCAAGGTATCGTGGGTGGTGCTCATGTCTGTCGGTGGCCCTGAGGCAGAGGTGGACATTCCACATTCCTATTGCAAGAGCTAGTCAATCCATCGGACCGACACTGTCAAGTTCCCACACTGGAGTGATAAAGATGCTCTCATTTGACCCCTGCCCAGAAGTTCTTTATTTATTTCAATTATGAATTTAAATCAGCATCATGAGATGAAATTGGAAATTCACTTTGGAAATCTTTCAGCGCAGTGCACTGCCCAGAGTCAGAGAATGGCTACCAAATACAATTTTCACAGGACTTCCCCTGTAAGAGCCTTCTAGTGTCCATATTTATATTTATCACAGTAGGGGTCACGCTTTCCCGCACACTCTTCTATGAAATCGTTTTCTTGTGATATTTTCAATGCTATGTTTGTACTGTACTAAATTAAATGGAATATGAATAATGTATTTTTGCATTAATTAATGACTGGGTTCTGACCATCAACTCGGCACGCTTGAGAACCAGGCTTAATCCTACGTGGCTGAAACGTGGATTCAATTCCAGGATCTCAGCAGTGCCAACTCAACGCCTCTGACCTTTGAGCTATGAGACCACTTTTGTTCACTTGGCCTTTCAAACCAATGTCCTCATTTGCCAATGGCTCTCACATTCAATATTCATTCATCATCTCCATGTGTTTCCCATGAGTCCATAAACCCAACGCCTATTTAAGAAAAATAAAACAAATGCATATGCTTCATCCCTTTTTCATCATTTATTCCTGTAGCGCCTTCATGCCAGCACATGGGATAAAGCCATGCTGACCTACATTTAAACATCCAGTGCTGAACTGGCAGGGTGCCAAGTCGCAGGAGAAAGTCTCGTTTACTCCGTCATCCCCTATCCCAGGATAAAGGTTATTTTTATTTGAAATGTGGTGGCTGGCCAGCTCTAAGATGGCAATGCTTGTGTACAAATAATACGGGATGTCCTCTTGGGCTAAGCGATTCTTACAATTCCAAACTAGTAATAATGAATTCATTATTATGTTGGAATATGATTTCTAAAGGAATCGTAGCATTGTAATAATTGTGCAATCGTGGGAAGACTGAGATGCAAGACGGGCTGGTGCGTGTTGTGGAATTCAGTCAAGAAGAGAGGGCCCATGGCGAATGGTTGGCTTTGTGGAATAACCATTGAAACATATGGCTGAAGGCTATCTAGGACATCTCAATGGCTGTTCTGCTTGATGCGGCCAGCTGGTATAGACTGGTATTGTTTCAATGGCAATTCTACAATTTTACCAACATCCTGCGGACCCTTCCACTGTGCCTGAACAGCAGAATGTAATCATGGTGGAATTGAGCCAATGACACCATTCATCGGCCCTTCATTGCAATGGTGATTATTGTTGGTATCGGAGATATGTTTCTATTGAAACATTTGAACAATGCCTATTTAACACATTCAAATATGGGAATGCCACAGCCCATCATTATCCCTTTGGGGACGAAAAAGCACGTGCCACTTTATGATAAGCCAGCAGTGGCTATTCTACGGGAATACTATTTCTCACCATGGGAATGTGGATTTTTGACAGCTTACTTCAGGGCCACCAATGGAAATGAGCAACGCCCTGTTGGTAGCTCGTCTCGGGAGGCATTTCGACTTCGGTGTGACCGTACTTGATAGCGGGCGATCCGTTGATAGACACCCCACACTTAAATAGTAGGACGTGTAAAGACCGCACGGAGCGATAGAGGGACAGTGTGGTTCCCCGGGACCATGGTCACTAACGGACGTGCTCATGATGATTGATGGGACGAGTGTTGACAGGGTCACGTGAGGTGCGGTATGGAGAATTCTGGAATAGGGGCGTGGCCTTGAAACGAGTCGTGTCCATCGACTGCGAGTTGTCTTGAGACTGGACGCTACGTTGTGTCAGAATAGAGACGTCTAACTGCCCACGTGTATAGAGTCGCTCGCAGTTACTCGTTGAGTAGTCAGTGGACTTCATTCATGATAAATGTGCAGCAAGACAAGACCGTGTCTCTTGAGAGCTACATTAGAGAAACAGAAACGAGAACACATCGTTTTATTCCAAAGGCTTTCCACGTCTCCGTACAATTTTAACACACACACACATTCAATTGCTGTCACTATTCTCATATGTAAGTCATTGAGCGATTGCTTCCACAATGTTTAATCATAAAAGGGTCATTATTACTCAATGGGGTATCTGTAAATGAATCGCCTTACTGAAAAGTCAGGACGCATTGGACGATTATTGTTATTTTATCAAATCACTTAGGATGATTTAATTTACTTTAGCAAATGTTTAAACTTACTTTTATTCATATGTATTAATGAATTAATTATGTTCAGAAATGAATTTATATATTAAGATTACAGCTGCCTTCTTTAGGATACATAAGAACTAATTGAACTCGTTTGTCTTTCGTCAAATTTCTTTCCATTTTTAAACGTCATTTGAAAAGTAAGAGAAAAAACAAATAATAATAATAAATAAAATATTAACTTAAAGAATAAACAATTAACAAAAACGCGTCATGCCAGTGTTACAAATTCATTACATAACCCTGGGTCCTGTATATAGTGCAGTACACACAGTTCAAATCCCGAATATTATCAGAAAGTACCACTTTCTGATAATATTCCTGGTTTTTTTCGGTAAAGTCACGTAAGTAAAAAAAAAATTCTATTATTTTATTTGTATTTTATTTTACTTTTATCAGTTTGAAATTTTTACTTACGTGACTTTACCGAAAAAACCCAAGAATTTTAATAAAGTAAAATAAAATAAAAATTAAATTAAATATTCTATTATTTTATTTTTATTTTATTTTACTTTTATTAATTTCATTTTTTTACCTACGTGACTTTACCGAAAAAAACCAAGAATATGAATCCTTGCAGTCACGAAAGCTTCAAATCTAGAACTTTCTGATAAGTTAACAGTGGCTGCCCTATTGCGATGCTGGCTCCCACCATTGTAAACGCAGCTGATTTTTCCCCCCCTCTCCCCAATGATATCAGCTTACGTTGGCATATGCAATGCATTAAAAGAAATGAATGTAGTCAAGGTATACACGCAGGCATGACCTCATCCCCTCCGAATAGATCGCTCATGGCTTGAGGCATAAAACACCGTCACACTAAATAGAGTATTTGCCATGTCTGTATCTGCCCTTGATATGTGGCAGTTTAAGTGCGCGGTTAGCGCGCTGCGCTACGAACCTGGCCACCCGGGTTCCATTCCCGCTCACGCCCAACACCGGTTACGATTGTCTGACATCGGTCCTGGGCCGCCCCTAGGTTGACTCAGCCTCAAAAAAGTACCTGGTGCGGTGTGTTGAAGTGGCCACCCACCACCTCGTGTGCCGTGCCGGCATTCATAGGTGCTCGCTAACAACTCTTGCCCCTACAGTCTGTTCATGCTATAAGGGTGATCTTCGTCTTTATCTATGCACGCATGTACTCCAGCACTACGGCAAGAGGGTTTGGCGGATGACATAGGGATCGTGATGTGGTATGCGACTCCCAACTCGAGTTGCCGTGCTATGGAGATTCAACGGTTTATCATACGATACTCGATCCAGGATGATGCTATCTTCCAATCAGAAACATATTGTCATCGTTTTCCTGAAAAAAAAATAAACGTGCGTGAAATAACGACCTCAAGCACTGAAGTTGTAAATAAAATTAACGCTTTAAAATGTGCTTTCTGGAGTAACTGACGGCATTGCGATTACATGATGTCATCGTTTTTGTGGTTCATTTAATTATTTTTTAGTGCAACTGACACCATCTGCGTTATAAGGGTTATGGATTGTAATGGCTAGTAAGACTTACGGTAGGCTTGAGCTGAGTCAACTGGAGTAGAATAACTTACAGGTAATCTTTATTTGTACTGGAAGTACAGCAAAGCACAAAAACAACACAATAAATAGATGATTAGGATTACACAGCTTTGTGAAAATGATATCGTTGTGAGTCTTCTATCGTCAAAATTAATATCGTATCCTGCAATGAAAATGTATATCATGACAGCCCTACTCCCAACCTAGAGGGCTTTAATGTTGCCAAGAAAGGGCAGCACAGCAAGTAGGCAAATTAAACCTTTTAAGGCAGATTTTGTCGTCTTATCTCCTTCCAATTGAGGGTAGAATTTTCGCCGGACGAAAAAAGAATAACTGCATTGGTCAAACATCCCCAACTCCTGAAAACACACGTTGAGTCTGTGTGGCTTCTCTGGATAAATGAAGCATACTTATGACTGTGTACAATGTGTCGAGTCAAAGTGTCTCCCTGCTCGAATGAACAAAGAAGTAACAATAACTTCAGTTGGTAGCTCTGAGCCAATGCAGTACATTCAAGATTCTCATGGCAGGGGCCTATTTTCTCAAAAGGCAACCACAGTTGATGTCTATCTAAAGTGTTAAGCATACTCATTGGGAACGATGGGCTGAGCTAAACCAGCACTCGCTGATTGTGAGCCAAGTGCTCTGTGGCATAATTATACATAAGTACAAACATAATTTATATGACAGACTCTCTGATGTGGGCCACCCAACGCCGTGTCAGACATGGTCGTTGTTGGCCATGCTTCACTTCGCTGGTATTAATGTCATAACAACGTAAGCAACCGAAGATTCCTTGCAGCGCACCCGTACGGATGAAAGTGGAACATTCGAGCAGCGTGCATTGCGAAGATAAATCAAAACAGAAAAAAAGATACATTACAATCGGAGGAATAATAATGCAAATGCAAAACCACGCACGCCTGTTTCTGTTTAGGCTGCAAATATGAAACGATAAATCTGCACGTATGTATGTTCTTTTTTAAGCCACATGCCTCTCCTACGAACCCAACGCGCATACGTTTTGAACATCTTTCGTTTTACGTACAGAGGCCACCATGGGCAAATTTGGTCAAACACCGAGGAGCATGTGTTATAAATTATGTTATATAGTCACCACCTGGCGATTACGACCAATGCTGCTTTTTGGAATGGAGTGTATTTTACCTTATTTAAACTGGCCCAACTGTCAGCGGTCATTTGACAGCAGGGGGTTGCTGGCTAAGTAATGGAAAGCCAGCAAAGCTAAGAAGGCAAATATCTGAGCAGCAGATTGAAATGATAAAATGTGCACAATTATGTTATGCGTCAGTAATGTGTGTGTGTTTAATGCATCGCATCGATATACTATTAGAATGAAGACAAAACTCAACGTGTAAACCGCATCACAAACAGGCAGTGCAAACCCCACACGACAACAATTGCCTTCGGATTCGAGACAAACTCAGAAAGAGCCCGAGTGCCTTCCTACTAAAGCTGGGACAATTAGTCAAATTTAATCAATGAATCATCTCTTGTTGTAATCAACCACTTACTTCGTGGCTAATCAATTCTTGCGGCTGATTACTCAGGCGGCTCCTTTCAAGCCATGCCCACGTCGACTACGTCATCAAGCGCAACACATCACCTCCCGTCCAGCGGCACACATGGAAACAGAAGCGAGACCTTTTTTATTTTTACAACTGTATTCACGTTGTCCGATTGGTCAAGTTATGAAGGTTTTCTCGATAACCAGTCGGGTATTCAATAAGCTAGGACCGCTCTATTGCCTCCTCGATACACCAGAATGGTTCGTACTTTTCTCTCTAGAGGCCCTGAAGCAACGGCGTTAACTCCAAATTTTCATGGTAGAGTCAGTTTATCCCTTCGCAGACAGCCACTGTTGCCTTTACACTGGATGGTGCCTATGTTATTCATTTCGGAGATATGATGGGCTGAGCAGACCCCTTACCAAGGATTGTGACACTGAAGTGCTCAATCTCATCACCTGTCAAGTCTACAACGGTTGCCCTCTGAAGGAGAGACGTTCACTCGGATACACTTTGAATTGATTCATATATATATCTGTTTACCACATATATACAACTCGTCTATGGTAAGACTCTATAAAAAAAAATGTGGCCTCTGCGTGCACTAAGATAAAGCCTCCGATTACAATTGGGCCAGAGACCCCAACCCATGTGTTTGCGTGCGTGCGCAAAGCTTATGTATTCCATAGAGACTAAGAGACTAGACGCTGCGTAAATTGGAGATATGCGCAGTATGAAATATCTGGACACAAGCCATATTGTGCATTTCTGCGTGTGTGCGTGTGAGTATCTTTGAGTGTCTGTGAGTATCTGTGTGTGTATAAATGCATGCGGAGGGCAGTAAGGCAGTGGTATCTTTGGTTTGATTCCCAACCATGGATATCATCATTGACGAGTGGTATGATGTGAACCTGACCTGAACTTTGCCTAGGGCTACTCAACCTTACAAACAATTACCTTGTGAAGTGTTTAATCAACAGCAGTGGATGGATGCATTGCTGTTAACACCAATGCCCCTTGCGCACCATTCCAGCCACAATAGGTGCTCACTAACAGAACTTGTCTACCAGCCCCCCCACCCCCACAAGTTTCCTGAGGCTATATGGGCGAGTGTCGGTCGGCTTTGAGAGTGTATCGATTATTGGCCGGGAAGAAAAGCCATTAAACTCGCACCTACTGCGACAAACCTTCTGAGACGTTGTTACCGAGAAAGGAGTGAATCCTCAGGACGATTTGAATCGGAGCTACGTGTATGGGTGATGCTACAATGACAGAATGGTGAGCACACTGGACTTGCAATCGAGAAGTCGTCGGCTCGATTCAATATTCCGGCGCGGTAGTTTAAACATTGGGCGAGTCTCTTAACCCCCCCCTTCCCCCCCTCCACACGCGCCTTTGTATAAATGGGTACCCCATGGTTACCCTATGATTGGCAGGTCGCGTGCGGTGGGGTGAAGTGTGCCCATTCCTCTGCACTTCCCATTAGCACCGTTGGTTACGTACGGTGCGAAAGAAGTTCAACACGCATGGATACAGACACACAAGTGCGGGTAGGCCCGTTTCTTCCAAGATGTCTCGCCAGAGTGGAAGAGTAGGCCAAACTGCCCTCGAGCAGAGGGGCTCTCCGGAGCTCCCTCTAGTGAAGGTCTCTAGGTTTGCCACTTATTCAAGCGGAGCTTTGAACGCCGTCCCCCCTTGCACGCGGGATTCTTCTCTGGAAACACCGTGGGCTCCCTTTCGAATTAAAGCAAAACATCTAAATCCTGTACTCAGGATTTGGATTCAGGATTTGAGACGAATCGGCAGTTATTCTACGTCCCACTGCTGGATAGACGCTTTCACAATACTGACCAAACCCAATTCCTTACACGCACACGACTAATTGCACCCCTGTGAGACGATGAGCTCGTTATCGTTAACTTTATGAATGGCATTTTTTTGTCATTGACAATTGGCCCATAATCCATTCTGGTGACGTGTCCTGCCCAATTGCGCTTACTTTGCCTCACAGTTCGAATGATTCCACTAAACTGCTTGCGTGGTGTTGAGGTTCATGGCGAGCCAAGGGAATGGGGTTGCGTCCGAGAGAACACGTCGACCGAGGAGATGGAACGATGGAATCAACTCGTGTGCAGGAGCTGGCTGGGTTTCTCTATTTGCAGGATAGTGAGAGATTGGGGCAGCTTGGGTGAGGACTTCATCCCCGCACCTCCGATGAGCACGGTTGGCTACGTACGGTGCGAACGAAGTTCAGCATACATTCGGCAGTGGATTGACCATAACTAATGATGACTATGACGATGAATGACTGTGGAATTGTTCATTGAAGACTCATTATGCTCGAGATTGATATCATCCCCAGCCAATGTGGCAAACACCCACCGCTCTGTGCTAACAATTGGTTCGGTATCAGCAGCATGGATCCAGACCACCCCCCCCCCCCCCATTGCCTCCAGTATATTTAAGGCTCTCTCACTATAGGCCCGAACGTTTCCCGCATTACGCCACTCAACCAAAACAATTGTATCTCTCTTTCCTCTCAAGCCTGTTATTATTTTAAATTAACCCATTATTCTATAAGTTCGCGGAAGGAGCAGCTTCGCATGCTACACGGGCCATACGTATAGTCCGGCAGTCGACATTGTGCAACAGACATTCATTATTTTCCGATAATAATAGTCGTTTCACTTTTTTGACATGCCTTCCCCAGCCCATTTTTTATGCAATTGTCACATCGGATGCCTCTAAGCACCAACACAATGATAGTGTACTGTGGTGACAAGCCTCTTAGCAACAGGAGCACTTCCGTTAATCTGTCGCACGCACAGGTTGGGCCCGTCAATAGCCAGACGACCGTTCAAGTCTTAACAATGACTTGCGGTATAATTTTCCGCGACAAACTTTTTTACATTTTCAATGCATTTGTATTTAACCTGTCTAGAGGCACAAAATAATAGCCGAGCAGACATAAACCAGATTCCTGTTGTAATGTTTTGCAAAATAGCCGTGGTATGGTGCGTGCCTGCGATCCTGCATTTCTACGGCAAAAGGGGGTCTGTGGATCGCGCGAAATTGTGAAACTCCCAAATAATCCCAGGCTGACATTTGTACGGCAAATAGTAACGTAGCAAAGTGGGTTCTTAACCCTTATTCTTTATTGGAATCTCGATTGCAGAGCACAGGCCTAAAGGCCCCCATATGCCAAACGTCCAGCAAAAAAAAACCCACTAAAAAGCTGAAGGTGTGATAAATGAGAGTTCAAACTTGTCTTGAATTGAACAAGTAAGTTGAGAAACGAGACGATGGGAGGGCATTTAAAAGTGGAGCAGTACGAAGGGATAAGCAGGAAAGGGACGTGTTGTGACCCGCAGTGTGGTGAGTGAGTGAGTGGGTGAGAGTGAGTGGGCAAGAGTCAGTAAGTGGATAAATGACTGAGTGAGTTGGTGAGAGAAAGTGGATGAAGGAGTGAGTGTGGTGAGGTTGAGTGTATGGGTGAGTGAGATAGTGGATGAAAGAGTGAGTGAGTTGTTGAGATTGAGTGTGTGGGTGATTGAGATAGTGGATGAATGAGTGAGTGAGTTGGTGAGAGTAAGTGGATGAAGGAGTGAGTGAGTTGGTGAGATTGAGTGTGTGGGTGAGTGGGATAGTGTATGAATGAGTGAGTGAGTTGGTGAGATTGAGTGGGTGGGTGAGAGTGAGTGAGCGAGCGAGAGTCAAGAAGTGAGTGGATAAGTGAGTTGGTGAGAGTAAGTGGATGAAGGAGGGATTGAGTTGGTGAGATTGAGTGGGTGGGTGAGTGAGAGGATGAATTAGTGAGTGAGTTGGTGAGATTGAGTGGGTGGGTGAGAGTGAGTGAGTGAGTGAAAGTCAAAAAGTGGATGAATGAGTGAGTGAGTTGGTGAGAGTGAGTAAGTGGGTGGGTGAGAGTGAGTGAGTGTGTATGAGTGAGTATGTGGACTTGTGAGTAAGTAGGTGGATGAATGACTGAGTGAGTTAGTGAGTGAATTAGTTGTTGGGACCTGCATGTAGTAGTGGTCGAACGCAGTTTGAATAAGAAGACACAAACAGTCTGGCAGACCGAGTCCTCGGCATCGGTAGAGAAATCAAATAGTGAGGTTTACGTGAGCACTAACCATGGCCGCAGCGATAGGCAAGTTACATTGATTAAATTGACCACCGGTGAGTGAGTGTTGAATGTGAGGACCTTCGGGTTTTTCTCTGAAAAACAAGTCTCGGAGCCATCCTGAGCCTTAAGCCGCGAGCAACCGCCGGCTCAGCATTGCCATTGGCGAAGACCACTGCTCCTCCGCTCGTTTGAGCAGGGAAACTCTTTGACTTTGCCGAGCAAATAAAGAGGAGCATGCCAAGTAGATGTCACGCACGTGTGTAATTTTTTTTAATCCCAGCTCTTATGGACACTGATGGAGACGGGCACTAGGGAAGTGCCCATCTCCACCAGCGGTTGGAAATAATTCGTTCCTATGGCAAGGGACCAGTCTGGCCTTTACCGAGGAGGCAGCGTTAAAGCGTTGAGTTGCGAGTCGTATACGTTGCATGCACCGCGGTGGCGGACTGCATCCACCGTGATCCTTTACAACAAAAATGAAAAAAAATCTGTGCCCTGTGCGTTTAACGTCACAAACCTCAGGGGGCCGCGTGTTTCATTAGCACGACTCCTCGCTCCTTCGGGACAAAGCGCAGCGGAACTTGCACGCTGAAAACATCTCACATCGCGGAGAGAAGGGGGAACGCCTTCGGGCCGCCACGGTCAGAAATGAAGCGCGTGGTTCTCGGCAGGACATGGCAGAATGAGGTCAAAACACCACAGTGGGGTTTTTTTTTGTGGGGGGGATTTATTTGCTCTCCATTTTTTGTATATAAAAAAAGAATTACGTGTGCGTAAGTGCAATGTCGTCTGGCCGGGCCAGCGCCGCCGTTAAAAGCGTTCGGCACCGCAATCTAGAAGGTCGCGAGTTCAAGTTGAGTACAAGGTTGCGGCTCTATGGATGATATGGTACCTGCCGTGGGTTCTCCCAATGCACACGGCGAGTACTGCCGCATTGCATAAGCATGCTCGCACATTTTTGTTACGTGTTTTTAATCATAATTGGTAAGCACTCTGTGGTGAGTTAGCATATCTGACATGACGAATGCCCTCTCCATTTATGTTTAGGCCTTGATTTCTCGGGTCCAGTGTATTTGGACAATGACTGAATGTTGCCGTGAAATTGTCTTCATCGCGGCAGCTGGAATTGATTTGACAAACTTTCTCATCGAAGTCTGCTTAAGCCACGTTGGACTCGAGATAAATATGAGCAATCGAATGTCACGTGCAACAAAGTTTGCGAAACCAAATGCAAATTATCGTCGGATGGGACGCAACCAGAAAAGACAACAGGATACATATACACGTGCAGGGCAATTATTGAAAGCGTGTCAGTCAGGTGTATTATGGGTAAGACTCCAGTGAGCTAAGAAGCTATTTTTTCAATGGTGTACCCAGATAGTGGATCACAGTGATGAAATACAGAGGGCAAGACAGTGCTAGGATGGAGTGCATTTGTAAAACTGAACTTGAAAAATCAAGAACACCAATCAGAAGAATGGATTAGACACGTGGACACTGACAAAGTAAATGGAACAAAACTGAAATGTTCACAACGGTGTATAGAGAGATGCATTCTGGGAATTACAATGAGGGAAAAAAGTAAGTGGGCTCGGTAGGCCACATCACCAGAAGGAATTATATCTGATGGATGAGACTGGTGATGAAATGGCTGCCTAAAGAAAGGAGAAAAGCACGCCTTGAGAAGACAACAGCCGACAGTAATAGAGCAATGCGATGGAGATGATGTAGAAGCAACACGGACTGTGGCATTACAGGATCATGCGAGGTGGTGACGGCATGGGGAGGCCTTCATCCAGCAGACAGTGGCCAATGACGATTATGCATATGTGCATGAGTACACATTCAAAGGCAATTCCAAGTGTATCCTTATTCAAATGCGGACAGTGCGGTGCTCATCTCTGTGGTCCTGAGGAATCCAACATTGCTGTGGCCAGGGGGCATTCGCTCCACGGGACACTCCACACGAGGTGACACTCGTTCCAACCAACCCCCAGCGAAATGATGGGCTCAGTCAACCGCTCTCAGGGGGAATCGAACGAGCAACCTTCCGATTGCGACTAACAATGCATAATAGACAGCTGCAGCTGCAAAATATTGCGTGGATCTCAATGGGTTTCAATTTGGTGAAATAAAGTATATATATAAGGCACGGACGCTTTGCAGCTTCCTAAGCTTGTGCCAGTGAATACACGCGAGGGATAATATTACAGTGGCGAATGTGGGGCATTGTCACCCTGGCGTCGGAACAAGTGCCAAAGAAAAATCTGCGAAAGCTCTGACTTCCCTTAACATCTATTCCATCAACTGAAACACAAAATCCGCATCAGCAGCAGCAGCAGCAACAACAACAACAGCACTTCCCACGGTAATTCGGATTTACCAATCACAGGGCACACCTTTATTATAATCGAGTAAAAAGGTTAAAAAGCACGTTACCAATCGACGAATAAACAGCAGTCCTTCTTTAAAAAAATCGACTGCTTTCGAGCATTTGGGTCGCCCGTGCCTCAAGCATCAAGCAGGGACAGCATTGGTGAAGGCTGAGTGGGGTGATGAGGAGGGGGAGGGAGGTTGGTAGGGAGAGGTGATGGGTGGATGGGGTAGGGCAATGATGTGATTCTGCAGGAGGCGAGCCCGCGAGGTTATCCCAGTGCGTTTACGATGCTGCTTGCCTGCCATGACAGCCCGAGAAGGATTTGTGGCTTGAATCCAAAACCCTCTCACCTCCCTCCCTACCTCTCCTTCTCGCGCTCTCTCTCTCTCTTCCTGCCCATGCTGCACACACACACACGCAAATGCAAAGTGCCCATATAGACACTGCATGACACACGAACCCACACACACACACGATAAGTGTGCACCCGTTTGTATTTGCACACTGGAATGAGACCCAAGCGCATGACGTTTCATTTCACATTCATTTTGTTATTTTTTCGGCAATGCCAGAGTATAGGGCATAGAAAGACAATGATTCCCCGTACAGCCTTAACAGACTGTTAAGGCAAGTGCTGTTAGCGAGCACCTATGAAGGCCGACACGGTACGCATGGGGGTGGGTGGCCAGCACCACGCCCGACTTGCCTTTCTCTCCCCAGTGTCGATGTTTACACACCACACCAGGTATTCATTTGAGGCTGAGTCGATCTAGGGGAGGCCCAGGACTGGTTCAGACATTCACCGATGTTGAGCGGGAATCAAACTCGGGTGGGCGGGTTTGTAGTGCAGTGGGCTAACCGCTACACTACCGCTCCCCACGTAGGGCATAATACGAAACTAAATTATTATTATTTTAGCAGGCAAGGCCCACTGAGCTATAGCTTTTTCTCAGTTGCGACCTGGCCACAAACTAGCTCAACGAAGTGGCTTATCACGTGGGAATGTACCGCATCCAAATACCCTAAACGCGTCTTTATACATGTGGATGGATAAACCGGAGAACCCAGGGAAAAATCCACGCGACCACAGTGAGAACACGCAAACTCCAAATATACAGGCGCCAGGGTTGGGATCGAACCCACGACCTCCTGTATACCAAGCGAGGTAGTTAACATCTCGCCACCGTGCGCCCGAACATAGGCGCGCACACACGTGAATGCGTACAGGTGCATGTGTGAGCGTCTCTTCATGCCCGCCCACACGCCCATGCACACGTGCACACTCACGAACTCCTACACGCACACGTGGATGCCCACGTGAACACACACACGGACACCCACACACACGTGAACACGCACGCGGACGCCCACAAACGCACACATACAGACGCCCATGCACATGTGCACACAGACATACGCACAGAGAGAAGGAAGGCAAATATCCCCGACATATATATAAACTGCTAGGGTAAATGTTGTGAGTGAGCATCTACGAAGACAAGCACGAGGGCGGTGAGGCCAACACCATGCCCTGCCGCCTTTGTGTCCCCAGTGCTGACATTTGCACTTGACACCGGGCACACATTTGAAGGCTGAGTTGACTTAGGGAAGGCCCAGGACACATTTTTACATCATTTGCCACTGATCGTAGCCATGGTTGGGAATTTTATTCAGCTCACTGGGTTAGTTGCATAGCATGCAAACCAACGTGTCACCACTCCAAAGACAAAGGCACAGACACGGATATAAGTGCTTGTACTGTGTGTGTACACATGTATATCTACAGGCGAACCAACAGATGACCACCACTTTGTTTTGAATATCAACAATATTTGTCCCATGGACAGACTGGCAATCATCATAGGAACGTGGAATTCCCACAAATGTCTGAAGGAATCCCATGGTAATGAGAAGCAGGGAGAGGCTTTGACTTTTAAATGATCTCAGACAACTTTACTGAGTCTCAAGACTCGTTTTAAATAGGGTCCTGAATGAACACGCTTGACCAATTACTCTAAAAGGTGATGGAGGTGCCATCCCTGCAGTGGCTTGCTCACTCAACCGCCACCAGAGGAGGCTACAGAAAGCCCCTCCAGAAGTTGTGTGTTCTTATTTAAACGTTTCGAATTATCGTATTGAATTATGCAAAGTACTGCATTTGACCAATACCGCTTGTCTCGCTTGCGGTGACTTTTTTTGGCACGAGTTTCGTGTAAATAATGTGTTGTTTTCGCTCGTGTTCGTTTTCTCATTCCCACCCTGCAATGTCTCGTAACTGCCACCGCTGCCGGCGGGTTTAGACTGTGGTCGTCCTTGTGAGACAACGCTGCTGAGCTCAATCAGCTGAAATAATACAGCCTGAGTCCAATTCTATTGGTCTCTCTGTAACTCTATAGACCTCTATGTAACTCTGTGTAATTGTTACGTCCTGTAACTGCCGCCACTGCAGACGGACGGACGAAAAAAATGATCATCCATGTAGCAGAACTACTGAGCCCATAGTGTTGGCTACCCACTACTTCGTGTGCCGTGCCGGCCTTCATATGTGCTCTCTAACAGCACTTGCTCGGAAATCTGATAAAGGCTATACTATGAAAAATGTCTTTGTTGGTAAATCAGACAAAGTGGGCGTGTAGCATTTTTAGCGCTTTGCTCCGTTGTTCCCGGCGACCTAATTTCGATTCCCGCTCACGGCCAATGCCGGTGACGAATATTCTGAACCGGTCTTGGTCCTCCGCATGGGCGATTCGGCCTTCAAATAACTACCCGGTGCAATGTCTAAACATCTGTACAGGCGAGGCAACAGTGGTCGGGATGGGCGGGTGAGCTAGACGTTAGCTACACTACCCACGCGTACTCCGTGTCGGCCTTCATGAGCGTTCGCTAACAGTACTTGCCCCAACAGTCTAATGAAGGCGAACTGTGGGGATCTTCTCTGTTGAATCATTATCGTTGTTTTACATTATGACCTTTGGACGCAGCCCTAAAATACACCACATGGTCCTAGTGGTTGGATCTGGAAGGCACATGCAAGCAACAACGTGTATTTGCTCACAAAAAGATGACTTATTGATTCAATTATGGAATCGACAAGCCTTGCGTAGGATTCTGCAAGAGTTAGGTTTCTTGGAACCAGGAACTGCATCCTCGTGTTGAGAACACTTATGTAACATTGTAGAGTGGTTTTGCCTCCCAGGAGTAAAATATGCCGAGTTATAACGGGCCTTCTGCACAAATGATTGCTTTATGATTAATTATTTGCATTGATGACCTTGCCTTCTTCAGATGAGGATGTATAACTTTTTGAATTTGCTCCAGGAAAGCCGTTACGAATCTCATTTCCACCATCTCAAAAGGGAACGCAATGTTTTAGCCAAAAGTTAGGAACATTAAATGCCAAAGTGACACTGAATGATTCTGCATGCGCGCTACATTTAGCATCTTTACCATTTCACTTTCACTACAAAAAATATATTTTTTATATTCCATGACGAGCCCAGGCCACTTGTGGAGAGGAATATTTCCCCATGGTCATGTGATCAGAAAGCTACTCTAAATGTAAAATATGTATGCGTGTTGAATTTCTATCGCACCGTGAAGAACAGACCGTGCTACTCATCGGAGGTGCAGGAAAGGACGACAAACTGAACGCAAAAAGCAGCTCTAGAGAAGTGAATTTTCAATCTGGGTGATTTGAAAGTGCATAGCTCTAGTGGCTTTCTAATCTCGGAAGGAAGGGCGTTACAGATGTTCCGCAAAATCGCATCGTGTGACCATTATTGTTCGAAGGCGAGCCAGCAGCCGCCGCTACGAGGATGACTGGAGTTCACGTGATGATGGGTTATGCACAAATGGTGTGTGAGCTAGGTTACTCAGTGGTTAGCACACTGCGCTGTGAACCCAGTGACCCAGTTTGTTTGCCAGCTACGGTTAACATCAGTGGCGGGTGCTATCTGAGCTGGTATACCATCGCCCCCCCGCCCCCATCAACAACCTACATTGACCAACGTGGTGAAAGTGTGGTCGAACAACCCCGCCCCATGACTGACATAGGGTGGGAAGGTCTTTATCCAGCAGTGGATCGATAAAATTACGTATGTTATCATCGTTATATAACGTTGCTATTCACGTTGGAAATTTACACCGTCCATATTGTTTAAGCGTGTCACTGATGTTGTTCCTGAGCCATTGTCCACGCTCGTATTCCTAGTTTTTTTTTTCTCTCTCCAAGTTCTCCTTTGCAAAGGAAACGTATATCTCAAAGGGCTTTCACCTGCTTTAAGTAAGGGATATCAAATTAAATCTTTTTTTTTCGTTAAACTTTAATGCCCCGTGTTCAAGGCAGATCACTACACCCTCTCATTAAAATAGGCTGAAGCATGCTCTGCTAAAACTTTTACACAAGACATGCAGACAGACGTCCGTGAACCTGCTTTAATCTGCTAGCAGAAACCGCAAATGCCATAATTACCTGCTCCACTGCCAGAAAAATGGGAGGGGAATTTGGAAAGTGAGTGGGTGGCAAGGATGACAAAAAGATTTTGTTGGATAGAAATCATCATTCCTCTATTGTCAGAGTCTAAAGGGTCCGATTCGTGTAACTATTTTGGCCATTGTTCTACCAAAAAAAGTGGTGGAATGATGGTGATTTTTTTTATTGTACACCAAAGCAGTCTCATTCCGCATTTGTTGCATTCACGAGGGGGCCCGGTGTCTTGCCAACAAAGAGGCCGTTACACCACAATTGCGGATTGGCCCCAAAGTGGACGGTGTTCGAGCAGCATTATGGCGGAACTAAATCGACGGTGGAAAGTTCCCACGTGTTGGCAATGCAGAAGCGCTCCATTCGCGCTTTTGGCGAAACCAGTAGCTTCGCGTGGAGAACACTGACAGAGTGTGGTGACCTGTTCCGCACAAACGCACGTGTTCGTATGTGTGTATGTCACCTCTGTGGGGAGCGGTAGTGCAGCGGTGAGCTACGCTGCGCTATGAACCCGGAGACCCGAGTTCAATTCCCGCTCACGACCAACATCGGTGACGATTATCTAAATCGGTCATGGGCCTCCCCTAGGTCGACTCGGCCTCAAATGAGTACCCGGAGCAGTGTGTAAGCATTGCCACTAGGGAGACAAAGGCGGCCGGGCGTGGTGCTGGTCACCCACCCCCTCGTGTGCCGTGTCGGCCTACATAGGTGCTCGCTAACACCACTTGCCCCAACAGTCCGTAAAGGCTGCAAGGGGGTTTCTTTGTCACCTTTGCTCCGCCAAATTTTCCGAATCTCCACACGAAATGTATTGCAACAAAGACACGCATATGCACGTGAAGCAAATATGAATTACAAATTATGAAGGCAGTCATGATCAATAAAAACCATGATGTTGTTGTAACTGCAACATTACAGTACTTGCATTCAGGTACGAGGTGGATTTTTACATTGCAGAAACATGGGAGGTGGACAGATGCTCGCCAGGCGTTCATTCTGCAGTGGATTGACCATGGCTGTTAGTCATTATGAAACGTGATTGGTCGGCTTGCTCCATCGGTAGGGTGAGCGTGCCGGCATCAGCATGCATGGCTCCCGTTTTCCCTTGGCCCTCCCCCTCTTCATACTGACCGGTTGCGTGGTTTTGTGCAGAATGGGGCCTCCGTGGATTGGTTATGGAAAAAAATCGCGCCACAACATTGCACACGCATTTGGTTCAATCATTCTTTTTTTGCGTGCATAATTTACATTTTAGACATTGTCGGAATTCCGCAAAATATTGTGTGAATCAAATTCTTCACGAATCAGGCCACACGTTGTCTCTCTGCTCAAACAGACACGCCACGGCTCGCTCGTCACCCAGACTTCCTCGTGAAAATGTTACATTCCCATGCCTCGGGACATCCTCTCCTCGGGACAAATGCAGGTTGTTTCCCAAACACGGGACTGAATTTATGGCAAGTTGGATGATGGGCCGAGTCAGCACAAAGCCAATGTTGCAACTGGCGACCTTACAATTCTGAGAGAGAAAAACAAACTCAACACATTCAGCAAATTATCATTTGTGAGCGAATTACCACTCAACCACATCATTTACCTAAGGATTCACTTGCACGTAAAGTTGGTCCAGATATTTGTACAGGTTGTGTAGATTGTGGAACTGATCATATGCCCTATTATTGCAAGTTTTCCTGGGATTAATAGCCCGTATTTTCACAACGTCATTACACTGCAAGAATGATAATAATAAGAAAATATATTAAATAGTTTTCTGGAATGAAGGATGCTGAGGCTAGACACTTGACTCGCAATCAGTAGGGGTCAACTCAGTCTCTCATCCCTCTAAAGCCGTGAAATGAACAGGCTATTGTCAAGTGGATAACCGGACCCTTCAATAAAAATGCGTAATTTCCACCACTAGCTCGGTCGAATCAACTTTAGACAAAACACTGTGCTATGCAAATATGAGAGTTGATACACTTAAATGAAAATAAATATGGACATAGTACACATTTGCTCTTGCATCTATAACGACAGTGGTCATGTTTACATATTAAAAGCAGACTTGGGAAGTATGTGGTAATTCTAAAATAATTTCATGTATTCTGAGAACAACAAAAAAACTGAGCGGTGAAAAAAAAACTCAATCACTTTAATTACGTAGTGGTTTTGTTTTCCCTTGGGGTGATTTTCCCACAGAATAAAGTTTCGCAAGGCCCTCTGTTTAATACCAGGGGCAAGTTCGGGTTAACCATTGCAGTGTCAGATGGCCAGGCTAGATCATGTGTGTGTGTGTGCGTGTGACTAGGCATGATGCAGGGAGTGGGGAGCGGTGTCGTAGCAGTTAGCCCGCTGCACTGCTAACCAAGCGGACCCAAGTTCTAGTTCTAAATAAAAGTGGAAAATATATGTAGCAGTCCCCTAGGTCGACTCAGCCTTAAATTAGTACCTGATGCGATGTGTAAACATCAGCGCTGGGGTGACAATGGCGGGTGGGCGGGCATGGTACTGATCACACAATACCCTCTTGGCTGTACGAGCCTTACATGGTCTCTCACTAACAGCACTTGCCCCAACAGTCAGTTAAAGGCTACATGGGGATCTTTGTCTGCGTGACTAGGCGTGATATTGGCCACACCACCCCTTCATTTGCCACACTGGCATTGGTAGGCTCTCGGTGGTAGCATTTACTTATAAGGCTAAATCATGGATCTGTGTCTATTGCCTTAGTAGTGGTGTAGTAGTTAGAACACTGTGCCAGGAATCTTGCAACCTGTGGCTGATTCCTCGCTGGAATCGAACACAGCTCACTGTGATGTTCAACACAATTAGCAAGTGGTATACAAATTTATCATGGGTCTCCTTCTAAGTTGTTTCTTGCTCAAATGAGCATTGAGGTGGTTGCTCGTCTCTTGTTTATCGCCCGAACACAGTAGTGGAAATTATGGGGGCGATTCTCTGTTCATAGAACTTCCCCACAACGTGGTACTCAATGTATCAACCCCAGGGGGATGATGGGCAGAGTGGATCTCCTATCAGAATTTGAACTCTCGACCTTCCAATTACGGACCTCTTGATCTGCTGCTCAACCACCTGGCTGGGTCATCAGCACCGGGTGGAATTTGTTGCTGTAATTGCATGCATGGGTGCTGGACACAGCACTTCCTAATATACCGCGCTGGCCTTAATAGGTGCACACTAACAGCACTTGCCCCAACAGCCCTGTACGTCTGAATATGGAATATTTGTCTCTGTATAAAAGACAACGACCCCACGCCCACATAGCCTGAATAGACTGTTGGGGCAAGTGCTGGTAGCGAGCATCTATGAAGGCCGGGACGGCCGCCTTTGTCTCCCCAGTGGTGATGTTTACATACCACACCAGGTACTAATTTTAGGCTGAGCCGACCTAGGGTAGGCCCACAACCGGTTCAGATAATCGTCAGATAATCGTCACTGGCCGTTGGCCGTGAGTGGGAATCGAACTCGGGTCGCCGGATTCACAGCGCAGTGCGCTCACCACTACACTAGCACTCCCTGTGTGTGTATGTATATATATGTGTATACATACACACACACCGTGCCCAGCTGCTGGGAGTGAGAGCTGGTGTGCGTGCTCACTGGGGCTCAGGGGATAGTTGCTGTCAAGAGAACAGCAGCTGTGTCAACACAAGACACCCGCACCAGGGCAAAAGCTGCGGCCACGTCCAACAAACAATGGGAAGTGCGACCGTGCGCATTATTGCAGTGTGAGCATGTGCATGAATATATGTGTAAGGGAGCGGTGGCGCAACGGTTGTGAACTGCGCGACCAACCCAGCAGCATGAGTTTGATTCTCAGCCAAAGGCCTACTAACCATCAGCGGTTAGTGACGTCGGGCCAGGTTCTGAGCATCCCGTAAGTAAAGTCAGCCTCAAATGAGTGCCCGATGCGACGTGAATACGGCTTTCGAGATGTGATACTGGCCACATTACCTGGTCGTGGTAGCGCTCAGACTTTGATGGGTCCGAGTTTGTTGGCTACGTGGGAGATAAGCGATATTTATCTACGTGTACACGTAGTCAGAATGGATGGACTGGACCTTTCATAGGAATGTGGAATTTCCGCCGCTGGCTCATTGGTGTGAATGACAGTTGAGCACCGCCACATAGTGGAAACCCCTTTGGGTCTGGCGATTTGATAACAGGGTGACAAGTCACGTGTGCTTTTAATTAGATTACCCAAAAGGCGTGCGCCGCGAACCCTTTATTATCACCCCATTTTGAAAGTTTCTTGGTTAAATTCCATCCCTCTGACCCGTAAGTCAATAATGAAAAAAATATGTATGAGGTCTCAAACACCTGCCTCTTAACACAAACGTTCAAATCAATTCTGGCTGATTTCTGCACTAAAGAAGGGTATTTTTTTTTACTTTGTTTGAGTATATTTGTTAGAAGGCGGTGTTTCAGTTTGTGATTATACATGTGTGTCCATTTTTCTAAAATTGCACTTATAATCCGATTGTTGTTTCAACATATGCATTTGTTACCACATACACAAGGCAGATATTTTGGTCAGAATTTCATTCCGCAAGATATGTTTAAAGGCTTCTTATGTAAACTCACCTAACATTAAAGCAAATATAAAGTATTAAAAAAACCCTATTGAATCTAACTTGGGCTGACAAATTATAACGTAAATATTTCTCCTGGCTGCCGCTGCACAAGTAGTCTCCAAACACCAATCCTCGGAAGCCACTCGTGCGCAGCCTTTTTTTTACATCTTCCAATCTTTTCCATCTGCATACACGTCAGGATATTCGCACTGAGCAGAGAAACTCAAGACTCTCGCTCAGAGCAAAGAAGTGTTAGGAGCATACGGCCACCAGGGATTTATTTTCTTTGGGAATTGTTTTATCAAATACTCCCAACACAAAGTGTCCCCCCCTCACCCCTTCTCAAACGGGCACGAGGTGATGCTCATTTTTATTCGCGGACCATGTGCCCAGTGGTGGCAATTCCACATATTAAAAAAAATGCCAAAGGGCACAATTTGCCCATAAGGATGATCACTAATTGTTGACGATGGTTTTCATTGATGCAGCATTTTCCCGCTGAACCCACGCATTAGTGCATTCACACCGTAATAACACCCAATGCTTTCAGCACATGTGCACAAGCTGATTTAAAATGCCATGCAATTCAGGCCCTTAGACACACGCACACACGCGCGCACACACACACACACGCGCACACGCGCACACGCACAAAGCTCTGCTAAACCGTGAAAGGCATTCAAGCCATGCACCTATTCATACTCTCACGAGGGGGTTTCATAATGCACAGTATTTATATTGCTTTTAAATTTAGAAATAGTTTTGTGGTGGACAGCATATTTGGAATGCCACCCTATTACTAACGGACCCTGATGGGCAGGTTGCAATTGATGCTTCGCCTCAGGCTCTGACAGATGCACATACATACAGAGAGGCAGACATGCATACATATTCTGTATACACATTTTCACGTATGTACACACACCCACAAATACAACAACAATAGTTTCCGTTTGCCAATAAGTGGTAGTGATGTTATTAGAGTTATTGTCCCATGCTAGGAGCATGCGAAGCCATGGATTCCACAGTGTCTAGATGTTAACTACCTCGCCGGATATACAGGAGGTTGTGGGTTCGATCCTAACCCTGACACCTGTATATTTGGAGTTTTCATGTTATGGTCGAGTGGATTTTTTTCCGGGTCCTCCAGTTTTTCCCTCGACATTTACACCCGTTTAGAGTATTTGGCGACTATACATTTCCAAATAAGCCACTTCGTTAAGCTATCATTTTTGGCCAGGTTGCTTTTGACAAAGAGCTATTTAGCTCAGTGGGCCTTGCCTGATAAAAAAAAAAAATTTGGAGTAAGTAGCACAGGCTTGCTGGCATGAGGGCACAGAATCGATCCACACGTTATAGGTTCAGTGACTCTCGTTACTAGCAGATGCGTCACTCACACTTCTCACTCGGACAACTTTATGGTTAATTTTTTATCCACCCAGAAATATGCTCATTGTTGTGAGCATCACTCCTTTGGTTCTCGTTGTTGCCACGCACTGTCCAGTGGCATCTGTCGTTCATTTCCTCCACGGTGGCTGATCTTTGCACTGCTGCTAGCAATAGGTGTGCAAAGTGGAAACATTCCACTCCTTTCTTGATTTTCATGCACCTCATCGTCCCATCTCTTCTCTAGCCTGTGCCATGCCAAGTTAGCCCCGTTATGCAACCAAACTGCTTAGACATTTGATGACTGGACATGTGGGCTACATTCCTCATTGAATGTATTCTCAATTGGTGCAGGAGCCTACTGATGATGCTATGTCAATACCTTTCAGGAATCTCTGGGCTTCTCACATAATCTAGCACGGTTAAACCCAGGGAGGATTGAAGGCAGGTCATCCTCGTGATTTCAAGCCAGAACATCTGTTCCTGTATGTATGCGAGCTTAGAGAAGTGAAGGCACAATTGTAGCTGACAAGAACCGGAGCTTCGTATGGAGCGAACAGGCCAGACAGTTTCCACACAGCTTCACGCAAATGGTGAAACATAATGTCACGTGACTCACTAAGGATGATACCGATGGCGTCAAACCTGTGCTGATAGTGAGCACATTGCCCAAGTAAGATAACTCTTCCACCCCCCATGATGACGTATGAGGGTGGAGTGCATGAGGATGCAAAGTACCCGGTAATGTGTGTTTTGCCATATCTTTCTAGATTTGAAATTTTCGTGACTGCAATGATCCATACTCTTTGGTTCTTTCGGTAAAGTCACGTAGGTGAAAATAAAATAAAATAACCACGACGTTTCGATTGGAACACAAGCAATCGTCATCAGGTGTGAAAATCACAGCTAGAAAATTTGACTAAAGTTTGCCATATCTTATTTACTATGGAATGTTCAGCAGTAAGATCTCTAACTCCTTCGCAGAATGAGCCGAGTATGTGCATGCATAAAACGAATGGCCAGCAGAGAGCCATCCCTTGACTGCGCCTAGTTATCGATCTTCCCATTGCTATCTATGCCTGATGGAAAAGTGATAGATACAGCCGTGGCCAATAAGAGTCTGTATAGCGTAGGAGCCAAAGGACATTACTGTCGTATCCCTAGGTGTGCAGGGAATAGCTCTGACTCTTTTCCAATTGCTAAGGCTGGCAATGTGGAATATTCAACACACAATGTAATACCCACATTGTGCAAAAGCGCAGAAGGGTGGTCAACACATCTACGCCTCTATATAAGCAACGTAGTGACACATTCCACGTCACTACACATATGTAGTGACATAGAATTAGCTCCGTAGCAGCATAGCGCTGGCTGCTGGCAGGGAAGGGGCTCTGCGGTTTACAGCAGCCCTGATGTCAGCAGGCCACGTGATACACCAGAGGGGATATCTGGGGGAAAGGTTACAGAAGGGGCACGTGGGGAAAGCCCGGGAACCCGCTAGTAGGTTCTAGAAAGTGGGCGTGGCCAGGGCAGAGTGAGGCCACGCTGGAGCATAAAAGGGGGCCCTGAGCGAGAACTCGGGGCTGTCGTTTGGAGTGGGATCCCCGTCGTGCTGTTGAAGATCGTCGCCATCATCGGTGTCGTCTTCACCTTGATAATTGCGCTGCTAGACGGCAGTTGGCTGTCTCGGTGCAGTGCCGTCAGTGTAGAGTTGTGTATAAGCGAGTGACAGAAGAGTGTGTACCAGCGTAGGGTGTGTGTTGTGCAAAGGGTGCTCGGTTAAATAAAATAAGTGCCTCCAAGTCTGAGCGTCTCCGATAAAGTCACTATACATGTACGGAAACAAAGACAAATATCTCGCAAATAACCTAGAATAAACTTTGAGGGCAAGTTCTGTTAGCGAGCACCTCATACATAAGGCCAGCACAGCATGTGATAGGTTAGTGTGGCGAACAGCAATCTTGACCACCTTTGTCTTCTCAGTGCTCATGTTGACACTTAGAAATGTAGGCTGCATCCACCGAGGAGAGGCTTCTTGACACCTTTTGCACTTGATGTTTTTCCATGGCCTGGAAGCAAATCCAGGTCACCCGAATTATAGGGCAGTGCATAGAAACAAATATACCAACAATTCCCACAAAATGCATACCCACCATACACATGCACATATGTATAGAGACACATGCACACATCAATAGAGAGTAGGCGAATACAAATATGGGTTGTTTTTACTTGTGGCTCACTGACCACAACTCAAGCTTTTCTATTTATATCCTTCTGACTGAAATCCTGACTTGATCTTTTTTTTTTGCATTTCATTAGCTTTCTTCCTTTACATGATGGAGTAAAGACGACAACGACACACTTCGAATTCGTGTAGCATTTACACGCGACTGTATTTCAAAAGGTCATGCAAAACATTTGGAGACGTCCTTGGTGGAGACTTCCCAAAAGGGAGGTATGTGAGACAATTCTTAAGATGAGACGTTCATAGGCGCAGGCGAAGAGAAAGGTCTTGAGCCTGGACTTGAACAGGGGCAGGAAGTTGGCACATTGCAATTCAGCCATAGAGACTGCTGTAGTAGGTGCAGTACGATTGATGGAGTGGCACCTGCCACACGTTTTACCTATACACTCCACGTGAGATGACAGAAGAGATATAGACAAGAGGCAGAGATGTAGTGAGATGTATCTATTTATGTTTAACTTTTTTCGCACCGTATGTAGCCACAAACATAGCGACCGACGTCTTATGTATGTGTTTTAACCATTTGGTGGCAAGTGATACATTTGTTTTAAGATGACAGAATTGTAGATGAGATATAGATCTGTCGTGAGATGAAACGAGCGATACGGAAGATACTGAGACGTTGTACACATTGAGAGATGTCACAGAGACAAAGATGTATGTATGCATGGCGAACTTCTTTCGCACCGTACGTAGCCAACCGTGCCAATCGGAGATTCGAAGATAGAGTTTGGTGAGTGAAGAGCACTAGAGATCAGATAGCTATGAGAGGTGAATTGCCTTGGTATGTTTATCACATTTAAGTTCATTAGATTTTGAATTCGAGCTCATATTTGATGCATTATTTTCATGAATCCGATGCCCCTTGAGCTACTTGGCTCTCCTACGCATTTGCTTGCTTTGGCTGGGCTTCGCACCACCACTGGCTCCTGCTATATGAATGAGGATTGTTATATATTATTATTATTTTTTACCGCTGGCACAAGTCCACCGAACGAGATGCTCGCCACCTCTTTGCTCGCCTGAGCAGGGAGCCACTCTTAACTTTTGACTAAAACACCATTTCACACCTGCTCACTGTGGCACCTTTGACGGTCGCATTTTTCTTCATTAATTTCTCTCGCACTGGATTTTCCAGAAGCAACAGCGGGATCCAATTGATCTTCGAAAACAAAGGTTCCATTGTTTACTTTAGAACAAATAAATATATAAGTGAAAATACAGAACACATGTTGGGACAACGATGGCAATATTTGTTTTTGATGCGGTAAAAAACTCGTAGCGACCGGGAAATGGTGATTAAGACTGTTGGCCCGTTGCTGCAATTTCTTATGCGGAAAGTAAATCACGATGCTGTAATAGCAAATATAACCTTCTAGCAGCAGCAGCAATACAAATAATTAGATAAGTTGAAATATATTAAATCATAACATCTAGGTATAAATATTATCCTAACAATTTCTGCAGATGCGAATGTTCCACAGATGTCTGCCTACCCTTGAACGTCTGGCAGAATTCGAAATAATTAATTCATAAACATTCCTGACATAGTTTACAAAAATGCGAAATAAAGTACTTTTAGACGTGAAACATTCAGGAATAAAAATGGTGGAGGGGTGAATTTGAAGTATTACTTATTCGTGTTATTATAACACCTTATCACTCCATAAACATAGCGACCAACGTCTTATTTATGTGTTTTTAACAATGTGTGAACCATTTTGCAGCAAGTTATTTTTGAAAGAAAGAAACTTGGCAAATTCTTGACAAAATTAAGCAGTCTATTTACAATGGTGGAGGTCAGGAGTCCTTTCGTGCGGTGTAAAAACACGAGATCGTTTCTGAGAAAGAAAAAAACACATTTATTTTCGTAGCAATACTACCATGCTGATATTATTCAGCATGCAGTGTTTGCCAATTATCGAGGCGCAGATGCTGCTGCGCTGGGTTTGACCCAAGTTAAGTGTGAGAACGAATCGTTGCACTCAGATTAAAAATCCACAAAAGATAAAAAAAAACACAAGACACATCGCTCGAAGGGAATGATATCTAATGGACGAAAAGAAAAACAGAAGGAGAGACTGGGCCCCGATCGGGAAGAACACTGCAGAGATGGAGCGATGAGGGCTGCTGAATGCGCAGCTGTGGGAAGGAGGACGGTAGTGGCGGCGTTGGTGATGCTGAATTGGACAGATAATGGATGATTATAATGATGGTGGCAACAACAAAAAATAACACGGATAGGAAAACGAATGTTCCATTGAGAAGTGCACAAAGAGACAGGGGAATTGCACCCTTGAAATTACACTGAGAGACACACACAAAAAACACAAGAACGCATGGAACAAAAAAGCATGCACAAGTTCGAAACATTGCAGTAACTGTGAGTAAAAGTTTAGTTGGATGTGGGCGAGACACGGCGCTGTAAATAACGATGACCAATGATGATGGACTACCAACCGAAGGAGGGGAAGTGATCGTCATGGCGATCGCCCCGGGGTACCAAATATTACAAAATGGCCGAGGAAATTAAACTATTTTATTTATGGGACACTATTTTTCCCAGGGGTGTACTTAACTCCGCGACTGGGGTACCAATCAATCCGAAATCAATGCTACTCCGCTATGTCGAAACTCAGCGAGGACGATTGCGCTGAAACCCTGAACGCTCGCTGTACGCACCATAGCACATCGTGTACAGCTCGTCGAGATGAGTCAATAGCCGCATCGCTGACCATCAACGGACTAAAAATGACTGCATCACGGACATTATGCGAGAGCCGGGGTACTATTGTACCCCAGGGTGCCGCCATAAGTTTCAAATGCCCAATAGGGTGACCACTGCGAAGATGGTGCGAGACTGTGAGCCACGGAGACCACTTGGGAGAACTTTATCCAGCAGTGGATAGAGCATGGATGGCGATGAACGTTTCAGGCAATGTCGCATCTTTAGAGCAGAGAGAAGGCCGGCGTTGATGGAATTTTGCCTTGAAAATACTGCAGAAAAAATGTAAACGAAGTTGACATATGAACGGTTATGAACAAACATCAGAACTATTTTACACTTGCAGATTTTGGAAAAGGAACAAACCTCTGAGCAGTCGAAAATGGGCACATCAACTGTATTCATAACATCTATGAAGTGTAACAATGTCAGACTGCAATGATGCGTCGTGGATGGTCAACTGATGAGCACGTTTCGTGTGCATACAATCGTGTCAGATTCGAATCTATTCATTCCTTTGTTTGCGTGGACCATTATATCTCACAGTATTTAATAACTGCCAGGATGATGCGTGGTTTAAATTAGAGCCGATGAACCGATGATCTGTTATCACCAGTGGACTTCTCATTTTAGTTCACTAAATAACATCGACACATTTTAGCAAAGGGCTAGAATAAGGCTGTGGTGCTGGATGTGCACAATCGACATTAACTTTAAAACACTGTACCCAGTAAAGGTAAAAAATCATAATCATCATCACGATCCATGGGCAGATGGGCCGTACGTGTCCACTGCACATTTCGTCATTTATTTCCACTTTCTTCTGTTTTGCGCCAATATGCTCAAGTAGCGGCCACATCTTCCTGGCACCGATCTCTTTCTGCCGTCGTTGTCGTCAAGCCCATTCTCTGTGAGGTCTTCCTCTCCTCCCGGTTCCTTCCATTTTTCCGAAGGTCACATTTAAAAATGTTGCTGTTGTTGCCCATCATCTATACGTGTCCAAACAGTGGCAGTTTCCTTCTCGCCACTGCCTACGGTGGTCACTGTGTGGGTCCAGCATAGATGCAGTATCCTTCTGTAGCAAGACAAAGGTCAATAATTGCATAGACACATAATCTAAATACACGCACTTTAATGGCACAGGTTATTGGCTACTTCAGGAGCACATCAAAGCGACAATGGTGTGCTGCCCATCTCCCTTCGTGACCCTGAGCTCGGCGGTTATACATTCCACGTTCCCATGACAGAGGCGGTGCATAAATCAACTGGACGGCCACTATCTACTTCCAAACCTTCGACGAGTATCACAAGACGGTTTGAATCTGTAAGAAATGCCAAAAGAGTAATATTTAAGAGGCAGCAATGCGAATGCACACCTTGAGAATGCATATTGAACATTTGTATAAATACCGAAGTGGTTATTTTTAAAGTTTAGCTATTTAGAAAAACCAGTTTTCTTTCAAAAACACAAGGGAAACTGGTTTGTGAGCTAAACACGGTGAAACAAAATGTGAAGATTCAGCAGATTTTCGGTGCTTACACTGATGATGCACGATAGTGCCGGATTCCTGCTGAGCTCTTCTGTGTCGAGTACAGTAAGTGAGCACCTATTAAGGCTCTAGTTTTTTCACGCACGGGGTTGTGTATGGCAAGGCCGTAATTATACTATATATTGGGGGGGGGGGTACACATCTCCCCCCACCCCCCAATATATATGCTCAAAATGTCCCCCCCCCACCCCAATGTATTGCTATAAAAAATATGTAAAAAGTTATCATAATTGCTATGCTATGTAAATAAAAACAACAATTTGCTAAACCTTGGCCACAATATCTGGACTTGTCTTCATATAAATCAATGCATAGATTTCTGTTTATATGATTGTGGTTATGTTTGTTTTTTATTCATTTCTAATCTCAAAGATTACATACATTGAAACAAGAAATGGTAAAAGAAAGTAAAAACAGAGCAATGTAATACAATACACTATTAGACAATGTTGTAAAAAATAAATACAAATTCCATCCCATGTGTTAGTGAATTTTTAAATATTTTAGGCAGGAAATGGCAGGAAATGAGTTTTCAAATTTAGATATTTTTCTGGGTCGGGACCCCCAGACCCCCTGGAAGATTTGGTCCCCCCCAATGTTGACTCCATGGCTACGGCCTTGGTGTATGGCCAGCCGCACAGTGAGCCACCTTTGTCTCTCCATTGCTGATGTTTGCAGATGCACGTCTGCGGCCATCCGGAACGCTCTTCCTTCCGATGTTAGGAAGCCACTGGAGCTATGCACTTTAAAATCATCTAGATTGAAAACTCATTTCTTGAGAACAAATTGTGTTTGTGCTTAGTTTGTTGTCCTTCCCCCGCACCTCCGATTAGCATGGTTGGCTGCGTACGAATGGAAAACAAGTTCAACATACATACGCGTTGTAATGTCACACCGGTAACTCTCATCACTTTAGGCTCTGTTGTCCTACGAGAGACCCAGGATAGGTTGAGATACAACTCCCTGGTAAACATGCAATGTTGAGCCAACGCCGCCATGTGCTTGGAACCGTTGGGCCAACGTTAACTCAACGTTGGCCCATGTTTACTGGGTTGTCACTGGTGACATGCATCATGGCCAGGAATGCAACCTAGGCTACTGCAATTGTTGTATTTTGTGCCGTACAGAAAAGCAAAGACAAAAGTTCCCCCATGTAGGAGTACAGACCATTGGAACAAGTGCCTTATGTGTGACTTACAAGGGGGTGGAGTGGTAAGGACCACTCCTGAAAGCATTTATCTCCCCAGTGCCGATGCTACTATTACACAACGGGTACTCATTTGAGGCTGAGTCAACCTAGGGGAGGCCCATGATCGGTTCAGGTACCACTTTATATGTGCGGCTGGGCTGCTTGGTTATTAGCGCGGTGTGCCAACCACTGCGTCATCACTTCTCGCCCCTCGCCCCCACACTCACACACACACGGGCATACAATTACACACAAAGACAAACATGCACACTCAGAAACATGAGTAAACACGCGTACAATGCACACGCGAATGCACAACCGGCAGTCGTCATCTGCCACTATTTGGCAGTCACTATTGAGATAAATACACCTTAAGGTCACCGATTAGCATGGCTGGTTACGTATGGTGTGAAAGAAGGTGAACATACATACATAATGTACAAGGTCCAAAGCTCACAGCAAGAAGAGTCCATGAGCCAGAACAGAAATTAGTAAAACTCACTGGTATTGGCCACATACATTAATTGTAACGACTAAAGGTTTGCCTAATCAGTTGGTACCGACAAGTGGAACACGTGATCTGGGCTCATGGACTAGAAGGCAGAGGGAAAGACACAGACACATGCAAAACTGTGTGACTGTGATCACAACACAGTATGTCAACCACTCACTGTGCCACCGTGTGCCACGGTGTCCCGAGGTGGTGCAACACGATTGTGGGGTTTATTTGGGGGGCGGGGCGGGAAAGGGCGGTGGCGGCGGGGGGGGTTAACCTGGTTTCACAGCCGTTCACTGTGGTCTCCGTGGACTTTGTTGCACACCTGAGCGTCGTCTCATTAGTCTCACACGGTGGTGTCGTAGTGCAGGCCGCATTGCTCGGCGGAAATGCACGTGGCGCAACTCAACTCGTCCAGGGGTCGGCAAAGCAAAATAACACGAAGAGCCGTTTTCGAATTTGGTAAAACTAAAAAAAAAACGCAACACTTCAAGAGCCGCAGTGCACGTGAATACGAGATGGTGGTCCTGACTAAATAACTTGTCACGAAGCAGCAGTCCTTACCGAGCCGCATACTGCTCCAGAGCCGCAGGTTACAGAACCCTGAACTAGTCGATAATTTTACACTGTGTAACAAAAAACAAATTTTTGTCCCTGGGTAGTAAGTGTTATTTTCTAATTGCTTATGCCTCAAAAGTACAGAAAATGGCTATTATTCCCCACAAACTTTGCTTTTGTGACCAGGACAGTGATATTTTGAAATGTACCTATTTTAAATGAAAAAACGTGCGCATTTGTGTCATTCCTTCACGTAAAGTCCTGGTCATAAAAGCAAAGTTCGTGGGGAATAATAGCCATTATCTGTACTTTTTAAGCATAAACAATTTAAAAAATAACACTTACTACCCAGGCACAAAACTCGTATTGCATAGTGTTATCAATAGTAAAAGTGCAGCCCTGCAATTTGCTTGACGATGCCACTGCAAGGGAGTATTCTGTCTACTGTGATGAGTGGACCAGACGTGTTGGAGGAGATGGGAGTACCCACACTCTACCCCACCACACGCGACTTTCTTATCGACGAACTATGATGTACCCATTGATACTAATAGGGGGACAGAGGCTGCCGCGCCAGGAGCTGGAATGGAACCGGTGACCTCCAGATTACAAGGCCAGTGTGCTAGCCATTACACCACAGCACCTCCCCATTATTATTGGACTGCCCATTAATTTGAATGATTTGCTCCAGTTTCCCAGAATGGAGGGAATTGCGCAAGCTGTAATGATTTTGGGTGGTCGGGAACCTGCTTATGTCTATGCTGCTCCCCACACGCACACACAGAGTCAAATTGGGGTCACATGCACCCACGCCGCCTGGTGAAGGGTCACCGCAGAGGAATGCTTGTTGGGCTGAATTCAAGTCTCCTTATACCCCAAGGCTGACCTAACAGAAAAAGGTGCATGTACAGGGGGGGGATAAACGCCCTGGAGTGTATGCACACCTTTTTCTCAGATTAGAAGTCACAATTTAATCAGGGCTTTAGCATGCATTGCACACCAGGAATCTCGTGACTATACTTATGTTCCTGCCAAAGCCCATAATAAGGTATTACACATAGTTGCGTGTGTGTATATGTATGTAATTATCCTGTAGATGTTTCACTGAGTTGCTATATTATGGTCAGGTATTGCCTGTGGTTCCGCCACTCGGCTCACAGTCGCGAGGTCGCGAGTTTGAATCCTGGCTGGCCTGTGAAGGGGGGGAGGGGGGTCACGAAAATGCGTGCCGTTTTTGTCGATCGTCAACAATGGTCGGACTGGTCTCGGCCGTAGGAATGTGGAATTTCCACCACTGGCTCACAAATGCCAATGAGCCATCACCCTACACGTGGTAAAAAAAATACCCTTCGACGCTTGGTCTTTGTGTAGACTAAACAAGAATAGGCTTTCACTGTACAGAATTATTGTACGTACGTGTAAGGCGTTTAGAAACTAGAACATGTTTAGGTTTGGGTGCGAGGGAATGGTTATCGAGGCATACTGAGTGTGTGAGCTATTCAATGTCTGTCGTTAGATTATCCTGCGCTGCAGCTTCCGTGAAGCTGCAATCATTGCCCGTGCTCGAAACGAACATGCGAATTGGTGTATGCTGCGGCAAATCACGAATTGCCGGCCAGTTTTGGAAATAATAAACTGAATTGATGGAAAATGCTATAGTGTGCTGATTTATGTTTTACATTTGTGTTAGTCGCTCGCCGTCAGTCGTAGCTGACAGGCAATGGGCTCGCTGATAATAATGGTTAGGAAACATTTGTGCGGTATTTGACGGGTATTTTTTTAGCGCCGCTGAGGCTTGCTACGATTCAATGGAATTGGTCAACGCCCTGCACGCTCAAGCAAGGCGCACTCACGAGAGCAGGACATAAACGTGAAGCCTGCACTGCCAACAACAAGCACACAATCCAACAACAACAACAAAAAGCAGAGGTGGGACAAAGTCATTGTTATGCAAGTCCAAGTCGAGTCGCAAGTCATCAAATTCATGACTCGAGTCTGACTCGAGTCCAAGTCACATGACTCGAGTCCACATCTCATAGGTGGGACAAAGTCATTGTTATGCAAGTCCAAGTCGAGTCGCAAGTCATCAAATTCATGACTCGAGTCTGACTCGAGTCTAAGTCACATGACTCGAGTCCACACCTCATAGGTGGGACAAAGTCATTGTTATGCAAGTCCAAGTCGAGTCGCAAGTCATCAAATTCATGACTCGAGTCTGACTCGAGTCCAAGTCACATGACTCGAGTCCACACCTCATAGGTGGGACAAAGTCATTGTTATGCAAGTCCAAGTCGAGTCGCAAGTCATCAAATTCATGACTCGAGTCTGACTCGAGTCCAAGTCACATGACTCGAGTCCACACCTCTGACAAAAAGACACCTTCGTCAACGAGCGTTCGGTTGCAGGCCCAGCAGTTGGGGGCTACCGGGGTGGGCCTGACACCACAGAGTATCCCCGCGGTGAGCACCCGAAGTTTACTCTAGATTTGAAGCTTTCGTGACTGCAAGGATTCATATTCTTAGGTTTTTTTCGGTAAAGTCACGTAGGTAAAAAATAAAAATTAATAAAAGTAAAATAAAAATAAAATAAAAATCACGACGTTTCGGAGGCAACACAAGTGAGAGGTGGAACTCTCACTTGATACAGCTATCGTGCTGTGATGGTTCCACCTGAAGACGGAAGCTTGTGTTGCCTCCGAAACGTCGTGATTTTTATTTTATTTTTATTTTACTTTTATTAATTTTAATTTTTTACCTACGTGACTTTACCGAAAAAAACCTAAGAATATGAAGTTTACTCTCCATAGCGGTGAATCACTTACAATGCTGGCCCAATAACACCCCACGTAGCAGATCGACTGCCCTTCACTCCCGCCCGCCACCTCCATGGAAAGGAACTGGTGGTGCTCATTTCTGTTGGCAGCCCAGAGGCAAGGATGGAAATGTGTCATTAGTCAGGGAGAGGGCCAGCCAGTCCCTTTAGATGATGATCAATGCTGACTCCCCCTCCCCCCAAAAAAGTGTTAGTTATTTTATCAGCGCCCAAAATGCATTCTGGGCTGGCCCACAACTAGAATAAGAATTTAGGGTTCTGTCAATCAATCTAATCACAGCACCACCCAGCAGGTAATGCGCATACTGAATTGCGTCCGAGAGGACGTCCAATGATGAGACGGAGCTAGTCAGTCAGTTGGTTGTGCAGGCGCTGGGTGGATCGTTACGTTTCAGGATCGTGAGAGGTGGTGGTGGCTTGGAGAGGCCTTCATCTAGCAGCGGATTGATCATGACCGATAAAGATGAGGACAGTGCTGCGGCCTGGTAGCGTTTCGGCGAATGTACTTCTTCAGAGATGAGAGAGGAAGCGAGTTTTGAATATTTTGAGTTCTAATTGGAGGCAGAAAAAGGGCCGTTGCTCCAAACATTAGTCCGCTAATGATGCAATCATTACAATGCGTGAATGATGATGACAATGATGTAGAGTTTTTTTACTTTGTAAAATATTTAGCTTCAGATTGTAAAGCAACAAACGAGACAATATTTGAAAGTCATTTGGTTTGTTTTTTAAACTGTTCGATTTGAAAAGGCCTAACCTGCAAGTATTAGAGAGAGGGCCTGCCTTGTCCTTAACAAAAAGAAAATAACCCAACATGTTTTGGGATTAAAAACAACATGCTTATTTTTCGTTAAGGAGTTGAGCATATTCTTGGTTCTTTCGATAAAGTCACGTAGAAGGTAAATAATAATCTACGTGACTTTACCGAAAGAACCAAGAATATGAATCCTTGCAGTCACGAAAGCTTTAAATCAAGAGTTGAGCATATTCATTAATTTATGTATTCAAACAAGTAGCGCATTGTCCCTTAATAAACCGAGTGATTGTGTTATTTTAGCAACATCAGGACCCGATTTAGCTGCACTCGTAAAATTCTTCAAAATTTATTTGGTTTCGCGTTCGTTTTGCTGCGCGACGTTCAGACCGTGCAATTTCGCTCCTGCCACCCCCCCCCCCTTTTGTTTTACAATCGCAGATAAATTGTGTAGCCGCTTGCCGTGGGATCAGAGCAGCCAGTCAGCTAATGGGACACAGGGCACGTGGATATATTGTGTGAGGCCGTATCGCTATGGTGACTTGTCCTTACTGTTTTGTTATTTTTTTTAAAAATGGTTAAACATTTTCTCAAGAACAAAAATATGACCTTTTCCCTCAAAATAATGCACGATTGTTACGTGGTTAGAGCGTTTTTACTCGCAATCAAAAGGTTGAGAGTTAAAATCCCAGTGCACAGGGTAGTGGGTAACCTCCTCAGTCAATTACACCAGTCGGATCAATAAAATGAGTTCCGCTTGGAATCAACATTGGGGTTCTCATGGAGAGGGTGATCTTTTGGAATTGGAAAGTGGAAAAGCCACCACTGACTTGAAGCCTTCAGCAGAGGTGAGCACTGCCCCATACTCGTTTGAGTGGGAAAACGCTGACTTGTTTGACTTGGTGTTTCAAGTTACAAGATTATTTTAATTAACCAGTGAAGAACTCAAGAAACCAGTCTCATTTACAAGAGTGACCTGGACCACCAAAATGACGAATCGATAACATAAAAAAACACAATGACCAATTTAATGACAAATCAATAACATTAAAAAACAAACACAATCATTAAGGAAAATAAAAATCGAACAAGAAAAATGTCAAATATTAATTAACGTTGTGGCAGACAGAACACTCAGGCCTGAGAGTCAGGTGACTAGATTTGAAAAAAAATTAAACCGTAAAAACAAAGTTTTTCACTATAAATCCTTTATATGCGTGGCGGCTAGAGTCCTCTCGTCCTCTGACTTGAGATGGCTGCCACCTATGGGTCAGATGATTGCCTGCCACCATTAAGCAATTGGTAATTAAATATAACAAAAAAATGCCTAAAAAGTGTAAAGTTATGGAAAAAAAATTTTACGAAAATAAATTGTCACGCACAACGAGTCTGTGTGCAAAATGTCAGCTCGATTGGATCACGGGAAGTGGGTTAAAAAAACGACCGAAAGATTTGCACGGTCGTAAGCGCGCAAGCAAGTGAACTTAATACAAAGGATTTAATAACGAAAAGAACAGAGATCCCTGCTGCTGTTGTCGGAGTAAAATAAATCAAGGACAAATGGACGCGACGCGTCACGAGTAACTACGGACGAAAGATGGCAGACAAAATTAACTTGGGAGTGGATACCAAGAGAAGGGAGACGAAGCGAAGGAAGTCAGCAGAAGAGATGGAGGGATGAAACAAAAAAGTTTCAGAGGCCACTAGTGGACAGGAACAAATACGGGAGGGAAGAAAATGGGAATGGCTTTTGCCCAGCAGGGAGAAGTTTTAGGCTGCCAACGACGACAACAGGAACAACGAGGTAACTAGCTTTGATTCATAGTCGTGGCATCGATACATACACAAAGGTCTTCAAAGAGATCGCCTTCTAATCTCCCCAACCACACACATGTCGGTGATGTGCACGTCTTCTTCGAACGCTGGGGAGCCGGAAAAGCCCTCTGTACCAGCGTGGACGGCACCCTCGTGGTGTTCACCTTCTGAAGCGCTCGCTCGTCACTGTGGCGTGCGCGATGACCACCACAACCACGTGACTTTTCTTTCGTGTTGTGCGCGGTGCTTTTAGCGCCACAGCGCGTGGATTTGTAGCGTTTATTTTCATTTGTGTTGCTGGTGACTTTGTGTATTTCATATCAAATCGCTTCCAGTGCTGTTGCTGCTGGTGGCAATAAAAGTTGTTTAAAAGTCACAGTCTAATCTCCCCCAGGAAGAGGTGGTGTCAGTGAGAACCTAGGATGGACAACAACGTGTATGACGGAGTGCAGCAGGCCAGCACAGTTCCCTGGTTTGTATCTCCTCAGTGACAATGCTCACACGCCACAACAGATATGCATTTGGGTTAAGCTGGGCGGACTGATGGAGCAGTAACACGGCGGTTAGCGCACACGCTAGGAACCCAGCAAACCCTGAGTTAAATTCCTGGGCATGCCACACATCAGTTTTGCCCGCACTGACTGATGTAATGAAGTATGGTCAAACAACCCCCCATGAGGCCATCATCCCCCATGATTCCATCATCCAGCAGGGAATTGAAAAAAGGCGGCAACTTCAACAGACAATTTCTCCCCCACCGGCGTTTACCCCCGTTCCTGGACCCGGTCTTCCGTAGCGCAGTGCGCTAACCATTACACCACCACTCGCAACTCTCTCACACACACACACGTGCACCACACACGCACAATGAGATTATGTAAGTGCGTTTTAGGTTACGTTGCAAAGGCCCACTTTAAAATCCTGGCATTGCCCATGGCAGGGACAGGAAGGGAGGAATCAAGAGTTCTGGCTGCATTGCTGGCTCAGGAGATGTTTAAAACCGGCACGCATCCATACTTGTGACTGTCAATTACAATCAGTACTCTAACACACATACACACATACAAAGATCCCCCGTGTAGCCCTAACATGTCTTTTGGGTAAGAGCCTTCAACGAGCAAAGGTCGGCACGGCACACAAGGGTGTGGGTGGGTGGCCAGCACTATGTCCGGCCACCATTCTATTCCCAGTGGCGATACTTACACCATGTACTAATTTGAGGCTGAGTCGACCTAGGATAGGCCCAGAACCGGTTCAGATAATCATCACCGGTGTTGGCCGTGAGCAGGAATCGAACTTAGGTCGCCAGGTTCAAAGTGCGCTAGCTACTACACTGCCACTCCCTGCATCTGTATTTAATTTCATTAGCAATTATGTTACAGTGATAAAGTAGTAGGTTCTAACCCTTTCAACTGGTACAAAAACTGACACCTTTATACAAGGCATCATGTTTGCAATAACCACAACACAAGCAGTCAAAATGCAAACAAAAAAACAACTCTGATAATGATAATGATATGCACTGTCCTTGAAGTTGATTGGACCAATCAACTTCAAGGACAGTGCATATAATTACTGTCCTTGAAGTTGATGTTTGCATTTTGACTGCTTGTGTTGTGGTTATTGCAAACATGATGCCTTATATAAAAGTGTCAGTTTTTGTACCAGTTGAAAGGGTCAAAACCTACTACTATATTTTGCCACTGGTAAAGGAGGTCTCATAGTGTTACAGTGATAAAGTCAAGTCAAAAAGAGTGTTGGTATTTTTGGAAATATGATTGAGACGCAACATCTTGCAAGGGTGTCCAAGATGTCAAGTGACACATGAATAGCAAATACGGTACCACTCATATGTAAACATTTGAAAAAACTCATACCATGTGCATGAATACAACAGCAAATACATTTGTGCAGAGTCAAGGACGGAGACAAGCTAGTGCACATGAACATCACGTGGCGGTCAAACACAGGAACAAAACGGAACCTCATTTGCCAGTAGAAAAATATAATAATAGTTTTTTTACCCTTTTATCTGGCAACAAAACTGACACCTTTTGTTACGAGGAGTCATGTTTGCATAGACCACAATACCTGGAGTCGTAATGCAAACAAAAAAACATAACTCTGATAATGAATGCACTGTCCTTGAAGTTGATTGGTCCACACCCGAGACAGCTTTCCTTAGAGCCTAGTCTCACATGGTGTTGGACCAGATGACGCCAAAAGGCGCACAGACTGGTTTTTTGTTTGCATTATGACTGCAGGTATTGTGGTCTATGCAAACATGACTCCTCGTAAAAAAAGGTGTCAGTTTTGTTGCCAGATAAAAGAATAAAAAAACAATTATCACAGGAACAAATGTTGCACACTGCCGGTTCCTAAGGAATAGTCCATTAGTATAACAGTTGCATCCTGAACCAGTGGTGTAAATTCTAAACTCCTATGGGAAGAACCAGTATTTCCATAAAACAATGACTTTTACATTTCTAGTGGTAGTCATTTCGTTACAAAGATTAAAAAATATGTTGTTTCTTGTGCAATTGAGCATGCAGCGGTGCCGATGCCCTATACATTCCACTTTCCAATGGCTAAACTTGAGGCTTCCCATGGGACTTTCCCCATACATCGGTTTTCATTTTATCGACCCTGGGGGGGTGAGTCGACCCCAGACTGGGTACTGAACTCACAAATTTGTGAATTAGAGATCCGCTCTCTACCGCTGCACCATCCAGCCAGATCATTTCTACGCTAGGACACTTCTCAGTTCCGTATTTCTCAACGAGAAGGAAAATGTAACGTGGCAGCAGATGGTTCTGAATGTTACATGGGCAGTCGCAATTGAGACACTGTCAAGGATAATTATTGAATGTGCCCCTTTTAATTAACAACATTAAAGGTGAATTAACTTGTGAGGAATCTGTTTTTTTCCACTGCATGTTGCTGTACCCCAATTGTATCGCGAGGTGCTAAATAGTCCTGGGATTCTTTTAGTCAGCGGATCATCACAGCCTGTGAGCAAACAGCTTCAGGCGATTATTCTTCGCGTGAAAAATAACAATAAGGTTTTACCCTTTCCGGCAATATAAGAGGCTGTTAGGATGTCCAAACACCTAATAGAAACCTTTGGCAATGAATCAAGTTCGCATTAACCACGCGTGCTTGTGGCGAACATGCAAACAAACATGCTCTGATAATATATGCATTGTCTTTGAAACTGATTGGCCTACGCCAGAGAGAGCAGCCTTCTTTACGGCCTAGTTTCACGATCAGTGTCAGACCAAAGAACGTCAAAAGGGGAACAGTAAAAAAGTAACCCGTAAAAACAAAGTTTATCACTATAAATCCTTTATATGCGTGGCATCGGTTTTATTTTATTATTCATTTCTGTTTTTCTTGAGTAAGAGTTTCATTTGTATCACATTGGTATTTTAAATTAAATATGAATTTTTTTATTTTCTAAAAAGTGGAAAATTTTGGATTTTTTTCACGAAAATAAATTGTCACGCACAACGAGTCTGTGTGCAAAATGTCAGCTCGATTGGATCACGGGAAGTGGGTTCAAAAACGACCGAAATATTTGCACGGTCGTAAGCGCGCAAGCAAGCAAGCAAGTGAACTTAATATAAAGGATTTAAAAAGACAAGGCACTATCAGAGCATTTAGAGCTCGGGGTGAGCAGCTATATGATGGAACCTTTTTTGCCAGTATGAATACCTGTTTTAATGGCAGAAAGGGTAAAACCTATTCTTATTTTTCAAACATTCATACTGGCAAAAAATATTATTATTATGGGAGGAGGGGGGGGGGAGTTGCCCAGGAAAGCCTCACTGAGTCTGATGACTCGTTTTAAGGAGGGGTCCTGTCAAATTTTAGAAGTCGGCGGCGTGACGGCGGCTGCGCGAAATTCCAATCGCGTGACATTCTGGTATTTTCCTCCTGTCAGATTTGGCAAATAATGTCGACCATGACGCGAGTGACGTCACGGCATCTATACCTTCCACTGCGAAGTTAGACGTCGTCACGGTGAACACGCCCACTGCGGTATCAATCAGGCGAGGTGGCTGCTCGAAAAAAAAACATCGCCACCAAATATCTCAACAGATGTTCTTACATTGCTCTGTAGAGAGCTCCAATGTTACGCATGCAGATTCAGCCATCGAAGCTGCATTGTGATGAATTACAGGTAATCGTCAAAATGCATCGATTACATCATGCGCTTGTTCGTGAGCGCTCATGCGCAGGCAGTAATCGACAACTCTCTCTCTCTCTCTGTGCTTGATTTAATCACGTTTGAGAAAAAAAACATGAGTTCAAGTACATAAGTGTGTGAGTATGAAAGCAATAGAATAGGTTTTACCCTCACTGGCAATGAAACAGGTGTTTCGTTGTTCAAACACTAAACAGAAACCTTTTGCAAGAAATCATGTCTGCGTGAACCACGCGTACTTTTGGTAAACATGCTCTTATAATATATGCATTGTCTTTGAAACGGATTGATCTCGCTTTGAAACTGATTGATCTGTACCAGACACAGGCTCCTTGTGTGAACATCTTAACACTTGTTTTATTGCCTGAGAGGGTACAACCAATTCTTCTTTTTTCATGCTTTGATACTGGCAAAAAAGGGTCAAAATGTGTGAGTGTGAGACTGTGTGTGATGTGTGTAGCGGAGCGGTGGCGCCATGGTTAGCGCACTGCACTACGAACCCGTTTACCCGGGTTCGATTCCTGCTCATGGCCAACACCAGTGACGATTTTCTGAACAGGTCCTGTGCTTCCCCTAGGTCGACTCAGCCTCAAATGAGTACTTGGCGCGGTGTGTGAACATCGCCACTGGGGAAACAAAGGCGATCGGGCGTGGTGCTGGCCACCCACCCCCTCGTGTGCCGTGCCGGCCTTCATAGGTGCTCGCTAACAGCACTTGCCCCAACAGGCTGTTGAAGGCTACACGGGGGATCTTTGTTTTTGATGGTGCGTAACTGTGACTGGGAGAAAACGACTGCTCAGTGATTCGCAATCGTGCTCTGATCCCGGCCACATAGGCTTGACTCCTAGCCACTTACACGATGTCACCATAAGAAGGTGATATCTGAACGCACCTTGGGCCTCTTCTAGGTCGGCTCAGCCTTAAAATAGCGACGATGTTATCGTGTGCGATTCTGAGCACTGAGACAGCGGAGGCGGCGGTGGTGATCACATCGCCCCATCAATGTGATGTGCGCTGGCCTTTAAGAGGTGCTAGCCAACAGCCCTTGTGCGTACATAAAAAAAGAAATAATCAATATACACGTACACGATGTGTGTGCGTGCATGTTTGTATGGATATGTCAATGCACGCAGAGACACACGCAGAGCGAGGGGGGTGGAGGGTCATTTGCTGACGCTTCTAGATGGCCGTTGTACGTCATAGACCATTTTTGAGATGTTTCATGAATGTAATATTGTAAATACGTATTGGGCCCGCAATGCATGAGCGTTCAGTCATGGGTATTTCATTGCAATTGGAAACAGAGTTGGGGAAAACTTATTTCCGATTTGGTTGGAAAAACAATTGGCCCTCATCCGAAACACGGAGCTGGGTGCGGTGTCACTGCGCGTACACGGAGTCATATATCGCGTGCGTGTGTGCACGTCTGTGTGCGTGTGTGTGCGTGTTTGTGCGTGTGTGCACTTCTGTGTGCGTGTGTGTGCGTGTGTGTGCGTGTGTGCGTGTGCACTTATGTGGGTGTGTGCGTGTGTGCACGTCTGTGTGCACGTCTGTGTACGTGTGCGTGCGTGTGTGCACGTCTGTGTGCGTGTGTGTGCGTGTGTGCACTTCTGTGTGTGTGCACTTTTGTGTGCGTGTGTGTGTGTGCGTGCGTGCACTTCTGTTTGCGTGTGTGTGTGCGTGTGTGCACTTATGTGTGCGTGTTTGTGTGTGTGTGCACTTCTGTGTGCGTGTGTGCACTTCTATGTGCGTGTGTGCGTGAACTTCTGTGTGTGTGTACGTGTGTGCACGTCTGTGTGCGTGTGTGTGCGTACACGTGGGGAGTGGTCGTCTAAGTGGGTTCGCGTACCGTGTTATGAACCTGATTACCTGAGTTCACGGCCAGTAACAATGGCACAATATCTGAACTGGTCCTGGGCCTCCCCTAGGTCGTCTTCGCCTTAAATTAATACGAGGTGCAGTGTGTAAAAACAGCACTCGTGTGTGTTGTGCCGGCTTTTATAGATGTCCGCTAACAGCACATGCCCCAATAGTCTGTGAAAGGCCATACGGGGGTCTTTGTCTTTGTGCGTACATGTAGCCAAACTTCAGTGGTTATGCAAGTACACACGCACATGTTTGGACCAAAAACATATATAATTGGATCAGGAGCACAAGCTGTGGTGCGCTGTGCATCTGTAATTGTAGCTTATGCCGCAACAAATTAGCCTATGGCAGAGAGCGGGTAAGTGCGGCTGCATTTATACTCTGAAAAAAAAAGTTTGCGAACTGGGCATCCATACTCCAGGCAGCCTCTATGCAGATGCATCCATCCTCCCTCTCCCCACATACACATAGATCTAGATCAGCTGCAGCTTCCCATTAAGTCTGTGGCTTCTAAATTTCGATTTAAAGCTTTCGTGACTGCAGGGATTCATCTTCTTGGTTCTTTCGGTAAAGTCACGTAGAAGGGAAATAATAAAATTATTAAAATAAAACATCATATTATTTTATTATGTGTTATATTTTATTATTTCCCTTTTACGTGACTTTACCGAAAGAACCAAGAAGATTTGTGGCTTCTGTGTAGCCACACCCACTCTGAATCCATGCCCTCTCTCCCTCTGTGAAAACATACGCTGCTCCGTGAAGCTCACTTGCTCCTTCATTCTCTCTCATCGCCCTCTCAGACCACCACATATTGGCCCCGTCATTTTTTTTTCTGCTTCCCATATTTCTCCCTTTTCCCTATTCGCCGCCTCCGCTTTCTTCCTGCCGCTCATCTTGAGCCGTGACCTTTCTTGTCCGCCTTGAGGAACTCCTGTCCCGTCGTCATCCATTGCCTCTCCCAGTAATGCTGCCCCGCCTGTCCCTTCGCGCAACTCACTCCACTCCCCTTCCTCCCATGGCGACGCAGTGGTCAGCGCGCCTCGCTACGAACCCTGCGCACCCGAGTTCGATTCCCGCTCACGGACAACGCCAGTGACGATTATCTGAGCCGGTACCTGGGCCGTCCCCGAGGTCGACTCAGTCACAAATGAGTACCTGGTGCGGTGTGTGAACATCGCCGATGGGGAGACAAAGGCGGTCGGGCGTGGTGCTGGACACATCGCCCTCCCTCGCCCCTCGTGTGCCGTGGCGTCCTTCATAGGTGCTCGCTAACAACACTTGCCCCAACAGTATGTCACGGACTATACGGGGGATGAATGTCTTTGTTAATTTTACGATGGGTGTGCGCGTATGTGTGTGTTGGTTGGGAGCAATAGGGTTGTGGTTAGCGCACTCCGCTATGCAAAACCATTTTTCAATTCCCGCTGGCAAGTGGCATATGTCCATGTCCTCCTTTTACAGAGGGGGCCTCCTCTAAGCGAGTACGTACATTCGCACCTCCCACTTAGCACGGTCGGCTAGGTACGGTGCGAAAGAAGTCCAACATACACACATCACTACTCCCCATAGACATGCACACACACTGGTGGTGCGAGCTCATTGGGGGACCTGCTCAACATTTATTTTGGAGCGACACCTTTTAAATTCATAAACTCCGAGTTAGATATTCTCCTCATTTCCATCGAACAGTCACTGCATCGCGCGGCGCTTTCAGATGCGCTCCTGTAGCCGTCTGGAACGTTCTACCTTCCGATATTAGGAAGCCACTGGAGCTATGCACTTTTAAATCTATATTGAAAACTCACTTCTTTAGAACTGCTTTTTGTGTTTCAGTTTGTTGCACCTCCGATTATAATGGTTGGCTACGTACGGTGCGAAAAAAGTAAAACATACATACAGTAAAACCTTGGATTGCGAGCATAATTCGTTCCGGAAACGTGTTCGTAAACCAAAGCACTCGTATATCAAAGCACTCGTATATCAGTTGTGATCACGTGACGCTCGGCAGACAAAGCGTATACACACACTACTCGTATTACAAGACCTCGCTCGTTTATCAAATTAATATTTATTTTAAAAAATTGCTCGTCTTGTAAAACACTCGCAGACCAAGTTACTCGCAATCTAAGGTTTTACTGTAATGTACAACGTCCGAAGCTCAGGGCCAGAACAGAAATTGGTACCACAAACATAGAACTCAGTGTGACGCGAGTGCCCGGTGTGGCGTATGAAACATCGGCGGTGAGAAAGGCAAAGGTGGGTCATGCGCGATGCTGCGACCAGCATTCCCCCATGTGGCTTGCCAGCCTTCACAGATGCTCGCCAACGGCGTTTTGCCTTTTTCACTCGATAAAGCTCAGCTTGGGATATTTGTCTTTGTATATTTGCGCGGCCCTGCTTGTGGGCACATGTGTGTATGCTTTAGAAATTGCAATGCGTGAGAGTGTTTCTGTATTTATGTTACGGCTGCGGTATTCAGCTCAGCGTCAAAAACTGACACAGTTGTAATTATGAGCAAACATAATTGAACTGATTACATGCAGAACGGTGTAATCCTTGCAACAGGGTGATTTTTTTTTGTAAACGACGGTTTTATAAATGAAATAAAAAATACACTTTTTAAATGAAGCTTTGCAACTGTATTTCACAAGTGCGGGCATTTCGCAATCAGTCGGCGTGTGTTCACGTGTTCAATATGCGTAGTTGCGCCTGCAGACAGCCACTTTAAATATCATTAATTTTGCTGTTCACTTAACACAACTTTTTTTTTTAAATCACTCTCCATGCAAAGCACTGAGCTGGGCTAAGGTCAGATGGGTCCAAGTTAGCCTACTTAAATCTGCTCCAATTGCACTTGCTTTCAATCCACTAACACTCTCTCTCCCCAACCACTTTTTCTCGTGACTTGTCTAATCCACACCAGGTCTGCTTCCTCTCCAACAGCCTTCCAATCGGTCTCCTCCCTTCTCGATGCTTCTGTGAGCACGCACCCAAGCACTGGCACGAATACACCGTGTGATTTGCTGATGAGCGCACATGCGTGCACACGGATATTTGGTTGTCCTGTGCAAAATCCGGTGCTCTGCATTGCGACTCTGGCTTTATCATCCATGGCTTAGGACCGCCGTGCTCTTCTCGTCTTTGATGTAACGTCGTTTTTTTGTTACCGTATTCTCTGGATTATAAGATTCCCCCGGAATGTAAGACGTACCCCCAGATTACGCCGGGTGTCAATAAAGCTACGTACAAATCTGAAAACACGCAAACTCACATGCACACGTGCACCCTCAAAATTAATATGACGCGCCTGCAATTTTTACAAGAGAATATGGTTTAAAGTTAAGCCGCTGTAAAGTGTCTTCTCTGAATAAACTAGACGTGGTGCTGGACTCATCTCTCTGGGCAGCTCGGTGTCAATGTTGGAAATTCAACATTTTTTATGGCAGTGGCCAGTCACCCTGAAGCACAAACCACCGTAGGTAGACGTTCCCTAAAAGTGGCAACAAATATGGAAAATCAGCTGAGACAAATCCCAACTTAGATCGTAATTCGTGACATTACGATTGTGACTCAAGTGCTCTCAACCCCAATTCGATATACGGGTTTGTGGTGGTAAAATGCAAATCTATTTATAAAATTTTTGACATTCGTTTTTCTGGATTTTTTGTTTTTATTCTGTCCCTCACTGTTCAAATACATCTACCATTAAAATTATAGACTGATCATTTCTTTGTCAGTGGGAAAACGTACAAAATCAGCAGGGGATCAAATACTTTTTTCCCTCACTGTAGAGGCCCCATTGGTCCATTCCTTCAATGCTGTCCGCAGTCCTACCGAATGTTCGAGGAGTTTTCCATGTTTTTATACTGCGAAGGGCAGTGTTTGCTTCTTCTTGTGACATCTGGAACATCCTTTACAACAACTAAAAACAGTTTCGGATTTAGAATACATTTAGTTCCTTGGAGATCTGCTGAGAATTCCTCAACTAACTTAATTTGCGAGAATTTCCCGCAAAAGTGATTCTGACCAAATTGTTGGCACATTTTGTTTGACACGAAGAAAATATTTTTTGTTAAAACTGAAAAGTATGCATAAATAAAGCATACACGGGTGGGTGCATTGAATTACACTTAGAAACATGAAGAGGAAGATGTGGATTCGGGAAATGAAATCATATTGACTGTTAAGAAGAGCAAGTGGGTCTGGGCAGAACATGTGATGAGAAAGATATTGTGGCTGGTTGTTGAGATTAATGATGGAGTGACAGCCACAGGAGAGAACATGCCCAAGTGGTGCCTACTGCGAATATGGCGCAAATAACAACAACAATACATTATTCACTTATCCAGGAAGGTCACACTGAGTCATCAGACATTTTTTTTCAGGGGTGGTGCTGCATCGGGTTTTTATTTCTAAGATGTTTTGGGCGAATCGATGACGAGCGCTTATTATACAAGCGGGAGGAAATCACAGCACCCGTATGGAACTCCACATGCGCAAGGAGGCAATGATTTATCCCCCATACAGATGGAAACAGATGGAGATTCGTCCACTTTCTGCACTCCCTTCTACTTGGCGAGCCACAGTTTGGCATCCCCGTCGCTGGATCACGGGCGTGTGCCGAAATCAGCTCGTGTACAGAAAGCCAAATGGATTGTTGCATCGCAGAAAATAACGCGAGATCGCGAATCGTTTGGGGAAGATCTCCACCCAGGAGTGGATAGATCGTGGCTGATAATGATACGAGCTGTAAGTGCCCATAAAATGAAATCATCATCAGCAGTAGCTGCTGCTGTGGATGTTGCTGCTGAGGTATAAACTGGCTGCAGTGACGCGTCCATACGATGCGTATCACACGACGGTGAACTAAAACAATCGGTCCAACATACTAAGTCAGGTTTTTTTTTATGTTCCCGCTCGCAGTGTTACTTTCAACACATCCTTTTCTTGAAGACTGGCGGACACGCCACACATCAGGGAGGATAATGGTGCAGTGGGTGGGTGGGGGCGAACGGAATAATGAACGGCCGGTGGGGCGTTGCCATACAGACCGAACACTACGAAGCAAAACATGATCTTCTTTCTCTCTCTCTCTGTGTGTCTCTCTCTTTATTATGCATATCCTTCACGGGCGATATTTTGTCTCTGTGTCCGCTCCGCGTGTCCATGTGCGAGCCCCAAATAGTGAATGCTGGCTGAGTTGTTTTCGCATGGGGAGAATAGAGGGGGGGGGGGTGCACAGCTTCCGACCTCATGGGCCAGGCTCAAGAGCAAATCTAAATGTGGAGCATTTGAGGTCCCCGTAACCCTGGTGGGTATTGAGCCAGGTGGCGGTGCTGTGGAACGAGGGCTCGACTCACATGTGCAAATGGTTGTGAGTTCGTACCCCAGCCAAGAGGTTGACGCAGTCCGCCATCATCATCATCATCCCTCTTGGCGTCAAATAAATATGAGCACCACTCTGCTAGAATTTCGTCTGGTGAATCGACTGGGCCCTGACATAGAAATGTGCGATTATCAATTGCTATTTTGAGCAAGGAGACTGCGGATTTTTTTATATATATTCAGGGTTTTGCATTGCTATGAATTATCTACGAATTAAACAAATATTCCCCGTTTAAGCCTTGGAGGCAGTCATGGTGGCTGTTATTAGCATTTATTCAAGATGGCAGAGCACACAAGGAGGTGGTGTGTTCAGCCCCATGTATGACAGGCCACCTTTGTCTCCCAAGCGATGATGATTATGATGATTTATTCATTACCGTACGAAATACGCACTTTAAGCCGAGTTCACCTAAAGGAGGCCCGAGCCAGATTGATATTTATTTTAATGTGAACCCTCGCCAGCAATCAGACCAGGGTATATGGAAATAAAGTGTGGTGTGCAAAGCACTCCAAAGACAAAGATCCCCCGTATAGCCTTCAAAGACTGTTGAGGCAAGTGCTGTTAGCGAGTAACCAGGAAGGCCTGAATGGCAAACGAGAGGGTGGTTGGCCAACACAACGCCCGGCCGCCTTTGTATCCCCAGTTACGATGTATATACATTACACCAAGTACTCATTTGAGGGTAACATAGACACATACATGCATTCATATATGCATACATGCAAACACAGTACCTGATTATAAACTGGACTCCCAGCAGATAGCATCTCAATGGTTGCGCGGAATTCTACCAACCACCCCCCTACATTTCCCCTTTCTAACATCCCCACCAACCAAATGCCCTCTTTGTTCCTTTGTTCTTGCCTGTTCCTTATTTTCTATAAATCCGACCGGCCCTCTTAAAATCCCACTGACCCGCTCGCACATGACTGGGTGGAAAATATATACGAGTATAAAAAATAAAGTCCACACGCTTGCACGCACGCACATACACGCACGCACACACTCTCACACACACACACGCGCGCGCACAAATGGGCATTATGCACATACACGCACAATCACACCCCAAAGCTAAAATCTCTACACGCACCTCAATTTAACTTCTTTTTTTTTCTTAATCTGCCTAAGTGTACTCTAACTGTTGCACCAGTGCCAGATCGCAGTAATTTTGACTTACGAGGCTGTGTGACGTTCAGCTATAAAACATTGTATCTACAATTTTAGTGTTCTAGGTATTGGACTTTAGTGAAAAAACTTTTAAGAGGCCAAATTCATGCCAGGATGTTGGAATGATTTGCTGCGTGTTAGGGGCTTTTGTTGAGCTATCGTTCAATAAACTTGAGGGATGTTTTTTTTTACCAAACCGTGTACTGTAGCAGCCACGCAGCGTACACCTAAGCCAGTTTGCAGTGTGAGAAAGAGAGCTTGACTCACGATCAGCAAAGTTGAGAATTCAAATCCCCGTTATCGGTTAACTCAACCTATCATCCTTTCAGCATCGATAAAATTAATATCACTTTGTGGGCAATCAACATCGGTGGTCCTTTTTGGTGACCACCAAACCCTCCATAGAAATGTGTAAGCCAATACAAATGAGTGCCCTCCGTCGCTTATTTGAGCAGGGAGACACATTGACTTACTCGTTGTGTGCATGTGTGGTGTATAAATTATCATGGTGGGATTGGCTTATTTGCAAGAGCAATATAATAAAGCCATAACCAAGAATTTGCGAGTTCAGTGATTTTGATTGCCATTAAAATATTCACGATCATCGTCCAAGAAGTCAACATCATCACCAGAAGCATGATGCCAGAATCAACGCTATAATAATTACATACCAAATATAATAATAGTGGAGCGCTTTCCTTCAGCAGTGGCGTGAGCAATAAATTGCAGGGCTGCACCTTTACGATGTAATTATCAGCGTCATCTAACAATCATCATCATCATCATTATGACCCTGTAGTTATTCAAATGAGCACCACCTGGTGAAATGCCATGTGGTGTGAAGCCAACCGTGGCTCTATCATGGGGATACTTGTATCTACCATGGGAATGTGGAATTTATATGACTGGTTCAGTTACTTATGGTGGGAAAAAGGCACTGTCCACTGCAGTGTGGAGTAATAATAACAGGATTACCGGTATCTGTCTTTGGCACTGCTTGCTCAATACAGGGCACTATGTATCCAGTGGCTGTCAATCAAATGAAGCAACCTTGGCAAGGGATTCTTCAAGCCAGCCTGCGAATGCGTAAACCATCACGCGAAATCCGGTCATTCTCACGGCGGCTTTTGGCCGGCCATCGAACAAAGACGGTCACTGCATCGCGCGCTTTTCAGATGCGCTTCTGCGGCTCTTGAAGTTCAACACGCATACATACGATCCATCTCAAACCTCTACCATCGTCACACCTGCCAACCCTCGAACCCACCCAACCATCTACCCCTACCAAACCCAACTGACTCACCCTTACAGGAAATTACCCCCACCCCCACCACCACCACTAAGATCCACGCACACAGAGGTTGACATCATTCGTGAGCCCTAGCCCAGAGACCAGCTGTTTGCAGAACAGCTCGCTGATCTGACACGAGATTGAAGATCGCGGTGTGGATTACGGGTGGTGTGCTGCGCTCGCTGCAGCTGCAACGGGCTGCTGCTGTGACAGCCAGCCCGGGATGACGTTTGCGCTGCGACTTGAGCGGCGAGCTATGGCGCATGCGAGCGCACGCACGCACGCACACACACACGCACGCACACACGCACACACGCACGCACGCACACACGCACGCACGCACGCACGCACGCACACACGCACGCACGCACGCACACACGCACACACGCACGCACACACGCACGCACGCACAGACGCACACAAAAGATCCCCCGTATAGCCTTAACAGACTGTAGGGGTAAGTGCTGTTAGCTAGCACCTATGAAGGCCGGAACGGTACATAAGGGGGTGGGTGGCCAGCACCACGTCCGACCGCCTTTGTCTCCCTAGTGGCAATGTTTACACACTGCACCAGGTACTCATTTAAGGCTGAGTCGACCTAGGGGATGCCCAAGACCGGTTCAGATAATCGTCACTGGTGTTAGCCGTGAGCGGGAATGGAACCCGGGTCGCCAGGTTCATAGCGCAGCGCGCTAACCGCTGCACTACCGCTCCCCACACAGACGCACACACACGCACGCACACACACACACACGCACACACGCACGCACGCAAAACACTGACGATGCGCGCCCAATACTTGCACGTGTCGTAAGCAAACAGCGATGCTCGGGTTAATTTTCCTCCATGTAAAAATAATAATAAATGATGATGATGGTGATGAAAAATATTTGCAACAATAAATCCAGTTATTATCATGCACATAATGGATAAAGGTCAAGCCACAACATTTCAGTCATGGGTGGGGTGGGGGAGTTGGTAATAGGAGGGGGGGGGGCAGCACCGGTTCTGGCATCACTCGCCACTGATGTTATCCGTGGCTGAGAATCGAGCTCGGGTCACTGTGTTCATGGCGAGGCACGCTAACCCCCACCCCCCGCTCTCTGTATTGTTATGTTAAAAAGTCAAATTGTTTCCCTGTTCAAATGAACATGGGGTGGTGCTCATTACCATCGGTGGCCCTGAGCCAGGATTCACGTTCACATGACAGGGGTCAGTTTATTCATAGCTTAACCACTGCGGTAGGATGCCCAAATCGTGGTTCTTATTTTATCGGCCTGGAAGGAATGATGGGCTGGGACAATTATCAGCCACGGCTTGAACTCATAATTTGTCTGAGTATGAGTCATCCTTAATGCGACAACCACCGGGTGAGATGTTAAAATCACAATCACCATTATTCTATTCCATTTATGTCCTTTGGAATAGAATTAGAATAATCGTTATCATCATCATGAACAGCCATGACCACTCCACTATTGGTTGAATTCTTTCCCATGTCATCACCTTCCCTCGTGGTCTGGAAATAAATAATTATTAATAAAAACAACTTTTTTAAACACGCTTTAATGAAATGTTCCGTACTAGTAATGGCAGAACTCCACGACTCAAGGAAGTGGCCCCGAAGCTTGCCATAACGTAAGGGACCGTGGCCAATTACAACGAACGTCAGTTGACCGTGGACAATTCGACCCAAACCGAAACATAAAATATAAAAAAGAATGTTTAAAAAAATATATTTCTTATTTGTTTTTCAATAGAATATAGTATTGTCATCAGTATGACATGAGTATACCAAGTTTGCAGTCGATACCACATAGGGAAGTGGGTTAAACTTTAGTTACAAGATTTGAGGATACAACGACAACAACAACGACAACAACAGACAGAGTGAGTTAAATAAAAGCGTCTAAAAAAATGAATCTCGCTCCTGCACATCAGCCGATCTCATTTCTCCGTCTTCAATGTCATCATCCACTCAGGCCGTGTATTCCCATGTTCTTGCTGTCGTTCTGTCACAACCAACCTTGTCCATCAACCATCATCCTGTCTAGGAATGTACCATCAAGCAGCAGGCCCTCTCCCTCTTTATGACGATGGTCACTATTAATCCTTCTGGCGTCAGGGCCTTTACTACGATTAGATATGCGAAGGACAGCGGTTACTTCTTCAAGTGGGACATCTAGAGCATCCTCCCTTTAATCGCAAGCATTTTTGGTAACTAATATTCTTTTCAAATACATATTTATATATAATTCCTTCATTAGTTGTTTGATTGTGCCTATCATGGAAAAGCGTTTAATCTTGTTGCGGCTACAAAGATGTTCACTACCTCGCCTGGTATACAGGAGGTCGTGGGTTCGATCCCGACGACTCTGATGCCTGTATATTTGGAGTTTGTATGCTGTTCCCCGTGGTCGCGTGGAATTTTTTTTCCGGGTCGTCCACTTTGTGCCTCCACATTTAGAAACATCGCGCGTTTAGAGTATTTATCTGCTGTCAGTGTCCACACGATAAGCCACTTGCGTTGAGCAATCATTTGTTACCAAGTGGCTGAAGAAGAGCTATATAGCTCAGTGTGCCTTACCTGGTAAAATACAAGCTTAATTTACTTCAATAAGGGCTACTGTACACTAATTTTATATGTAATTACATCTTATCGTCATTAGATTATAATTAGATGACATAGATTAGAATTAGATGGTTTGAAAATGTGAATTATATCATCAAGAGCAAAGCCTCTATAATTACGTCTAAATGTTTGTTTACTAGCTCTAGTTTAACCATTGCTCTACGGTTCGGCAACGCACATTAAGAATTGGCAATATAGAATGTTTTGCATGCCGCAGTGAGTCCGCGAGTTGAGTGGCAGACGTTTGACAAAAGTTACGCAAGGGACCTCTCTCCCAACGTTGTGTCTTTTTCTTACCCTCATATTCTCTTTCCCGCATCACTGACCACATCACTAACCCGGAGGAGCTGTCATCCTCATCATCGTCGGTAGAGAAAAAAAAACACGTCTAAAACCGCACGACGACTCAATCAACAACTTCCATTTGCCACTTAAATGTGCCGTTCGTGTCACCGTGGTATACTGTGTGCACTACGTGGCTGTGTGTTGAGTGGTGAAGGATTTCAGGCGGCAAGCTCACGGGACACACACAAGTCTCTTTAGCCCTCTGCCCAAATTTAGATATCTGGCTCAAACTCTCTTTACCCTGTCCAACTATGAGCTTTCTTCTTCATTTCTCTGTCTGCCACCACGCCCCCTCCCCGCACCCCTCCCCCAGCGCCTTCTTCTTTATACATATATTTTTTTTGCCTCTTGGCCTCTTTCCCAATATCTTTCATTCCCAAACTTCCCTCGTTCCCTCATCACGTTTTCACCTCTGAGAATGGACACATTCCACATCTATCACCTTTTCTGGATTGTTCCAATTTGACTCCTCCAGAACTTCCTCATTTAACTATTCAACAGTTTTAGTGTGTGTGTGTGTGCAACCCCCAACCTCCTCGTTGGTGCCGCACAGCAACGCTGTGGTGAGCAGTGCGTGGGGGGAGGGCCAACTTATGTTTGCCATTCCCCCCATGGCGTTCGTAACCACCACAGCGGCCAAATGGGAGCTCTGGATGGGTGCGAGGGGGCTGGTAACCACTCCACGTTCAATTAATTAGCACAAAACAACGTCTAAAATATTTAATTAAGCTTGTGCCGGAGGCCCAAGGAGGACAGGCATCTATGACGACTCCATTGCCAAACCCCATTTGGCGAAGCCAGGAGACTGAATCCTTACCCTCGGAGCTCCTCCAGAAACAACAAAAAACCACTGCGGGTGGCCCCGTGGAATGTTAAAATGCTCACTGCAGAGGAGAAGCTGCCACTCCTCTGTCAGGAGCTGGACCGGTACCACCTGAATCTCTGTGGTATTCAGGAGGTCCGGTGGGCTGGCTCTGGCTCCTGCCACCTTGAGGGGTGGACAGTCCTCTACTCAGGGCAGGATGCCAAACAACAAGAAGTGGCTCTTCTTCTGAATAAAATAATGAAGGGGCGTGGGAGCGTGACAGTGAGGTGTGGGAAGCAGTTAGCCCCAGGCTACGTTGGGCTCACCTTCCCATCAACCGTAGGCGAGGAGTGATGGTTGTGGTTACTTATGCCCCCACCGAAGATGAACATCCGTGGAGGGATGCAGGCAAGGCCGATGAGTCAGATGCCTCATATGACCTCCTGTCACAGGTGCTAGCTAAAGTGGCCCCTCGGGATAGAGTCATCTTGTTGGGTGACTTCAATGCCCGAGTTGGTCACGTTGCTGGCACCTGGTCTGGAGTGATTGGAAGGCAATGGCCAGATCAGCTCAATAACAATGGTAAGAGGCTGCTCGTTTTTTATGGAGCCCATGGGCTTGTAATTACCAACATGCTGTTCCGGCATTGGCACATCCACACAACATCATGGATGCATGCCGGGTCCAAGCAAGAACATTTCCTGGACTACATAGTGACGGAACAGCTGATGCGGGCCCATGTCCTTGACACCAGGACCTACCGTGGAGCTGATCCGCCCACTGACCATCAACTTGTCATCTGTAAGATGTGCCTGCCTTTCTTTTACTCCGGTGATGGGTGTACACCCAGGACCCCATTCAAACCCAAAGTGGCCTGGTCTCAGCTAGCTAATGAAAGTTGCAAGCGAGAATTTCATAATCACTTGCGGCTGGTGTTGGCATTGTCCCCCACTCCTCCAGATGTCGAGGGGAAATGGGTGAGGTTTAGGACTGTGGCTCATGCAGCTGCAATGGCTGCTTTGGGTACACGGTCCAGACTTTCCAGAGACCCTGGCTGACAGAGGAGGTGTTCAGGCTGGCTGAGAAAAAGCGACAGGCCCAATCACATTGTCTACAGCAGCCCATGTCAGAGAATGAGGAGACCTACCACAGCCTTCGCTGGGAGGTTCGGAGAGCCGTGAGGTGCTGCAAGGATGGGTTGTGTCCGTGGGTTGCTGAGGAGATTAAGTCTGCCTCAATGGCCCGCGATCACATATCGCTATTTAACTCCATCAAAAAAGTAACCTGCAGCACCACACCTATTGCCATCATTAGGGGAAAGAATGGTGATCTAATCTCCGACCTCCAGGAACAGGTTTGCAGATTTTCTGAGTATTTCTGTGAGGTCCTGGGGGAGGGGAAATCCCTCAACCTGGAAAACATCGTGGAACAAAGTGGGGATGACCCTGCTGAGGCTGCAGTGTCTCAAATATTGGAAGAAGAAGTCATCCCTTGTGAGTGGCTGGCTGAGGTGCCATCTGTTGATGAAGTACTGAAGGCGATCCAGAGTTTATGACCAAGCAAAATGCTGAGGGAGGGTGGCGTTTGTGCACAGACTGTCCTACATGACATCATAACAACAGTCTGGACCACTGGACGGGTTCCGCAGGATTGGAAGGATGCCCTGGTGGTCCCCCTCTTTAAGAAGGGGGACCGTACAGACTGTAACAACTAGAGGGGCATCTCACACCTCAGTGTGCCGGGAAAGGTCCTGGAAAGGATTATTCAACATTGCCTTGCCAGGCATGCTGAGGAGATGCTTGTGGAGCCCCAATGCGGTTTCAGGAAAGGGTGGTCCTGCACAGATGCCATATTTTCTGTCCATCTGCTACAGCAGAGGTGTAGGGAATTCCAACAAAACCTAAATCTCTGCTTTATTGACCTGGTCAAGGCCTATGCTACCATCAGTAGGCCTGGGCTCTGGGTTATTTTTCGTGATTTCAGAGTCCCTGACCTTCCGCTCACGATTATTAAGGATCTTTATGAGGGTGAGCAGGCCCGGGTAAAACTATGTCGGAGCCATTCTCTGTTCACCTTCGGGTGCGACAGGGATGTCCTCTGGCTCCCACATTATTTTACATATTTTTCGACCACTTAGTTCGTGAAGCCTTCGATGGCTGTACCGGAGGAATTTATATCTGGTACAGATACAATGGGAGGCTGATCGATGCCCAGATACGGTCAAGGGATGGCTCCCTATTGGTCAACCACGTTATGTATGCCGATGATCTGGTAATTGCTGCTCACTCAGAGGAGGAGTTGGAGGCGCTGCTGCTGAACCTGGAGCTTGCCACTAAGAGGTGGGGCCTTACCATCAGCCCCACCAAAAATAAGCTTCTGCCTGGGTATTTTATACCATCGGACACTCCACCCACACAACTCCCACTTTGTTATGGGACAGTTGTGGAGAGAGTGGAGAGTTTCCCATACCTGGGCAGTGTGCTCATGACCGGCTCCAGTTTGACAGCAGAGGTCTCACTCCGAATCAGTTGAGCGGCATTATCTTTTCATCGGTTGCGTAACGCTGTGTGTAAGCTACCTGGTCTGTTACTCCACACGAAGCTTCAGGTATTTTCGGCCACGGTCATTCCCTCCCTTCTCTATGCTTGCGAAACGTGGACCACCCTAATGGAACATATTCGCCGGTTAGAAACATTTAGGCTGGCCTGCCTACGATCCATCCTGGGTTTATCCAGGCTGGATAGTGTGAGGAGCTCACAAATTCTTGAACCATCTGGACAAAGACCCATCGGTGAGCTCCTCTGGCAGGCAAGGCTGCATTGGCTGGGTCATGTAGCCCGCATGCTCAGCCACTGCATGCCTAAACAGCTTTTGTTCGGCCAGATAGAGGGGGCTAAACGGGAGTGGTACAGGCTAGTGAAGAGATGGAGTGATGTGGTGCAGGAGGATGTGGAGCTGAGTGGACTTGCTGATGATTGGTACCAGCGGTGTCAAGATCGGCCTCTGTGGAGGAGGCTCGTGAAGTACGCTACTGGGCAGTTGGAGGCAGTCGCCCTCAAACAACAACGGAGGGTGGAGGAGCGACGCTCACAACAACAAGCTGAGCGCCGGGTGGCTAAAGCACAGCAATTTGGCACAGTAGGGCGCACAGGTGGTCAGCCAGTCATCTCAGTCGGTCTACCTGTGGCAACTGGGTCTGCCCCATGACTTCCTGCCAGCGGGCGATCGACACTTCACGTGGCCTCAACGTGCACATAGCCTGGCACAAGCGTCGTGGTGACGTCACTGTTTGTGATGCCCTGTTTGTCTGTGTTTATGACCCTAAGCCACCGGTAGAAATCACACAGTATGGTGACCTGTTGAGATAATCTCATCGATGCACCTATTATCCAAACCTCCGGCTATCCACAACCCCTCATCAATTCAAACAAAATCATATCATATCCGTGATGATTCTTCCTATCCGCTAAGCCTTTCTGCAGATGACAGGAGTGTCTTGAAGGAGGCATTAACTTGATCCCATTTGCTCCCATCTCCACCGATTAGGGAACACTAAACTCATTTACTTTCCCAAGCCTTTGTACAGACAAGTGGTTTGACTCAGAAGGAGTGGAGGACTCATGCCATTATCCCTCTTTATCTGTGCTTAACCGCTTGGTTAAAAGTAAGTTACGCAGATAAACGTAGATTTAAATTAGCGGGGGTGCAACAGTGGTTGGCACACTGTGCTGTGAATCCGGTGTTTGTATTGGTTTGCTGTTGTAACCTGCTGACCCACTCATACTGGTCATCTGTGAAAAAGATCGTCATAGCTCATTGGATTCCTCCACTCTAAATACACATTCTGATTCTAGTAGCTGGTTAGAGGAGCGCAGTGACGCCCGCTGCCAGCCTTACAAAGTAACAACAACTCAATATTTAATCCTGATTTGAAGCTTTCGTGACTGCAGGAATCCATACTTTTCTGTTCAATCGATAAAGTCACGTAGGTAGAAAAATAATAATAGATCACGACGCTTCGATCGCCACACAAGCAACCGTCTTCAGGCGGGAGTGAGAAACAGGTTTGCTGAAACAAGTCCTTATATATAGAGCCGGGAGGGGGGGGAGGAGGGTTGCCGCATCGGTCAAGAGGGTGGGGGCTGGAGCTTGTGCTGAGGAGGTGGCCATTGTATTGTGAGAGATTAGGGGGATAGAGCGCTGAACAGTGTGAAGGAAAGGCACTGAGATGATCGAGGGTCGAGTGTAATCACGGTATATCAGCCACTAGGGGGATAGAGCGCGCAGCAGGATACACACACACAGACAGATACACACACACAGAGACACAGAGAAAGAGAGAGACACACAGAGAGACACATAAAGACAGAGACACAGAGAGAGAGAGACACACAGAGAGAGACACACACACACAGAGACTCACACAGAGGGACATACCCAGAGAGAGAGAGACACACACAGAAAGACACACCCACACACAGAGAGAGACACACACACAAAGTGACACAGAGAGAGAGAGGCACACATACACACAAAGAGACACAAAGAGAGAGAGACATACAGGGAGACACATACAGACAGAGAGAGACACACACAACAACATCACAGCCAGTTATAGTCTGCTAAAAAACGAGAGCCACCGCCACATCGAGAAAGGGGGCAACGTTGGCTTTGTTAGTGAGACATTTAGCCCATTAAAGTAAAGACATTTAACTTGGTAATGGAACTCAGAGAGTCGAAAAAAAACTGCTGGTAGGATGGAAACATCAACAACCACTTAAAGCTTTACCTGGTTAATAACGTGCTTCCAATGATTGCTCAATTTGTACCCATCTTCTCGGTTGAAGTTATGTCTGTGTTTATATATCTCGATGGATTCATGAACAAATCTTAGATGGTAACCCGAAGGTTTGCAGACTACGTTGGTCTCGGAAAAAACAATGTCGTGTGATTCCACCCCGTTCAAGCAGTGATCATCCACGGCAGAGGAATTGGTTCTGCTGTGTTTCAAATCTGCCTTGTGTTCGCAAACACGGTCCGAGACATGTCATTTCATTTCCCCAATATAACTGCTACCGCAAACACAACTTAGTTTGTAAACACCAGAGTATTGCATGTCAGCAATCACATCTTTCACAGATGGGATCAGGTCACAGATTTTGTGGACTGTGTTGAATCGAACCTGAATCTTGTGTTTGTTCAAGATTTTGGAAATCTTTTTGGTAACCCCTGCTATGTATAGCAAGGTGATGGTTTTGATTTGGTCCTCAGATGGTTCTCTACCCATGGTTGGGGATACAGCTTTGCGGATTGTGCAGTCCGAATATCCATTAATCTTGAGGGCTTGGTGTACGTGCTCTAGTTCAATGGATATGTGGTGCTGATCGGAGATGCAATGGGTCCTATGGTGTAGTGTTTTAATGAGGGAATTCTTCTGGGCTGGATGGTGGTGGGAATCAGGCTATAGATATGAATCCGTGTGGGTGGCTTTCCTGTAGACAGAGTATCCCAATGAGCCGGTCTCTTCTCGATCAAAACATCCAGGAAAGGTAGCTTGCCATCATTTTCCACTTCCATGGTGAATTTGATAGATGGGTGTATGGAATTGATGTGGTTCGAAAAATGGTTCAGTGCTGACAGGCCATTTGGCCATAAGGAGGGGCGTAGGGTGGATGTTTGCATGGCATCTGTCTCAAATTTCTCCATGAAAACATTCGATACCACTGGCGATAAGGGAGAACCCATTGGGGTACCCTCATTTTGTTTGTAGAATGTACCATTCCAGGTGAAGTAAGTGTTGGTAAGGCAGTGATTCACTAAAGTTGGTACATCAGGATTCAGTCCTTGTTGGACCAAGTCTTCAATGATTGCAATGGTGTCAGGTACATGTACCTTGGTGAACAGAAAGACTACATCGAAACTGACAAGCAAATCATCTTAAGACATTGAGATGTCCTTGATTAGAGAAACCAAGTGAGCTGAGTTAAGTACGACTGAGGGGGTCTTGCCCATGAAAGGAAGCAGGGTCTCAGACAGAAATCGAGCCAGTTTGTAGGTGGGTGAGTTCATGGTGGAGACGATAGTACGGAGCGGGGTACCGTCTTTATGGATTTTTTGGAAGGCCATAAAATCTGGTGGTCTAGCAGTTAAAGGTTTTAGAGGGAGCTGCTTGGTCGGTTCGATTAGAGAAGTCGAATTAGTGATGATATTGTTGGTTTTCGTGGCCAAGCGGTTGGTAGGATCTCTATTGATTTTGGTAAAGCTGCCATCATTAAGAAGGTCCTGAATTGTTTTTATTGTAAGTGGTTTTATCCATGATGACAGTGGCATTGCCCTTGTCGGCTGAGAGGATGACAATGTCAACTCTCTTTTTCAATTGAGCGAGTTCAAAACGCTCGTCCTTGATGATGTTGCTAATGGGTTTCTTAGCGTTTTTGAGGATAGCAGCGATTTCAGATCTTGCAACGTCTGCCAGGATGTGTCCCAAACCTTTGAGGGCTACGTCGACCTGGGCAATGATATCATCCACTGGGATATGTTTAGGGGTGACTGCGAAATTCAACCCTTTAGCTAGTGTAATATGAGGATGCACCCGGGGGTAACTGGGCGATGGTGATAGGCTCTGCCGGCATTAGCCCACAGCCAATGGGACGCCGAGCCAAGGGCATAGCCCTGGGGCTGTATAGCAACATCGAGAAGGTTCCATGGGAGAGGCTTATGATTGGCTGCGTGGCATCACGTGAGCCAGGTGATTTAAGGGGTGGAGAGAGACAGTTCGAGGTCAGTGTGAAGAGCTTGAAGGAAAGACTACGTCTTGTGTCTCCGGCACGCCAGCGGCCACGTGGCAGGCCGGAGGCTGTCTCCCGAACGCCGTTAGTCAGCGGTGTGAGGGGGCGAGGGAAGCGAGCGAACGCCACGCTCGTAAGGGAGTAACGGGAGTAACGGGAAAAGGAACCCAGTGTGAGAAAGAGAGAGAGAGAGCTATGAACGGGGAAAAGAACGAATAAAGACAAGACAAGAGAATACGATATCGTCCGGAGTGGGTTTATTACACTAGTACCGATTTTAGGCTGTCGGAAATTGGGCTGTTACTGTGATTGATAACAATCTTGTTAACATCTAACTTTTTAAAGTGTGGCTCTGGCTTCTTTTATGACAGGAGGTTGAATTTAACAATCAGGTTAACTTTACAGATCCTGCCATGGAAACATGGAATTTCTGCCGCTGGCTCAGGGTCGGCATGGGAGACGAGCGCTGTCCAAATGCCTATTGAAGCACGGCGACTCTTTGATTTGTACTTATGTCCCTCCGTGAATTCAAATTCCACCACATACCTGATGAGTTTGTCCTTGATACAAAAATAAAATCACTTCCAATTAGGTGCTTTAGACACGCTAGTTGACACGCTAGATGATGGTCATCATTAATGATGATGACGAATATCATTTTTGATTATTATGATAATTATTGATGATGATACATCTGCAGTTACTGATAACGATGCAGCACATTAACATTCTGCTGCTGCTGTTGATAAGGACAACGACGATGATGATGCTAATGACAGTGGGTGATGAATATACATCGTTATTATTGTAATGATGATATAAACCTAATGTTAGCGCTGAACGTGAATATAACTCACATTCCCACGACTTGGAAACCCCGTTTTAAACACTGCTCCCCTTTCAAAAGATCAAAACGCCCCCCCATTTCAACAATGCTAAAAAGTGCAGTGATTAAAAAAAAAAGCTTCCCGTCAATCATCGCACGCACACATTTCTCGTCGCACAAAACTTGTAACCCCCCCCACCCAACCCGCCAGACCTCCGTCGCGCAAACAGACACCACCCTCAACGCGGGCTCACACCTGGCATCGAAATAAAGGACAACGTGAGTTTCGAGCGACCGATGTAGCCCCTTCCGGCATCTGCGTTGAAATGCGCCACCGCCTTCGTTTGGGTTTGCAAGCCTCTCGAGGCCCGGGGACGCCCCTTGAATCTCAAGGGAATGGGGGGGATGGGTGGATGGGTGCGTGGTGGTGGTGGTGAAGGCGACCGCCGCAGGACGGTTGCGTGTGTGGCCCCGGGCTAATATGGCGGGACAAGGGAACACATTGAGTAGCACAATCCGTGTTGTGCCCCGCGTGCGTCGGCATGGAGGTCGCGTTACAAAGGGGCCTATTGTGCTGCGCGCAGGGAGAGCCACAGCGCAGTGCAGCGCCGCGCTGCTGGAAACGAGACGGGCAAGGCAGGCACCTACCTATGTGCGTCTTTCGAAGGCGAATTTTTTGCAACTAGAATACAACAGAAATCATTACCTTCCCCGTTCGTCGGGCGCGTTTGCGTTCGTTCGCAAAGCAGCGTCAGGGAGCGGTGCGTTGCCCTAATCGACTGCAACAACTGAAAAGGAGAAACGTGCAATCGGCAACGTTTCGAGAAATGGCCTTATCTTGTTAATGGCACTTAAATAGAGAGGCCATAGAGGTTGAGCGGACGTGGATATGATAACGGTTGGAGACTGCACTTGTTTGCACCGTGAAGTCTGAAGAGAATTGCATTTTTTGTATGTTTTCTGATGACCGGTTTCTATAAGTGGCGTGTGAGTTGTTACACAAAGAGAAGCTATTGACTAACAGGCAGGGCCTTTGTTAATCAAGAGATACACATATATCGTGTTATCGCAGCATTGGCATAATGATATTACTGTTGCTTAGTATGTAGTTGACGATTAATTTGAAGAGAGTACACACGAGATGAAATGATCTTGTCAGGAGTTCGGGTTAACCTGAGGACAGCAGCAGCCACAGCCGATGCCAATAGTTCACGAAACCAAACGTACAATTACTGCAGTGTGCGACTATTTCCGTCGTCAAATGAACCTAATACTTGTTAATTTATAACGGAATGAGAAATATAATCAAGTCATCCGGTTACATCACTTGTAATGTATCGTTCCCGGTTGTCTGAAATGTGAATCACCCCCAAGTGAATCTTTTCAATGCAATGTAGTTTTTTCCTCATGATATCCCAAATGAAATCACCGTAATTAGCCTGTGAGTCGGTGGAATAATTGAGCCTATGTTGGGTCAGTCACAGCAATGAGCCTGCAACATTGAGATATTGTGTTGCGATCCATTTGTCAGTCAACTGTGATTAAACCAGGTTCTCAAACTGAGTGAGCTGATGGCTTCAACCCAGTCACCTGTGATTAAACCAGGTTCTCAAACAGAGTGAGCCGATGGCTTCAACCCAATCACCTGTTATTAGACCAGGTTCTCAAACTGAGTGAGCCGGTGGCTTTAACCCAGCCTTCTGTGATTAAACCAAGTTCTCAAGCAGAGTGAGCCGATGGCTTCAACCCAGTCACCTGTAATTAAACCAGGTTCTCAAACTGAGCGAGCCGATGGCTTTAGCCCAGCCTTCTGTGATTAAACCAAGCTCTCAAGTCACTGATGGCTATATCTAACATTTTTTTTTCAACATTATTGGTCTCTTCTTGGTTCTTTCGGTAAAGTCACGTAGAAGGGAAGTAATAAAATAATAAAAATAAAACATAATAAAATAATTCTCACGACGTTTCGGCCACAACGCAAGCAGCCGTCATTCAGACGCTGTCGCCTCGACAGACCTGGTTTCACCCGAGGACGGCTGCTTGCGTTGTGGCCGAAACGTCGTGAGAATTATTTTATTATGTTTTATTTTTATTATTTTATTACTTCCCTTCTACGTGACTTTACCGAAAGAACCAAGAAGATGAATCCCCGCAGTCACGAAAGCTTTAAATCGAAACGTTATTGGTCTCAATGATTGTTGCATACTCCAGCAGTGATTACACGGCAGTCAACGTGATTGCGAAATAACAAACGCCCTTTGCAGGTCAGCAATGAAGTAAAACAAACACAGCCTCAATAGCACTGTGGCCTTAAAAAAATAAAATTGTCTATAAATAGGTTAAGTTTTGAGCAATAGGCCTTCTTCAATGCCTAGTAGAGGACTGGCTCTCTGTCCTCTCTGTGCACCGTGAGTATTCGTACTTGTTCTTGTTATGACCACGGTGTGATTGACGAATGTGTTCATTTGCTTCGGTGCTCAACCTGTGCACCGTTGCTGATCTACAAAGGGTGTTCGCTGTTTTGCAATCAAGTTGAGTTTTGTTATTCTACGATTATTAGGAGTATGTGTGCTTGTACACGCCATTACGGATGTGGCAATAGCACCAAATAATGTAGCAGTAAAGTAGCATTGCAATTGAATGTGGGGGGGGGGGGGGAGGAACTAATCGAATACACGATGGTGCACTCAGATTTGTGTGTGCGCGCTTGCAATCGCGTATGCGTGCATATGTGTACCCACAACCCGCCTGCTGTAACACACTCATGCACGCTGCTCAGCATCATAGAGCGTCAGGCGCAAGAGCTGTTAGTGAGCACCTATTAGGGCTGCGAAGCCACATAAGGCAGTGCTAGAGTCAGCACCAGAAGCAGGCCCAAGCAGGTGTGTATCTCTCGCTACTGCTGATGTTGATCACACCAAGAGACACGCGGCTTTGATCTGCACCAAGACAACTCACGGTGCTCGACCAACCGATTCTGAGCAGCCACTGGTCGCTGCGCCACGCCTACTCCACAAGTAGAGACTTAATGACAATACTCTTAGTTCTTTCGGTAAAGTCACGTAGGTAAAAAATGAATTTAAAATTAATAAAAAAATAAAATAAAATAATAATAATAAAAATCACGACGTTTCGGAGGTACGTTCCATTAATTGGCTACCACATTCTGATAAGCTCCCCCCCCTCTCCTCCCCCTTAACTTGTATTTAAGAGCTTGCATCTTGAATCCCTGCCTCACTTTATGCAGCAAATCTGGCTGTGACGGTCCCACCTGATGACGGAGACTTGTGTTGCCTCCGAAATGTCGTGATATTTATTATTTTTTTTATTAATTTTAATTTAATTTTTTACCTACGTGACTTTACCGAAAGAACTAAGAGTATGAATCCTTGCAGTCACGAAAGCTTCAAATCTAGAACTTAATGACAACCCACGGTGGGACTGCGGCTACCCGAACTAGACAATTGAACCGCTGTATCGCAAACGACTCCATCCCTACGCCCCGCCGTCCGGCGGACTGAGCAGCATCAGCGGCGCTGTTGCCGAAACCAACGCACGGCGCACAGACTTAAACTTGGCCGTGTGATTCTCACATACTCGCCATATGCTAGCAGAAGAAGAATCAAGATTCCAAAAACTAATTTGAAGTGACGTCGACCCAGGGGAAGCTCAGCTGAGGTTCAGACTCATTGCGTCTTGGGGGCCGTCCATAAATGACGCCACGCGATTTTAGACGATTTTTGACCCCCCCCCCCCGCCCCACTTCGTCACACGGCGTCACAAAAAGTCAGACCCCCCCCCCTAAAATATGACGTCACAAAGCTCTGCCCCCCCCCCCTAAAAAAAAACATGCTTCAAATCGCTTTAAACTATTGTCATTGTAGTGCGTATTTAATGTGGCGCTGAACTCTGATGTTGTAAAATAAAACATTTATTAAAAAGTATATTTAATCAAGTAGAACGTGTTGTCTATATTTATGTAAAGTTACGCATTTTGATGCGACGTCACATTTCTCAAACTCCCCCCCCCCCTCGTCACACATCGTCACAAATGTCTGACCCTCCCCCACCCCCTAGGTGCGTGACGTCATTTATGGACGGCCCCTTGGCCAGAAATTAAATCCTGTCCTGGAAAGTAGTGTGCGTGCTTAATACTACAACGACTACGAGAAATGTCCGCGTATAACTTGAGCAGATTATTGGGACAGGTGCTGTTCGCAAGCACCTATCATGGTTGAACACGCAAACGTGAGGGGGTGGTGTTACTAGGAGCACGCCCGGCTGCCTTTGTCTTCCCGGTGCTGATGTTTTATGCACTGCACCAGGTACTCATTTAAAGCTGAGTCGACCTAGGGAAGTCCAGGGTCAGTACAGATCTTCGCCGCTGATGTTAGCCACGAGTGAGACTCAAACACCGTGCTTACTGAAATCGTAGCGCAATGCACTAACCACTGCGTCACTGCCTCCCCGATGTTCTGATTACTCCAAAAATCAAGACAGAGAGCCCATAATCCCCTTCACAGACTTTTTAGGCAACAGCTTTTCGCGAGCACCTATGAAGGCCGACACGGCACAACGAGGGGGTGGGTGGCCAGCACCACGCCCGGCCGCCTTTGTCTCCCTAGTGGCGATGTTTTACACACGGCAACAGGTACTCATTTGAGGCTGAGTCGACCTGAGTTTAAATACTCCACCCTTACACACCCACCCCATATAATCGTGTAAACTGTCGTGGAAAGTGTGTGGCGCACCTATGAAGACTGCATGGCACGGCACACGAGCGGGTTGTCTGGCCCGTGCTGATATTAACACATTGCACATGGTTCCCATTGCAGCCTGCCGTCCTGGGGAAGGCCCAAAATAGCTTCAGACACCGCTCTGCCCCCTGATGTCCATGCGCATGATGGTGTGAACCTGGCCTGCCAGGCAGGAATCGAACTTGGCTTGCAATGAGTTAACCAGCCATGACATCACTACGCATGCACGCACCCTCACGCAAGCGCGCACGCACAGAAGCGCGTACATACGCGCGTGCGCAACAAACACGCACACGCGCGCATTAGGACGCACAAAGGAACACAGAGGCATGGGAGGAATTGAGGACAGGAAGCAGAGTGTTACTGAGCCTTGGCTGGCAGCGAACACTGAATGGGGGCAGTAGCCAACCCCAGAGTGCCACATGCATATTGGTAATAAGAGAGCATTGCTTGGAAGGTGCATAAGGCACTGCACTGTAAAGACACAACTCTTAAATTAAGCCTTGACTCTTACATTTAGCCGAGATTGTTTCCTTTGTGCACAGTTAACTACTAAATCTCGGGCAAAGTAACGGGATGGCTAAATCACAACCGAATCCTCAATGGTTATTACGTGCTTGAAGTATGTGCTACAAAGATGGGACACTGCCTGAAACATTGCCCATTATATATATAATGTTGTCATGTCAAGGCCACAGTATTACTGATAAATGTGTTGAGTATTTTGCGTGTGTTAATTGTACTTGTGCACCACTGCCAACGCAGCAGCGTCACGAGATATTGTTTGCTAAATCTCGAAAAGTTGCTCCTCATGGGCCGTGAGAAAGACCAATTACGGGAACAAGAGGATGGAAAAATAAGAAAACTGAAACGGACAAAATTCAATGCGTTACAAAAAAAAGACGGATGTCTACAAAAGCACACACGTTCACTCTTTATCTGGTGAATGTCGTGGATGAGGAACCTGGTGATGAGACGTGGGTTGTTTCACGGCGACGATCCCCGTCGTCATGGAGGTCCCCCGTCGTCATGGCTACGATCCCCGTTGTCATGGAGGACCCCTGTCGTCATGGCTACGATGTCCGTCGTCATGGAGGTCCCCCGTCGTCATGGCTACGATCCCCGTCGTCATGGAGGTCCCCCGTCGTCATGGCTACGATCCCTGTCGTCATGGAGGTCCCCCGTCGTCATGGCTAAGATCCCCGTCGTCATGGAGGTCCCCCGTCGTCATGGCTACGATCTCCGTCGTCATGGAGGTCCCCCATTGTCATGACTACGATCCCCGTCGTCATGGAGGTCCCCCGTCGTCATGGCTACGATCCCCGTCGTCATAGAGAACCCCCGTCGCCATGGATATGATCCCCGTCGTCATGGATACGATCCCCGTCGTCATGGCTACGATTCCCGTCGTAATGGAGGAACCCCGTCGTCATGGCTAGGATCCCTAGACGCAGCATCGTCCAGGTTGCGTAAGTATGAAGTGTGGATACTCTGCGAATACGTCATGGTCAGTGTGAAAAAGTAGGCCGATGCCCTGCAGTGGGGCTCTCAAAGAGCTCCTTCTAGCGAAGGCCCTTTCACCAGCAGCAGGGGTGAGCTTGCAATCGCAGGGCTCTTACCGAATGAACATCTGGGCCAGGGTGTCACTGGGGCAGGGTACTTGACTCACAGTGGGAAGTTCACAAGTTCAAAATATCGGGCAGATTTAGAATCGTGCAGTCACTCTTAAAGGGTGGATGAAGTGAGTAACTCTTCGCAAGAAGGCAACAACGGTTGTCCTGTCGGGAGAGCGACTTGCCGCTCTCGGATGTGTAGGAATTCCCGTGGATGGCTTCAGGCCACCGACGGAGATGATCACACTCCACGCTCGTTTGAATGCACTCTTCACTGTGACTTTTGACTGAATTATATTCTTGAAATGTTTTGCAGGGTTTTAGCCTCACACTGTAGCAACCACATAGCAATCCTTCAGTCTGACCTTTTAAAAGTTATAAGAGGAGAGAAATTGCATCCTACCAGGTTATAAAGGAGCCTTTGTAAATGAGACACGGAGAGAGGAATAATTGGAAGCCCCACAATATATTCTGTAATGCAATATTTTTGAGAACACACCCATGAAAGAATAAATGCCCTGTATTGATGCAGAGAGGGCATTTCTGCATCATCATTGGCATTTCTTTAAAATGCACAAGAACATGTCCCTGAAGGTCTAATGCATTGCTGAAATTTTGCCAATCACTGCTCGAGTGCGTGAAGGTGTGACCTTTATGCGTCATATATTTGTCATAAATTCATCATCTGGCAGACCAGTTACTGTCCTGGGGCCTTTTTTACTTTCAAGAAAAACACGGAAAAACTTATTTTTGTTCGGCATTATTATTTTTAAATTATTTTTATTCACGAGGTTGCGGGTTCAGATTCCAAGTGACGTTCAACTCGGCCGACAATCATCTCAGAGGACATTGACGATGGTCATCTTGGGGAAAGATTGACTCCCCTGCCATAAGAATGTACAATTCACACCACTGACTCAGGGCCGACAAAGATAAGCACTGCCCAGCGCTCACTTCGGCGTGGTGACACACGTGAGCAACAGGTGATACTCATCTCTCCTGGTAACCCTGGTGAATATGCCACGTACCTGTCACACGACAAATTAGTACTCATTTTACACAACCCAGATGGTTGATGACGATGATGAGTCAACCTCCCACTGGAATGTGAGCCTATGAACCTTCTGCTTACTTTCGAAGGTGCTTTTTGGGGGATAGAAAAAAAAATCATTCACTTGTTTATTTTTTTATGACCATTTTATTTGTTTCTGTGTACCTTCGTAAGTGTGGGGAAATGTTACGTATTGTCAGATAAGGGTCACGACACGCAAAGGTTTACGTGTTCTCACAATTGATGTCATGGGCCTGTGGGCGGACCGTCCATCATGTATATATATTTTTAATGCAATGTACGCAATGCAGCTCTGACCTTTATAAATAGTTCAGAAGAAAAAAAATCCCCAGCAAGATAAATAACTGTCAGTTAAAGTCCAAAGGCAAATTGGTGACAATTTCTAGACATTGCAATATTGCCTAGAAAAGTTTTATGACACTATAAGTAACATGAAAAAATAATAACAGTTAATTGGCAAATCTTCCCACAATACGATGTGCCAGCAACATTTTAGAATTTCACTCTCGATATAAGGAGTGTATTGAATAACAATACGTTTCTATTATCGAAGGGGTTCATCCGTTTCTCAATAGTTACAGTAACTATGCGTATGCCAATAAAAAACACACATCTGGTAATCAGATGACTTCTTAAATTCAATTCTCATCAGGCCCCATGGTGTAAAGTGCAGTCTCCAACTCGTATTATCCACTCTGTCTCCTTTGGCCTCTCTATGTATGTGCTATGAGGAAGGGATATTCCTGAAAACATCACCAGTTATGTTGTTGTTTTAAGGCCTCGCATTGTGGAATTGACAAACGTGTTTCATGTTTTAGTTACATTTTATTGTCGACCACAGCAATCGCAGCATCACCAAATGCAGCACCGTAGTGGCGAGATGTTTACTACCTCGCCTGGTATACAGGAGGTCGTGGGTTTGGTCCCAACCCTGATGCCTGCATATTTGGAGTTTGCAATGTTTTCCACCGTGTGGTCGCGTGCATTTTTCGGGTCCTCCGGGTTTTCCCTCCACATTGAGAAACATACCTTTAGAGTGGGAGGGCATGGCAGGTGCGCGTGCAACGAAAATCCAAAGCCGAGTGTCTCCGCGCTCGTGTTTTGCACGCCGCATCGAGGCGGCTCATTGTCACATTGGGGTCGTCACAATTCCACAGTCGTGTGGCGTGGATCGGCGTCCAAATGCGAGTATCTTTCAGTATTTGTCTGCTGTAAGTTTCCACATCATAAGCCCCTTCGTTGAGCTATCATTTGTGATAGCCAGGTCGCTTCTGAAAAAAAGCTACAGTGCTTTACCTGGTAAAATGAGAAATACTTTAGTTTGCATGCGTTTACTTTGGTAAAAGTGCATTCACATTGCGGAGTGCTGACAAAATAATTCGGTGTTATTCTAAAACTCAGGACGTTGTTCCTGATCATTTTTCCCAGCAAGAAAATATTTGACCAGTTTTTAGTTGCGTCTCATCAGAAAATTGCATCGACTAAAGCCACTCAGTAGCTGAAGCATATGCCGGATTGTTCCGAAGTAACGAGCATTACTATGGGGGTAACTAGTATATGATCTGTGATGATGCAATACATAATTAATTTTATATAAAGTGCATTCCTAGTCAATCATAGGGCGGTTTTCATCTGCATTGAAGCCCTGAACAAGTGGTTCTTTAAGAGGTGCTAGTCTGTTCATGATAAAATAAATTTCCCACAGAGGTACGTATTTAAATATTACTGATGAATGATGCTTTGACTCTACCCCTTGCCAGCATTTGACCCTGCGACCTTCCAATTGTGATTCGAGTGCTTTTGGTAAAGTGCCAACCAGCAGCAAAAACATGTATACACCACATCTAAATAAGGAATTGTCTCAAGATGTAATGAATGCACTGTATCGTTCAATCATTACATTCTGGCTAGATGACACTTGTTTCAGTCGTAAAACACTTACATCGTAACGCTAGGAGTTCAAATTCCAACCATGAAAAATCCAGCCAATCATCCTTTAAGCGGCGAGACATTGAGAACGAGAGTTGAGACACCAACATGGGCCATCCCAACAATAGTCCATTCCCCTGCCAAATGATTGTGGAATGTATACAACTGGCTTCATGGTCGCTAATGGAGATGAGCACTGAATTCTACTTGAAATAGTTTCTGTTGTACCGTGGTCCACCATGTTTTAAGTAACAATTGTGGCGTATTTTTTGTATATATATATATTTTTTGGCATCCCAAACCGCGTTGGGGTAGTCTAGAACCCATAAAAACCGGAACCCTTTCTGGGTCCATAAACAAGAGGCCCACAAAGCACACTCATGCCTTTATTTCATGACTCCACCCCGGGTCTAAATATAAACTTTTTACAGCCCAACCTTGTACTGATCCCCCCCCCGCCACCGACTACGAACTCACCCTGCTAGAAATTGTGATGACTTGGCCGTCGTTCAAAGTGAGATGTTGCTGATGGTGCTTCTTATTTTTTTACTGTATTCATGGCGTTTGGTAAAAGGTGGACAATTGAATGAGTGACTCGACATGTTTGCTGCTGCGTTTTAAAGAGATGCGTCGCTGAGCAGGTGACAATGAACGCAGACCACGTCCATGAGACACGTGTAGATTGTTCAGCTAAGCGCCGTGAAGTGAGCAATTATATATTTTGTTTTACGACACTCGCGGGTCGATGGACCGGCAATGCCTGCAAGCCTGTTTCCTGTGCATTATCGATGCCGATAAGACGTGGCAATAACTGACAGACCATTGCACCAGGCACTCATTCAAGGCTGAATTTACCTAGGAGAGGCTTCAGACAGTTGCAGATACCACAAATGAAACTCAGCCGAGTGTCGGACCTACACTGTCGGACGACATCGCCTCTGCACTGCTGCTGCTGCTCCCCATGTGGACACGCAGGCACAAATACACTCAAATGTGCCCATATTAGCCTCAGTGCTGTTAGCAATCACCTATTAAGGTCAACGTGACACAGGTGGGTGGTGTGACCGGCACCGAGAAATATGCACGTGACTTTTTCTCTCCAGCGCTGATATTCAGCCACCCCCCACAGGGTAATAATTTAAGGCTGAGTCGCAAGGGTTGTGGCACAGTGGGTTAACCCCGAAAACAACAACACTCGCGCGTGCACACACGCACGCGCGCGCACGCGCACACACGCGCACGCGCACACACCCACGAACACACGCGCACGAACACACACGCACGAACACAGGTCATTGCCACTTCTTTGCTACTCCGCACTTTGGGTGTAACGTGCAGAACGAAACACCCAACGAGAGTATCCCCGTGTCACTCGGTGACACACGTTCACCAAACGCTTTACTTGTGGCGGGACAAAGCTCATGCATTCCCTTGGCCATGACAGCGCCTTGTAGGTCTGGTCATGCCGAGAATCAACACCACACAATGGCCCCACCAACATTGAAAAGTGCTCAAATGAGGTTTGGTATTTTCCCTTCCATTTACAAACATTGAAGTGTTACTTGTGCATGTGCACATCTGTATGTAAGGGGGGCAGTTGCAAGGAGTGGTGGTTTGCAAACTGCGCAACAATCCCGGTGACCTGTGTTCGATTTCCGACCGTGAACTTGACGCACGTGAGCATTCGTGGCACTGGTGTGTGAACCCGTCCTATGCCCCTGCTGTCTTAAATCAACGCCAGCTGCGAAGCGTAAAGGACAGCACCGGGGAGACAAAGGTGGCCGGGTGAAGTGCTGTCCCCACTGAGCAGTATGCTCCGTCCAGGCGTTAATAGAGTCCCCACTAAATGGGGATTCAGCTATAGCAACAGCTGAACACATTCGTGGTCAGTGAGCTTGGAATAAAGCCAGTCAGTTCGTAAGTGATGGCCCATTTCCTTCATCCGCCTTCCTAATTTCTGGAGGGGTAATAAAGGGCAATAGAATTCGCATTGAAACACTCTGATCAGGACTCTAACCGAATTGCTCTGAGGTTTGAGAGCAATGGGCTGTGGGTATCAAACAACAATGATTCAAAATATATCTACATCGCGTTAAGGTGTCTCCTTGCTCAAATTAGACTGGGCCAATGCTCATCTCTTTTGGTTGCCCTCAGTGAATCGAGGAAATTCCACGTTCATATGACGAGGACCATTCAGTCCATAAGACAGCCACGAATAACCGATGAACACTGATTATGATCTGAACTTACGGCATTAAAATTGTGAGTTGAGGACTTGCTTAACCATCCACATCCAGCTGGCAAGATATGTATGTACATATGTGTAAGTATCCATAATAGAGGTTTTTTTTGGGTTAGATCGCGCAAATATATAAATGTGTCGTTAAACCCGCCACCACCCGACACTTCCAACTAGTAAGGGTTGTCACGTAAACAGAACGTGCCAATTCGTCACTAGTACAGCACTAACCGGTGTGTTGGAGAGCTAAGCCACAACATTGACAATCTGAGTAAGACGTTTTGCCAGTAATTACAACTAGCTTCATCAGGCGACAGCCAGATTTGTGGAGAAGTCTTACTGTTTCGTTCCTTATATAGAGGCGTAGATGTGGTGACCACGCTTTTGCATTATGCATGCGCATTATGCGAGCCCTTTGAATTTGTTCTTCCCGTCTATTGTGTGTATTAAAATAGCAATACCAACAGTAATCTCTATTGAAGTATGCTGCCCTTTGTAGGCATGCATTTAAATAATTCATTATTTGATTATTTGCTTCCACGCAGCACTAAGGTGGTAGCTATCCGAACGGTTAAACTTCTTTTTATTTCTTTAAATTTCGATATATTCTCTAATTAGTCTTGGCCAGTAGCAGCTAGTTTTGCACAGAACTTCAACATTATCAAAATCAATTCTAGATTTGAAGCTTTCGTGACTGCAAGGATTCATACTCTTAGTTCTTTCGGTAAAGTGACTTTACCGAAAGAACTAAGAGTATATTATCAAAATCAATTGAGTGTCTTTGTTGGCACGCGTGTTCTGCTACTGCTGACATTTGTATTTGGGAGAATAGAATATTTATCTGATGTTATTTTAGTCTCGTGCTGATCATTCGTCCTGTTTGCCCAACGCAACATTTACCACACGTGCAGTTAATCTTGTACACACTTTCTGTTTATAGCTTCGGTAATACATATTTTGTACCAGATATTAATTTCTGTATTTTATGTACCGTGCCAAATCTGACTTGGATGTTTTGTTTTTCCAAACATCTGGCTAGTTTATCAGCTACTCCCGCAATGTGCGGTATTTTGATCGTTTTAATAACTTGGGCAGTTTCAATGCTCGTGTTATTTTATTTGGTTTTGGCTTTCAATGCCCTGTTGATTTGTGCATCATTGTAACCGTTCATTTGCAACGCTTTTTTTACATGTTGAATTTCACTTCTCAGACTGTCACCATCTGACACTTTCTTAGCTCGACGGATGAGCATCTTGATAAGAGCAGATTTCTGTGCGGGGTGATGGTGTGACTCTGCATCCAGATATGCGTCTGTATGCGTTGTCTTTCGGTAAACACTGTGTGTTATTTTACCATTTCGACCCCGTCCGAGCAGAATATCCAGAAATGGTAGAGTTCTGTCAGCTTCCACTTCCATGGTGAAGTGGATGGATGGGTTTTACGAGTTAAGATGATTTAGAAATGCGTTCAGTGTATCTTTGCCGTGTGGCCAGACCACCAATGTTTCATCCACATATCTAAACCAAGCAGATGGTTTGAGTATGCTTGAAGCTATTGCTGTTGTTTCTAAATCTTCCATGTACAAATTCGCTATCACAGGAGACAAAGGAGAGCCCATTGCTGCTACTTTTTGTTTATAAAAGTCACCTTGCCACGAGAAGTAGGTGTTCTTTGGACAGTGTTCAGCTAGTCTTGGGATATATTTGGACTAAACGTGTGTTCGTTACCAGAGTGTCGAGTAATTTAATTAACCCGTTGACCGGAACCCTCGTGAACAGAGAGGCCACATCAAAACTTACGAGAATAGCATTAGGGTTAAGCTTAATATCTTTGATTATATTTACGAGATGTTCAGAGTTTTTGATGAACGAAGAGGTCCTATCGATGTAGGGCTGTTTTTATTTCGTTACGTATTGTGCTCATTTGTACGTGGCAGAGCCTATTGCACTAACTATGGGTCTTAATGGGACATCAGGTTTGTGAATTTTTGGTAGCCCATAAAGTCTTGGTGGTTTTGATGCCCTTGGTTTGATCAGGTATTGCTCTATTAGGGATGATATTGGTCGCGACAGCCGACGTGTTAAACATGTGTTAGTATGTTGAACTATGGGGAGCGGAAGTGTCGCGGTTAGCACGCTGCGCTGCGGCCAAAATCAGTCCTGGGCCTCCGCTAGGTCGACTCAGCCTAAAATGAGTACCTGGTGTGGTGTGTAAACATCGCTACTCGGGAGACAAGAGCGGATGGGCGTGGCCACCCACCCGCTCGTGTGCCCTTCTCGCCTTCATAGGTGCTCGCTAACAGCACTTGGCCCAAAAGTCTGTTAGAGCTATACGGGGGATCTTTGTTTTTGTTTTGTATGTTGAACTTCTTTTGCGCTGTACGTAGCCAACCGTGCTAATCAGATGTGCGGGGGAAGGACAACAAACTAAACACGAAACAATCAGTTCTAAACCTGCAGAGTATAGTCACCGATGCTCATATTTGTAAAGGGTGCTACTGAAGAGCCCGTGCCATGCAAGTAAAACATTGCGTCTCATTGTCAGAACTGAGATTGCACATTTTGAAACGTGCCCACAATCTGGAAAGAGCCGGGTGTGGTTGGCGGCATATATGCATTCCAACATCTTAGGAGACAGGGCATTTGATGGATACATTTAGGGATGATATCCATCATGTTGACGAATCACTTGCACATACAGAGAGAGAGAGAGCAGTGTGATAGTGCCTGCAGTAAGCAGGCACAGCGCGATTGTTGCTTGAATCTAACATCGTAAAGGAGCGTGAATGATGTAGCCTTATATGAACGGGTTTTGGCTGGGTACAACATTTTCCTACCACGTGCGAAGCTCTCATTAAAAAGGAATTGGCCAAACATGTCAATATAGGGTCATCCTGAAAGAAAGTGCCGAATCTCATAAAAAAGGTGGAATAACTGATTAATAATCAGTGTTTGTCGTAAAGCCTCCTCCACCCGGTACAGCCGATTAATAAAATAAAATGGCACGTGAATCAAACTTTGCCAAACGTATTGCTTGCTTCAGCAACAGCACCGCCGGGCGTTGGAGGAGGAATCGCAGAACGCTGGACCATGGGTACGAGGTTGTTCTCGCAGGTCACATCCAGCATCTTCAGCTTGACAGGAGCTCACATCTCCTTGAGACGTTCTACTTTCATGCTGCAAGCCTCTTTTACAGATATCTTGCCAGCTGGATGTGTACAGTGAGACAAGCAATCAACTCACAATCATCGTTACACAATGACCTAAACCGAAGAAAAAAACACGATAATGAATCATGCTATTGGTCGTCAAAGTCTACTGATAAAATGAAGAGAATAAATAATAATACGACGTTTCTAAATATATAATATCAGACAATGGCAATGACATGTACGGTAACAATCCATGAAATCAGCAACTGTGTATATATGAAAGCAGGTTTCATTTGGCCATTTTTACTGTCTGTGGGATGCTGAAAGAATGCAGCAAGAGGGTGTGCGTGTTTATGCGTCTGCGTATGTGTGTGTCTGTATTGATATGTGTGTGTGTATATGAACGTGTGTGTGTGTGTGCATAGGGAGCGGCAGTGCATCGGTTAGCACGCTGCGCTATGAACCCCGGCGACCAGAGTTCGATTTGCGCTCACGGCCGACGCCAGTGACGATGATCTGAACTGGCTCTGGGCGTCCCCTAGGTCGACTCAGCCTCAAATGAGTACCTGGTGCGGTGTGCAAACATCGACACTAGGGAGACAAAGGCGGTCGGGCGTGGTGCTGGCCACCCACCCCCTCGTGTGCCGTGCCGGCCTTTATAGGTGCTCTCCAAAAGCACTTGCCCCAACAATTTATACGTAGATTTTCGTTTTTTTGCATGCATGTCTACATGTGTTTGCAAGTTTCCACGTGTGCAAGTGTGCGTGCGTACGATTAGAACGCTGCGCTACGAACTCCGAGTTCGATTACCGCTCACGGCCAACACCAGTGACGATTATCTGAACCGGCTGTGGGCCTCCCCTAGGTCGACTCAGCCTCAAATGAGTACCTGGTGCGGTGTGTAAACATCGCCACCGGTATGGTGGTGGCCATCCATCATATGCGCTCGCTAACAGCACTCTCATCAACAGTCTCTTAAGGCTCTGCTCGGGAACTTTTATCTTTGTCTTGTTAAATGTATACGTGGAGCAATGGTGTAGCGGTTAGTGCACTGCGCTACAAAGAACCCTGGTGGGCCGACTTCCGACGTTCCCCACTCACGGCCAATAGCGGTGGTAAATATCTGAACCGGTCCTAGCTGGGCCTCTCTTAGGTCGACTCAGCCTTACATTAGTAACTGTCGCGGTTGCGCCAGCATCATTCCCCCGGGGTGACAAAGGCGGCCGCCGCAGCACCCCCATCGTGTGCCGTGCATGACTTCTTCTTCTTCTTAGGTGGCGCGCTCGAAGGCACTCAACAACCCGTCGAAAAACACCCCGCGTGCGTAGTAAGTGCGCAACACTGCGCGCGTTTCGCCATGGCGATGGCGAGCGGGGTGCGGGGTGTGTAAGAATCAGCGTGCGGGAGTACCGAGCAAGGACAAGTGAGCATAAAGGCTCGGGCCGTGGGTTCTGATCCAGGGCAAGGCGCGTCTTATTCATTCGGCGATGACAAAACCCACACTCGCCTGTGTGTGTGTGAGAGAGAGAGAGAGGGGGGGTCTGCATGGGGTTTCACTGTTAAACAGGCAACTGGGGTGGGTTGAGGCTTTGTGGGCTGTTGAGGTGATGTGTGAGGGAGGGAGAAAGAAAGAGGAGGCGGAGGAGGAGGAGGTTGGTTGTGGTGGTGGTGATGGGGGTTGTGGTGGTGGGAGGGAGGGAAGCAGTGTGGGGGAGGGGGGGTAAGTGGGAGGAGATAGAGTCTATAAGGAGCAGTTCTTGCAGACTTGCCTCTCAGTTGTGTCGCCCTCAACGTTCCCGTGCCTCTGTCGGAGAGGCCACTCCGAGCATTGCTGATCGCGTTATCATTAAGACTAACAACAGCAGCAGCGGTAGCAGTAGTAGTAGCATTGCTTTACAATAGCCCCCCAGTAGTCGATGCAGAGTTTGTAGAACAGTTAGCAGAGCAAATCAGTCAACCGCAACTCTCCGTATATAAATGTTAAACAGTAGAATTACATCATATGACAACCGTACCGTCCAACTTGTGCGCTTTAATACCAACGCAGAGCTCAACAAACCCAAATCAAAATTGAGAATAATCTGACCTAAATAAACCGACCAAGTGCAAAATAGCCTCATCAGTAACTGTCACTTAACAAACAAAAACCGAAAACCCCACGCGTATTAAAGCGACGCTATTTAATAGAAAGAGAAGCGGCAAGAGCAGCAGCAGGGGCAGCGGCAGCAGCAGCAGCAGGCGGCGTTGTGCGTAGTAGCTAAACAATGCTGCCCATGGGAGTCCCAATCACCTGGACTCGCATGGCACTGCTAGTCTTGTGCGCCATGGCCCCTAACCGAGCGGGCGGCCCCTGGGCTGCTACCGCCGCCGCCGCTGCTGCCACCTCGGCCGCCGGCGGTGGTGGCGGTGGTGGTGGTGGCGGTGGTGGCTCGGGGCTGGTTCACTGCGAGCCGTGCGACGAGAAAGCTCTCGCTCAGTGCGACCCGCCGCGGGGCTGCGAACTCGTGCGTGAGCCGGGCTGCGGCTGCTGCCGGACCTGCGCGCTGCTGGACGGGCAGGCGTGCGGCGTGTACACGGAGCGCTGCGGCTCGGGGCTGCATTGCTCGCCGCGACCCGGGGAGGAGAGGCCCCTCCAAGCGCTGCTCGAGGGCTCCGGGGTGTGCAGATCGCGCCAGCATCCCCATCATCACCACCACCACCACCATCAGCAGCAGCAGCAGCTGCAGCACTCGCCGCTGCAGTCGAACGCAGGTGGGTGGAGGAGGGCGGTGGGGTTGGTGGGTTCCGTAACGTGCGGGGAAAGAGTGAAATCCGATTGAATTCCGATGGGGGTTGGTGATTTGGTACGGTCATATATTCGAGATTCGGTCTCTGTGGATGTACGCATGCCTTTGTGTGTGCGTGTGTGTGTTGAACGATGCTAATCGGAGGTGCTGGGGAAGGACAACAAACTGAAGACAAAAGCAGTTCTAAAGAAATGAGTTTTCAATCGATATTATAAATAAAAAAACTCAACTCACCCACTAACTCACTCGCTCACGCTCATTCGCCCACCGAGCCACTCGCTCGCCCGCTCACTCACCAGCGCCTTCTCGTGTGGATTTGGGGCAGTGCCAAGTGACATGTTCCACGGCTTTGAGTGAGTCGCCCGAACCATGAGGTGTCCGCATTTGCTGTGGTTCGTGCCGAACAGGTTAACAGCTGCCCTTTTGTTTACGTGGAAGATGGAAGCCAGGCCAGTGTGGTGGTGGTGGGATCGCTGATGAGCTGTGGGTTGTGAAAGCCGGGCAATGTGGTGGTGGTCTACTCGCTGATGAGCCGTGTGTAGTCGGAGCCGGGCAGTGTGGTGGTGGTGGTGGGATCGCTGATCAGCTGTGTGGAGTGGAAGCCGGGCAGTGTGGTGGTGGTCGACTCGCTGATGAGCTGTGTGTTGTGATGTGTTTAACTTACGATACCATATCATGTGATGCGAGTGCTGTAATTCGGCGCGCGTTAACGCTTGCAGGGAAAAGCGTGTGGGTATTTGAGTGAATGATTCACGATTTGCGCACACGCTCTCTGTGTGTGTTTGTTTGTTTATTTGTGGAATATTCGCATAGCAGAGACAGCGAGCACTGACAGTACAGACGAGGCCTCGCTGTCGAGATTAGATACGACAACACGAGAGAGAGACGATCCAGGCGAGACTGGACGACACAGTGGAAGCGCGTGTCGTTCAGAGTATTTGGCTGCTACGTTTGAAGCTTTCGTGACTGCAGGAATCCATACTCTTTGGTTTTTTCGGTGAAGTCACGTAGTTAGAAATAAGATCAAACAAATCACGACGTTTCGATCGCAACACAAGCGGTCGTCATCAGCCACAGGCGGTCGTCATCAGGCGTGTGTTGCGATCAAAACGTCGGGATTTGTTTTGTTTTATTTCTAGCTACGTGACTTTACCGAAAGAACCAAAAGCTATGGCTGCTATACACTTCCACATTAATAACCCACTTTCTTTGAGCTATCATTTGTGGCCAGATCGCTTCTGAAAACGAGCTATGCAGTATATATATAGAGAGAGCTCAGTGGGCCTTACCTGAAAAGTTTACAAGTATAACCCGTAAAAACAAAGTTTTTCACTATAAATCCTTTATATGCGTGGCGGCTAGAGTCTTCTCGTCCTCTGGCTTGAGATGGCTGCTACCTATGGGTCAGATTATTGTCTGCCAGTATTAAGCAATTGGTAATTAAATATTTAATTTGTTTTCCCTAAACAGTGTAAAATTTTTTGAATTTTTTTTCACGAACATTAATTGTCTCGCACAACGAGTCTGTGTGGAAAATGTCAGCTCGATTGGATCACGGGAAGTGGGTTAAAAAACGACCGAAAGATGTGCACGGTCGTAAGCAAGCAAGCACGCACGCAAGCAAGCAAGCATGCGAACTTAATATAAAGGATTTAAAAATAGTTTTTTTGGGGTTTTCAAGTGAAACAGCACGAGACAGACAGAACAAAAGAGGCAGCGCAGACGAGACCAGTGCAGACGAGGCACAGCACGCATTTAACAGCACAAACCAGACAGTGCCAGCCAAGACGGAACATTCGAGTCAGGCAGTACAACATGAGCCGGGCAGTAGAGTACTAATGCGGACGGTGCAGATAACGCCGTACAAACAAGAGAACGTTGATTTTTGTTTCAATGCAATCAGTGATCTCGAATCGTGCCAGTTCATCAGTGCCGCGGTGGGTATATGAACGTGACGTGCTTGTTAATGAATGTCGATGCCGCTCGATGTTGTCGCCGTCTGTGACGGTGATTGCTTCGTTGTCAGGGCTGGCTCAGAGGAAGACACAACCCAAGAGACAAACAGCTGCTGTTGTCTAGTAGATGCACACCTGTTGCGATACGCCCTAAGTGTCCCCACGCAGAGGCAGGCGCGTGTTAATGCGACGAAAGACGTTGCAGCCACGATGACGTACGTCACGATGACGTACGTCATCGTGGCGCTCTCGTGACGTCACTTGCCATGTGTATGTATGTTGAACTTCTCTCGCACCGTGCGGAGCCAACCGTGCTAATCGTGTGTTGATAGATCGGCGAAGGGTGTCGCTAAGGTTGCTGCGATGGAGTGCCTTAATGTACGTTTCGCTTACCTATCCCCTGTTACCGAAACTGCCATGTTGTAACGGTTAGCAGCGGCACACACCGACACTGCGTTTGCAATCACCAGGTTCGCCGGTACGACTACATCTCCCCGTTCGCGACACTTGAAACGATTGGGAAATTTTCAGAAATCCCCGCCTCTGTCCACCCAACGGTGCACAGTAAATGGGCATCACCACAAGATGAGTCAATCGGCAGGCGGCGCGTGGTGTGTGTACTCCCACTTCCTCCAAAGACGTATGGCCAGAGTGAAGAATCAGGCCACAATACTTCCGCGAGGAGGCCTCTAGAGCAGTGCTCTTCACACATTTTCAGAGGGTGGCGGCGGAGGGGGCACTTTTGCCGATAAGACATCATCAGTGTGAGGGCCGCCACACATTTGCAACCATTGGGATTGGACAGCAGCTCACCACGTGGTGTGTATTGTCAGGGGCCCGCACGTCAAGGGCCGCACTGAAGGGCGCCAGGAATCGCCAGTGGCCCGCGGGCCTTGCAAAGAAGAACGCCAATCTAGAACTTTCTCTCACAGAGGGCCCTTCTGCCAGAAGTGGCTTCGGCAAGACACTGCAGGGCCACAAAGTTCACTTTATTAACCCAAGGTTCACACTCATATCTGGACGCCTCAGGACACAGGCTCCCAGTGTAGTTATCTGCAAGGGCCCATGATGTTTTGGGTTGCATTGAAGAAGGTAGATGCGCCAATCCAGGTTCACTGTCGACTCAATAAAGCAATTATCGTTTTTCTTTTTTGTAAGATGTCAGCTTGGATCGACTGGGCCCTGCCACAAATGTGAAATTGCCACCGATAACTCAGGGCTGGCAGGGGAGATGAGGATCGGCGAAAGTTCGTTTGAGCAGGGATAGACTTTTTTATTTTTTGGAAGTGTATCAAGTCAAGGGAGCGCATGGCATCATGAACTGCGACATTAAAGCGAACGCACTTGAGAGCCCCACTGGCAAATTCGTCGATACAAAAGTCAAGCCGAATAAGATTTCCCCCGCCCCCCCCATCAATAGATAACTACTCGATTTACTTTTGAGATTACTTTTCCTCCACGGAATTGGCCGCCCGCCAATTAAAACACGTCAAAGTGTCTCCTTCCTCAATACGAGCATGGGACGGCACACGTCATCGGTGCTGGCACAAAGCCAGCCCTGTAGAATACAACACATTCCCACGGCGCCGACCTGCTTCTCTATAGGATGACTCCAGTGGGGCTCGTCACAAAGTTAGAGCAATTTTTTTCTTGACCCCAAGAAGAACGATGGGGACGAGTCATCATCATCATCCCCTCTGAAACCTGGCACGCTCCTAAAAAAATGTACGCTGAGAGCCCCTTACCACAGCGCCACCTGGCTGGATCGTGCCGATATCCAGCAATAAACCTGACACCCGTACAGCCTCTTTGGCAGTCCACCCCTGGGACAGGGATCGTGAGCACGTTTTACCATACTTCACCACGCTGGTCAGTGCGCGCTCGTCGATGGCGGGGGGACGTGTGGAAGAGCAATGCAGCTCACTGCACCGCCATGCACTGGCACCAAACAAACCATGAAAACCGGTGTTGCTGTGCGCGCTCGTCACCCATCTAAGCGCGCACCAGGCTCGAATCCCGCTTAGCTTGCGAGGCGCGGCGAGACCGGGCGCATCCCGGGGTGGCTTGGTCGCAGGGAATTGACCCCAGAAGGAGACGCGTGAAGACGACCTTCGCGACACGCATCAGGACGCGCGGCTCTCGCTCACACGCACAAAGGCAAAGATCCCCCGTGTAGCCTTTAACAGACTGTAGGGTGGCAAGTGCTGTTAGCGAGCACCTATGAAGGCCGGCACGGCACACGAGTGGGTGGGTGGCCAACACCACGCCCGGCCGCCTTTGTCTCCCCAGCGACGATGTTTGCACACCGCACCAGGTACTCATTTGAGGCTGAGTCGACCTAGGGGGAGGCCCAGGACCGGTTCAGATTTTCGTCACCGGTGTTGGCCGTGAGCGGGAATCGAACCCGGGTCGCCAGGTTCGTAGCGCAGCGTAGCGCTAACCGCTACAACTGACGCTCCCCTTACAGACGCACACACACACACACAGACACACACACACAGACACACACACACACAGACACACACACACAGACACACACACACACAGACACACACACACACAGACACACACACACACACAGACACACACACACACAGACACACACACACACACAGACACACACACAGACACACACACACACAGACACACACACAGACACACACACACACACAGACACACACACACACAGACACACACACACACACCGCGGGCAGGTGGCAAAACCCGGCCAAGGAGTAAACACCGAACCCCATTCGGCGGGCTTCAGTTTAAACCCGCCGGGGTGTTAAGGGCAATCACAACAAGCCCCTTTTGGAAGAAAAAAAAGGTTCCGCTTACGCACAGCTTGCCGGCGCTCTCGGTGCGCGCGGGTTCACGCTGCTCGGCTGCTCTTTGCGCGTAACAGAATGCGCAATTGATGACACAGCCGTTGTGTTACAACAGCGAGCCCCCGGTAACCTTTGCACGGTCCCAGCGACGTGAAAGCATCCTTGCTATGAAGCGAATGCGACACTCTGCTGCGCCCTCTGCTCAGGCGGAGTAGGGGAGTGCCTTTGTGAGAAAAGTGATCGACTGCGACGATGATTCCGAGCCGTTTCTTTTTTTGTTCATCCGCTCTGTGTTTTTATTTGCTTTGCTTGGCATGTGAGTGAGACTCCGGCGTGTCGCATTAATGCGCTGCTATGGGGAACTGGAGTGGTTGGCACCGTGGCTAGGGCTGAATCATCCGCACTATTCCCGTCTGCTATGTGGATCGCTTCGCGTCGTGAGTGCGGTGGCCCCGAGGAAGCCTGGTCAGGGGGCCTCACCGTCGCCCACCGTCTCTGCATGGCAGTCAAAATGGGCACCACTTTGTTCGAAACCATCAGTGGCTACCCTACACAGAGACTCGCACGGCCATAGAGTTGTGGGGGGCACGAAGACATAATTGCCCCCCCACCCCACCGTGCCTCCCCTCTGCACACTCATTTTGAGCAGAGAGATTGCTCAACGTTGAACTCACCCCCAAAACATGAATAATAGGAACAACAACAGAGCTCTGTGATAGTAACGACAATCATAATTACTTCATTACCCAGGAAAGCCAACACTGATTCCGAAGACTCTTTTTCAGGATGGTCCCACAGTGGAATGCTTTTGGCCAACTCCAATTACACTGTGACGGAATGTCAACTTCCTCGCCCGGTATGCAGGAGGTCATGGCTTCGATCTCGATTCCGATGCCTGCTGTATATTTGGAGTTTACATGTTATCCCCGTGGTCGCGTGGATTTTTCTTCTCTGGTTTTTCCCTCCAGATTTAGAATCATGCGTTTAGTGTGTTTGACTGCTATACATTTGCACATGATGAGCCACTGCATTGGGCTATCGTGTGTGGCCAGCTCGCCTCTGCAAAAGAGCTGCATTGCCATCACGCGAACTCGGGTCACCTTCGCAGCGGCTTGTGTCTCGCCATCGAACAAAGACGGTCGGCCACTGCATCGCGCGCTTTCAGATGGGCTTCTGCGGCCGTCTGGAACGCTCTTCTCTCCGATGTTAGAAATCCACTGGAGCAACGCACTTTAAGAGCGAGATTGAAAACTCATTTCTTTAGAGCAGATTTTTGTGTTGAGTTTGTTGCCCTTTCTCCGCACCTCCGATGAGCGTGGTTGGCTACGTACGGCATGAAAGAAGTTCAACATACACACATATAGCTCAATGGGCCTGACCTGGTAATATAAACAAAAAGTTCATAGTTGTTGTGAGTTTACTCTCCAACGCACCGGTGTGCTGAAGTAATAACTAATTGGCACGTTTTGTCCTCGTGAGAAACCTGTCGGGTGGTGACGACTTAACGACACGTTTATATTTACGCGATATAACCCAAAGAAAAGAAAAAACCTTTACCATGGACAGCATTGTTCGCGAGAGCGTGTCGAACCGCATCTATCGTACAAACGTTCAGCTTGCGCCGGGGAAAGCCGTTGCCTCTCGGTGCCCTGCCCTCATTGCCGACGCTCTCACCCCCTCCCCGCAGACGCTGGCGACACGAGGGACGATCCCTCCCCCGCCGGGCAAGCGGAGGAGGCCCCCGCCGGCGAACCCGCGGATTCCCCCGTCGTCCAGCCAGGGCCCAGCCGCCAGCGCCCGGCGCACAGTCACCACCGCTCGAAGAAGGAGCGCTACCGCGTGCTGGCGGAGAACACGGCCATGAACGTGCACTCGGCCGAGGCGAAGCAGGACACCGAATACGTGAGCGTGGCGGGGATTCGGGGGGGTTTCGGGTGGGAAGGTGTGGAATATTCTAGATTTGAAGCTTTCGTGACTGCAAGGATTCATACTCTTAGGTTTTTTCGGTAGAGTCACGTAGGGAAAAATAAATAAATAATAGTGAATTATTATACAAATAAATAATAAAAATGAAAATGCATAAAAATAATATAAATAATAATAGAAATAAAATAAAAATAAATCACTTGATACAGTAAATCTAGCTGTGACGGTCCCACCTGATGACGGAGACTTGTGTTGCCTCCGAAACGTCGTGATTTTTTATTTTATTTCTATGGATTTTATTATTTATTATTTATTTTCATTATTTATGTATTTTTACCTACGTGACTTTACCAAAAAAACCTAAGAGTAAGGTGTGGAAGGTTGTGCGTGCAACGAAAATCCACAAGGACGAGCGTGTCCGCGCTCGTGCATTGCGCGTCGCCTCGTCGTCACATTGGGGTCGTGATGACGCCACTCTCACGTGACGTGGATCGGTGTCCCGATACGAGTAGTTGGCTGCTGTAAATGTCCACCTGATAAGCCACTTCGTTGAGCTATCATTTGTGGCCAGGTCGCTTCTGAAAAAGAACTATATAGCCCAGTGGGCCTTACCTGGTCAAATAAAAAATAAAGTTTAATAGTTTATAGTTACGATAGCCCCTGTTGATCACTCACTGAGTGATACTCGTGTTGTTAGCGCTGGGGATATGAAGCCTTAACTGGATGTGGTGACATCTATCAAGTAACTACTATAGTGTTCACGCACGCAACTTTACAATTCCGGGTATCACGGTCAAACTGCAATGTCAGCTCAATCGTTTCAGGCTCTTGACCCGACTTGTGCTCCTCACTCCCTTTTAAATTGTGTTTCCCTGTCGACCTCCAGCAAAAAGCCCTTTGCCTCCCCCTTCATTCCCTGTGCTGCTCTACTCCGGAACTCATTCCCCTCCTCGTTCCTCCCACCACCTGATTACAACTTGCAGTGTTTAAGTCGCCCGTCGTTCGGTCAGCGCTTTGTGATCCGCGCCCCAGTGAGTTCCTACTCAAGAGCGATAAGAGGATGCTCATTTGCTGATTACAGCCCTGAGCTGAATAGTGGAAAGTCCACATTGCCATGGCGAGGCAAGTGTATCCATAGGACAACCACTGTTGACCTTTCAACACGGATGACACAGTCAAATTAACATTCTCCCGGATCGCACGGGGTGGCGCTACTTTGTCAGCAACTCGAACCAAGTGTCGAAACTTCAACATTCCAATGGCATGGCCCAGACATTCCGTGACTCTCACGAGCACCGCCGACTTCCCGCAAAATCGGTACTCGCTTTAACGGCCACCGGGAGGGATGATTGGTCGCCGGCGGTGTGGCCCAAGCGAGATTTCAATTTGCAACCAAACAAAGACGGCACGAGTGTCACGCACAGGCGATGCAAAACCCCAGCACCGCAAAGGTCAGGAGAAGAAATGCGCACGCGCTAAGTGTAATGGGATGCATGCATAAAAATACACCCAGGGGGCTATGGGGAGTTGCTGCGATGCGCTGGGGTACGGTTCCTACCCTTGTTGGTCTCTCTCCAGTCTGACCGACGGCGGCAGTGAGGGCACCTACCCCGTGCGTGTTCCACGCGGCATTGATGAAGATTACGAGAAAAATGATTTATTTTTTTTGCCGAGTCATCGTTATCAATTTGGCCGGCTGGCGCTGTGCTTGGAGCGTCCGACTGACAGTTGGAATGTTGCGAGTTCCAATCCCAGTCGTGATGGGTGGTGGCTCAAAACCCATCATAGTATATATTTTATTATTATATTGACCTGTGAGGTATGATGGGTTTAGTAGTATACATTTGATCATGCAGTGCACATTGTATTGACCTGTGATGTATGAATAGTACTTAGCTGTTTGCAAATGGACTGGCCCCCAACCATAGGAATGTGGCATTTACATCACTGGCTTGGCATCACCAATGTACAGGGTGGTCGTGATGTTTTGTGACCCCCATTTGATTCTCTAAAACTTAATATTTTTTTAAGTAAGGTTTATTTAAAACAGAAAAGGATGTGCAAATGGAAAAACATGTTAGGGATTCATTCACTTGGGTGTGCCGAGACATCTGGACCACCCTGGAGAGTTGTATCATCCCACGCTCATTTCAGCTGGAAGATACTTTCAACAATCTTAATCATTAAAGTGAATGCTCATCAAATTCTGGATTTGGGATGAGGCGTCACAAGTACAGGGATGCAGGCACGGTGTAATTGTTAGCACGCACAGGGCTTTCAATCCAGAGGTCGTCGGGCAGATTCGACGATCTCCGGACTCGGCAGTTGAAGCAATGTGGCAAGTTTCTTAAAATGACTCAGTGAATCCATCGGCAGGCTGCGTGTGGTGGGGTAAAGCGTGGGTACTCACACCTCTTCCATGACGTTTGGCGAGCATGGAAGAGTAGGCTAAGTACCGTCTGGAAGGGGCTATCTAAGAATCATTCCAGCAGATGCCCTCTCTCAAGCAGTGGCATAAGCCATACATGGTAGGGCTGCACATTTACCATTTGCCATCATTCAGTGACCGACCGTTGTGGATTTCGCTCGTTCAGATTTACAGGCTGTGAGAATTGAAAGCGACATTTCCCTGTTTTGGATATTTTTTTTTTTACCAATTCCTGAATGGGCATTTTTCTTTTGCACGTGGGGAAAATAAAACTGGAGTACTCACATAAAACCTACACCTGCAAGTGACCAATAGAGATAGATCAACAACCCGCTTGCTGTACTGCATCTTGCAGGCACATGTTCGTCTACCAAACAGGCGAATTTTTCCAAGCAGCCACAATACTTCAGTGTGCAGCCACCTAAATTATCGGGAGTGTTGGCCAACACCAGATGCACACATTATGTGTATCACAAGTGGTGGGTGAAAACAAATCTTGAAATGCCCAGAGAAAACCTACACATTAGAGGAGATAGCACTCACTTCATGTGACAGTTGCCCGTCGGAACAGGAGTCTCCCAGCATCTGATGGTCTCTCTGCGATCCACCAAACCCGCATGACTCTTGCAAAACCGAACACCAAAAAATGATTCGGCATTTAAAATAACTTTAAACAGTTGTAGCTGACCAGCGCCATCTTCAGTTAATGTTGCAAAAGGGGACAGTGTGTACATTGAAAGACAATTGCAAGGTCAAAAGGATCATTTACGGCCCTTCATCAAGTCACCACTCGACGGAAGCCTCCCCACGCGGTGTTAGTCATGGGGGGGTTGGTTGACCATACTTCACCACGCTGGTTTGGTGTCTGTTGGTGAAGGGGGGGAGGTGATGGCGGTTGGGGCAGGACCAATTTGGTTATCACTACTCACAGAGTGATAAACAGCTGCTGCCTTAACGCCTTTGAAGGAGGAACGGACGAGACATCCACTCTGCGTCTGAACAGACAATCGAGTGGATAGCAAATCTAAAGTTGCATCTTTAATCTCCTGTAATGGATCCATACATTAGGAAGACGGGATGAACCTAATTTCGTCAGGTTCATCACGTAGTGCGCTAACCACCGCGCCACCGCTCCACCAAAATAACATAGGCTTATTGATTTGCAGAGTAACGTACTTTATTAATCTGTATACTTTTGAAAAAATGTACATACATAGGCAAAGGTACAGGTCCTGCAATATCTTGCTCACGCCGCTGCTGGCGAAAAGGGCCTCCACTAAAGAGGATGGTTTGGCCTCCTCTTCCATGCCGAATATAGATGTGCATATGTGTGTGTGTATATATATATACACGTTTTAAAACACATCAAGCGGGACGTTTATTTTAAAATGTGAGTCAACCGCTCTCTCAACAGTTGAGAGAGCGGCCTCTATTAGTGTACTTGGCATTACCAATGGCAGGTACGGCCATCCTGTACTGAGACTTTGCATTCGGTGTGTAATCAGAGTACCCTCGGCATGTACCGTCTGATCACTTTATCTTCTTCTTCTGAACGCTTTGCTCGTTAGAGGTCACGTCGCAAACCGCCGCGCGCTGAGAAACGGCGATGCTCGCAAGACGCTAACGGCCGCGCGGTCACTTTGCCACGTGAACACGCTCTTGCAGGGCCCGTGCAAAAGAAGGATGGAAGGCGTCATCAAGCTGTTTAAAGAAACGACTTTGCTCAACCCCAAAGGCATCTACATCCCGAACTGCGACCGCAAGGGCTTTTACAAAAGAAAGCAGGTAACTTGACGAGGAGACCCTTCCCCTGGGAGCAGGGGGGCTCACGTGTTGCCTCTTGCGTTGAACTGTTGTTTAAAAGTCGACACCAAAGAAGGCCTCGCTGAGTTTTTGATGGAGGGTTGGTTCCGTGTTGAATGTTTAGACACGGTCGGCAGCAGCAGAGCAGCATCGGCAGCAGCGGCATCATCACCTTGAGCAGCATCACCTTGGTCATCGACTTATCATCATCACCATCATCAGCATCGCCTTAATCATTGACTTATCATTATCAGAAGTAGTAGCTGCATGGCCATCTTTAGCAGCAGCAACATCATCATTAGCAGCAGGTTCAGCGACACAATTAGCATCATCACCCACCCTCAGCTATTCCCAGCTATGCACATATAAATAGAATTCTACATATCAATATAAATATATTTAGCCCATCGGCTTATTGGCTTTCCAGACCAATATTATCGAGCGGCATTTGTTTAAGCGCCTGGGTCTTATTTACCCATAAACACTGATTCATCATGTATGTGTGTATGTTGAAGGTCTTTCGAAACGTACGTAGCCAACCGAGCCAATCGGAGGTGCGGTGGAAGGACATGAAACTAAACACCTTCATATCAGCCGCCAGTGGCTGATAGCGCCTGAATGTATCAAGGAGCGCGGCGCTACGGCAAACGTTGGCGCCAGTTCTCACCTCGACATAGTTTCTCGCGCCTCTGAGTCGTCTCGCTGTTCAGGAGCGAGCGGATACTGTGCGGGGCTTTACAAGTTGAAGAACAAAAAGCTCTACGTGATTTCACCTCCTTTGCCAGTACCAAAATATAAGAATAGGGTTTTTCCCCTTTTTTCTGGCAACAAAACTGAAACCTTTTCTTTTACAAGGAATCATGTCTGCATTAACCACAATACTTGTGGTCAGAATGCAAACAAAAAACGTAGTCTGATAATATATGCATTGTCCTTGAAACGGATTGGTCCACACCAGAGACAGCTTTCTTTTCAAGCCTCGTCTGTAACGGTGCTAGACCAGAGGACCCCAAAAGGCGTACAGCCCAAAGACAATGCACTATCAGAGTAATGAGAGCTCGGGGTAAGCATCTACATCATGGGATCTCCTTTGCCAGTACCAAAACATAAGAAAATTATCAGTGTGTTTTTTGTTTGCATTCTGACCACAAGTATTGTGGTTAATGCAGACATGATTCCTCGTAAAAAAAAGTTTCAGTTTTGTTGCCAGAAAAAAGCTGCCCAAGAGCACGCCGCGTGCAGTGCACAACAACAACAAAAATCCTCGATTCAACCGACCGATTCGTCTTCGTCGAACAAAAACATTCCAAATCAATGAACAAACGAGCAATCAAAGGGGAGAATGAGTGAGCGGGCACGGTTGCTTTAATTCCTCACGATCTCACCACCCACCCCACCCCCCACCGTCTGTCTGCTCGGTGCCCGCGTGCAGTGCAACCCGTCAAAGGGCCGCAAGCGAGGCCTCTGCTGGTGCGTCGACCGCTACGGTGCCCACATCCCGGGCTCGGAGCACGTGGGCGGCAGCCAGAAATGCCTGGGCGTCGTCGAGAGGGACTGAAGAGAAGGAGTGAGGATGAGGAGGAGGTGACGATGACAACGGCGGTGGTGGCAGTGGTGGTGGTGGTTGTTGTGAAAGTCTTCGGGGGGGGGGGGGGGGGCGGGAGGGGGCACACGCAAGGACAGTTGTTCAACTGTAGAGAGCAGTAGAGACTGAGGGGCCGGTTTTGGGCGATTGAGCCTCGAATGAAAAGAATGGTTCAGCTTCACACCGGCGCCCTCGACCGCACGATACTTTGGTGTCAGCAGGTGCATTTTGGCTTGACTTTTGTTGACTCTTTTATTTCCTTGCAGCAGCATTGCCTTCACACCCCTCTCTCTCTCTCTCTTTTGCTGGAGTCGATCAGCTCTACATTTGGTGCGCGACAATTTCGTTAATCCATCGGTCAGGACGCTCGGTTGACGAGACGCGATTCGAAACGAATTGAAGTGATGTTTGAGGCTCACAATGGCCGTGTCAGTGCACTGAGCCAGCGCTGCTGTGATATTTGATTTGAATCTGAGCAACATCCTGTGATCAAAATTAAAGTTTTCTAGTCTCGTGAAGTGATGGTAAGAGCTGGTCACTGAAGACTGCACAAAAACCGATTGTAAAAATTGTGTTTTTGTTGTCTTGATTTAGCATAGCCCAGAATTGCCTGCTAACATGTTCAATACATCATAAGCTGTCGTTGTGTAATGGTTAACATGCCGGACAGAGGTCGCCGGTTCAATCTCCCGGAGTGGCAGCTTGAAAGTTGTTTTTTTAAATCCCCCTGATCTCTGTCCACCCAGTAGCATAAACGGGTACGCCACGGTTAGTCCATCAGTAGGTCGAGTGGGGTGGGGTAAAGTGTGGGTACTCTCATCTCTTCTATGAGGTGTGGTCAGCGTGGAAGATTAGGCCAAAATACCCTCCAGGGGGGCTCTCAAGAGCTTCCTCAAGTGAAGGCCCTTCTACCAGCAGGGCCGTGAGAAAGTAATTTCAAGGCCTGCACTTCACCTTTTTGCTGTATCAGGTGATTGATTGCACGTGATGCAACCCTGTTGTAGAGCGCGAATGAGTGCCATCTGTGAGTGGATACAAGGCAGGGGGAGGCCAATCGGAGTGGCACCAGACGAGTTCATCAGCTGCATCTCCCAGGGCCCGCTCTCCGAAATGACGCAATGCTCCCTGCTGACTGCAGGAATTCCAGGGGGGACGGGTCTTCCTTACTTCCACGACACACTTCTCATGAGTTACGATGCAACTGGTGAGAAATAACGAAATGAATGGCAGCCTCAAATGTAGCCACTGACAGCCGAGGGCTTTGGAAGATCAGCATTTTGGAAGTTGAACGTCTTTATGACATTTGGAGAGTGAAGGGTTAGGAGGAGAATTCAGTGTAGTTTGCAGAGACGCTGTTTCTTGAGTAGACCTACAATGCGTGCCATAACCCAGACGCAACCTGTGCCACGCTAGGTTGTCCTTCTATCCTCTGCAATGCAACGGTGGGCAAATACGCCGAGCGCTGCGATGATATTTTTTGGTGGATCTCAACGGGCTCCGCGATCCTCCACTGAGCTCTAAGATCTAAGTTGCCGCTGAAGGGGATGGCAAAGAAGTAGCGCCATCTATTGGTATAAATAAAACATAATCGTTTCATGTCTGTATTCTTGAGTCGGGGGGGCAATTTTTTTTATTTGCCATGGGCCGGAACAAGAATTGATGTACCCTCGTCAGTGCCGGATTAAGCTAGTGCGGGGCCTGTAGCATATGTTATAAATGGGCCCTAAATAAATAAATACACAAATATTAAAACACAATTTTTTTACTTGCATAGTAAAGTAATTGTATTTTTTTAAATTTGCTATACAGCCAGATAATACGACGAATCGCTCACCTTAAGCACCCAGTCGTTTATAAAAGTTGGAGGCAGTATATTACTATAGTAATAGAGCTAGTGCAGAACCACTGAACCGGAATTGATAGCTTGAAAGCATTTAGTGCGGCGCCCTTGAAAGCGCGGGGCCCGTAGCATCATATGCAGCTACTTTTGCTACTAGGATAATCCGGCACTGACCTTCGTGTGAGCATTTGTTCAGAGTTCCACGACAAATAATTTCGCGGTCAACGTATTGGCCACCACCGCTGCAATGCTCGTCACTCCGCAGGTATCCTTGCGATTTGGCACTTGCATTTGTAAATTACCAACATGGTTCCATTTTGATGGTCTATATCCACGGTAAGCGTTACCACTGCTGTTTATGCACACAGAGAACGTCACGTATAGGCTCTACCGCTTTGGGTCTCTGTGGCAAATCGATTGCTTTTTTCAAAAGTCAAGTCAAAGTGTCCCTCTGCTCAGTCGAGCATTGGACAGCGCACATTTCCATTGACAGCCCTGAGCTCATGGTGGCAATTCCACATTCCCACGATACGGGAGAGTCTCTCCACAGGGCAGTCACTGTTGACTTCCAACGATAGGATTCATGTGAACGATGGGCTTAGCTCACTCCTAAACCGGATTTGAATTTGCAACTATTGAAGAGTGTAAAGTTGAATGCTTTTAAGCAGAGTGAATCGCGTTTCACCACCACTCCTCCCACCTTGCCGTCAAGTCCTTACAGTCATTATCAGACTGTAGAACTTTGGCTTAATGATAAATGGGGGGGGGGGGGGTGCATTATATTATTAATAACTAAGGGGGGGCAGGGCGGGGGGGGGGTATTGGAGCTATGGGGCAGAAAGGCTAAGAGTGGGATAAAGGCAGAGTGTCTGTGTTCGTGGGTGGCATAATCGCTGAGATGGATCTGACGCGGATCACTCACGCAGAGTGCATAGGTCCGAGATTATTAGGAGCGCCTTTTAGCATTTCACCATAATGCGCAGAAACACTATTTCTAAGTCAATCTACAATATTATTAATGTTATTAATTGATGCAAAAAAATATTTTTTACAAGCCGCTGCTGTTTGAGTAGTGGTGCTGGTTCGAAAGAGGCTTGCATGAACCTGCACAATGTGTTTTTTTTTATATTATATTTTGACAATGATGTGCAAAATGCGGATATAGTATTTCCACATTGTTGTAGTGTCTATAATGTTGTTTTAAAAAATCGCGGACTTTTTTTTATCACGATTAACCCAAGTTCCACACTCTCCACCTGTCTCAAACGTTGTACCACAAAGTGCTATTTTATTTGCTGTTGTTGAGTTTTCCATTGAAGATTATTCTTGACGGCTGTGCTATGGCATAGATGCTTTCGCATATAACAGAGGAAGCGTCCCTGCAGTGTTTTGAATAGCAAGGCATTAGGCCCCTATACTCATCGCCTTGTTCGGCTGGCGTCCTTCCTTACCATTTAAGTTGTGGTAAAAGACACGAGCTGGATTACGAGGCCTGGATAATGCTTAAGTTAACACAGTGCAAATATCTCCATGCTTAATTGGCCGTCGGGTGATGCTCATCTCCATCAAGTGGCCCCCGATCTCTAGCAGTGGGACTTGCACATTACTATGGCCGGGGCCAGTATATCCATAGAACAAACACTTGTTGGCTTCCCATAAAGTGCGACTTTTTTATCGACCCTAGAGGGACGATGGTGGGCTGAGTTGACCCATCGAGTGGGATGCGAGCTTGCAACCTTCCAATCGAGTCAACCCAGCTGGGATAACGTTATTTAGCCACTGGCTGTAAAACACAGGACGACAGGAGAGAGAGAGATGTTGCGTTAGGATGTGGATCGAATGCCACTGCACGTTATAGTTTGCATCTGGTTGCAAACAATTAATAAGGCGCATGTTTTATTGTGATGAACACGATCGTTATAATGTTTTGCATTTTTTTTTAACCAATATGAACGATGTAAAATATGTCCAATAAACCCGTTTCTCTTTTTGATCAAAGTGTGTTGGCAACTGGGTTCTGTTTTAGCTATTGTACGCGTTCTGGGCAGCTTCATCGATTCAGTTGAGTTTTGTCAAAGGTTTGCAAAAAATCTTGGCTTCAGATCGTACCTTTTGATGCTTCACTTTCACAACCGCCATTTCCTGCGGGTGAAATTCATAAGCCTCCCCTGTGGGATGCTACCGTGGTATAACGGTCAGAACACACTGGGCCTTGCAATCAAGAAGACACCGGTTCTTTTCGATCTGCTGGTACGGCAGCTGCCAAACGATGGCCCAAGTTTCTTGAATCTCCCTGCCTCCGTCCACCCTGCAGTGGTTGTATAGACGCAGTCGATCAGGACGGTCGTGCGTGGTGTGTGTAAAGTGTGGGTACTCTTGCATATTTTCCAAGACGTCTGGCCAACATGGAAGAGTAGGCCAAACACCATCTTAGCTCCCTATAGTGGAAACTCTACAACCCACCCACACCTTCCCCGCACTCAAACTAGCAATGGGCAGTGCTCGTGGCAAGTAACGTGGCTCTGAGCCAGAGTTGAAATTGCACATTATGATGTGAACCGGTTTCCAACAGCACAAACTGTTGACTGCCAGCAGAAGTGGTGCTTTACAATCATCGGCCGTGCAGGAGTGACTGAGTCCATCTCAAATGGATCTGAGAGCTAGCAAACGACTTGCACCACGTTACGATGCCAGGCACATTGCCCCAATTGCAATCGGCACTAAAAATAATAAGCAAGTAAATTGACGACTCGCAAGAATAAACAAACAAGTCCAAGAAGTGGCTGCAAATAAAATTGGATTGCTTTACATACAGTAGCAACAGCAGGCATTTACAAAGTAACATCTAAGCAATGTGGAAGGAACTTTTAGTGAATACAAAAGGATATAAATGCTTTCATAAATCACTTTGCACCATTGTGACATGCAGCAATCATGCTTTAAGTTACATTTCTCTCTTTTTAAAACATCGGAAGTTTTTAGTTTTTATAACATAAATAGTTACTTCGATGCAAGACCACATTTTTTGCAAAAAAAAAATCTATGGGAGTGTTTTGTGTGTGTGTATTCAACAAGCCAACATCTCACTTAGAAGTAGAAAACCCAGCAAATCTAATGTTTCTACTGTAAACATTTTCTTAAAATTTTGTTAATTTTGTCTTCTATGCAAACCCTGCATTTAGGCAAAATTGTAAAACGCTATTTTGGCTGTCCCTAGATGAACACTCACATTTTACATTATCTGATGGGGTTTGTTAAGAAGCAGGTCTTCGACAAAAAACATTTTCTGGATACTGTTCAGTAATGAATCTAGCGTTATAATACGTACAGTAGAAAGGTCACGATGGTCGGAATGCTGATATCAGCAATGAGGTGTCCCCAATGGTGGCTCTGAGCCAGTCGGTGGAAATTCATCGTTCCCATGGCAGGAGTCAGTTTCTCCACAGGGCAACCACTGCTGAAATCCCAAGAAGTGGTGATACTCACTTAATGAACCCCAAACTGAATGAAGGGGCTGAGTTTTGCCAACGACCCCTCACCCATATTTGAACTCACAACCTTCCGGACAGTCCAACATTTCTACCAGAGAAATAATCCGATTTTAAAAACAAATTGCAAACACAAGTTTTATATCGTGGTGCTATGCTTTATGTCAAGTACAATGTGCATGATTAGGAATCTTTCCACTCGATGAATCCCATTATTTTCGATGCGTCAGATCAAAATAAATCATTGGCAGTTGGCATGCCCCGTTGATCTGAACCCATTGCCTGATTTATCAAATGTGTGGCAAATGTACCGATCAAAGTGGCGTGTTTATTTACCCTGCTCACTCTCTCCCCTCCTCTCTTCCCCTTTGCCCTGACTCCCAGTAATGATACAATCCAACGTAAACAAAAAAAATCCCAACATCCCACGTAACAACACCAACTTGTGCCCCAACGCAAACCGCAAGACATTTTAACTGCGAACCGTTGTCATTTAATGTGCGGGGTAGGCGATGAATTTAAAGCCATATTGACAGTTGATTTTTTTTTTAAACGAGTTGCCATGGCAAAAGTGTGGGTCGGCCCTAGCATGGTTCACTTTGACAGCCGCAGGGCTAACCTTAGCAAAGACAGTTAAACACATAAAGCCATTGTGAAAATCTCCTCGGTGGGGTGAAAGTAAATCTGACGGGTTTTTTTGCATGCGAGTGCTGTTGCGAAAATGGCATTTGATCTAAGCGAAGTTGTCCTGTTTCACCGAACCAGCCAGTCATATGATACGCGATGAAATAAAGCTAAATGTATGCTTTCCTTTTATTCCCTTTAAAAACAAGTTTTGCTTAGCATTTCCTGGCTAAGATTGTGGAATTCATTCACACCGTAGTGAAATTTACCAAAATATGATGGGGGAAAAAAAACATCTGCTTCGTTTAAACCATATTCTTATATTGTTGCTGCTGCTGTTTTTGACAATATTATATATATTTATATTTCCATCAATTTGAAGAAAGTGCAAGGTAGGGAGACTATGCATTTTAGTGTATCAAGAAGAAAAATATCCATAATAACTGGTACTAGAGCAATCTGTAAACTTGATGGTGTTAAACCATTAAATATGGATTAACACAATGCCACTTTTTGTCCTACTACATCAGATAGTTAAATGAAAATCATGTCACTGGCATACACAAATTCTATTACTTCAGGTAAACAAACACAAGAGAAAACAAAAATCTTTCAGATTTTTTTGTCACATGCATAAATAAATAAAAATCCCCCCCCAAAAAAACATCAGCATTGACCATTTGAAATAAATTACACCATACTTACCACTTTTACAAAGAGCACAACCTTTTTTTGTATATTTACACTCTGTATAATTTTACAGCATCACCATTTTCAATATAAAAAGTTTTTTTTCGTGGGATTTTCGTGTCTGTTTTTGTTTGTTTTTTATTTGTTTTATTCATTTGTTATCTAGCAATCTTATAACAAATACAGTAAGGCTAGTTTTGCACTGAGATAACATCCAAAGACAAAGGTGACATTCAAGTACTGGGTATAGACTGCCCAAGTAAAACGGAACAGGGTAAAAAACAAAGCAAGCCGTACCCATTTAGAAATCTGCGGAAGCCTCAAGAACAGCAATTGACTTTGGCACCATTTGCTTGGTACTGTAATGAATGATGAGTCATCTTGCTTGGAGCTAAGTAAATGATCAATCCATACTTTGCTCCCTCACCGCTATACGCAACAAAAGACCAAGGTCGTCTATTTAGCCTTACAGATCATAGGGGCAAGTGCTGTTAGCGAGCACCTATTATGGTTGGCATAACACACAAGGCGGCGGGGGGCGTGGCAAACGCGATGTCCCACAGGCCAGCATTTGTAGGCTGAGTATACCTAGCAGTGGGCCAGAAAAGCTTTCAATAATTATTGTTATCATGGCATGGAATTAAACCCAGATCGCTGGGATTGTTGCACAATGAGCGACCAGTACATCACCGTGACCGCCATAAAATCCTCTAAAAGGGGAAATATTTAATCATTGTGAAGTTTTACAAAATATGGCTTCGTGACACTGGCTCACAAAGCCGACACTTATAAAAGATATCACCAGGCCAAGCAGACATCGTTACTGGCAAAAGATAACCTGAAGAAACACAATGTACAGACGAATACAGTATAAAATTATGAAACTACTGTTGGCAGAACACTTCATTCGTAATCAGAAGGTTGCGAGTTCAAATATTCAAAAATCCTGGTTGAGGGTTGGCACTGTTCACAGCCATCCGGGGTCGATTAAAAAAAACAACAGCCACGTCATATGGAGTCAACGGCGGTCGTCATCGGGAGACAGCGGGCAACGCCATAAAAAGGTAAAAGTGCAGTCCTGCACTGGCTGCTGACTGTGGGACCGCCATAGCAAAGCGAAATTTCCATCACTGGCTCTTGGCCTGCGAATGGAGATGAGCACTGTTCCATGGGCATTGGCAGTAGATGCTGCTCTGACTTGTCTTAACCCGATGAGAGACCACAACTGAAATGCTAACCACCTAAATTGTTCCTTGCTAAACTCAAAATGACGCAATGGCTTGTGACACACTGCCTTTTGCGAATTGGCATGAATTGACGATGAAACGTTAACCCTAACCCCGATTTATGAAACTGAAAGCTGCGCTTTGGTGATGAGTTTGGCGGAACGAGCATCACGCCTCGTGTACAACGGATCTAAACGCATCCGTGGGCTTCCGCAGAATTCTACTGGCACTATGCATTCAGCAAAAAACATTCAGCGATTCTATATGGGAGGCATAAGGTACATCAATAACTCCACCTAATAATCGCTCGAGCGTAGAGACTGCAGAATTTATATGAGAAGCGTTACACCTAGGGGTAAAAAGCTAAACTTGCATGTGGATGGAAGCAGAAATATTGAAGCGTTGAAGGCAGTCAAACAGAAAGGATGCATTCCCATCTCAAACGGCGGCTCACCGGAAAAAAAATGAGCCCAGGCATCTTACATGAGAGAACGATCTTACGAAACAAAATAATGGAAAATGAAAATGAACATGAATTCACAATGAAACTGCTGAGTCAAAACAAAACACACAATTAAAATATCTATATAAATAGATAAATTAATAAAACATTCATGAGGAGGAAGGAAGGTTTTCATGTGGTTTTATACATCATGAGAGAGAGTATTGTTGTTTACATCCATATAAACGTAAACAAACACTGGACAGCCAAGAAACTTTATGTCAGTTAAGCGGGCGTGTGGGGGATTGTGGGAAATCCAGGGAGCACAGGATCGTGGCTCGGTGAACATGCAAGTGAAAGAGACCGAGTGACCTGAATTCTGTTATTGGCAAAGAACGGCCAGAAATTGGCAACAAAATTAGTTGTTGGGATTTGGTCAATTTTCCACCAAATATTGGCAGAAATTGCTTTCTGCAGCCACAGAAATGAGGCCCGAAGTCTCGGCACAGACCTGTTGCTCGTCATTGGTTTCTTTTTAGTTTTTTAGTTTGTGTTTTTTTTTTATCTCATTTTTATTTTTTTCAAATAATCGCCAACTGTCACGTCACCGTTATTTGAAATGTCTTAAACGTTAATAATAATAATAACGGTAATAACGACGATAGAGTAGTAGAATTCTACTTACAACATAAAAAAGAAACATAAAAAAGAATAATGGCCATGCAGAAATGGACAACAACAGTGATAAATAGAAATGAACAGAATAAACGTGAATTGTAATCATCATGAAATAAACATGAAATAAATTGGAGGAAATTGTAAAAAAAAAAGAATAAAATACTCTGATAATATTAATAATCCATTAAAGTATAACATATTACACCACTAAATAAATATTATCCTTTACAAGCACTCACAAATGTTCACACTTCTCATCACTAAGCCCAACAAGTAGTACGCTCACGTACACACGCACGCACGCTCAACACTTCTCAGCGACCATGGGTCAACACCTCATGGCCGCACGTACATATCCTGTGCCCACGCATCACTGGAATTCTTGACAAGCATCAGCTCGGCACTGCTTGCACCACCACCGCTGCCTCCGCCTCCACCGCCACCACCACCACTTCCGCCACCTCCGCCGCCACCACTGTCACCGTCGGGCTCGTAGTAGCGATCGTGAGAACGATCACGTGACCTGTGTCGCTGCTGCTGCTGCTGTTGCTGCTGCTGTTGTTGTTGTTGTTGCTGCTGCTGCTGCCGATTTCGCTCGTTGCGATCGACCTCCCTCGACCGCTCGCGACCCCGGTTCCTCTCCCAGGATCCCCGCGATGACGATGACGTTTGCTGCCGCACGTCGTTCGAAGTCATCGGTGGCGGCGTCGACTCCTCGTCTGCGTATTCGCGCTCGCGGCTCCTGTGACGGGACCTCTGCTGCTGATGCTGCTGCTGCTGCTGTTGGTGGTGATGCTGCTGCTGCTGCTGTTGATGGTGCTGATGGTGGTGGGACTGCGGCTGCCCCTCCAGAAAGTCCTCTTCACCTTGCTCCTCCGTGTAGGCCGAGTCTCGGCTGTCCTGCGTCTCCGAGTCGAACGTGTCTTGCCGGGCGAGGCTGCCCATGCGGCCGTTGTTGCCGCCTCCCATTGTGCCCCGGTCGCCTCCGACCCTGGGCCCCATCCCATTGCCCCCTTCCCTGCCGCCGCCGCCGCCGTTTCCATCCATCCACTGGCACGCGAGGTGTTGGCGGGACGACGAGGAGGACGGAGTGGTCGGGGAGTGCACGCGCTGCTGTTGCTGCTGCTGCTGCTGCTGGTGGTTCTGTAGGTGGTGGTGCTGTTGGTGCTGGTGGTGATGCTGGTGGTGGTGGTTGCTGTAGGGTCGTCGGGGGTCAGTCTCGCTGGGTTCGGCCGAGGTCCGCTCGGGGGTGGAGATGTCCGTGAGCTCCTCGCCGTGCACAAGGTGGGAAGCAACGACCCCACCGCTCTGAGGTTTGGCAGAATGTGGATGCACGGACGCACACACGCACGTTCATACACACAGACAACAATAACAAGAGCTATGATTTGTCTCGCCTGGCCAGTGCCAGATAATTTAGAATCGAGGCCCAGTGTGGAGTGGATATGGCTCGCTGGCTGGAGCATTTCGAACAGATTCTGGTGCCATGGGTTACTATATTTTTACGATCATTGCGACCTTCGCTGTTCTGCCTCCTGTTATTGGCAACCTCCACTCGATGACGAGAGGCATCAATCACGAGTACGAGTCATGGGCAAATACGCTTAGCTCCAGGTCCTTTTCATGTACCATGTCAGCCCATCTCTGTGCATGCTTAGGCTTCGCGATCCGGTGATGTGGTGACTGGGCATGTCTGCTACCAGGACCAATCAATCAATACTTGCTGGCAGGGATATGGAAGTTTGTTCATATCTTTCAAGCATCGGTGAGCTCACTTGCTCTCATTTAATAAAACCCACATTTGCACGATCACTGGCAGGCTAGCATTCATGTTTCAAGCCAGTGAATATTTTTTCTGCAAGGGGGTTGACATTTTTTTGGACCCTGTGCTTTGTGGTGAGCATTATCATACCTGGGAAGACCCAAGGCACTGTGTGTGGCAAATATACCAGGCAGCTTCCAGACAGCGCAAGGCATCTCATACGTAATCAACTGAGTGCTGTGGGGGAAGGTGGAGTGTTCAATACGTGAACATATCTGGACATTCTAGATTTGAAGCTTTCGTGACTGCAAGGAATCATATTCTTAGGTTTTTTCGGTAAAGTCACGTAGGTAAAACATCAAAATTAATGAAAATAAAATAAAATAAAAATAAAACAGAAAAAACCTAAGAATACATATCTGGACAGTTAATTTTGGTGGAGTTGATGGTAAGACCCACCACTGTGTTGCAGGTTGCCGGTTCAGCAGCAGCGTCTCCAACTCTTTCTTAGAATGGGCAAGCAGGTTATAATTGTCAGCCCCTTTGTCAACAAACGCCAGATCCTTATGCTTTTAAGAGTGATAATGTCTCCTGTATTCCGGTTCACCGTACGGGGTGTGTATTGGTTGCTTTGGAAGGCTAGAGACTGCCCTGGGGCCAATAAACACACAGACCACAAGGGAGTGCGCACTGAAAACCCAACAACCCACAGGCGTACTCAGGAACGTATTTGGAATCGATTTATTTATCTTATTATTTGTTTCTCAAGGCATCACACATGCTATGACAAGAAAGATTTGTGAGGTGGCTCTTGCCAATTGTCTCGCGTTCATACTTAACCTTCGCAATTGTGTTAACACGGACCAATCATTAACACTACCTTTGCAGGAACCTAACACCGACCTTAACCCTGTCACTTTTCTGAACGTCATATCTCTCAATTATCCTGTACATATTGTAATGTTCTTACTCATGTTCACATTATTCCTCATGCCAATCCTAAACATAGCCATGTTAACTCCCTCGCCTGGCAGGTCGTGAGTTTGCATGTTCTCCCCATGGCAGCGTGGATTTTTCTCAGTATTTTCCAGTTTTTTTCCTCCACATTGAGAATCAACATGTGTTTAGAGAGTATTTAGCTGATATAAATTTCTACGTGATAAACCACTTCTCGTTGGGCTATAATTTGTGGGCAGGTCACTTCTGAAAAAATATATTAAGCCCAGTGGGCCTAGTAAAATAAAAATAGTTTTAACCAAACACGATTTATCATCTGAAGCAAAAACCTCTTACTAAAGTTAGCTACAGTGTATTCCTCAACACTAGCATTGATCCTTACCCTAACCATACCACAAATACTAGCCTTCACGCTAATGCTATAATTATCTATCATCATTATCTATCACCATTAGGCTGCCCCCAATTGATATAAATGATGGCAACTCTCTACGAAGCAACATTAATTGGTTGAAAACATCTGAATATAAATGTGCCACTGTGTGTTGCAGATTGCGCGGAGCTGTGAGATGCCGTTTGCATGAATGACGCAATTTTAAATGCTCGTGATTATTACGCTCATTCCTCTGTTGTACTGAACTTGGTGAACCCATGCGCTCTACTCGACATCTGTGAAACTAACTGGATATCTCATCGGATTCATCCAGTATAAATAAAGATTCTGAGTCTAGATGCCAAGGCCTTCCAGGTGATTTTTTTTTGTGTATATATATTTACAAACATCTAAATATAGGGCCGCAGAGCTTAGGCAATTGTTGGCACCGGTTTTGGCTGCCTTCCCACTCATCTATAATTGCTTCAGAATAATTCTCTGTCTCCCTGAAAGTGAACTAACATTCGTCTTTATTATATTTAGTATCACGATACTTCCAGCAGATCAGGAACTCTCTGCAGCCTTTCACACACCCAGTGAACTCAGCCGTCCCCCTCTGCTTCATGGCGCTTTCTGTGTTTAGTTTGTGGTCTTTCCCCCACACCTCCTATTAGCATGGTTCGCTACAGTGAGGGAAAAAAAGTATTTGATCCCCTGCGGATTTTGTACGTTTGCCCACTGACAAAGAAATGTTCAGTCTATAATTTTAATGGTAGGTTTATTTGAACAGTGAGAGACAGAATAACAACAACAAAATCCAGAAAAACGCATGTCAAAAATGTTATAAATTGATTTGCATTTTAATGAGGGAAATAAGTATTTGACCCGCTCTCAATCAGAAAAAATTTTGACATGCGTTTTTATGGATTTTTTTGTTGTTATTCTGTCTCTCACTGTTCAAATAAACCTACCATTAAAATTATAGACTGAACATTTCTTTGTCAGTCGGCAAACGTGCAAAATCAGCAGGGGATCAAATACTTTTTTCCCTCACTGTATGTACGGTGCAAAAGAAGTTCAACATACATACATATGGTGACTTGGAGTAAACTGCACAGCAGTAATTTAGTCAACGTTATTAAAGTGCAAACGATGAACTGTAAATATTGAGTTAATTGTTATTAACTAAGCGGGCTTCGGTGCTCATTAAAAATTAAATTTAATTAAAATATAATCGCCCTGATATTGAATTATTTCCAGCACCACGCACACTGGTCCCTTCACCAAACTCGCACTGGCCAGCATGGTGAAGTACGGTCAAACAAACCTCCCTACCACGGACACCGGCACGGCGAGCGGCCTTCATCCAACAGTGGATTGCCGGTAGGAGTCGGCAGACCAGATTGGGCGGGGGGGGGGGCACACTGCTGGCACGCAGCGCTAGCGCGTGCTATGTAGGGTGCTGGCACGTGCGTGCGTGCGTGCTATGTGGAGTGCTGGCACGTGGGTGCGTGCGTGCGTGCGTGCTATGTGGAGTGCTGCACGTGGGTGCGTGCGTGCTATGTGGGGTGCTGGCACGTGGGTGCGTGCGTGCTATGTGGGGTGCTGGCACGTGGGTGCGTGCGTGCTATGTGGGGTGCTGGCACGTGGGTGCGTGCGTGCGTGCTATGTGGGGTGCTGGCACGTGGGTGCGTGCGTGCTATGTGGGGTGCTGGCACGTGGGTGCGTGCGTGCTATGTGGGGTGCTGGCACGTGGGTGCGTGCGTGCTATGTGGAGTGCTGGCACGTGGGTGCGTGCGTGCTATGTGGGGTGCTGGCACGTGGGTGCGTGCGTGCTATGTGGGGTGCTGGCACGTGGGTGCATGCGTGCTATGTCGGGTGCTGGCACGTGGGTGCGTGCGTGCGTGCTATGTGGGGTGCTGGCACGTGGGTGCGTGCGTGCTATGTGGGGTGCTGGCACGTGGGTGCGTGCGTGCTATGTGGGGTGCTGGCACGTGGGTGCGTGCGTGCTATGTGGGGTGCTGGCACGTGGGTGCGTGCGTGTTATGTGGGGTGCTGGCACGTGGGTGCGTGCGTGTTATGTGGGGTGCTGGCACGTGGGTGCGTGCGGGCGTTCGCCGGTTACCTGCACGCTGGAGACGGGCGCTGCGTTGCCGATGGTCCTCTCCAGTAGCGGGTTTGGCGGGTTGGCGCTGGGTGGATGCGTGGCGCGCCAGTACGCCTCCAGGTACTCGGAGAGGTGCTCGCACGCGTCCTCCAGCTGGTTCTCGTCCAAGATCACGTCGAACAGGTCCTGCCGACGGTGCAAGGAGGAGCGCGCGCACGTGTGAACATGGAGAGGGCCAGTGTGCCCATTCACATGTCCGGTGGCTTTTTGCCGCACCGTTGATAATAATGTTTAGACGCAGCACCAAGTATTAATTTAATATTTTTTTACCTACGTGACTTTACCGAAAAAACCTAAGAATATGAATCCAGGCAGTCACGAAAGCGTCAAATCTAGAATTATTCATTTAATGCCGAGTAGACCTAGAGGTTTCTACTTCAGCCACCGTCTGGCCGGCAGTGACCACGGATGTGAATTATGTCCCCTCCGTCGCTGTATGGTGTCTGCCAATTCCACAGCTTAGTTCGTCACCAATCCCCTCTGGTCTGTGTCCTCCTTCACTTCATTGACCCAACAATGCGATTGACAAACTGATGATAGCCATGGCCAAGAATTAAACTCAGGTCGCTGGGTTCATAGCACAATTAGATAACCACAACGCCCACCGCTTCCCCCAATGCAACACGCGTAAACAATAACAGCCACCGTTCTCCACCAAGTGACGGAGGCATCACCACAGTGCTTGCGCCGGACTAGGTACACTCCGAGGCCACGTAAATTGTCGAAAACTCACTGGCAGTGCGCGGGAAAGAGCTAGGTGTTATGGGTAGCTGCACCACCTGAGCTCTGCACTGTGCTAGTTTGCTGTGTTTTAGCTGCCCGGCACTGATTGTTGTTGTGAGCGTCACTCTTCCAATCTCCATCGTTATTGGAAGTTGATTGCCTCAAATTCCCAGTAGCATCCTTCATGAGCCTCCTCTACAGAGACCAACCATGACATCACTGGTTTGAGTAATAGGCAAGTCCAAGCAGCTTCAAAACATACGTAACCATATCAGCCCATCTCTTCACTTATCAGGGCCATGTATCCTTAGCACCATTTATATGGCTAAACAGATGCTATTTGGGCATGTAGTGGCAGGGCATGCGGGCTATATGACCTAAACAACGCATCCTCAACTGCTTCAGGAACTCAACTGATGGGAACCTGTCCATCTATTTGATGGCTCTGTGAGCTCCTCACAATATACAGCCTGGTCAAACCCAGGTTTGATTGTGAGCAGGCCTGCCTGCATGTTGCAATGCAGTGCTCTTGTACAAAAGGGGGTCCACATCTCACAAGCGTAGAGAAGAGACGGCATGATTGTAGCCGAAAAGATCCAGTATGGCTTCGGATGAACTCTCATACAGCGCTACCCAGCCGATGAAAAAATGTCACGTGAATGATTTAGAATGAAACCCTCATTGCCAAACCGGAGCTAGCTATAAGTGCAACTGCCTAGGTATGGGAATTCCTCCACCCTATCTACATCTACCCCATTACTCACGGATAGTTGAGGTGATGGAGTGTTCTATGAAACGAAGTATCCAGGCTAGTGCCACGCTTTCATGGTGAGCTCCAGCCTCGGGAGAAAAAGCTCGAATTTCTTCTCAGAGTGAGCAGCACGTAGCATGCAGGTCATCAGATACATAACACGTTTGACCAGTATGCAGCCATCCCTTGACTGCACCCAGGCATCGATCATCCTCCCATTGTATCTCTACCAAATGGAAATTCCTCTGATACAGATAGGGATGGAAGGCTTCTCAAACTACACGGTAAAAAATATGAGTGTCAGGGCCAGAGGACATCCCTGCTGCACCATAAGGTGAACAGGGAATAACTCTGCTGTACCCAGACCTGACCACCACCATGAAGGTCCTTACTTATCATGAGGAGAGGTACAGGGCACCACAACATCGCAAAGACCTGGCCTGTGGATAGTATCGTAGACCATGACCAGATCAAAAACAGACATGTAGAATCTATTTACATTCCCTACGCCTCCGTTGTTACAGGCAAATGGCAAACATGGTATCTGTGCAGAACTGCCCTGGCCTGAAACCACCTAGGGGTTATGTAAGATTGTTTTCATTGTGCTTGACAAGAAAATGTTGAATAATTCTTGCCACGACATTTGCCATAAATCTTAGGATAGAGATTCCCAAGTAGTTGTTTCAAGCAGGACATCCTTCCCATCTTTTGAATTCTGCAGAACCGATCCAGTGGTTCAATCAACCGCACGCTCTGCCACCCTTCCTCAGCAATTCACTTGGGAGGTCATCTCTGCCTGGTGCTTTACCTGATCTCAGGCCCTTGATTGCTTTTTGCACTTCCTCAGGAGACGGCGCATCTTCCAGCCACTCCAAAATAAAACTAAACTACAGGGTGTTTTAAAACGATGGACCCGATTTGAAATCGCTATATCTCTGCAACCACGAACCGCCCATGAATGAAACTCTTACCACTTGAAAAGGCGGAGCATAGAGAGGGCGGGGCGTAGAGAGGGCGGGGCGTAGAGTTTCAAATGATGACCGCTAGATGCCTCTCCCAGCACGGAAACAGCCCCTAGCCTCGGTCATTCGCAAGACGCGCTGCCTCAACGTTGGATAGGTCGCACGGGACCCCAAGACTTGGCGCTACACTCTTGGCCCCCAAGATCCCCAGACATCATCACACCCTGCGGCCTTTTCTTGTGGGGATACGTCAAAGACCGTGGTGTTTTTGCGCCACCGTTAGCGACTAATCTGAATGACCTCAAAAACAGAATCACGGCAGCGGTGACTTCAGTGGAAGAAGACATTTTGAGTGGCGTTTGGGACGAATTCAACTATCGTCTCGATGTTGTCCGTACAGCAGGCGGAGGGCACATAGAGCATTTATAAAATGGTTAGTAAAACTGGATAACTCATTAAACCGTTTGTAACTTTTTGTGTAATTGTAACATGTTGCCATCGTGAAATATACTGCTTTGAAATTGGGTCCATCATTTTCGAACACCCTGTATTTTACCATTGAGCAATATACTTTTTTTTAGAAGTGACCTGGCTATCACAAATGAAAGCCCAATTAAGTGGCTAATCGTGTGCAAATGTATAGCAGCTAAATACTCTAAATACATATTTCTAAATGTGGAGGGGAAAACCGGAGAACCCGGAGACAAATCCAAAGGGAGAGAGACATGCACACTCCAAATACAAATACATGCACACTCCAAATACAAATACACAGGCGTCAGGGTCGGGATCGAACCCATGACCTCCTGTACACCAGGCGAGGTAGTTAACATCTCGTCACTGCGGCTCCCAATGGCTTAGCATGCTCCTAACCTGGCACTAGAACTCAAATAACATCGCTACCACTTATTAGCAAACCAAAACTGTTGTTGTTGTATTTGTGTGTGTACATACGTGCATGAGTGTATACAAAATATGTATGTCTGTCTATCTATCTGTATGTATATCTGTATGTATGTGCATCTGTCAGAGCGTCAGGCTAAGCATCAATTGCAACCTGCCCATTGTGTTGGCGGGTGCAGTGGCTGGCCGCTTGCGCACAATCGCTCCATTGTGTTGGCGTGTGCAGTAATTGGCCGCTTGGGCACAAGCGCTTCCACGTCCATCGCCCACCCTTTTGGCCTCGCCCCCCCTCCCTCCCGATACGTTCCTTTCATTGGCTACCATAGTCTGATGAGCTCCCCCCTCCCTCTCCCTCCCCCCTCAACTCGCTTTTAAGGGATTACATCTTGAATCATTGCCTCACTTGATACAGCTAATCTGGCTGTGACGGTCCCACCTGATGACGGAGACTTGTGTTGCCTCCGAAACGTCGTGATTTTTGTTTTTATTTTATTTTACTTTCTACGTGACTTCACCGAAAAAACCTAAGAAGATGCAACCTGCAATTGATGATGGGGGGCATTGTGCTACTTTACTATGTTTAATGCTCCACAGCCGTATTGGGGTCAACCGCTCTTTCCCCAAAGTTCCTACTCCAATAATTCACAGAAAACCCAGCATTGTTCCCCTTTAGGATGATAATAAGAGTGGCACTGCAGAGTTACTCTTAGAAAATAGCAGAGGTGGGACAAAGTCATTGTTATGCAAGTCCAAGTCGAGTCGCAAGTCATCAAATTCATGACTCGAGTCTGACTCGAGTCCAAGTCACATGACTCGAGTCCACATCTCATAGGTGGGACAAAGTCATTGTTATGCAAGTCCAAGTCGAGTCGCAAGTCATCAAATTCATGACTCGAGTCTGACTCGAGTCCAAGTCACATGACTCGAGTCCACACCTCTGGAAAATAGCAATGCGATAGAACTGTGGCAGACAAGCTGAAGGTGATTGTGTGGCTTTGTTGAGCCAGATCGGTGTTGTAAGAGAAAATAAAACATTAAACTAAGTAAAAGTAATCCAAGTGAAGCTACTTCGCACGACGATATAGCAGTTCACTTGGCCATCATAATGTCATCCCATAAGGTTTTGCTTTTATGAGCAGTGAAGCTTAAAACTCACGTTAAAAACTCCCTCTGACATACAGCCAAGCTGTGCCCCTACATCATAAAAAAAACTTGACGTTTTTTTTAGCTCAGTCTCCATTTAAACACTGTGGTCAGTTCCAAAACGGAACAGCACGTAGCTGCAGGCCGGGGCATGACTCAGGTGACCACGAGTCCAACCTACTTAAACCTGATTGTATAAATGAGAGATGAACTTGACACACACACATATATATATAAAACAATGCAGCTGAGCAGGATCTTATATTTATAGAGCGCCGCTATAAGGCGCTTTACAAGGGTTATAAACGGCACAATTGAAGCAAAAAATTATATGGTGGCATATGAGCGGAGGGGGATAGGGATCGGTAAGGGGAGAGAGGTTCGTGGGAACGGGAATAACGGGGGTGCCTAGGGATGGAGGGAAGGATGGGCCAGAGAGAAGAGATGGGTCTTGGCGGGGAGGGTGCTCGCTTAATGTGGAGGGAAAGTTTGTTCCAGAAACGAGATTGTGCACAGAGAGAGAACAGTGATAAGTAGGAGGGATTGAGATGATCTTGTTTATTCCAATGTTCTGAGTGTGTATCACTTGATACAGCTATCATGCTGTGACGGTTCCACCTGAAGACGGAAGCTTGTGTTGCCTCCGAAACGTCGTGATTTTTATTTAATTTTTATTTAACTTTTATTAATTTTAATTTTTTACCTACGTGACTTTACCGAAAAAACCTAAGAATATCTCTCATATATGTTGCTTTAGTTTGCACTGAGCCGTAAGAATCATAAACATGGCCTGGTGTCACTTATGCACTCGTAGCGACGCCAGAGTTCTTAAATACACCGGTGGTGTCATTAAGTATTCAAGTACTTCGTTTTCGTCGCACACATTTTAATTCATAGCGCTATTATTTGCATGTATCCCGAGACCCGCATACAGCACCCACACACACACCCCTATGGAACTGGCAAATTGCAATAAATTTTGCAATTGCATAAAATGACACATTTTGTTTATTGGAATTTTTTTTTCGCTATAAGTACTTTAAATTGAAAATGTGGCACGTTACAACTAGAGGTGAGGGGAATGTAAACCTTATATTTGAACATAATGTGATTATGAATCTATATACCCATCAAACTTCAAACCTCTTTGACACCACACACAGCCAATTGTGCTAAGACATACAATAGGCAAAGTTTTGGGCATTGACCCTTCCTCATATAAGGGCCATTACCCAAAAACGTTGCTTTTTAAAGGCAGTGTTATTGACGAATGTATCGAGTTTTTATCGTTAATTGTGTATATATATAGTTCTACCTGATGACGGTTACTTGTGTTGCAATTGAAACGTCGTACTCCATTATTTAATTTATTTTCTTTCCACGTGACTTTACCGAAAGAACCAAAGAGTAATTCCTGCAGTCACGAAAGCTTCAAACCAAGTTTACATATATTGTATTCTGTATATTAAAACAAAACATTTGTTTTCCCTGCATGTTTAAATCAGAATGTGTGGGTGCATCTTATTTTCCAGAGCGTCTGATAATCCGGAAAATGTGGTATACGTGATGTGACCAAAAACACGAGCATCATAAATATAAGGATCTCATGTGACATATAAGCGGGAGAAAAAACTGAAAAAGTGAAGCTGTCCCAATGTCGGATTCCTTACGCAATGCGCAATACCTGAGGACACTGAGTGAGTTTATCAGAAGCCACCATCTGCACATTCAGGTGTTTGCTCTGAGACTTCCCACGAGACTTGATCAGCCGCTGTAGAACCTGAGAGCACAACAACAACAAGAACAGCAACACCAATAGCAGAGTTGGCAATGATAGTGGTGGCATCATCGTAAATGATAGCAACAACAACATTCACATTTATAGTATTACGAAGTCACCGATTTAAAGACGAATTCTGTTCTTAGACGTCCGACTGTGGACGCAAATAATGTACGATTGAAAAGGTAATTCAGCAAGCGAGCCGATTTCTCCATCCACGTGGATTCAGAAGCAACACCCTGTATGTACGTACATCAGTTGAGCTTCTTTCGCGTCGTACGTAGCCAACCGTGCTAATCGGACGTGCGGGGAAGTATCGTATGTGTGAGGCATTCCTTATTTCCTCTCACGCCGCTAAATACAAATTATCAAAACAGAAATTGGACGAACATTCGTGCAGCACCCGCCTGAAACAAAGAGTGAAGACCCGTCGACATTTTCTCTCATAAACGATTGTTTGGGGGGCTGGATTAGAAGGGTGGTGTGGGGGAAAGTGGCGCAGATTGGTTGAGGGGGGGGGGGTCTGACGTGGTTGGTGAGGGGGCTTTCCAGGAGTATCAAGTCTGGGTGAGTGGGGGTGAAATAATAATAAAATATTTTTCATTAAGAGTCGGGGTATATCTCACTCCTCGAATGAGCGTGAAGGGAGTTTGCAATTCTCTATTGGTGACCCAGAGTCAGCAGTGGGAACGGCACGTTGCAATAGTGGAGGTCAGACTCGTCCAGTCATCTGTCGGTTGGTATTTTATGGGAATGCGTCCTTTGAGCAGCATTAAACCCACGCTGCTTAAAGAGATGCATTCCCAGAAGGCCGTGGCGGCTAATGGGAAGTGAGAGAAAAAAAACTTTTTTTACATGGAGAAATTATTTCGTTACTTATATTCTCCACAATTTTTGCTCAACTATGATTAGATTGTCACAGAGACCACAGTCGCCATCTGGTGGTGAACACAGTGAAAGTAGCATGGACGAAACGCCACACGACAGACTCCGATGTGTTTGACTTGATCAAGAGCGGATGCAATCCAGGCTCGAGCCTTTGACCTTTGCAATGTCAGCTCATTGGTCTGTAAAGGCCATTACGAACCCATTTAGCCTTCTGCCACTCATTTTATACTTAACTTAGATTTGTTGCGCGTGTAAGCGATACACGAAGGCAGGGTCGAGGAGTCACATGCCGATTCGTAATGAACCAGTGGGTTAGGCCACATAATGAACTAACTAAATTCGTGTAATTAAGGCCTCCCACCACCCGACACAGGCAAACAAATTCAATTGTCACGTGATGTACAAGTGTGTTAACATCTCGCCACGGTGGCAAGATGTTAACTACCTCGCCTGGTATACAGGATGGTCGTGGGTTCGATCCCGACCCTGATGCTTGTATATTTGGAGTTTGCGTGTTCTCCCCGTGGTCGCGTGGATTTTTCTCCGGGTCCTCGGGTTTTTCCCTCCACATTTAAAAACATGCGTTTAGAGTATTTGGCGACGATAAAATACCACGTGATAAGCCACTTCGTTGGGCAATCACTTGTGGGCAGGTCGCTTCAGAAAAAGAGCTTTTTAGATCAGTGGGCCTTACCTGGTAAAATAAAAAAAATAGTTTAGTTTAACAACGCACTGATTATTATTGTTGCAACTCACAAGAAATGTAAAGAACAATTCTCAAAGCAATATTTAGCAATGAGATATGCTTCATTTTAAATCATGTCAAACATTATCACGAAATTGACTTCCTGGATTGTTATTCTGACTTTCTGGATCTTGCCGTAGTGTATGTTGTATTATTATGTGTTCAATGTGTAATCGGATTACTGTGACTTAGCATATGCAATTGATTACTCTTAAGATTACGTTCATTTGCATCTAATCCGAAATCATTCCAAAATCAATTAAATGGGGACAAAAATCACGACAGCAGCTTGGGTTAGCAGCAGTTAATACATACAGATGGTTTTACACAAACATGATAGCATTGCACTGATATTAAATTAAATTAACATCGTATCTTACGTATAATACTGTATCAGTAATCAGACTACGTAACTTTGATAATCACAAATAAAAGATTATACTACTTCTAAAGCTGATCAATAATATGATTGCTTGCAAAAAGACATCCTCTCAACAAATGTCCTGACCATTGGGTTCCACTTACCCAGCGGTCTTTGATTCAAGGACAAGACCTACGGGGTCAAGGCTGAGGATGAGGCCAGGAGCGACAAGGTTAGGGGCCTTTAAGTTTCAGTCGAGTTTCACGGCCAGTCAAGGCCATATCCTCCAGAACGGGGTCGGCAACCTGCGGTTCCGGAGCCGCGTGTGGCTCTTCAAGGACCGCTTTGTGACGTTATTGATCAAGGACCGCTTGGTATTCACGTGCATTGCGTCTCTTGAAATTTGGAGTTTTTTTTACCGAATTAAAAAAATGGCTCTTCTTGTTATTTTGATTTCCGACCACTGCTCTGGAGTGAGGCCAGTGTCACGGGCGGTCAAAGCCGGACCCTCTAGACCAGGGGTGGGGAACGTCCGGCCCGCGGGCTGTATAAGGCCCACAAAATAATTTGTTCTGGCCCTGCCAAGGCTACCGCAGGCGGGACTCGAAATTCAATAAATCTAGGAGCAAACCTGGGAAAGCAGTTGCGAGTAGCAACATCATCAATACCAGCTAACATCACACGCCTCACCAAAGAGAAGCAATTCCAGCCATCACATTAGGGGTGAGTTAATTAAATGTTTGACCAAATATTACAGGCTAATTTTGTATGGCCCACGGATGATGTTATAAATATCCAAATGGCCCTCGGCAGAAAAAAGGTTCCCCACCCCTGCTCTAGACTGAGGACAGTTTCAAGGCCTGAGCATTTCGGCCGAATCCTCGGACCGAGGTCATACCCCCTTGAGCCAGCCTGGACGCCGAAGACTAGCCTCAAGGACCCAAGCCCGGCTGATACCCAGGCGTAATTCATTCACTCACTTATCGAGTACAAAACAATGAGTGCAGACGTACCTTGGGAGAGGCGACCTTGACGTAGACAATGATGGGAGCGAGCGAGGTCTTAGCGAGTTGTGTTGGGTGGTTGATGGTGTCGGCGTCCAGGACCACGAGCTGTAGCGTCCGGGCCAGCTCGAAGATTCGCTCGATCTCACTCTGCACCTCCGCTGCACCCCGCGGACAGGAGCGCGAGTGCCCACAAGTACACAAAGAAAAAGATCCCCGGTATAGCCTTTAACAGACTGTTGGGGCAAGTGCTGTTAGCGAGCACCTATGGAGGCCGACAGGGCGCACAAGGGGGTGGGTGGCCAGCACCAAGCTCGGCCGCCTTTGTCTCCCCAGTGGCGATGTTTACACACACCGCACCAGGCATTCATTCGAGGCTGAGTCAACCTTGGGGAGATTCAGATATTCGTCACTGGTGTCGGCGGTGAGCGGGAATCGAACTCAGGTGGCCGGGTTCATAGCGCAGCGTGCTAACCGCCACACTTCCGCTCCCAACACACACGCACAAACACGTGCACACACGCACAGAGATCCCCTGTTCAGTCTTAGAAACCATACGGGCAAGTGCTGTTCGCAACATCTGATCTTTGTTCATGGACTATAAATAAGGCTGGCATGGCGCATGAGGGAGTGGAGTGTCCAGCACCACACACGTCTAGCCACCTTTGTCTCCCTTGTGCTTACGCTTTACACAGTGTGAGGTTTATTCATTTAAGACTGAGTGGACTTCGGGGAGGCCCCAGTACAGGTTCAGATAATCGAACCCAGGTCGTTGGAATCGCAGATCAGTGTGCCGACGATTGCACCACAGCTCCGCACAGAGGCACAGGCGTACACTCACAAAGACACGCACGGCATCGGCATTCTATCTTGAGGCCACAGCTAAAAGAAAAGTTTGAAGAACAAAACACCAATGTTTGCACAAAGTCACACATCAATATCTCGCTGCAGACACATATGCAACTCTTCCATTAGGCGATTGGTCTCCAAGATAGCGAGCGGACACTTCATAATCAGCCCTCCCATTATATGGGCTGACACCGCACATTTTCTATACCGTGAGACCTTGGTTTAATCCAGTGGTTCTTCTTAACCTGGGGTGCACGCACCTCCAGGGGGTGCGAGACACGGCCAATTTTTTTTTTGTTTAAAGGTGAATCATCGAAACACAAATTAAGCACGGGCACGCAAGCAACAGCCTACTTTGCTTCACCAAACCTACGTATCTATCAACATCATGAAAACAAATTCAATCTTGAGAACCGAAGGCTGCGGCGAGGCCGCAGTGAAAGGTGAAGAAACCACCGGTTTAAATCGCTCGCGGAACGAAGCTCAGATTTTGAAAGCCGGGACCCTGAGCAACGCGGGGTGCCGCTCGCTGCGATTCGGCCACCGGAAACTTGCCCCTGTTGGCGCCACCTGCGCCACCGACTGCGTTGCTTTGACAAAATGTGAAAACCTTCGCAATGCGGTGGGGCTAGGGGAGAGAGGTGGGTGGGGGGGTTGACAAAAGGCACGTATGTACATACCTAGCACATCTGGATATGTGCGTAGCAACAGGCAGGGAAGGCAAAGGGAAAGGCAGAATGCAGGATATCAGTATTTGCATTGCATAGCGTTAGCATACCACAGCACAGCGGGGCAATGGGCATTAATGCGCAAAGTATCTGTATAAGCAGTATGGTTTGCACGTTTTTGAGTACAATTTAAACCAGACTCCTGCTTTTACAATACACTACTGCTGTCCAGCTGGTTATATCTTCAGACCGAGTGGCACAGTGTTTAGAGCGGAAGACTTGCTGTCGGAAGTTCGTGGGTTTTAAAGCCATTAAAATAGGTGCCACTCGGCAGGAAATTTGGCATTGCTCATCTGATAGTGAGACTGGTCTCAGTCATAGGAATTCGGAATGTCCACCACTGGCTCACATGAGCACCGCCGTATCTATTTTGCCTGTTTGCCCCGGAGAAAGTGTTTGAATGTGGCTCCACTCGAAGAGTTATCCCAAAGGGCGCGATGCCGTTGGGCACAAATGTAATTTGACACTTTAACGAAGTAAATTGCAATCGATTGTATTCATAATCACCTCTACGACATTCAACTTCTAGAGGCAGGAATCAAACAAGTGAACCCATGCAATGTGCTGCCCCACTGCCAAGCAATATGACCCGTGTTAGAAGGAGGGTGACTTTAAAAGAATAATAATTCTCTGATTTCTGATCACACTCAAGTTTCCGGAAGTAATGTGTTGTAATCCCACATTTGGTCAATTTGAAAGTCAGTTGATCCAGATCCATTAGTAACGTTCATGGCTACAGTCATGTATTCAACTTTATAATATCGATTTACCCTCGCCAATAACAGCACGCTACTGTGATTGGAGGCTTTATGAATCAGCGTCATAATCGGCATAACTGCATTGGCTGCTTTCATCCTCACATTCGCCCAAGCTGCCAACCAATTAATGTTCCCCTCGTTAATTGTCTCTGCAATTACTGTTTTAAAAAATATATAAGTAATCATGGAACGTAATTGGTACATGGTAATTAAAACTAATCTGTTCATCTTATCATATTCATAAGCATCCTTGTATCTACCATGGGAAGGTCGAATTTCTACCACTGGCTCAGTTGCTTATGCTGGACATATGCACTGCCCATTGCAGAGTGGAGAAATAATATGGAATAACCAGTACCTGCGTGTTGGTAATCTGATGACCGTAACACATTACTCTCCATCGCCGATTATGACCCAAAAGCCATCCAGCCACCGCCAAAACGACTGCTCGTGTGCCGTATTGCCGAACAAAACAACGGAATTGGCACTTACGCTGCCCAAAAGCCAGCGACACTTTGACATTTTGCAGGAGAAGCACTTTAAAGGGATAGCGGGGGAAGGTAGAGGGAATGGGTACAGATACTGCTGGTGCGCGGAACGTAAAATATCCAGCTCGGATCGTGCAGTGAATATAGCAACAGATGAGGTGTCCCGATAGGCATTGTTCAGCAACAATCTGGTGACATTTATTTGTTTTTTAGCTGCAACAGTAAGGCAGACAGGTTAGCACAGATTGGAAGTCGAAAGAAATTCAATCAAGTGTAGTGCAAATTCAGCACCGGCGACGATAGACATCCAGGCAGGCGGCGGCGTCCAACACAGAGGAGCTGAAGAACGTTGAGAAAGCAGTGACAAAACCTGGCCACGGGTCGACACCGCTCACAATTGTCTCTCTGGGGGCCGAATAAGTGAGCGCCACTGTGTGAGGAGCCTTCAGTTTTGGTCCTGCACAGAATCCGGATGCACATCTCCAGGAGTGTGCAATTATCACCACCGCCTCATGGGGACAGGTGGAGATGAGCAACACCGCAACATTTGTTTGCCGAGGGGGAGATACTTTGTCCTGACCTGCACTTTGCTTATTTCCTATAAACCGGGCGGGTGGCGCTGCAGTCACAGCTCGCTACTCGGAAAGTCGTGAGTTCGAATCCATTTGTTGGCACCGACTCACCGTTATACCCTTCTGGGCCTATAGCATTGTCACCGCTTTGGAGAAACTGGCTCTCGTCCAGGCAATGTGGAAGTTCCACTGCTGGACCGGAGCAGCCAAAGATGTTGAGTGCCGCTTCATGTTTGCTTGAGCAAGGCGACGCTGAGACTTGACTCTGACAAAGATGGTCAAATCGTCAACCCTTTTATATTGTCTCCTGCTCCCGAATTCTAACAACCTTGCTCAATTCGAGAAACGCGCGAACCCGCATCTCTTCCGCGTTCAATAGCGTCGCTTTTTGCTGGCCGCTTGGTGTTGTTGGCCTTGTGATCCTACCGCTCAGCGACGGCGATAATGATGAATACCTGTGACTGTAGTTAGCAGGAGCCCCCATTGGCTGCGGGTGAACATGGGAGGGCAACCGATGCTCACCAATGCTGGAGCGCGTGTTGGAGCGTTCGATGATGGCCCGCTTGCTGGGGTTGTTGAGGACAGAGCGCTTGGCGAGGGAGATATCGGCCGTCACCCGGGTGATGGAAATCCTGGCAGGATTCAGCAGAGTTGAGCGTCAGGCGATGAATGGGTCGAGAGATGGCACAGCGCGATGCGGGGCGATGTCGACAAGAGTACCGGCGATGACGAGTAGGCTTTCGCTACTTCTGTTTTTCAAGATTAACACCAAGAGGTCATTGCAGGCAATGCCGCCGCCACACCGCACAACCACTTCAGTCCATCAACTCTGATGCAGAGTTGACGGCCGACCCACGAGGTCCGTTCTTAGAGCCTCATCGGCACCATCGGACTTGAGGGAGCTCCGAGTGCCACCACAATACGGTTCTCAGCAACCTGCCCTCCTCCGTCCACATGCACGCCACCGAATGCCACTTTCTCTCCCCGATTACTTCGAATCAAGAATTGAAGAGAACAGGATAGTCTCATTTGCAAGAGTGACACGGGACATTAGTTTGCCAGTAGGGGGCGATGATTGCGACGTCTTATCCACAACGAGTAGCATTTTGGAGGTCAATTTCCGAACGTGGCAAATTTGGTGCCTGACACCGGCACACAATGGCCTACTCTTGTGAATGATGCCATGGGATCTTTCACGTCCGCTGTGAAGCAGACGGCATGTAGCATTATTGCAGTTATGACAGCCGCAATGGTAATCAGAGTGGTTGCTGGATTTGAACTGTGGACCTCTGTGACAAGCGGAAAACGCGCTACTGCTGGGCCAGGAGAAATGATTTCCCTGCTTATGGATGTGTATGTATGTTGAACTTATTTCGGACTGTACGTAGCCAACCGTGCCAATCGGAGGTGTGGGGGGGAGGACAACAAAGCTGAAAGTAGCTCAAATAGAAAGCTGCCAGGCTGAAGAAGGATCCCAAACAAATGACCGTGTGGAAATGGGCCAGTGGCAAGCGTGATTAGCTGGCGTACTAACCACCCAGATAATATGATACGAGACGTCACTGTGCATTGGAGTAATACTGAATAATAGCACACACAATTCAGGCACTTACCTCCCCTCGAACCTGTGCTTTAAAAAGTCAAATAGTGCTTTCTGCATCATGTCCGTTACCTACACGCACAGAAAAAGAGATACACGTGTACATTCCTTTTTTTTTACAGAACAATGTTTTTCACGCGCAAAAAGAAGAAACACCACAATTGACTGTTGCAAAAATAAATAACCTGATTTTTTTTATACTCTTACATCACAAGTATATTTAATTTATCAGCATGGTCTTTAATGCAAACGAGTTGCACTAAAAAAAACATGAAATTTGTACTCCGTAAGTGGTGATTAAGATGACGCTATTTATCTATAACATCCATACCGAGTCTTGGGAGTCTCTTTAGAGACCGTTCTGTTTGCTGATAATTATAAATACGTCTTTATTGAGGACAAAAATGATATGGGTCGTTAAAATAAAAATGATTATCAATATCGTTAAACTCGTCAATGAAATGTCAAGCATTTGACATTTCCACTATAAGGCTGCCCATGCATATGAATGCCACCAAACACTCAGTTGCATCAGGGACACGTCAAGATGACTTTCACTTGAAGAAGCCGAAGTTCGAACTGATTGTTTACACTTATATTGTACACCACACCTGAACCAAACCTCAAGACACATTACTGAACGACAGGAGAACACCATGTACTGGTGCAAAGTTGCATGACCATGAAACAATGTGAGCAGAAAAATAATTCATCCTGGAATGAAACGAAAATCGTTTTGGAAAAGCCAGATTGAAAAATGACTCTCATCATTTGTCGTAAAGATGGCAACTGTCGTGGCTTTGAAGCCAAGAATGCCAAATGAATAAAATCAAACAATTTGATATTCGCACAATGCGTATAGCACGAGGACTATCTGGCAGCCAGACACTCTGTTTCACAAATGAGTAGAGTCCCACAGTACCTTAACAGTGGGGGACAATACTTCTAAGTGAATTTATCCGATTTTGGAATTTGCTAATAACGTTTTCCTCTTTGGCAAATGCGGACTGTGTGACACCAGCACGTGTGGCCTACTCTTTCCCGAACGACATCACAAAGATCCCCAACGTCTGCCGTGAAGGAAACGGCGCGTAACCTTTTCATGCAAATGCGAGGATGGAATGGCGGCAGCCGGTGCCAAACCGTGAACCTCTGCACCGCACCGCTCGTCGGCCATGTCACCGTTCAAGGAAGCGGGCGAAGTGGCATTACGCGCCGAGTGACGGCCTGGTGCAATGCAAACCTCGTAGCCTTTAAGAGAGGGCCCCACCAATACCACGGGCCTCATGGACGGCACCACATCGTACGGAGGCACATTCTCGAGCTGGGGGTTTTCAAAGTACACACACGCGCACACACACACACACACGTGCAGGCATGCGCGCACACATATACACGTGCACACAAGCACACACGTGCACGAAATACACGCATGTGCACATGGACGCACATGCACACACACAATATATATTCAGAGGCGCGTACACACAGGCAAGCACGTGCACACGTGTTACATATACATACGTAGAGACACATGCGTGCACAGACATGCAAGTGTTCAGATGCACACACGAAGACACAAATAAGCATACACGCATAAGTGCACATACATGCATATATATGCACGAACCAGACATGCAATGAGTGGAGCATTCGAATATGCGTACAGATACAATGCACATGAGGTACATCCGCCGCAAGTATAGATGTAAGGGTAGACACACACACAAATGTGTATGCGTGCATGCAGAGTGAACACGTGTGCAGCACACATACACACATCGACATACATGCCACACAAAACCACACACGCCTATTAATCACCGTCTGAGTTATGTCAAATGTGCAGGTTAATTTATATTCCAAACGCACAGGTTTTAAATTGTAAAACAATATATTCATGAAAACATTGCATATAACACTAAAAGTATAACGTTCTTTCAAAAAATGAATTGCTGAACAATAACGGAAATTACAGAACCGAAATGTCGTGAACATTTATATAACATTAGCGGATGCACTGTATAAGGGCATTTTTATTTTTCTGGTAATTAACATTTTTGGAATTGTATTTTGCGCAAATAATTATTGGTGGGGGTCGAGACGTTGCACTATATCACAAAGTACTCCGGTGTTCTGGAAGGGCATTTCAGAAGATGCATGCAACTTTTAAACAAACCTCATAATACAACATTAGTAATTAGTATTGTATTGGAATTAAGTCGTGAAAGAAAAAACACACAACTTGTTAAGTACATTTCAACAACAGAGATTTGTCTATGGGTATATCTTATGCATAGAATTCATGAGCTCTGTCAATTTTAACTGAAAGTGCCTTCATTTATTATGCATATATGTGCTTTTGGTTAAGGGCTTCGATCAAAAATTGGTATATTATATATATATGCATTGGTTACCACATTTTATGTATATACGGTACTATACATCAACTTTAAAATGACATTATTTAAAATAACCTTATATTTCAATAAAGTCACAAGGATAATTAAAATGCAATAGTTTCAGTGTACATAATTCATGATACTACTTCATGGGAAGTTAACAGTGGTCACCCTATGGAGCAATTGTCCTTGCCATAGAAATGTGGAATTTCCACCTCTAGCAAAGGACTGCCAATGGAGATTAGCATAATCCATTCAATGCTCATTCGAGCAATGTAACACAGTTAAAATGTATGTTTTAAATGTGCAAAAGTCATTCGGACCAAATTAATATATAAAAGGTATCCTTGAAATTATGAATTTATTTGATTCAATTTAAACTCCCTCATATACTTAACGCCTGCAACTCAACGAAATTGCAGCAGCGGCAGCAGCAGCAAACAACGTTATACTTTCACAGCAAACTTACCGATTTTTGTTTCTGTTTTGCTATGGGCGGAGAATGTAGCAGGATCGGCAGACAAATACACGACAGACAGACAGACACAGACAGACATACGAACAGCAACAGGGGAGAATAGAACAGGGTTAATTGTGCTGCTTGTGCAGTTACGGGATCACACGGCAGGATTGGGTGCGTCTGGCTGTTAGTTTGGCGCGAAACACAAGGACGGTCAGTGGCATGAGTCGTCGAGTCGAGACGAAGCACTTCGTGCCTTCTTTTAGCCCCCCCCCCCCTCCAGATACGTTCCATTCATTGGCTACCACATTCTGATAAGCCCCCCCTTCTCCTCCCCCCTCAACTTGTATTTAAGGGCTTGCATCTTGAATCCATGCCTCACTTGATGCAGCAAACCTGGCTGTGACGGTCCCACCTGATGACGGAGACTTGTGTTGCCTCCGAAACGTCGTGATTTTTATTTTATTTTTATTAATTTTAATTTCATTTTTTATCTACGTGACTTTACCGAAAGAACTAAGAGTACGAAGGATTTTGACAACTTCTAGAGACTCTTGATGTTCACGAGACTACATGACGGTTACTCGGAGAGGCTGACTTGAGCCCAAACAAACAAAAGTCAAGAGGCCATCATAGCCAATTCCAGTGATGCCACCACACCTCACTTGTCTACTTCTGCCAAATGTCTCAACTGTCGCGCATTCAACATCGGAACAACGTGGCCTGCGCTGACAGTATCATTGCCACATCTGGCTCGAGGTATTCCACTTGGTCCCTGACCTCTGGATGCCAATCAAATGCCCGTATCAATAACATGCCCCTCCTTTATCCTGCACAGATACCCCACCCATCAGAAATGTCCGCTTTATGATTACTTCTGCAATGCCACCCTGCCACGTTCTCTCCTGAACTTTCCAAGTTGCTTACAGTCTGTCAAGCAATTCCTCGCATCCAGAAGCTCGTTTTCTAGATGCCTTGTTAAAATCCAGCTCCTGAGTCGGATTGTTCGTCAATTCCCTACACAGATAGAATTATCTTGCCTCTATCACTTGACACCTGATAGGCCAGTCCCTGGTGCTATCCTGAACTCCATCATTACCCTTAGCCACAACCATGAGAGTAATTGTAACCCAACCGCAGCCCTTACTCTTAATACCATGACCTGCAACCCTAACATTAACCACTAGCCCTCGTCTTGGCCTCAATAAAAAAAAACATGACTCATAACCATAACAAAACGATTTACAATGTACCTAGCATTAGCCTTAATAGCAGCGATAGCTTTCGCCCTGGCTACGAACTCCTATACCTATTCCAACCTACGATTATATTCGTGGGAATAAGAATGGCAATTATTTTGAAAAAAAAATTTCACCAAGTATCAAGTCCTTTTTTTTTTCAATAGAATTCCGCAATTCGATATTTGGACGTATCGGCGGTACACCGCTGGTGCGCGATTCGCAACCACGGTCGGAAAATATTGCGGGGTGGTGGTGGTGATGCGTCAAAATCAGTTCCGGTGATGTTGAAGCAGTCTGGAGACGAATGTCAGCTCAAATGAAGATTTCACCGTTTTATGAGGACCGCTGAGTTACGCTGCACCGTTGTGCCGCCGATACGTTCATTTGATAATTTCTAGTAACGAGTTCTTGGCATGTGGGAGGCAACTGGGAATATCCAGAGCAAACCCACCCCACATACTTCGGGAGTAACCATCAACACTGCCATCTCCGAGCCACATCGCAGCCCAGGCCTACAACTCTCGGTATTCAGAGACAGTATCCCATCCAAGAAGAAAGCAGACATCGCTTGCTTAGCTTCCTAGATCTGATGAGATCAGGCACATTCAGGGTGATTTGCTTGCAGGCAAAATTCTAAGGAAGATAAGTCGCAGGGCTGCCAATGGGAGACCACCGCTGGCTCCAACCCGTTTGAGGCGACACTTTGATGGCTGTGAATAGTATCGTGTACCCATTACAACTTGCACAGGCACATGGCCTCCACATTAAACAAGGGCCCCACATATTATTCTTGCTTCTGTCCATGTCTCTGTCTGTGTTCATCGGTGTCTCAACGTGTCTTTTTTCCATTCCAGACTCTCTCGCCCCATGTATTTTCCTGTCTTTATTTCCATCAGCATGTATTTGTGTTGACTTAAAGCTTTCGTGACTGCAGGAATTCATACTCTGTATCTTTCGGTAAAGCCACGTAAATAGAAAAATAATAAAAATTATATTTTTCTTTTTTAATTTAATGTTATTTTTATTTCATAGTTATTTTATTTTTTTATTTATATCTTTTTTATTTTTTTATTTTTCTATCTACGTGGCTTCACCGAAAGACCGAAAGAGTATGTATGTGTGTGTCTCTCCCTCTCTGTCTCTGCCACTCTATTATCATGTCAACATTTTTCTCCGTGTGCATCTGTCTCAATGTCTGTGTGTGTCTGTAGCTACAATTCCTCTTCTCTCCATCTGCACAAAGTCCCACTAACTCCACCGTGCTGCGAGCAGCTCTGTGTTTAGGCCTTAGAAAGTAGGTCCCTGATTACTTCAAGACTCGCTTAACAAATCCTCTCATCACCACACAAACATACCAGCCACACGGTTGTATGTACAATCACCATTATCATCAACCATTGAGGGCCTCCCCAAGTCACAATTTCCCACGGTCCCGCGAAGCAACAATCCATTCAGCTATTGGGCATGATCTGATCTCACCGCTCCACCTCTTGGTGTCCTCTCAGGCCTGTTCCCTTATTTGGCTGCCAATCTGTCATGAGTCTGGACCACCAGCCATCTGCACTCACAGGGATGTGTCCCGCCCAAGCCCTCCAAAACTTTTCATAACAGTCAACGCGATGTCCTTAATTTGCGTGCATTCTTTAATCCGCACGTAAATCGTTCTGTCGCTCAGTGTAATCACCAAGCATGCCCAATCTCCCCACGCATTTTTCACCTTCGGCTCCTCTTTCTTCAGGGATGTGTGTCAGAATTAATGAAGGCTACGGAATGTTATTGTACGAACAATAACCCTTGGACTGATACCAACTGTGAGGGATTCCGTCAGGCGGAATTGCAAAGCATGCGGGTTAGTGAAGCCACCGAGACAGACCTCTCAAGTTTCACAAGCGTGGCACCTGTCTCACTCGCCAAAAGTGGGCAGCAGGATGTCTCACAAGCTTCACCCAGAATTAGCACTTTGCATATATATAGATATACAGTATACGAACCCAACATAAGGCATCGACTACCTAGTTTGCCACAGGTCCATCTCGCCAACCACGCAGCGGCCAAAATCGATCGCTGCCCGCCTACCGACTTGAGAGGTCTGATGAGGAACGCCGAGATGCGTGGAAAACGGGGGACAAATTAACGCGGGGAAATGTCTGCGGACATAAGGACTCACCGCGACGGCTAACAAAGCCACGGCGCTATGCACGTGCACACGCGCGCTGGCTGCATTTACCTTTTTAAAGAAATGGTATCGTTTGTGCTTTGCATTTGTGCAGGCGAGTGGGCGCACTCGTGATTTTAGCGAGCAGAGACTGGGCTGTGGGTCGCTGTCCGTTGCCTCTGAGGCCGTGGCCTCTGTGATGCGGACGGGCGAGCGATGCACATGACACGGCACACGAGACACACACACAAACGCACGGCATGCGTGCTTTCAGCATGCCTTGGCTGGATTGCGGCACTCCTATGCCACGGTGTTGAAGTGTCTCTCTGCTCAACTATTGTGGGGGTGGCGATCGCTTATATTTGTGGTTCTGAGCCAGCCTTGGAAATTTTAAGTTCCTGTGATGTGGATGAGTGCTTCTATGTGATGGCCACTGTTGACTACTCGTAAAGTGGAAGTATTTCTCCACAGCGGTGGGATGGATGGGCTGAGTTGACACTTGTCTAGAAATGTTGTTGATGATTTGCAAATATATTGTTTTATAATGGACAATTGCATTATTATGATTGCCCTCCCTTTATCAATCCACTGCTGAATGAAGGCCTGCACATTCTGTGTTCACGTCAGAATGTTTGGTCAATGTGGGTTAGGAAGAGGCACCTGAGACTGGGTTCAGATGTCTCTCGTCACAGATGCCAGCCGTGGCTGGGATACTCAGGTCACCGAGTTCATAGCATGGTGTGCCAACCACTGTGCCACGTCGTCCCACAAGTTAAACCATAAGTCTGTAAGGATCGCTTATAGCGAACTCTCAAAATTATTTCCGTCACTGCGAACAGCATAAACTGACAGCCTCGACGTTGGAGCGGGTACAGCTGTGCCCCATTGGCTTAGCTGTCACACTGACAACGGCCGACACGTTCAAATGCTGGCACCGATGTACGCGATTGGCTGCCCACTGGCGCTCAGGTGACCGGTGAGTCGTCAGTGGGAGAAGCCGATTGGTGGAACGGTTCGAAACGCTGAGAGCCTGGGAAAAATTTGAATGGATAATTATCTTAGCTTATTTTAAATTTACACAGCACCTCTGATGGTCGGTTAAAGACCCGTTGGGGTAATTATCGTTGGATTGACTGAACGGGCGAGATGCGGTTCAGGGGGTTGCAGTGGGGGCGGGGAGGGAGTCAGCTATACAAGGGTCTCGAGTAAGAAAACATCAGGGCTCACTCGGGACTCTACTCCGTACGCGTCGTGTCAACGGCAATAAACCTCCCCAAGTGAACTACGTGGTCCGAGTCCTCCTCTTCACATCTGACAACATGAAGTGAACGATATGCGCATGCTAATTCGTATTGGACGTGGGGGGGGGCATGTGGTGCTGCGATTAGAGCGCCCGACTCGCAAGCAGATGGCCAAGTTCCAGTCGGGGGTTGATGCACGCACGATGTTCAAACTACACACACAGCCTGTAATCCCGAGGGCTGGATTAAAAAGGCACAAGGCAAAGTATGCCAGGCTGTGCGAGACAGTTTTAAAGGGATTAATTAGCTACATGTCAATGTAATCTGGATTTTGTTTTTGTTTCATCCACCGTCTTAGCAATACTTAGTAAGCAATACAATTTGGCACGTTTGTCGAGTGCTTCTTTTTTTCTTTACGGGCACTGCCCTCGCCGGGCGTTGGCTCTGGGGGGCGCAACTCTGCCACTCCGGTCACCGCCGTGGGCCAACTTGATGGCCAGGAGCGGCGGCGACCCAGCCGAGTCGAGGGCCTCCTCTGCGGCTGTTGAGCCAAGCCTGTGGTGTCGTCGTTGTCGGAAGGCCCGCGTTGTCGTCAGAAGGCCACGTTCGTGCGTAGGACACACCCCGGGATCAGTGATAACGACGGCTGCGATTCGACGGATTGGAAGTGGGGTTGGTGGACCACCAAGGGAAGAGCTACATTTGCGAAATGCCCACCTGCTGGGAAATATCGGGGCAAGTAAGAGGCAGTTTAAGAAGAGAGGTGCCAACCAAACTGTACGGCAGTTTGATTGGTTTGGGTTTTTTTCCGTGCACTCCAGCTTCACGTAATGTCGGAAAAGGCTTGGTGTTCAAATATTACAAATAGGTCATTGAAAAGGATTCCTAGGATCTGCAAGAACGTGTTGAGAAAACAGAACGAAATGATTGTCATTATTAAAGCTGCATTCATATTGTACATGCTGAGCAGCTGATCGAAAATGTGCATTGTAATGGTGGGGGCCCGCAGGAATGTGGGATTTGCACCAATGGCTAACAGCTGCCAAGGCAGTCAAGTCCATGTGCCAAATGATGAAGTACGATTGAAATAATCCCTTCGACTCGCATGGCGTGGGGAGGCATTCATCCAGCAGTGGTTAGCACACTCCATTGCTAACTCAGTGATCCTTCACGAACCCACACTGGCCAGGGTCAAGTACGGTTAAACCACCCCTGTGATTAAGATGAAGGCTGTTTGACAATCTAGCAGTGGGTTGATGGGGCTGTCATGGAAAATATAAATAATGATTATTCATAGGAATTATTATTTATACGTGTCAATATTTTATTTTTATACTAGAAAAAAATTCGTATGTATATGGCTGGGTGGTGCTATGATCAGTGCTTCCAATGCCCAGTGAAAAAGTTGCAAGTTCAAATCCAAGTCAGGGGTCGATCATCCCTACAGGGTCAATAAAATTAGCACAAGTATGCAGAAAGTCAACAGAGGTCATCCTATGAAAAATAAATAGCTCCAGCCATGAGAATGTGGAATTTCCACGATTGGCTTCAGGCTGCCAAAGGAAATCAGTACCTACCCATACTCACTACTCAATGCCATATGCTTGTCTATCCCATATATGATCCATATATAAATGTCTGTGTGTATCTTTAAAAAAGCGGACAACTACAATTGTACGTCTGCACGCCACACATTACCCACATCAGTGACGGCGGAGTGAACGATTGAGCCATGGGTTCCTGGGCCATGTCCAGACATTAAACACCTATCACTTGAGAAGGTACGCAGCCTATAAAACAGTGTTCTTCACTAACTTTTCAGGGGGGGAGGGGGCAATTTCGCTGGTAAGACATCAATGTGAAGGCCGCTACACATTTGAGACCATTGGAGTTTGATAGCACGATGGGGGGGGAGGGGGGTGGTGTTATCACGTGTTGAGTATTGTCAAGGGCCGCACTATAGGCCACCAGGGGCTGCCAGGGGCCTGCAGGCCTTGCAATGAAGAACGCTGCTATCGACTAAGGAGGTCTGCTGCCAGATCTAACCTGCCCCTTGCCCTCGTCCTCCAGCAGCAACAATCCCTGCGGTGCCAATCCCCACACCTCAATACCCCTCGTTTAACTGCCGATGATAAATATGTCCCGTGTCTATAGCATGCGTTGAGTCCCTATTAATAGAGCACACGTATATGCACATGGTTTCATGCTACCATGGTGCATATAAATGCATGTGTATATTAGTGTGTTAGAACCGTATTCTCCGGATCACAAGACGTGCAGGTTTTCTTACCCCTGTAATTGAAAGCAGAAGTTTGGGCTGTGTGATAATCTGGTGTGTGTGTGTGTGTGGGGAGCATTGATGCAGTGGTTATCATACTCTGCTACGAACTTCGCGACCCGAGTTCAATCCCCTCTCACGACCAATGATAGTGGCGAAGAATTCAACCGGTCCTGGGCCTCCCCTAAGTCGACTCAACCACAAATGAGTACCTACTGCAGAGTGTAAACATCAGCACCTGAGAGACAAAGACGGCCGGGCGTGGTGCTGGCCGCCACACCCCTCATGTGCCGTCCAGGCCTTCATAGGTGCTCGCTAACAGCACTTTCCCCAAAAGTCTGCTAAAGGCTACATGGGGCATCTTTGTATGTGTGACAAGATTTGCATAACGTTTTGAGTGCATATTAATTTCCGGAGTGTCTGATATAGTCTCATAATCTGCAGAATACGGTGCATACATACACTGTACGTGTGCATTTTTTTTATTATTATTCAAATATTCTACCTGGATTTATCCCTTGAGATGGAACATCTCGCTTGCAAGGGTGACCAGGGATGTGTGTGTGTGCATGTATGAGTATTGTTGGTGTATGTATGAGTATTTAGAGCATATGGGAGGGTATGTATAGGAGACATGCATATGCACAAAATATCTACGTGATATACATGATGCACGCACACCACACATGAGTGTACAAGTGTGGTGTGTTTGCGCGCAGGACACACATATATTGCAGGCATGTAACAATTCACCCAACACCACCACCGATTCCACAAATTGTCATAAATCGGCGTTGTGATTGAAGTAAAAAATACGTCCGTTAAATCTTATCTCATTCTAAGTAAGTCGGGCAGACAAGTGCCACAAAGTGCAGCTGCCTCTCCAGCGGAGGTCCTCCTGCCAGCAGCGTCGTGAGCAAGCAATCGGAGATGCGAGGAACCCTTTACGTGTTGGGTAAAGGGGGCATCTGTGAAAAAAGAGCTTTATATCTCATCGGATTCCTCCAGCACAAATAAAGATTCTGATTTTGATTATCCACGGTGAGTGCCACCCGCCCCCTGCGGTGAGCCTCTGCAGCATCGCAAAGTGGAGGAGCCAGCACTGCTAATTATTAGACTAAATAATAGATTAGCGGGGTCGCTTGCTGCACGTAATTCGCGTACGTCACGATGTGATTCCTACGCGCAGAATTCCACGCATTGCGTCGTGAACGCGAGAACCAATTTTTAGTTTATTGTAATCAATTATGTACATGCCCCAGTATATTGCATATCAGCATGATATTCACGATCCAAAGGCCGTGTGTAAACACTGTGTATAGAGTACGTGCTAGGGATGTATTTCAGGTTTTCAAATTAATGCAGGAATAGCCGGGAAAGTGTAGAAAATTTGGATTGGGGCCGAAATCATTTTTGTCTTAGGATTGATCTGAAAGTATTACATCGGAGGAATTGACTTCGCTGATATGATGTTACTTCTAGGATGTCACATGACCATCGGGTGACGTCACTTTTGTTAGCATAAAGACGCGTTAATTATATAATTTAACGGATACAAAAAATCCATAAAAATATCAAAAGAATCTCCTTAACATCTGAAACGCTTCCCTACTATATGCATACGCACATACAATTCATGATGCAAACTGCCATATAGTATGCACACACAGGTACACTTATACACCATGTGCATAGATCAACATCAACATGCTTTACATGAGGTGCCTGGGTGGCACAGCATTGAGATGGCATCGCTGAGACCATGGTTTCAAATTTGGGCAACCACCTGTGGTTCAACTGGGCTCTAAAGCATGGTCACCAATGCGGTGATTTGATTGCGATGCCAAGCAAATGCAAAAGCAGCCAGCTAGTGAGGTTAATTACAGAGGTAATTGATGGGACTTCAACAAAAATTATTCCGTCGTGATATTTTAGGACTTTTCTGACACCGAGGTGGTGCTCTGCTCACTGCGAAAGTTCCAAACGGAACTTCATCTCATGTCGTGACACCAATAGCAAAGCTGGAATGTAATTGGAAGTAAAAAAAAAGTAAACACTCAAAAAAATATAACATGCACGGTACATAAAATGCCTTTATTTGTGTACACAGTAAAACCTCTCAAAGCTGGACTTGCGTAAGCCAGAATTTTGGGGCAAGCCAGAAAGGCTACTGACGTAATAAAACATATAGAAAACTAAAAATCCCATCGGAACACTCCTTGTGTTAATTAAACCGGGCATGGTAGGAGACAGTATGCGTATTTACACTAGCAAATCTAAACCGATTTTAAGCCTGCTGTGCTTATCTGTTGTGTGGAATGTGTTGAAGCCCTGTGCATTAGTTATACGCTCATCCAAGGTGATTCTGCTCGGGATTTCCTCTCGCTCTCCCTCTCTTATCCTCGTCTTGGCGAGTTGTTCTAGAATGATGTTAAAATCAACGACAACAAAAACCCTGTCCGGCCGGTGAGAATCATGTCCCTGCATTTACGGTCTCAACTTCCCACGATCTGTCATCGCGACGATGGTCAGCAGACTCGGGTTATACCGCACAGTGCACAATGTCTATCGTAAATGACGTGAATTAAACTCGTCAGGAATTAACTGCGTGTGCGAAAAGCACTTCAACCTTTTTCACTAACTCTTTAATCAATTACCAATAAAAAATTATTTACAAGTATGCCGGATTCTAGATTTGAAGCTTTCGTGACTGCAAGGATTCTTACTCTTAGGTTTTTTCGGTAAAGTCACTGGATACAGTAAATCTAGCTGTGACGGTCCCACCTGATGACGGAGACTTGTGTTGCCTCCGAAACGTCGTGATTTATAATTTGTATTTCTATTATTATTTATATAATTTTTATTTTTATTATTTATTATGTATTACTTATTATTTATTTTTACCCACGTGACTTTACCGAAAAAACCTAAGAGTATGCCGGCTTCCAGAGGTTTTTCCGTCCCGTGATGGTGCATGAGTGGTGTGTATGTAAAGAGTACATGTATATGGTCATGGCCACATGCCACCCATGATGCATATAAATGTACGTATACCCTGGCATTACTCTGTACACCTACTCCACCCCTGAACCCCTCCCATTCCCTCCTCCGGTGAGGGGAGGGGTGCTGTGAAACGGACCTGACATCAAGTCGCCCCGACTCGATGGAGAATTACCTCCAGGTCTCCTGAGGACAGACAGAAACGCAGGGGAGAGTGGGGGCGACAGGGAGGGAGGGGAGGTCGAGAGAGAGACACATGCACCACAGAGGTAGATTCATGGGGGGGTTGGTGGGTGGGTGGGTGGGGGGGAGGGTGTGGGGGGGAAGGAGAGTGAGTGGCAAAGGAGATTAATAAACATTACAGCACCATGCTTCTTTCCCAAGCATACACCGGGCACAGTTTAGAGCATAGTAAATACAAATGAAGTGACTGCAGGAATTAATATTCTTTGGGTCTTTCAGTAAAGTCACGTAGATAGGTTCAAATAAAATAACAAAAAACTACAACGTTTCCTGATGACGACTTGCTTGTGTTGCGATCGAAACGTCGTAGTTTTTGGTTATTATCTTTGAACCTATCTACGTGCCTTTACCGAAAGACCCAAAGAATAAAAACGAAGTGGTGTGGGCTAATATCTCCCTAAAGCATCATTCTAGAATATTATATATGGCTGTGCTAATGAGAAACTGGCACCAACCACACAAATGTGGAATTTGCCCCAATGGCTCACGCAGCTGCCTACTGAGTTCTGTGCCACACTTTGACTTGACTTTGCCTTAAGGAGACAGAAATGTGGAATTTTTTGCCACCGACAACAGATGCGACCTCAGCCCGATCCCCGTGTTTCTTTGGGACGTGTTTGTTGTTTGTTTACCATCAAAGTTTATCGCTGCTCCCTTACCCTGCGGGGGAGCAGTGCTCATCTCTCTCGGCTGCTCTGAGCTGATGTGCCCCTCAACCACGAAAGCCGCCAATGGCTTTTCACGAAAATCGGCAGAAATACTCTTTGGTTCTTTCGGTAAAGTCACGTAGTTAGAAATAAAATAGAATAAAAACACCGGTAGAAAGTTTACCGACTCCAGAGAGATGAGAGGCCAAGTGAATCCCTGACCAGGATTTCAACTTTCGACCTTCCGTTTGTTCAACCCAAGTGTTTCTAACCAGTCGGATACAAACGTACAAATCTGGAGTCCCCATGGGTGCGTGGGCCAGACACCGGATCAGCCAGCTTAAGATCGCCATGATTTGATGGCGGCACACTCTACGGAGGTTTACATCCTCTGCAGGCAAGGATGACGCACGTTGGCTTCCGGCCAAAGTGCTCCATCAGCCGTAAGGAAGCCTACGAACGTCATAACACGGGGGAAGCCTTTTTGTTCTTTTCATATTTTTGTTGTCGTTTTTTTTTGCGTGCCGGTAACCCACTAAAGAAAATAATTAAAATAATCAAGGCCCAACACCAACACAAAAAAACGGTCTGGACCGAGCAAAACATCCTGCCAAAAATCTGATACGTCGACGTCTCAATGCCAGGATGTGGGGTTTTATAAGCAGCGGACCTCAAAGAAAGGTAACGTGAAAATGCGTCAATAAAACAAAAACGCATTAGAAAAATTGCCCAAGGAAACTAAATGAAAGTCAACATTCGGCTTAGACATATATTCATTATTTAGCGTGTGCTTTTGCGCTGAGCTAGGCAGCAGCTTTATCACGTGCAAAGCGCAGGGATGGAGTCGTCCTCGGAATTTGGCAAACGCGCGCACACAATCACTTCCTACGAACACTGGGCGGTGGTGGTCCTGAGCCTGTGGCGGAAATTCTACAACCCCTGTGAGCAGAGACCGGTCTCCCAATGGGATCACCAATGTTGACTTCCCACAAAGTGGCGTTTATTTTATTGATCTCCACAAGAATGATGGGTGGAATTTGAATAAGAGCCAGGATGTGACCTCACAAGCGTACGGGTTCACAACATTAGTAATGGGGGAGGGTTTTTTTAATTGTGCATCATGTAAAAACTCATTGATGTCATTTGTATTGTCACAGGTATTGCCCATTGTATATTTATCACGAACCTTGGAAGAGTGCCATGAATAACACATTACCCCGCATGGACGCTGCACGATTGCTACGGTTATTGTACGACTGTCAAGAATATTGAATTGTTGTCACAGATGTTACCTGATGGTCATGAACGTTGCAAGATTGCCACAGATAATGTTCATCATGAATGTGGCAATATCGACAAAAAAAAATGTTGTGCAGATGATAACTGTCGTGGGCTGTTTGGTGGTTGGGCCTCCACTAGAGGGAGCGCAGTGAGCTCGAGTTCCCTCTACTAGATTGACAACTTGCAGCTCAGCACACGGCAGATGCCTGCGCAGCGCGACTCATGACCTCCTCTTGATACCAAGATCCAGGATGGTCATCGTGTCTATGCGCCGCTTCTCGGTGGCAGCCCCAACAGTCTGGAACGCCATCACCCCTCTGCACATTCGCAGCATCACCTCAATCGTCTTCTTCAAGAGACACTTAAAAACTCACCTCTACAGCCACGTGCTTTCGAGCGACTCTGAGCTTGGCTCCGCGCCTCTGAGTTGCGGCCGTTACGTCCCCAAATTTGCGCGCGTTATAAATTGCATTATTAATATTATTATTTACTAGAGGGTATTATTTTGCCTCCTCTTCCTCGCTGGAAAGATGGCTTGCAAGAGGTGGGATTACCCACACTTGACTCCCACCACACGATCGACTTGCTGCGGTGAAGCCATTCGTGTCGCACCATTGATTCGAGTGGCGTGCCGGGAGATCGAATGAAGCCGGCGACCTCTGGATTGCGAGCCTGGTGTGTGGACCATTAGCGGTCCAAGAACACCACAGGCATTGCAAAATCGTCACAAATATCACGCAATTATCATCAACTTTCCGCGAGTCATTATCGTGGCTATTCCCAAGTTAATCATGCGGGACACGTGCTTGGAAGCCGTAGGAGCTGCGTGATGATCATGGACGCTGCGCGATTGCGATCAAGTAAATCGCGGTGAGTAGGATAGGCCACCAGTGTGGTAGAAAAACACGGGAGGAAGAAGAATATCTCGTAATTAGCAGAAGATGGGAGAGCTGCATGTAAAAGCATTGGCTTGAGTGGTCTGCTCATTATTATTTAACCAATGGCAACAAATAGAACTTTTAATATCGTGGGAACATTTTGACTTGAAACTTTCGTGACTGCAGGATTTCATATTCTTGGTTCTTTCGGTAAAGTCACATAGATAGAAAATAGAAATAGAAAATAATCAAATTAAATTTAAATTAAAATAACACTAATTAATTAAATCAGGCGAAGAGAAAAGAAGACCGCTTGTGTTGCGATCGAAACGTCGTGGGTTTTTTGCTTTAATTATCTTCTATTTATCATTTTTATTATACATTTTTATTTTATTATAATTTGTTAATACGTGACTTTACCGAAAAAACCAAGAATATGAATCCTGGGAACATTTAGAAATTTCACAGGATCGCTGAGGATGAGGTAGGTCTAAAAACCTTCCGGGGGGGGGCGGGGGGGGCAAGGCAGGTACATTTTCCCCATTGCCCACTCCTCGAATCTGACATTGCCCAGGGGGACATATTGACGAGTCAACGCCGGACAGGGATTTCAACTTCCGACCTTCCTTCCGGGCCGTGAGTAGTGACCGCGGCGCAACCGGACTAGTTTCTAACACAATAAGTGATGCCAAAGCGGCGTCGCTAAAGTAAACGAGTGTCTCCCCTTGTGCAAACCAACGTTCACTAGCGAATCGAGGGAAAACCAGGACGGGTGGCAGCCGCTAGTTGTGTGACGAGTGCTGTGGGGTTGCGCGTGTTGCGGCGGCGGTAGCGGTGCTACCCACCCTCTTCTTAGGTTTTTTCGGTAAAGTCACGTAGAAAGTAAAATAAAATAAAAACAAAAATCACGACGTTTCGGAGGCAACACAAGTCTCCGTCATCAGGTGGGACCGTCACAGCCAGATTAGCTGTATCAAGTGAGGCAATGATTCAAGATGTAATCCCTTAAAAGCGAGTTGAGGGGGGAGGGAGAGGGAGGGGGGAGCTCATCAGACTATGGTAGCCAATGAAAGGAACGTATCGGGAGGGAGGGGGGGCGAGGCCAAAAGGGTGGGCGATGGACGTGGAAGCGCTTGTGCGCAAGCGGCCAATTACTGCACACGCCAACACAATGGAGCGATTGTGCGCAAGCGGCCAGCCACTGCACCCGCCAACACAATGGGCAGAGAGGAGGAGGGGAGGTCTAATACACATGATAGACAAAAGAACGAAAATGATGATGGGTACAAACTTAGGGGGAGCTCATCAGACTATGGTAGCCAATGAATGGGACGTATCTACCCACCCTGCGTGGAAGCGACCCTGGCGAGCGCGCTGCTCCAGCTGCTGGCGGATGTGCTCCAGCTTCACGGGGCTTGGGATGAAGCCGATCTCGCAGCCCTCCTTCACCAGCCGCCCAATCCACCAGTCGTTGTTGTATTTCTGCGACGGGCACCAACACAGATGCGAGCGCAACGCGTGTACCGCGCGTGACGCGCCGAGCGAGCAGCCGCAGAGAGAGAAACCGGGGCGATGCTGTGCTATGAACCTGGCCGCCCGAGTTCAATTCCCGCTCACGGCCAACACCGGTGACCAGTATCTGAACTGGTCTTGGGTCTTACGCGTGGCCCGTAACTCAGCGTGGACGTGTGCGGAAGCCATCGAGTGAGTGTTGGTGGGCCACACACAGACTCGTTAAACTGACTCCCTCCACTCACGGGCATCGAGGTCGCCACAACCTGGCTTGTGGCCAGGGCATAATGGCAGTACAGAAAGTGGGTTAGTTTACATCTGTACGGGGATTGAGTGTTAACCCCCCCCACCTCCGCCCCATCTAATGCATGGGATTTCTCCTGATACTCCGGTTTCCTCCCTCGTGTATGAAAAGTTGTAAATGCAGTTGGTCAAGCATGCAAATAAAGCAATTTTTGTCTCTGGTTTTGGCTGCCTCCTCCACAATGTCCACGGATTCTCGGGCCTCTGAATCATCATCTCTCACCAAGGGTGAACAAAAACTGTTCCCAGTTATTGCATTCCACATGGCTAACTAATGATATTAGTGGGTGCTGGGTGCCGTGATATTTGATCGGCTGTGGACATGGCCAGGCATGAGGTAGCACATTTGGCGCTTGATGCGGACGTTTGCGGTTAAACGCCCATGGCAACTCTGGTTAATACTGCGGCTGTAGTAATTATAAATATGGGTGGTCTGATTCACAGTGGAAGCTAAAGATCACGTGACGTTATTCCAAAAAAGTTTAGGCCATGTGCGCCAGCATCACAGCTGAGCACAATCTTCCAAATTTTAAAAATTACCCACAAATTACGCAATTGGGAAACAGAGCAACGTGCCCCAAACCCCCCCCCTCCCCCATTGCGAAACTACTGCATGTGACGTGAAAGCTTCGTGCTTTCAGAACGGTGTGAATACCAAATGTACACAGGTTGCCATGTTCATACGATACCGCTCCCCACATGCAAAGACAATGAAGACAAAGATCCCCCATGTAGCTTTAACAGACTGTTGGGGAAAGTGATGTTAGCGAGCACCTATGAAGGCCGGCAGAGTACACGAGGGGATGGGTGGCCAGCACCACGCCTTGCCACCTTTGTCTCCCTAGTGGCACACTGCACCAGGTACTCTTTTGAGAATGAGTCGACCTAGAGGAGGCCCAGGACTGGTTCAGATAATCGTCACTGGTGTTGGCCGTGAGCAGGAATTAAACTAAGGTCGTCAGGTTCGTAGCCCAGCGCGCCAACCACGACACTACTGCTCCCCACATAAGACATACGCACACATAGAAAAAGACGTGCCACAACATACATGCAACATCTTTCCTGTAATTTTCCACCCTTGAGAAATACTCAGAAGGCACACAACCAAGTCCTTAAGGAGTTCCTCAATCTAAGAGCGGTATAATTTGCATGCCAGGGCTCGCATTAACCAAGCAGAACGGTTGAATCCCAGGCTCCCGCCCGAAATTAAACATGGCTCGCAACATAAAGGGAATGGTCTTTGCCGTGACAATGTGGAATTTAAACGACGAGTTCAGAGTGGTCGATGGAGATAAGTGGAGAGACTTTGAATTTGAGATTTGTTTGAAGGCGTAACAGATTTGATTGTTTCGGTCTGATCATCTGCTTCTGCATTACAGTGCATACGTACATTGAACTCCGCACTGTGCGTAGCCAACCGTGCTAATCGGAGGTACAGTACATCATCATCAGCCATGGTCAATCCACTGCTGGATGAAGGCCTTCCCAAGCCACTGCCGCCTATGATTCTGCAATGTAACGATGGTCCTAGCAGCCGCACGCGAGCTTGATTTCACGACTCCATCTCCCTGGTGGACGTCCTCTCGGTCGCAGTCCATTCCTTGACCATGCCCTCATTGTCCTTGACCATCAGCCGTCCAAGTCCCACTTACTTTTCTTAACAATTCAAATTACGTCGTTACCCCGCGCACATTCACCAATCCACGCGCTCCTCTCTCCACCCCTCGATGTAATCATCCCCCAAGCGCGAATCGCCCCTTGCCCTATTTGCGCGCTCGAATTGTCGCTTTTCATTGTTACTGCCCGAAATTCATGAGGCAGAGGGAAATGCACTTTTGCACTCGTGCATCAAGCACCAGCTACGGGCCTGCTTTTGGATGTGATGGTCAGTTCCATTGGTAACCAAATCAGCGATGATGAGATGTTAATCTGCTTACAATTATGACACTTTGGGTATCAAAAGGCGATGGTTGTAATGTTTTAAGTTTTTTACTGCATGCATTATTCATCATGCATTTCATTATTTCTCAAAGGTTTAGGCCAAGCAGCCAATGTTACCAGTGGTCATTTTGCCTAGAAGAGGACCACGTGCATCAATGTTTGCTCATGTTTGTTGGACTAAAACTTTACACGCAAACAAAGACAAAGATCCCCATGAAGCCTGAACAGACTGTAGGAGCAAGTGCTGTTAGTGAGGACCTATGAGTGCCGGCACTACAAACGAGGGGGTGGGTGGCCAGGACCACGCCCGGCCGCCTCTGTCTCCCGAGTGGCGATGTTTACAGACGACAACAGGCACTCATTTGTGGTTAAGTCGACCTAGGAGAGGCCCAAGACCAGTTCAGATACTGGTCACTGGTGTTGGCCGTGAGCGGGAATTGAACTCGGGCCGCCAGGTTCATAGCACAGCACCCTAAACGCTACACTACCACTCCCCACACACAGCCACACACACACAAATACAGTCAATCTATATATATATAAAATCGCAAATCTGTCTGTCTGTCTGTGTGTCGCCGGACCATACGCAGTTTCATTGGACGGTGGTTGCCCCTGGCAACGGGTAGCGACGCATTCGCTGCGGGGTGGACGCCATTTTTAATTTCCGTTAAAAATATGCGCACGCATTAACACGCGACTCTGAGGTACATTCATCAAAGTTTCACGTCCTCTTCACTCCCCCCCCACCACAATGTGTGCAATTACTATTATAGGGTCGGTAGATTATAAAATTATAGCGATTAGACAGTATTATTGTAGCGCGGGGGGGGGGGGGGTAAAGGCCCCGGTACCCAGCCTCAGCCGGGTGGGCAATCTAGGCGAGGCCGGAGGCTCTGCACGGTACTAGGCCTCGACACCCCACCACACTATAGGCCGTACATATTACTGCACAGCGGCCGAGGAGATCGTGCCTGGGGGGGGGGGGGGGCAGGGGTAGCAGCCCATCTGTGTATATATGTAAGGTTATTAAGAAATATATTTTTCACCCGGGCAACACCGGGTACTTATGCTAGTCATTATTTAACTTGACTGCACTCACATATGCATGTCCACATGGATCACTGCTGTGCAACGTGAGAAATAAATTCCTGCAATCAGATTTCTTTTTTTTCAGATATTACACGGCACTTTTTTTACGGCTAATTTTGGTTGTCGGTACATCTATGTTTGGAACTGAAAATGAGCTCCGTACCATTTTTAGAAATGTGTGACGAGGTGATTGCCAATGCGTCTAAAGGGCTTCGAATGTGTGTGTGTCACGTGATCATAATTTATAATAATTTAGGCTTGTGACGTGCCGCACAATATTCGCTCACTCTCGAAGAGAGAGAGAGAGAATGACTAAGAGACACAGAGAGGAACTACAGTTGAATGGAAAAGGCAGCAACCAGATAGTGAGCTTGCACCAAATCCTCTGCGGTTCTCTTCATATGAAGTTGTTGTTGGCCAATTAATAGGCATGTAAACTTGTGCGAGGAAACCGGAGCACCCAGAGAACGCACACGTGTGTGAAGGGACAACGCTCGATCCCAAACAGGATGTAACCGGTGGTACAGGGACTCCTTCTACTTACGAACGATTTAGGTTTCATAGGTCTGTCAGTAAGTAGATTTGTTCTTAAGTTCAACTTTACTCTTGTCGATTCCAAACATGTTTTATGGAATGTACACTAAACAAGGGGACTGGCTTTAACAGTCGTGTAATCTCCTGTAGATGTAGACACCACTTGCTCTTCATGTTCTGCAGATGTAGATGCCACCACCGACATCTATTGCGTGGCGGTTAAAAATAATAATATAATAATAGTTCAATTTGTAACGCGCGCAAATTTGCAGACGTAGTGGCCGCAACTCAGAGGTGCGGTTGAACTTATGGCTCTCGATCTGGACAGGCAACCGGACAGACGGACAGGTTTGTTCGTATCTCTGAAAGTTCGCAAGTTGAATGTTCAGAAGTAGAGGAGTTCCTGTACTGCAATCTCCTGGTAAGTCCTCAACACCCACTGGACTCTCGTTTGTGTGATCCACCGCCCGGCCCTGCCTCTACACTGCAAATCAACACTTGAGAAAATGTGTTCAAATACGTACACATTAGAGCCCTGTTCGTGCATCCACTGCTAGATGTGTGCCTCCCAGTGTCATGGCAGTCATAGAACGGTGAAGGATTGTTTGACCATACTTCACCATGGTGGTCAGTGTAAGGTGGTGAAGTGGGGGGATGGTAGGGGGGTGGGGGGCATCCAGGACCAGTTCTGCTATGGATCACAACTGATGGTGGCCACGGCCAGACAATGAACTTAGGTTGCTGGGCTCCATAGTAAAGCATGCTGATCACTGTGCCACCACTCCTTAAGTTGCATTGGTACTCTGACAGCATTGGTACTTCAAAGATATTTCATAAGAGCACCCATTAATAATCAATAATTCCTAATTGCAACGTACTGCACAGTATTCGACTCAAGAGGCGTGAGGAACTGCAGACAGGTGGGAAGGCAGCCACGCAATGAGCTGGCACCAATAATTGCCAAAGCTCTGGGGTCCTCTATATATTAAAGTGTTATTGGCCAATAAATTAGCGGTTACATGTGGGAGGAAACCGGAGCGCCCGGAGAAAATCCACACATGCGACGGGGAAACACTCGATCCCGTACAAACGGAACAGGTCGAGTCTGCATATTTGTTGGACTGCCTTCTCCTGGCAAGCCAGGGGAATGGCACCAGCGAGTCCGGCAAGCCCCATCTCTCGCACGACTGATGCATGGATGTTGAAAGAAGCAATCATGCGTTATTCTTGCTAAGACAATGTCCATTTTCCTCAGAAGTAGTCTCGCGTGGAGGGAATTCTTATAATGCCGTGAAAATAAAGGTGCCAATTTTCTTCCGTTCAATGTCCGGAACGATGGTGGGAATGGAGCAAAAAACTAACTCTTTTTTTTTGCTTTAAACCTTTTGTGTTTGTGTTGTTGGCAATTCTTGTGATTTGCAGTGTGTCAACTTCCCTACCGGATATGTGCAAGCCCAAATTTCCTGGTAACCACGCTTAGAAGTCCAATTCCCATAAACAAGAATAAAAAAAATCTCCCATATAGTCTTTAACAGACTGTCTGGGCAAGTGCTGTTAGCGAGCACACAACAAAGCCTGTGGCCAGCATCCATGCCCGGCCCCCTTTTGTGCTGATGTTACCACACTGCAACTAAGTACTTCATCCCGGTTCAAATGTTTTGCCACTGTTATTGGTCGGGAATAGTACTCGGATCGCTGGTTTCGCAGTGTGATCGCGGTAACCACAACACTACCGCTCCAGTCATAAACAGACACACACATACGCACACACACCCCAGGTTCATACAGCAGGAATTCTCAGTTTTAACAAAAACATGCTTCTGCACATTCCAGATGAAGCCAAATGTTCAACTCAAAAAAGCCATTGGGTGACTCTCCCCGATCGAGCCGGCAACGAGAAAGTTTTCATCTCCACTTTGAGCAGCGCCTGAGAGCTGGTGTTGGAAATTCCACATTCGTATGGAGGGGGGTATATTCCCGACAATTTGACCACCATGTGCGTTCCACATTGCTGTGCTCATTCGTATGACCACTACCTTTACGACCTTGCGTTACACATTTGTATTAATATCAAGAGCGTTGCCGAGTGGACTCGACAGGTTTTTGATTGTGGCTTGAGCACTGTGCCACACTGCCACTCGGCCCGGATGTATATGAACATTGAAAAAAGCAAATAAATATCTATTTATTTATATTATAAATATTACTTTGAAAGAATACAACTCTGTCATTACTTTAATTACTTTTGTAAACAGGAAAATGACCTGTGCTTTTGACGTTTCTATTGAATTGTTTCATTGTTTTTTTTCTCTCTCTCTCTCTCTGCGGTTCTATGTGCTGCGGTTGTGGCTGGTATAAACTGGTATTACCGAAAGAACCAAGAGTATAGAGTATGGGATAAACCTGTGGTGGCACTTTGCCTGTAATGCACAACTTTGGCAGCGGGGTCTGATGGATCACACAAGGATCCTCGCATTGATCAATACTCACAACTTTTAGATCGACAAGGTGGTTTGCAGAAGACGGCGCAATGAGTGGGTTGATCAATTAATTATCCGCGCAGGTATTTTCACATTATCTCGTATGCGTCTGTTTTCTCCCACAGAAAATTACCGACTTGAATTTGTTTTTCATCTGTGGATATCATTGCAGAGCAGGCTGAGACCATCAACTGCCTACACTTAATCACAGGTGGATTAAACCTCGATTCAAACCCAGGTTTCCCAGTAGTGCCGAGACAGCCAGGGGAATTCCCACCGCTTGGGGTGTGCCGTATGAGCAAGGAGCCACTTTTTGACCTTTGACTTGAGTGAATGGGTCACATCAGTTACCTGGTATGACACGATAAACTTTTTCTTCTTCTAGATTTGAAGTTTTCGTGGCTGCAAGGATCCATACTCGTTGGTTCTTTCGGTAAAGTCACGTAGGTGAAAATAAAAAATAATAATACAAATAATTTTTCTTTTCTTTTTTCACTTACGTCACTTTACCGAAAGAACCAAAGAGTAAACTATTTTTCATTTTACCAGGTAAGGCACACTTTTTTTCAGAAGCTAAATGATAGCTAAACGAAGCGGCTTATCACGTGGACATTCATCGCAGCCAAATACTCTAAATGCATGGTTCAAAATGTGGAGGGAAAAACCAGAGGACTACGCAGCCATGGGAGGAACATGCAAACTCCAAATATACAGGAGTCAGGGTCGGGGTTGAGCCCACGACCTGTGTAGAACATACAGCAACAGATACCCATTGCAATCTGGATTAGCCCAGGTGGGAATGGAGAAGTGGTTGGTGCACCGCGCTTCGAACCCGGCAACCTGAGTTCAATTCCTGGACATGGTTAACATCAGTGGCGAGCGACATCTGAACTGGTGCTGGCAACCCCCCCCCCCGCCCAATCACCCCCACCCCAAACCATCCACACTGACCAACACGGTGAAGTATGGTGAACAAAAAAAACCCATCACTGATACAGCATGGAGAGAGCTTCCTGCTAGAGTGGATTGACAATGGTAAAAGATAAACGGTAAAGGTACAACCCTGCAATTGCTATCTCACGCCACTGCTGGCGGAAGAGCCACTCTTAGACAAAACTCCAGAGCGTATGTGGTCTACTTTAATACGTTGACCAGACATTTTTTTTTCAGTTTCATTTATTTGGTATAGCCCTGTGAGCCATTCGGCTCCTGAATCGGGTGCAACCGCAACAAACAAAAAAACAAAAACATGAACAAGAAAACATCTTAAAGTGACTATGCGCAAACAGAAAAATCCAGGAAAAAACTGCAAAGTCTTCCAAAACTGTTGGAAGAGTGACTAACAATAAACTGTAAGTAATAATGATTATCATAATTTATTATTATTATTACAATGATCCAAAACAGTGCCAAGTGGCGTCTTCCGTTGAGCCACCGCAGCACCACTCACCTCCTTGATGTGGAGGAAGTCCTTTCCGTCGAAGGAAATCGCCGTTCCGTGCACAGGGGCGTCCTCGTCGCTGAAGCCATTGTAGCTAACGTTGGTGCGGACCGCAAACGCCACGGGTTTCGTCTGAAGCACACGACGGACGACACACACACATGCATGCAAGCACACACACACCTCCGTTTAGCACAGTTGGCTACGTACAGTGCGAAACAAGTTCGACATACACACACACACACGCGTGCGTGCGTGCGCGCGCTATTTCACTGCAACGAAATATATTCATAGGAATAAAATCAATCAATCGATCTCTCTATTGTACGTGCCAGTCCTGTATTGCTCTCAATAAAGATGGGCATCAGTGCACATGACAACAGAACGGGAACGCTCCGGGAGTATGGAAAAACAAGAATGAAAAAAAAACCGTCACGACCTCAGCGGGCTAACACCGACTGAGCAAAATAAAGTGCAACCGCGCGCAGCGAATATACGGCGTAAATATATTTACAACAATAATGTAACATTCATGGGTATCGGCGCCATTCTTGTAGCGCAGGGCTACCACGAGTGAAGGTGCTATGTTTCAAAACTAAACTATTTTTTTATTTTACCAGGTACGGCCCACTGAGCTGTACAGCTCTTTTTCAGGAGTGACCTGGCCACACATGATAGCTCAACGAAGTGGTTTATCGCGCGGCAATGTATAGCAGCCAAATACTCGAACCACACATTTCTACATGTGGAGAGTAAATCCGGAGGACCCAGAGAAAAATACACCCTACCACGGATAGAACATGAAAACTCCAAATTGACAGGAGTCAGTGTCGGGATCAAACCCACGACCTCCTGCATACCAGGCCAGGTAGTTAACATCTTGCCACCATGGCGCCCTATTTCACGGATGGGCGTAGTTTGCCAGTAGGGAGCGATGTTGCTTTGTACAATCCCAATTGAGCAATGCGCTAATTTGTGGGCCATAGCTCAGATTTGGCAAAGGTGGGCCACGACGTTGTCACTCGATGGCCTTCTCGTTGTAAATTACATCACGGGATCTTTACCGTCCACTCTGAAGCGGACGGCGCATATCTGTCATGGTTAATACGCCCGCTGAACTAACCGCGAACATCTGCAACAAGTGGCCAATGCGCTGCCGCTGGAACATGTCACAGCCCAGGAGCAAGTCCCTCGGTGGGGGAGATGGAGCTGTGAAATCTGTTGGCGCGCACGCACAGGGTGCATTGTCGCGTCACAGAACTGTGAGGGATGCCGATGGCTTGGGGAGGTCTTAAACCCACAGTGGTCATGGCTGCTGGTGATGATGATGAAGAGTACATAATAACCTCCTTCTCTCTCTTAGCTCTGTGCAGCGCAGCTCTGAAGCCCCTTTATATATATTTTGTTCCGCTATTGTAAAGCAACCTGACTTAACGTGATAAAAAAGCGTCCTATAGATACTGACATAACGTGAGACCAAATTGTCAAGACACACACAAGGCTCTATTACACCACCAAAGTAAAATAACATTCAACTCCATAAGCCAAAAGGGCCTTGTTTACCCACAATCCACCAAGAAAGTGCACAATCATTTTCTAAGATTTTCTGTGCTGCACTGTAATAGCTCCAATGTTTGTGGATGGTTCTTGCCTATAACACCGGGAAAGCCCTGCAGCATTATTTAAAAAGGCCGTACCCTGTTGATGAATGTCAGAAAATAAAAAAGGTCCAAGGTTTTCCTGATGAAACAAATGCTGCTGGGAAAACACAGGATCAGAAAGCTTATTTTGGCTGATCGACTTAAATATCGCTCTCCGATGCGTTTTCGGGTAACATCGCGTGTTGTTCCACACGATGTCCCACGTGTCACCCCACGTGCTGAAATTCGGTTCTGTGTTGGAAGCTCCTTCATGTCCGCACATTGTGACGAGCAACAGGCTGTACAACACAAAAACAAACGTCGGAGAGGCACACAGCGCAACCGCGAGCAACATGGGACTTAAAAATGATCTCATACTTTTTTGTGGTGAAACGACCCCTTATCTGTTTAACAAATTACTTTGGTGACCCTGCGTTGGCAGTGGTGCAAGAAGCACAAATAACAAGACTCTCAACATGTTTGTCAATAGGACTGTGGACTTAAAAGGAAAAATGTATAATTGGTGACATTTCGAGAAGTGGCCCTTCTTCGTAGCACATAAATGGTACGTGCTGTTGACCAACGCGTTGAGTTTTTTGCCTCATCTGCGAATGTGTTTGTATTTCATACCCCTCAATCTACCACGATGGCGCTTTATACATTTGAGAATGGTGGTCGTCATGCAGAATGACGGATCTCCACCATGGGAATGTGGAATGTCCACCACATAACCGGGACATTAATTGGGATGAGTGCCACCCAGAACACAAGTTGACCTGAAGCCAATTTGCCATCAACTGTGTGGTCATGATAAGCGTTCACTAAAAACACTTGCCTCAGCGGTCAAACCACTCGACAAGAGCGAATTCATAATATTCAAAAACATACAATGTATGTAAAACAAACACATGTTTGAATGTACAAGTAATACATTTTTTTTAATTAACATTAACAAAAATGTCGTTCAGTTATTACATTTCATCTGACCGGGTGGCACGGCAGTTAGAGTTCTTGACTGACAATTCGTAAGGTACCTGTTTCAAATTCTGGCCATGAGTTCGACACGTGCCATCGTGTTATCTTTCCAGGGGCTCGTTAACAATAACTGCCGCCACTTCGTGGCACGTCAACAGTGTGTCATTGTTGCCGCAATAATGGCCCTCACCATGGCTCTGTCAAATGTCCACCGTTGGCTCAGGAGTGCCAGCAAAGGATGAGTGCAGCCCAATGCTCGTTTGAGCAGGGAAACGCTTTTGACTTTTTTCCACTGTGACTCAGCCAGACGAATGGACGTAAGGTTCGTGTCGAGTCTCAGCTGGGACCGATTTAGCCTTTGACGTAAGAACGCTCACCCACCTTCCCGTACAACAAGGCAGCAATTCTTTATTTTATTCCGAGCTGCCTGAAGATGAATTCTTCCCTGGCAACAAATACCTATTAATGTACTGGAGTAAAATAATCCATTCGCCGGACTTGTTTTGCAATAAATAACTGCGCAGTGCAACGCTTCCCAATGACAGTGCAGGAATTGTTTGTTTATTTTCATGTCCATATGCTTGCTCTAGCCTCTATCATCATCATCATCATCAGCAGCAGCAGCAGCAGCAGCCATGATCAATCCACTGCTGGATGAAGGCCTCCCCAAATCATCACCACCTCTCACATTTCTGTGATGTAATAATCCTAAACTAAACTATTTTTATTTTACCAGGTAAGGCCCACTGAGCTATATAGCACTTTCTCAGAAGCGACCTGGCTATCACAAATGGTAGCACAACGAAGTGGCTTATCATGTGGAAATGTATAGCAGCCAAATACTCTAAACGCACGTTTCTAAATGTAGAGAGTAAATTCGGAGCGCCCGGAGGAAAATACACTCGACCACGGATAGAACATGCAAACTCCAAACCCACGACCTCCTGCATACCAGGCGAGGTCAGTAGCATCTCACTACCGTGGCGTCTACCTGGAACCATCACATTGGAGACACTTTTTAATGTTAAATTTCATGGGACCTCCTTTGCCAGTAACCAAAATATACTAATAGGGTGTTTCTGGAAACAAATTTTCGTTTGTGTATGTTTGCATTTGATTGCAAGTATTGTGGTTAATGTAAGCATGATTCCTTGCAAAAGGTGTCAGTTTTGTTGCCAGAAAAAAGGGGAAAAACCCTATTAGTAATGTTAAATTTGTTTTAAGCATGACAGGCTTGAGGGCTTCAGTCTGGCCATTAATATACACATTTAAACATATCATTATCATCATCATCAGCCATGGTCAATCCACTGCTAGACAAAGGCCTACAAAGCCACCGCCATCTCCTATGATCCTGCAATGTAACGGCCCTCCTGGATCTTGCACGTGAGCTGCTTTCATCCCTACATCTCCTCGGTGTGCGCACTCCCAGGCGTGCTCCAATCCTTGGCCGTCACTCCATTACTCTTGACCGTCAGCCATCATCTCTTCAAGCGACGTCCCATGTCCAAGCCCGCTTACTTTCCCTAACCTATTGAGTGATCTCATAAAACCTGCACATCTAATCAATGTGGTCCGCTGTCCGTAGCACATCGTGATTCCAAGCGTCCATCTCCCTATGCTTTGCTTTGCACCTTTCACGTCTCAATGCATGATTACGTTTTATTATTAAAACCGCAGGAGTATTTTTTTTTAAACAATTCACTAAAGACTCCCTGATTCTCAAAATTCATTTCGGTGCTTACTGCAAAGTGTGTCTGGATAATTCGTCTTTCAAATTGTTTGTGTCGGTCTCCCTGTATCTCTTTACATCAGCACCACTTCAATACACACCATCAACAATCACCATAGAGAACGTGGAATGGAGATGAGTGTCTGGTTACCTTATTATGCATTTACCTATCTATAGTTTATATTTTTCTACAGCCAAAATAACCCAAAATGTGCTTGATTTCATTAGATCTCTGAAGGTAAGCAAAGTCGAGCCTGTATATTGCTCGTGTGTGACTTGAGTGTATGGAGCTGTGTTAATATTCATTTTGCATATGTATGTGTACCAAATATGTATCTACTTACCATTTAAAACATAACTTTGAGCTTGTTGTCAATCCACGGCTGACTGAAGGCCTCCTCGTGCTCTTTTTGAGGATTGTTTGACCATACTTCACCACGCTAGCCAGTGCAAGCCAGTTAAGGGGGCAGGCCAAGACTCACAAATGATGTTAGGCATGGCAGAGAATCAAACTCGCATCGTGAGGTTCATAGCAAAGAGTTGCTAACCACTGCAACCCAGCTCCCACCCATATATCTAATTAACTTATATTTATCTTGCTTTCTCATTGTCTACGGTATCTATTTGCACAACAGTTTGACAATCAAATGATGGATGGCAGCCTCCCCGTTCTGTGTCAGTCACGGGGGTTGTTTGACCATACTTCACCTCACTGGTCAATGCGGAATAGTTAAGGAGGCCCAGGACCAGTGCAAATATCACTCGCCATTGATGTTAATCAAGGCATGAAATCGAACCCATGAATGGGTTCGTAACATAGTGCGCTAACAACTGTGCCACCGCTTCCTCCGTACCATCGTTTGCCCTATCGTTCTTGAACACGTCAATAAATCTATCTGTCTGACGATATTCATACAAAATATAAAGGTGCATTCCTGAAATGTCTTGCGCATGCCACTGCTGGTGGAAGGCCCTCCACAAAATTAAGCTTTAGAGGCCTACCTGTAGAGGGAATGTTGGCCCACTCTTTCACACTGGCCAGATATCTTGGAAGAGATGGGAGTACCCACACTCTCCCCCCCCCCCCCCCCCCCCCCCCACATGCAACCTGTCGAACGATTAACTCGTAGTGAACCCATTTATGCTGCTACGGAGGAGGAGGGATTCAATAAACTTGTAGCACTGCTTCGACTGGCATGTCGGCACATCGAATGAAACCGGCGGACCTCTGGATTGCAAGTCCAGTGCGCTAACCATTACACCACGGCAGCAATGTTGCCATAAAACAGCAGGAATCCTGCCATAGTGTAACGGTACACGTATACAATTTTTCCTTCCATCTATTGGGATTACACATAGCAATCATTGGCCCCTACGAGCAGACTATGCCCGACTGCAGGCCAGGTGCTGAGTCACCTTTCGCCCCCCACAGTGACAGCTGCCACTGTGGGTGCCCTTTCAAATGTGTTGAGATGAGATGAAGATGTAAAGCTCCCCGGGACTCTGCCGGCATATAGGAAGGGCGCTTTTATGCATAAAAAAAACATTATCGTTGCGATTATCTCCATATTAATATATCCATTTATCTACATATTTTGTCTGGATATACTATTCAACACTGTCCATCCATTCGCAAAAAATTTGAGCAGGGCGGGTGCGAGCCGTGGAGGGTGGGCCACACACAAAGGGTCCCACCTCACACAGATGCAGTGCGAGCATTAACTGCCCATCCATTATTAACGCGCGCCTCAATTATTCAGTATTATTTAGGCAACACACAGCACCGTGAAAGCCCCCCCCCCCCCCAAAAAAAAAAACATTTTCTCCACGGAGTTTTTTTCTACCCACCCCCCTTTCAAAAAAACCGGAAAGGATTTCAAGCACTCGGGGATAAAACGGCGGCGGCAAATAAAAAATCTCAGCAGGCAGACGACGTGGAGAAGGGACGGGCAGACGGGCATGGCTCTGGCCTGACAGAGAAGGCCTCAGGATTACGAAAAAAATATGTCGCTGCTGGCAAGTAACGCGTTACAAAGCGATTGCAAATATTGGTATCGAATAGCCAAGGAAGGCATCTAGTAACCCCCGAATTATTTCTGGTGATCGGATTACAACTTGCGAAGGACCGGTTTACCGCTTTTTCAGATTACTTTTGGGTGTTTAGTTTAAAATAACGTTACAAGCGCAACTGCAGTGGAGAAATTATCGTGTGGGTGGCTCGGGTTGATGCGAGGACAGCAGCAGCCAAGGAATATAGAGTGGGTAACGATATAGAGTGTACATGCACAGCCCGTTTTATGTCAATCCACTGCTGAATGATGGCCTCCCAATGCCTTGGGGGCCTTGAGAAATCTTTGACTATTTCTCACCACGATGGCCAGTGCGGGTGGGTAAAACTGAGTGGAGCGAGTGCAGACTAATACTTGATGGATTTTGAGGCACTGCCCTCTACTGCCCACAGTGTCCACAACACCTGCTGCATGCACGGTGGTCAACCATCCAAGCACGTGGCCTATTAACGGCAATAATAACGTCATCGGCTGTAGTCAATCCACCGCTAAATGAAGGCCTCCCCAAGCCACCACCATCATCATAACAAGGTAATGATGATAATAGCTGGAACTCATAATCAACGTTTTTGGGTTTAGATCGCGTTATTTATAAATGTGTCGTAACCCTCCACCACCCGACACGATCAGATTATTAAAACAATAAAAATACCATTTATCTCAGGAGTAACTGACAAATTAGCCCGTGTTTTGCAAAAGCAAAACATTACAGTAAGATTTGGTACAGTACACAAAATTCAACAACTAGTAACGTGCACTAAAGACGAATTACCTAAATTATCAACAGAAGGTGTATATCGGATTAATTGTGTATGTGGCAGATGCTATATTGGACAGACAGGGCGTAACGTTAGTGTAAGACTAAAAGAACACCAGAGAAATATTAAACTATCACAAACACAACTGTCGGCAGTGGCAGAACATGCATGCCAACAGGGACACTCAATTGATTTTGACAACGTGGAAGTGTTGTGTAAAACTAGTTACTACTGGCAAAGACTAATTAGAGAATCGATTGAAATTGAGAGAAACAGAAATAACTTTAATCGCTCAGACAGCTACAGGCTTAGTGCGGCCTGGAAGCGTATTATTAAATAAGATACATTACAATTCCTTATAAGGGAAACAAACACTAACTGATCACTAATGTAGCATAATCACAATAAAACACATTCCAAATGATTACTAATCTACAACTCGCATCGTAACAATAGCCTGATTACTAATCTAGTATATAATTACAATCACTCCCCCCTTGAATCTTTGCACCTGATGAGTTAATGAGTTAATGATGACGTCACCCTGCTGCTGCCCTATATAAGAACGGGAGACACAGCAGAGCCTCACCATTCTGGCGAATTGCCCGATGATGCTGGATGCAATTACCAGTGAAACGTCGTACTCAAATTGTAAATGTTGTGGCTTCAACACACCGGTGGGCTAAAGCAGTGAACTATTTGTCTTTTGTCAACGTGACACATTTTTACTGATTGGCTGTGTCGGGTGGTGGAGGGTTACGACACATTTGTAAATAACGCGATCTAAACCCAAAAACGTTGATTATGAATAACATTGGTCGCGAAAGCCTACGTGTTAAACTGAATAGCTGGAACTGCAGTCATTCTCACCAATGCCACCGGTGTGTCCCGTGAACACAGTTTTCTACTTTTCAATTGCCTTGCACAAACACATGCTGACGTTAAGGAAGCCAATCAATAGCTCTTAAGGCCGTGTCTGCATTGTTCACTTAATGGCTCTGAAAGCTGTTCGTTCGGCATTGTAATTGGACTCGCAGGAGCAGATGTAGGAAGAGCCCTGGTGGAGAACGCCTGACGTTTTGCTTTGTTTAAATTTAAAACAAAAAGCTGCCCCATTTCCCATACTGTATTTAAGGTCAAAGTGTCTCCCTGCTCGAGCAAGCATGGGGTGGCATTCATTTCCATCGGTAGCCTTGAGCTAGAGGAAGAAATACCATGCATCTGTGGTAGGTGCCAGTTAATTATATCAGTGTGTAACAATTTAAAAAAAAAAAATTTGTTCCTGGGTAGTAAGTGCTATTTCCTAATTGCTTATGCCTCAAAAGTACAGATAAATGGCTATTATTCCCCACAAACTTTGCTTTTGTGACCAGGACATTGATATTTTGAAATTTACCTATTTTCCAGAACATTCCAGATAGATTCAGTGCTGATTAAACGTGGAATAACTTCTAGAACATTGTAGAACTTTCCAGTAATATAATTAGGAATATAAATACAGGGGCCTAAAGCCCACCAGTTCAGTTTATTTTCAGCTGCCTAAGTGGATACATATCTGCATTTTTCTGAGATGGCATCAAGAGGCTGCAAGCATCCGGTAGACGCATTTTTCTATGTCTGCGCCCAATTTATAAGACAAGAGCGAAAAAGTACTCTGTGGAAGCATCGGCTAAGATGTGTGAGGCCTACAAGGCATATTTCGGCATGCCTGTCGGGGATCAAGACAAACCGTGGGCACCTGATTTAACCTGCGAGCAATGCAAAAAAACTCTGGAAGGTAAGATGGACAATTGTTGCTCGGAATTTTAAGTTATAAAATTTGTTAAAATAAAAAAAATTGTAAGAGTTTTAAATTTTTAAATATTTTACAATTTTCAATGTTTTTGGAAAAATATATCATACATGAAAAATGTTGCGAGAATCTCTTACACATTAGTCATTGGTGAAATAAATGTATTTTTGTAGAATGTTACAGGGGGGGAAAGAGAGCCATGAAGTTCGCTTTCCCAAGAATTTGGCGGGAATCCACTGACCACTCAAGCAACTGCTACTTCTGCATGGTGGACCCTTCCAAACGTCGGACTGGGAAGAATGCACCTGCTATCATGTATCCGGACCGTCCTTCATCCATAGCCCCGGTGCCACACTGCCATGAGCTCCCCGTACCCACTCCTCCGGAGAGAGAGCAGCCGTCTTTAGAAGAGAGCAGTAAGTCAGAGAGCGAGGAAGACGTTGTATATCCAGATGACAATTTCAGAGGTGTAGCTGAGGACAGAAACCCATTCTACCCCAACCAAAAAGACCTGAACGACTTGATCAGAGATCTTGGTCTCACCAAGTCCAATGCCGAGCTTTTGACATCTAGGCTCAAGTAGTGGAACTTGTTGGATGAAAGTGTGCAAGTCGCAGATCAGAGGAAGCGTCACCAATCTTGTTACAGCTTCTTCACCTGTCAAGATGGGCTCTGCTTCTGCCACAATGTGACCAGTCTGTTCGAGGCAATCAGAATCGCCTGTAACCAGAATGAGTGGCGCCTCTTCATTGACAGCTCATCCAGGAGCCTCAAAGCTGTGCTGCTCCATAATGGTAACAAGTACCCGTCTCTTCCCCTGGCTCAATCGGTGCACCTCAAAGAGGATTACAACAACATCAAGACCTTGCTGGACGCCTTGAAGTATGATGAGTACGGTTGGGAGGTCATCGGAGACTTCAAAATGGTGGCATTCCTGATGGGTCTCCAAGGCGGTTTTACCAAGTTCCCCTGCTATCTTTGCCTTTGGGATAGCAGGGACACCAAAGCGCACTACCACAGGCGGGACTGGCCACAGTGGACCGAGTTTTCTGTGGGGACGAACAACGTCAAGTGGGAGCTACTGGTGACCCCCAGAAGGTGCTGATGCCACCACTGTACATAAAATTTGGCCTCATGAAACAATTTGTCGGAGCTGGAGATAAGGAGTCGGCAGACTTCAAGTGCCTTCAAGACTTCTTCCCTAAGCTGTCTGAGGCAAAGGTCAAAGCCGGCGTTTTTGCCGGAACACAGATAAAGAAGATCCTGGAGTGCAATGAATTCCCCAAGAAGCTCACTAGTAAGGAGAAAGTGGTTTGGGACAGCTTTGTCACAGTGGTTCGTGGCTTCCTGGGCAATCGCAAGGTTGAAAACTATGTGGCGCTGGTTGAGACTCTAGTGAAGAACTACGGCACGATGGGCTGTAGGATGTCCCTCAAAGTCCATATCCTTGATGCTCATCTTGATAAATTCAAGGAGAACATGGGAGTGTACTCGGAGGAGGAAGGCAAGCGCTTCCACCAGTATAACGAGAACATGATGATGTGAAGTTTTCATGACTGCAGGAATCCATACTGTTTGGTTCTTTCAGTAAAGTGACGTAGAAAAATTCTAATAATAATATTAATAGATCACGATGTTTTGATTGCCACACAAGCGATCGTCCTCAAGCGATCATCCTCAGGACAAAAAAAGACCATTCAATGAAACTGTTATTGCCAAACACATCCCAATGTTGAAATATTACCCACTCGAATGGGATTACACGTCGCAACATGACCCCCTACTTCAACACCTGGCACGACTCTCCTGAACAAGAGTCTCGAACTCAGCGAGGCTTCCCTGGGTAAACAACCGTAATAACAATACATAATGGTTGACTGATTCGAGCAATGACTGCAGATCAAACACCCGACTTGCTGATTGTGAGGCAAAGTAATAAATTGAATACTTTGGCAGGGTGATTGGTGGATCACACAGAAAATATCAGATGCCTGAACTATTCTTTTAAGGCATGCTTGAAATATTCGCAACCCTTGGGAGCAAAGCCAGGCGTGCATATATCCAACGTGTGCTTGTATCAGAAGGTACCCTTGCCTCCCCCCTCAACAGTGCAATGTAACCATGTGTTGCTTGTATTAGAACTGTGTACAGTAAAACCTTGGATTGCGAGCATAATTCGTTCCGAAAACGTGTTTGTAATCCAAAGCACTCGTATATCAAAGCACTCGTATATCAGTTGTGATCACGTGACGCTCGGCAGACAAAGCGTATACACGTGCTACTCGTATTTCAAGACCTCGCTCGTTTATCAAATTAATATTTATTTAAAAATTGTGCTCGTCTTGCAAAACACTCGCAGACCAAGTTACTCGCAATCAAAGGTTTTACTGTATAAGGTGGTCTTGTACCCATAATCAACTGCATATTGCTTTTGGCTGCAAGGTGCTTTATTTACGTGGGAATTTTCAATGGGAAATGGCCAAGTTGGTGTCAAATAGCACAAAAACTGTGCCCCACCATAGTTCCACGAAATACAGACGGCAAATTGTCTTTCCATCCGGCCAGGTGGTTCAGCAGGAGAGCAATTGGAAGGCTCCAATATCAAAATCCTTGCCGGGGTTTGACTCATCATGCCATCATGCCTCCTCAGTCGATGACATGCGCACCGCTTTGTAGAGGAAGTCAAGGGTGGTTGTCGAATGGATGGACTCGCCCCTGTCGTAAGGAATGTGGATTTTCCACTGCCGGCTCAGGGCTGTAATCTCGGAGATGAGCAAACCGGCCTCCACGCTCATTTGAGCAAGAAAGCGTTTTGACCTTTTGTCGGGACTTTCCAGTGAGGTCGAAATAGGTTGAGGTGGTGGGTGGCTGAGAAGTCAGAGTGCTGAGTCCGCACTGCTGAGATGGTGGGCTCGAATTTGTACAGCTGCCGGTGATCCAAACAAAGTTATCAAGTGTTGTGAGTTGACATTGATTTAGCACTTGATTTGCTTAAATTCCAGCTCTGACAATTAATAATATCCATTTGTCTGTGATGTGACAAATAGTCTCACTGCAGAGTATTTGGGAAAGTGCTGCCCCTACTATGTAAAGGATAAAAAGGCCACTTGAAGGATTTTGAGAATACCGTTAGGCTTGCCGCTCAGTGAGCTTCCAAATTTATTTATCATCGCATAACACAACGCCCATAGCACAAATCGAATACATGATTGTGGGTAAACAATAAACACACAAAATGCAAACGAGGTGTATACGTGTTATTTAATTTAACCTTTGTAACGGGCAGTTATTTTCAAAGGTGCAGAATGATTTGGAGGTACAGGAGATCATAGACAATCGGTGAAGCAGCCAGAACCGATGGCATCATTTCCCAAGCTCTGTTGTCCTCCATCGGGATGGTTGGGCAACCTCATTAATGAGTGCCTATGCGTGCATTTGGAAAGCGATGAAAACCCACATATCCGCCTGAGGACGACCGCTTGTGTTGCGATCGAAACGTCGTGATTTATTTTATTTTGTTTTATACATACGTGACTTTACCGAAAGAACCAAAGAGTATGCAAGGGGGTGTTGCGGGGGAAGGGGGCGGGCACTCAATCCTTGTACAGAAGAAAAACGAGCAGGGAAATGAATCCACTTGCTGACCACAACGCCCACGGGCAGGGGACAAAGTGACCCACCAACCCTCGCCTTCACAGTTCGTTTTCCTTCCACCCGGCACCTCCAATTAGCACGGTCGGCTATGTACGGTGCAAAAGAAGTTGAACATACATACATACACAGTGCCAGATTAGCGGTGGGCAGAGCAACGAGGCCCGATGGCCTCAATCAGGGTCTGACCTTGGCCTTCTCGAGCTGGGCTAGCGCCTGCTTCTCGGCCTCGCGTTTCAGGTGTTCTCGCTCCTCTTCCAGGGAGTTGTCAGAATCGGATGGCCGGCTATTGTAAGAATCTGCTGAACCCTGCACACAACCACACACGCAAACGCACATACAAGCGTGGGCATTAATACAAAGCACGTACATTGCAAAGGCACAAGAGCGCACGCACATTACAGGCAAGGTGTGTGATGTCCATGCACAGACGTTGTGTCAATCCAGCACTGGGTGTCGTGCGGGTCATGGGGGGGGTTATTCGATCATACTTCACCACACTGGTCAGAGCGGGTTGGTGAAGGCGGAGAGCATAGATGTGGGATCATAGAAGTACAGCAGAACAATGGACTTTGCTGCACTATCCTCTGCTGCCCACCACACCGCCCCAAAGTCCTATGACAACCTGTTTGTGCATGGTGGTGACCCATGCAAGCACTAACCAGGCTCATGCCTGGTTAGCTTTTGAGAACTGAAATTATTTGGTGCTTTTTTGGGGTGATTTGGTCATAGACTTGTCTAATACAAGGGGATAATGACACGCATATGAGCACGGACAACAAAAAAAGAAAAAAAGATCCCCTGTGTAACCTTAACAGACTTTAGGGGAAACTGCTGTTAGCGAGTGCCTATGAAGTCCGGCACGGCACACAAGGGGGTGGGTAGCCAGCACAATGGCCTAGCGCCTTTGTCTCCCCAGTGGCAATATGTACACACCGCACTAGGTAGTTCGTAGCGCAGCGCGCTAATCACTATACCACCGCCAGTGACACAAGGCGGCACATATGCACGTGCATACATACACACACAGGGGCAGTGCCACACTTGGCCACTGATGTTAACAACACACTGCACCTGATACTCGGCTGAGGTTGAGTCAACCTAACGGAGGCCTACGATGGGCCCAAAGACGACTTGTAACACTGATCGTATACATGGTTGGAAAATCAAACCCAGGTCACAACTCGTCTGCTCACCACTGATGCCCCTCGCACCACAACGTGCACAATAAAGGCCAACATGAACACACAAATGCACACGCAATGTTACATGACAAAAAAGCATACAGTATCTCAGAATCAGAATATGTATTTTTCCTGGAGAAATCCGATGAGCTGTAAATCTCTTTTTCACAAATGTTCAGTCGGGGCAGGCAAGAACGTTACAACAAGAAACAATACAAAAAACACGATACGAGTGCAAAGTACAAGAAAGGTAAACAAATCACCCAAACACATACAAAGAGGGGGAATTCACCAACAATGTTCAATGGATTGCAAGTACCCAGCGTGCTCACAAATACACCGGGGCAGCATCCCTCCCGCAAAATGGTATCACTTTTATCCACCCACAGATGGGCTGAGATAAATATAAAGCAGGTCAGCATTGAGGTATAATGAAGTGGCCACATAAGTATGGAGGACTGGTGGCAAAAAAGCGGTGAGCACACTGCACTATAAAACCTGCCGGCCTGAGTTTGTATCTCCCAGCCACGGCCAAAATCAGTGCTGAGTGACATCTGAACTGGTCCTGGCTAACCCACGCCACCGCTGGTTCATTTCCTTTGTGCAAAACATTTCCTCATAAACCTACACTGACCTGGGTGGTGAAGTATGGTCATTGATCTCCCATGACCTACACAGCTTGTGGACGTCGTGATCCAGTCGTGGACTTACAAAGAGCTGCAAGTGACGATTGTTATTAACACGAGTGCACATTATGAAGGAAGTCCAATGTGCAAGTTGGCATTGCCCAATGGTGTCATATACTGCACTGGTCTTTGAATGATTAATGCTCTATCGAGCGGTAGGCAGGTCCACCACTTTGATGCGTTGAAATCAAAGGTGCTCATTGTTGTAGAATTCTCTTTGAGGTTACAAACACAGAACTGATTGTGAAATAGGTTAATGAGTAATCATAAATAATCATCTTCTGCACGAGTTTACTCATGGAAATCTTTGCAGAGTCTCAAGATTACTTTTTTGGAGTGTCCATTTCCAGTGGGCTATTTTGAGTGGCAAGGCACAGAGAAAACCATGAATACAAGAAGACAATGCTCTAAAGCTCCTTAGACATATTAATAGCCAAATTGCTGTACTCCCGACAATAGCTGCCCCTTAATTATGCTGGAGTTGTGTGTGGGATACACACACACACACAGCGGGATGATGAGTCAACTCAATGTTGCAGTCGACTTTTTTTTGTGCTCAATTACTCGGGCCCTCTTCAAAATGAAGGCTGCCCCCACATCCTGTCTATCGAAGGCAGGAAACCCCCTGCAAGCCACACCCAGTGCAACGCAGCTGATGGTGATGCTGATATCGATAAGCCCCGCCCATCACTTCCCCATAAATCGTCGCGCTTTTTTCCCAAATAGTCGAGTAATTTAACCAATAATCGGACAGCCCAGCTCTAACCCGAATTTCAACTTTCTGGCCATAATTGATTCGTTTATATGGCTTCGCTATAAACTATGCACCAACTCCCCTCTCAAATCAAGGATACTATCAGTACAAAATCGCTATGCTGTGTCACCTAGCTCTCCCTCAACCCACTGACCATGGCAAACCGCCGCGTCCTACAGAGTATGTACGTCCAATAACCTGCTCATCCAAACCAGAACCAGCACCGTCCTAGCTGCACTGGCAGCCGTCTGGCACTTGCTCCCACTGCACACACGCAGCAGTAGTAGTACCCAAGCACCATCCACCTTAAAACAGCAGCAGCTCAAGGCCATCACCCTATCCTGGCTCTCACCCTGTCCTGGCTCTCACCCGATCAGACTCTCACCCAATCAGTTTCTCACCCGTCCAGAATTTTACCCATCTAGACTCTCACACGATCAGACTCTCACCCAATCAGACTCTCACCCATGCAAGACTTTTGAGCTTTGGCTCCTGCCTCAGTTGATTTGATTTGTGTAATATACGCACAATATTTTTTTGTTAAATCAGTCAAAATTAAAAACTTAAAAGTGCCTGCCTGCTCAAACAAGCCCTGAGCCAGAGGTAGAAATCCCATATTCCCACAGCGGGACAACCATTGCTGACTTCCCACCAAGTGGTACTGATTTTATCCACCTGGGGGTAAGTGCGGTGGAAAATGGAGTGAGTGAACCCTCGCCATCATTTTAAATCGCGACCCCACTGATTATGAGTCAAATGCCCTAACAGTGCCACAATGGAAGCTTACATTACAGCATTAACCTACATGGCACGATAGCTCCACGCTTGGTAGATCCCAGCCTGAATTGGGCATACTTAGAAATTTAAATAGGACAGGCCCAAAACAAAGATGGGAGGGGAGAATGTTTTTTTTTTCTTCAAATGCATTTTTCAAGCAGTAACTCTACCAATCTATCTCGGCCTCAACAAATGCCCTATATTAGTTTGCCAAATCGATACTATGCATAGCTCTAAACAATTGCCAAATGTAGCCCCCCCTCCCCACCACATCGCTTATTCTCACATGACTGCATATCAGCTGTTATGCCTCAGCCCTCTACATTCATGCAACTAATAATCATCACGGAATCCCGAAGGATGCAGCAATAGGCCTTGTAATTGGCTGCTTGGTTGTTTCCAAGTGGGTGGCAAGTGACAGTGGCTTGAAGTGGAAAGTTGACATTAATTGTGTTTCGTGCATTTGGTCTTTGCGTTTTACATAATCTGCCAAAAGGTGGTGATATTGTTGTCTGGCTTTACTCAATTTGGTTAATGGGTCGTTTGGAGGTATTGCTTTTTAATAATGTCACGGGATATTTAACGTCCACTGTGATGCAGACGGCACGCAATTTTTGTGGCGAATACGCCTGCAGTATTAACTTGCCTGCAGTATTAACCAGGGCGGTGACCTTGTTAGAACCGTGAACCTGTGCCAAGTGTCACCACCTTTCAGTTAGCCTGCATGGTTAAACAGGACCTGTTTACAGTCGGGTCAACGATAACCAGGTTCTGGATCTGAGTGTAATGCACTAAACTCTCTGCCACGCTGGTAACAGAAAATATTGTTTTACATTAATACAGCCATCCCTAGAATTATCACATTCATGTCGATTTATTCAGAGGCCAGCTTGACAAATTGCGAATCGTAATTTTGTATATATTTATATATATTTATAGCTTGGGTTGCACAAGTTAAAACATCTAAACAATTCATCATCCGCTCCATAAAAATTGCCTTGTAAATTGTAAATATATTACTCTGCGATTATTCCAGTCACTGATTAGTCAACTGATTACCTTTTCGATTAACCAACTCATTGGATAATGCGAAAATAGTCCTGGGGTATAATTTTTTTCTTCCCAATTCTCTTCCCACATGTGCCGTTGGACGGGAGGTAATGGGCAGGGCTTGGTGACATCATCGGCATCAGCAGCTGCGTTGTGCCAAGCATGGATAGGCAGGGGCAGGCAGCTGCCATTTTTAAAGGGACTCGAGCAATAGGCCACAACAGAAGCAGTCGATCGTAATACATATTTTAGTCGATTAATCGACAAAATCAACTCATTCTCCCAGCTCTGAAATATACATTGGGGCAAGCTAATATTGTGAGCAACGGTCCTTGTTCAGAATAAAGATTTGGCATAACAATTGACTGAGCTGATTATCAATTATTCTGAATATCCACACCCAGAATCTGTGCAATGCAAACTGTTGTTGGACAATGATGCTTGTGATTATCTGTATTTTTCCAAGGATAAGAGGAGATGCCCAGAAGTGGTCTCCCCCAGTAACAGTGAAATGATCCTATTATATATGTCTTCCCACAGATAAGAGGGGTAATCCATAAGCTGGTGGCAAATTCATCTTAATATCCACATCTATCCGTGGGAAACCACACAGATCAGGGTTATCACCCCCTATCCATAGGCCCACACCTCAATGGAAAACAGTTTCAAGACATGTAAAATACAATAACAAAGTTGACATCAGCTTTAACATTATTAAGTACCAAGTTGCAAAGAAACCCTTACCCAGTGAACAATGAACAGATAATCCAAGTTCAATTAAACACGCATATACATTCCACACTAAGCTACAACTGGATTTCCTTAAACTATCCCAACTGTTTAATTCAAAGGTATATCATAATACTCAACGAATTCATAATAATTTACAAAATATTTACATTTCGGGGGGGGGGGGGGGGGTTTCATAATACTTCACCACACTGGTAATTACTTAGGATTGATTTTTTTCGCTATCAAAAAAATTATTCTATTGGTATTTTGTTTTCGCATTGTGTTTACGAATGGCGCACATTATTGCAACGCTTATTTAAATTCAGGGCTGGTTTCAAAATGAAATGAGCTAATTATTACTCAGTCATAAAGAAAGCTAACCCAACTGCTGCAACCCATCACTTTCAATTTCCCCTTAACACAAACCCCCCCAAAAAGGGGGCTTTGTATGACGGATTTTAAACCCTTCTATCTGTCTCTCGCCCTCCCTCCCTCCCCCAACAACCACAACCACCACCATCTCCAATCCCCTGCCACCCCACAACACAACCGAGCCACCTCCCCACCACCACCACCTCCACCCCACAGGCACAATCAGCCAAAATGGTGAGATCCATTGAGAAAATGGTTGCAGTTAGGCCATGCCGAAGCAGGCATTGGCTGGCCCCTTATGCTGTCTCTTATTGGAAGCATATTCATGAGCGAGCGAGCACACGCGCGCACATTTTGTCTCTCGGAATACAAATGAATGGTGGGGTGGTGGTGGGGGGGCAGTCAACATTGCGATGCTTCACGCTTGCATTGAAACGTCGCAGATGCGCGGGTCCTACAGGAGGAGTGGGATATCTAGAAATGATGTCAATTATAACGACATCACATGCCCTCGCAGATTTAGCCTCGTGCCTTTTCTGTATGGCAGAGCGTGCGCGTTACACAACAGATTGTCGTATACAGTGCAATCGATTGCAACGCTATATGCATGCGGTATATGTGTTGCAGTGCACGAATGTTACTCATATCATGCAACGTGTCTTTGATTCGTTGACCAAATAGCAGCGTAGCCCACACATGACGGTGCATTGCAGTCAATTTTACGCGAAAAGCATTTTTATTTTCGCAGGTGCGTGTACTATGCTGCATCAATCAAATAGACTTAACGCACATTGTGACGTACTGAATAAGGCTTTAGAGGCATGAGGTGTGCAATGCAGCAACCGTGAGTATACACCTCGTGTGTGCATATATAGTTGATGTTCAATCGTATGGATATCTCTTTATCGTTGATATGGCTATATATAAAACACACACACACTCTATACAGAGTATGAGACAACACGTACACAGGCAGTGAGAGATTCTTGACAGCTGACTGAGCCAAAGTCTCCACCACGCAGGAGACGGCATGGGCAAAGACAAAGATCCCCCGTGTAGCCTTAACAGACTGTAGGGGCAAGTGCTGTTAGCGAGCACCTATGAAGGCCGGCACCGCACACGAGGGGGTGGGTGGCCAGCACCATGCTCGGCCGCCTTTCTCTAACTCGTGGCGACGTTTACACACCGCACCAGGTACTCATTTGAGGCTGAGTCGACCCAGGGGAGGCCCAGGACCGGTTCTGAATATCGTCACCACCGGTGGTGGCCGTGAGCGGGAATCTAACCCGGGTCGCCAGCTTCGTAGCGCAGCGCACTAACCATTACACCACCGCTCCCCACACACACAGGGACAGACACACAGGGACAGACACACACAGCGACAGACAGACACACACAGGGACAGACAGACACACACAGGCACAGACACACACACAGGGACAGACACACACAGGGACAGACACACACAGGGACACACACAGGGAGACACACACGGTGACAGACACACCCACATGGACAGACACACACATAGGCAGACACACACACAGGGACAGACACACACAGGGACACACACACAGGGACACACACACAGGGACAGACACACACAGTGACAGACACACAGGGACAGACACACACACACAGTGACAGACACACACACACAGGGACACACACACACAGGGACAGACACACACACAGGGACAGACACAAACACAGGGACAGAAACACACACAGGGACAGATACACACAGGGACAGACACACACAGGGACAGACACACACACAGGGGCAGACAAACACACAGGAACACACACAGCGACAGACAGACACACACAGGGATACACAACAACAACCGCCATTCGCCACTAAGTGGCGGTGACGTCACCACGACGCTTGTGCCAGGCCATGTGCACCTTGAGGCCACGTGAAGTGTCGAACGCCCGCTGGCAGGAGGTCACGGGGCAGACCCAGGTGCAACGGGTCGACTGACCGAGATGACCGAGATGACTGGCTGATGCACTACCTGTGCCCCCTACTGTACCAACTTGCTGTGCTTTAGCCACCCGGCGCTCCGCTCGTTGTTGTGAGCGTCGCTCCTCCGCCCTCCGTTGTTGTTGGAGGGCGACTGCCTCCAACTGCCCAGTAGCGTCCTTCACGAGCCTCCTCCACAGAGGCCGATCTTGACACCGCTGGTACCAGTCATCGGCAAGTCCACTCAGCTCCACGTCCTCCTGTACCACATCACTCCATCTCTTCTCTAGCCCGTGTCGCGCCCGTTTAGCCCCCTCGATCCGGCCGAACAAAAGCTGTTTAGGCATGCGGTGGCTGGGCATGCGGGCTACATGACCCAGCCAACGCAGCCTTGCCTGCCGGAGGAGCTCACTGATGGGACTTTGCCCAGATCTTTCAAGGACTTGTGAGCTCCTCACACAATCCAGCCTGGTTAAACCCAGGATGGATCGTAGGCAGGCCAGCCTAAATGTTTCCAACCGGCGAAGATGCTCCACTAGGGGGGTCCACACACACACAGGGACAGACAGACACACACAGGGACAGACAGACACACACAGGGAGAGACAGACACACAGGGACAGATACACACACACAGCGACACACACACAGCGACAGACACACACACACACATGGACAGACACACACACAGGGACACACACACAGGGAGACACACACGGTAACAGACACACCCACATTGACAGACACACACATAGACAGACACACACACAGGGACAGACACACACAGGGACACACACACACAGGGACACACACACAGGGACAGACACACACAGTGACAGACACACAGGGACAGACACACACACACAGTGACAGACACACACACACAGTGACAGACACACACACAGGGACAGACACACACAGGGACAGACACACACAACACACAGGGGCAGACAAACACACAGGGACACACACAGCGACAGACAGACACACACAGGGATAGACACACACACAGGGACAGACAGACACACACAGGGACAGACAGACACACACAGGGAGAGACAGACACACAGGGACAGATACACACACACAGCGACACACACACAGCGACAGACACACACACATGGACAGACAGACACACACACAGGAACAGACAGACACACAGGGACAGACACACACACAGGGACACATACACAGGGACACACACACAGGGACAGACACACACAGACACACACACAGGGGGACACACAGGGACAGACACACACAGACACACACACAGGGACACACACACAGGGACAGACACACACACACCGGGACACACACACACAGCGACAGACACACACCAGGACACACACACACACAGTGAATGACAGACACACACACACCGGGACACACACACACAGCGACAGACACACACCAGGACACACACACACACAGTGAATGACAGACACACACACACCGGGACACACACACACAGCGACAGACACACACCAGGACCCACACACACAGTGAGTGACAGACACACACACACCGGGACACACACACACAGCGACAGACACACACCAGGACACACACACACAGTGAGTGACAGACACACACACAGTTGACAGACACCCACACAGCGACGTACCCAGCGCTTCAGTCGTTGTTGCCCGGTTGCCTGCTGCATATAGCCGAACGGCGGCCCGATGGCTTACGGAAATTCACGCCGCAATTTCGGACGAGCAGGGGATCCCGAGACGGCGTTAAAGAGTCGCTTCTAGCACATCCACAACAACACTGCCCCCCCCCCCCGTACACATCCACCGCAGTGGAATAGTCCACCGACCCCCTCCCCCCCAGCTGCCCCCCCCTCCCCGCTTACCTCCCCCCCGCTTACCCCCCCCCCGTTCCCTGGATCCCAAAGACAAAGATCCCCCGTATAGCCTTAACAGACAGTTAGGGCAAGTGCTGCTAGCGAGCAGCTTTGAATGCCGGGGTGGGTGGGTGGACAACAAACTACGCACGGCCGCCTTTGTCTCCCTAGAGGCGACGTTTACTACACACCGCACTAGGTACTAATTTGAGGCCGAGTCGACCTAGGAGAGGCACACGACCGGTTTCAGATAGTCGCCACTGGCGTTGGCAACCGCTAGCAGGAATCGAACTCGGGTCGCCGGTTTCGGAGGCGCAGCGCGCTAACCGCTGCGCCACCGCTCCCCTAGATCCACCTCCGCACGCGCACGCGGACGCACGCGCTGATGACTCCTCTCTCGCATCGCACGCACGGACTTCGCACGCAACTTGTCTCCTTGCGTGAAGAAGACAAAGATTTACCCCCCCCCCTCCCTAACACCCAACACCAACCACCTCCCTAACCCACATCGCCTTTATAACAGCGGAGTGTTGGGACAAAGCGATGTTAGCGAGAATCCGTTCATAAGACTACCACGGCACACAAGCCCAGTAAACATGGGCCAACGTTTGACGGCGTGTGATTGGAACCATGCTATCGTGCTGTGACTGTTCCACCTGAAGACGGAAGCTTGTGTTGCCTCCGAAACGTCGTGATTTTTATTTTATTTTTATCTTATTTTACTTGTATTAATTTTTATTTTTTACCTACGTGACTTTACCGAAAAAAACCTAAGAATATGAATCCTTGCAGTCACGAAAGCTTCAAATCTAGAACCAATGTTCCATGTTTACTCGGGAGGTGGTGGGTGGCCAGCACCACGCCTGGCTGCCATTGTCTCTCCAGGGCTGATGAGGGTGCTGATGTGTAACACACGCTGCTCTAGGTACTCGTGTATGTCTGAGTGGACAACGGAGGAAGCCCATGTTCACATATTCGTTACCGATGTTGGCTGTGAGCAGAAATCGAACTTGGGTCGCCTGGTTCATAGCGCATTGCGGTCACCACTGCGCCACCGCTCTCCAATATGCACAAGACAAAGATCCCCCGTATAGCCTCAAAAGGAATTGTGGGGCAAGTGCTGATAGCGAGCACCTATGAATGTCTGAAGGGTACACGAGGGCGTGGGTTGCCAGCACCACGCCCGGCCGCCTTTGTCTCCCTAGTGACGATGTTTACACACACACACGGGCACATGCATTATCTGTGCCGGGGTAAATAGCACTGGTGGAGAATAAAATGTGTTTTTGTGCTGGAATCCGAATTTACTGTATATATTATAGTCAAATATGTGGAGTAAAACATTCATTGCATGGATTAAATGTGCTATGTCCTTAAGTAAATTCTTATTATTATCATTGAAATATTCCACAATATCACGAAGATTTTTATGCAGGGTTTCTTTTTCACTTTCCAATTTTTAAGATGCAAAATATGATAAAAGAGTAACGTTTATGATTTATATAATCGAGATATATTGGTGGCTTGGGAAGATCTTCATCCAGCAGTGGATTGCCTATGGCTGATGGAGCTACGTAAATTGAGTTATGTTTCTCAGACCTGGAAATACAGTTATTGACACACACGCTATTTCACACACGCTCCATAATACATGCAGATCGACGTGGACAGACCATTCTCACAAAAAAAAACACACGAAAAAATATTCTCTCACACCTGTCCACACACTTTCTGTATCACTCACTGCCGCATACACACACACATTCGTATGTATGTACACTGTCTTTGATTTTTTTTCTAATATGGACGTCTCATTGTCTCTAATACACACACACACAAAAATATATCGGGAGATTTCTGTCATGCTCTCTCTCTGTCGCTACCACATACACAAAATATAATTATCCCCCGTATAGCTATACCAAGCTTTTTTGGTGCAAGTGCCACGTACACAAAAAAGACAAATATCCCCCATATAGCCTTAACAGACTGTGGGGGGCAAGTGCTGTTGAGTACACCCCCTCTCTCACAAGCACGTTCATACTCCGCACCTCCAATTAACATGTTTGGCGACGTACGGTGCGAAAGAAGTTCTACATATATTCATACGCTCATGCATTCGTTCTCATCGTCTGCTCTTTTTCTCTCTCACACATAGACACAGTCGTTCGCACTGTCCCCACACTCCCTGGCACCCTCTGGAATGGGTTTACACTGTATCGAGAATGTGTTCTCTCTTTCTCTTGGTCTCTTCACAAGCTAACGCTGTCGGGTCTTTCTCACGCACGCCCCGTGATGCACACACACACGCACACTACAAGTGTTACTGCCGCATTCGTAAATGGTGCCCCCTTCGCATCGCGTGGGTTTTCTCCGGGTGCTCCGGTTTCGTCACCACACGTATAAGACGCTCAAGCATCAATTAACTGAACATGTCTTAAAATTAAGGGGAAAAAATGCAGGACACCTCCTGAAAACGAGAGTCCCACGACTCGCTTGTGACCTTACCGGATAAATAAGCAAAGTAAAATACTGTAAGTGTATTTGTATGTCTTGCAGTCTCTCTCACACACACACAGATTTTCTCTCTCAGTGTTTCTCGAATAATTTCACCGTCTCTCAAAATACACGCAACAAAGACAAAGATCCCCCGTATAGCCTGAACAGGCTGTTGGGGCAAGTGCTGTTAGCGAGCACCTATAAAGGCCGGCACGGCACACGAGGGGGGGGGGGGGGGTGGCCAACACCACGCCCGGCCTTCTTTGTCTCCCCAGTGGTGATGTTTACACATCACACCGGGTGCTCATTTCAGGCTGAGGCGACCTAGGGGAGGCCCATGACCGGTTAAGATACTGGTCACTGGTGCTGGCCGTGAGCAGGAATCGAACTTGGGTTGCTGGGTTCGTAGCACAGCGCGCTAACCGCTACACTACCGCTCCCCATAAAGACACATATACACGCATTCACAGACACAAATACAAAGGTCCCCCGCGTAGCCTTAACATGCTGTTGGGGCAAGTGCTGTTCGCGAGCACCTATGAAGGCCGGCACGGTACACGTACGTGCGGGTGGGTGGCCAGCACCATGCCCGACTTGCGCACAGCAGCACACATTCACACACAATTTCTCACACGAAAATAACATCCACAATTCACTACCAAGTTCAGGTGACATCACCATGGCACTTGTGCCATGCTAAGTGCACTCTCTCATACACACGTAGGCACACACTCTCTCTCTCCCTCTTTATCGTTGGCTTTTAAGTTTCCACATCATTTCCCTTTCCCCCCCCCTCTCTCTCTCTCTACATGTCAGCAATAAGATCTTCCCTTCTCATCAGCCCCAGCTACCTCTTCCTCCTTTGCCTCCAAACCCATTCCCCCCCCCCCAACGTCCCCCCCAGCTGCAAGCCAACAATGGCACATCCCTTCTCTTTTAATAATAGCCCCACGTCACCGAATCTACGTCATTACAGTGAGCCCCCAATGCGCTTGCAATTTCAATAGGAAAAATAAATATCCGTGGCAGTTAATCTTTAGCCGTGCACAACAACAACAGCAAAAAATACCCTGTTTGCACTCACCGGTACCTTTTAAATATAACTTCACAAGCAAGCTCGCACGCTGGATTTGGAGATACAGCACACAGTGCAGCGGGGTTTTTTTGTCTCTTTTAACGACAGCGTCTCGATGTGTGCGAGTGCGCGCGTGGTGGTGATTTATCTGAACCGGTCATGGGCCTCCCCTAGGTCGACTCAGCCTAAAACGAGCACTGTACCTGGTGCGGTGTGTAAAAACATCGCCACTGGGGAGACAAAGGCGGTCTGGCGTGTTGCTGGCCACCCACCCCCTCGTGTACCCTGCCGGCATGCATAGGTGCTCGCTAACAGCACTTGCCCCAATAATGTGTTAAGGCTACACGGGAGATTTTTGGCGTATTTCCACATCTGACACAAGCTGTGGTGAAGAGAGCTCAGCCGACAATTGGAAGGGCGTAAGTTCAAATCGAGGATGGGTTCAACTTGGTACATCATTCCCTCCGGGGTTGATAAAAAAAAGTATCACTGCGTGGAAAGTTACCAACAGTTATAAGCCTATGTAGAACCTCACCACAATCCCCCCCCCCCCCCCCCGAAATATGTCGAATGTTAAACACTGACTCAAGGTTGTTAACAAAAGTCAGCAACACCAAAAACTCATTTGAGCCAAGACGCGATTTGGTGATGCTACTACTGCCTTGGCAGTGGTGCACAAGCACAAATAACAAAAACACACAAAAACAACCTCAATACATTGATAAATAACGCAATCGCAAGGGAAATATATATAATCGGAACATTTCAGGCAATGGCTCTTCTGATTTATATACGATGAAAATAAGCCATTGTCCAACACATCGCATTATATATATATATATATTTTTACGCCACAGTGATATTCATTAATGTGTTGAGTACTTTTGTCATTTGACTACTGGAGACATGTTTTCCTTTTTAACTGTTCAAAAATAGTTATACTATGGAAAACTGGCCCATAAATATGTGGAATTTCCACCACTCCCCCAGGACCATCAATGGAGATGAACACCGCCCCATGCTCATTTGAACATGAACATGCTTTGACTTTACTCTGAAATATAGCCTGCAACTGAGTGAACAAGATTTTCATTTGAAAACGAGGCATATACGAAACATGAGTAGACAGTCAAACAAAACGTATTGTAAAGGACACTTTTAATTAGGCTTTCGCGAACAATAATGCACAATTGATTTTTGGGTCAGATTTCGTGAGTAAAACGTGTATTGTACATCCTCGATTCTGGCAACTTGCCTGATAATGCTGGCTGCAACTACCACCAAAATGTGTGCTCTCCCACACATCGGTGCTGCTGCTGCTGAAGCAGCAATACATTGGCACGTTTTCTTCACGTGGTAACTATATTCATCGGGTGGTGAAGGGTGTACGACACATTTTGCTCACACGGTCTAAACCCAACGAAATCAGTTATGCATCGTAATGGACGTGCTCTTGGTTATACAACGCGGTGCTATGAGTGCGGATAAATGTACGCAATGAACTGCACGGTTTCCTATTACTCTAGCACCATGGACAGCTCTTACCGATACACGGCAAGCCTGTTTACAAGACATAACCTGGTTACGCTGAACACTGTAGTTCCAAGTCAGCTGAAAGTGTCACCCAGCTCAAACAATTGAAGCAACTCTCTCCTCCACTAATAGCCCTGAACTCGTGGTGGAAATTCAATTTTCTCATGGCAGGGCCTCATATCTCAACAGATCAACGACTATTTTGAACCCAAATTTATTTCAGATGGGAGCTTAAGATTCAAACCCAGTCGATGTTGAACTGTCAAGTTCTTCTCTGCTGGTGGCCTTGAGCCAACAGGTGGAAATTCCACATTTCCACGGGGATTTCCAGTCGACCCATAACCTCACCACTGTTGACCTCTCACAAACAGGTACTTAATTTACATAATCTTGATTTGAAGCTTTCGTGACTGCAGGAATCCATACTGTTTGGTTCTTTCGGTAAAGTCACGTAGGTAGAAATGTTTTATAAAAAATAATATATCACGACTTTACCGAAAGAACCAAAGAGTATTAATTTACATACTTTAAGCGATGATAGGCTGAATCAATCCATGACCGAAAGTTTTATATATGACCTACCAACGGTGAGTCGAGTGCTCTAATCACAGTGGCACCTGGATGGATTAAATTATTATTATCAATGTAAAAAAAAACATCGAGAAATCAGTCTCATAGATAATAGCGAGAAAACTCTTAAGCCTCTTGAAAAATGCTGCCTCTAAATGTGTATCCACACTTTGGCTACCATCCAGTAGGCACATATATAACTCAGGTGCATGGAAATCCATTTAGGTAATTGATGAATTACGCAACATGCTCATGCAAATTGCATTTGTCAGCTGTTATTCTCTGTTTTGTGCAGTCACACAGTGTCCTGCGACTGGTCATCATTGTGACACCTTTATTGTTTTACACTGGGCTATGTTATTGTGACACTTTGTGTATGTATGTGCGTGTTTCAACTCCGTGTCTATGCTATGTGTGTGTTTGTGTATGGCTATCTCTCGATCTGTATTGGTGTGTGTGCATGTATGTGTTTGTACATTTGCATGTGCTTGTGTTTGCGTGTTTCTCTGTATGTATGCGTGTGTATATACAGTTGGTGGACCTGCCAGTCATCGCAGTCAGTCAACCCATGGCACTCGGGTTCTGTTCCGTGACCTCCTGCCAGCGGGCCTTCGACACTTCACGTGGCCTCATGATGCACCTAGCATGGCACAAATACCGTGGTGACGTCACCGTCGCTTCGTGGTGAACGGCGGTTGTTGTTGTGTGTATGGAGAGTCTTCATAGGTGTCCACTAATAGCACTTGCCCCCACAATCTGTTCAAGAATATACAAGGGATCTTTGTCTCTGTGAGTGATAGCGTATCAGTTAGCACGCTGCACCCCACGTGCAGCAGTTTTAATTCTCAGCCATGTTTAGCATCGGTTTGCAATTGACTAAACAATTTCTGGGCCTCTCGTAGAACAACTTAACTTTACATGGGTACCTGGTGCGATGTGTAAACATCAGCGCTGGGGAGACCCAAGGTGGCTGGGTGTGGTGCTGGCCACGCTACCCTCCTCGTGTGTTATACCGGCCTTAATAGATGCTCGCTAACAACACATGCCTTAACAGCCCCTGCCGACCCTACCATGGGATCTCTATCTACGTGTACATTGTGCATGCGCTTCTAATTTTTCCTTTGCACAAACCTCAATTTATACCTGAATCATGAAACACTGTAACGGAGAGGCACATACAGCGTGCAGATAATGTGCTATCGCAATTAGTGGGTAACAATGAGGGTTGTTGATATTTACTGTATAATACAAATGACACCTGGATAAGCAAAGTACAGCATCGATATGCGTTTTCATATACATATACTGCCCTGTTAATTGTATACATTTACATGTTAAAAAATTTGTGTGCATATACTGTATGTATAGACTCCAGACCACGAGTGGTCCCATTTCTTTTTGATGGTTTTCTCAAAGTATTCTGGTTTCCTCCCACACAAAGCATTGATACAAAACAACCAGAACAGGCCAAACACCCCAAAGCAAGACTCATTCTTGAGACTTCTGTGGCTTTCGATGATGATTCTAAATACGCTTTGGTAAAAAAAAAAAATCTATCGTGGGAAAATTAAAAGCATGCATATCCAAAATTTGTGTCAACCAAGGCCAAAACACTTGCATGCGTTGTAAAAGCTTTACAGCAGCTTTTGGCTAGCCATCGAACAAAGGCGGTCACTGCATCGCTTTCAGGTGCGCTTCTGCGGCCGTCTGGAACGCTCTTCCTTCCAATATTAGATAGCCACTGGAGCTATGCACTTTTAAATCGAGTCACTTTCCTCGTAATTGTATCATAAACACATCAATCGTTGAGGGTAAAAGCTCATGTAAGCAGGACTCCTGCATTAACAACATGTCTAGAATGAAAACGAATTTCTTCAGAACTTATTTTTGTGATTAGTTTGTTGTCCTACCCGCGCACCTCCGATTATCACGGTTGGCTACGTACGGTGCAAAAAAAGTTCACCATACAGTACATACGTACATTCCGGGTACGGTGGTTAGCACACAATCGCGTGCTTTCAATAAAGTGCTGGGGGATATTCATACTCTTTGGTTGTTTCGGTAAAGTCACGTAGATAAAAATAAAATAAATGAAAACAACTAAATTAAATCACGACGTTTCGGAGGCAACACAAGCTCCCGTCTTCAGGTGGAACCGTTACAGCCAAAGTCACTGTAGTAAGTGAAGAGAGCTGGGGAATATTTGACTCCGAAACCCCACTGATCTGCAAGGTCTCCAGGAGGTGGCCCCATAGCAAGTGAGATTGTGAACCTATCCGTGCGGATCTTTGAGTATGTTAGCTACTCGTGTGCGTGGCACCCCCCCTGCCCCCACATGAGCAAATCACTCTTAGCAAAAAGGAATCGGTCAAACATTTCCGATGCCGAGTCCACCTGAGAAAGAGCCTTGGAGTACTCAATCAGGCTTTTCGCGAATCAATAAACGTCAAGACATATCGTACGACAGAGTGCATTTGCTGTAGATAGCTAAACATTTCAACCACTGGACTTATGAATATCCATACACATGGCTAATATAGTCCTTAAGCTCCGGCCAAAACAGACAGATCTCCCTCCCTGGACGTGACAATCTTGAAAAAGTCTCCCCACCCGCCTTAGATAAAGGACATCGATCAATCAACCAATCAAAATGTGGACGAAATCGCCGAGAAACGACACGCCGCCGCATTCCGTTTCGCGATCCGTCCTTACCGCGGGTAAATAAATAACCCATTCTGATAAGTGTGGTAATGAGGCTTACAGAAACTGTTTATTTATTCATATCACACCAGCAAGAGCGTGCACGTGCGCGTGGCGCGAGATATTTTTGGAGGCAGCCTCGGGGACCAGTTTCCAGGGCAACCGAGCTACGGGTGAACCCTTTATTTTATTTATTTAAAATAATTGCACTGCCAGGGTGCGTGCAACACAATTGGCTGAAACAGGTGATTTGCCACCAGCGCATATTCACTTTGATCTCCACCACCACCACCACCACCCCCTCCACCGCACCACCTCGCCCCAGTCTATGTGAAGAGCACAACACGCTCTTGCATTCCGCTTTACGACGTCCAATTCCTGCAAAGGTTCCACCACCAGTGCCAGCAGAGAGAGAGAGAGACTGGTACCAGGCAGATGCGTGGGGGGGGGGATGTTTGGAGGGAGGGTATTTATTATAGAGCGTGCTGCTAACAAGTGACCATCCAGCACCGCGGTTAGATCTAGCACTGGGGTTAGACACGGCTCTGTGCTTAGACACCACACTTTTGGTTCGACTCGGCACTGTGATTAGGCCCGACACTGTGGTTATACCCAGCACTGTGGTTAGACCCAACACTGTAGTTAGATCTGGCATTGTGGTAATACCCAGCACTGTGGTTAGATCCGGCACTATAGTTAGATCTGGCATTGTGGTTAGACCCAACACTGTAGTTAGATCCGGCACTGTGGTTATATCCAACACTGTAGTTAGATCTGGCATTGTGGTTAGACCCAACACTGTAGTTAGATCCGGCACTGTGGTTATATCCAACACTGTGGTTAGATCCAACACTGTGGTTAGATTTGGCATTGTGGTTATATCCAGCATCGTGGTTAGACCCAACACTGTGGTTAGATTTGGCAATGTGGTTATATCCGGCATCGTGGTTAGACCCAACACTGTGGTTAGATCTGGCATTGTGGTTATATCCAACATCGTGGTTAGACCCAACACTGTGGTTAGATCTGGCATTGTGGTTATATCCAACATCGTGGTTAGACCCAACACTGTGGTTAGATCTGGCATTGTGGTTATATCCAACACTGTGGTTAGACCCAACACTGTGGTTAGATCTGGCATTGTGGTTATATCCAGGATCGTGGTTAGACCCAACACTGTAGTTAGATCCAGCACTGTGGTTATATCCAACACTGTGGTTAGACCCAACACTGTGATTAGATCTGGTATTGTGGTAATACCCAGCACTGTGGTTAGATCCGGCACTATAGTTAGATCTGGCATTGTGGTTAGACCCAACACTGTAGTTAGATCCGGCACTGTGGTTATATCCAACACTGTAGTTAGATCTGGCATTGTGGTTAGACCCAACACTGTAGTTAGATCCGGCACTGTGGTTATATCCAACACTGTGGTTAGATCCAACACTGTGGTTAGATTTGGCATTGTGGTTATATCCAGCATCGTGGTTAGACCCAACACTGTGGTTAGATTTGGCAATGTGGTTATATCCGGCATCGTGGTTAGACCCAACACTGTGGTTAGATCTGGCATTGTGGTTATATCCAACATCGTGGTTAGACCCAACACTGTGGTTAGATCTGGCATTGTGGTTATATCCAACATCGTGGTTAGACCCAACACTGTGGTTAGATCTGGCATTGTGGTTATATCCAACACTGTGGTTAGACCCAACACTGTGGTTAGATCTGGCATTGTGGTTATATCCAGGATCGTGGTTAGACCCAACACTGTAGTTAGATCCAGCACTGTGGTTATATCCAACACTGTGGTTAGACCCAACACTGTGGTTAGATCTGGTATTGTGGTAATACCCAGCACTGTGGTTAGATCCGGCACTATAGGTAGATCTGGCATTGTGGTTAGACCCAACACTGTAGTTAGATCCGGCACTGTGGTTATATCCAACACTGTGGTTAGACCCAACACTGTGGTTAGATCTGGTATTGTGGTTATATCCAGCACCGTGGTTAGACCCAACACTGTGGTTAGATCTGGCATTGTGGTTATATCCAACATCGTGGTTAGACCCAACACTGTAGTTAGATCTGGAATTGTGGTTATATCCAGCATCGTGGTTAGACCCAACACTGTAGTTAGATCCAGCACTGTGGTTAGACCCAACATTGTGGTTATATCTGGCACCGTGATTATATCCGACACTGTGGTTCAACTCAGCACTGTGGTTAGATCTGGTATTGTGGTTAGACCCAGCACTGTGGTTAGATCTGGCATTGTGGTTATATCCGGCACCGTGGTTAGACCCAACACTGTGGTTAGATCTGGCATTGTGGTTATATCCAGCATCGTGGTTAGACCCAACACTGTAGTTAGACCCAGCACTGTGGTTAGACCCAACATTGTGGTTATATCTGGCACCGTGATTATATCCGACACTGTGGTTCAACCCAGCACTGTGGTTAGATCTGGTATTGTGGTTAGACCCAGCACTGTGGTTAGATCTGGCATTGTGGTTATATCCGGCACCGTGGTTAGACCCAACACTGTGGTTAGATCTGGCATTGTGGTTACATCCAACATCGTGGTTAGACCCAACACTGGTCATAACCAGCAATGAGGTTAGACGTGGCACTGTGGTTAGACCCAAACTGGTTATATCCAGAACTAGGTTAGATCTGAAACTGTGGTTATATCTGGAACCGTGTCATAATGATCAGCCTATCATCTCTATGTGGTCACTAAAATGAGTTCCATCTTGTGGGAGGTCAGTAGTGCTCATCCTATAGAGAGGGACTGGCCCCTGCCACGAGCATGAGGAGTTTGCACTGCTGCCTCAGTGATGCCAACAGATATAAGCATGGCTTCATTACTCATTTTGTCAAGGAGACACTTCATATTTTTAATTTGATGTAAGAATAATAATGTGGTGGAGCTGTGGCACAGTGGTTAGCACAATACGCTATATACCGTACCCAGCTAACCTGCTTTCGAATCCCAGCCACGGCTAACATCAGCAATGAGTGATATCTGAAACAGTCCTGGGCTCTCCCGCACTTTACCAAACGCGCACTGATCAGCGTGGTGAAGTATGGTCAAAGAACCGCCATGGCCGATGGGGGGAGGTCTTCATCCAGCAGTAGATTGACAAATGGATGGAAATGATTATTATTGATGCATAACAGCAGCAAATGCTCTATGAAAAACCAACAATAGGCCTCAAGGGTAATTGTACTTGTAATTTTGGGGCCAATTCCACCAATGAGTGGGTTTATCTGTGGGGAAGAATCCAGGGTGTTCGGTAGAAAAGAAAAAACAAGTAAAGTGGTTCGATGCTCAACAACAATAAAACATCGCACAGATATGTCAGACAATCTACTTACTCCACTGCTTCCTGAGTAATATTCTCAATATTCCCGTGACCACCATCGTTCAATGTCGGGAAACGTGTGAGCGCTGCTGTGGCCAAAAAAACGCCGCGTGTCGATCCACCAGTCCGCCACACCAAACCCGTGAGCATTCATAGATTTTAAAAAACTGGGGGTTAATTCAACCGGTCGTGAGAACTACAACCCCTTGCTCACCCCCTCCTCCTCTCGCAGCTCCCTTTGTGTTGTGTCGCTGTGGGGTTTATGTGGTAAGTTTAACAACGGTTGTGTGCAGGTCAATGATCACACAATTCTCTCTTGCTTCTAGATCGTGACGGTTCTTCTGATTCTTTGTATGGCTGATGTCGATGTAGAGCAACAACTGTAATTACATAGAGGTGGTCGAGTCAGATGATTGCATCCCGAGTTGCGGAGTCTATCGCGGCGATGATGTGCCCCTTCGTATTCGTGATGCAGCAATGAGTACAGGAGTACAGGAGTTACCGTACAGGAGGCACTAAGATTACACTGGTTAGTGACATGCAGAACTGAATACATCGCGTGTGTGAATTTCAAGGTGGTCATGAAAGTAATCAGATTACGCTACTTTGGAAATATCGAGCGTTAGATTACTTTGTATTCTGAAATGTCAAACTGTCAATTTTAATTAGTAATCGAGACTCCATGCTTGATGTAAGTAACCCTCCCAGTATTAATTAACTAATCGCATTAACTCACGCACACAACTAGACCCATGTGTATCACATGACTCAGTGATACTCGCTGTGAGTATACGTACAATGAGTGTGTCAGGTGGGTCTACATTAGAATGTAATGGTCACGAGTGGATGTCGGGTTCAAGTTACCACCTTGCTTACATCGTATGTACAAATACACAGATATTAATTACCGCACATGCGATACACGCATTGTGAGATTAAGAATCAATATTCATCGATGTATTGTTACACATCGAATTAGAGGCTTGTAAGTTCAATCCCAGCCAGGTCTCAACTCAGCTCCACCAACACCTTTCAAGCCAGTGAACTGCAGTAAGCAGCAATTCGTGGCAAGTCAACAGTAGTTCTACGGAGATATACTGGCCCTCACCATGGGATCATGTCATTTCCACCACTGGCTAAGGGCTAGCAACGGAGGTAGGAGCCCACCACTGATCCTTTGAGCATAGGGACACGTTGACTCTTGACTTATTGACTCTGGTATTTTCATGCCAAGGCCTACTTAAGGCCCACGCTTATGTTGAAGAGCGGCACCTGGGTGTGCATACGCAGATTTGCAATTTTCGCTAATGTCTCGAAAAGACTCACGGCCAAAAATATGACGAAAAGGGAAAATGTCAGGCGAGCTGGCAAGCACTGTACAATTTGTCTTATATAACCAGGCCGCCGCTTGAAGTGCCAACTCCAAAGCAGGGGTTGACCCATTAGAAAGATGACTTTTAGCAGAAGATGCCAAGCAGACTTCCATTAAAAAAATAATACGAGAATGTTTTTTTTTCTCCTCTCAAGCTGTCATCCATTTTATGAAATCCCTTTGAGCGCAGAAACACTCGACTTATATATTGACTATTGTGTACATGGGTACAGTCGAATTTTTTTTTCTGAAGATGATATACTCTGCTTAATGCCTGCAATGACTTAATGTATGTAGGTATGTTGAACTTCTTTCGCACTGTACGTAGCCAACCGTGCTAATCGGAGGTGCGGGGGAATGACAGCAAATTAAACACAAAAAGCAATTCTAAATACATCCGTTTTCAATGTAGATGTGTTTTTAATGTAGGAGTCCTGCTTAAATATTCTTATACCCGTAATGCTGGATGTCTTTATGATATAATTATGAGGTAAGTGACTCAATGTTCGTAATTTGTATAGCTTTCATTTACAACAGTTTGTTTTTATATCTGACACTAAGTAGGTTTTATATTATCACCTCAACAATGTTTGTTCAGGCAGTGGCCGGGCAGCTCAGAGGTCAGAGGTCAGACCCCTGAACTGGCACCATTGCGGTCCTGGGTTTCAATCAAGGCAGTCGTCCGTGTTTAAACCCCGGTTCTCAAGTGTCGTGAGTTGATGTTCTCAACCTTGTCACAGATGACTGCACGCACAACAAATCCATCATGTGGTTTGTATCCACAATTTGGCTAAATACCAGGTCTGACAAACAACATGTCACGTAACAATGCCATTGGAGAGTGTGTAAGAAAGTGCAATCCATACCGTGTAAAGAATAAACATGCCACTCGTAATATCTTCCGGACAGGTCCTATGACAAATTACTTCTGCATCCGTTCATTGACATACAGGGTGCACTGCCTTGTGAGATTTCTGAATGTATTCCTCACCTTGTGACATTATGCTGATCGTGTAATTGGAATACATTTTGGGGGAAATACCAAAACATATTTTCTGAATTTCGATTTAAAGCTTTCGTGACTGCAGGGATTCATCTTCTTGGTTCTTTCGGTAAAGTCACGTAGAAGGGAAGTGATAAAATAATAAAAAATAAAACATAGTAAAATAATTCTCACGACGTTTCGGCCACAACGCAAGCAGCCGTCTTCAGGTGAAGACCATGTCTGTCGGGGAGACAGCGTCTGAATGAAACACCACCATGCTTGGAGCGTATATTTAAGCTGGGTTGAAAGGGGGGAAGGGCGCCTTGACAAAATGATTTGCATATCAAGAGGAATTTTGCATATTTATGGGAAATGCAGGTATGTGATTAGTACTACTTGTGAAATGCGTAGGAGGTGGGTGGGTTTATAGTTTACATACTACAGTGGTGGGGTGGCACGTATTACAAATAAGTTACGACTGTAATCGGATTACCCGAGGAGATGGTCCTGGTAATCAGCTACAATGATTATTTCTTTGAAGTGTGTAATTGATTAATTACTAGCACGCAGCAAGTATCACTTCTAGCCCTGCCCACTTCCCCCCCCCCCAGCCTCATGTCCTCTTCCCCTAGCGCTCACGCAGCCCCCCATTCACCCTCCTCTCTCTCCCCCATTGCCTCCCCCCTTTCTTTACCTATATAACCTCTTGCCACGGCAGCTCTCTCGCCTACTTCAGCATTTTCTTGCTGTGGGTGTCCCACCTGATGAAGATCGCTTGTGTTGCGATAGAAACGTCGTGATTCGTTTTATTTTATTTCTACCTACGTGACTTTGCCGAAAGAACATGTTACTTTTCATGATTACTTCCATTTTCGTAAAAAAAAATATATATAGGCAGTGATTGCAAAAACAATTATACGTTGCTATATGATTTTGTTCGCAGTTGGTTCACTAATATTAGTCTGTTGCATGTGGTCACTTCCATTGTCAGCAGGCATCTTTACCAATCATCCCCCCACCCGTCCAGGCACCCGTCCAGGCACCCGTCCAGGCACCCGTCCAGGCACCCGTCCAGGCACCCGTCCAGGCACCCGTCCAGGCACCCGCCCAGGCACCCGTCCAGGCACCCGTCCATTCTGGTGCCACAAACCATAGCGCACCTACTGGCTGGGTAGGTGAGTAAGCAGAGGGTGCTAGGAATCTCCGGGGCTGCGAACAGGGACTCCTTCTGGGTCTCACCATCGCAACGCACAAGCGTGCAGGGCCCGTGCCGAGCGAATCACATCTGTTCAAAGCTCGAGACGGAACTGAGAGTCATAAGAAATCGGGACACGGTTAGCCTCAACGAGGTGAAGGGAACGAGGGAGAATGCCACGCATTTAAATGGTGGTAACCTTTGTTATCACAGAGAGCGAGAGCCTGGCAGTGGAGAAGTGAGATTTTGAGTCTCTCGAGGAATCAAATTTAGAATTGTAGGATTCAGAATTTGTGGGTAAGATGGGGAGAGGGGGGGTATTTGCATGAACTATGCTGTACAATACCTCGTTATTAGTACCGTTATTGATAATTGGGTTTTTACCCTCTTATCTGGCAACAAAACTGACACCTTTTTTACGAGGAGTCATGTTTGCATAGACCACAATACCTGCAGTCATAATGCAAAAAAATATATAACTCTGATAATGTATGCACTGTCCTTAGACAGTGCAAACATTATCAGAGTACCCCGTATCGTATGTGTGTTCGTTGCGTCTCTGTGGTGATTCTCGTACCACGTTTGATGTTAACGTGAGATGCGATGTTCAGTGTCTTTGCGATGCAGTTTGCGTGAATGACGTAATGTGAAATGCAATTATTATTACTGCAAGTAGTGTTGCCCAGTTAATATCATGGCTCTCGGCTTACTACAGGTGAACGATAATTCAAATGTTAAGCTCCAACAACAATCAATGGAGATGTAGAAGAACATGGAATGTATTAAGCATGTAAACACTTCAATGCAAAGGTGGGTAAAGGGTGCAGAGGCGAGACGATGATTGGTAAATGTTGCATTGGAGTCTAAAATGAGAAAGGAGAGAAGAGAAAGTCAGCAGGGATGTAAAGATAATGGAAACCGCTTTCAAACGAGTAAAAAAAATGGACATTAACAGCCAAATTGGGGAGATTAGAAATTAAATTAAGCTCATTCTCATGGGGAACCAGTGCGGGATGTCAAGAGACATCTCTATTCTAAGTAACTTCGACACAGGAAGTGATCGCAAGATGCACTCCAACATCACCAGAAAGAGGAAGAGGCGAATTACTGTTTGAGCAAATCAAGACGGTGACTTCCAAAATCCCAGAAGCTTCGGGAATCCATTACTGCGCTTACATCTCCTGGACATCTCGCAGCCAGGCCCAATCCAACAACACCGGGTGCTCCCAAGGAGTCTCCCATTTAAGGCTCATCCCCTGGCAGTGTACATTAAAAATATTTCATCTGGGAAGGGACTAGTAAATTGGAAATTGTAACTCTGAAAGAGCAAGATGGACACGCAATAGAATTATAAAATATAGTTGAGGAATTCCACGCAGATCTTTATAGCATACACATGCTTACACTGCAGGAAACTAATTTGTTACGAGATGAAGAGGAGGAGGTTCCAGAAGCCACAAATGAACATGTAACCAGGGAAGGTTCCTGGACCAGATAAACTCATTGTGGACAGCATTAAAACCAACTTTTTTTTTTACACAGAAATGAAATACTTCGGCCATGGAATGATGCCTCAATTATTATCCTCTTAAACGAGTGAGACAAAACTGGTTTGAAGAATTACAGATCCAATCACCACGTATCACATTTATGTAAACAGTTCACCCAGATCCATATAGAAATGAACAAGTCATTTTAGAGGCCAACAAACCCACCGCATGGTCTACCGTTGATCACGTGCATAACATCAATCACGAAAGAGAAACGAATAGCAAACACTAATATCTGTGGCTTTTGAAGATTCTGAAAACGCATTTGACTCAGTGGAAGCTAATGCTATCATCTGAGCCCTGATTTTTTTTTATATAAAGCATAAAAACTATACATTATAGAAGAGATACAGTGTGACTGCATACAGAAATAACGCATTGTAATCAGATGAGATGCCAGCGCAGGGAGACACACACTCTCACCAAAGCTACATGTTCTGAAGATGATATTGGACCAAATGGCGACATTATTAACCGCCTCATATTTGCCAATGATACTTATGGTAACCATCATAGAACTGAAATAACGAAGTCCACAAAGTGGGTCTAAAGGTAACTGAGAGCAAAAGCAATGTCACGCACGGCAAGTCATTGTTCGAGGAACACAACTGAAAAACACACACCTGAGCATTTTATACCTAGGAAAGTGATTAAAGGTGGACTGGGATTAAACGTATAAAATAAAGAGAGGGACCAGAGGAGGATGTAATGTGTTTTGTATGAAGTTAACATTTTATAGTGAACAGGGACATAGCAATGTGCCTAAAGAGAGATATTTCAGTCGGGTGAGTATAGATTTACATATCGATCACAACACAGGGAGAGCCACAACGAATCGGGAACAAAAGCTGAAAGGATAACAAACTATCGTGGAGAGATGCATGCTGGAATTCAGAGACAGCAAGAGGAGCACACGCATCAAATGAATGAGAAACATCGTTTTGACTGTAAAAATAAAAATGTGGGCTTTGGTGAGGACCCATCGCAAGAAAGGCTGACAGTGGACCAACGAGACTGATGATGGAACAGCACCCATAGCTGCAGTGTGAACAAAACTCTTTTTGCACGTGTCATGACGGGTACTGCAAGATCCGACCGTGCCTGTCCAGTGCTCGCCGAGCTGCTTTGGCTTCTGGTTGCCGAACGAAAACATTATGAGGCCGCACGCATTACACACAAAGTGCTTGCCACAAATGAACCAAAATACTTTGCTGATGTCGTCAAGGAGCGTAAACAATCACGCGAACTCTGGTCGTCATCCTCGCAGCGGCTTTTGGCTAGCCATCGAACAAAGATGGTCACCGCATCGCGCGTCTGCGGCCGTCTGGAATGCTCTTCCTCCAGATAATAGGAAGCCATTGGAGCTTTGCATTTTAAAAAAAAAATCATCTATATTGAAAACTAATTTCTTTAGAACTGCTTTTCGTGTTGAGTTTGTTATCCTCCCTCCGCACCTCCGATTAGCACGGTTGGCTACGTGTGATGCGAAAGAAGTTCAACATACATACATACGTGCAAGAGAAGCAACGCACCTGCGGGCATGTCCACTGTAGAGATTGAGCAATGAAATTAGTTCATATGAATGGGGAAAGATGGGGCCAAGACAGATGGCGACAACGTGAGGAGGCCTTCATCCAGCAGTGGATGTAAAATGGCTGATGCTCACACCACAAAGCCAGTAATCATGTCATCGTGCTGTTACGTCTGAAGTTCAATACCGTATTGCTTTGAAGAAAGGAAGTGATCAGTTAAACACAATGTGTTGCTTTGTATAGACAAAGTATGGTATTATGCTAAGAGACTAAGCTAATATCGCAGTGGGACCTAATTTACTTTTTCCAGGTCTCCCATGAAAGGGACTCCTGGTCTCAGTGGTGTTGTTTCTGGTGATGATAAACTGTCTCATTCTACTCTTTAAACCTCAATAATTAGTTCCCAGAGATTCATTGCAAAACAAAATCCCTCTCAGCGCTGTAGATATATTTGTATTCATGTGGCCATCCGTCTGTCTGTCCCTCCCTCCAGCCAGCCAAACATATTTGGATAATACTAATATTGTATCATACGCAGGCATGTGCTTCCGTGTTCATTTCTTCCCAGTTCGCATGACAAAGTGTAAATAACCGTCACCCAAAACACAAAAAAATCTACTTTTGGATGGACACAATTTGTAAACCTCTGGGCAATTATTGAAAGAGGATCAGGATTGAAATAACAACAGCCGGAGGCGAACGAGAGCAGGATATCTTCTTGGTTCTTTCGGTAAAGTCACGTAGAATGGAAATAATAAAATAATAAAAATAAAACATAATAAAATAATTCTCACGACGTTTCGGCCACAATGCAAGCAGCCGTCCTCAGGTGGAGAACAGGTCTGTCGAGGAGACAGAGTCTGAATGACAAGCCCCAGGCTTGGAGCGACTATTTAAGCTGAGATGGAGGGGCGAAGAGCGCCTTGACAAAAGAATTTGCATATCAAGAGGAATTTAGCATATTTATGGGAAATGCCGATATACGATGGGAAATGCAGATATGCGAGAGCAGGATAGTGGAAAAAAAATCAGCGTCACCATGTGGCTGGAAATGAACGTGTTCGACTGGTGCAATTAACCGCTCCGACATGGACATTGATAAAGGAAATGGATCAACAGAATTCCACTTAGGGACAAAGAGAAGAGCAGTATGGATCATGGTGAATATGCAAATAAGACTTATGGGACATCATATCACAGAGGGTGTCTGAGAGAAAGATAATCCTTGAGAGGTAAGAGCAGGACCAGAAGAGAAGGAAGCTGGAGCCACATTCATATTATGGAGTGGTCCTTGATGTCAAAGCAGCAGAAAGGTCGAGTTGAACTAATAGTGGAAGTGATCCATCGTGTGAAGAAAGAATTTCATTTAACACGTGCAGGGTAACAGTTCCAGTGGAGTGGCCTTGGCACAACTCAGATTGTCCTGTGTTGTGGAGATCGACGAAGAGAGGTGGTATTTGAAGAGGTGGGAAAAGATAACTCGTTCTATGATTATTTTTTTAGGAAAGCGAGATTTGATGGAAGTTTGCAGAGATGTCGGGGTCCAGTACTAAAGGAGATAGAGGCATTGCTGAAGGTAGTAAATCTTGACTTTAAGCTTTCGTGACTGCAGGGATTCATATTATTTGGGTCTTTCGGTAAAGTCACGAAGATAGTTTCAAAGAAAATAACAAAAAACTACGACGATTCGATCGCAATACAAGCGGTCGTCATCAAGTGGAGAAGAAAGAGGGGTTAGCCTCTAAAGGCAAACTGTTTATAAAGGTTTAAAATGGGCGTAGCCCAAGAGTCAGAACTTAGTGGGCAGGGCACAAGGGCGGGACGTCTACAAACTAAGCTGTGTCTGTGGCAGTAGTTACATTGGGTAAACTAAGCGACATGTCTCGGACCGTGTTCGTGAACACAAGACAGATCTAAAACATGGTAGGACCAATACCTCGGCCGTGGCTGATCATTGTTTTAATGCGGTTGGCTCACACGAAATTGATTTCTCTAAGACGATGGTACTTTGCAAACCCACTGGCTATCAACAAAGATTTGTTCATGAAGCCATCCACATATACAGACATAGATACAATGTCAACCGAGAAGATGGGTACAAACTGAGCAATCACTGGAAGGACGTTATCAACCAGTTTAAGTCATAACTGGCTGTAATGTTGCCATTTCAGCACTGTCCGTTGCTCACCAGTTTTTTAACCTCCCCCCCCATTACATTAACATAACCTTCTCCGCCCTACATGTAGCAGCCCACCATTTTTAATCCCTGACATTAACATAAGCTCCTCCGCCCATGCTGCCCTTGTGCCCCACCCACTCCATTCTGACACTTGGGCTATGTCCATTTTAAACCTTTATAAACAGTTTGCCTTAAGAGGCTAACCCCTCTTTCTTCTCCACCTGATGACGACCGCTTGTGTTGCGATCGAAACGTCGTAGTTTTTTGTTATTTTCTTTGAACCTATCTACGTGACTTTACCGAAAGACCCAAAGAATATTAAGTTAGTAATGTTTGGTGTCCAGGCTGGTTCGGCGGTGAGGGATGAGTGTTGGAGGTTTTAGCTGCTCGGAGCGCCAGGCGGCTAAAACACAGCATGTTGGCACAGTAGGGGGCACATGTGGTGCATCTACCATTCATCTCCATCACTTAACCCATGGCTCATGGGGTCTCTCCCGTGACCTCCTGGCAGTGAGCGTTCGACACTTCACATGGCCTTAAAGTGCACATAGCCTGGCACAAGCGCCGCGGTGACATCACCCCCACTAAGTGACGAATGGCGGTGGCTGTTGAGGGTGGAATCATACTTTTGTTTCAGCTTGGAGGTGCTTGCGGTGACATTGATTATGGTGACAGACTGAGGGGTGTGATAGGTCGGTAGATGGTGGGGAGGCAGAATCACAGGCAATAGGCAGAGCCGCATCAGACACCAGAATGCCATTCCTGATTTCATTTATATTTTCAGAGAATGTGAGGGGTAAGTTGTGTACACTAGACAGCTGACAGAGTAGTGGAGGGACGCAGGAGTGAGGATACAGCGGCTGAAAAATAATTCTGGGTTTCCAGCACCATGTGTCATCAAAGGAAGAGAAAAAGTCTGATTTAGGCCTTGCCAGAGCTGACGGATATAATTTCAAGCGAGTCTCACAAATCCCGTAGTGGATTTCAAAAACCGGATTTCTTCCATCGTCTCTCAAGTCTATAACCAATTATAATTGTTTCGCTCTTGATGGGCAGCTGTGAACCGCCATCTAAGAAGAGGTACCACGGACAAGACTGATGACGGAATGGCAACCAAAGGCAAACACGAGGAGACGGCGGCACTTGAGCAGACAACCACTGACAGAGCGATGAAATTGGCTTGTGTGCAGCCGTGAGTGATATAGCAAAAGCATGGCATGAATGGCCTTCATCCAATCGTGGATTGACAATGGCCAACGATGATGATGCTAAACCCATCACGGTGAACAACGGTCCCCTAGACACCCTTTGTATCTCGATGCTATGCGGCACGTAGAATGTTGAAGGCTGTACGGGAAAGCTCTGTGCCATGCAAATGATGTTTTGCTCCCTTACATTCTATTGAGCCAATTTACTTTGACTTGTTGTAAAGTACTCGGGGTTGATTTGTTATTTATCCCTCGCCTTGATCTGCAGTGCGCCGATGCACTTTGTATTTCTCTTTGACGAGCGTGCATAACATCAAACGCCGATGTTTTCAAACATGTACTATGTCTACAAAGACAAAGATCCCCCGTGTAGCCTTAAAAGACTGTAGGGGCAAGTTCTGTTAGCGAGCACCTATAAAGGCCGGCAAGGCACACGAGGGGTTGGGTGGCCAACACATCGCACCAGGTACTCATTTGAGGCTGAGTCGACCTAGGGGAGGCCCAGGACCGGTTCAGATAATCATCACCGATGTTGGCCGTGAGCGGGAATCGAACCCGGGTGGCCAGGTTCGTAACGCAGCACGCTAACCGCTACACTACCGCTCCCCACTACTATGTATAGACAGGCACCCACACACACAAAAACCCATCTTACGACGGGGAAGTCAACTCGAGTGTAAAACCAGTACTGCGATTGACAAAGTCATCATCTAAGTGTCTTTCTTGCTCTGGTAAGCATTGTTCTTCCTAAGCTAGAAGTTTAAATTCGACGTTCCCATGATGGGTAAGTGTCTCTCCACAGAACAACTACCACACAGACGCACTGAGCTTGATGACGGGCCGAGACCAAAATTTTAACTTGCAGCCTTCCCATTGTGACCAAAGACCAACCGACTACTGACCCCAGCTCTGCCTGGACAAATACGCTGCACAGTGTGTGAGGATATCGTCAGGGCCATGGACAATTAACGTACACACACAGAATTGCGAGCCGTTTGCTATCCACAGCTAAGATGAAACATAAATATACACACATATAGTCATGGAAGTTATACAACGATTCCCCGTGTAGCCATGTATACAATAGGGGCAAGTTTTGTTCGCAAGAACATATTAAGGCCGGCATTGGGGGCATGAGTGTGTGGTATGGCTCGCAACTACGCCCAATCCACCTTGATCTCCCCAGTATGAAGTCAAACGAGAAGAGGCTCGTGACCAGTTCAGACAGCGCTTGCAGTCACTGATGTCACCCACGGCTGGGAATTTAACCCAGGTGACCGGTATCGTAGTCCAGTTTAATAGCCTCGATGGCCATTATTACCAGCACCAACATTATGAGATGAGAAGAATAGGCGTTTACCCTCTTCTGGCAATAACACAGTAGCCGCTAAGATGTTCAAACACCAAATCGACATCGACTGCAAGGCATCAAGTCTGAATTAACCATATATACCTGTGACAAAACATGCAGATAAACATACCCTGATAATGTCTAAATACCCGTCTTATTGCCAGACAGCGTAACAGCCTATTCTTATTATTTCATCAGCTTGCTAACCGCTAACCACTGTTCCACCACTCCCTACACACACACACACATATACAATGCGTAACACACGGGGGGCTACTTTATTATGCACACACGCACCGTACACTGTACACAACCGATTCCTGTTGAAAGTTTAATGTGGTTACACAAATTGCCACTTATCTGGGCATGCATAATACAGGACTAATTGATGCGTCGCTGGCCGACGCAGCCGATGAGTTATAATGCACAGGGATTCCTCTGCTGCAGAACGCATCCTCTGCGTGACATCTCGAACAACGAGGGTGGCCACGTTTCGGGCGACACGTGGCAATTGTGGCACCCACGTGCGCGCGCTGCGCGTCACTGTCACTTGAGACACGTCACGTGACGCGCCGTTGACGCATGCAACGTCGCGTTCACGGATGTGATTGGAGGCGCAAACGAAAACGCGCGTGATGATCCCACAGCAGTAAGTCACTGGACATGTTACTGACATGTGCTGTGGATGACGCACCATTACTGACACCACGTATGCGTGTCGCAACATGTGTGTGGGGGTGGGGGGGGGGGTGTGTGACGAAATGCATGCACGTCACCGACACATGTTGCGTGCGTGTCAGAGCATGTGGACGGCAAACGGTACGCATGCCACTGACACATGTCGCATGCATGTCACAACAAACGGTTGACGAGACGCAGACACGTGTCAATGGCATGTCACTAATACGTGGGGTCACACATGTCACTCGCATATGCCCGATCAGTGACGCATGACAAGGTGCTTGTCAATGACGTGACGAGTCACTGGTACGTCATGTCACTGGCACACGAGTAATCAATGACCAGTGACACACATCACGAACACATGTAATGGCACGCGTGTACAGTACAACATCGCATATAAAGTAGACTGAAGTACACTTGCATGCAAGCATTAATGTGTGCCACGAACCTGTATAGATGTAGCACATCAGGTATATTACGTTTCTGTACATTATATTTGTTATTTATATACTGTTACGTGAATGCAAATATGAGTGCGTGGAATTTCTAAGTGTATGCATGTACCCTGTATAAATTAAGTAAAGTGTCGTATGTGTAATGTCATGCACACGTCTGGCATGTTCCGTGTGATATGCGCAATGGAAACATGCAGTCCATGTGCCTCGTGCATGTACGGACTACGTGTAACTGCCATGTACACTATCTGGCACATGCTGTCAATCTCGTATGTGTATGACGTACACCACTCACGGCCTCTGAGTCGTCGAATCCATGCACATACATATCCGGCTTCAATGTAGGGAAGATGCAGTCTTCTCCGTTCAAGCCGTTCAAAGGTATTAATGGCTCTTATTCGCGGTGAATGGGGAAGGGGGATGTTGAGTTGGGAAGGGGAGGGGGGTAGGTGAACGTCAAACGTAAACAGCTTTGGGTCTCATTGTTGGCCCTATTTACTGGGTACAGAGCGTACGGGGTGCTCTGAGACTGGCATATGATCTAGACTTTCCCTGCACCGATGGCTCAAACATTAGTCTATGCTCGGGATAAGCAAGTGACGCTGTACTTTTAGGGTAATTCGGTATTTTAAATTTGATTACAATCAGTGGTATATTATTAATAATAATTACATTGATAACTGAGAAAATATTTTCAGTCGCTGTACGTGGATTAATGCGAATTATTATTTTGAGAATTGTACAATATGTATTTTACTTAAATAACCCGAATTAGGTAATGAAAATAGTGGGTTAGCTTTTTTAAAATAAAAAAACCTAGTTATTGTACGATAGGTACAACGAAGGGCTTCGTTACATAATAGTTTAATAGGAAAAAAAGGAATGTTTAATTTAATTGTATACTTTGAAAGATACGTACACTACAGCAATGTAACAAAATAGCATTTGAACATAATTAGATACACAATACCATAACAATATGTTACTTTAAAAAAACGACAACAGTTTGTACATCGCAATTGAACAATTGTAAATAATATATTTAAAACATTAAATAAATAAATACATAATTATTCAGCATTGAAATCCAACGCAATCTTAATCTTACTCATAATTCCCAATACAATAACAACTATTGATTTTCAGATCTTCTTTGAAAAAAAAAATTCTAGTCCTGAGCTCAATATAAATGAACAATAACAAATCCCAGTATAAAGCGAAGGCACTTGATGGTTTAAAGAGGTTGCACAGGAGCCAACGATCCCAAGTCTGGCTCCTGCTGACAGCTACATAAGAGCCAATGTACACACCTACCTACCTACCCACTTAACCCTACCCACACACCACCACGACTATACAACACTATACATAATATACAGACGGCACGATATACAATATCTACATCAGCCGGTGTACGGCGAGACCATCACAACAGAGCACAACAGGAGCTCGCTAGCTATGCAAAGCGCTACGCCTAAGCAGCAGCAGCCTGCCTGCTATTGTATGGTAAGGGCTCTTCGCCTCTCTCGCTCGCTCTCTCTCTGTGTGAGGATGACAAGATGATGCTGCTTGCTGCTGCTGTGTGGCGTGTGGGTGGAGGGTTGTGGTGGGTGGGTCTAGGCACTGCGTGTGGGCGGGTGACGTACACGGGGGGTAATGGGCATGGAGCCTCTGGATTCAAGGAGTTTTTCTCGGCCGTAGGATTCGGGAGGAGTCACCGAGTTAGGCTCCTCATCATCATCATCGTCGTCGTCGTCTTCGTCGGCGTCTCAATACCACCACACACACAACCCCACCCACCCACCCACCCCCTCAACCAGATTGGAAAAAATAGCGGCAATGAGTTGTTTTTGTATTGCTGCGCCCGTGTGAGCGTGTGAGTATGTGTTTGATACCTGAACAGGCTTAGTACCTGTTGCCTTGAGTGCGGCCTCGATTTTATCACACAAATATTTGGCATTGTCGATGATGCCAAAAAAATAACAGACGATGTATTAGTTGTTTTAATGCGCGCAAGAAATGTAACTTGAGGATGCAATTAAATGCATGTACTGTAATAAGTATGTTGTAATGCTATTAAGATAGCAACAATGTTGGCATACACAATCCGAGCATCATATCGTACGTGGTTGTTTTGTTTACAGCACGCTTATAGCACGGGAACGCCATCAAGATCACGTATTTGATGGAAATTTTCAATAAACGATACAACGAAAGTACGTGAATAGTATTACAAGACCATCAATCAGTTCGTGGTGTGTATGCAGGTGCTCTGGTGGATGTGTGCTAATGATTTGCCGATGCTACTGCTTGCTGCGTGGGCAGCGATTCACAGGCATACACAACAAGCACGCAAAAGGAATCTATATTATTGGCGACGTTTCGGACAGTGCCCCTTCTTCATAACACGTGAATGAAAAAAATGTGTGGGGGTGGAGCCTACAACGTTGTGGGTGGAGCCTGGATTCGGATTGACAGGAGACGGACGACGACGATTGGTGGCGTCAGAGTTGTATTGTGACCGGCCTTTGGGAGGAACCAAGTCTTCACGTGGGCGGGGGGGCTTCTTATGAAACCCTCCCAACAGGACGCGAGTGACCAAATAAGGCATTGCTGTGCAGTGACGTCACGGGTGATGTTTCAGCAACGCCTTTACTGCTGCCTGCCTTGCCATTCATTCACTCACTCACTTCAATTCCTTTATTTAACCTCAGCTGAGAGAGCCCCCGCCGCCCCGAGAAGAGTCCTGAGATCCGCTACCTCCTTCATTGTTGCGGGGAGACCCGGGGTAAAATGCAAGGCAGCACATATATAGATGTTTTGCGATGCAAACGTTCAAAACTAATGGTGCACTGGAATTGCAGATATACGTAATTTACTGCAGTCGAGAAGAGTGAATTTCATTGAACAAAAATAAAAAAAAATCAGTATTCCGTTATATTTGTAACATTTGTAAATAGCCATAAACAATACCTGCATTCTGGTTAAAATAATACATCCAAACATGACCTATTTTTGGGGGATAATAAATAAAAATAAAGGACCGCATTGGCAGTGACGTACGAGCACAAAATATGTATTTAAAAACACGTTGCCACCTTTATCATGAACAGCGCATTATAACAGAAACATCAATTATAATCTGTAACTTGCAGGGGTGATGGACGATGGTCAAGAATAACAACGACCTCGCCTGGTATACAGGAGGTCGTGGGTTCGATCCCGAACCATGACGCCTGCTGCTGTATATTTCGAGTTTGCATGCTTCCACCTCCCCGTGGTCGCTTGGATTTTTCTCTGGTTATTCTCTCCGCATTTAAGATCAACATGCGTTTAGGGCATTCGGCTGCTATTCATTTCCACGTGATAAGCCACTTCCTTGAGCTATCATTTGTGGCCAGGCCGCTTCTGAAAATGAGCTATATAGCTCAGTGGGCCTTACCTGGTAAAATACAAATAAAATGTTTCCAGTTCGATTTAAAGCTTTCGTGACTGCAAGGATTCATCTTCTTGGTTCTTTCGGTAAAGTCACGTAGAAGGGAAGTAATAAAATAATGAAAATAAAACATAATCAAATAATTCTCACGACGTTTCGGCCACAACGCAAGCAGCCGTCCTCTGACGCTGTCTCCCCGACAGACCTGGTCTTCACCTGAGGACGGCTGCTTGCGTTGTGGCCGAAACGTCGTGAGAATTAATTTATTATGTTTTATTTTTATTATTTTATTACTTCCCTTCTACGTGACTTTACCGAAAGAACCAAGAAGAAAATGTTTCCAGTTATTTTTTTTATGGAATGGCAACCATAGAATGAAACCCATCCGAAAGCACATCCACCAAGGAGAAAGAGCAATGAAATAATATTGTAGGTGCGGGGTGGATTCATTATTACATTGCAGCATGGTGTGATGTGGCATCGGCTATGGGATACCTTCATCCAGCAGTTGATTGACCCATCGGATACCTTCATGCCTTAAGCACAAGTTCAGCACAGAGTGTGATGCAGCAGCAGTAGCCTGAAATACAGGACGTAGATTGCTTGGCAATTATAATGGAATAACACTTTTGGCTGAAACGCCTGAATTCTAAAATTGTCTGATAACAGTAATCAGTGTATTAAATATTCCAACAAGATATTACCAGCTATTATCACTCATATCGCAACTACCGTGGTTGCTGTTGCCGTGGACTGCACTCATTCATTCATCTTCCTGTGTTGAGGACTCGGTCTCCCAGACGTATTGTTTCATCTCGTCCATTCTGTGTTCAAACACCACCACCACACTGCAGGTCACAACAACACACTCATTCAACTACCCTCTCATGCACTCATTCTTTGAACCGACTCACTCACTCATCACACTGCAGGACACAACAATTTCCTTATGCTAATTATCTTGGAATGTCCTTCCCATTATCTCCCCCCTCCTAAATTCGTACATCAATTTAAGAAAAGTGTGAACTCTTTATCTGTTACAACTTTAAGAGTGCTGTGTGTTGCTGACTGCTTGGCTTTTTTGGGGCCTCTGAGTCTAGGCTCGTTAACCATGGTTAAATATTTTTCACTGTAAATGTTTATCAATCTTCAGATGTACGTAGTGTATAGTCAAGGTAGTGTATAGTGTATCATCAAGGTACCCCAACTCCTATAAACGTAAGGAGTCAAAATGAGGCCTAATTCTTAATTGGTTACCATGACAGTAATGATTATAACATTCACACAGCACTACCGCAGCAACGGTCAGTTTTCAAATAAGTTAAACAATTTCAATGTAACGTTGACATAAGCATTACAATGTATCAGGAATTAGGGTATTCCCATTGCAGCGTTACCTTCTAGATGGTAAATGCAGAAATTCCACTGCTCCAAAAAACACCAGCACCGATGGTCACGCAAGTTCATACGTTTATTAATTCCACTGCGGATTAATTATACAATCTGGAGTTGTGCCAATGAATTAATGAATACACATCTTTCAAGTCTATTTTTTTACGCAGTGGGTTTTTTGTTTCACATTTTTTTTTATATATCTGAGACTTTTATGAGAACTACCACGACAGTTCTATTTATAGATACCGAGGCTGCCATCTTAGCTTTTCGTCAGACGTAACAAAAAATATCATAGAAGAAAATAATAATAAAGGGGGAGACTTTTTGAAAGCCATTCAGTCATCAAATAATGGTAGCACAAAGGGTCTCATTACGGCTATTTTTCAATCCTTCATCAGCTGCAGTATGCGACCTCGCCTCCCACCAGCGCAATAATAAACTGTCTCCACGTCTCTCTCCTTCACTGCTTCCACGTCTCCCTCCTTCACGTCTCCCTCCTTCACTGCCTCCACATCTCCCTCCTTCACTGCCTCCACGTCTCCCTCCTTCACGTCTCCCTCCTTCACTGCCTCCACGTCTCCCTCCTTCACTGCCTCCACGTCTCCCTCCTTCACTGCCTCCACGTCTCCCTCCTTCACGTCTCCCTCCTTCACTGCCTCCACGTCTCCCTCCTTCACTGCCTCCACATCTCCCTCCTTCACTGCCTCCGCGTCTCCCTCCTTCACTGCCTCCACGTCTCCCTCCTTCACTGTCTCCACGTCTCCCTCCTTCACTGCCTCCACGTCTCCCTCCTTCACTGCCTCCACGTCTCCCTCCTTCACTGCCTCCACGTCTCCCTCCTTCACTGCCTCCACATCTCCCTCCTTCACTGCCTCCATGTCTCCCTCCTTCACTGCCTCCACGTCTCCCTCCTTCACTGCCTCCACATCTCCCTCCTTCACTGCCTCCACGTCTCCCTCCTTCACTGCCTCCACGTCTCCCTCCTTCACTGCCTCCACATCTCCCTCCTTCACTGCCTCCACGTCTCCCTCCTTCACTGCCTCCACGTCTCCCTCCTTCACTGCCCTCACGTCTCCCTCCTTCACTGCCTCCACGTCTCCCTCCTTCACTGCCTCCACATCTCCCTCCTTCACTGCCTCCACGTCTCCCTCCTTCACTGCCTCCACGTCTCCCTCCTTCACTGCCTCCACGTCTCCCTCCTTCACTGCCTCCACGTCTCCCTCCTTCACTGACTCCACGTCTCCCTCCTTCACTGCCTCCACGTCTCCCTCCTTCACTGCCTCCACGTCTCCCTCCTTCACTGACTCCACGTCTCCCTCCTTCACTGTCTCCACGTCTCCCTCCTTCACTGCCTCCACGTCTCCCTCCTTCACTGCCTCCACGTCTCCCTCCTTCACTGCCTCCACATCTCCCTCCTTCACTGTCTCCACGTCTCCCTCCTTCACTCCCTCCACGTCTCCCTCCTTCACTGCCTCCACGTCTCTCTCCTTCACTGTCTCCACATCTCCCTCCTTCACTGTCTCCACGTCTCCCTCCTTCACTGCCTCCACGTCTCTCTCCTTCACTGCCTCCACGTCTCCCTCCTTCACTGCCTCCACATCTCCCTCCTTCACTGTCTCCACGTCTCCCTCCTTCACTCCCTCCACGTCTCCCTCCTTCACTGCCTCCACGTCTCCCTCCTTCACTCCCTCCACGTCTCCCTCCTTCACTGTCTCCACGTCTCCCTCCTTCACTCCCTCCACGTCTCCCTCCTTCACTGCCTCCACGTCTCCCTCCTTCACCCCCTCCACGTCTCCCCCCTTCACGTCTCCCTCCTTCACTGCCTCCACGTGTCCCTCCTTCACTGTCTCCACGTCTCCCTCCTTCACCCCCTCCACGTCTCTCTCCTTCACTGTCTCCACGTCTCCCTCCTTCACCCCCTCCACGTCTCCCCCCTTCACGTCTCCCTCCTTCACTGCCTCCACGTGTCCCTCCTTCACTGTCTCCACGTCTCCCTCCTTCACTGACTTCACGTCTTTCTCCTTCACTGTCTCCACGTCTCCCCCCTTCACGTCTCCCTCCTTCACTGTCTCCACGTCTCCCTCCTTCACTGTCTCCACGTCTCCCTCCTTCACTGACTCCACGTCTTTCTCCTTCACTGTCTCCACATCTCCCTCCTTCACTGTCTCCACGTCTCCCTCCTTCACTGCCTCCACGTCTTTCTCCTTCACTGTCTCCACATATCCCTCCTTCACTGCCTCCACGTCTCCCTCCTTCACTGCCTCCACGTCTCCCTCCTTCACCCCCTCCACGTCTCCCTCCTTCACGTCTCCCTCCTTCACTGCCTCCACGTGTCCCTCCTTCACTGTCTCCACGTCTCCCTCCTTCACTGACTCCACGTCTTTCTCCTTCACTGTCTCCACGTCTCCCTCCTTCACTGTCTCCACATCTCCCTCCTTCACTGTCTCCACGTCTCCCTCCTTCACTGACTCCACGTCTTTCTCCTTCACTGTCTCCACATCTCCCTCCTTCACTGTCTCCACGTCTCCCTCCTTCACTGACTCCACGTCTCCCTCCTTCACTGTCTCCACATCTCCCTCCTTCACTGTCTCCACGTCTCCCTCCTTCACTGACTCCACGTCTCCCTCCTTCACTGCCTCCACGTCTCCCTCTTTCACTGCCTCAACGTCTCCCTCCTTCACTGCCTCCACGTCTCCCTCCTTCACTCCTTCCACGTATCCCTCCTTCACTCCCTCCACGTCTCCTCCTTCACTGCCTCCACGAATCCCTCGTTCACTACCTCCACGTCTCCCTCCTTCACTGTCTCCACATCTCCCTCCTTCACTGTCTCCACATCTCCCTCCTTCACTGTCTCCACGTCTCCCTCCTTCACTGTCTCCACGTCTCCCTCCTTCACTACCTCCACGTCTCCCTCCTTCACTGCCTCCACGTCTCCCTCCTTCACTGTCTCCACGTCTCCCTCCTTCACTGTCTCCACGTCTCCCCCTTCACTGCCTCCACGTCTCCCTCCTTCACTGCTTCCACGTCTCCCTCCTTCACTGCCTCCACGTCTCCTCCTTCACTGCCTCCACGTCTCCCTCCTTCACTGCCTCCACGTCTCCTCCTTCACTGCCTCCACGTCTCCCTCCTTCACTGCCTCCCCGTCTCCCTCCTTCACTGCCTCCCCGTCTCCCTCCTTCACTGCCTCCACGTCTCCCTCCTTCACTCCTTCCACGTATCCCTCCTTCACTCCCTCCACGTCTCCTCCTTCACTCCCTCCACGTCTCCCTCCTTCACTGACTCCACGTCTCCCTCCTTCACTGTCTCCACGTCTCCCTCCTTCACTGCCTCCCCGTCTCCCTCCTTCACTGCCTCCCCGTCTCCCTCCTTCACTGCCTCCACGTCTCCCTCCTTCACTCCTTCCACGTCTCCCTCCTTCACTGCCTCCACGTCTCCCTCCTTCACTGCCTCCCCGTCTCCCTCCTTCACTGCCTCCCCGTCTCCCTCCTTCACTGCCTCCACGTCTCCCTCCTTCACTCCCTCCACGTCTCCTCCTTCACTGCCTCCACGTCTCCCTCCTTCACTACCTCCACGTCTCCCTCCTTCACTACCTCCACGTCTCCCTCCTTCACTGCCTCCACGTCTCCCTCCTTCACTGCCTCCACGTCTCCCTCCTTCACTCCTTCCACGTATCCCTCCTTCACTCCCTCCACGTCTCCTCCTTCACTGCCTCCACGTCTCCCTCCTTCACTACCTCCACGTCTCCCTCCTTCACTGCCTCCACGTCTCCCTCCACTGTCTCCACGTCTCCCTCCTTCACTGTCTCCACGTCTCCCTCCTTCACTGCCTCCACGTCTCCCTCCTTCACTGCCTCCACGTCTCCCTCCTTCACTGCCTCCCCGTCTCCCTCCTTCACTGCCTCCACGTCTCCCTCCTTCACTCCTTCCACGTCTCCCTCCGTCACTGCCTCCACATCTCCCTCCCGCACTGCCTCCAAAAACACAAGAGATGAACAATTATTAAAACAGTTGAGACCATTGAGATTTGCATTTGTGTACATTCTGCCCGTGCTGAAACACGTACACACGCAGGAAAACATATGTAGTGACAGGTAAAGTGTCACTATGGCGCGTAACGCTGGTTTCTGGCAGAGAAGGGGATCTGCTGTTGTAGCAGCCCTATTTGCCAAGCGGGTCATGTGATAAGCCTGAGAGAGGGAAGTGGGACAAAGGTGACAGAGAAGGCACGTGGGGTAGAGTCGAGAACCTTCGGGTAGGTCCTGGAAGGGGGGCGTGGCCGAGGGCGGAGCAAGGTTCACGGCTGTTGTTTGGAGTGGAACTCGTCGTGCTGCGGGAGTCTTCGTCACCGCCTTCACCTCCTCGGCGTCGTTGGTCAGGCAGCCTGTTAGCTGTCCTGACCAGAGTGTAGTTATTCCCTGTGCCAGTGAAGGCTCGAATAAATAGAGTGTCTCTGAGTGACTCACTACACATATACACAGAGAACAATACTAATACAAAGTCGTACGGTTTGGAGGGAAACGTGCTGTTAGCAAGCACCTATATTAGGCCACAATGGCACAATATTGCTAGTTAGTGCCAGCACCCATGGCAAGGCGACGTTTGTCCGCCTTGTTGCTGATGCTTCACGCACCCCGCTAGCTACTATTGTAAGGATGAGTTGAGCAAGGAAGGGGACGATCCAGCCACATGGGGAAGTCACTTGCCAACGTGTAGCTCATATCAGACTGTTGGGACGAGAACTTTTAGCGAGCGCCTATTAAGGGCGACACGACACAGCATTCCCGTGCCGCCTTTGTCTTCCCAGTTGCTGATGGTGAACACAGCACACCAAGTGCACTCATTATCAGGCTGAACCGGCTTAGGGGAGGGCCCGGGACCAGTTCAGAAATGTAAGCGCTGATGTTGGCCATGAGCGGGAACAGTGCCGGATTAAGCTAGTGCAGGGCCTGTAGCATATGTTATACAGGGGCCCTAAACTAAAAAAGCATAAATATTAAAACACACGAATTTTTAACTCGCATAGTAAATTAATTGTATTTTTTCACTTGCTATACAGCCAGATAATACGACAAATCGCTAACCTTAAACACCCAGTCGTTCATAAAAGTTGAAGGTGGTATAGTACTATAGTAATAGAGCAAGTGCAGAATTATTGAACCGGGATTGATAGCTTAAAAGCATTTAGCGCGGGGCCCTTGAAAGTGCGGGGCCCGTAGCTACTACATATGAAGCTACTTTTTGCTCCGAGGATAATCCGGCACTGAGCGGGAATCGAACTCAGATCACCGAGTCCAGAGCGCAAGTGCGCTAACGCACTTCATTTCTGCTCCCCACTTGCATAAATCCACACACAACCGCCGCCGCCAGTGACTTTGACCTCACCGTGGCGTCTGTGCCAAGTTATCTGCAGCTACACGTACACACGAATAAATACCCAAGACAACCCCTCTCCCTGTATAACCTACATATACACTGGTTATGCAAGTACTGTTAAAGAGCACCTATTCAGGCCTGCATGGTGTGATGCATGCATAGCATCATACCCGGGCACTTTTGTCTCCCCAATGTTGGTGTTTGCACACTACACCAGGTACTCAATTAAGACTGAGTCGACCTAGAGGAGGCTCGGGGCCATATATCACTTGCCACTGTTGTTTGCCGTGACCATGAGTTGAAGTCCGGATGTCGGCGGGTTCGTAGTGCCAGTGCACGAATCACTCCACCACCGCTCCCCGAACCACTCACCCATACGCAAGCACGTAACAAAGGCCATTGGCACTCATTGCAAGTTTATTTTGTTTAACTAGGTGAGAACTCAAGAGACCAGGATAGTCTCCTTCGCAAGAGTGACCCGGGGCATTCGTCTGCGAGGAGGGAGGAATGATTGTGGTGTATAATCCCAATCGAGTATAGTAATTCGCGGGTGATTTTCATATTTGGCGATGTTGGACCCTGACGCCGCTACGCTATTACCTACTCTTGCAAACGACGTCATGGGATCTTCAACAGCCATTGTGAAGCAGACGGAGCGTATTTTTATTTTCTTTTCGACTTCTACATCGCTGGGGAAAGTGTTGTTATCGAGTACCTATTAACACGAGTGTGGCACATGAGGGGGCAATGGTATGGCAGGCACCAAACAACCATAGCCATGCTCCAGGCATCTCCTTGAATTATTCTCCTAAGCTTACGCTCAGGCTTGGCTGCCTGGAAGCCATTAGACAATGTGGAAAGACTTACGTCATTTTAGTTTGGTGGTGAATATTTATTATGATGGAGCGGGGTTGCATAGTGATCTTCAGCTAATAATAGATCGACTCAGTGAGCTAATGCTACTGCACCCTTGTAGGAATACAGTATTGTCCTAAGCGAGGATGAATGAGTCCATGGATTCGAATCCTGGGTTCCATTTAAAAATAGCATCCAAGCTTAAATGAGAATAGGGTTGTTTTTCGCATTACCATCCCCATTGGGTTCCCTCATAAATTCTTGTAAATTCCACATCTATACTGTGGGAGCCTATCTCTCCACAGGACATCTACTGTGATACTCATTGTATGAACCCTAGAGAGACGGTGGGCTGAGTTGATGCCCAACTGGGATTAATTTTGGAACGCGTTTGTCACACTCTTAAATGATTGACCAGGTTTACTCAAATGTCAAGGCGCTGGGCCGACATTCATTGGATCCTGGGTTACAATCAAAATGGCTGCCCATGATTAAAATGGGTACTCAGGTGTTGATGGTCTCAGCCTGGTCAACTATGAATGACTGCAACAAAATTAAATCGTGTTTAATTCGCCTTTGAGTTTAGCCTACCTAAATTACAGCTCCAATAATTATACACAGGAGTTAGATTGTCGTGCGATGGTTGTCACTCTCTCTCCAGCAGTCCTGCGAGCATATGCTGCCCCCTAGTGGCGACTGGAGGGCACTTGAAGGCAGATAACTACTACAGTAGTTCTGTGATATCTCCTTCCACGGATCGTTCTCTTACTCAGCGATTCGCTGCTTTGCGAGAGTTTTAAATGGGTACTTTGTCGCATGGCATAATGATACCAATATAACAATTCTGATAAATATGCGGGGGGGGGGGGGGCTACACACTTATTCTAGTTTAAACCAGTTGGCCAAAAGTCCTAAGAAGGATCCTGAAATAAAAGGTTCTCGAGTCTCAACGTGATTTCATGTAGTATGCTTCTTCTAAAAGTATCATGTGACGTTAATTACATTGTTAAAATGGCTCAAAATGTTACATGCAAGTGATTGTTTTACTCATGGAAATGCATTTTAAAATTGAAAGGTTTTTCTTATGTAAAATATATATTACCTGTACATTTAGTGCATAAACAGTTAATGGTATTACTATTTTATACATTCAAAGATAGAAAAGCGCAATACAATGAAAAGGTGAGCGCAACAATCTGAAACACCAGATATCCGATGTTTTGTTCGTCCGAAACAAATACAGTACCTAATTCATACTATTGACACGTATACTGTAATTTGCACATATAATTTCAACGTAAAGCACGCTGCACAGTAATTGCTCCCTCTCACAGAGAGGGAGAGAGAACGACTCAGAGGCACGAGCAGGAACCACAGACACACTCTGCGCCAGCACAAACAATGAATTGTCTGTCCTTTACGGTGCTCGACCTATTCCGGTGTTATCGACCAAATAATGAGTGCCTACACGTGGAAGGAAACCGGAGCACCCAGCGAAAACCCACACGTGCGAGGGAGACACACTGTATCCCATACACACAGAGCAAGTGAATGTTCCACATTCGTGCTGTGCCGCAATCAGCTTATGGCTCGACTATTGGTGATATCTGTCTGCTTATATGTCTGTCTATAGTTTTCTGGTTAGATTTTATGTCGCTATTTCATTATACCTGATGATGATTGCTTGTGTTGCAATCGAAACGTCGTATGCTATTATTTAATTTATTATTTTATCTTTAGACGTGACTTTACCGAAAGAACCAAAGAATAATTCCTGCAGTCGCGAAAGCTCCAAAATTAAGATTGCGGTGCAGCATTTGTGCGATCTTGCAACCCACACCTCCACCGTGCTGGATTATAGGCCACGTGCATAGCCGTCATCGCCCGACATATCGTACACATCTTCTTGGTTCTTTCGGTAAAGTCACGTAGAAGGGAAGTAATAAAATAATAAAAATAAAACATAATAAAATAATTCTCACGACGTTTCGGCCACAACGCAAGCAGCCGTCTCGACAGACCTGTTCTTCACCTGAGGACGGCCGCTTGCGTTGTGGCCGAAACGTCGTGAGAATTATTTTATTATGTTTTATTATTATTTTATTATTTCCCTTCTACGTGACCTTACCGAAAGAACCAAGAAGATGAATCCCTGCAGTCACGAATGCTTTAAATCGAAATATCGTACATACATACAGCACACACGCAGGGCCGGCTTAGGATTTTGTAGGGCCTCTGGGCTACAGGTACTGTGAGGGCTCCCCCGGTAATATTTTCAAAAGGAAAACAAAGTTAAAGAAAGATAAACTGTATTTCTACAAGGCTAACAACAAATAAAATTCAGCATTCACAAGTCAAATCACTTTCACTTAATCTCTGGAGGCCCTCCATAAAGTTACGTATGTACGAGCATCGTCCAACAACACATTGACATATTTGTCAATCTGATTTTGAATGAAGACCTCTCCATGCTGTGTCATGGGGATTGCTCGGCCATAGTTCTCTCGTGCAAGTTGGTGAAACTATGACATGCCCGGGATTGGTTCAGATATCACTCATCACCGACGTTTAAGAGTGATGTGCGCTAACCACCGTGCCACTGCGCGCCGCGCAAGTACACATTGGTGGTGCCCCCACAAAATGACTCAACTATTACACTGGTCAACCAAAAAAAAATGTTCTAGCCTGGACTTTTGCAGCTGTTTTAGATTAATTTCAGGGTGCTGATTCCAAATCTGATCTCACATTTGCTCTATCACATCTCATTTTTATGCTATCGGCATACCCCATTTTCATTGATTTTAACCGAAATTAACTCTGTCACTTACGATTGCAAGTTGTTGCGAGTCAGTGACTGCTTTAGTGTTAAAATATGGTGCTGTATTTTTAGTATAGTGTGTTTATAATATCATTTTATGTAGATATCCACATTTATTTAATATTTTTCTTCTGCAGTTTTTATTGAAAATGCAATATTTGATATCTCAAAAACTGATGCCAGATTTGGAATCGGCACCCCACAATTACCTTAAAACCGTTGGAATACCTTATGCCAGAAAAAGTGTGTTGACCAGTGTAATTGTATGGAGCAAGCATCAACTGCGAAAACTTGGCAGGACCCTCCTGAAAAAGAGTCCCGAGACTCGGTGAGGCTTTCCTGGCTCAACAAGCGTAATCATCCGTGTATTTAAACAAGCCTTAACTTTCCTGGCTCCCCACCCATGTAAGCTCTGCCTGGCTGCTCATGTTTTTCCACTAACTCCTGTGATGGGCCATCATCTCCACGTCCACTCAACAGTCCCACTCTTTATTTTCTACCGCTTATCATCCTTAGGTACAATTCTATAATTATTGTAAAGCGTCTTGGACTAAGGCGCTAGATGAATCAAGATAAGATAAGATTTTGTGTCATCAAACACTCCACCCCCCTCATCCTCCCCATTGGTGATGGGGCAGTTGTGGAGAGAGTGGAGAGGTTTGCGCACCTGGGTGGTGTGCTTATGACTATCTCCGGATTGCCAGCAGAGGTCTCACTCTGAATCAGTCGGGCGGTATTACCTTTGCATCGGCTGCGAAACGCTGTGTGGAAGCTACCTGGTCTGTCGCTCCACGCGAATAATCGGGTCTTCTCGGCCACAGTCATGCCCTCCCTTACCCATATATATAAATATACATACATAGACGAAACAATGGTTTCTAGATTTGAAGCTTTCGTGACTGCAAGGATTCATACTCTCATGTAAAGTCACGTAGGTAAAAAATACAATTTAAAGTTAATAAAAGTAATAATGGCAATAAAATAAAATAATAAATCACGACGTTTCGGAGGCAACACAAGTCTCCGTCATCAGGTGGGACCGTCACAGCTAAAATTACTGCATCTGTCGACGCAGGAGTATAAATGGGTACACGACAGGTCACGAAGGGTGGGGTAAAGTGTGGCTGCTCCCACCTATTTCAAAGACGTCTGACCACAGCGTGGACAATGCCCTTTGGGGGGAGCAGGAGGAGTAGCTTTCTAGAGGAGGCCCTTCTGCCAGCGGTAACACGAGGTTTTTTTTTTCAGGGCTGCAGCTTTACATACATTGAATAAGTAGATTTAAATAAGCAAGAGTTTTAATATGTTTCTCTGCACATGAAAATACAATTTTAAAAATGTTTAGCTCATCAGCCCGTGTGAGCCAAAAGGAAAAGTGTGTTGGTATGCACTGTACACAGGTACTGTCAAAAGACAAAGACCCGCCGTATAGCATTAACAGACTGTTGGGGCAAGTGCTGTATGTATGTTGAACTTCTTTCGCACCGCACGTAGCCAACCGTGCTATGCAGGCCGGCACGGCACACGAGGGGGTGGGTGGCCAGCCTTGGGTCTTCCCCAAGCCGACGTTCACATCGCACCGGGTATTCATTCGAGGCTGAGTCGACCTAGGAGAGGCCCAACGCTGATTCAGATAACCCTCACTTGGTGTTGGCCGTAAGCGGCAATGCGAACTCGAGTCTTCAGCGCGATAAACGTTTCACTGCCGCTCTTCTATACAAAGACACACACGCGCGCGCATTGTAGGAAATAAACACCTGCAATTCGAGCCAAGCTCTCCCTGCACACAAAACAACACAAAGGCGACAAGAAGGAATGGCTCTTTCTGATCTACTCATTGTTTGGCTGCACTATCGAGCTGCGAGCACTTTAATTGGCCGTCCGAGCCCCACAGGGCGGCACGGGAAGATCATTTACACCCCACGTGCCGATCTCAGAGCTACCCCCCCCGCCGCCGCTTGGCGCAACGCAGCACAAAACAAGCAAGCGCAATTACAGACACCAGCTGCAGTCGGGAGTCAAAGCGAGCCGAAACGAGAGGGGGCAAATTGGCGGTGGCGGTCAGACCTGGATTTTTTTGAGTGAGTAAGCAAAACAGGCAAACGTTCGAGTTTGCGGAGGCACGCGGTGCCAGCTTATGGCGTCTAAAAGGGCTGTCGTTGGCCATGGTCTACGACGTTGAATGAAATCCTCGCAGCCTTAATCGTTATCGCTGCTGTCCTGTTCTTCGGGTCTTTCGGTAAAGTCACGTAGATAGGTTCAAAGAAAATAACCAAAAAGAATATGAAAAAAGACTACGACGTTTCGAAAGCAACGCAAGCGAATGAATGAGCAACGCGAGAAATAAGTTCAGCATACATCTTCGGAGCAAAGTGACGGTACTGTAATCGTATTACACACCGAAAAATAAATCCAGGATTGTAAGATAGCATTATTAGCAATCGTGGTAAGGTTTATTGGTTGAGGGCGCAAGCACATTCGAGTGGCCAACGAGTACGTCGTAATACGTATAAAATATGTGCATGTTATTCTTTCTTTTTCACATTTCTTGTTACGAGCCTGTGGAACAAATGAAAAGCAATGCCGCTTAATGACAATGGCTGCTCGACCGGTAAACGGCTCCGTCGATTTTTCGATTTAAAGCTTTCGTGACTGCAGGGATTCATCTTCTTGGTTCTTTCGGTAAAGTCACGTAGAAGGGAAGTAATAAAATAATAAAAATAAAACATAATAAAATGAAATAATTCTCACGACGTTTCGGCTACAACGCAAGCACCTGAAGACGGCTGCTTGCGTTGTAGCCAAAACGTCGTGAGAATTATTTCATTTTATTATGTTTTATTTTTATTATTTTATTACTTCCCTTCTACGTGACTTTACCGAAAGAACCAAGAAGATGGCTCCGTCGATGTCACTGCAAAGCCATTTTGTTGGTCGTGCCTGGACCGGCAGCATCTCAAAGCCAAATCACCTGCTCCAAACGGTCCACCAATAGCACGCTGGAGAGTGACGTGTCATGCATAATTACACGTTACCTGAAGGCCAGTAACCCCGTGTTATTTCTCTGTTTACAGAATGTTATCATATTGGCGTTAAACACATAGATTGTACTTGACAACTCTACCGATTTAAGCGAGTAGCAATTTTCTACGTGGAAAAAAAGCTGCGAAGTAATTGTCTTGCTCTACACACATGATACAGCGCTGTGGGTGAGCTTGGGAAATCTTCCTTCGGTAAAGGGGTTTGAAAAAAAAAGGCAGCCTACCCGTTTGAATCAGCGGGATTGGCAAGTGTGCGTTGTGCATTGCGTTCCAATAGATCACTTATTTTGGTTGGTTTTATGAACAATATAGGAAATGATACAAAACTATGATTAAAGAGGGCAAATGTGTAAGCAGTGCGGATTAACGCGAAGACAGCAGGAGCCAACGTATAGATAACACCACGCAATCCTGCAATCATCCAGGTATAGTGTTGCTTTTTATAAGATTAAGTCTGTGCGATTTTGTTCAGAAAGCTCCGTCAATAGACTTCTGCATGAAGGCTTCCCCCCATGCCACGCTGATGCAGTGTGGGTTGGGGAAGGGACTGGTTTTGATTTCGTTTACCACCGATGTGAGCCATGACTGGGAATCAAACTCAGAGCGTTAAGTTCATGTCACTAACCACTACCCAACACTCTCATCCAAATTCACCTAAAATATCTCATGGGGAGGCCCTCAATCAGCAGTGGATTGACAAATGGCTGTAAAAATCGTATAATTTGTGACACAAATGCAATGCACATCTTTGACGTTCTCCACGTATATTGCAGTTCCCAAGCAACCGTCAGGTGCCCGTTTAATGCCATGTCAACCGAGAGGAGGGCCCTACCCAGACCTGACTTCAGGCTGAGTTCACCTAGGGGGTGAGGGTCATTAGTGAGCAAAGAAACGTTGAATAATGTTGCAGTCTCGACTCAAAGTCAAGTGTCTCCCTTTACAAACATCCCCCATTGGCAGCCTTGAGGCAATGGTCAAAATTCCACATTCTTCTGTAAGAAGCCAGACCAATCAGTGGGACAAACATCGACTTCCCACGGAGTGATCGGTAAATACGGCCTCTAGGTTGTGTTGTATCTCATCACAAAATAAAGCACTTGGAAACAAAAAAAAACTAAAACGGCCACAATTTGATAGCCACATCAAATACGGAGGCCACACAAAAAAACATTGCGACTCAATCTGTTAATGGAAGAGTTCATGTGAGGCTCAATGCTCTGCAGCTTTAAAACCGTGGCTTCTTAAACGGTAAGATGGGCTAGAAGGACATCTGCTGCACAGATGAAATAAGTGCAGTCTTGGTGCATAAGCTGAATGCCGTGTCCTCGCAAAGAGAGACAGGACACTACCAGCAGTCCTTCGTGACAAACACACGTGGCCAGATGGCTCTGTGGCATTCAGAAGGTTAATTTGCGATTTCAAATCCTGGTCAATGGTTGAGTCAGTCAACTCAGCCCCGTCGTCCCTTTGGGGCAGAGCCGGCCCTAGACCTTTGGGGGCCCTAAGCAAAATTTGGTTGGAGGCCCCTTTGATGTATGATTTTTTTTCACCCACTAGCTCGCAGTGACTCTAGGGGGCCCTCTGCTGGCCACGGGGCCCTTTGCAATTGCAAGGGTCGCTTAGTGGCTGGGCCGGCTCTGCTCTGGAGCCAATACAAACAGAGGATACTGCTTTTAAATGTGGAATTTCCACCACTGGTTCTGGGCCGCTAAGGGGCCGACCATAAATGACGTCACGCACCTAGGGGGGGTCAGACATTTGTGACGATGTGTGACGAGGGGGGGGGGGTGTTTGAGAAATGTGACGTCACATCAAAATGCGCAACTTTAAATAAATATAGACAACACGTTCTACTTAATTAAATAGACTTTTTAATAAATGTTTTCCCCTACAACATCAGAGTGCAGCGGCACATTAAATACGCACTACAATGACAATAGTTTAAAGCGATTTGAAGCATGTTTTATTTTGGGGGGTGGGGGGCAGAGCTTTGTGACGTCATATTTGGGGGGGGTCTGACTTTTTGTGACGCCGTATGACGAGGGGGGGGTCAAAAATCGTCAAAAATCGCGTGACGTCATTTATGGACGGCCCCTAACGGGAATTATCAACACCACCACCACCCTACACTTATTTGAGCCATGGAACACGTGCGTACGTACACACAAACACACAACGATACCCACCATAGGATTTTATATACTATTGGTGCAAGCGAGTATTGTACTTATCATAGCTGACGCAGTGCTCGAGAGGGTGGTGCTTCCAACAGCACACCCGGCCGCCTTTGTCTCCCCAATTCAGATGTTTAATTTCTTCTTCTTGGTTCTTTCGGTAAAGTCACGTAGAAGGAAAATAATAAAATATTAAAAATAAAACATAATAAAATTGTATTATTTTCCTTCTACGTGACTTTACCGAAAGAACCAAGAAGATGAATCCCTGCTGTCACGAAAGCTTTAAATCGAAGTTAAATTTCTTCTCACGTAGCAAAAGGTACTGGACTCATTTAAGGACTGCGACGACGTAGATTAGGCCCAACACTGGTTTAGATAAAACTCGCTTTTGACAACCGTGGTTTCGGAATCAATCTCGGGAGGTTTGCTTTGTATAACGTAGTGCATGTTCCACTCTGCCACTGTTTCCCCACATACACGTACAAAGATCCCCACGTGTAGCCTTAACAGACTGTAGGGGCAAGTGCTGTTAGCGAGCAGCTATGAAGGCCGGCACGGCACACGAGGGGGTGAGGTGGCCAACATCACGCCCGCCGCCTTTGTCTCCCCAACGTTTTCACACACCGCACCAGGTACTCATTTGAGGCTGAGTCGACCTAGGGGAGGCCCAGGCTACCAATTCAGATACTAGTCGCTGGTGTTGGTCGTGAGCGGGAATCAAACCCGGGCCGCCGGATTCGTAGCGCGCTAACAGCTATACTACCGCTCCCCATATACACGTACACACATCATATACACGTACACACATCATATACACGTACACACATCATATACACGTACACACATCATATACACGTACACACATCATATACACGTACACACATCATATACACGTACACACATCATATACACGTACACACATCATATACACGTACACACATCATATACACGTACACACATCATATACACGTACACACATCAACACATTCCTGCGGAGGGAGCTGGTAGGAACGTTGGGTTGCTCGGTCAATGGCCTGCAGGGTCAACGGCTGCGTGGTGTATCCCGCAAATATGGCCGACTGTGAGGGCGGGCACAAGCCGGCGTGAGTAGGTTAAACGTTGAGTTTTATAAGGGCACCACGGGGTGACCAGCCCCTCCCCACCCAGTCCCACCCTCCCCCTCCCCACCCTCCCCTCCCCACCCAGTCCCACCCTCCCCCTCCCTACACGACGGACGGACGGACATAATAATCTCCTATGGGCTGGTGTAACCAGGCGGTTCCTACCAGTAACACACAAATGAACACACGCACGTTCACACAAAGGCATTGACACACACGCGGGCACGTGCTTTGTCTTCCCATTGCAATCACCCAGAATTACACCCAGCGGGAGATATATAGATATGCTCGGCTGCCTTAAAATAACTCAGTGAGATTCGCATAGATTTGCATGTTCCATATATTGTTGGTGGCTTCCACGTTAAGGGCCCTATCACATCAGAGGCGTCGTTAAAGCCATTTAGGTTGGGTTTTTTTTTTTTGGGGGGGGGGTATATCGGAATCTGCATTTCGCGTTTCCCCTCTGCAGTGTTATACCGTATTGTGGAATGTTGGAGGGGTTACGTACCAAGGCCGTAATTATAATATACATTGGGGGGGGGGGGGACATCCCCCCCAATCATCAAATATGCTCAAAATGCCCCCCCCCCCCAATATATTGCTATAAAAATATTTTAAAAAATATTAAAATTGCGATGCTATGTAAATAAAAAGAACAAATTGCTAAACATTGACCACAATATCTGGACTTGTCTTCATATAACAATGCATAGATTTCTGTTCATATGATTGTGGTTATGGTTGTACTTTATAAATCCCTAATCTCTGCCATTACATACAATGCAACAAGAAAAGGTAGTAAAAAAGAAAAAAACACAGCAATGTAATACAATACGCTATTAGACATTATTGTAAAAAAAAAGTCTATCCCATGTCTTAGTGATTTTTTAAATATTTTAGGCAATGTTGACTCCATGGCTACAGCCTTGTTACGTACGTTGTTGAAAAGCAAATGTCGAGGATTCAGAAGAAGGAAAAACAATGTGTTTTAGTATATTCATGACGAAACGATCTGACGGTTCGATCACTTTCACGGACACTTACATTACAGCCTGTCGCCAACCCACTGCTGGATAAAGACCCCCCCCCCGCCCCCCCAAACCGTGTCGGTAGTGGAGGTTTATTTGACCATACTTCACCACACTTGTCAGTGCGGGTTGGTGAGTTTGGGGGAGGTGGGGGGGGCAACCCTAAAATGCTTCAAATATCACGGAATTAGGAACCGTGGATGACAGGGGTTGCGGATAATAGTGCCACGAATAAAAGGAGATCCACTCTTCCTGTAACACATTCCCCTCTCACACTGGGCCCTGCAAGAGCTTGCATTACGAAACGTAACTGAACACATTATTTGGCGATTCTGCATTGGCAGAGGTGCAACTAACCAACAACAACAACAACACAAAACAACTCAGCACGTAGCACATGTGCGTGCTAAACGCTACCAGAGACGTTGCAAATAATATACTCTATACAAATAATGTTAAGGCCACAGTGTTATTGTGTTTTCATTGCAATGCTGTCTGTCTCAGTTCTTGCCTTTTCCCTTCATCTATCTTGCTCGTTGTCTCCCTCTACCGACAATACTCAACTCGCCGCCTCTGGTTTGAAGCTTGCGTGACTGCAGGAATTACTCATTTGGTTATTTCGGTAAAGTCACGTAGAAAGATCAAATAAAATAAATAACAGATCACGACGTTTCGATTGCAACACAAGCAACCGTCATCAGCTGCAAGCTCGGAGAGAGACACGTGTACAGAGAGCGTGTGTGTCTCTACTCTATGTGTCTGTCTCTCTCTCTCTCTGTCTCTCTCTCGGTTGATTGTCTCTCTCTGTGTGTCTCTCTCTCTCTGTGTATGTGTCTCTCTCCGAGCTCGCTACCTCTGTTAAGCGTGCGCATGTGTGTGTGTTGTGTGTTGCGTGTGCTTGCCATCTGCTCGCGTGCCCGTGCCCCGGCCTTTATCGTTGGTGCTCGCTGACACCACTTGCCCCCAACAGTCTGTTAAGGCTATACCACACCTGTCAACACAATATCAGTATCACTGATACCTTATTACAGACCAATTCAGAGCTTATTGGTCACCCCGTGGCCCTTATAACTATCCACGTTCACCCTACAAAATCCCATGACATCTATTTACATCTCTTAATGATCGACGGCTTGTGCACCAGATCTTATTTATTCATGATTTACTTACAAAAAAATCAGCAGACTACCTGCTGGATCTCCTCTCTGTTTCGAAGAACAAATGTGACCCAACGTCTTCGCTCATTTAGCAGCTTCACATTCCTTATTGCCGTACAAATACTGGAGGAAAGTCCTTTGCTGTTGATGCCCCAAGGGTCTGGAATGCTATCGCCAATAAACTGCAACTTGGATCACTACCTGTGAGATCTGCACTCAAAACTGCTCTTGAGGAGCTGTACATCCCCCGCTGCCACTGCTATGCAGAGTGGCCTGAAACCAAATGCACCGCTCCGGATGTCTGTTGCAAAGTATGATCTTGAGTTTCGATTATAGTGTGCTGAACTTGAAAGATGCATTGAAAATGTGTGATGCTCCTGCTGATACTCCTGCTGTTATGGAGTGACTCATGCTGCCACCTATGGCTGCAAAGTTCGGTCTTACGTGCTATGTATACCGTGTATTGTTAAATTTGAATCACAGTTCCTATGATCACTGTTACATTGTTTTTATAGCTTTATTTTGGTCATTTCGAAGACGCGTGGTTATGCCATGTTTGTTGAAGTACGGAGTTAGCCTGATAACTGTGTCTAAATTGTCTTATGGTTGTTATTGTTAGACTTGCATCCCATTGGGATTTTTGCACACAGCGTTGATATACAGTGCTTTTTCTGGAAGATTTTGCTGATTTTTCCTGGATGTTTCTGTTGTACGTAGTCACTTTAAGATGTTTCTTGTTCATGTTTTGTTTGTTGCGGTTGCACCCGAGTCAAGAGCCTCATGGCTCACAGGGCTATACCTAATACATTAAACTGAAACTGAATCAGAAGGGAGAAACACAAACAAAAATGTTTGCGCCAGTTTTGAAACGGCTGTACGCCGTATGGACCTGAAAACTCCATTTTCCCTGCACAGGAATACGAGTAAACCGTCTGGGGTCACAGGTATGCTAAACAGCGGGGTGGGGATATCTTTGTCTTTGTACGTTGCATGAGCCCTTTGCGTGTGCATCAACAATTGAACATGCATCCGTGCAATTATTTATAATAATGCGTGTAAGTTCATATGGTTACATCAGCGTGTGTGCATGTGTGTGTGTGCGGATGCGTGCATGTGTATGAATACATAATGCGGTCAAGCACGTGTTAATGCCACTGCACTTATGTATATATAAAATCACTAGATCATGTGTGTGCGTGTGCATCCATCTCTGCACGTGCAAATACATGTATTTGTGTGCAAGCATGCACGTATGTTTGCGTGTATGTATGTGCATGCGTGTGCGGGTGTGTGCATCCATATTTGCACGTGCACTTGCATGCATTTGTGTGTGTGCATTGTCAAGCATACACGCGTCTTTGTGTGTGTGTATGCATGTGCACGAGTGTGCGTGAATGTATGTGTGTGTGCGTGCGAAATCATGTTCGACTGCTGCTCAAGGCTAATATGAGCGACAAATATCTGAACCGGTGCTGCTAGGTCTCCCCTAGGTCGACTCAACCTTAAACGAATACTTTATGCGGTGTGTCAAGATCGGGCTCTGGGGAAGATCAAAGATGCGTGGTGCTGGCCACCCACCCCCTGGTGCACCTCCACGAGGTGCTCACGAACAGTACTTGCCGCAGCAGTCTGTTCAAAGGCTACAAAGGCATGTGCATGCGTGCACGTGAACGCACGCGCATGCCCTCGCGGTGTTATCTATTACTGCACGCGTACGAGTCCCGTGCACGGGCAATTGCACGTCCGGCACGTGTTCGGCATGGAAGTACAGCATCGTGAAGCGTTCTATTGACGTAAGGGAACGGCGATTTGCACAGCTGCATCGCAGGGCGGCCCTGCAACCCTTGCGGAGGTTTTGGACCACTTAACACGGCAGTGCAGAGACGCACGCAACGGCGAGCGACGCCACGCGAGCCTTCCCTGAGCTGGAGTGGGATGAACGCAATGCGCGAGGGTGGTCGGAGGAGGAGGGAGGAGGATTGGTCCTCGGTGGCGAAGTTCGCGTGACTCGGCAAACGCGTTGCTGTGGTAACGGAGCGAATCGCGTTGCCATGGCCACTATCATCCATCCTTCCGCACACCGCCCCGTCTCCGTGGCGACCGTCGCGGCGATTTTGGAGAAAAATCCTCCGCGATCTTTCACGACGCCGCCGACGACGATGCCGCCTTCGAATTGCGGAGGCATCAATCGAACTCGGGCCCTCATCCGTCTATCATCCCACCGTCTGTCTGGATTGCTGTATGTCTGTCCTCCTGGCTGTCTGGCTGTTTGTTTTGTGCATCTGTGTCATTTGTCTCGCGCCTGCCCGATTATCTGCTTGTCTGTCTTTGTATCTGCCAGTCCGAGCGTCTATTTGGTGACTCGCGGTGTCTGTCGATCAGGCCACGTGGTGTTGTGGGTGCAGCACTCAACTAACAATTCGGAAGCTCGCAAGTTAAATTCCCAGTCTGGACACAATTTTACCCTGATTTTTTTTGTTAATCCCTACTTGTTGTTGAGAATAATATATATATAATATATATTAAATATTAAATATATATTAAATATGTAGGTGGGGGACAGTCAATACATTCGAATGCCGTTCGGCGTCGTTTGTAAATCTGTAATTTAATTTAAAATAACAAGCATCGACTTTTACCCGTTGTTTACACCAATTAGGCGACATCCGAAAAATGGCAAAAACCATTTTCATAATGGACCTTATTGTTGTTTGTACTTACTGACAATGCAATGCCAGTCAGCGTCACAAAGACGTGATTGAAATAAACTGTAATCATAAGCTGGCTCCGACACAGTCCGTGGGCTGCTGTTTGCCAGCAAATTCTGCCGTTGCCAACATCAACTAATAGCACTTTCCAGCAAACAACGGAGAAATGCAACTCAAAGCAACATGGAAAAATATCGTTATGGCATTTCCGCTATTTAATTTTGATTAGGGCACAGAATCTAATGTACTTTCGTGATTCATTCTGATCACGATACGTTGACTTTCAATTTCACTCGAATTGTTTTGGCACCGATCACATTACCATGGGTGCAATATTTTGTCGCTGTTGGCAAGTGTTTAATCCATCCGAGTGGCACTGTAGTTAGATAGCTTGACTCCGAGTCCTCCGGGTTTTCCCTCCACATTTAGAAACATGCTTGAGATTATTTTGATTAGTTGGTGCTATAAATGTCCAAATGATGGGCCGCTTTATTGAGCTTTCATTTGTGGCCAGGTAGCTTCTGAAAACTGAGGTAATGCCTCGGTGGGCTTTGGCTTTTAGGATGGGGATGGTTTAGTTTTAATTGGTATGTGTTTGGGTGAATTGTTTACCATTCTTTTACTTTAAACTACTATCATGTTTCTGTAGTGTTTGTTGTTGTAATGTTCTTAACCGCCCCTACTGGATATCTATGAAAATAGCTTAATAGCTCATCGGATTCCTCCAGTATAAAACACATTCCTGCGGAGGGAGCTGGTAGGAACGTTGGGTTGTTCGGTCAATGGCCAGGATCAACGGCGGCGTGGTGTATTCCGCAAATATGGCCGACTGTGAGGACGGGCACAAGCCGGCGTGAGTAGGTTAAACGTTGAATTTTATAAGGGCACCACGGGGTGACCAGCCCCTCCCCACCCAGCCCCACCCCTCCCACCCCCCACCCAGCCCTACCCTCCCCACTCAGCCCCTTCCCACCCTCCCCTCCCCTCCCCACCCAGCCCCTCCCCACCCTCCCCTCCCCACCCAGCCCCTCCCCACCCTCCCCACCCAGCCCCTCCCCACCCTCCCCTCTCCACCCAGCCCCACCCCTCCCATTGTTTGATGCACGACGGACTGACGGACACAATAATCCCCTGTGGGCTGGTGTAACCAGGAGGTTCCTACCAGTATAAATATTCTGATCCTGAAAGGTCATCATTTCAACTTCCCCTCCGGATGGTCAATTGCACCCATCATCATCCCTTCCAGCAGAGAGGTAAAACAGTACCGCTGATTTGGAAAGCTACAAATTGTTGTCTTATGGTTAAACTGGCTCGACAATGGTGAATGTAATTTCCACCATTGCCTCGGGGCTACCAAATGCGATGAGTACCATCCCATATTGCGTGAACTTAACGCGTGTGTTAGTTATTTATCCGGACCTCAATCCCTGCTATGTTTAATCTGGTGCTAATTCCAGCAAGTGCAATTTCTGGAACTAATGGCTTGAAAAAAGACATCTCAATAATTACCATTGAGTACATTTGGCATTCACGTCATTCCTATTGGACAAGGCCATCATGAAGGCGCTGTGGCTCACAGGAATAGTCTGCAGCAGTTTCACAGTAAGGGCCGTTGTTGCTGTGCATAATGTCAATTGAGGAGCTTCAAATTTAGAATTAAAACCCTCTACGGGGAGGAATTTCACCTATCTGTTAGAGTTTTTAACAGACAACGAGACAATAAGTCACAGCTTCTCGCCTTCCTCAAGAGATGCCGCGATAAAACTTGTATTTAAGAGCTTGTCTCTTGGATTTTTCCTCACTTGATACAGTAAATTTAGCTGTGACGGTCCCACCTGATGACGGAGACTTGTGTTGCCTCCGAAACGTCGTGATTTATTATTTTATTTCTATTATTACTTCTATTATTTTTTATTTAAAATTTTCTACCTACGTGACTTTACCGAACAAACCTAAGAGTATCAATTGAGGAAATTGCAGGTACATTTTCTAATTTGGAAAAATGTGGACCATGACGCTGGGCCACAATGGCCCACTCATGTCGAATAACATCAGGGGATCTTTAACGTTCATCGTGAATCAGATGGCGCATTCTCTCCGCTTACTACACCTGCAGTAATAACCAGGGTGGCCAGCCAGATTCAAACCGTGACCCTCCGCGACATGTGGAGAACGTTCTAATGCTGGGCCCTGTCACCGCCCCTGGCGATTCTCTAAACGAAGCAATTGACAAGAGAAGGTGAGAAATAATAAAATAATAAAAATAAAACATAATAAAATACAATTCTCACGATATCATTCAGACGCTGTCTTTCCAACATCCCTGTTCTTCACCTGAGGACGGCTGCTTGCGTTGTGGCCGAAACGTCGTGAAAATTGTATTTTATTATGTTTTATTTTTATTATTTTATTATTTCCCTTATACGTGACTTCACCGAAAGAACCAAGAAGATGAATCCCTGCAGTCACGAAAGCTTTAAATCGAAAAAGAGAAGGTGAAACAACCCACCGGTTTAGACCACTCGGGTCTTGTCGATCACTCTCAATCGCACAGTGAGTGTGCTGTAAACACTGCCATGCAATCCCATGAATAACGATACACGCACAATGCAGGCACGCATGAACAAGAGGCTGTTGAGACTAGTGCTGTTAGCGAGCAGCACCTATTAAGGCTGGCATGGCACACAATGGGGTAGGGGGCAAGCACTACATCTGGCTGACTATGTCTCCCCAGGTGTGCATTTAAGGCCGAGTCGATCAAGGGGGAAGCCCAGGATCGGGTCGCCGCCATCCTAGCACAGTGCGCTAACCACTACATCACCGCTCCCCACTATCAGGCACATCACTGCACACACACACACGCCCGCAAAACACAAACGCGCACGCAACTAAACGCACAACCTCGTAAGCGCCTATAATGGGATTGACACAAGTATTTAAATTCAGTGAACAATAAAGCAAGTGATGTGTTTCAGTTAGAGCGGCGGGCGGGGGGGGGACAACATTGAGTAATAGCAAATCAAAACCCTCCCGGGATCCGCACTGTACGATTACGGAGACGCCGCGAGTGTCGTCGTGATGAGTGCGAGGTTATTGAGCGATTACCGCGGTCATTCACGGCGAACCCAAGCAGCAGCCATAGCAAACGACGTCCTGGAAACGACGAGCAAAGACCCCGTTGCCCTGGCAGTGGCGGACCCAATTAAACCCAACTCTTAGGTCGTTGACGCAGCAGCAACGCGGGTTTGTCGCGAGCTCTCGGCACACACAGCCCCTGCTGCTCGCCCGTCAACAACATCGCAACGGGTAATGCGTTTTCTTGGTTCTTTCGGTAAAGTTACGTAGAAGGGAAATAATACAATAATAAAATTAAAATCTAATGAAATAATTCTCACGACGTTTCGGCCACAACGCAAGCAGCCGTCCTCAGGTGAAGAACAGGTCTGTCGGGAAGACAGCGAAACACCACCAGGCTTGGAGCGTATATTTAAGCTGGGTTGGAGGGGGAAGAGCGCCTTGCCAAAAGAATTTGCATATCAAGAGGAATTTAGCAAGAGGAATATATGCTAAATTCCTCTTGATATGCAAATTATTTTATCAAGGCGCTCTTCCCCCTCCAACCCAGCTTAAATATACGCTCCAAGCCTGGTGGTGTTTCATTCAGACGCTGTCTTCCCGACAGACCTGTTCTTCACCTGAGGACGGCTGCTTGCGTTGTGGCCGAAACGTCGTGAGAATTATTTTATTATGTTTCATTTTATTATTTTATTATTTCCTTTCTACGTGACTTTACCGAAAGAACCAAGAAGATGAATCCCTGCAGTCACGAAAGAAGCTTTAAATCGAAAGGGTAACGCGTTGCAAGCGGAGCCTAGTTCCGGTGGTCTCAGCCTGGACAGAGGTCGCTCTCAGGGATTATGGTCCGGGCGTCGTGGATTTGCGAAATATCAAGATCAAGGGATTATGCCCTTAATGTCACCACACCTCACCATTGCTTGTTTTATTCTGCTAAATCGGGTAACTTGTGGCACAGTTGACACCCAACTTCTGTCTGTTATTACAGTTGACCTTTGGGTGGCACTCCAATGTCGGTCTCGGTAACCTGACCTCCTCCACCCTGCACGGTTGTCCCACCCATCACAACTTAGTCTTCATTATTACACCCGTGGTGTTTTCTTGCTGTGCTGTAAACTGAACTTCCAAGTTGCTTACCTTTTTTTAAGCGTCCTCCACATGCACCTACAATCAAAGGCGAGAGGCACACGTTTTTTTGTCATTTTACCAAGGGACAGCTCTCTAACTTGCACACTGACAAACACATTACTCCTGCCTCCAACACCCATCTCTCAATAGTGTGGCTGATCTCCCAATTCTTTCCAAGTGGTTGATGTAGTCCATTAAAAGCCATGCTGGCTCATGCAATACATCTGTTGACCTCGTTTTCACAAGCCAAGCCAATCAGCTGCAGCTAAATTACAAAGCTCCATTAATTCCAAGTCATAAATGAATCAATTTTAAAGAATGGGCATGCCCGAAACAAATAAATTATTTTTGAAATAGAATTTGCAAAAAATGTTTTACACTCAACCCACTTGGGAAATATCCAATTGTCATCGATTTGATAATTGTCAGCTGTCAAATATCACCAAAATAAGCATTAGACTGGTGATAGGCAATAAAAGTGCTGCAAGGACTCTGAATTCATCTTTCGCCGTATTGATTCCAGATTTAAAAGCAGTTTGCATGTCTTTTTACACAGTGGTGTGTGTCAATAGAAAGGCCAAGACATTTCCTTTTAATAGTGCTTTGCTTGGCTTAAAGCTCTTTTGCTTTAATGAAAGGCCATCGAGATCCATGATCTCTTTCGCAACAGAGAACTGGTCCCATCCTTCACAGCTGGTGCATCCTCTGTGACTACACAATAATTGAATTCAATGAAAGAGTGAGAATGCAATTGTTGTCTGCAAATGTGACATTGTTTTACGACTTAGCAATGTCTTTAGGGTCTGATGTATTATCGACAACAACGAACATTTCTAGCTATCCTCTGCCATATAAAATATATCGCAAGTTAGTTTTACATTTCGGGAACTTCACGATCCCACTCCACATTGGGTAGGGCGCCGCTAATTGCCGTTGGCAAGCCCAAGGTAGTCATGGAAAATCTCAATTGCTATTGCAGGGATACGTCTCTTCATGGGACAACTGTTGTTTATTTCCTGTAGACCAGTACTCATATAATAATTATAACAATACTCATTCAGTACATTCGGTATTCGTGTCATTCTTATGATGCGAAGCTATCGCGAATGTGCTGTGTTTCACGGAAGTCGTCTGCAGTAGTCTTGCAGCAACTGGCCATGGTTGCTGTGTATAATCCCAATTGAGTAGTTTGCAATTTCAATTTTTCAAATTTGACACATTCGGACCATGACACCGGCACGCAATGGCATACCCTTGCAAATGACGTCACGGGATCTTTTAAGTAAACTTTGAAGAAGACGGCGCATATTCCCTGGTTAATAGACCCTCAGAAATAAATAGGGCGGCCACTGGATTCGAAACGTGAACCTCTGCAACAATCGTGGATCGCGCTACTGCTCGGCTATTTCACCGCCAACGCCCACAATATGTCCGGCTTTACGACATTAATATCACTCTGGCCTAGCCTGAAAGCTGACACGCTACTTCTGCTGATTCACACAGCTCATTGTAACGTTATTGCATGTAAAAGAGGCTCTAAAATATATATGAGATCGAGATATTAAATGCACAATTCACAAGTATTACACGATATGTATTCAACCGTCAGTGAATATGTTTAACTGGGATGATGTAATGGTTCGCACACTGGAGTTTCAATGCAAAGTTTGCCGATTCGATATCCTAGCATGGCAGTTGAAACAGTGGGACAAGTTTCTCAAATCCCACCCACTGCCTTTATCCACTCTGCAGTATGAGTGGGGTCACGTAAGTTCAGAGATTGCCAGGTTGCGCGCGGTGGTGTAAAGTGTGGGTACTCCCACCTCCTTGAGCATATCTGTTCAACGTAGAAGAGTAGAACAAATCCCACTTCAGAGGGGCTCTCTATAGCTCCCTCTAGTGGAGGCCCTTCTGCTAGCAGTGACATGAGCAAGAAATTGCAGGGCTGCACCTTTACCCCATTTTATGAATACATTTTAAAAAATAATTATTTGGTTGGTAGCACTGTCCTTTGAGCAGCTGACTCAAAATCAGTCAGGGGATGAATCAACCTGTCATGCATTTCTGGGTTGATAAATTACATACTACGTTGTGGGAGCTTAATAGTGGTTATCCTATGGAGAGACCGTCCCTTGTCATAGGAATATGGAATTTCCAGCTCTGATTAAAGGAGTGTAATCAGAGGCACACCACCCCGCACTCATTTGAGAAGTGAAACGCAATGATATTGACTTTACAGTAGGAACAATTATGCACTATTTTAGTAAATCAACACCATTTTAATATTTGTTTAATTAAAATACATATATCTTTCTCTCAAACCTCTATTGCATCTTGTACATAAAATGATGCAATTTTTGCCGTGTGTGTATATATGTATACATAACATTGGGCTGTAACGAGATACAATGAAACAGAAGGAAGCTATTAAATGTGTCCTCCCAATAATTATCGCTCATAAATAATGGGCACGAGATGCAGAAAATGAGATTTTGCAGCCAAGGCGAATGAAAAAGATTGGTCTTGGTTAACGGCACTTTTGAATAATTAATCCAAACGCTTTTCCACACCCTTGATTTATGAGCGTTCTCTTTGATTAAAGTTTGCGTTGAAGTTCCAAATATGCTTTGTAATATGATATTACGATCATGGGAATTGATCACACACACACACACGTCTGATGCCAAATAAGGAATTAATTACGAAAATTATTCACTCTCCCAGTACGTTTTTTACGTACATTTTATTGTGTCTAAATTATAGACTTTACATGTCTGATTAAGGCTAGTCAATGTATCTCTGGCAAGCTTCTTAGACGATGTTATTCCAATATTATTATTTATTTTAATTTTCTTGGTTCTTTCGGTAAAGTCACGTAGAATGGAAATAATAAAATAATAAAACATAAAACATTAAATAATTCTCACGACGTTTCGGCCACAACGCAAGCAGCCGTCCTCAGGTGAAGAACAGGTCTGTCTGTTCTTCACCTGAGGACGGCTGCTTGCGTTGTGGCCGAAACGTCGTGAGAATTATTTTATTAAGTTGTATTTATTATTATTTTATTATTTCAATTCTACGTGACTTTACCGAAAGAACCAAGAAGATGAATCCTTGCAGTCACGAAAGCTTTAAATCGAAATTTATTTTAATTTGTTATTTCACGATGCCACGATTCTGTACACACAAGTTGTCGTGTCCTGGTCAACTCTCAATCAAGGGTCGACGAAACCAAGCATCCCACTGTGGTCGATAAAACTACTACCACATTGTGCAAAGGCAACAGTGATATTGCTATGGATAGACTGCCTTCCGTCATGGGAATGTGGAATTCCCATCACCTACCTTGGTCAAGCACTCGACATCTTTTTGAGCAGGACACACATTGACTTTATGTGGAACCAGTAGCTACTGCGTTGATACAAATTCGTATTCAGGACTAACTATCATACATCAGCGGCTGTAATTTATATGGCTGGCCCCTGCCATATGGATGTGGACTTTTCACTGCTGGCTCAGGATGATCAATCGAGATGAGAACGGCACGATGTTACAATGGGCAAGGGGAGAATGTTGCCTGTTATAAATGTAGTGAGTTCAACTGAGTCGCAGACGTACTCTTGGAGGCAACCCATTTATTTAACACCAACACACGGGGTGACTGCCCCTTAACAAGATAACAATCTATGGTGGTGACCACCAGGCTAGCTACACTACTTACCATGTGACTAGTGTAGTTAACCTGGTGGTGACCACCAGGCTAACTACACTAGTTACAACGTAACTGCTACTACGGACCGGACCACAGCTTGGGTCCAGGTCCACGTGTTGGAGACTCGGTAGAACGTAGACGAAGGTTTTTTCAGGATGAACAACAACGCCAGTCCCTCTGGGGGACCCGGCTCATATTCCCTGCGGCGTGGCCGGCTCCGCCCTTGGCCACGCCTACCTTCTAGAATCCTCGAGCAGGATCTGGACCCCGACCACGTGACCACCCCTAGCCCCCACTTAGGGCCCCTTTGTAGACTTAACTGGTCACGTGCCCTCTCGGGTCAACCAGAGTGCCATGGCCTTTAGCACTCCCACACACCTATCCTGTAGGGGTCGGCACTGCACGCCAAGCGCGGTGCCGTCCAGCGCTATTAATCAGCGCTGACCGAGCCCCTCCAGGGCCGGTACTGCACCCACACCATCGTGGTATCCGCGATGTCGTTACACTGCAAGCCTTGCCTCTCTCGGGCCGGCACTACACAGTGAAATCCCGCGATGTCACTACAAAGAGAAAAAATATATATAATAACACGGACCATTGCTAATTTTAACAGGCGGTAAAAATTCATGAGACTCATCTAACAAAAATAAACCGGCTTAGCCAGCTTGTGAAATCCGTTTTTACAAAATGTCGAGAGAGAAAAAAAATCGAGGTCAAGTGAGGCGAGCGCCACTGACAGTGATGATCTGTGAAATTTCATATTATGCCTCCAACAGCATGATCAATTTATTTTTCATTTTAAAATATAGTGTAGTATATTTATTTATTAATGCGTTTTTTTTTTCCTTTATTTCTATGACCTACAAGGAGAGCGATGCACACGCATGCTGATTTACCTGCGTGATATAAACGAGTGGAAATAGCTGAATATTTCTGCCAGATTCCAATGCTGTTCATATTGTGGATATTTAGGAAAGTTGTCGACGTGGGGTCACTAGAAAGAGATAGACAGACAGACGAATTAATGAACATTGACAAATAGATGGAACACATTCCTGCGGAGGGAGCTGGTAGGAACGTTTGGTTGCTCGGTCAATGGCCAGGGTCAACGGCAGCGTGGTGTATTCCGCAAATATGCCCGACTGTGAGGACGGGCACAAGCCGGCGTGAGTAGGTTAAACGTTGAGTTTTATAAGGGCACCACGGGGTGACCAGCCCCTCCCCACCCTCCCCACCCCTCCCACCCCCCACCCAGCCCCACCCTCCCCACCCAAGCCCCTCCCCACCCTCCCCTCTCCACCCAGCCTCACCCCTCCCATTTTGGATGCACGACGGACGGACGGACACAATAATCCCCTGTGGGCTGGTGTAACCAGGAGGTTCCTACCAGTATAAATGTACAGACAGACACATGAAGAGATATGCAGACAAATACATAATTGTACAGAGCGCGATATAAATAAAGTGTCCAGACACATAAATAAACACATGGATATATAGATAGACAGACACATCGAAATGCATATAGCTGGATAGATAGACAGATACCTCTAGATACAAAGTGGAAGACACATCAAGCAGACAGAGAAACAGACAGACAGAGAGACATCAGCCAAACAAACACTCGAGCTAGATAAATAACAGCGGCTGATAGACGGGCATCCCTTGTGGCCCTGTTCACCAGTGGGGGGGGGGGGGGGTAATGACTCGTTGATAAGCGGCCAGAAAGGTCAGGGGGGGGGGGGCACTGAGGAGCGTTCCGCTTCCCCGGGAAGATCCTCAACGCTCGCTTAACGGCACCGTTGGGTCGGTGGTGGTGGGGGGGTTCAATGCGGCACGGACGGTCGCACGTTTGCGATGGGGGGGGGGACGCCGGGTCGGTGTTTGCCGTGCGCGTGTCTCAATCAAAGCCAACGGGCTACGCTCCAAGCCACCGAGACAGATCCCCCCCCACCCCAGACTGCTGGGGCAAGTGTCCTTCATGAGCACCGACAAAGGCGCAGCAGGGCACACACACGCAGGGAGGATGGGGGTGGGAGGGGCCTACGTGACGCCCGGCCGCCTTTGTCTCCCCCAGCACTAGACGACAAGTGCTGACGCAGGACTAGATGCTCGTTTAAGGCTGAGTCAACCTAGGGGTTAAATAATTATTCGCCACTCGTATTGGCCGTGAGCAAGGATTGAACTCGAGTCGCGAACCCACTTCACTACCACCCGTGATAAAAAAAGACAAAGAGTCCCTAGAAAGACTTAGACTGTTGGGGCAAGTGCTGTTAGCGAGCACATTTGCAGGCCGGAACGGTACGCCAGGGGGTGGGTGGCCAGCACCACGCCAGACCGCCTTTGTCTCACTAGTGGCGATGTTTACATACCGCACTAGGCACTAATTTGAGGCTGAGTCGACATAGGGAACGCCCAGGACCGGTTCAGATAATCGTCACTGGTGTTGGCCGTGAGCAGGAATCAAACCCATATCGACAGATTCACAGCGCAGCACGCCAACTACCTCCGAGACACACACGCTCACACACATAAGCTGCAATGGGAAAATATATATATTATCTGAAGCTGCCAGCCTCCAATGATGATTACCTAAAATAATGAGTGCCTACAATTATTTGATTTTAAAGGTAGGACTCCCTTAGTTTAATTTATACAATAAAGTATTCAGATTGCCTCTTTTGTGGGGAGCGAAGTTTTTACTAAAAAAAAATACACTCAATGAATGAATGGACAATGATGAGTGCCTAAAATGACGAGTGCAATAGCTGGTGTGGCATGTGGTATGGTCAACATTCAGCAGTGGAGAGACAGCTGTGTTTACTGCACCGCTCCTGACATGTGGCTGATTGGCTTGAGCTCGTGGTAAAGATGGCCCGAGACGCAGTGGTATAAATTCCACATTGCCATGGCAAGGGGACAGTCCTACAAAGTGGTACTCATTGTATTGACGATGGGGAGATTATGAGCCAATTTGAGCCAGAACCAGAACTCGCAACCTTCTAAGAGCGAGTCGAACACTGACCATAAAATGAATCCGCAGTGCAGCTGTATTACTACACTGAGCAGTAATTGCGCAAAATTGTATTACTGGGACATTCGCAGGCTGCCCATAGATGGATTTATATGACAGCCCATCCTTAGATAACATCTCATAGCCCTGGGGAAGTGAAAAAAACCGACCATAGCATCTCCATAACAAGATCAAAACAATATTACGTCTGTGCTAGCAATCTGTCAAACCTTCATTAGCTGCATTGGCAAAACACTTCGTGCTGGTAATCCGTACTTTAGAATGTAGTTGGTGAACCAGAGAAGGATTAGGCCTCTGTTTGTTTGTGTGTGTAAGACATTGCGCTATGAACCCGGCGACCAAAATTCGATTCCTGCTCACGACCAATAACAGTGGTGAATATTTGAACCGGTCCTGGGCCTCCCCTAAGTCAACTCACCATTAAATGAGCACCTCTAACAGTGTGTAATATCAGCACTGGGAAGACAAAGGCGGCCGTGCGTGGTATATTCCACCCACTTCCTCGTGTGCTGTGCCGGCCTTAATAGGTGGTCGCGAACAGCATTTGCCCAAACAGTCTGTTCAAGTTCATAATCAACGTTTTTGGGTTTAAATCGCGTTATTTATAAATGTGTCGAAAGCCAACGTGTTAGTCTGTTCAAGACTATGCAGAGGATCTCTCTCTTTGTCTTGCAAAGCATTTTGGCAGAGAACCATCGCGCTACAATTTCGGTCATTCCTGCCAAATACCCAAGACAGTGGTTAGCGGCATCTGAATCTGTCCCGACGAGTAGTCCGCTTGGTTAACTCAGCCTTCAACGTGTGGACACATTAATGCTGGGGAGACAAAGGCGGCTGGGTGTGGTGCTCTGCACACTTCCCCACCCACCTCTCGCCGTCGTGTGATGTTACGTATCCTTTACTTAAACCATGAGATAAAATAAAACCCACTCAGACGCAGAAACATCGTTAAAGTTCTCTGCTGCCTGAGTGGGCGCTCGCAAATGGAACTCGCTCCTAAGGTCGGTAATATGCAGAGCGGCGACATCTTTTTTTCTGAAATGTTCATCTGTAGAGGTGGCAAGGTGTGTTTAGGAGGCAGTACAGCAAATAGGCCGCTGGTCCATCAGTCTAATTTTTTCCCTTCAATGGTCTACCCTATTATGAGTTGTTAGAAGATAATTCAACAGACATCCAAAAGCATCACCTTAACACAACAAACATAGGAAAAGAAGAACTCCATTCCGTTTCTCCGTGTATTGTATTAATGGGATATGTTAGAGTCCATCAGTTGATCGCTTTCCAGATCAATATTCATCGGCAGAATTTGATTAAGCACCATGGTCGACGTACTGGGTCTCGGCGTTTTAAACAAATGCTGCTGGGTTACCAGATGTTATTGGCAAGTGCTTTCCATATAAACTATGGGTCCCTGTTCGACGCCAAAACGACAATGTTGCATACAAACGCATTATGCGTTGCCGTGGAGCATTGTGGGTAAATAATAGAACATTGAATCGAGTCATAACCTCAACTCTTGATAATGTATTGAATTGCTAGGCAGGCGCCGTGGCGGTGCTAGTCATAAACAAACAAAGCACAAGCTTAGGGCGCCATGCACTCCAGGGGCCCTAGACACGTAAAATATCAGCTCAAATTTTAACTAAAATCTCAATCAACATGACAAGCGAATTAACCCAGAAAATGAAGTTGGGCTTCATCATCTCTATCTCTTCTCTCCTCATCTCACGACAACTTTAGTGTTGTCTACATTTCCCGTGTCTCACTCGGCATATATATATATTTGTTTCCACTGGGAAGTCCAGCAAATCGTGAAAGACGTTCTTTTCCACCTCCACCAGGATCTCACTCTCTCACGTCACCAGCCACCGCTTGAAGTCGCGCCAAGCCCCTGTGCACCCAGGTATTGACCCTTCAACAATGCCGCTTGGAAAGCCAAATGGAGTTGAAAAGCATTCACAAACGAATGCCTCGTGAAAGACCCGGCATAGGAGTTATCTGGCTGACTTATTCCGCGAAGCCTTCCGGCTACAACCCTGAACTGCATCCACTGCACAATCCACGGCAGATGCGGACACTTCATGATGACGATGCACAAATGGAAAATAAAATTAAAACTCTTCTGTGTTCACCCGGAACAGAACCGCGGAACTTGTGCCGACTTAATTCCCGATTCACAAACACGCAGGAGGAGGCATCATCAGAGCGGTACATCACTCCGCAACTTCTGATGCAATCATCTGGCTGAACCACCTCGATGTGAACGTCCAATTGTTGCTCTCCATCATCATCAGCCATACTAAGAAGAAACATACTACAGCTACGGTCTGCACCCAAAGTCAGAATACATAGGATTATTGTATTTGTTTGACTCTGGCATTAAAAAACATCCCCCCTCTCTCTCTCTCTGCCCCCCTCTCTCTCTATTTAATTCTTATGTGTCTGTCTATGTGTCTCCGTGTCTGTGTTGTGTCTCTCTCTCAAATTTAGCACTCTTTGGTGGGGTGTTGACTGTTATGTTAGCCGACTCTCTGTGTTGTATTGCATTATATTTCTGAGTTTACTAGGCTTGTTTTTTCTCATTCATTCGTACCTGATGATGATTGCTTGTGTTGCAATCGAAACGTCGTATTCTATTATTTAATTTATTTTCTCTCTACGTGACTTTACCGAAAGAACCAAAAAGTAATTACTGCAGTCACGAAAGCTCCAAATCAAGTTTAATATCAATATTTTATCTATTATCATAATGTTATTTATTATCATTATTTATATCTATTTTTTTTCTTGCTTAGCAGGTGACATTTAGAACATGGAAAGAAATTGTACTGAATTGAGACTAAACATAATTGATGAATTTTAAAAGATTACACGTGTAATCTTGAAAAAAAAGGCGAATTATTTTCCAAAAGATAATTCACGCATAATAATTTTATGTGAACGGAAGTCAGATTTAACATTTGTTAAAATGAATGGAACAAAAAACCTCGCGTGATTTGTTAAAATAAATATAACCCTATGTGTGCTGACTTTTGGGGAACCCTGTATATCTCTTGTCTGTATGTATTTTCTGTGATATCACTATGAGTTCATGAATTGATAAAGCAGGTGGAGTTAGGGCCAAGTAAATTGCGCTCAGGCCCTGTTGAGCCAGCACCATCACTTGGTGAGAAAATTGCCACATACCGAGTGTGTGCGAGTGAAATCCACGTGGAAAAGCCAACACGTTGTTTTGGCCGTCTACCGATCAAGTTCCCTTCTGCCAACGTTTGCACAGCTGCCCCATTGTGATGTTTGCATCCAACTACAGACAGCACGCAGACCGCCAACCACAACGCCCTGTCAACGCCCTGTAGGGCTTACCACAAGCTCCACAGTGCTCTTTAGAGGGACCATTCAAACACAACACCTTGCCGAACCTGACTTCATAGTATCTGTCAAATGATGACTAAATTCCCTCTTTAAAGCAGACTTAATTTCTTATTCCCCTGCTCTTGGGGTATTTCATGGCAGGGTCTTAGAGCTTGGAGGAGGATCATATTTCACGTGTTAATTTTAGCGAGTCTCACATTTCTCGAATGGCAAGGTAGGCTATTTGTTTTCCATTTTTGTACGTGTCTTGGTTTCTGCAAAGCATCGCACACAATGGCATGGTCGTTTGGCTGTGGTTGAGCTATTTGTTTTTACGCTTCCATTTTTATATCCATCATATTATGAACACACGTATACTGTACGAACACATTCAAGAGCCAAACGTCCCCTGTTACAGCCTTTTAACAGACTTTTGGGGCAAGTGCTGTTTGCGAACACCGCAGTGATGATGTTTGCACACAGCACCAGGTACTCACTTCACATGGCGCCTTTTGGCGTCATCTGGTCCAACACCATGTGAGACTAGGCTCTAAGGAAAGCTGTCTCGGGTGTGGACCAATCAACTTCAAGGACAGTGCATACAATATCAGAGTTATGTTTTTTGTTTGCATTACGACTGCAGGTATTGTGGTCTATGCAAACATGACTCCTCGTAAAAAAGGTGTCAGTTTTAGTTGCCAGATAAAAGGGTAAAAAAAACAATTATCATATTTTTCCTTCTGGCAAATGAGGTTACAATGGTGTTAAAGCCCCTCAACAGCTGCCATTCGCCACTAAGTGGTGGAGACATCACCACATCGCTTGTACCAGGCTAGGTGCACCAAGATGCCGCGTGAAGTGTCGTAGGCTCACTGAGCGGTCACGGTAGAGACCCAGGTGGTATGGGTTGACTGACCGAGATGAATGGCAGACACACCACCTGTGCTTCCGACTGTGCCAGCTTGCTGCTGTCTGTTAGCCACCCGGTGCGCTGCAAATTTTTGTGACCGTCACTCCTCTGCCCTCCGTTGTTGTTGTTATTGTTGTTGTGCCAGGCTAGGTGCACTTTTAAACCATGTCAAATATGGAAGGCTCCTTGGCTGAAGGTTATGGGGCATACCCAGGAGTTTTAGGCTGACTGAGATGACTGGGAGAGCATCAGCAGCATTTACAAAGAGCCCCCCCCCCACAGCCTTTAACAGACTCTTTGGGCAATTGTTGTTAGCCCACACCTATGCCGGTCGGCACGGCACACGAAGGGCTGAGTGGCCAATACCACGCCCGGCCGCCTTTGTCTCCTCAGTGGAGATGTTTACAAATTGCACCAGGTACTCATTTGAGGCTGAATCGACCTAGACAAGGCCCAGTACCGCTTCAGATAATCGTCACATGTGTTGGCCAGGAGTGGGCATCAAACGCAGGCCATAACACAGTGCGCTAACCACTGCGTTACCGCTCCCCGCTATTTCGTCCATGCGCACACAACACACACACAATCATCCAGGCTCATGAATATGCCCTCATTATTCAATGTACGTCCAAAGGTGTTGTTATAGAGAGATATTGTTGATGGAAGTAATAATGTCAGCGCTCTCCGCGCCACACAATGAGATGTCACGAGTCTGATCTCGAAATCCGACAGAAACATCATTAGAATTTTAAGCGATTTTTAATGGAACAAATTCTAGTTGGGAGCTATCCAAGAGGAATATATGAATGCATTAAAGGCTTGCACGTACCTTATTTTCAGGACGTCAATATATCGGCCAGGGAGCAAACACGTACGCTTGATTATGCCTCTGAATTTAATTTACATTCGCTGTAAGAAATCGTGAGGCTCGCAAGGGGGACGAATGCACATTGTTAAAGTATGCACAAAACACGATAGAGTGTTTTGCAGTTGAACGCTCCCATCTCACGAGAAATGGCTTGCTTACTCAACACAGCAGCGTGCAGAACGTAACAACGAATGTTCGATCGCTAACTCCGAGTGAATGTGGTCCGCTGACCCCCCATGATGCGGTTATGCGGTGCCAAATTGATACTCTATATTGTGATATACTTGGAACAATTACACGTTATATAGCCCTTTATCTAGTTACTGCTGGATGAAGTTCTCCCCCGTGCTCATTTCAGTCACGGTAGTTGTTCGACCATACTTCACCACACTCGTCAGAGCAGGTTGGTAAAGGTGGTTGACCCGGGACTGGATTGGTTCATAAATCATTCTCCACCCACGTTACATATTTCTCAGTGAGCTTAATTCTATCAAAAGTGTGAAGCACGCTTCAATAACCAATGCGAAATAAGTTGAACATGCACACATGCATACAATCAATGCAACACTGGTGCCAGATCTCGGTTACAAATACACTGCTGCCACCTGGAACGCAACCGCCAATTCCGGGACAGAACGGGTCAAATCCACACCAGTGGTGACGGCAAAACGACCTGCCACTGACTCTAGCCGTCGCCACAGTGCGCTAACCGCTGCGCCACCACTCCACCCCAAAAAATGTAAGTTCACGTGTCCATTTTCAACGGCTTAAGGGGTTTTTTTTGCTACCCAATTTAGTAACAGTGTCTGAAAAATGAAAAACTGTTCCTGTCAACTTTGCTTACATTTTACCGGTGTTTTGAAGGCACCGCAATATAAGTTATCAAATAGTATTTGCGTCAATCCAGATGCCCTCTCCCTGTTATTAAGAAAGACCTTTTCGTTGCAAAACGTTAGTCCACCACAGAATATATGCTTATTCTGTAAGACAATCATACACATGCGACAGTGCATCCATTTGCTGCATACACAGCCACACTATGTATGCACACGCAGACACATACAACCATGACTGTGTATACAACTACAGGGCATTGACATTTGAATCACACAGACTACTGGGAAAATTGCTGTTTGCGAGTATACGTCAGACCATCCGTGGTGGGTGGTGGTGTGCTCTCCCTGGTGCTGATGATGTTTACACACTGCACCAGGTATTTACTCCTCTGGCTACGTACGGTGCGAAAGAAGTTCAACACACATGCATTTAAAGGCGTCGGACAGACTGAGCCCAGTAAACGTGCACCATTGTTTCCCGTGTGGATCATGTGGATCATGCGGATCATGGCACACCACTGATGCCACGTGTAAACAGATGTTCACACACCACACCAGTTACTCGTTTGAGGCTGAGTCGACCTAGGAGAGGCCCAGGACCGGTTCAAATAATCGTCACCGGTGGTGGCCGTGAGCGGGAATCGAACTCGGGTGGCCGGGTTCGTAGCGCAGCATAGCGCTAACCACTACACTACCGCTCCCCACACACACACACACACGCGCATCCATAGGTACACATACACGCGCTTGCTGCAGACACACACAACTTTCAGGGTGCGTACGGCAGTAAACGACTCAAATAATAAACCAATGCTGCGCGAAGAACGCCTTAAACCTGCAACACATGTGCATGGCACTTTACTCACTACTGTACATGTGAATTAGGATCAATCAGGCGCGTGTGCAGGGAGCGTGCTGTCACAAACACAGCGGGTGCCTTACACAAACACACGCGCGTGCAATGGCTCTGTGCAGTTGCTATGCAACCAACGTGGCCATGACAACTCTCATCACACACCGGAGTTTGAGCGCAAGACTCCCCTGCTTGTGATGTCTCTCGCTGTCTCTGGCTTACAGGTCCCAACCAAACATTGCCTGCAGATGTCACGGTGGACGTTAGTGCTTATATTTTCCTGACTTTGACGTGTTTCAACGAGATGTTTTTGTTTTGTACGTTGTTTTTCCCCCGCCCTCCCCCCCCCCCCCCCAAAAAAAACTTTTATCCCGGTTGTGCTACCGGCATCATTTCACGAGACACTTCATTTCCTCACCTCCGATGAGCGCGGTTGGCTACGTACGGTGCGAAAGAAGTTCAACATACATGCCTACGTACAAAGCGTACATTTTGTATCTCTTGCACAGTGGCACAACCGATTGTTTCAGAGAGCGGCCTGCGGAAGCAGCTACCATACAACTACCTTTGAGATTCCTACCAAGTGATCTCTCTGGTTCACAGCATCGAGGCGAGCAGCCTTCCCCCACCCATTCCGCATATCGGAGCAAAAGATCATCGCATGACGGTCAAACCCGCAATTGTAATTGGCAGAGACAGAATTTTTGCCAAAAAAAGTGCGGAATCAATTTTCACGTGACGGGTTGTTCGTGCGGTTCATTGGCGACAAGACTGTGACCGTCAATTCACTACGCCCAATCACGGGCTGCTGGTTGGCTTCAAAGTTTAAACCCAAGAAATTGAGAGAATAACTTTCGTATCATTTCAGTTTGAATAATAGTATGTAATGGAAGCCAATATTTAACGATTCGCAATGCATTTCCACCGATTAATTAATCATTTTGCATATTTTAATTGCCACAATATGATGCCTTGCGGTACGATAGACCGTTCCCAGGTGTATCATATTATGCTTGCGATTGAAAATTAGTGGGTGTCTGAATGTGATCAGCGTACTGCTTGCCACTCAGCCAATCCAAGGTTAAATTCCGTTTTACAGTGAGATGCATGCTTCGATTTACAGTGAGAGACAGGAAGAGGAGCAGATGGCACAGGGAACAATCGCAACCGAGAGGCATCATACTGACCGTAAGGGGGCTTAGGGAAGACAAAGCGCTAGAAAGGATGATGGACGCAACGGTGGCAATCTGTTAACTACCTCGCCTGGTATACAGGAGGATCGTGGGTTGGATCCCGACCCTGACACCTCTATATTTGGAGTTTGGATGTCTCTCTTTCCGTGGTCGCGTGGATTATCTCCGGGTCCTCCAGTTATCCCTCAACATTAAGAGGCATGCTGCAAATTATTTCCACGTGATAAGCCACTTCGTTGAGCTATCATTTGTGATAGCCAGTTTTCTTTATAAAAAAAGAGCTATATAGCTCAGTGGGCCTTACCTGGCAAAATAAAAAATATATAATTTAGTTTCACAAGACCGGTGATAGAATGGCCGTCAAAGGAGAACACGCAAGAGATAAGAGGACCTCCGCAGAGACGGAGTTACGAGGAGATATTATGTATCTGCCGGAGTGGCTTGAATTGCAGTATCGCAGGCCCTTTTGGGGTGGAAATGGTGTGGAGAGTCATTCATCCAGGAGTGGGCTGACAATGTTCCGATGATGATGACGATGACGACCATAATGGTGGTCATTTTCACAGGAAGTTAGCAAAGGTGCTGTTCATTGCAGAGATATTGCTAAACATCCTGTGACATCGTTTTAAAGAGGAGGCCGACATCTGCCCCAGAGTCACAACCGCAAAGATAACTTCAAAAATACACTACATTAAAAAAATTAAATAACTCTATGATTACGAAATACTGAAGGTGTAAAAATAACGTAACATATTTGCGCATTTTTTTTATTAGTGGATCTGATTAAAACAATCATAAAACGTATTAAAGTTAACATATCCGAGTTTGCTTGTGCTGAATCATGCATTCCCAGAAGGCTGTGGGGCCAATGTGTTGCATAAGATTTTTTGTTTTTACGTGGAGACACATATGTTTGGAGGCGCATTGTGTTCTCATCTACTTTGTTAACGTATTTACGGTTGATTTAAGCCCAGAAAAAAAAGTACAAGACCATAATTGTCGACTTTGCGTCGTAATCTGTATACATTTTCAGCTGCTGCCTTTGCATAAAAGACAAACTGCTGACAAAAATAACGTCCCATTTTCGCTAACGTTGGAATAATTTTCACTAATGAAAGGAATGAAAATGATCACAAAATGTAAGTAACACACAATTAGTAGAGGCGGTTCAATCTTGATTTGAAGCTTTCGTAACTGCAAGAATCCATACTCTTTGGTTCTTTTGGTAAAGTGTACTTCAGCAGTTGTTTCTTGCTGTGCTTGTCCTGCCTGATGACGATTGCTTGTGTTGCGATCGAAACGTCGTGATCTATTATTTTTCTACCTACGTGACTTTACAGGAAAGAACCAAAGAGTACACACTTAGTAACCAGAGATAATCTGATCATAAACTAAACATGAAGTAGAGGAGTAGTAATGCAGGGTCACGACTCCTCACCTCCGTTTAGCAAGTTTGGCTGCGTACGATACAAGAGTATAGAATATGCCTTTCGTAACCTTCTCACTTGATACAGCTATCGTGCTGTGACGGTTCCACCTGAAGACGGAAGCTTGTGTTGCCTCCTAAACGTCGTGATTTTTATTTTATTTTTTATTTTACTTTTACTAATTATTTTTTTTTACCTACGTGACTTTACCGAAAAAACCTAACAATATGAATCCTTGCAGTCACGAAAGCTTCAAATCTAGAATTTCGTAACCTTGTTACAGAAGTGGAATTGTAGTGGTTACAACGCGGACAACCCAGCAACGTGGCTGGGATCTCCGACGTGGCGGTGTGACGGTGTAGCGCTCTGGACATCCAGAGGCCGCCGGTTTGATCTCCCGGCACGCCAGTAGAAACGATGGGTGCGAGTTTCCTTCAATCCTAAAAACCCAGCCTCTGTCCACCCAGCAGCGCACCACAGAGGTTAGATCAAATGATCCACAAAATATGTTTTGTGCCAACTTGGAGCGCTGCGGATAGTGAGATGATTCCAGTAAACCACGAATAATTCACGGATTACAAGGAAAGTGAGGAACACAAGAGTAGCGACTAAATTAATCCGATATAAATTCGCGGATTACGAGTACACAAGCGTTTGTAAGACCCAAATGTCGCAAATATGCCGTGTGGGTAAATGTGACGGGATGATTGTGTTTTCTTTTCGAATTAACAAATGCAAAAAAAAAGCAGATAAAGAAACGCATCTTCAACTACTTCCCTGCAGCGCCGCTCCTGCAGGTTTTCCGCGCCAGCGCCGACCACTTCTACTGATCGTGGTCTCCGACTCCGCGAACCGGTTTTCAATTCGCCCGCCAATGATCCACAATGTACAGGGATTCATCGCGGTACGACCTGTCAATCGTCAGGTCGTACGTGGTGGGGTTAAAGTGTGTGGGTACTCCCACTTGTGTTAAAGTCATCTGGCCAGGGTGGAAGCGGAGGCCAAACAGACTTTCTGGAGGGGCTCTCCAGAGCTTCCTCCAGCGAAGGGCCTACCACCAACAGTTGCACGAAAAAGAAACTCCAGGGTTACACCTATTTGCTATCAATATCTCGCTTAGTCAAGTAAAGGACATTACTTTATTGAGTGGGCTGACATTAATAACACCTACGGCACTGCTCTGTGGCCCGCTGCGTCAAAGTGACAATCCTTACGTTATTAGGAATACCGCCATCCGTCGAGATTTCAGCGGCTCCGTGGATTTTCGCCACCTACCATGCCAGACAGTCTGCACACGACCACCCAGTGTTGCACCCAGTCACCCCGCTGAACGTTTTGGGTTTGCACAGCTCCCTGGTCACAAACACTCGTGCTGCATACTCTTAGGTTTTTTCGGTAAAGTCACGTAGGTAAAACATTTAAATTAATAAAAGTAAAATGAAACAAATTAATTCACGACGTTTCGGAAGCAACACAAGCCTCCGTCTTCAGGTGGAACCGTCACAGCCACGACAGCTGTATCAAGTAAATGAGAGATCACAAGAAATACTACCCCGTATATTTCATGGTTGAGGGGGGAAGGGCCAGGAACGGCACACTTTTTTATTAATATGGTAAAAAAGTGTGCCGTGATCTCTCATTTACTTGATACAGCTGTCGTGGCTGTGACGGTTCCACCTGAAGACGGAGGCTTGTGTTGCTTCCGAAACGTCGTGAATTTTTTTAATTTTTTAATTTTACTTTTATTAATTTACATTTTTTACCTACGTGACTTTACCGAAAAAACCTAAGAGTATGAATCCTTGCAGTCACGAAAGCTTCAAATCTAGAACTCGTGCTGCAGCGCAGTCGGCGTTGAGGCTGTCGATGCACACACATTGAGTGTGGCGGCCGTTCGGAGTCGTGGTTTGTCCTTGCGTGTTTCATGGCCAGACGCCGCGTCTCATGGTAATTACGCCTTGCGATGAGGATGCCCACGCGGGCATTGAAATTGATGAGGCTGCTTCAGAATAACTCACTTCGGAATTGATGAGCTTGATGATGACGCTGATGATGAGAAATGTAATTTATGATGACGATGGTAACAATAGATTTTTTTGCATGTACGATGATGATGATGGTGATGACCGCAATTATACTCTCTGGTTCTTTCGGTAAAGTCACGTAGATGGGAAAAATAACAAAAGAAAACACGACGTTTCGGTCGCAACACAAGCGTCCGTCTTCAGGTGAGAAAATGATCATTTTCAGATCATTTTGTTACTTTACCGAAAGAATCAGAGAGTATGGATTCCTGCAGTCACGAAAGCTTCAAATCCAGACTGGACCACAATTATATATTTTAAACATGATTATGCTGAAATGGACATTAATGTAGATGATGCTTATTGTTATTAATGTTGGTAATGACGGTGTTTAGAAATTATGACGATGATCAAACGTGAGTTTGAATACTTTTGTTTGTAAGCACATGATATTATTTATGAAGATTTCATTGAGCAGTCGAGCATAGTTTAATGTGGGAGTTAGAAACCTCACGTGGTGCTTGATGAGAAAACCCCATTAAATAACACCCGAACCAGGAGTGAAACGCATCACGGAGTGCGTGCACCGAGGAGATGGAGCCCTGAAATGAGCTCGCGTGCAGGCGCTCGGTGAATAATGACACGGCCGGGTCATGAGCGGTAGCAGCCGCATGGAGAAGTCCTCATTCATCGGTAGATTGACCATGGCTGCTGCTGCTGCTACTGCGCACGTATGTACGCTGAACTTCTTTCGCACCGTACGTAGCCAACCGCGCTTAGCGGAGGTGCGGGGGAAGGACAGCAAACGAAACCAACAAAAATGAAATCCACATAGAAAGGGTAGGACACATGATTTGCTGTAGCAACGGCCAGAAGAGCCCACCAGCCACTAACACGACGCTGCCGCACACAATGTCCCCAAAACCCACGCTGCGAAGGGAACGTATGGGTAAAACTAACAAAAAACGTTCTGCTCTCTAAAGAACAACGGATAAGAATCCGGCAAACCCTGAGCTCGAAGCTGACGCGATGTGCGCGCAGGGTCTGGGAGAGTGTGTAACTCAGCTCACGCGCCAACGTTGGGACCGTTGGGCCAACTGTCCTTTCACCTTTGACCTTTGCCACAGATTGCAACATTGTGTGCCTCGCCATGACATATTAAATCCGAGAATTCCACAAACAATGGGGCAATCCGTCTCCTAAACCAAACCCACAACACAGACGAGATGGCGCCTACGCAATACCCACTGATGTGTGTCTCACGATCAAGATGTCATCACGGTCATTATCATTGATGCTACAATATTCTGTGATCACTTCTTTACATTGTCCCACACGTTTTAACTTTGACAAAGTTGAATGTCAACCCCCAAGGCCTTGCAATCTAGCTACCACCACCCTCTGGATAAGTCTCTCCCTTGGTCTAATCCTCTGTGCACCACTCCAATGTCTGTCTTGGTATCCTATCTTCTCCCTTCCAGGTTGCTTACTCTATTTTGGCATAAAATCCATAACTTCATGCACCTACACTCAACGGTCAGAAGGTTACTGTCGCTTTGCTTGATTAAAGCCCGACTCTCTGCTAGAATCGTGGCGCTCATTCAGTGGCAGGGCCACTCAGAGGGGTGGGCAACTTTCCATGGACCTCACACAAACGAGGGCACCACAGCAGGCCTGGTTGATTCTTACGCTCGTGAAATAAGGAGACAGAGTTGGTATCCTGCCCTGGGCCTCCAGCTCCTGACCTCCAGGCACCTCTGGGTGGCCCTGATCAGGGGTCAACTCGCCCACCGTTCTAGTGCAACACAGGGCCGCTGGTCAAACTGGTCGCCACTGCTTTGCACCAAACGAAGCCACCTGGGGCTTCCAGTAAATGAGACGCAAATTTAGCGAGAAGCCCATCAGCTAAGTGCATTACCCATGACGGCTACACCTGTCACGGGCATTCGGTGTGAGCGAGTGTGACCAACCTATTTTCCAGAGTCGGCACTATGACTTCGCTTTAGTTATTGACAGGCAAGTTGATGAAAATTATTTTCTCGCTCCGATAAATTAATGTGGCCGATTATCATGAACATCATCAACAATCTATAGCGATAATTTACAGCCCTTCGTTAATCCACTGCTGGATGAATTCCTCCCCGGAATATCGGAGTTGTTAGACCATACTTCACCATTCTGGTCGGTGCGGGATAGTGAAGGGGTGGCCTGGAACAGTTCACAAACCACACCCGTGGAAGGGAAATCCAACTCGGGTCACTGGGTTCATAGTGCAGTGCGCTAACCACTGCACTGCCGCTTCACCCATTATCATCGGGCATTTGAAAACATTGATGCGTCGTTTTTAAAATCGATTCGAATGCTCGTGGTGCGTGTCATTCAATCACGTGTGTAAGAATACATTGTTAAGAAGTTATGCGAGGTATACGCAAATGTTTGTTTGGACTTACAGAGCGAATGACATGGCACAAATGAGACACGACACAAGCAAGATGGCAACGATGTAAATATCCATCAATGAAAATAATTCCGTTCCCGAATCGACGAGCAAAACCTCGAATCGTGAAAACTCAAAGGGTCACCAGGAGGGGAGGTGAATCATTGCATGTCTAATATCGCCAACATCACCATCATCATAATCAGCAGCAACAGCATTGGTGCAGCAAACATCTCCAGCAAAACAAACGTGGAACTTCCACCGCAGGCCGAGGGCTGGCCCAGAGAGATAAGGACGCCTCAAATGCTCAACAGAGCAGAGTTGACACTGACTTTTTTCAAACTCATGGAATTAATCGTTTTTTTCTTCTTCCTCTTCGGCACACTATGCAGGCTGTCAACAAGCTGTCGTTTGGCAGATGGATGCATGGACTTGAAGCCAAAAAGGAAACAATAAACATTTATCTTTCACGCCATCGGCCATTTATAATTTACTTCCGTTGGAGATGGGACTATGCACACTGCTGTGCGTACGTGTGTGTATGCGTGTGTGTGCGTGTGTGTGCGTATGCCTACGGGCATGCGCCTGGGTGTGAGTGCGTGCGCGCGGGTCAGTGGTGATTCAACAGTTTGCGCTCCGCACGACCATCCCAACGCGATGCGGGTTGCATTCCCAGCCATGTAGTGTCATGAAGCGGTTAGTGCACTGCGTCATGAACCATTGTGTCCTCGGTTCAATTCCTGACCATAGATGAGTTATGTCTGGGCCCTCCTTTCCACCTCACCGAGGTCAACTCGCGTCTCAAATGTGAACATTTTAATTGGAATAACAAGTAACTGGGTGTGGTGATGGCCACCTATGGTATGCAACAAAACATGGGGGGCAAGAATTTCACACTAAAACACAAGAGGTGGCGAACTACATGTAAATGCCTCGTCCTGAGTGGCGTATTAGGGGCCGTCCATAAATGACGTCACGCACCTGGGGGGGGTCAAACATTTGTGACGATATGTGACAAGGTGGAGGGGGGGGGGGAGGTGAGAAATGTGACGTCACATCAAAATGCGCAACTTTAATTAAATATAAACAACACGTTCTACTTAATTAATATACTTTTTTATAAATGTTTTCTCCTACAACACCAGAGTGCAGCGCCACATTAAATACGCACTACAATGACAATAGTTTAAAACGATTTGAAGCATGTTTTATTTGGGGGGGGGGGGGTGGGGAGCAGAGCTTTGTGACGTCATATTTGAGGGGGGGGGGGTCTGACTTTGTGTGCAGGGGGGGGTAAAAAATCGTCCAAAATCGCGTGACGTCATTTATGGACGGTCCCCTTATTATTATTATTATAATACAATTGTCACACGAAAACTGCAGATTTCCCAAGACAGCAGCAAATAAAAAAAAGGATGATCCTCAAAAAAAAAACAGGACAGGTGGGAGCCCTACTGACAACACAACTTTCGTAAGCACCGCTGTGACCCCAAACAGCAATTGCTCCGCTACATCCGACAAAACCGCAGCGCAATGTTCTGACCACCATTCTCCGCATACGTGCCACATATGCAGAGGCAGATGCACACACGAGGCACGCTTCATGTGGCACGAGAAGCGTCCCGATCGGCAACAGTGCGAAAAATCGCCGAGGCGATGGGTTCCGGCCGTTTCACCGCAATGTGAATCTGGCCCGATGATGCTTCTTGTCGTGTGCCGGCACCAGTCACGTGCTTATCCAGCATGGGGCACGTGACGGTGATGGTGACGATGTGGACCGCTCTCTAGCCCTGGTGAGGTCCCTTCAGAATGTGCGGCTCCTTCAGAATCGTTGCAGACTGGGGCTGAACAATTTGGGGAAAATATCTCATTGCGATTTTTCTGACAGATATTGCGATTTGCGATTACATTTTTTTAAAAGTCAAGCTTCAGTTCAATGTTCACTGTGTAATAGATTTATAACATGTGATGGAGCATTACCACATGACACCATCAAAATATGAACTGCTCTTTTTATTCTAATGCAAGGATGATAACTTAAAAGATATGTATTTATTAAAATGTTTAAATTGAAATAGAACAATCAAACATAGAACGATTGTTAAGTTAAATAAATAAAGTTATTATTATAATAAATAAATAAAACAATTCCAATAAGAAAGTAAGAGGACTTTTCAAATCGCAGCCTTTGCGATTTGCTAATCGCATTGTTTCAAATTGCGATTTCGATTTGAAATCGATTAATCGTTCAGCCCTATTGCAGACCAATACACGTGACCCGCTTTGAGTTTCAGCACCGCCACACATGCGCCAGTGCCGCTAGAGTAGCCCCACCCACACGTTCACTTCATCATCATTGTCATCCTAAACAATGGAGAGATGATGGGCTGAGTTGACCTCTGAACCTCTAACCGGGCTTTTATATCGCAAGCTTTGGATTGTGAGCTGTGCCATAACCCCTAGCACATTAGTTGGATTCCTGGCGAAGCCTGAGATCAGCGGTAACTGATACCCGAACCGGTTCTGGGATCCCCATTCATCAACCCCAACACTGTACCAGCACGGTGAGTCTGACCCATGATGCACACAAACATCGTGAAATAAAATGCGTGCCATTTCATACTGAGCCCTACAGATAATCAATGCGGATACAAAAAGCACAGCTCCTATTACCTCCAATACAAATCCATGCACGTGGACAGAAACTAAGCCTGCACACGACTGCCAACTGAAGTCTAAATGCCAAGGCATCTTCCCTTGCCATCACGCGTCGGGCGGAGCTCGTTTTCACTGGCAGCCCGAAGGCAGTGATGTAAATTTCTCATGCGGTTCGTCGGGGGCAGGTGATCCGTCCACAGCAGAACAGCTGTTGACTTCCCACGAAGTGGGACTCATGTTTATTTACCCTGGAGAGATCATGACGACGGGATGAGTTGACCCCTGAATTGGGAGTTTTACTCCTGACCATGTGAAGAGCGGTCGTGTGCTTTAAACACAGCACGGCGCATCTCTGCAATGCGAATTACAGTGCCAACTGGAGAAACCTTGTCAAACCCCAGAGTAGGCTTGTCAGCTGAGTTTTGTATTAGTAATATTGTTATTATTTATAGTAGCTTGCTGCCGTGTCACGTCTTAACGGAACACTGGACCTGCAGAGGTCGCCGGTTCGATTCGATTCTCTGGACGCGGCTGTCATAACGGTGGCACGAGCTTCTGAAATTAGAAATCGCTACACCACAGTTCGTCGATTGGAAGGTGGCGTGTGGTGCGGTGTAGTGTGAGTAACTCCCACTGCTACCAAAACATCTGGCCAATGTGGAAGGGTAGGCCAGTTTCTAAATAATCTCGGGGGGTTTTCAAGAGCCCCGTTAACAAGACATTGCGGGGCTGCACCGTTGCCATTCCGCACGTAACAGTTCTACACGTGCTCAGTGCTAAAGGACCTCTTTCTAATTATTAATGACGAAGGGTTACAACGCAAAAAAAATCCCGTTGTGATCATTGCAGCGACTTTACAATTTACTATATGGGACCATGAATACAAAGGCTGCATGAAGAGCGATGTTAGGTGTCGTGGGGCAGGAGAGGGCTTGAGATGGGTTATTGATTGACTGTGTGGGAGAAATGTATTGCTCCAGTGGTTTTTTGTTGTTGCCTGCAGCCACAGCGCCAGCGTTTGATGCAGCTGCTGTTTCGGGGCTTTGACTAAACCACTAAAGCGTATACAGTATATTCACAACAAGTGAACTGGCCTAACACCCCAAGAGCAGAACCCTCTTCCAGAAGGAGTTATCGAGACTCTGTACTGCTCTGGATTAAAGTCAGAATGTAAAAGTGGCCATTCCGTTCAAGCAAGCTCTGGGCTGTGGCTCTGAGCCAGTAGTAAATAAGAATTCGATATTCCTATGGCAAGCACGAATATACCTCTAGGACGACCACCATTGACTTTCCCAAAAAGGTTGCAACTCGTTGAATTGGCCCTGGAGACATGATACAATACTTCTACTACTTTTTATTTTAACCAGGTAAGGCCCACTGGGCTGAATATTTATTTTTTTCAGAAGCGACCTGGCTATCACAAATGATCGCTCAACGAAGTGGCTTATCATGTGGAAATTTACAACAGCCAAATACGCGAAATGCGTGTTTCTAATTGCGAAAAAAAATCCACGCGACCACGAGGAAAACATTCAAACTCCACATAGACAGCCATTAGGGTCGGGATCAAACCCACAACCTCCTCCATACCAGGCGAGGTAGTTAACATATCCTCACCATGGCACCCCATCATGCCGTGAAACTTTATCTTGGAGACATGATGGGCCGAGTTGATGTTTGTCCAGGATTGAAATCGCAGCCTTCGGATGGTGAACTGTGCTGCGAATCTGATCGCATGAGGCCAACGCCGTCGTGAGTGGCGAGTGACATCTGATCCAGCTTTGGCCCTCCTGCCCACCAACCCACAGCAACCGCCGTGGTAAAGTGTGGTCAAACAGACCCCGTTGCCGACACAGCAATGTAATATTCTTCTTCTTCTGTACGGCTGCTGATCTAGATGCAGAGCAACAACTACAATTTCACATTCACGTGGTCAAGCCAGGTAACCGCGTCAGCAGGAGCAGCGTAGTGTATCGCCCTGATGTCTCCTTCGTATTTGTGGATCGGGGCATTGCGTCGCTATAAGTTGTAGGGTCTGTTCTGGATGACCACAGTCGCACACTCGTGGAGAGTTTTTTTTAATTTATTTTCCACTTGTGCATCGGGTATCCGCATCTGCGAGGGTTTTGTGCGGATGCGATTTAGCAGGGTAATGACAAAAAAGACTGTAACCTATTACTACTGCTATCATTGATCTGGGATAAAAGCAGGCAGAGCAGATGATAGTCCATAGCAATGTTGGTGTCAGTTGTTCATTATACTCCTGCCATTGGGCAATACCCTACGACCATATTACCCGGAATGCATCCAGTCTCACCAGACCTCTGAAGCTAAGCAGGCGTTGAGCCCAAGCAGAGCCTGGCTACGTGACCACCATGTAGAGCATGCCGGGCTACATTGTGAGCGAATGGAAGACAATGCACGGTCGGCTACTTACGTATATATGCGTTTTGAACTTCTTTCGCACCGTACGTAGTCAATCGCGCTAATCGGAGGTGCTTGCGGAGCAAAAGAAGTTCAGCATACGTACATGCAGCAAAAAAACGCATTGTTGTACTGTACTTTGTGCCACGCTCCCACGTCTACACTTCCCCTGCCTTCACCAACCCTCACTGATCAGCGTGGTGAAGTATTGTCAATTAACCCCCATGTTCCGCGCAGTGCGGGGAGGTCATCATCCAGCAGTGAATTGCCAAAGAGCTCTCTGTACACGTGTGTGTAGTGTAGCGTGTAGTGTAGCGTGTAGTCTAGTGTGTAGTGTAGCATGTAGTGTAGCGTGTAGTGTAGCGTGTAGTGTAGCGTGTAGTGTAGTGTGTAGTGTAGCGTGTAGTGTAGTGTGTAGTGTAGTGTGTAGTGTAGCGTGATGTGTAGTGTGTAGTGTAGCGTGTAGTGTAGCGTGTAGTGTAGTGTGTAGTGTAGTGTGTAGTGTAGCGTGTAGTGTAGTGTGTAGTGTAGCATGTAGTGTAGTGTGTAGTGTAGTGTGTAGTGTAGCGTAGTGTGTAGTGTAGTGTGTAGTGTAGCGTGTAGTGTGTAGTGTAGCGTGTAGTGTAGTGTGTAGTGTGTAGTGTAGCGTGTAGTGTAGTGTGTAGTGTAGTGTGTAGTGTAGCGTGTAGTGTAGTGTGTAGTGTAGCGTGTAGTGTAGCGTGTAGTGTAGCGGTGAGCGCGCTTGCGCTACGAACCCCACGTCCCGAGTTCGATTCACACTCACGGCCAAAACCGGTGACTGTTATCTGAACTGGTTATGGGCCTCCGCTAGGTAGACTCAGTCTCACGCGGTGCCGTGCGTAAACATCGCCAATAGGGAGACAAAGGCGGCCGAGCGTGGTGCTGGCCACCCACCCCCTCGTGTGCCATGCCGGCCTTCATAGGTGCTACTCGCTGACAGCACTTGTCCCAAACGTCTGTTAAGGCTATACGGCGGGAATCTTTGTCTTTGTATACGTGTATAACAGTGACAGTATAGGTGTGCTTCCTGTTCTAGTTGTGTGAATTATTAGTTATAAAACTAGCAAGAAAAACAACGCCACGTTGTAAAATGTACATTTCTGTCACGAGGAAAGGCACGTGTGCAGTTTCGTGCCGCATTATAATGGTGTCGGGATAAATATTTGTGCTTGTTTTTGCTTTCTATTCAAATGTCCTCTTTTGTGTGCTCAAACGCTTCAGCTGTGGGCGACTGTGAAAATGGTAATGTGCATTAATAATTGAAGATGCATTTGTAACGAAGATTGTTTTTTTCTTTGCAATAGTTCGTATTAGAGCACATTAAAAATTTAAGCAAAAAAAGATGCGCTTTGGGGCATGCATACTTTTACCAATAACAAAGTTTCAGCGCTACAGCGAAGTGTGGACTAATATCTGTCCCTTCTGTATGGGATACAGTTTTGCCCCCTTGCATGCGTGGGTTTTCCCTGGATGCTCCAGTATCCTCCCACATGTATAAAACGTATGCATTGGCTGTTAAGTATCTTAATACATAGAGGACTGCAGAACTTGGCCAATTGCTAGGATCGCCTGCTTGCTTTCCAGCTTGTCCCTGGTTCCACAGCGATTGTGAGATGCAATTTGTATGAACGACGCGAAATAGAGACTAACTATTATCAATATGAATGTGCTGTACAAGGCAAAGTCTGGATGAGTGGGACTTGACTCAGTGTTCTTGGTCACGTTGACGCAGTCCAACCTTCTTGCAAGGGCCAATAAAATAAAGGACCACTTTGTGGGAATTTGGCAATGGTTATCTACAATGAAATAACCGCTCCCAGCATGAGAATGTGGAGTTTCCACGATTGGCTGCGGGCAGCTAATAGAGGTGAAACACCACTCACAGCCATCTTGATGATTTTATATTGCTTAAGCATTATTCACTGGCCATTATACCAACGACAATTTTTATAGAACCTTATTCTCTAAACGGTATAATGTTCATTCGGGGTTTAGTGGCATTCAATAACAATGCACCATATTAATCATGACACGAATATAACGAGATTACAGAGATATTGAATTATTGATATATCCCACGTGACTTCATAGAAATACACGGCCATTAATATAGCGCACAACAGGCAATTACAACGTGAATGGTGAGAAGACTCCACATCAATGGAATAGAGCGGCCACTGTCAAGAGAGGTCAATGCAAACGGCAATGGGTACATTGAAGAAAGTCCTACAAACGCCGCCGATAAACCAGCAGCATTCGCTGATGTTATTTTACTCTGTGTTTCATTTCATCTCTGGGCACAGGTGGCGATTGGTGATTCGGGTTGTATTCATGGTTGTGATATACAACATGAGTGACGACAAGGCCCGGGCCTCTGCTGCATTTCTCTAAGCTTTGAGCACCTGGTGTTTCTGTGTGTGTCAATATCAGAGTTGGGCATTTATAGTGCTGGCAAGATCGACCTCTTGGGAGCCTTAATAGGTGCTTTCTAAGATTACGAGTCAATTCCTTTTAGTGATTAAATAAATCCCTTACCTACTTGTTTATGAAAGACAACCGTCAGCCAGTTTCATTGTAAGATAATAACAACAATAGCAATGCATGATAATTGGTTTTTTACCCTTCTATCTGGCAACAAAACTGACACCTTTTTACAAGGAGTCATGTTTGCATAGACCGCAATACCTGCAGTCATAAATACAAACAAAAGACATAACTCTATGTGCACTGTCCTTGAAGTTGATTGGTCCACACCCGAGACAGCTTTCCTTAGAGCCTAGTCTCACATGGGTTGGACCAGAAGACGCCGAAAGGCGCACAACTCAAAGACAATGCACCATCAGAGTATGAGAGCTCGGGGCAAGCATCTACACTATGGGAACCTCATTTGCCAGTAAAAATATGATAATTGGTTTTTTACCCTTCTATCTGGCAACAAAACTGACACCTTTTTACAAGGAGTCATGTTTGCATAGACCGCAATACCTGCAGTCATAAATACAAACAAAAGACATAACTCTATGTGCACTGTCCTTGAAGTTGATTGGTCCACACCCGAGACAGCTTTCCTTAGAGCCTAGTCTCACATGGGTTGGACCAGAAGACGCCGAAAGGCGCACAACTCAAAGACAATGCACCATCAGAGTATGAGAGCTCGGGGCAAGCATCTACACTATGGGAACCTCATTTGCCAGTAAAAATATGATAATTGGTTTTTTACCCTTCTATCTGGCAACAAAACTGACACCTTTTTACAAGGAGTCATGTTTGCATAGACCGCAATACCTGCAGTCATAAATACAAACAAAAGACATAACTCTATGTGCACTGTCCTTGAAGTTGATTGGTCCACACCCGAGACAGCTTTCCTTAGAGCCTAGTCTCACATGGGTTGGACCAGAAGACGCCGAAAGGCGCACAACTCAAAGACAATGCACCATCAGAGTATGAGAGCTCGGGGCAAGCATCTACACTATGGGAACCTCATTTGCCAGTAAAAATATGATAATTGGTTTTTTACCCTTCTATCTGGCAACAAAACTGACACCTTTTTACAAGGAGTCATGTTTGCATAGACCGCAATACCTGCAGTCATAAATACAAACAAAAGACATAACTCTATGTGCACTGTCCTTGAAGTTGATTGGTCCACACCCGAGACAGCTTTCCTTAGAGCCTAGTCTCACATGGGTTGGACCAGAACTTGTACTTATGACTGCAGGTATTGCGGTCTATGCAAACATGACTCCTTGTAAAAAGGTGTCAGTTTTGTTGCCAGATAGAAGGGTAAAAAACCAATTATCATATTTTTACTGGCAAATGAGGTTCCCATAGTGTAGATGCTTGCCCCGAGCTCTCATACTCTGATGGTGCATTGTCTTTGAGTTGTGCGCCTTTCGGCGTCTTCTGGTCCAACCCATGTGAGACTAGGCTCTAAGGAAAGCTGTCTCGGGTGTGGACCAATCAACTTCAAGGACAGTGCACATAGAGTTATGTCTTTTGTTTGTATTTATGACTGCAGGTATTGCGGTCTATGCAAACATGACTCCTTGTAAAAAGGTGTCAGTTTTGTTGCCAGATAGAAGGGTAAAAAACCAATTATCATATTTTTACTGGCAAATGAGGTTCCCATAGAATAGCAATGCACTTATGTATCCCGTAAAGCCACACCGAGTTGTATAAGACTCGTTTTCAGGTGGGTCAAGCTGCACAGGGTTTTTATTCGAAGGTGTTTTATTAATGAGTGTTCGCACAAGCGGGAGGACAACACTCGATGCCCGTACAGATGGAAACAGGTGGTGATCAGCCCACTTGCTGAACACTGCCTTCTCCTGGCTAACCATCACCCGTCCACTGCCGGATGAAGGCTTCCCAAAAACGTCGCCATCTCTCGCAGCCTTGCGATGTCACGATCCACCTCGCACCTCCACACGGACAGATTTCATTGCTCCATGTCCCTAGTGGACGAACTCTTTTTTCCGAGGCTACTATCAAAGGTTTGTTCATGAAGCCATCCAGATATATCAACATAGACATAACTTAACCGAGAAGATGGATACAAATTGAGCAATCATTGGAAGGATGTTATTAACCAGGTAAAACCTTAAATGCTTTATGGTGTTGCCTTCATATCCGCATCTCCAGTTGCTCTTCAACGGTAAAAATTTCGTCTTTAACCTGTGCCGGCTCTCTAATGCATGTGCTCCTATTTCCGTGTCTTCAGCATAATTACAAACGTACATCTCCCCATGATTTTCACGCACGCTTTTGATCTCAGCACAGTTGCCTTGCTATCACGTGTGGCTGAATCATTATTTGTCGCGAAATCCTTTACCCGGGGGCCTTTTTGTGGCGCCCTCTGGCTGCATGTACTTTAAGTGATTGCAAATTAGGGATGGCAATGGGCAATGATCGGGCCAAGTTCGCCTCATCCAAGCCAATATCAAACAAAGGGATGGACAGGGTCAGACTAACGGCTGGGACACACAGATAAATGGATGAACAGAGAGACCGCCTGTCATGAGTACGAAGCCCGAGACAGACGCACTTACGGCTTGTGATTTTTGTACGGAGCACTAAATGTCGTGCCTATGACCCACTAATTTGGAATGCTTCAGATCTCGTCTGATCTCAAAAGCAAAGCGGGGCTGAGCCTAGATAACACTCGGATGGGTGGGCCCTGTCTACAAAAAGCAGGGCCTATAGACATGTTTAGCAGTAGAGGGCTACGCAGATATATTCATTGTTGTTCTGCACTCCCCCCTCCAAGATGTGGGGGAGGCCCTCATCCAGCAGTGGATAGACAGAACGCGCGTGTAACATGCACATGCACTGTTGAGAATGCAGTATCGCACAGCACGTGACTACGACGGCGCGCGTGCGCGTCTGTGCGTGCGCGCGCGCGTTCTGTCCTGTTGCCCAGCGACGGGAGAATTCGCGCACGTTGAAGCCACCGTGACCTTTTTTTCTTCTTCTGGGAACCGAGAAGCGACGTAACAAAAAAAGACCCAACCCACCCCCACGGCGCAGCCGCCGCCGCCGCCGCCACTCCAAGGTTCGCTAGGAGAGAAGAAACCCGGATATAGCCACGCGACCCACTTGTCGTGATGATGATGATGATGCTGCTGATAATAATTAGACATTTTACACTGCAAAGTATTTATCCGAGCCGAGCCATCGGGGGTTTGTTTTCAGGAGGGTCCTGCCGTGGGACGTAAGTCGCCTTATTATTATGAGGAAAGTGGAGTAGCGAGAGAAACCCGCACACACACACACGAAGAGATAAGGGGCTGTGCGTATGTTGAACTTCTTTCGCACCGTACGTAGCCTACCTTGCTAATTGGGTCACGCAGAAGCGAGAGAAAATCGCTTGCCGTTACTGCTATACCCGGCCACCTCACAATCCTTGTGGGCTTGAGAGCTTCGCAAATGTACGAGATCCAGCGAGCCCTTTGCTCCCACAGCGCCGGATGCTGGGTGCACAACAGCACCAGGAACACGTGACCAGATCAAGAGGCCATCGTGGCCAGTGTTGTTGATGCCACCACACATTTAGCATTGGCTCCTCCCTCACGCCAGATCACAATTTTTTTTTCTAATAGTTGACGCCTGACCTCCAACGCCTGCTATGTTCGTTTCGTCATCACCTCCACTTGACTTGGGGCCTTTTCCTTGGTCGCCAAACTTTATGGTGTCATCTCCAATGCCTCAACCCGGTCAGCAATTACCAATTACCCCCAGGGGTCACGGCCAAGGGCTTTGTGAATTTTGTGAAACACCAACATCAAGGGGTCAACACATATCACGCCCTTTTATGTTGCCGCACCTCACCAATGCTTCGTTTCATTCTGCCAAATCCTACAACCGTGGGACAGTTGACATCCAGCTCCCGAGGTCTGTTATTACCGCCTCATCGCCACCGCCATCTGGCTTGAGGTCGATGAGATGACCTCTCCGTGCCCCCTTCAATGCCTGTCTCGGTAACCTGAGCTCCCCCCCCCCACTCAACCACCCCCCTACCCATCACAATCTCCTCTTCAGAGCCTAATTTCAGCTGGAGTTGTCCAGGGCTGAACTCTGGAAAGTATTTCTGCACATTGCTATGAGAGTGGGGGTCGGAAGGGGTTAACGGAAGGAGCACAGTTGTGGGGGAGCAGGTGGTGGAGTTTGAGATTGGGGGGCGAGGGAAGATGTTCAATTAGGAATTGACCTCTGCGTGTCTTCATGATTACGTCCACAACAATTGCCAGCACGTTCTGTACGCAATCCTTTCCATTGAATTCCTAGAATCCTTGCCATGGTCACCGATACTCAAACGGGAGGACCAACGTATTTCGTTCAAGCATTAATGAACAGCGCAGCACAACAAAAAAGCATCTGCAACGACAACAAATCCATGAAGCTGAACAAACGGGGACAATTAACAAGCCTCCTCTTCTGCACGTGAAATGAGAGTCCAAGGCAAGCGAGTGTACTGCGCGGCACATATGCCGGCACCAACAAAAAGGTTGACCACATGCAGTGTTTGTCTATTCGAAATATGCAGTTGTCTTAATCTGCACCGATATTGTACTTGACGTGAGATTTACATCCGCCGTTGATTTATATAATTTTATTATGAAGCTCTGCGCTTAAGACAAAAACATATTCCCATTTATTTGGCCGGATGAGGGCGATGGGTAGAGCACTCGACTCACAGGTGGCAGGTTGTAGTTTAAGTCCCGGTCAGGGCTTGAGTCAGCCAACCATCTTTCAGGGATGGGTAATATCACTACCATATTGTTACATTTTAAAACATTTTTTGTTACATTTGGTATTTTTCTGCCATTTTTTGTTATAGTGCAAGGCTATCCCAGAGGCGCTATGTTTCACAGATGAGTAGAGTCTACCAGTACGGGGGCGATGTTGCTACGTGGTTTTACATGATAAAGTATTTTGCGAGTATTATTTTTTTTTTTGGGGAAATGTTTGAGCGTGCTGCCGGCACACATGGCCTACTCTCGTTCTAACTCCAACGAGGTCCCTGCGATCTTTGGGTCGCCTTCTTTCTACGTACTCCGAGGTCAAGGATCTGCTCCTGGGATGATCGGACGTTTGCCAGTGCAGCCCTCCCAGCTGTGGAACGCTTTTAATAAGACAATCAGAATATTTGGCTAAATTTAAGTCTGTCTATGAATGAAATGCACCTTAAAAATGTAAAATACTACTAATAATGTGCCAGCATCTTTGACGTTCACTGTGAAGCAGACGGTACGCATTTTCACGGTTAACACAGCCTCAGCATTAATACAGCCGCAGCATCGATCAGACGTGCTTGAACCACAAGCCTCTGCAACAAGTTGCAAATGTGCGACCACTTGACCACGTCACCATGACCAGAGCTGCCATACAGACTGGCCCCACCATGGGAATGTGGAATTTACTGCACTAGCTAAGGCCGCCAATGAAGACGATCACCACGTGCGTTTGAACGTATACACTGGCTTGTCAGAAATAGTACAGCACAATGAGGACTAATCTCATCTGTTCCTTTCGTATGGGATAGAGAATTGCCCCTTCGCATGCTTGGTTTCCTCTGGGTGCTCTGGGTTCCTTCCATATGTATAAATATTCATGAATTGTCTGAAAAATCTTAGAGCTTGGGTATTGCTGGCACCAGCTCACCAACTGGCTGCTATTTTTCAGCTCGTGTCTGTGGCTCCTCAGTAATTGTGAGATGCAAATTACATTAACCAAGACATTTCATAAGAATCTACATTATAATAAGTAAAATATTTGTTTACCAAAGTTACTGTGCCTGACACCATTGCAATCATTGAAGATTTGGTCCAACAAGGACTGAATGCTGATGTACCGGCCCTGGTTAGACATTGCCTCACCAACACTTACTTCACCTGGAATGGAACATTCAACAAACAAGTTGAAGGTACCCCAATGGATTCTCCCTTATCTCCAGTTGTAGCCAATATTTTCATGGAAAATTTTGAGACAGATGCCATCCAGGCATCCACCCTACGTCCTATCTTGTGGAAGAGGTACGTAGATGACACGTTCGTCATCTGGTCACATGGCCTACCAGCTCTGGGCCAATTCTTCAACCACATCAATTCCATACACATCACATTCACCATGGAGGTGGAAAAGCATGGCAAGTTACCATTCTTGGATGTTTTAATCGAAAAGAAACCAGATGGCTTATTGGGACACTCTGTCTACAGGAAAGCCACCGATATGGATGCCGACCTAAAACCTGACTCCCACCACCATCCATCCCAGAAGAATTCCCTCATCAAAATTCTACACCATAGAGCTCGATGTATTTCCGATCATCATCACCTAGCCAGTGAACTGGAACACGTACACCAAGCTCTCAAGATTAATGGATTATCAGACCACACAATCTGTAAAGCTATCACCCCAACCGTTGGGAAAGAACCATCTGAGGACCCAATCAAAACCATCACCTTGCCATACAAGGCAGGGGTCACCAAAAATATTTCCAAAATCATGAGCAAACACAAGATCCAAGTTCGATTCAACAGAGTACATAAAATTCGTAATCTGATCCCATCAGTGAAGGATGTGATCCCTGACATGCAATACCCCGGTGTCTACAAACTAAGTTGTGTCTGTGGCAGTAGTTACATTGGGGAAAATAAGCGACATGTCTCGGACCGTGTTCGTGAACACCACAAGGCAGATCTGAAACACGGTAGGACCAATACCTCGGCCGTGGCTGATCATTGTTTTAATGCTGCGGGCACACACGAAATAGATTTTTCCAAGACAAAGGTACTCTGCAAACCCACTGGCTATCAGCAAAGATTCGTTTATAAAGCCATCCAGATATATAAACACAGACACAATTTCAACCGAGACGATGGGTACAAACTGAGCAATCATTGGAAGAACGTTATTAACCAGTTTAAGTCAACTGGCTGTGATGTTTACATCCTACCTTCCGATGTTAGCAGTTATTTTCGACTCTCAGGTGTTACATTAACAGGTTAAATGTCTTTACATTAACAGGTTAAATGTCTCACTAACACAGCCACCGTTGCTTGTTATCCTCGATGTGGCGGTGGCTCTACGATCTTACATTGACATGCTAATCTCTCACAATACAATGGCCACCTCCGCAGCTTCATCTTACATTGACATGCTAATCTCTCACAATACAATGGCCACCTCTGCAGCTTCATCTTACATTGACATGCTAATCTCTCACAATACAATGGCCACTTCCGCAGCTTCGTCGTTGTGGGGGTGGTTCTCCGATTTACCAGATCTTACATTGACATGCAAATTTCGTCACTAGCCCCGCCCACTTCGCTTATTACACCTTGGGCTTCACCCATCTCAAACCCTTATAACATCCTGTCTCAGCAGCTCTCCCGCTGTTTTTTTCACCTGATGACGATTGCTTGTGTTGCGATCGAAACGTCGTGATATTTTTTTTATTATTTTTGCTATCTACGTACTTTACCCAAAGACCCAAAGAATATATTTATTGGTATTTTTAGCATTTCAGTTTTATGCATAAGTAATTCCTAGTTAAATTGAGAATACTGGATTGGCAATAGTGAAAATGGCGGTTTAAAATATGTATTTAATGTTATAATTGTGTTGATATATTTCTTATAACGTATATGTTAATGTTATGATGATGATGTATACTATATTCAGACTTATAAGCAGTGAATTTCATACATTTACCATAGGACCCACAGACTAACATAGGTCCCATTGGCTAACATTTATTTCTGCAGGTTTCACAAATTAAGACAGGACATGAAATCCATAGTCTAACAATGGTTTTGCAGACTAACATAGAATAACATTGATCAGTTAGACCAACATAGAATCCATAGACTAACACGATATTTCACAGAAGAGAAAATAACCCACAGACGTTTTCATTGGCTAACACACTATTTTTTTTACAAATATTACAATGGACTGCTCAGACTTGGATCATAAACTTGCATCAGACTTATATACAGACTCACTTAGACATACATTTAAGTGATAACGTAAATGTTAAACGACGGATTTTTGTGCAGCTATTAGAGGCCAGGCAGGAACTGACATCTAACTACACTGGGAAAACACAGTGTAATATATGTATGTGTATACATTGTAGGAAGCGGGAGTGGAGCAGTTAGCGCGCTGCGCTACGAAACTGGCGACCCCAGTTCGATTCCCGTTCACGGCCAATACCTGTGGTGATTATCTGAACCGGTCTTGGGCCTCCCCCAGGTCGACTCAGTCTCAAATGCGTAATTGGTGCGATGTGTAAAAATCGCCACTGGAGAGACAAAGGCGGCTGGGCGTGGTGCTGGCCACCCACCCCGTCGTGTGCCGTGCCAGCCTTCATAGGTGCTCACTAACAGCACTTGCCCCAACAGTATGTTAAGGCTATACGGGGGATCTTTGTCTTTGCATTTATGTTGAACCTCTTTCTCACCGTACGTAGCCAACCGTGATAATTGTAGGTGTGGGGGAAGGACAACAAACTAAACACAAAAAGCAGTTCTAAAGAAAAGCATTTTCAATCTCGACGATGTTAAAGCGCAGAGCTCCAGTAGCTTCCAAATATAGGAAGGAAGAGCGGTCCAGACGGCCCCAGAAGCGCCATCTGAAAGCGCTCAATGCAGCTTACCTATCAACCCTTATCAGTGCCTACCTTATTCCAGACCAATTCAGACCTTATTGGTCACCCCGTGCCCTTATAAATCTCAACGTCCATCCTGCAAAGTCCCATCACAAACAAATAGACATATTTTTTTGCCCCTATTGAAACGGCTGTACGCGGTACGGACCTGGAAACTCAATTTCCCTGTGCAAGAATACGGGTAAACCGTGTGGGTTGACGTGTGTGATGCAGCGACCGTATTTGTCTTCGTAAGGCGGTCACTGATGATGGTCACTAATCACAGGTCCTTGAAATGCACATTCAAACTGAGTGGGTCACCTTTGTTGTGCTCAGCGTCTCCAACATGGCCATTGTAAAGCCCACCCCTCCCCAACCGTGAGTCTCCCTCGCCTGGTATCCCGGATGGTCGTGGGTTCGATCCCAACCCTGACGCCTGTATATTTGTAGTCGGCATGTTCTCCCCGTGATCGTGTAGAATTTTCTCGGGGTCCTCCGGATTTTTCCCCTCCACATCTTGGAACACGCGTTTAGAGTATGTTGGCTGCAGCGACACATTTCCAGGTGATGAGTCACTTCGTCGAGCTATTATATTGGTGGCCAGGTCTTCTTCTGAAAAAAAAACTAATAGCACTGTCTGGGGCCTTTATCTGGTCAAAGAGTAAAAAAATAACGATTTTTCTTACCTGGCGCACAAAGCTGTTGGTGGTCGTGTCAGAGGAGGTGCTTCCATCGGAGCGCTTGAATCGCCCCCTTCCATGACCACACTTTCCGGCAGACTGGATGCAGGGGAGAGGAAGGGGGTGTGGAAGGGGGGGGGGGGTGGAAGGGGGGGTGAATCGTGAAGAGAGGAAGTTATGGTGTGACAGTAAACGGGAGGGTGTGAAGAGTGACCAATTCCCCACGTGAAGAAGAAATGAGGAGTTCAAGATTTGTTGAGCGGTTAACCCACACGTGTGAGATGTTACACGGAACGGAGTGAAAGGAGCGACGTCGGGAAATCGTGAAGGAGCGAAGCGTCATAACGATCGCAGACGAGAACGTGCGCGGTTCGGGAGAGCGGAAACGGTGGTGACACGTCGATTGGGACGAGATGGAGATGAAGGGATGCCGAGGCACGCGGCGAAATTTGACGGAAAGTGCAGGCGACGATGAAGACGGAGACGAAGGGACATGGGCAGATGTTGCGGTGATTTCGATACGGAGCACGGCAGATGAAGATCGAGAGAGGGGAAGAGGCAGGCGGTGGAGGAGATTGAGAGAGGGGCAGGAATGACAAAAGGAAAGACATGTTACATAGAGATGGAAATTGAGAGCGAAGGAATGGAAGATGGAAACGAACGATTATGGAGGTGAAAATGTGTGTATATTGAGTGTGGAAAGTGGGGGGGGAGAGAGCAGAAAAGGGAACTGTTATACGTAGGCACCTATTCAACATCACGTGCATTGCAACGTCTCACTCAAACAGAGGAAAAGTGTCGCTCATGCTCAAGAAACGACCTGACGAGCACTCGCTTACATTGGCAGATCTAAAGTCGGTGGTGGAAATTCCAACATTCTCATTGTAGGAACCAGTATTTCCTTAGGAAGGTCATTGTCAGCTTTCTCAACGCAATAAAATACAGGCTTGTGCACGCATTGCAAATGCAGCTACCGCAGTGAAATATTTGTTATGAGCTCCAAGAAATTAGATTCTTATTTTATTTGTTGAGCCGCTGCAAATTCAGCAAACGTGCGCACGTTAATGGAAGTTAGAAACAATATTTTTTTTCGTGATATCATTTATATTTCTCCTTGGGTGGCGGGGGTGGGATTTAAACAGCGGCCATCCTGCAAAGTCACCAAATAGCCTTAGGAGTGTGGAATTTCTCCCTCTCCCTCCCCACCACCACTGGCTCCAGGCAACCAAACGAGACGAGCACCTCTCCATTATCTTCTCATGCAAGCAATGAGACGCATTTCACTGTTGTCTTTTTAAATTCCTTGGGAAATTAATTTAGGTGTCGCGTTCACTCGAGCGTTCATCGGTAAAAAATATAACGGCGCGCGCTCGCGTCACGGCAACATCGCAGCGCCGCGAGCTAGGCGCTCGCAAACCGAGCCAAGGCTTTGGGCCCTCAAGCATCCCAAGGGGCCCCAGATTCGCGACAAAATGTAGGGGGTTCATCAGACATCAGCTCAAATCCTAATGTTCATGAGAAATCCAATTAATATCTCTAGTCCGTGTCTTGTCTACATCTCTCTCCCCTAATTGTAATACTCATGTCCATCTACATTTCTCATTTACCACTACATTTCCATATTTTGTCTATACCTCCTGCCACATCACTAGAACGTTATGCAAATAAAACTCATCAAAACTAAAAACTGTTTTTTTTATATACTCTTTGTGACTTTACCGAAAGAACCAAAGAGTATGGATTCCTGCAGTCACGAAAACTTCAAATCTAGATTGTTTATTTTTTATTTTACCATGTAAGGCTCACTGAGCCATGTAGCCCTTTTTAAATCCTTTATATTTAGTTCACTTGCTTGCTTGCGCGCTTACGACCATGCAAATCTTTCGGTCGTTTTTAACCCACTTCCCGTGATCCAATCGAGCTGACATGTTGCACACAGACTCGTTGTGCGTGACAATTTATTTTCGTGAAAAAGTTTTTCCAAAATTTTACACTTTTTAGGAAAATAAATTATATTTAATTACCAATTGCTTAATGGTGGCAGGCAATCATCTGACCCATAGGTGGCAGCCATCTCAAGCCAGAGGACGAGAGGACTCTAGCCGCCACGCATATAAAGGATTTATAGTGAAAAACGTTGTTTTTACGGGTTAATTTTTTCAGAAGTGGACTGGCCACAAACGATCACCCAACGAAGTGGCTTACCACGTGCACATGTATTGCAGCCAGAGGACCCAGAGAAAACTCCGCTCCACCACGGGGAGAACGTGCAAACTCCAAACACACGGGCGTCACGGTCGGCATCGAACACCGCAACCTCCTGTCGACCAACCGAGGTTGTTAACACCTCGCCAGGGCGACGCACATGAAGCAACGGCACCCAAAATCTAACATTCTGCTAAGGGTCCTCAATGAGCCAGCTGCACCACTGCCTTGTCTCTTCAACAGGAGCTCTTCTGAGTCGGGGATGGGAAGGGAAGGGGGGGTGGGGTAATCTTTGAGCTGTGCGGTGTTTAATCTGATAATGAAATGGGCCCTCTCTCCTGTGCAACGCTTCGGCTGCTCCTCGTCTTGGCAAGGTGCCCTGTAACCTTGTTGGCAATGCAACCCGCCACACGGTGATCCGAGTCGGTTTTGATGTCACGAGTGCAGCACGTGCACCGGGCGGTGGACCGCTATTATTATTTACGCGACCGCTGTGAAGTTCGATTAAGCATTTTGCACACGTTTGGGGGATGGGGTTCCTCCCATTTCTTAAATCACATTAAAGCTAAAAAAAATGTGTCTTCTTGGTTCTTTCGGTAAAGTCACGTAGAAGGGAGATAATAAAATAATAAAAATAAAACATAATAAATTCTCACGACGTTTCGGCCACACTGCAAGCAGCCGTCCTCGGAAAGACTGCGTCTTTCCGACAGACCTGTTCTTCACCTGAGAAACGTCGTGAGAGTTGTATTATTTTATTATGTTTTATTTTTATTATTTTATTATCTCCCTTCTACGTGACTTTACCGAAAGAACCAAGAAGATGAATCCCTGCAGTCACGAAAGCTTTAAATCGAAAAAAAAGATGTGTTTAACTAATTTATGCATGAGAAGGTTAATTCATGCAGCATTTACGATTCATTGTTTTTTTTATCCAGTTGTGTGGCACTGTGGTAAGATATTGTGACCTCTACTTACGAGGCACTTTCATGGGTTTGGCTATTTATAATTAAAAGGAACTGTGGGGACTCCATGTTGTTAGTCGCGACTTGAGATCAACGAATCTTGAACGTTTCTGCGGAACTGATGCAGATCCGATTCTTCTTCAAAAATGGCAGACCGTTGTCCTGCAAACATCGTCTGAGGGTTGAGAACCACTGGAGAAGCGATTCTCAGCAGAGGGCACTTGCAATAGAGGACAAGGTACGCCTGCTCATACTGGTAAGAACCTCCTGGTTACACCAGCCCACAGGGGATTCTTGTGTCCGTCCGTCCGTCGTGAAGGGAGGGGCTGGGTGGGGAGGGGAGGGTGGGAAGGGTGGGGCTGGGTGGGGAATGGGAGGGGTGGGGCTGGGTGGAGAGGGGAGGGTGGGGAGGGGCTGGGTGGGGAGGGGCTGGGTGGGGAGGGTAGGGAGGGGCTGGGTGAGAGGGGTGGGGCTGGGTGGGGAGGGGCTGGTCACCCCGTGATGCCCTTATAAAACTCAACGTTTAACCTACTCACGCCGGCTTGTGCCCGCCCTCACAGTCGGGGATATTTGCGGAATACACCACGCCGCCGTTGACCCTGGCCATTGACCGAGCAACCCAACGTTCCTACCAGCTCCCTCCGCAGGAATGTGTAAAATTCTCCTATGTATATATGTTGAACTTCTTTCGCACCGTACGTAGCCAATCGTGCTCATCCGAGGAGCGGGACGTTATTGTATCCTTGTTCATGCACACAACAGCAGTGTCGCGAGGACAGACTAGGGCGAGATGGGTGTGGTGTGCCGAAATCATTCCAGGGACACGAATGCTGACTGAACGCACGAGGATGACGTAGACCCGTCTGAGTGAATCTGATGACGTTCACATTCACGCTTGCAACAAACGACTCTCCAACGATGACGAGAGCCGCGTGCGTGCTCAGCAGGAGCATTTCTATACACCGAGTGAATGCAATCAAACAAAGCAACAGGCGATTTGGAATAGATTGATTACGAGATGGGAAACGTCGGGCATACCCTAGCATGCAAGGCTGAGTGAATCAACCCACGCACGTATGTTGGCTACTGAAATCTTAGGGGCCGTCCATAAATGACGTCACGCGATTTTGGACGATTTTTGACCCCCCCCCCCCCGTCACACGGTGTCACAAAAACTCAGACCCCCCCCCCCTCAAATATGACGTCACGAAACTCTGCCCGCCCCCCCCAAAATAAAAGACGCCTTAAATCGCTTTTAACTCTTAATTTTAGAACTTTTAACTATTGTCATTGTAGTGCATATTTAATGTGGCGCTGCACTCAGATGCTGTAGGAGAAAACATTTGTAAAAAGGCTATTTAATTAAGTAGAACGTGTTATCTATATTTATTCATAGTTGCGAATTTTGATGTGACGTCACATTTCCCAAACACCCCCCCCTTCGTCACACATCGTCACAAATGTCTGATCCCCCCCCCCCCCCCAGGTGCGTGACGTCATTTATGGACGGCCCCTTAGGCACAAATGCAGCAGGATATCCAGAGCTGTGCTGGAGTGTGCACTCCCCTACCTAATCACAGGAGCTCTAAAGCCACGAATCTGCTGCAGAGCATTCAGACAGAATAAGGCAGCAGATATGCACACACGAGCATGGGCACATGCAGATATATAGCGTAGGCACCGTTATACACAGTGATTGAGGAGGGCAGACATTGTGGATCCTATTATCCGCGATGACACCCGCGAATATACTCTGCTTCTCCAATTGGGGGGGGGGGGGGGGGTGGATAATGTATGTATGCTGAACTTCTTTCACACCGTACGTGGCCTACCGTGCTAATCGCAGATAATGCGACGAGCTTGGCAAATGATGGTGGCAGGCATCGCCCAGCGGCAGCGCATTCGCCGAATGTGGCAGCGGTTTGGTTGTTCCGATCCGGCAGGGCTGCCCTGGTTGAGATCCTCTGTCGTAATTCTCAACGGGTAGGCCATTGTGTGATGGCGTCGTGGTCCAAATGCAAATAACTCGATTGGGATTACACATGGCAATTATCGCGGTGATCTCCCCATACTGGCGGACCAATGCCCGATGTTAGGTCCAGGAAAAACTGTAACTGGGGATGCCCTTTCACGTACGTTGAGACAAGTTGTGATGTCAGTTTTTTTTATCGCATATAAAGTGCTCTGAGATGCCCCCGTGTAAAGAAGGGCAACTCTATATACCATATATTTAAACACTCATTATTATAAATATGATGACTTTTATTTCAAAAAAGTTCACAAATAATAAGAATCTGTTTTGCAAAGCAGGATGGGGAAGACGAAAAAAATCGCAGATAATGGTAATAATTCAGACAATGGATAATAGGAGCTTTTAGGGAAAATAATTATCGCAGGTAATAGTCTGAGAAGAGCTATACGGCTCAATGAGCCTTACCTGGTAAAATATATAGTAATAATAGGAAATAAGTTGCAGATAAGTTCCATTTGTTTAGACTGATATACAAATCGTGAATGAAAGGGGTAAGTGTTGATAATCTATTAATGCCAGCATGATGGACAGTGCACAATGCCCGATCAATGTTTGTCTCCCCAGTGCTGTTGTTTAGATACCAAAAAAACAATTTCTCACTTCAGAGCACGTCGACCTAGGGAGGCTCAGGACCAATACACCAATTTCGAAACTTTCTATAAATAATGAAAAACTTATCACGCGGAAAGATGTACGCAGGCTGAAAACAAAAGCAGGTGACATATACACGCAAAATGGGTGGGTTTTAGACACTAAACAATGCAATTGAATCGGTCCTCGCACCCTGCCAAGCTGCATGTATAACGCACCCAGCCTTGTTTTAGACCACCAACTTAAAAAACAAAAACAAAACTGTGGCCATATCGTGGCTGCCACTGCACTGATGATTCCTAATGATGGCGGGCCGGCTCCACAGTCGTCTCGTTGTTCTGCCGCTGCTAAAAAATAAAAATAAAACGCCCACAATTTTTACACCATAATGTGTCGGGTGGTGGCGGGTTTAACGACACATTTACAATTACGCGATCTAACGCAAAAAAAAAAAACCTCGATTATGGACGATTACTCCCGGTCGCGGTTCCGAAGCAGACCCGGGGCTGAAGAGGCTGCTTCCAGTGAAAGACAAATATCATTTGTGGGCCAATTCTAAGAATCAGGCCCAGGCCAGGCTCCAGCTCATCTCACATCGGGTAGGGCAGAGGGCGGCAGAGCTGTTGTGCGCGGCGGGCCACCGCGATGCGTGACTGTGATTTTACCGCAAAGGAGAGTGAATTTGGGTGGACCAAATGGACATTGGGGTGGTGCAGGGCACACCCCAGCGCTCTCCTCGCCACGACCCCGGGCAGGTCTCATGTGTGAAATGGGATGGATGTGGTCCACGGGCCGTTGGGTTCCCCCACCCCCGCCCTGAATGAGATCTGGTTGCTCTAACGGCAGCGCGCGTCGGGCAACAGTGCACTGGGGTGTCATCAGGAGGCTTGGTAGTGATGGTGTAGGCAGTGTGCTTACTAAGTATGTAACATCTCATTGATTCTTAGATTGAAATGGATTCGTATGTTCACGATGCATATATCCTGGGTGGTGGTGGGGGGGGAGGGAGGTGGTTTTGGGTGGGGGGAGGTGGGGGCGGCGGTCTCTGGCTCTGAAATTTAAATCCTCAGAACTGGACTTTTAGTTGTCATTCCTGGGGAGATATTTATAACCCCCACCCCGGGGTGACAAATGTTGATTGCACACTGCCAGGGGATGAGCCTGCTCAGTCCTTGAGTGGGAGACTCCTTGGGAGCAGCCGGTGTTGTAGGGTTGTGCCTGGCTGCGAGATGGCCAGGAGATGGATGCGCAGCAATGGTTTCTTGAATATCCCTGTGCGGAGCTGTGAGTGCCGTGCCAGGCGTACGCATGCGTGGTGGACTTTCTCCGGGTGCTCCTGTTTCCTCCAAATAAGAAGACAAACCATCGTTCTTTGAACTGGCCAAACATCATCTCAATGTTAGCAGCGCCCTCTTGAAAAAAAAAAAAGCTTGACTCCGTGAGGCTTCCCAAGGTAAAATACATCATTATTAATGTATTATTTCAAAGTACACATAACAAATGAAGGCAATACCACCTGTTATGTGTTTACAAAAAAAAATCCATATTTTTTCTGTTATTTTCCAATCTACTATGGGATGAAGGCTTCCTCACACCACGTTCCGTGTGGGTTGGGGCAAGCTTTTATATGTTACTCCAACCCTCCCCCGTCCCACTGGTGAATTGACGAATCGCGCCCTGCGCACATCAAGCCACTTGCGCGTCCACCGATAATTGATTCACGTTTATTGTGCTCACGCGACTGCTGCAGACATTAATTAGAGATTCTGGTATGCTCCACAGCGGTGGAAAGGAATACACGAATCGGGAGTGGCATCGTGAGCCCAAGCGGTGACATGTCGTCATGTCGTCGCGTTGCTGTGCAGGGGAGCAAGCAGACGCATCCAAAGGTGGATCGAGAATATTCGCGAGGCAAGGGGCATCCTAAAATGTAAAGATGTTTAAATAGGGAGCTGCGTTGAAAGAAGTTCAACATACGTATCTGTCGATTTAAAGCTTTCGTGACTGCAGGGATTCATCTTCTTGGTTCTCTCGGTAAAGTCACGTAGAAGGGAAATAATAAAATATTAAAAATTAAACATAATAAAATAATAAAAATAAAACATAATAAAATAATTCTCACGACGTTTCAGCCACAACGCAAGCGTCATTCAAACGCTGTCAGACCTGTTCTTCACCTGATGACTGCTGCTTGCGTTGTGGCCGAAACGTCGTGAGAATTATTTGATTATGTTTTATTTTTATTATTTTATTATTTCCCTTCTATGTGACTTTACCGAAAGAACCAAGAAGATACGTATCTGTGTATTCTGAACTTCTTTCGCACCTAAGTGGAGCCAAACGAACTGAACGTAGCCATAGATACATTACTACTATTAATAATAATCAAATTAAGTGTACTTACTCTGGTAAATGTCAATTAAATACCAATATTCAGGGTCTCAAGGAGGGTGGCAGCGGGGGGAGGCGGATTACCCTCATAGCCCCGCACGCTCTCCCCAACCCCGAATCATGCGAGAGCCATAACCTCCTGGCTACGTATTTAAAATACGAAATGAGGCATTCAAAGACATTGTGTCTTTCTGTTCAATGTAGCAACGGGGTGGTGTTCATCTCCATAGTTGGGCCTGAACCAGTGGTGGGAATTCCACGTTCCCATCAACATTGGAAATACTTTGTTTCACTATAGCACTCTGTTAATCTGCTGGATGACACAATCTCCTAAACGCTCACAGTACTAAAACCTTAATGCACTGGAAAGTAAGTGTAAATTGCGTCGTTAGAGCATGACAATCATCTTAGCATGTCTGAAAATTACACAGATAGCCATTTCAGCCAAGCATGCTATGGCCAGATGTGGTGGTGTATGCCCGTCAACCAGAGACTAACAGCTGCTGGGAATTGTTGGGTCACAGAAAGATGGGGCCACGGTGTGTGAAGGAGAGACACCTATTTCAAGAAATGTACGAGATGTCCAGTTGTGTGGTACAGAAAATAGGCTATTGATGCATAACATTAGATTTGTGAGCATTGTCTGCTCACATGAGTGGGTGAGCAGACGTTTGTCTGTTCTCCAACACGCAAACACAATTTAGAAATATCTAATTGGCCAAACATTTTCAGCAGGAACCTCCTAAAATAAGTCCCGAGACTCTTTAGGGCATTTCGGGTGAATACATAATGAGTGTTATCATTGTTAGCTTCACTCTTGCCTTGTTAAATAATGTCAGTTCTCCTTTGTGGATGTGAAAAATGGACAACTACAAAGACCATACAAAGCAAACTAGAAGCCACAGAAATGTGTTTTTTTAAAGAAGGATGTTAAATATTTCATGAATAGACAAGGTGGGTAACATACATCTATTATGGATAGCAGTTTACAAATAGAACATTAATAAGAATAATGAAATAAAGACAAGTTTGCTTTCTTGGACATGTAGTGAGAAAACAAGAGACTGAATGTAATGTTTTGACTGCGGAAATTATAGGAACAACAAGAAGCTGGGGAAGACAGCGAATTAAGTACAGAAGCAATTTTAATAATTGGATGCAATTGGGAGGAATATCTAATGCAGTTCTTGAGTAAATATCGTGGACAGAGCTAAATGGAAGGAAAGCCATGATCGACATATTTGAGGAAGGACACGGTACACCTCCGATTAGCACGGTTGGTTAGGTACGGTGCAAAACAAGTTAAACATACATATGTACAAAGAGAAAGAGATTGCCTTCAAAATATGTCATCGGGCCTCACCAGTGCATGTAATAAAATCATTCTGATGACTGGTTTTAAACACAATCTAACGACCCCTACATCATGCGGGTCTTGGATATTATCTGCCTATACTTCTCCATCCTGGTTCATGTGGGTTTGTGATTCTGGAGAAGGGAAACACACAGCTACAGTTAAATAATGTTTGCAGCATTATCCTTTGCTGGCAATGTAGCCCCACAGCAGCATAGAGCACCTATTTTGTGCATGGTGGTCACTCATCCAAGTACTGTGAAGGCCCAAGCTCGGCTTAGCATCTGAGCTCTTACATAATGCGGTGCATTGTGGGTGATTGGGTCCTTCTGTCATCGAATTACTTGAATACTGGGGTTATGTCATTCTTAAAATGTACACGTCATAGGTTGATTTGATCTTGCAAAATCAGAGCACTCTACATTATTATGGTGATCTGACATTGAATGCTGCCGACTCTGAAAGGCATTTAATACGTACTTTTGTTTAATAACAATGAATGTCTGAATATAAATTGGCTAAGCTATCTGGGTTACACAGATGCGTCTCATAAGTGCAAGCGGCAGCTGACTTTGTTCCCCCATATGTATCCAGCAGTGCAGTGACAAAGGGCTGTAAATTATAATTTCATTACATCAGAAATGTGCCATCAGCAATGGTTATAAATAGGGGGAATGTGTGTATTGAATTCATCACCATGTACATCTGGGTTTTAGCAAACCTATAAGGCGAATGATATTCACGCACGGAAAAACATGCAATCACATTTCCAAGGCAATGCGTTCAAATCCGTCTCTGAGATTGACTGAGCCCATCATCATTCTGAGATTGATAATACAAAACAATGATTCCACTTTGTTAGAGGTCAACAGTGATTGTCCTCCGGAGCGAATGACCCCTGGAATAGAAATGTGGGAAATCCCCTATAGTGTGGTCCAGTGTGGTACAGCCACTGGTGTATAACGGTTGGCACATTGGATTTTGCAATCTGAATTTTTGGGGTCTCCCGGTGTGACAGTCGAAACAATGGTAAAGGATCTTAAATACCCCCACGACTGTCCACCCAGCAATAGAAATGGGTACATACGCTCATTCATCGGCAGATCACTTGCAGTGTCGTAAATTGTGGGTACTTCCACCTCTTCCAAGATGTACTGCCAGTGTGGAAGAGAAGACCAAAATTGCCCCTAGTGGAGGTCCTTCTGCCAGTAGTGGTTTCAGCGATAATTTGCAGGCCTGCTCCTTTGTCTTCTGAGCCCCTTACGGAAATGAGCATTTATCCGTGTTTATTAGGCCAAGGAGACACTTTGATTTTTTAGTATCTTGTTTTACCCAAGAAAGCCAGTGGAGGCTCGTGTGTAGCTGAGGCCTATATTAAAAGTGAGGCCAGGTGTGTTTTTAGCGTGTTTGTGTGTGGGAGGAAACCAGGACACGTGGAGAAAACCCGTGGATATGAGGAGATTACACTCAAAGGTCCGCATAAGTAGGTCAGCAAACCACTCATGTATTGCCTCTTAAGAGTTCACTTCTTAGCCAAATGTGTGTGTGTGTGTGAGGCTCATGGATATAATAATGTCGTCATGATCCAACAAACCACGATCTAAGGAGATGTGTCTTTTGGCCAATTCAGATGCAGAAGAGCTTCACGTTGGGTTGTGAGATTGGCGAGTTATGTTTGTGTGAACATGGCATGAATGCTGTCGACTAGGAACATGTTCCCGACTTTCGGGTTCACATGAAGCATCAGAAAACTCGGCCGGGACGCGACATTTTTCGAACGATCTGAAAGATGTGTTTTTGTTTCGTATTGATTCAAGCATGCTGTTAGAGGAAATAACGCCGCTAATGTAACATCACTTCCGTGCTTTTCCCGACAAAAGTGGTGGAAAGCAACGTCACTTTTGTTTGCACAAAAGACACCTCCAGTTAATATATCATGTTCGATTAGAAAATCTAAAGATATTAAATATATATCTGAAATTGCCCTTTAGAATCTAAAAACCTGAAATCGAAAATGTTAGAATCGCAAACTCACCCGAACTGAAAACAGGGCTGCAATAATATCCAAATCCTCACGGGCTATTAAATGTAAAACCATAAAAATGTTCCGCTTACTTTCTTATTCCTGCACAACTATGATTGCAATCTTAAATATTATATTTATTCTCGTGTAAAAAAAGGTTACATTTCATTGTCTTCATTAAAACTCAGAATAAAACTAAATCATTATTCTGCACGTATAAAAAAAATATTGATTCAAGCATTTGGAATATACGGCAAAGTCTACTACACACATTTCATAAGAATAATAATACTGACATGTACACCTCCTCTGTCAATCCACTGCTGGATGAATGTCTCCTCATGCCATGCCTGTCATAGGGGTTGTTTGACCATACTTCACCGCTCTGGTCAGTACGGGTTGACGATGATGAGGAAGCCCAGGACCAGTTCATACATCATCATCCGCCACCGATGTTAACCGTAGGCAGAAATTGAATTCAGATCGCAAGCTTCATAACACAGTGTGCTAATCACTGCGCCACCACTGCCCATGCAGAACTCAGTCACATTTCCCAAGCGAGCAGGGTGGGGGGGGGCATTCTTGTATATAATTATCATCTTTTGCCAGATGTGTTCATTCCACATTCCTCTGACAGGATCAGTTTGTTTTGTGTAATACTATTGTTAACCTCCCAAATTGGTAGCTATTTTGTTCACCTTGACGATAGCCCAAGCTGACATCCGACCTGGATATAAATATTGCATCCTTATGGTTGTCAGTTGAGTGCCCTGATGCGCAGCATTATTACACGATATCCAAATTCATAATTTATAGATAAGTATGGATATGAAACACACACACACACATACCCACAATTCAAATTTCAGCTATAAATCAGGTAAATCAGGCAGCTGGGCTCACAAACATGAATTGTATTTCGATTTAAAGCTTTCGTGACTGCAGGGATTCATCTTCTTGGTTCTTTCGGTAAACTAACGTAGAAGGGAAATAATAAAAATAAAACATAATAAAATAATTCTCACGACGTTTCAGCCACAACGCAAGCAGCCGTCCTCAGGTGAAGAACAGGTCTGTCGGAAAGACAGACCTGTAAAGTCACGTAGACAGCTGTCTTTCCGACAGACCTGTTCTTCACCTGAGGACGGCTGCTTGCGTTGTGGCCGAAACGTCGTGAAAATTATTTTATTATGTTTTATTTTTATCATTCTATTATTTCCCTTCTACGTGACTTTACCGAAAGAACCAAGAAGATGAATTGTGTTATTGCTTTAAGGAGGAGACACCTTCAAGACAATGCATTTGGCACGAATCATTCCCGCAATACCACGCACCCAGATATGCCCAACCCTAACCCTTCCGAATTGGGACCCTAAATATCTGAGACCTATTGAGAGCATGACAAAGGAACCCTGCTGCTGTTATTGGAGCGAAACCCACAGTGTGTTAGCACGCACAAAGACAAACATCCCACGTAAAGCCTTAATCGAGTGTTCGGGCAAGTGCTGTTAGCGAGCACCTATGGAGGCCGGAACGGTACACGAATGGGGTTTGTGGCCAACACCATGCCCAGCCGCCTTTGTCTCCCGAGGTGGCGATATTTACACACCGCATTAGTTACTCATTCAAAGGCCAAGGGGACCATGGGGAGGCGCAGGATCAGTTAAAATAATCGTGACTGGTGTTGGTTGTGAGCGGGAAACGAACTAGGGTCGCCGGGTTCGTAGCACGCCACCCACTGCGCCACCGCTCCTCCAACACACACACGTGCACGTGCACGCGCGCCAGCACTCACATAGGCACATATATTCACGCTGCATGCAAACACGCATGTACTTGCACACACACACATTAGTCCCACAGGCGTACACATGCACTCACACGCGTGCAAAATGGCACACTCACAGTCCCACGCACATACACACACTCTGTATTAATAAGAGTTCCAATCTGAACTCAGACAGGAGGGACATTGTAACCATTACAATGCCCGAGTACTGGCAGAGAGCTAGCTCTGTGTTTCAACGATCTCGAGTCACAATGCCGTAAATACGCCAGGTTGTGCAACTCAACTGGCCCCCGCCACGAGAATGTGTAATTGACTCCACCGGGCTTTTGACCATTCGAACGAGATGAGCTTCAGAAACAGTTTGGCTAATTTACGGTCGCGTGCGTGGCATAATCCCGACGCATTGTTCGTGCGCATTACGAACCCGGCCACCCGAGTTCGATTCCCGCTTACGGTCAACACGAGTGGCGCATATCCGAACCAGTCCTGGGCCTCCCCTAGGTCGAATCAGCTCCAATTGAGTACCTGGTGCGGTGTGTAAACATCGCCGCGAGGGAGACAAAGGCCTTCATATGTGCTCGCTAACAGCACTTGCCCCAACAGTTTGAGAAGGCTGTGTGGGGGATCTTTGTACATAACGTTTTGTCAACACACTTGCTGGATGAGTGTCTCCCAACGCCTTGCTAGTCGTGAGGGATCTTTGACCATCCATACTTCACCACGCTGGTCAGTGCTGACAGTCGAGGACAATGGATTTAGTTGAACTGCCCTCTGCTGCCCACACTGTCCACAGCTCCTACCTTTTACACATCGTGGTCACGCATCCAATCACTATCCAGGCTCAATGTCTGCCGAGCTGTCGAGGTCTCACGGCGTCTGGCACATTCTGGGTCATGTGGCCACAAGGCAAACGTTTGTGTTTTCAATCCAGTAAAATAAAATATCTATATGGGCGTGTGCGCGTATTTGACACCGTAATTGTATACACTTCCATCATTCTCAATATTTCAAGTAAACACTGTCTCCTTTCTCAAACTGCACACACAATACATACATGGACATTCAACACAAAATGCTGGGGCATTACCAACAACACCCATACAACAAGACATGTACACCACACAAGCACCGCAAGGACATTGTACGTGTATATATTCCTGCAGTCACAAAAGCTTCAAATCAAGATTCAAATCAAGAATGTGTTGTATCGGTCATACGTATATTATAAAATCGCAACAATTAGTTCAAAGGTCACTCAACACTTACTTGATAGCTACCCGCACATGCACCTGTGTGTGTGTGCACATGCACGTGTGTGTGCACGTGTGCAAGCGTACAAACACATCGCACCGTCGCTCGCTTACCTGTGTGCCGTGACTATCCAGAACATCCATGGGGATATCCTGAGATGTTGATGACTGCCTCGACATGTTTTGTTGCACCATTTAATTGGCTGTCATTAATGTGACTCCCACGTTCTAGGACGACGTCGAATGCCTTTTTCCTTTCCAGTTATCGTCTCCTCTTCTCTTCTGCTGTCCCCTGCGTTTTCCTTCGCGCCGCCAGCAGCAGCAGCAACAGCAGCACGTGATTTTGTAATCCCAGCGAGATGCGTGTGTGTGTACGATGTGTATCTAAGACTCAGTGTGCAGTATATGTACTATGTATGTGTTGTGTGTATACACACACACACACAATATATATCTAGATAATAAGACCGGATTTAGACTTGTGTTGTACACAGCGTGTGCGGACACGCGTGTGTGCAAGGCTGCCGCAGCCACCAGATATGTGCACGATGCCAATATACCTACAGTTTATGCGTATTCGAGCGCGGTGTGAATGTGTGTATGGCTGCGCGCGTGTGTGTGTGTGTTCACGTTTTAAATACTAAAGACTCCTCCACTGCACACCGTTTTAACAACGTCACGTTACGCGCTACTGTAGACATACGGCGTCGGCTTTGTCGCGGTTGAGTCGCCGTGTTTTCCTAACCAGTAGCAGGACTTGTAACAATAGCAACAATTAATACTGGTTATGTACTACTACCAATAATAGGAGGCGTGTGACCGTTCACTAAGGCGGACCGGTGAGACGCTCCTCCCGTGTGCAATGCACGAGAACTGCCGCTGTCCTTGGTGCTGATTTCTGTCCGCGCCTACACGGGGCTCCTAGCGATTGGGCGTTCACATTTGCTACGTGAAGGGGCAGGGAGGGGAGGGGAGGGGGGAGCTAAAGGGCCGAGCAAATCGCGAACTCGTGAATTATTCATGAGAGATCATTGGTTCTTATTGTTCTTCGAATGATAATCGTTTGCCTCGTCGGTGGCGTCGAGGCGTTGGCTGATGGTTTGCATTGGAGGCATCGTTTGTGGGATGTCGCATCAGCGAAATTGGGGTTTGCGCTTCGAAGCAATGGTTATTGATATGCGCCAGTTACACCGTCGTGTCGTGTTGTGTAAGCTATCGATTGGGTTTGGTGGTATATGCCTAATCGATTTGAGTCATTTAAACTGTCCACCTTTATTCCCGATTTTTTTTAACAGACGCGCGTAATTTAATTAGAGCTGTTTGAAATGTATTATTTTACATAAGATATTACCAGAATTATATTTGCATAATTAGGTTTGAGACCATGGTTCTGATTGCTATTATACTGGTGTATTCTGGAATAAGAGTATGATTAGTGATAGATTTTGAATAAGAGTTTGCATTGTGGCTACATTTACGTTTAGTTGTGAATTATTTGGTTACAGTTTGCTGTTATGTAATTTTTTCTCGCTCGATTACCTGTGTGCCATATCATTTTTACGATCGTACAATAATGATATATACAGGGTGGCTCAACAGTAAGGTCAGACATGGTTATTATATTTATTTTAATAAATAACATTGGGTTGTTTCATTTATTTTGACAGATGTTCAAACTAACTTCCATTACTCTCTGGTTCTTTCGGTAAAGTCACGTAGGTAGAAAAATAATAGATCACGACGTTTCGATCGCCACACAAGCGATCGTATTCAGGTGGGAGAGATAAAATATTAACTTAATTAATATGTAAACAAGTTGTTTTAATGCCAATTTTAAAATAAATTCAATAACCCTATGTACTCTGACTTTTCGACCTCCCTGTATATATAAGACAATTAATCTTGATATGGTTATGCTTCGTTTGAATGGCCATGCAAAATTTATCGTTGCCCTCGACTTGGGAATGTGTAATTCCGACAATACACGTTTATTTTATTTTTACATTTCTAGATGAACGGTTAAGGCTTTGATTAGGATCAGAGCTGATGTTTGGACTCTCCTAAGCATGAAGGCTGTTGTTAATCTCAGTGTTAGGGATATGATTATCGCGAGTGGCTCCGCTTCATCTCATTATCTCAAGGTAAAATAATCATGGCAAGACACCAGCTCAAACCGACTTCTTCAAATGAACGAATCAACGCCCAAGGCAGTGTCAGAAGGCAGAATTCAGGCAGCTTTTAATTGAACCATGATTCAATCGCCATCATTAATATCCGGCCTTCTTATAACTACATTCATAATAATGATTACCCATCGCAGCCTTCATTATCATTATTGTCAACTTCCCCACCCCACCCTACATCCATACGAACCCAATACACTCTAAAGCATCACCACTGAACGACATCATAACCTAACTTCCCTAACATTGCACCAGCTTTATTAACATCATCGTAATAGCATCTCCACACGCAAGTCGTAACCACATAGATGGCTAATCAAGCACAATCACGTCATCGTCGTCATCACGACCGAAATTCATACAGCCTACATCGCATTGTTGCACAGACACCACCATCACTACCCAGAGCCACATTCACCCCATCGCCATCACTCCTTATATCCACACCATCATCGCCATCACCAGCCATCTGTCAATTTACTCAATCACTATCGCTACCAAACCGTCTGCACACACACTACCATCACCATCACTACCCAACCCTGAATTAACTACATCATCATCACCCCCCGATATATACTCCACCATCACCAGCACTACACAAACCCCCCATTTACTTCATCACCATCACTGCTCGACATTCACCATCAAAACCATCACTACCCAAACCCCCAAACACGATGACTACCAATCACCATCACAACCAATCCACCTCCTCCCATATCACCATCACCCCCCCCCCCCATTCACTCCATCACCATCACAACCAAAGCCCACTACACCCACACCACCACGACCATCACCATCGATCCATCACCAGCGTCTCCAACACAAAAAATAACAAAGACGTTCACGACACAATACCACGTAAAGCATTCGTAAGGATTTACGTCCTCCTGAATCTAAATGAGCTGCGGTATTTAAGTGTAGCAGATATTTATGTTGGTGATTATCGTAAATGCGCACCACATGCGGTATATTTCTTTAGATTAATAGATCTATATGCGCTGTATAAACCGTACAATTCACGTGAATTGCGCTACGTAGTAAATGCACATAAACGTGTTCAGAATCAACTACACGCGCGGACAAATGTGCCTGGGCACATCCACATGTGCGTTCGCGATACTCTCACAGAGGAGAGGTTGCGAATAGGGATTATTCACACATCCATTAATAAAGCAGATTAAATATTAACTGGAATGGAAATGATGCATAGACATTGATGTTATTGACGTGCAGAGGAATATAAACATTGCACAAAAAAAACACACTCGATGAGCAAAACATTCCGGATAAAGCTTTGACTCGTTCGTTTAAAAAAATAAAAAAAACGTGTTTTATTCCTAAGAAATCAGATTTATAGTTGAACATAAATCCACGTATTGGGGTCGAGTAAGCACCACCACCATCCCATAGGGATCGGCAAAACAACGATGACCGGTTCGTAATTCTCTCCTGAGTAGACCCTTCCCCGACTTAGTCAAGTGGGATTTCCACCACACATGTAGTCTTTTGGCAGGCTCAACCCGAGGTATGGATGAGCCTGGATAATGCTTGGGTGGGTGACCACCATACACAAGCAGGTTGCTAAAAAGCTCCTGGGCAAAGTGGTGAGCAGCAGAGGGCAATGCAGCAAAACCCATAGTTACATGTATGTTGAACTTCTTTCACACCGTACGTAGCCACCCCTGCTTGTACAATGCTTCCATGCTTTCACGTCTTCACCAACTAGGTACAAAACAGCTTTTGGTAAACGGACATTCTTAGTGGCTGCCCCTAGTCTCTGGAATAATATAACCACAAACTCGATTAACAGTCTATACCCACACTCAATCATCTTAAATCACTTCTTTCAAGCGCATTCCTGCCAATCTGCCACTGCTGAAGCACGTAGATGATATACAAATCCTTTGTTAATTATTATTCCGCATTTGAGTCCTGTTCTGTTGCAATGTGTGCAATGTCATGGTGATTGTTATGATTGTTAGTGTTACTTGAAATGTGTTGTTTTCACAGGAAAACTATTTTACCAAAGGTGTTACTATTCCTAGTTTTGCAATATTTTATCGAATCTTATTCCTCACTCTAGATGCACCATTTTGCAATATGTTTCTCTAATCTTAATGTTAACTTGAGTTAAATATTTAATTCATAATTAAGTAATATATTGTGTATTTAAAAAATGTGTTGACTTTTTTCATTGCTGTATTTATTGTATTGATAATTTTTATGCGAGCTGTTGCAAACGTGTTTTAAAATCTTACAGTTATTTTTTGCTGATGAAACCCGGTTAAAGAGCTTCTTAGCTTACAGGGCAATTCTAAATAAACTGTTCACTGTTCAACTCGGGCTGCCCAGCATGGTAACTCCCCACTACCCGCAATGCAGTAATATCCATCGTTGTTCTGCGCCCCCCTTCCACTAAGGCGTTGGGAGGCCCTCATCCAGCAGTTGATTGACAAAAGGGCTAAACGTGTAAATGCAGAATGAATGAGTAATTAATCATGCCCATGTATTGGTACTGTTTACATGAAACGCAGACAATGTTCCAGCTACATGAATTCCGGTAACTCGAATTTCAAGAAAATCGTGTTTCCCAGTAGCCACGCTTCTTTAGAAATTCTGAAAAAAAAGGTTTAAACAAAACTGCTCTGCCTGAGACTGACTGCCAGGGCTCCTTCCTGCTGGGCCTTGTAATGTGATGCTAAGCCTCCGGTGAGTCCAGTATTTGTTTTTCTTTTTTTATAACCCTTGTGGGGGTAGGGAGTTTCGAAGCAGTGAGACGTGAAGGGTTTTAGTCACTGTTGTTGTGGAAAAAATGACAAATGAATACGCGATCAAATCGTATACGTAGGCTTTCACGACCAATATTACGTATGGTTCGTAATCCGTTGATTTTAGATTATATCGTGTCGTGTTTAAGGTCATTTCTCTTGGAACGATAACCCTCCGCCACCCGACAATAGCCAATTGAATCAAGTTGTCACGTGCGCAAATATGCTAATTTATTTGTGTTTTCAGTAAACCGAACGAGTGTTGAGAAGAAAGCATTATTATCGGGACTTTTGCCTGATTTATTCTAACTACACGATGGACATTATTATTTTAGAAAAATTTCACGTAATACCTACACGATCAAACCCGAATTATGAATCAACAATCATCAGACCGTGAACAACAACAAATGTAAAACATTTCAGTGTCTCCATGCGAGACTGAGTTTGGGGATGCCTTCATGAGAGAGCCAGTGGTGGTAACTCCATATTTCTATGACAGGGGGCAAGTTGACCCTTAGTACACCCACTGTTGCCCGCCTCCCCCAGAGTAGTGCTAATCTCATCAAACAAGAAGGGACAATGGGATACATTTACCTGGGATTTCAACTCAACACTGTAACTTGAGCATTAACATTTACACTCCGATTTAATAGTAACCATGAGTAATTCTTACATACTGCACCCGGCAGTATAGTCTATTGGCAGGTCGCGTGTGGTGGGATAATGTGTGGGTCTGATTGCAGCGGCGTGAGCCAGCAATTGCAGAGCTGCACCTTTACCTTGTGCTTCCACTATGACATTCATTCAAGGTCGCCGTGGATTCTCAGTGTTGCACACACAAAATGAAAAACGTGGGCAGGTGCTCCAAATTGAGGGCAACCACATTTATCGTGATAATCTGTAAAATTCAACAGCACGTGTGTTTTACACAGCAATCTTCAACCGAGTCGCCATTAACCACGTGACTGGGGTACAGGTCAGGCTACTCAATAACCCTGCCAGCCACCTACAGGCCCGACTCAGTATCGCATGCTGGTGTATGCACGTGCATTAATGTACTGCACACCACATGAGGACCTTCACAAAACCACACGTTACTACCTTGCTGCACGAGGAAATAATTAACAGAGTGATCAATTCCTCATGTGCCACACTCTCCCCCACAGAATGAATGTCGTCTCGACACTCCATTTTTCCCCTTGCAAACATTTAGCAGTATTTATTTTTCCTTAAACTGGTCACGAAAGGAGTTTATGAAATCGTTAACACGTTCCTTCGGAGTGGGCAGGTAGGAACTTGGTTGGACAGCGCATTCGTGCACGACAGCCAGACAACTCATACCTGGTGGGCAGTGTGGAACCTGTTGTTCCTACCTGTATAAAAGATAACTTGACTTGAGGTAGCCAGGCAGCCAGCCAGGTAGCCAGCCCCCTTAACTATCGGCCCCTTCCCCTTGCTTAGGCCCCTCCCCTGACCAACCCCCCATATCCTTAGGCCCATCCCCTGACCCCCCCTCCCTTAGGCCCCTCCTCTGACCCCCCCCCCCTCAGGCCCCTCTCCTGACTCCCCCCTTCCTTAGGCCCCTCCCCTGACCCTCCTCCCTTAGGCACCTCCCCTCTCCGTACCCGGCAGTAGGTCTCCACCAATCAAAGAGCTGTTTGTAAGGTCTCCACCAATCAAAGAGCTGTGTGTATTATATATTTATTTATGCACGACAGACAGACAGTCAGACAGACGGACAGCTAAATAATCCCTGGTGGGCAGTGTGGAACATTGTTCCTACCTGTAAAACAATTTCTCTAGGGATCATATCCCTTCCAAGATAGCGCCACTCCATCAGCTCTCTATGTTGGGTTAGCTCCAACTCTTTGTGCACGAAGAGATAGGAGTCTGAGCATTGTATTATGCTTTTACCAGATACTCTGGTATTATTAAACCACGCTTCACATTTTACTGACCAGAAATGGGTAGGATTCTTTTCCCAGTACTTGTTAAGATAAAATCCTTTCCAGCTTGTCAATGCCCTATGGATTTAGCTCTTAGGCACTTACTTATCGGCCTACCAACATACATATATACAGGTAGTCCTCTACTTACGATGGAGATGCGTTACGACGACCCCATCGTAAGTCGAAAATATCGTAAGTCGAAGATGGCCTAGCCTACCTAGGAGTCTTAAAGAATGGTGATAATTTAGCAAAACAGAACAATTTACAGTACCGTACTGTATAAACGATCTACTGTATGCATTTATTAATTACAATAATGTATTGCACAGTAAAATTAAAAAGTAAACAAAAACAAGGTCAATTCTTAGCCTACCTATATGAACTGCAATTTAATAGAAACTTTTCTCAGGAAACAATCCTATCTGCTATAAAACTTTTAACATGCATTAAACGTATGCATCGTATCGTGGTAACCCTAAAATGAAATCGCTAAAGCTACGTATCATACATGCATTGAACGTATCGTAACGTATCATATTGTACTGTACTCACCAAGATTCTGTCCGTCGTCTGCATTCTTGAACGATGTTAGGTTGCTGATGGCGACATTAACTTCGTTGTCGGAAGAGGATGGCGATGATCAAGTTTCAGTATCGTACCTCGTAGGCTGCTGCGTTTGCCTGCCGCGCGAAATGTAAAATATTTTACAATTTTGTCGTATCGCTATCGCCATCGTAAGATCGAAATATCGTAAGTCGGACCATCGTAACTCGGGGGGAACTACCTGTACAGAACCTTTCAAATTATTTCCAGGCCACTGTATGACTTGCTTTTAACAACACCTAAGTATTTTCAAAAGAAAAAAAACAGTACAGGGAACAAAATCAGGCCAACTGATTAGCAGAACACCAATAACATGGACAGATTCCCACCAAAGGGTTCTGATACAGTTGGTGGATCACCTATCCAGTCCACCGATATTGGCATACCCAAACTTTAATCAACCATTCGTCTTACATTGCGATTCCTCTCAAGAAGGCCTGAGAGCTATCCTTTACCAGAGGCAAGATGGAAGAATGAGAGTCATAGCATATGGGTCCAGAACTCTCACTCCACCAGCGAAAAATTACCACCTTCACTCAGGCAAGCTGGAATTTATGGCACTAAAGTGGGCAGTTTGTGAAGGTTTCCAGGATTCTCTGTATCATGCCCCTTCATTTGTGGTATAGACAGACAATACTCCCCTCACCTATGTCCTCACCACTGCCAAACTCAATGCAACTGGACAAAGATGGGTTGCCGAATTGGCCGACTTTGATTTCACAATCAAGTACCGCCTGGGTACAACCAATGCAGATGCTGATGGACTGTCAAGGATGCCACTGGAAAATGATGGATTCATAGCTTAGTGCACTGAAAAAGTCAGCCCAGAGGTGATTAGTGCTACAATGCAGGGAGTCACCATTCAGCATGAGGAATCAACAGCCTGGTCCAGATTGATAACAGTCTATGCCATAGAAATACAGGAGGATTAAATTTCGATTTAAAGCTTTCGTGACTGCAGGGATTCATCTTCTTGGTTCTTTCGGTAAAGTCACGTAGAAGGGAAATAATAAAATAATAAAAATAAAACATAATAAAATAATTCTCACGACGTTTCGGCCAGACCTGTTCGTCACCTGATGACGGCTGCTTGCGTTGTGGCCAAAACGTCGTGAGAATTATTTTTTTATGTTTTATTTTTATTATTTTATTATTTTCCTTCTACGTGACTTTTTCAGGAGGATTGTGACTCACTAGCTTGCTCGGTTCAACCGATCCCACGGGGTGAACTCAGACAAGCCAAGCAAAGAGACCCAGTAATTTGCAAAGTATTGGAGTACAAAGACAAGTATCAAAGGCCCACGGTAAAAGCAAGCCAGACAGAAAACCGAGACGTGAGGGCATTATTAAGAGAATGGGCAAAGCTTCACATCAGCAAGGAGGGCATTCTGTACCGGAAAACCAATACCAGGACCCAGCTGGTATTGCCTAAACTGTATCACCCATTGGTCTATAAAAAAAAATGCATCAGGAAATGGGCCATCTTGGCGTGGAAAGGACATTGAACTTGATCAGAGATCGATTTTATTGGCCCAGGATGAAAAACGACGTCGAGCATTTTGTAAAAGAAAGCCAAACGCACCAACACAGGCACTTTTGTCTAACATCAAAACCACATACCATTTTCGGATGGTTTCCATTGATTTCCTGCACCGATAAACATATAAGCAGGGACATGAATATATCCTGGTTGTAATGTATTATTTTACTGCAAAAACAGTGGCTGGCAAGTGGTCCAATCACTACGCCCTTAAATTTGGGTTTCCCACAAGAAAATTCAACATGATCAGGGAAGAGAGTTTGAGAATCAACCTATGGCCCAATTGAAGGGAAATTGTGGAATAAGAGGCTCCCACACTACTCCATACCACCCACAGGGTAATGGACAGGTAGAGCGATTCAAGAGGACGCTGCTCTCAGTGTTAAGGACTCTGACTGAAGAGCAGAAGACAGATTGGAAGAGCTCCTTAGCCAAGGTAGTACATGCCTATAACTGTACTCATAGTGAAGCCACAGGATTCTCACCTTTGTATCTCCTGTTTGGGAGGTCTCCAAAACTACCAGTGGATCTTATTTTTGGTTTCGAATACCAGGGAGAGGGAGGATCCGATAAGCAATATGTGGAGAAGTGGAGACAGCGGATGGTGGAAGCCGACAGAATAGCATCCAACTGTGCAACAAAAGAAGCCACTAAAGGGAAGGGCCAGTATGACAAGAAAATCAATGGGGCAGAGCTACAGCAAGGCAATCGTGTCCTGGTGAGAAACATGAGTGAAAAAGGGGGACCGCGCAAAATTCGCTCCTACTGGGAGGACAAGGTGTATATTACCATTGGGAGAAAAAGTAATGACAGCCCAGTTTATGAGGTGAAACCTGGGAGCGGTGAAGGGAGAACCAAGGTGATTCATCGGAATTTACTGCTACCTTGTGACTTCCTCCCAATTGAGCAGCCATCACAAAAGCAACGGAGTAAGAAAGCAATAAAGAAAACTCACCAAACAAGGACAAGAGGCCCATGGAAAGACACGTAGGAACCAACAGTGAGTTGGAAACGAATGAAGAATTTGAAAGAGGTCATTACAGTTGGCCAAAAACTGATAAGCAAGCTCCAGTAATACAGGACACAGTCACCATTAAACCCAGAAGCTGAAATATTCCACCCACACAAGACAGAAGGTGAACAACAGTTATCGGCAGCAGCCAAGGAATATTTATCAACAGCTGGTACAGAGAGCAGTGAGACAGATTCAGAGAGTGAATATCAGTTCACTGAAGCAACTGAGGGAGAGATCTTGCCGAAGGGATCAGAATACAGTGAGACCGTTTTGGCTGTAAATAATGAAGAAGAGCAGTTGAGTCCAGCAAGTGAATCTGCAAGTGACTTGGAACAGAGTGATGAAGAGGATGAAAATAGTCATCACAACAGGAGACTCCACCCTCAAAGAGAGAGATAAGACAGCGAAATACACTCACCTATGACAAGTTGGGCGAACCTACCATCATGAGAGGGAGCCCGGTAGCACAAGGGATAACTGTCGGTTGATACTGGAGTCCATGGTGAAATAATGGACTTTTGACTACAACATGGGTGATCAAGACAAAATATAAGCAGTGATATGGTAAAGTGTTTTGTAAGCGTTGTGTTTAATATGTTAAGAAGTGGTTATTGCTTAAGATGAAACATAAAACAAATGATACAGATAATCCCGGAAACGTTCGCAAACTGCCCATTTTAGTGCCAGAAATTCCAGCTTGCCTGAGTGAAGGTGGTAATTTTTATCTGGTGGAGTGAGAGTTCTGGACCCATATGCTATAACTCTCATTCTTCCATTTTATTTTTCGATATGTATCGCACCTTGCTCTGGAACAACGCACATTTCTTTGCTGACAGTTTGATACCATGCTGTTGATACCGACGCAAGACTATTTGTACATGCGGGACATGATCTTCAAAGTACTTTCTGTGAACAAAGTTGTCATCCAGGTAGGGCTGACAGATTTCATCCCAAAAGCCAGACAGGCAGTCCTCCATGCTCCTCTGGAATTCTGCTGCTGCTGAACTCAAACCAAAGGGAATACGCACCCACTCATATAATTCCCATACTGTGATAAAAACTGAGGGGCAAGTTTCTTCATCAAGGAAGCCTTGATGGTAGGCTTTCCCTTGGTCTAAAACAGAAAACCAAGAACTCCCACTCAACCTGTCAAGCATGTCTTGGATCCTTGGAATGGGATGCCTGTTAGGAACAGACTTCTCGTTCAGCTCTCAGTAATCACAACATAGTCTCAGGTTTTTGACAATTGTTGAAGAATATGGTGATATTGTTATTGTCACCCAGCCTCGATTGATCAAGTCTTGCAGGTAAATTATTTTTTAGCTTGATAATTGGTTTTTTACCCCTTTATCTAGTAACAAAACTGACACCTTTTTTACGAGGAGTCATGTTTGCATAGACCGCAATACCTGCAGTCATAATGCAAACAAAAAGCATAACTCTGATAATGTGTGCACTGTCCTTGAAGTTGATTGGTCCAGACCCGAGATAGCTTTCCTTAGAGCCTAGTCTCACATGGGTTGGACCAGATGCGCCTTTCGTAAAAAAGGTGTCAGTTTTGTTGCTAGATAAAATGGTAAAAAAATAATTATCATATTTTTTACTGGCAAATGAGGTACCAATGGTATTTTTTAGCTTGTTTTATCTCTCAAGTTCCAGGCTGGATGCTTCATTGACTTTTTCAATCAGCATATCATCAGTGACAGTGATGTCATCCAGATGGGGCTTCATTTGGAATTGTATAGGGTCACTGAGCAATCCTGTGTCTTTCGACCTCAGGAACTTCCTGCGTGCCAAATCTGGATTGTACTGGTCATCAGCTCCTTTTTACTTAGATGGAAAATAAGTCTGTCCTTTAATTCGATAGCTCAGAACAAAACGTTCTGTGCAGATTATCTGGGTTCCTGAGAGGTATTCATCAACTTATGATAGAGATCAGATGTGCTTTCTTCTGTATAGTGTCCCTTCAAAATGGTTTTTAACTTGGAAATAGTCAAATCAGTTTTTTATTTCTCACATGTCCCTCAATTTCAGACCAGAACTGATTGCTCTGATTACTGTCAGGCTCAGCATGGCCCTTACGGATTCCTGTGTCGATGTGGTGCATCAGATTGGTGTAAGATAACTTGTCTTTCTGCCCTCCTTCACCAATCTGCCCACAGATCCTGAATAATCTCCGTATTGTAACTTCCGGCACATTTCCTAGTCTGGCAATTCGTATGGCATCCAATGCTGCTGTGGTTTTTATTCCACCTTCACTTGAGGTTTTCTTTTCCTCAACGGTTTTTCTGGATTCTTCTTGTGACTCTTGTATTTCATCATCCATATCTTCAGATATTTTTGATGGTGGCAGTGTTTGACCTGTTCCCTTGCTGTCTTTGTATTTCTGCTGTATTGTCTCAATGAAGACAGCAGGGTTTGAATATATACAGGCCTCATTATCTTCTTCTTGGTATTCAACTTCATCGAGTACTCTTTCAGCCATACGAATTAAAGCCCATTTGCTTTTATCTTCCCCAGTCTCATCATCATGGAAACACTTAAAATATCTGCATGTTTCCATGACCTAGGCTCTCTGCAGCTGATTCAAAGCAGCACTGGCCTTGTCCTGCAGCTGTTCCAGCGCCATGATGTGAAGACCGTTCAGATCCTTACCCGACTGTCTTGACATATGGTGCCCGTACAATTGCTTGGTCCGTCTCGTTGTAAGAGTTGATCCCTGTCAGTGAACTATGGGAAACTCCTACCAGGCTCACCAAAATATGTTGCACACTCGAAATGAAGAACATGGGCAGGTGCTCCAAATCGAAGGCAAACACATTTATTGTGATAATCTGTAAAATGCAACAGCAATTGTCACACACAGCAATCCTCAACCGAGTCGCCATTAACCACGTGACTGGTGTACAGGTCAGGTTAGGAGCCGTCCATAAATGACGTCACGCGATTTTGGACGATTTTTGACCCCCCCCCCCCCCTCGTCACATGGCGTCACAAAATGTCAGACCCCCCCCCCTCAAATATGATGTCACAAAGCTCGCCCCCCCCCCCCCCCCAAAAAAAAAACCATGCTTCAAATCGCTTTAAACTATTGTCATTGTAGTGCGTATTTAATGTGCCGCGGCACTCTGATGTTGTAGGAGAAAACATTTATTAAAACGTATATTTAATTAAGTAGAACGTGTTGTCTATATTTATTTAAAGTTGCGCATTTTGATGTGATGTCACATTTCTCACCCCCCCCCCCCCCTCGTCACACATCGTCACAAATGTCTGACCCGCCTCCACCCTAGGTGCGTGACGTCATTTATGGACGGCCCCTTACTCAATAACAGTTTTCCTTAAACCCATTCCACTACTGATAAACCATCTTTGTCTTTAATCATAACCTTTACACTTCACTATTCGAATATTACTTTAATCCTAACCTGTATGTCTATCTATACCATCCACTTATATTGATATCTTACACCCATTATCTGTACTGTATAAGTACTGTACTTGGCACCATTGCAAAACTTACTACTGTACATGTGTTATATTCTTAATAGCGTTGCAAGCAGTCATACTCTGGGTGAATGGGCATGGCTATCGAATAAACAGTATTAGGGCTAGAGAATTACCAGTATTAACTACAGGACATCATCCTAAACAGTGTACAGTGCCAAACCCCCTCCAATTGAATTTATCACAAACTAACAATTCAAAGCCACGCTTAAAGACGACAACATTTCTACAACTATCAAAAACAACATTTGGGTCCTTTACCTGTAAAATGCAACAGCACGTGTGTCACACACAGAAATTCTCAACCGAGTCGCCATTAACCACGTGACTGGTGTACAGGTCAGGTTACTCAATAACCCTGACAGCCACCTACAGGCCAAAATAAGTATCGCATGCTGGTGTACACACGTGCATTGATGTACTGCACAACACATGAGGACCTTCACAAAACCACACTTTACTCCATTGCTGCACGACGAAATAATTCAAAGAGTGGTCCATCCCTAATGTGCCACAGAATTCATGGCCGTCTGAGGCCATGAATTGAACTTCTAGTCAGACGGCGACTGAGCCCATTGCCATAGTTCCAAGGGCAACGAAGGACCACCTTGTTGGGAAGTCAACAGCGGGGCTGTCTTACGAAGAGACGGGCCTTGCCATGGGAATGTCAGGTGTTTATGACTGCCTAAGGGCCGAGATGAGCACCGTCTCGTGCTGTTTAATCAGCGAGACACTTTGAAGATGACATGGAAATACGATGTGGGAATCCAACATTGGTCTTTCTAAAAAGATGACGGAGCTATCATTGTAATTTGGGATTTACACCGCTTGATTATGGCCACCGTTGGGAATGAGCACTGCTAAATATGTTTATGGTATCGGCAATGATATTAGAGCAGTGACACGGCGGGTAGCATACTGTGCGATGAATCTGGTCACCTGAGTTTTATTATAGTCAAGGCTAACATCAGTGGTGAACGATGACGGAACCTGTTCTGGACTTTCTCTCTCCACTGACCCACACCAATCACGAGAGTGAAGTATGCTTAAAATAATAAACTCCAACGACCGATTAGTGCATGTGGAGGTGTTCGTACGCCTGTGGATTAACAAAGAGCTGACATTTAAATGCAGAGCATGGTTATTGACAGGGAGCGTCACAATCTCACGAATACATAAAAGCACTCATAGATATAAATAAAGGCGACCCACTGACCACTCCATTCCAATATGTTTCAACGGGAACGCATCTTTTGCATATTTGAAATGTAGAGAGCAGCCAAGGGCACCCCCGCACCTGAAGTGCTTTCTGAGAGTGCCAAGAGCTTGCGTTACGAGGGAAATGGAAGGAGAAATTAGGCCAGGTAAAGTGCAAATGTTGTCGAGGTTGATCAATATTTGGATCAAAGTTGCATCGTCAGCAGAAAGTAGGTTTCTGATCACTCTCTGGCAGGATTCAATATTACCGCCTCTAAGTTTCATCTACCATGTTATGGATTGTTTTTCTCTGACATATCACATTGAAACAATAACGTTAAACGTTCAATACTGTGTTGTATACGTTAATTGTGCAAGTAATAATTTCCTCATAACACTCAACATGAATTTGCGGAATAATTAAAGCAATGCCCGCTGCTTACAAAAGCAAGTAAGACTCACCGAGGCTTTCCTTAGAAAATAGAGAAAACAAAATAGCATGAGTATTGTGAAAGGTTGAGAAAAGTTTGAAACAGAATTCAAAATATGAGTTTATTACGCTAGCTGGGACTGGTTGAAATTATACCTTAAAAGTAGACCTGGGAGTTTGTCTCGACTGGGTAATGAGTACAGGGCCTGGCAGATGAAAGGAAGAAAGCGATGGCAATGTGTGGCAACATCATTGACATTGGCTGCATTGATTATCGAGCCAGTGTGGCATTTAAAACACTGAACTATTTCAACGAGCCACATCAATGAAAATAATTAGGCCATCCCGGTGCTCAGGAATATTCAGTACCGTATTAAAACAAAAATAATAACATAACATTATGTAGATGTTTTACAAATGGAACTTTCTACATTATCAACAGTGCAAACATTTCATTTGCAATCCTGGCGATTAAACATTTCCTCAGGTAATTTTAAAAAGAAAAACAATGTAGATTTGTTTTACAAATGGAACTGAAAACGTTACCAACAGCGTGAGAATGTGCATTTGCCTGAATGCGTGTCATGGAAACTTCGTAACGAGAAACTTCGCAATTATTTGAAGAGTGTACGGTTTCCTGATGTTGATGCTCCAAAATTGCCAACCATGGGCATATTAAGGTACGTTTATGCACAATTCATTTCCAGCCGTATCCCCAAGTCACATTTAGAGTACAAAAGATGAGTCCCCATATTTCTTATGGATTGTTGTTAGCAAGCATTTCTTACGCCTGGCCACAGTGCATGAAGGCAAAGTGTGGCCAGCGCCACACTAATCTATCTTAGTCTCCCCAGTGATGACATTTACCCACCACACTCGGCGCTTAAGGCTTAGTTAACATTTGACGGGAGGTCTAGAACAAGTTCAGGTTTTCAACTTGCCTCTGATGTTATCTTTGGCCGTAAATGAAACTCTGATCACGGATTCGTGGAACACTGTGGTAACCATTGTAATACCACACAAAGAATCCCCAAACTGAGTGTAGAGCAGTTGGGGTACGACTGTCAATGACCACCTATTAAGGCTGGTGCAGTATACATAGGGGTGGTTGCTGCCAGTACCACGTGCTCCACCACCTATGTTTTCTGCATTGCTGCTGATATTCACTTTACACCAATAAGACGTTGTTTTGGTAAGCTCGCGTAAATGTGTCGTTAAACCCGCCACAGCCAATTAATGATGTTTGTCATGTAAACGTTTTTCCTTGTGCGAAGTTTCGCCGTACTCGAATTGTAAATGCTTTGGGTTTACTCTCCAACACACCGGTGTGCTGAACTAGTAACTAATTGGCATCTTTGTTTTACGTGACAATCCTTACTAATTGGCTGTGGGTGGTGGTGGATTTAACAACATATTTATATTTACGTGATCTAACTCAAAAAAACCTTATTATGGATACCACGAGGACCTACATGTTAAATGTCGCATTTAATGCAGTTATTTTCATTTTATTATTTGTATTATTTAAAAATTTCATCTACGTGACTTTACCGAAAGAAAACTTCAAATCTAGAATGTTGCTTCTAGATTTGAAGCTTTCGTGACTGCAAGGATTCATATTCTTAGGTTTTTTCGGTAAAGTCACGTAGGTAAAAATTTTAAATTAATAAAAGTAAAATAAAAAATAAAATAATATAAAACATATTACTTTTATTATTTTATTTTAGTTTTATTAATTTTTTACCTACGTGACTTTACCGAAAAAACCTAAGAACTATAATGTTGCACCAAGTTTACATTTTTAAGAGTTGGCCTAGCAGATGCCCTTTTTGGTTAAGGTTAGGTTGAGGTAAAGATTTCAGGAACCTCAACCTCAGCAGAGCCTGTCCCTGGCCATAATTCAAGAGCCTCTGCTAGGCCAACTGGCATACATGCACAACACCAATGACATTTGCTCCTGGTGTCGTGCATCACAGCCAGGAACCGAAACTGGTGGGCGAGAGATCGTAATTGGGTCTTCGCGGCCTCTCACACATGCATGCGTAACACATTTGGGTGAATACAGGTGTACCACAGTTGGTTTCAGACAAATCTCACCCAGCTTTAAGGGCTATCATTTGTAAATGCATTGCATGACTGACATGCAGCGAACCATTCCTTGAGGGCAGAAAGAAGCACCACATCGTCGTGGGTGATAGGCGTCGATTGAAGCGATTTCAGAAGTAGTTTTGTGGTGTCCTCTTTCCCGGGCTGTTCCCTGATGCGGTGACACGAGGCCCTGCCGATGGAAGGAGTTGCATGTGATCGTTTTTTTTCATCCTGTGATTTCGCTTTCCAGAGCGCAAAAGGAACACGATGGGCAAGTCCCCAAACTAAAAACCAGCTAAAAACAAATACGCAAAATTCTGTTCACACTTCAAAATGTTGCCTTTAATAATAAAATACAGTATAAACATACAACAAAATAGGTAACGACCTTACATACAATATCATTTTACAACAAAACTGTTTTATTATATTTAACATTTTATTCTTTAAATATGAAAACCATAAAATCCATACAAGCATATTGTTGCAGACCATTGTGTGTAGTAAATGTATACATTCTGGCTCCATCGCACATAAAATAGACATTTAACTTACACAACATTTTTATTATATTTCTTATGCTTTGAGTTATGCTTTCCAAAAGGAATAGAAACACTAGACAAAAAAAAAGCCGGAAGAAAATTACAAACAAAACAAACTTGCATTTACGTGCGCAAAACAGTGTCCTTCAAGTACTTTTACTGTTTATCTTTGTAATTTAAACTGTGGATGTGTCAATGATGTTGCACAAACGTTGGGTTGTAGCTATAAGTCAGGAACATACGAAAACTTGCCATTTGGATTGACTCAACTTTTCACGTGCTTTCCATCCCGCTAGGTAGAATAAAAAGCGCACCACTTTCTTGGGAAGTGACCAAAAAAATTAAACACCCTGACCTCTTGGAAGTTCTCACCTGGTTCAACAAATCAACCTGAAACCAATATCAATAAAAGGCCAAGCCAGGGGCCGGCAACCAGAATAACAGGAATAGCCATTTGTATTTGATTTCAGTAAAAAAAAAAATCTATATTTCAAGAGCCGCAATGCGAGACGGTGGTCATAAATAACGTCACGAAGCAGTCCTTGCAGAGCCGCATGCGGCTCTGGAGCCACAGGTTGCTGACCCATGGGCCATGCTGATAAATTGACCCCTCCTCCCCTACTCCAGCGCTGGCTCTAAGCAGCCAACAGAGAGATTAGCAAGGCTCAACACTCATACGCCATACGCGTATGGCATATATACACGTTTGGCTATCAGCTAATGCCATCATCGACTCAAAGAACACTGTTTTTAAAGTACGCCGTCAATGCCAAGCCATCAAACGTTACATTGGACCCAATGACAAGAATTAGTTAATGCACCCAATCACCTACCTCCTGCTTTGGGGAATCCATATTCCGAGAAGCAATTTGTTTTACGCCATAAATGTCACCGCTAAGTTGACAGACGCAAACTCTTGCAAACAAATGCAAATGCCAGATTAATAATCATCAGTTCTTGCTAAATTAATTCATTCTTAAATACATTTCTGCTCATATAAAAAAAAGACAAGGCAACATGAACCACATACATTTTAAACGCCATGTACCGTGATATTTATTTACATATTTTACTGCAACAGTCGTTTTTTTCTTCAGGACAGGATATAACAACTATAGTTGTCATTTAAGCAGTTTTTTTTGTTATCATTATTTAAATATAGTGTAGACAATTTATAAAACAATTATATGAAAATTATTGAATTTTTTTTTCAGCAGTAACTACACCAAAATATCAGTCACAACACCCATGCCAAAAGTGACTTATTGGAAATGGCTATGCAAAAACAGTAGCGAGTTACTGGAATGAGTTGTGCCAATAAAAATAAATAAATCAGAAAATTGGGCAGCTGTACAGAACTTTATTGTTGGTACGTTTTTTTGTCAAATTATATTGTAATTAAATGCCCTCTGATGTGATCGTTGATATAAATCCCATACAAATTTCACATTGTAGTTAAAGGTAAGGTTAATAATGCAAAAGGAATCAAAACAGGATGTTTCAAAAGTAACGGATTAACTACAAAATCATTGCAGTCTTGTATCACATCTTAGCAACCGCTTGTCTTCGAATTCCAGTTCTCATTCCACACAAACGTCTACTTTGTCATGAAATATATGCCAGACAACGGTAGCCACGTGTAGCCTTGAATTCAGCACGGCAACAGTGAAAGGCCGGCAGATCTACTAACGACACCATCACGCGCGTGACTCCCAATGCGCTGGGATGTGGCCAGTATATGACAGTACAGCAAGCGGGATACTGACCTCCAGAGTTGCTCCTTTGTATGCAAGTGTTTTGTCCGAGTACCATAATTTTCTCCAAAAACAAACACGTTTTGCCAAAACACCCCAATACAGGACCCTCAAACAAAATAATCTCATGAGCCAGAGGCGTTTCAAGATAAATTGTCTCCACAGTCAAATGAGTGTAGGGTGGTTGATCGTCGGTGTTGGCAGCTCTGAGTAGTGGTGGAAATTATAAATCATATAGTATGAGCCAGATCAATTTTTTGTAAAGATTGTTGTAATTAATCAGGTCCCACACCTTTGCATGCGATTGTCAATTGTTAATGTATCCTGGCCAAAAGAGAATAGAGTTTGAAATGAAATATTAAAATATCAAGCTAATGGAGTATTTAATAAAATGTTTGGGACACTTTATAATGGACTCCATAATCTGGCTGGGTGCCAATGCTCACAAACGCATAACGCAATTATATGAGGCTATACAAGTTCAAATCTTTCTTGGGGGTCGACTAAGACCATCGTTTATCCGGCTTAAATAAAATGAGTAGCATTTTTGTGGGAAGTCAACGATACTTCACTTGCACCATGGGAATTTGGAATTTTAACCGTGGGCTTCGGGCCACCAACAGAGACGAGTGATGTCGTATTGCTTGAGTAGGGAGACACTCTTGACTCTTGCCTTAGCACCTGTACATGAGACACGCTTACAGCAAAGGCTGGTGCATGTGTTGGGCCTGTGCATGAATAAGCGGTTGTGCAGACACATAACCTGGGTTCACAGACACTTGATTGTGCACCTGGTATCCTGGATATTGCTGTTGGTGCTGCTGTGGCGGATATCCAGAAGGCTGCTGTTGGCTAGCAAAGGCTGGTGGCATCGGAGGCGTCCCGTACGGATGCGAGGGAGCGTAGCTTGCCGCCTGCCCGGCCATTGCCGGTAGAGATGCGTACTGCATTGCAGGTGGCATGGAGCCGACACCAATGCTGTAATGAAATATCAGCACAAACACTGTTAATGAGAATAACCAGACAATAATAGCATGGCATTTCTATGCTCAAATGAGTGGTTGAGCAGTACATGCATTTACCGCTTGTTGCAGAGATTCATGTAAATAATTCATCGGCCGCCCTGATTAATGCCACGTATATCAATTATTAAAATACTACACGCCATCCACTTTCACAGTGCACGTTAAAGATCCCATGACGTCAATCTGCAAGAGCAGGCTATTGTGCCGACCTCATGGCTGAAATTAGCCAAATTAGAAAATTACCCGCAAATTACTCAATGGGAATATACACGGCAATAACCCCCCCCCCCGCCCCACCCTGTGACCCCCCCTGGGAAACAAGTTCTGAAACTCAAGTGAGGCTTTCCTGGTCAAACACGCAAAATAATCACAATAATAATGTGCATCTCGTTTTTCGTCAATCCAATGCTGGATGAGGGCCTCTCCACGCCTCGTGGACCATGAGGGATATTGCCAGACTTCACCAGGCTGGTCAGCATGGGTTTGTGGGGGGAGTGCAAAACTTTTGCTGCACTGCCCTCTACTGCCCACAATGTATATTCAACTTTTTTGAACCTGGGGGTCACCCATCAAAGCACTTAACTCGACTAAACCCTCCTTAGCATTCCGAGATCAGATGCGAATGGGTGTATTCTGGGTGATTTGGTCAAAAACTAAGTGGTACTCCGCTCTCTTGGCAGTCCTGAGTCAGCAAGCAGGGGCAATTCCACATTCCTATGGAGGGGGGCTGTCTCTCCGTATTAAGGCCAATGTTTAAAAATCTAAATATGGTTCGGCTGTACCAGGGGATACCCATATTAAATTAATGTCAAATACAAACAAGGCAAACATAGCCCAGTTTAGTTTTACAGACTGTAGGGGCAAGTGCTGTTATCGAACGACTGTTATGACCGATACTGAACATGAGTGGATGGTGTGGCCAGCAGCAAAACCTGCCTGCCTGGTCACTATTGTCTCCCCAGTACTTCTGTTTGCACACCACTCCAGCTACCCATTGATATCTGAGTTTACTTAAAGGAGGGCCCACCTGGGAATTTAATCAGGTCACCAGGGTAGCAGTGCAATGGTGCGTATGAACTGCTGCGCCACCAATCTTCACGTAAACATACAGCATATACTCACGCAAAAACACACCCAAACCCATGGTAAATCCCCTGTTGGATAAAGGCCTCCCCCTAAGTGGCAACCATGTCTTGTGATCCTTCGATATAATTGCATACTTAGATACACATCGTTCATTTTTGTATTTTGAACTTCGTAGCCAACGGCGCCAATCCATAACACACCTGGGGTTAGTTGTGTGCTGTGGGGGTGGCTGGACATGATGAGGTGCAGTCGGGAATTGTGGCAGTGAGTTCAGGGGGGCCGGCTGTTCATTGGGGGGCACGTAGCCTTGCGGGGGTGCATAGTGAGGCCCGCTTGGCCCAGCATAACCCTGCAAAAAGTGCAAATGCGCGGACACACATACACACGAGTGTGCATGCACACGCACAAGCATGGAATACAAACGCAGGCACGTAGACGAACACAGCATACATACACAAGCCCGCATACATACACAAGCCCGCATACGTAACAAAAGCTGACATTCACCATTAAGTGGCTATGATACCACCATAACACGATTGCCAGACGAGGCTAGGTGGACTTAGAATCCATATACAGTGGCGTTGCCTACTAGCAGACAGTCAAATGACAGAGCCAGATGTTACAAAAGTTTGCACACACGCCACCTGCGCTCTTCCCCATTGTGCCAACTTGCTGCGCTTTATTCATCCGACACTCAGCCCATTGTTGCTCGTGTCCTGGATAAAGGAGATTAGTTTTACCTTATAACGAGTATAGCATTGGTAATAGCCATGCACCGAGGTGGTTGAATAGGCATACCTGTGACCCCGAGGCAGATTGTTGGCCAGGGTAGTACTGATGCTCGGTGTTCACCTTGGAGTAGGGGCAGTAGAAATGAGTCTCCTTCATCAGCCGATTGTACAAGCTAATGGCGTCGCCAAGGTTTGCATTCATCTCCGAGAGCTCCGAGTGCTTCCTGTTTGCATGAGCGCGAGCGAGGGACAATGGAGATCCAGGGAGGGAGCAGTGAGGACGGTAGAACTGACAGCAGATGCTTGCGGCTCAGTGTGCCCTTCTTATAGTCTTACGGCTACGTCCGCACACACACTTAAGTCATTTGCCCACTGGACCACACGAGACTTAGATGGTGGATGCCGGTAATGCAGCAGACTTTGAGGCAGGGTTGGTGGATCATGCAGAGAATATCACACGCATGACTATGACGTGGAAAGTAGTTGATAGTATAACTAGGTTTCTAACTTCTGTATTTTTTTTTGTATATGGGTCTATCCATACGAGGATTGTTAAACAGCAGCATATATCAGAATCACTTTTCGTGCTGAAAAAAAACCACATTGTTTACAGGGAGTGGCCTTTCCATTACAATCTAGTAAATCAAAGCATTTATTTTAGTTAGCCTGAAATCAAAACGTAAAAACTACTCTGGTTTGCTTGATTGCTTGCACAGAACCTCCCGGTTAACACAGGTTTAGAAGGCAAATAGTGTGAAAGTAGCAAAAACACATTTTACAAAAAGGACGTGGACAATCTGTGCATTTGTTTTCAGTGTTATGCACAGGTTTGTATGGAATGTTTTTTTTTTCTTGGACACTCTCATTCTCTCATTCGTGAAAATATCCAAGTGTGAAATTAGCCAAAAATCCAAATGCAGGACACTCATGAAAATGGAGGATACCCATGAAAAAAAAAAACGAATCTTGATTCTCAGCGAAGACTTCCCAGAGGAATACAACTCTTTACCATTAACATCACAAGATGTGAATAGACGGTGCTGTCGATAGCGCTCGACTGAAAATCACAAGATCATGTGCGAAATGCCTGATGAGTGGTTGACTCGGACCACGAATTTGTTAAAAGCCAGAGTGACTATCTGACGCAGACACCGACCATCAACATGAGAATGTGGCTCAGGGGAACTAATGAAGGCGAGCACTGCCCCACACTACTTTACCGTATCACGTCACGTTGACCCTGTTATTGTACAGGGAGTCAATTTCTGGCAAGTGGATTCCAGGTCATGGTGAAGACGTATGGTTCTCTGGCAGGTGTCAATGATCGAGGCATGTTTACATGCAACATATCCAGCAGTATCAACAAATGAAGCAAATGATAGTTTGCAGAGATTGAAGTTTCCATCTTAAAAAGTGTTATCTTTGCACATTTTGTCTTAATAGACAAATAATATATATTTTAAATACTGCCCATTCTCCACATTGCAAATTTGAGTTATTTTAGCAGCTTCATAAAACCTTAGGCAGAAGGGTAAATCGTTTTATTTTTCTCACAAAACATCCCAAGTGAATTCACACAAAATAAATCCAATAATGCCACTCACTGACCTACCTAGGTTAACCTATCAATCACGTTTACACAGCAAGTCTTGCTACATCTGTCATAAAACATGTAATTTATGTGGCGAACATTCGAATACATTTTGATCACCATTGGAGGCGAGGCTCTAAGAAAAGCTGTCTCGGGTGTGGACCAATCAATTTCAAGGACAGTGCATACATTATCAGAGTTGTGTTTTTTGTTTGCATTCCGACCGCAGGTATTGTGGTCAATGCCAACATGACTCCTTGTAAAAAAGGTGTCAGTTTTGTTGCCAGATAAAAGGGTAAAAAACCAATTATCACATGTTGATCAATGAGAGTTATCTGAAATCCACTCTTCTGCTTCTCATATCTCCTGCCTGTGATGCTGAAGACTGCGAGAATTTGGAGTGGGATTGCGACGGCTGCGTCAAAGCACTAATCTTGTGCCACCTATGGGGGGGGGGCCTGGTTTCAAATGTGCATTTGGGTCATTCATTAGGTTCTCAAGTGTGGCGAGTTGCGCAATAAGTAAAATTAACTTTTCTTCATCCTCATGAGACGACTGATAGAACCGGGATGTAATGCTTCTGTATGTTTAACCACCTGCAAGTACAGTGCATGAGCATCGGACATCTGACGTTACCTGTCTATTTCTTCCAACTTCTGGTCAATCAACGGCCCCATCTGGTGGCAAGATTCTGTAAACAGCAACAGATGCGAGGCACACATGATGCTTTACTCATAACTTCAGCCAGGAATCACTGGGTTGTTTAAAGTCAATTCCATATCCTTCACTTAAGCAGGTGACGAAGCCTGTACATTGATTGCTCTTTTAAATAACATAATGGTAAACTTCGATTTAAAGCTTTCGTGACTGCAGGGATTCATATTCTTGGTTCTTTCGGTAAAGTCACGGAGAAGGAAAATAAAAAAAATACAAATAAAACTATAAAATTCTCACGACGTTTCGATTGCAACACAAGCAATCATCATCAGGTGTGAAAACTACAGCAAGAAAATGTTCTTGCTGTGGAAACGTCGTGAGAATTTTATTGTTTTATTTTTATTATTTTATTATTTCCCTTCTACGTGACTTTACCGAAAGAACCAATAATATGATGGTAAACGTTATTAAGTAAAAACTGTTCTTATATCAAAATGTTTAGAGACAAAAGTATCTTCCTGCCCAAATTAGTCTGCTGATCTTCAACAGCAACTCTGAGATGACAGCAGAAATTAAACATTCCTATGGCAGGGACCTGTATTATCAACTCCAGAGAAACAATTGGCGAACTTGACTCCCGACCAGGATTTGAACTCACAACCTTCAGATTGCGAGTCAAGCACTTGATCCCCAGCACCACGCAGCTATATTTGCTATTACTAAAGTTTAGTTTGTGGGTAAAACTTTTAAAATATTGCATCTGGCATATAACAGAGGAACATTACGGCATACTCAGTAATGACCACTGGCAGAAGTTACGAGGCAGCTACAACAATCTAAACATGTATTTAGTATCGTAACAATGCTACTGGCGTGACTATAATTCGGAGGAACCTTCAAGACGTAGTAGTTCTGCAGACTCAGGACGATCGTCTTTGGGATCCAGGCTTTGCAACATGTGCAGCACGTGATCCATGCGCTCCTGTACACAAAAACATCCCGCGGTCAGACTGTGTGGGGTTCAGTTCTGCTGTGCCAGCTTCTAGAGGCATGTGCGGCTATAATATTGAACGGGGAGCCCACTTTGACTTGATTGTGACATGTTAAATTCAAAGTTTATTTCTGTTAAAACAAGCAATGGGATGGTGCAATCTCCATCCGTGGCCCTGCAGCAGTTAGAAATTCTATACCCCTGTGGTGTGGCAGTCTCCATAGGATGGCTGCTATTAAATTAGACTAACCCCAGGAAAAGTCAGAAATAATGCAACAAATCTAGTCATTATAACTATTATTATGAACATTTTTTTTTTAATTCAGGAATTCCTGACCAAATACCAAACTCTTTTCCAGGAAGGCTCTGCCAAGGTTTTTGCTACAGCAGCGGTGATAATTGCTATGCGTTTCCCAATTAAGTAATTTCTGAGTAATCTTGGATCATGACGTGAAAACACACAATGGCCTTCTCTTCTTTAAATAAGGTTATGGGATCTCCGATGTCAACTTTGAGGCATGGTTCATTTCGCGCGTATATCATGGTTCATACATCCACAGTACTCACCAGTGAAAGGACGTACTCGAATTGTAAATGTTGTAGGTTTACTCTCCAAGGCACCAGTGTGCTGAAGTTGTAACTAATTAGCACATTTTGTTTCCGTGACAAACCTTACTAATTGGCTATGTCGGGTGGTTTGGGTTTAACGACACATTTATATTTACGCAATATAACCCAAAAAAACCTCGATTATGGATATTGGTCATAAAAGCCTACTCCCATGTGTTAAACATCCACAGGATTAACGAGGGCACCCCTGCCGAATTCGAACCACGAACCTCTGCAATAAGTGGCGAACGCGCTACTGCTCGGCCACGTCACCTTGCACTGCTTCGATACACTCGTTGTGCTGGTGAATTTGGAAAGGATCAAATGTGGCAGGGTGAACTTTAGATATGAAGCTCACTTGCGAGCCACCGTCTGGCCGGTGTGTGCACCTTCACCTCATTAATAGACAGGGGTTCTGGGTCAGGTTCGGCAGTGGGAACTTCCTCTGGTTCTTCCCTGATCTCGTACCTTCGCACTGCACACATAAAACCCACACAGCCATTCAAAAAGACAAATGTCACTTAGTTATCCAGGACATCCTTGCTGACTTCAAATACACTTTGAGGGTCCTGCTGTGGAGGAAACAACTGCCCAGGTTAAATCTACACAAATGTGGGAATAGGTCTTATAGGTAAAAACCTACCTACTGTACTGTATTCTACAAGTCATAGCTTTCGACGGTCACTGCATCGCGTGCTTTCAGATGCGCCTCTGCGGCCATCTGGAACGCTTCCTTCTGATACTAGGAAGCCACTGGAGCTATGCTCTTTTAAACATAGATTGAAAACTAATTTATTTAGAACTGCTTTTTGTGATTAGTTTGTTGGCCTTCCCCCGCACCTCCGATTAGCACAGCTGGCGACGTACGGTGCAAAAGAAGTTTAACATAGACACATGCATAGCTTCAGGTGGGGCGTTTCAAGCATGTGGCAATCTCTGGGTGATCTACAAACCCTCCCTTCGAAGCGTTGGATTACAGGCATGGGCCGTGTAATACTAGCTTCGGCATGTCTCGCAATTACGGCTGTGTCCAAAGTTGTCGTCAGATTGTTGCAATAGATTAATTACGAGTGGCATGCTACGCCTACTCTCTTTGCCTTGTCTAAACATGTTCTTTTGTGCCCTCCCTAGTATTCAATCAATGTCTATTTATTTTTCGACTTGCATATAGCAGTGAGGCAACAATTGGCAAGGTGATTCTTGTCTAACATTAAACATGTTTGCTCAATGTCCATGCCAGCTGATGACCTTTCAAAATAATCTAGCGTTTTTGACAGGGGGATTTGTTTTGTAGAATTTTGGGGTATTCCTCATCCATTTACTACTTTTTGTTCTGACGTTACAATGGGAATGATTGACAGACATTCTTAAATAAATCAATATTAGTACGATGTTGAGGGTGGTAAATTTGATGATTATGAATTGTTACATTTATATATAGTTAAATGTTGATTATAGATGATGATGTTCAAACACAAAACACAGATGATTAGATTACAAGCGTCCATTACAGATGCTAATGTCGATGATGATGTCAACGATGATGACAGTGTTAATTGTTGATGATCATGAAGGACAAAATTTACCACTCTCTGGTTCTGCGGTGAGATCAGCAGTCACAAAGTTGGAGGGAAACAACCCGAGGCCACTCTCTGTCTCGCCTTTCCACCAGTTGGCATCGCTACACACAGACCAAACCACAACAGGGCTTTAGTGAGAACCCTATTTATATAGTATCTTATGTTACCATTCAACTACCTGGCTGTGTGGTGCAGTGGGTTAAAGTGCCTCAAGATCAGCAGTGGAGTTGATGCAACCCCAATGTCCATTTGAGCAGGGTGACACATTTATTTCAACATCATAACTTAATGGATGATTCTTGGGTTTGATATCAGGCCTCCCAGTAACAATAATTATAAAAAGGCCCACCCACTAAGTTAAAACTGACCCAGAGCTGTGACATTTTAACAATTAAATGTTTTTGGGATATATTAATCCATCTTCATACATGATGCATTGTGGGAGTCACTCTTCGCAAGTCTATGGAGCCGAGTGCGCAGATGAGAATTAAACAATCCGTAAAAAACAGCACACAATCCTGTAGCGGGATAAGGCGGCACTAATTTCATGTTTAAACAAACAGATGTCAATTGACACATTGATATCGATAAATATTGCTTTACCATCCAGGTGAAATGTTACAATTCCTAGTTGTCGCACTAGGAATATCATAGGAGAGGCTAAGCAATTTGACAATAGCATATGGCAAGAAAGCATTGTCGACAAACAGGAAGAGGTGGTTGCAGTAAGTGGGGCACATTCAGTTTAAAGGTGGACAGGCTTCTGAGACAGGCATCAGAGTGAGACTCCAAGGTCAGCAACCAGGAAGACCGAAATGCAGTTGTGGTCTTGATACTGTATAAGAGCACACCTTAGAGGTGATGTGTTTGCAGTGCAACAGTGGACGCATAACCATGCGATGGTGAGTTGACTTAACATCAATGGCATTGATTTGCACTTATTTTACATTTTTTGTCTCATATAAATATTCCAATTGTGAAACTGAACCCATGTCATGGGACAGATACATTTCCATTCACAACTCTCGCAACTAGCAGTGATAACATAATATAAGTACTTCCGAAATCACTTCAATAGGCCGCAATATGCACACATGGAGGGTACAGCCTTTAAAGCTGAATAAGACAATTTTTTTGGAGGGTCATTCATCACCAGGTTGAGTAAATTGACTCACTACACTTGAGAACACAGTTAAATAATATGTGGCTACCCTAATCTGAAGTGTCAGTTCGTAGTTATAATCTGATAATACCCATCCCCTGAACGACCGAGTGAACTTAATTGTTTTAATGTATTTTTATTTAGAAAAAAACAGTGTCTGTCTGTACCTGTCATCCAGCACAGTCAAGATTTCTCCAGCCCTGAAGGTCAGCTCATTATCTTCGGCTGCTTCGAAGTCGTACAAGGCGCGCACTTTACGCACGACACCACTCGGTGCTCCGAGTGGGATGGATGTCATTACAGCCTGTGGGTACAGGCTCGGTGGGGAGGCGAGCGACGGGCCGACTGACGAGGTGGTGGAAGAGGAGCCTCCAACACCGGACAATGAAGGATACTGCTTTTGCTCCTTGATAGAAAGCTCGATGGCTAAAAGAAGGGAGGGAGAGACATGAGAAGCAGAATTGGACGAACGAGTCAACGTGTCTCTGTGTTTGAATGAGCACGGTGGTGAGATGTTAAATACCTCCCCTGTTATACAGGAGTCATGGGTTCGATCCCAACCCTGACTCCTGTATATTTGGAGTTGGAAAGTTTTCGCCATGGTCGCGTGTATTTTTCTCCAGGTCCTCCAGTTTTTCCCCCCACATTTAGAAACATGTGTTTAAGAGTATTTGGCTGCAAAACATTTCCACATGATAAGCCACTTCGTTGAGCTATCATTTGTGGCCAGGTCGCTTCTGAAAAAGGGCTATAGAGGCTCAGTGGGCCTTACCTGATAAAATAAAAGTTTTTTTTACTAGGTTGTGCTCAGCTACAGCTCTACCATAAGGCAGCAGTTGAGATTCCACACTTTCATGCCTGTGGCCAGTCTCTCCATAGAATATGCAGTTTTTATAAATATGTCTTGTTCCCAATTATATAATTGTGCTAGTGGCATAGCAAGACGAATATGTCTATTCTGAACTTTCACAGATAGCAGGGCATCACCCAATGTTTGAGAACAACCTTTTGGAAGGTGATATGACAGATCTGTTTATGATTTAGTTTTATTGCATCTTAGCTATACCCATAGGTAAATTAATGATGAAGCAGTAGTAATTTTACCAGACCTGATAGGAATGATGGGCCAAATCAGTCTCGTACCATAATTGCAACTTATAACCTTCTGATTATGAGTCAAGGCCTCAAAATACATTATAAATTTTACAAGTTGTGCATGCTTTAAAATCTGTATGTCGCTTGCCACTGACACACATTTGTCTATTATGTCGAACAATGCCATGGGGTCTTTAGTGTCCTCTACACCTTTTGTTTTGTAACAACTAATCAAGCGGATGTTAATGAGGAGGCAGTTGATTATTGATGGATGCATGATGATGACTATACACAAACCTTTTGCAAGATCATCTTCCTCCTTTGACCTGACCACACCTTTTGAAGGCTCCTTTGCAGGGGATCCAAAGCCAGCCTTAGCAGCCTCCATCTCCTGTGGAATCACAAGCATGTCACATTATACAGATCATTGATAGCAGCCAGGCCAGTAACTCATCAGCAGGTGACAGTGATGATGATGATAATGATGACCATGTTGACAATGATGGACTGTTTAGATGATGATATAAGCAACTGAGATGCAAATGATAATAACAATAGGTTGACTACAATAACAATACAAGAAACAACACGCACAAGCTGTCAATGTGCCTGTACCTTTGAGCCAAGGGCCGGAAACTCAATTTCCTTATCCTTTAGATTCTTGATGATGAAGAAGAGGAGACACATCTGGGAGTCATTCTTAAACTTCTCCCACCACTCCACCAGCATTGCCTTTAATCGATCGCACACCTTCGGATGTGCCTGCAATCACAACCAATAATCAAAGCATAACCCAACATTTACCTGCAATTATATTTAAATGAATTCATATTCAGGTGCAGCCTTGGTGGAATGGTCAGCACACCGCCCGTGCAATCCAGAGGTCACTGCTTTGATTTGATCTCCTGGCGCGGCAGGTGAAAGAGCGGTAACGTTTCTTAAATTCCCCAGCCTCTATCCACCCAACAGTATAAACGAGTACAAAACATTCGTGACTGCAGGGATTCATATTCTTGGTTCTTTCGGTAAAGTCACGTAGAAGGGAAATAATAAAAAATAATAAAAAAATCCTCACGACGATTCGATTGCAACACAAGCAATCATCATCAGGTGTGAAAACCACAAGGCCTAGCAGTAGTTGCGTTCGTCACTTGTTGTAGAGTTTTCAAATACAGCAGCCACCTTGACTGTTACTGCGAGTGTGATAACCATAACAATGCAATCCATCTGCTTCACAGGAGACGGATATTAAAGATCCCTGGCATAATTCGCACTGTGCCATCGGCAGGGTCCAAAGTTGTAAAAAAAAAAAATTACCCGCAAATTAATCAATTGGGATTATACATTCCTGGTCTCTTGAATTCTCACCTGGTTACACAAAAGAATCTATATTCTTAAAAAAAAAATGTTTACCATCATCTGGCCGAGTAGCACTGTGCTCAACTTGCAATCAGACAGGGAGTTTATTCAAATTCCATTTGTGAGTTGCTGCTGTCCATTATCCATCCATGGAGCAAGAAGACATTGACGAGCTATTTAACCGACAGAGAACATCTGCTGAGATTCTATTTCTCTTTTTTTTAAGCTGTCAAGCCACAGTTAGTTTAAGGCACTCTTAAACATTTCCAATGAAGTATCTCCTTTGCTCAGGCAAGTGTGCGGTGTCAATTATGACCACTGGAGGTTCTGAGCCAGTGTTGAAAACTTTGATCACTATGGCAGTGGGTGTAATGTTTTCACAGGATAAACACGGTTGACTATCTTTGAAGTGGGATGTAAACTTGGGGGCACACTGGCTTTGGTGTCTGTGTTACAAATGAATCCTTTCCCGTTCCGATGATGTACGTGTACGTCATTAGTTTTTCTTCCGATTCCGTTCCGATGACGTATGTGTACATAATCAAAACGAAAACCGGAAGAAAAAATAAAATAACATTATCAGTATCGAGGCTCCCACCAGGCCATGCGGGGAGGGCGTGTGGCTCAGTTTGACGTCAGCTATCACTGAGTGCGGTTGTGTCGCTACAGTTCTGTGGTGAGTACAATGTCTTTAAACACAACGGCACTATGCCTCTCTAAATTAAATAAACGCTGAGCCACTTGCACGTGCCAAAATTCAGAGGTGAACAGGACCCACCCTGCAACTTGGGGACATCTCGGAACGTGAAAGGGTTATGGTTGTTATGTTTCTCAATGTGTCATTGGTATGTGGTGTGATGCAGCATCACTCACCTTCTCCAGAACCTTCGTGACTTCATCGGAGAATTCCTTCGAGCAAATCTGCACTTGGAAGGGCTTCCCACAACTTGACACACAAGCCTCCAGCAGCTGCAACATTGAAATTAACGACATTATAACGAGTCTCAATGGAATCATCAACATAAAATGTAATTATTACCACCAACACAATCATCTTCATTAGTTCGACCCGGCCCTAATGTGTGGTCAATTATTTAGCAAAAAAAAATGATTACACTATTGTGGACTATTACTCAGGCCACGTTTTCAAATATTGGCAGTCCTCACAATCTGCCTCCCGAATGCAGGAAATGCCCTCCAAGCCATGCCCAGGGTGGTGCAAATAATAATGCCAATAACCGATGTGGTAAATTTTTTGTTCAGTTATTGATGCTCTTAATATTAGCATGGGCCAGGTCAAACTACTTGGGTTAGCATAAATGTGTATTGTAATTTTCCAGTATTTTAGCACAAAAATGGCCAGGAAGTTAAACAAAGCGAGAGATGTAATGAGGCACGAGCCTTGGCCTGACAGACCCCAGAGTTGACGCTGCTATAAGCATGCAGTAAAGCTTCAGGAGGAGCTCAGGGGCCAAGGTCCCAAGCCCTCATGGGCTCAGTACAATGTCAGCACTACATTACCCAGGATCCCAATGGCTGTGGAAATCAGGTACTGGTATCCAGTCTCCTTCATCCTGCACACATGGCCTACCCATCACAGCCTACAATGCCATGTTCTATTCCAAACATTAAAGTTGCTTACCCGACACTATCCTGCCATGACCATCTTATCGCATGCCATATGCACCTATAGTCAAATAATCTGGCTTTTTGTAAATCTAGCTACACCATTGATTATACTCACTGTCAGAGAATGCATAGCCACCAAAGGAACCTTGTGCTGTACTCTCTTGATGATTGCCATTAAGCAGTCTTTGGACCTGCAAGCATTACACAGGTGAAAAATATATAGAACATGTGTTCTCATGAAGTACAAAGGTAATAGCTGTTCTGCTAGGTTATGTAAAAAAATTGCAACATTTAATCGGAATGGACTCATTCATTTGTACCTGATGATGGTTGCTTGTGTTGCAATCGAAACGTCGTATTCTATTATTATTGAATTTTATTTATTTCTATGTGACTTTACCAAAAGAACCAAAGAGTAATTCCTGCAGTCACGAAAGCTTCGAATCTAGTTTGAACCACCTCCATGGGGAGGGTTTGTCGTGCTTGTTTGTTCCACACTTAACTTCTAATCTAGCAATCTTTGGAAGAACGTCATCAACCAGGCTATGCGTTAACTGTGTGCTAACCGACTCTCTGTGTTGCATTGCATTAAACTTCCTAATTTTACTAAATTTGCTTTCTACTGTGCTTGTTAACAAGTCCATTCTCGCCTCCGGCTGCTATGGGCAGGAATTCCACACAACCCCCCCTCTGCCCCCCCCCCCCCCCCTGTCTCTCTCTATTTAAGGCCTCGACACAGAGACGTTGTCTTTCTGTGTGTCTATGTGTGTGTGTGTGTATCTCTGTTTGTCTCTGTGTGAGTCTCTCTCTGCTTGTGTCTGTCTGTGTGTCTCCGTGTCTATGTTTTGTCTATCTCTCAAATTTAGCAATCTTTTGAAGGACGTAATCAACCAGGTGGGGTGTTGACTCTTGTTGGCTGACTCTCTGTGTTGTATTGCATTATATTTCCAAGTTTACTATGTTTGTTTTCTCATTCATTTGTACCTGATGGTTGCTTGTGTTGCAATCGAAACGTCGTATTCTATTATTTTATTTTATTTCTTTCTACGTGACTTTACCGAAAGGACCAAAGAGTAGGGCTCTAACCGGGATAAAATAAAGCACATTCAACTTAATTTTAAATCTTGATTTGAAGTTTTCGTGACTGCAGGAATCCATACTCTTTGTTTCTTTCGGTAAAGTCACATAAGTAGAAAAAATAAATAATCAATCACGACGTTTCGATCGCAACACATGCAATCGTCATCTGGCAGAAAGACACAGCAGCAGAACTGCCGAACAAGAAAGGGCTGTTGCAATCAGAGTTTATATACAGGTTTGAGGTGGGTGTCACCCAAGGGCAAGTAGGCGGGGTCCGAGATGAAAATGAGTCCCGTCACGGTGCTCACTTTTCCCATTGTGCTCGTTAGCATTAGCATGCCTATCCACCTTTGGCGTGGCTGTTGTCCGTGCGCACGGCAACGGGACTCCTTTCCATCACGGACCCCGTCTACTTGCCCTTGGGTGACACCCACCTCAAACCTGTATATAACCTCTAGTTGCGACAGCCCTTTCTTGTTCTGCTGCTGTGTCTTTCTGCCTGTTGACGATTGCTTGTGTTGCGATAGAAATACCGTGATTTATTATTTATTTTTTCTACCTACGTGACTTTACCAAAAGAACCAAAGAGTATTAATTTTAAATGTTGTAAATAAGTAAAAGTCCAATTGTTTCTCTTCTCCAGTGAGCAGTGCTCATGTCCAATGACGGCTCTGAGCCAGTGGAGGAAACTCCGCATTCCTATGGAATGGGCCATACAATTGCTCTGAAGACAGGTCATCACTCTAAATGTCGACTCATTATTTAATTTTCGATTATAAGGCAGAGTTATTGATGATGGTGATTAATGTTTTCGATTTAGCCATATAAGGAACACTGTTGATTTCCCACCAAGTTGTATTAATTTAATGGACCTTGGAAGGCATGTGAGATGACTATCATCATCATTGCCATAGGCAATCCGATGCTGGATGAAGGCCTCCCCAAGCCTCCGCCATCTCTCACGATCCTGCGATGTAATATGTGACATGATTAAAAATGGTAAAATTTCAGTTACCCATTGGGAGACGCTTCAACTTGACTGCAGATGTCTGTGATTAGAGACCAGTCTTCGGTTGAGTTGCTTTCACTAGTTGCTCGTTCTGTATATGAACAAGATACACACAGGAAATGTACACGAGGACAACGATCTCTCAATTTACCTTAAAAAGCAAAGCAGCAAGTGCCCTTAGCAAGCAGCTATTAAGGCCAGTAAGGCACAATGAGGGGTTGGTGTGGCAAGTGGTCTCTTTTCAGTCCCTCCAGAAAAACGCGATTATGCGATCGCAAGATTTCACGCAAAATCAGCCAAAGTCCGCATATTTATGCGGGGGGCGCGTTTTTTCAAATACGCCGCACTTTCGCCGCATAAATTGCAGATTTCCGCGCGCAAAATATGCGGGCTTGCATGATTTCATAATCCCCGCATTTTCGTTGCAAAAAGTCACATATATCTTAGCAGAAAGTTGAAAAATGTTGCGTTTACTTCACACAAGCGCAGCCATTTCCCCTGTTGCCATGGGAACGTTATGAAGTGACGTCACTCATTACGCGACATCATTGAAAAGCTGCAAACCCCGCGATGCCAATGAAACCATGATGAAGCCCGCAAATCTTTCTCATTTGCCAACAAACATAAGCGCAAAAGACCGCGCAAAGCAGTTCCCCAGTGTGTTACATGACAGTGGGGGCAAATTATTTTGCATAGCTACCTCTGTAAAACAGGAAGCACACATTTTATTTTTTAATATTTTATTTATTCATTTTTACAGAAGTTGTAGCATATTCATTTTGTAAAGCTACAGAACTTGTTCGACTCAATGTTTTGTAAGTTTGAGCCATCTGTTTGTTAAGGTCTGAAATAAAACAAGATGAGAACTTAAATATTCCCAGCACTTTCTGTGATGTAGTATGCTTGCTTATCATAGGAAGTAATAAGAAATGACTCTTTACATTAAAGTAGTAGCCTAGTGAATAGGGTGTTGGGGGAATCACTTTTTTTTCTCTTTTTCATCAAACCGCAGTTTTTGCAAGTTCCCGCAATTTTTGCAAGTTCCCGCAATTTTTGCAAGTTCCTGCAATTTAATCGCATAAAATTGCATAAATATCCCGCATATTCCATCGCATTTTTTAAGAAAACGTGCCGCATAATCAACGATTTTTGCCCGCAACAATCACCAAAAAACTCCGCGTTTTTCTGGAGGGACTGTCTTTAGTCTTGAACACTGCACCAAATTTAAGGTTAAATGGACTAGAACAGAAAAACTGTTTCAGACAACCCTTGCTACGAATGTATATGGCTGGGAATCGAACCCAGGTAATCAGGATAGTAACGCAGTACACAAACTACTGTAAATGTATCATCTCTGGACATACACACCCGAGCACACAGCAGGCAGCAACATTAAGTAGCAGTTATGTGACCAATGAGCACTTTGTGCCAAGCTCGGTGCACTTTGAGACCATTTGGAGTGGCAAAAACTTGAGTTTACATGACATAAAACGTTGCTATGAGTAAACATGACACAGCTTCAAGCGCCCAATAAAAAATCATGGTGTAGAGATGCACAGATGGAACATTTACCAGTCCTCTGTTCGGTGACCCCAAAACATACACAAACATTCACCAATAGCTATATACTCTTCAAAAAAAGCGTCGTTGGAACACCTATCAAGGCTGGAATGATATAAGAGGGGTAGGTGGGGTCCCAATCCCACACCTGACCACCATTCTCTCTCCAGTGCTAATGTTTATACACCACACAAAATATTAACTTAATGATGAGTGGACCCAGGTAAGGCCCAGGACAATTTCATGTACTTTCCATTGATATTAGCCATTTGCGGGAATCAAACTCGGGCCGACGGGTTTGTGGTGCATTAATCGCTACAAGTAATGCTTTCTCTCTAAACCACATAACAGACACACCACAATTATCATATTAAGGATATCATAACCATGATATTGGTTAGTAGCGCTTGGTGTTAAGTTCACCAAAATGTGTTAAAATCTGTGTTGCAAACGCAGGACAACTTAAACCCATTGTGAAAACCCACAGATCAAATCTGTTAGGCACTTAAGGAGCACAGTGCAAACATTGGGCATACTGTAATGGCCGGTGTATAATGACTCACCTCTATAATTAGCGTTTTAGAGGCAGAATTGGGTGGAACAAGCGGTGGCTATACAAGGTTACCTAAAGAGATGACATGCAACTTGTCTGCGAAGATTTCAAAATGTTATCTCCTTATTGTATGGGTTTTCGCCCGGTACACTATCGTTTTCTTTCCCCTGCAAAACGTTTGGTTAAATATCCCAATTTAGGACCCTTCCGAAGAAGTATTGAGACCTAATGAGGCTTTGCTAAACCAATACAAAACATATTACATTACAGCAATAATACTATTGGTACACAATGTTCCACTGTTAAATATAGTGCTACAGGTTGTGGAGTATTTGTATAATGTACACAATTATATATGGCCAATATAGTGTACAAAATCAACATAAGTAATATAAAAAAACTTTTCAAAAACACGCTTTCATGAAATGTACCCTACTAGTAATTGAAGAACTCCACGACTCCAGGAAATGGCCCCCCGAAGCTTGCCATAACGTAAGGGACCGTGGTCAATTACAGCCAACATCAGATTACCGTGGACAATTAGACCCAAGCCGAAACATAACATCTAAAAAAGATTGTTTAAAAATATTTGTTTATTTTTTATGATAGAATATAGTATTGTCATCAGTATGACACAAGTATACCAAGTTGGCAGTCGATACCACATTGGGAAGTGGGTTAAAATTAAGTTACAAAATTTGAGGATACGACAACAACAACAGAGCGAGTTAAATAAAAGCGTGTAATTAAGTCTAAAAACGTAAAGGTGCAGCCCTGCAATTACTTGCTCACACCACTACTGGCTGAAGGGCCTCCCCCTAGGGAGAGCTCGAGAGAGCCCTCTTTGGAGGGTATTTGGCCTACTTTTCCATGCGCTGCTTAGGCGACGTGGAAGATGGGTGGAGTACCCACACGTTTCCCCACTGCACGCAACCTGTCTAATCGACTTCTTCTTTCGTATGGCGGATTTAGATGCAGAGCGACAACTACAATTTCACATTGAGGTGGTCAAGCCAGATAACCGTGTCGGGCATTTGTGGATCTGGCATTGCCGTCGTGATATGTTGTAGGGTCTGTTCTGGATGACCACAGTCGCCCACTGGAGAGTTTTTAGTTTTCAATTTGTGCATCAGGTATCTGCATCTGCCATGGTTTGTGCGGATGTGGTTTAGGGTGGACCATGAGCTTCGTGGAAGAACCAAACCCAGGCGGATCTTCTGTTGGGTCTTTCACAAGGTGGCCGAGTTCTTTTGAACTCCACTCAGCTTTCCTAATCGACCACCTGTGGCGAACCCATTTATCCTGCTGGGTGGACAGAGGCAGTGGGGGGGATTAGGAAACTTTCCCATTGTTTCAAAATCCGTTGAAAAGGGCCTAATAGTTAATCGGATTCCTCCAGTATAAATAAGATTCTGATTCTGCATCGAACTGGTGACTGCAAGTCCGGTGTGATAACCATTAGACCACGGCAGCATGCTTAACATTTAAATGCAGATGTATTCAGAAAATTAACAATTCCTTACACCAAAATAAAACATTAACTATACGTTGATGTTTGATTCAACAAGGTCCCAGTTGCCCCTTATGAAAGCAAGGGAATTACCCAACTGTATATTTAACAAACTCAACATAACTCGTGTAACTGTAACCTGATTCAACAAATACTTTAGATTCAATAAACTATTTAACAACGATTTCTTAAATATTTGCAAAACATTAGTTTCTTCTTTTACATTTCGAAGTATTCCATGACAAATCATGACGCTTCAATCCAGTTTAAATTGCTAAAAACTGTATCGCATATCCATATTGTTTTTAAAATGTAACTCCCTAGGGTAAAATTACATCTTCTTCCCTGTATAGTACTCGGTTCTCCTTTAAAATACACATCCACATCATCATGGTGATGTGTGGGCGTCAAAAAAGAATAGGCTATATTCAATTGATGTGCTATGTAAAGGATTAACTTTAGAAATGTTGGCCAATCCAGTCAGTTCCCCAGGTCTCCAATTAAATATACAATAGACTTCACAATCTCAATGTGGTTTCACCCGGTTAAATACACAATGTTACAATACTGTAATCCATTACCGAAAAGTGTCATTATTTGACGAGTGAATAATTAAGGTCCATTCCTTGCATCGTTCCCAGTTCTCCCCTGTAACCATATTACAGTACATTTGGCAATATTTAAATGGTTTATAATAGTTAAATTATAGGACATCAAAGTTGTTATCTAAGAGTGTCATTTTGTGGACCCTTTAGGGTTCATTGTTTGCTCCCCTCGAAATAAAGGAAAACATTATCTCATTTGACAACTTAACTCGCAAAGCATTACCTCTATCCCTTTAAAATCCCACTTCTGGTAATGTTTTGAACCCGCCCCTACTGGGCATCCGTGAAAAGAGCTTCATAGCTCAACGGATCCCTCCAGGAGAACTCAACATTCTCATTCTGATACCGCCTCTCTCAATCACAAAGTCAACCTCAAAATAAAAGCTGTACATTTGTATGCAAGCGCTCTACTAGTGCTAGCGTTAAGAAAAAAACGCCACTTTTTTCAAATTTTCTTGCTGTGGTTTTCACACCTGATGATGATGATTACTCGTGTTGCAATAGAAACGTCGTGATAATTGTATTGTTTTATTTTTATTATTTCCCTTCGACGTGACTTTACCGAAAGAACCAAGAATATAAAGCTACACCGTCTCATGCCTCAAGCATTACACGTCTCTCTGCTTGACCCTAAAACAAGAGGTGGAAAATCCACATTCCCACACAGCATTGGCCATCATTATCAAACACTGTTAATCCACTATTGGATGAGGGCCTTACCAACCCGCCTGAGATGAAATAATCCACATCCTCTGGGTTACAATGCTCGTACGTGTAGAAGTGAACCTAGTGGTGTTTCCGGATCCAACGAGCAGTGGTGGAAATTCCACATTCCCTCGGCGAAGCGCGTCATTTGCACGATATAATTAACGAGCTATCAATGTACATTGTGTTTCACAGCCATTGTATAATCCGCTGGTGGGGGGCAAAAGGTCTTAACCGTGGTGAGTGTCTGGTCATGCTTCACCGCGCTGGTCAGCGATGGGTTGGTAAAGTGTGTGAGCAACAACCGGACCGATCTCGATATTACTCGCCACCGATGTTATACCGTGGTCGTGAATGAATGCAGTGGGACGAACCACTGCGCCACCGATCCGTCACTAGATGTCCATGATGTACTACGTGTGGCAATGACGTTACACATGAAATAGACTTTGGTGGTGGGGGTAACACCATTGTGTTCCGTATCCACGGTCGTGGTGAACACCTTACACCTACCCTGGCGACGTAAACTCGCATTTACATTGCGCAATTCGTACAACGTTAATTACAGTATTGCGAATTGTTAAAAATGCGAGTACAGTGCGAGCGCGGTACAGTGCGGCGTGTTGTGATGAGGAAGAGAGCGGCACTCACCCACGTCGCCGTCGAACGGGTTGGTGGGCGAGAAGAGCGGCATCTTAGCAATCTAAATTATTGAACAACAACAACAAGTTGGGTCGACGATAGCGAGAGACGTTGGAACAGCAGCAACGACGACGACGACGACAACGGAGGCGACGAGGCGGAGAGAGAACTGGTGGCTGCGTGTCGGCGGGGATACCCGGGAGGTGTGACGTCACGGCGCGCGTGACGTCACCACAGTCAGCTGACGGGAGGCGGCGGTATTTAATTAAATAATTATTGATCACACGCAATGATGGGGCAATCGTCGCTTTTAAATCAGCCGGTTCTAAACCCTTTTTTCTTTGGATGCTTGTTGCAATTTAGTTTTGTTTCAACGGGCCCCCCCCCCACCACCAAACATGGTTGGTATCTGAGAAATTATTTTAAAATGATTATTGATCACACACAAACGGGGCAATGATGGGGCAAATGTTGCTTTTAAATCAGTCGGTTCTAAACCCTTTTTCTTTAAATGCTTGTTGCAATTTTGTTTTTGTTTAAACCGACCACCCCACCCGCCCCACCAAACATGGTTGGTATCTGAGAAAAATAATGGTACGAATAATAAACGTTAATATTTTATTATTTGGTTCTTTCGGTTAAGTCACGTCTAAAGATAAAATAATAAATTAAATAATAGAATACGACGTTTCGATTGCAACACAAGCAATCATCATCAGGTATAATGAAATAGCGACATAAAATCTAACCAGAAAACTATAGACAGACATATTAGCAGACAGATATCACCAAGATACATAGAGAGAGCAACACAGGTAACAGAGAGAGGTGGTCGTCTCTGTGGGGTGGCCTTAAATAGACAGAGGAGGGCGGATGCAGAGAGAGGGAGGGGGGTTAGAGAAAAAATTAGCATATCAATGAGTGGACAACAAAACGTGGTGCTGCAAGTGCGATGACACGGCAAGCAAGCCTGAAAATCAGGAGAAGGACACACTAAAATTAAATAACCTAGTAAAATATCGAAATGTAATGTAATACAACACAGAGGGTCGGTCAACACACAATTAACGCATAGCCTGGTTGATTACGTATTTCAAAGATTGCTAAGTTAGAATTTAAGTGTGAACATTCCAAAGAGAGGACACAGGCAGAGAGAACAAGTAGTCAGAGAGAGAGAAAAAAGAAGATAAGTTTAAAACTTCCCCGTAGAAGTGGTTCAATCTTAATTTTAGAACTTTCGTGACTGCAGGAATTATTATTTGGTTCTTTCGGTTAAGTCATGACTAAAGATAAAATAATAAATTAAATTAAATAAATTAAATTAAATAATTTAATTTATTATTTTATCTTTAGACATGACTTAACCGAAAGAACCAAATAATAATTCCTGCAGTCACGAAAGTTCTAAAATTAAGATTGAACCACTTCTACGGGGAAGTTTTAAACTTATCTTCTTTTTTCTCTCTCTCTGACTACTTGTTCTCTCTGCCTGTGTCCTCTCTTTGGAATGTTCACACTTAAATTCTAACTTAGCAATCTTTGAAATACGTAATCAACCAGGCTATGCGTTAATTGTGTGTTGACCGACCCTCTGTGTTGTATTACATTACATTTCGATATTTTACTAGGTTATTTAATTTTAGTGTGTCCTTCTCCTGATTTTCAGGCTTGCTTGCCGTGTCATCGCACTTGCAGCACCACGTTTTGTTGTCCACTCATTGATATGCTAATTTTTTCTCTAACCCCCCTCCCTCTCTCTGCATCCGCCCTCCTCTGTCTATTTAAGGCCACCCCACAGAGACGACCACCTCTCTCTGTTACCTGTGTTGCTCTCTCTATGTATCTTGGTGATATCTGTCTGCTAATATGTCTGTCTATAGTTTTCTGGTTAGATTTTATGTCGCTATTTCATTATACCTGATGATGATTGCTTGTGTTGCAATCGAAACGTCGTATTCTATTATTTAATTTATTATTTTATCTTTAGACGTGACTTAACCGAAAGAACCAAATAATAATTCCTGCAGTCACGAAAGTTCTAAAATTAAGGTTAATATTTTAATCAATTGTTCATTTTATCCTCATACCTGTCAACTCCTTATCGATGCCCTACCTTATTACAGACCAATTCGGGACCTTATAGGTCACCCCGTGCCCTTATAGATCTCAACGTTCATCCTACAAAGTCCCATCACAAGGGAGAAACACAAACAAATAGACAAAACATGTTTTTTTGTTGCCCGTATTGAAACGGCTGTACGCCGTATGGACCTGAAAAACTCAACTTCTCTGTACAATAATACTGGTCAACCGTATGGGTTGACAGGTATTTTTACGAGCAATTAGTTTAGGTTACCACATGGATTTAAATGTTATCGTAGTTATTTATATTGCCACATTCATACATGATTGTTCACCAATGACTCATGTATGTATTATATAATTCCACACAATGTATTAATCGCCTCATTGTGAACCCACTGGCTTACAGCATACAAATAACTCACATTCCCCAGTAAAAATGTGTGGCCCGGAAATAAACTATATACAATGGTATAATAGGCGACATTTCAGGCAAAGGCCCAACTTCACAGCACACGCAGAGAGGCCTGAGAGAGTGGTTAATAAGTGGCACTTGTTTTAAAATGTTTATGATGTACACATTTTAAATTGGCATATACAGTAGTTGGATAATTGCTGACGCTCTAAACATTTAACTTGTTTTAATGAAGACAAAAATTATAGGCAAGCATATTTTAATCCGATGCTGAAAATTTTACATTCGTATGGCGAGTACCAGTGCACCCATATGATGAAAGAGTACTCATTTCATAGACCTTATTATGCTCATGTGATTGGGTCAATCTTGATCAGTATATTTATTTTGTTTCAAGGCTGGGAGCTCTTTTTGGATATAAGCGACAATTTCAATTGTGTTATAGCAATTATTTACATAATACACGAATATATATATTACGTATTCAGCTTACATAACATTGCAACGTGGTGCTTTCATAACTGTTGCCAGTGGAGCTGGGATATAAACGAGTACACTATAGGATTTAAGTAATCGATTGTCCACTCCCTCACCTGGATGTATACAGGATGTCGTCAGTTCGATCACCGACCCTGACCTCTGTATATTTGGAGTTTGCATGTCTCTCTTCCCTTGGTCGCGTGGATTCATCTCCGGGTCCTCCAGTTTTTCCCTCCATATTTAGAAGCATGATGCAATTCATTTCCACGTGATAAGCCACTTGATAGAGCTATCATTTGTGATAACCAGGTCGCCTGTGCATCCATTCACTCTCTCATTTGCACCGACTCCGGTTTGTGTGCCGCGCAATGAGCCTCCGATTATCACGGTTGACTGTGTACGGTGCGAAATAAGTTCAAAATACTCTACATATGTAGATCTATGGGAGCTTTTTTCCAGTATCAAGACGATAAAAAAATAAGAATAGGCGTCACCCCTTCTGGCAATAAATTAGGTATCACGATATTAATGCATGCAGTGGCAAATCATTTCACCCTATATCATCAAACTATATCATCAAACTGCACCGACCCTAGTTTATGTGCAATGCAGTGCAATTAATTCACCCTATCAACTCGCTCCATGCTTCTTTGTGCACTTATACGTTTTCGTTGAATATCTCTCGTTAATGTCCATTTCTCGGAATCATGTCAAAGCAAGGAGCACGTACTCATTTAAATCAGTGCCCTCTGTTTAATTCAGTTAGAGGTGGAGATCAATGCGTGTTATTTCCCTTCTCCGTTGCGTTGGTGGAAGGATGATCGAAGTGTGTGAGACACCCACCCACGGGGTCTATCAGGTCCCTGTATAAGGCAGTCTTGAGACAACTAGAACTGCTTTTTGTATGTCGTTGTCCTTCCCATGCACCTCCGAATAGAAATTCATTCAGCCTATCATTTTCACCGACTCCGGTTTCAGTGCAGAGCAGTGCAATTCATTCACAAGTTCAAGTTCATTTATTAGGTATAGCCCTGTGAGCCATTCGGCTCTTGAATCGGGTGCAACCGCAACAAACAAAAAACAAAAACATGAACAAGAAAACATCTTAAAGTGAATATGTGACTCAGTGCAAACAGAAAATCCAAGAAAAGACAGAAAAATATTGCAGAAAAAACACCGTACACCAACGCTGTGTGCAAAAATCCCAGTGGGATGCAAGTCAAACAACAACAACCACAAGACAACTTAGATTAAGGCCATCAGTCTTACTCCGTAGTCCGTACTACAACAAACACACATGGCTAAACTAATAAACTTTTCGAAATCACCAAAATAAAGCCATGGAAGCAATGAAACAGTGATCACCCTGCACCGATCTCGGTTTCAGTGCAAACCATTCACCATATCACACTGCACCGACCCCAGTTTCAGTGCAAAGCGCAGTTCAATTCATTCACAGCATTCGTGACTGCAGGGATTCATCTTCTTGGTTCTTTCGGTAAAGTCACGTAGAAGGGAAGTAATAAAATTATAAAAATATAACATAATAAAATAATTCTCACGACGTTTCGGCCACAACGCAAGCAGCCGTCATCAGGTGAAGAACATGTCTGTCGATAAGACAGAGTCTCATTCAGAGTCTGCAATTCATTCACAGCACCCTATCTCAATGCAACGACCCCGGTTTCAGTGCAACCAGCAGTTCAATTCATTCACGGCAACCAATCACAGCCGCCACCGACTCCGTTAGCGGTGCACGCTGATAGGACGCAGAGCAGCGCGTTCGTGACGTGGCCACGCCCCCAGCCCCCCCCCCCTCTCACCCCCCCAGCCCCCACCTCCGGCATTGTTTCTCTGGAACAAAAAAAATGGCTGCAGAGGTGGAGGGTGCCGAGGCGGCTCAGCCCGCGGCCTCCGCGGAGAAGAAGAAGAAGGCGGCGGCGGCTGCGGCGGCGGGGAGCCGGGGCAAGGCGAGCTTCCTCGCCACGGCCTGGCTCATCCTCTACAACACGGTCATGACCGCCGGGTAAAAGTTGAACCCCCCCCCCCCTACTCGGCAACTCTTGCCGCACCACCACCACCATCACCACCATCATCAACTCACCACTCCACCACGTTGCCTGTCAGTCACTGGCGCGTGTGGAGAGAGTTGAGTTGCAACAGTGGCACGCGTGCGGCTAAACGTCTTCGTGCTTGGATGCACTCGCTGTGGTTGTTAGTGTTGCGTTTGATGTCGGTAGAGTGTGTTTTTGTTTGTTTCGTTATATTGGCGGATTGTCCAAGGCCTTGGCTAAGAAATCTCAGATGCTGCATTCGCCTCAAGCGCTGACATTGGTACAGTGTTTAATTTAACGCTTTAACAATTGTAACGTAAGAATCGTCTGCTTGTCGTTGTGATTATTTATGCTTGCGCTGCATTCACAATCGATGGTTTACGTTTTATATGTCGCATATAATGGGTTCACGTGGCATGTCCAGCCACTAGAGGCCGCCACATTTAACACATCGTTAAAACTATAATAATTGACACTTGCACGGGATCGCATAATTAATAGAATCGCGAGGATGGCGAAGCTTATCTCACCCCTAGTTGTCATTAGTAACAGGTAAAAGTACAGCCCTGTCATTTCCAACCCAGGTCACTGCTTGCAGAAGGGCCTTCTTCACCAGAGGGAACCAGAGGATCGAACCCTGTATGCCCCAGTGTTGTTGATAACAGTCAATTGTAATAACTCCTCTAAGGATTGACATAGTCTGGATAATATTTTGGTCTACTCTTTCGCGCTGGCCAAGATTAGAGTATCCCACGCTTTACCCCCATCGCAGCTAACCTGCAATAAGTGAAATATTCCACTTTTAAGTGTGCATTAATCGGGCTCTATGTGCCTGTGGTCATAACAATGAATCTTAAGAACCCTTAAGGATTGACTTAATCTGACTCTACGGAGCGCCAGTGATTAAAGTGAACCCAACGAGTTTTAGACATAACACTGTGGGTTTTGAGCCACGATAATTATCAGTGAACCTAAATAATCGTACAAGTTATCTTAGCTGGGCTCGTTTGAGCCTCGTGTAAATAATACTGCATGCTAGGAATCCTAACGCTTATTTAGTCTGGCAACTGTGATCCTTGGGGAATAACGCTGATTTAAAAAAACCCAAGGATTGCCTTAAGTCTGGCTGGCTCTATGATACCCGGGTATTGACGACGAAACCTTAGAATATTGGTGACGTTAATCAGCCTCTCTGAGTCACTGTCCCACATAGAGCCCTAAGAGTTTTGAGCGTGCGTTCATTTTATTTATTGCACTGATGCCCCCATGTAACAGGAATCGTAAGGGTGCCTTGGTCTGGCTCTGTGGCCTAGTTTTTATAGATTCCAAAGTACAGTCCTGGATGAAAAAAAATCAAGTACTGTGCTTTAAATAGGTGAATGTGTACATGTTTATCCAAATTATATCTAATGTACAGTAATGTATTTCTAAGTTGTTTTTTTATTAAAGTGTGCTTCCTGGAAACAGACTGTGGGAGGTACACACAGTGTCCGACGAAAACTAGTACCAGACAAATACGCCCGGATCCAGATGGTTTCAATTTAATCACAAAGTCCGCTGACCCCTTTGCATGCGGATAAGCACACTGTAGCAGTTGGACTTATTTTTAAAGTTGTGTGATATCGAGTGAAGAAACTTATTTGTGGAACCACGTTGCAGCAAATTTATAAAACATGTCTCCTTTACAAGAGAAACTTTGGACTGAAAGTCAGATGTCTCATTGCTCGCATGAGCCTGTCTGTCCATGTCAGCGGTTTGGAGCCGATGGTGAAAAATGTTGCATTTTCATGACAGGGCTCATCTATCCATCAGACAGCTACTGTTTGTGCGCCATAAGACGTGCTTATTTTTTCACTTCGGCGAGACGATGGGCTGGGTTGAGCCCTCATAACTGAGATTTAAATGTGCACCATCAAGCCTGGTTTAGATTCAACCTTAATTTTAAACCAAGTTAAAGTACTGTCCATCCGCTTACCTACCCAGCCATACAGCTACCGACCTCCTCATCCACCCAGTGAATCGTGGTGTGGAATGAAATCGGAATGGAGAAAGCCCACTCTTTAGACAGGCATAAGTCAAAAGCCTTCTTGTCGTACTACCTAATACATGAGACTCCCACCAACGCCATGTGAGTGAGAATCTGTTTCACATGATCAACTGCGCCATCTACTCCCCTTGAGATGTGCGTCATCATGCACAGTATGCAAGCACTCTGTAAATTAATCAGCCCACAGGGAGACAAAAGCAGCTGGGTGTGTGGTTTACTGGCCACATCACCCCACTGTGGCATATATATCAAGCTTAATAGGCGTTTGCTAACATTGCCTGCATCTGGGAAGATAAGATTTGCTGACAACTGGTACAAGTTGTTTGTGTGGAAGAATCTCGTGAAGTTGTACCACTGGGCAGGGTGCACCACCAGCTGAGATTTGGCAAGCTCCGGAAAAGGTGCTTGAATCTTCTCGTTCCCGGATTGGCGTGAATGCAGACTGGCTCTAACTTACTTCACAGTCAAACATGCCACCCTCCAGTGCTGACTTCAATTCATCACCGTGTGGCTGTCGCAATCGGACAGCCATTGCCAACATGCGCGTTACGTTACAATAACCGTGCATTCTTGCATGGGGTCACAGGCGGCCTAAAAAAAAGTTCAGTTACAGTATATCTTCTGGTTGTACTCCCAGCGTCATGTGATGAGACAAATACGTTGTCATTCAGAACCGTCACAGCAAGAAGTGCATAACCTTGTGATAAAGAACGCCTCCCAGAAAATAATGACAGAGGTGACAGAACTACTTCCAAGTTACCTAATTTAGACCTCTTTTTCCACACTGGGTGTCAAGCTTTTTTATATGCCCTGTTTGTGTTCACCACATAGAAAGTTGACTTTTAACGTTTATTTTAATAAATAGGTCAAATTAAGTGACAGTTTGGAGTAATATTCTTGGTTCTTTCGGTGAAATATAAAACAATAACATTTTATTTGATTGTTTAATATTTTTCAAATTTTATTATTTCCCTTCTACGTGACTTTACCAAAATAACCAAGAATATGAATCCCTGCAGTCACGAAAGCTTTCAATCAAAAGTTTGGAGTAAAGTTTACTTTTAGTGCAGTTACGTATGTAGAGCTGAGATCATCAGTTTTCTACACTTGCAAAATCAGTTTAATTAGAGCTAGATTTGAAGCTTTTGTGACTGCAAGGATTCATATTCTTAGGTTTTTTCGGTAAAGTCACGTAGGTAAAACATTAAAATTAATGAAAATAAAATAAAAATCACGACGTTTCGGAGGCAACACAAGTCTCCGTCCCCCCCCCTCTCCTCCCCCCTCAACTTGCTTTTAAGGGATTACATCTTGAATCATTGCCTCACTTGATGTAGCAAATCTGGCTGTGACGGTCCCACCTGATGACGGAGACTTGTGTTGCCTCCGAAACGTCGTGATTTTTATTTTATTTTACTTTCATTAATTTTAATGTTTTACCTACGTGACTTTACCGAAAAAACCTAAGAATATTAATTAGAGCTGTCAGAAACCTAGATAAAAATGTAGGATCTTATTAGTTTGCAGCACAATAACCTCAATCACTCGCTGATATCATTTTACTAACAATTCCCCAAAATTACAAATAATTTCGCATTATGTTGAAGAAAAGTATATCTGTGCTACATTCATCAGCATACTTTACATTGTACACAGTCTGAGCTGCGTCACAAAGAGAGGTAGGAAGTTTTGTGGGCTCATAATGTCTGCATCAGATCCGTTGGACCAACACAGCCGAGATATAATAGGTTTTAACCCAGGTTTCATTAACTGTTGATCAATCATGCAGAAGTTTATTGTATGGTCTCAGCCGGGTCGCCTTTTACTCAACTCAAAATGTCTCCTTGTTCATCTCATCTCTGTTGTTTTCTCTGAGCCGGTGGTGAAAATTCTACATTCCCATGACTTGGACCAGTATGTTCATATCACTACTATTTTTGATGTCTCAAAATGTGACGCTAATTTAATGAACCCTGAATGGACATTGCGTTGAATGGGTCATTTTCAATCTCATTGTGAGCCAAGCACTCTAACCACATTGCCACCATGCCTGATTTTCAATCTGCAATATTATAAAACTAAAATCTACAATATATTCTTTCATACTCTTTGGTTTTTTCGGTAAAGTCACGTAGGTAGATTTTTTCTAATTATGTATATATTTTTCTACCTACGTGCCTTTACCGAAAGAACCAAAGAGTATGGATTCCTGCAGTCACGAAAGCTTCAAATCAATATTCTTTCATGTTTTTATATCTATGGATTTCAAAAATTAGCTTCACTTTACAGCTTATTTTTATAAAAATGATAAATGCAAACAAAAAATGTGTAAACCAAGAAACACATTTCCCCATGTGTACACTGTAGACTAAAAACTGCTCACGTAGAGGTGACTAGATGCACAGCCATATCATTCACATTCCTTCTGATATGACCCACCAAGGTAATTGCTCATACAGCTCCAAAGGTTCATTATCTTTGGCACGTTGGCCCTATGGGTCGTACAATTTGTACAGCACTCGGGCTGATAATACAGTGTTTGTATTAGAGTGTGTCGGGACTATATTTAGCATGAAGCACATTGCAGAACACTTTCTAATGAGCAGTGCCATTCAAGTCTTGAGCTATACTTCAGTTTCACTTTAAATAAATTCCTAAATTTGGCTTTACACTGTTGATTTTATGGCTTTTAGTTGATGGTCTTCGTAATGGGGAAAGTATTTTTATTTATTTAAGTTTGTAATCCATACCTGTGTATGTGTGCAACCTACTAATACAGAGATATGTGAATTTCGTGACCGTCAGAAATTCATAGGACAATGGCGTGTTTTGGCTATCTTAAGGATATACGTAATGCGCTCTCATGAGAAATGCATGGAATTAACCAAACTCAGAAATTGCAGCGAAGCCCTATGTGCTGCCTCGTGTTGTAATCATAAGTCAACCTGGTCAATGAAAAGTTTTCCATACCTGCTTGGTTTCCAAAATAGCTGATTTTGCCCATTATGGAAAAGGCTATCTAGCAAAGTTTACTGCATGGATCAATGGTGTATTGTGCCATTCAGTGTGCCATATTCATTTATCATAAGTAAAAACACTCCATTTGCAATCTAAAAATACAGGCCTTAACACTCCTGTGCTACATTGTACTTTCATTCTACTATGCTTGTCTTTATAGATGTAAGAAACACAAGTGATAGTGGGTAATTATATATTTTTAAACCAATGGGACTAGTTTTTAATTATATGTTAGTTCTGATGTATTCGTTGTCTTGCTATGTGAAACAGGTGTTGAAAAAGCACACTTATTTCATAAATGTTTTTTCTGTTGTACAAAACCCGATGTAGTGGGAGCGATGAGAAACACCTTGGATTGCTCGTAAGTTTACGGTGGTGGGGAAGGGACCATTACATTTCCAGCTGTGGAAATATTGGGCTGTGACTAATAATGAGGAGCTAATGCATGACGGAGTGTGTAATGTGTGCACGTCATGCACAGACGTTATTTGAGCATACTTTACCATGCTGCTCAGTGTGGATTACTGCTGTTGGGGTGGTGGAAGCCTCGTTATATAAGTACAATAATGCAGTGCTTAGGTCCTGCTTAGCTTGTAAGATCAGATGAGATTGCGTGCATTCGGGGTGATTTGTCATACACACAATTAATTGTATATCAATAGTAAAATAAATTGTGGCATTTTAAATGCATTCATGTATGTAATATGTAATTAAGGGGCCTCTGTTACCCTAATGTTGGTAAATCCTGAACCGAGGCACTGTGTGGGTGCCTGCAAAATAATGGTTTTGTCTCTGGTTTCTTCACACTCAGGTGGCTGGTGTTGGCTGTGTCCATGGCTCGTTATGGGCTGGCCAAGGGCTCAAACAGGGGGCTGTATCGCTCAATAGAGAAGACCCTAAAAATCTTCCAAACGGGCGCTCTCTTGGAGGTAATTATGATCATGGTATCATCGTGCCATCATCATCATCGTCCCGTTCACAATTAGCAACATCGTAATAGTATAATTATCTTGAATATAAATATAATCATCACTGTGATCGTAATCACCATCATTACAATTTTAACTTACATGATTATCACCTACGACCGCTGTCATCATGGCTATGGCCCATCATCATTATCCCCTCAAATCTTTTTCATCATCCCAGAAATCACTGTTTGCCATGATCATTATAATTGGCCATCCGAAATGATCATTAATCATCATCATTATCAAGTCCATGATTTTGTGTCACGTTGCAGGAGTTTCAAAAGTGAATGAGTATCAATCATAATTTAATTAGATCTGAATTAGGTAAATATTTATGTAAAACTGAGAAATTACTTTGGTTTCTGCTGTATCCTTTTTAATGTTACAAGATAAAATCTCATAGTGCAATGATTACTGTGATATCAGTTTCTCATAGCTGTGTAGTTGTATTTCACAATTGTATTGTACTTGTTTTTGTGCTTTGCTGTGCTCATGTACAAATAAAGATACTTATAAGTTCTTCACCTGCAGTTCACTCAGCTTCATCGGTTACAATTTTAAATTTATAATTTGTATTGTTGTATCCTTTATTTATCCAATAGATTAAATAAACCCATTTAGACACAATGCAACTTTCCAGCAACATTTTATCATTTTACTCTGAATATAAATAAGCCTATTTATAATACTGTGTATTATTATTGAAGGGGTTATCTGCTGCTCAATAACTAATATTAGTGTAATTATTAATATGCCTGGTTAAACACTGATCATCATAAAAAATTCTACGAATTGAATTTTCATCAGGGCCCCAAGCTGGGATAGCACACATGCTGTCAGTTACAATGAAACGTGCTTAACCCTTTCCCATTCCGACAAGTTGGAGGGTGGGTCCCGTTCATCCACGTCATTGGAATGGGGAAGGGTTAAATAATTAAGTGAACTGTGAAAATGACGATATAATAACCAACATCAGTTACTCCAGAAAAATATTACGCGGCCCTAAATGTATGGATATGAGTGATTTATCACAACTTTATTGAGTACATTATTTCGTAAATATTTTGTCAGGAAATAGGATATTTGAGAAAAATAAAATTACCAACTATTATCACAATGTGATGATATTTTGCAAAACAAACAATACACTTATCACGGATCTTGTATCGTACGATATATCATAGTATCGCCATATCGTGCCAACGATAGAAATGACCAAAGCCGTACATTTTATGTTAAAGACCGATATTTGTTATCATGGCCGATATTCAAATTCAATTGTAACTAAACTTCCGCAAAGCATTTTGTAGAGGGAGGCAATTTAATTTAAAGGAGAAACCCATGTGTACTTAAGTTTGTTTTGTAATTTCCTACTATATAAAATGCTGTTTTAATATATCCGTATAACAGACAGGGGATACACCATGTGAAAACATCTGTAATAGCCTACACAGACAAACCTTATTAACTGTATATGTGGCAGTGCCGTTTGCGAGCACCTGGTAAGGCCTGAAGCTTGTGATATAGCTGAGGACACTACGCCTGCCAGTATTCATCTCTTCAATAATGATATTCACACACTGAACACTGGTACACATTTAAGGCCGAGTAGACCTGAATTTCTATCTTATTATATTATAGATATCTAGCAATATTCGAACTGTACTTGTCAATTGTTCTTCATAAACAAACCCACTTTGTTTTTTTTTTTCACAGGTGGTTCACTGTGCCACTGGTAAGTCTGTAGTCATCTACCTATTCATGTGTGCATTTGTAGAGTGGTGCATTGTTTAGAGTTATCTTCCAACTACAATCCACAATTCCCTTGTGTGTACCTTGCTTGCATTAATAGGTCCTCACAAACAACAGTTGCCTCTATGGTCTGTACGATTAAATAGGGAACTTCTTCGTGTATGTGTGCACAGAATGGGTGATTCAATCATAACGTGCTTTGGAAAGTATCTTTATACAGCACGTTCTTCTTCACCGGTTCAGTATAAGATGTTGCCAATTGTTGTGACATATTTAAGTAACTGCCTATGAAGGTCTGTGACATCTTCTTTAAGGGAAATTTTCAGATATGATGCCTGGTGACTCTAGGTCTCCAGGAGTTAAGGAAGAACCAGGGTTTCGTCACCTCGTGATGTGACTCCGATAACACAATTTGGATATATTAGGTTATAAACAGCTAGAGTGGGGTTGGCACACTACACTCTGAACCTGGCAACACAAGTTTGATTCCTGGCTGGGCGAATGATATCTTAATTGATCCAGGGCTTCATTCACCGTTCCATATTTTTACCAGCATGAAGAAGTATGCTCAATTACCCCTCAAACAGGCATGGTGTGGTGAGGCCTTATCAAGGAGTGGATTGACAAAAAGCTGTACATTATGATAGCTTCAGCATACATATCCTAAAAAGACCCTTAAATTAAATTTGTATTCCCATTATTGATGGTTTATTGTGATATCGGCATTTATTAAAATTATACAGCCACAGCATTTCAAGAAAGCATAATTTTTTTTCATAATTTTAAGAAATGCAAACCAGATGGCACTCCCAGCAAAGTGCTCAATTCACAGTCACAAAGTTAGCAAGTTCATATCCTGTTTGAGGGTTGACTCAAGCTATCATATTTCCCAGGGGACATTAAATTTAGCACTCGTGTCTGGGATGTCCACAGTTGTCATCTTCACTGTCCCCTTGCCAAGAACATGTGGCATTTCCAGCACTGGCTTTTGTGACTGCCATTGAAAAGCGGACCACCTATCCAATTAAAGTAATTCGATGAGTGACTTACATTTAACAAGGGATGTTCTTCTGCTAGTTTGTAGTCATATGATATTTACAGTGAGGCAGTACTGTTACTGGTAGGAACGAAGTGGACCAGACCACCAATAGATTATATCGTCCGTCCGTCCGTCCGTGTATCAACATCGCCCCCTACTGCAAACACTTGGCAGGACCCTACAAAAACCTTTTGACTCAGTGGGGCTTTCCTGGCTTAACAAGTGTAATAATACATTATGTTTATATTCTTTGGTTATTCGTTCCTACCAGCCCACCCCGCAGGGTCCTGTTATCCGCAACAATTAAAAAGGACGTGCCTAAAATCCCGCTACCCCTTGTTCATCCATAACCTAAAAATTACAGTCTAGCCATAATGAAAATGCTGACTGCAAGTGCGACTATTTCTGTAGCAGCCGCGAGCTATCCCTCTGCCCTGTGCCTTGTCTCCCCCTCACATAATCTAGGCGTGGTTTACGGAGGCTTGTGTGGTTAGAGCTGCGGCTAGAGCAGTGTTCTTCACTAACTTTCAGAGAGGTGGCCACTTTCGCAGATAATACATCGTCAGTGCGAGGGCCACCACATATTTGACACCATTGGGTTTGACAGCATGATGGGGTGTTTTCACATTTGTGTATAGTGGGGGGCCACACGTCAGGGCCAGCACTAAAGGCCAGTGGCTTGTGGGCCTTGCAATGAAAAACATTGGGCTAGAGCATTAGACTAGCAAACACAACGTTTGCAGGTTCAAATCCAAGTTGGTGAGCCAATCATAAGCATCTCTCTGAGATTTATAAAATGAGTACCACTTTGTTGGAAATAAAAAGTGGGTCCCTATGGTAAGACTGGCTTCCCATAGTAAACATTTAGAATTTTAAACACTGGGCCAAGGCTGCTAAGGAATATGAACCAACTCTAATGCTTATAGGAGTATGAAGACACTTACATGAAAAAATATATAGATATAATTTATAACGGTGTAGCCCTTGCAATGCATTGCCCACGTCACTGCTGGTCGAAGGGCCTCCAAGGAGGTCCAGACATCGTGAAAGAAGTCGGAGTTATTACACTTTACCCCACCACACGCAACCTGCCGATCAGCTAATTGTTGTATACCATTTTATATTACTGGGTGGACAGAGTAGGGGGAATTAAAGAAACTTGCCCATAGTTTAAACTGTTGTGCCGGGAGATCAAATTGAATTGCAGCATCCATATTTACATAAATATACTTTGTGTGTTTATATATGGACAATCAATGATACTATTGCCATTATTTGAACATTAAATTGAGACATTTTCATCTGGAACACTCACAGTGAGCAATGTAACAGTGTATAATCACATTTTATAAGCGAATACTGGTGGAAGTTTACACTACTGATGAAGCCACTTTAATAATCCTCCCTTGCTGAACTTTAATTGGTGCTTTGTTTATGCCCAGACAATATTGTCACACAAGACACAAACCTAAAAGTCATTGTATGTCAAACAACTTAGCTATAATATGCCACGTTAAATTAACACCACGTTTAAGATCAGCTTGCACTGTGGCACAGAGATTATGTTTTAATAACTTGCACCCGAAATGCACATTCAAACCAATGGTCTTGATCTTGCTGGCTTTGTGCTCTAACATGTCCAACACGAGCCTGCTGATCTGCCCGTCCAGAATTTAATTTTAAACACCAAGGCCAGTGAGCATGCTTGTGTTGCTCTTCCCGCAGGGATTGTGCCGTCTTCAGCTGTGCTCACCGCGTTTCAGGTGTCGTCTCGAGTTTTCTTGGTGTGGGCTGTCACAGACAGCGTGAAGCCAGTAAGACCACACATTATCACCATCTTCACGATCCATCCTAGCCACCGTCACGAAATGTACACGTTTTGCGCAATAAAAATTTGAAGTCGCTGGGTGGCTCAGACCATGTCCAAGCACCACAACAATCGCCATTGCCACTAAGTGGTGGTAATGTCACCACAGCGCTTGTGCCAGACAATGTGCACGTTAAGCCCAAGTGAAGTGTTGAACGCCCGTTGGCGGGAGGTTACAGGTCAGACCCAGGTGCTATGGGTTGACTGAATGAGATGACTGGCCGATGCACCACCTGTGCCCTACTGTGCCAACTTGCTGCGTTTTAACCACCTGGCACTCTGCTCATTGTTGTGAGCATCGTTCGTCTGCCCTCCATTGTTGCTGAAGGGTGACTGCTTCCAACTGCCCAGTAACATCCTTCACGAGCCTCCTCCCCAGAGGCCAATCTTGACACTGCTGTTATCAGTCATCGGCAAGTCCACTCAGCTCCACGTCCAATCACGGGCAACGCAAGACCCTCCAATGATTAAACTTGATTCTCAAGTGGAATGAGTTGTATTTATTCCAAGAAAAAAATTCATGTTTGTTCCACTTTGGCTTATTCCAGCTGTGCAAATTAAATTTTTCGGCTTGATTGGCATAAGACAAACACTATTGGCAGGGAATCTAAAACGAGTGCTTGTGTGGATAAAGATGCTTTTGGGATGGATTTATGAAATAGTTATGTGATGTTCTCTTTTGGCGTTTTTCTTTTAACTCAAGTTGGCACCTCGTAGTTGGCTTCCCAAGTGAAATGTCTTCATTAACTTATTGCCGATTGGAATATAATTATGTAAAGGAGTTCCAGCCTGGGTGTGAGTCTTGAAGGTTGTCTTCATTATGTCTTTCACACAATACATCGCACATCAGGGAATTACCTCGTTCATGAGCCACCCTTAACCCCTTTATATCGCTCAAATGATCTGTCACTCATCAATAATCAGTCATCAATTAAGATGTGGTTGTCCTTCTCATAGACAATTAATGTTGACGGCTTCTCATGTTTGCATCCTCGAAGGAATCATGGACTGAGTCAACGCTATACTGAGATTTGAACGCCACAACCTTAAGACTTTGAGTGGACTGTATGCAACAGCACCATCCAGCCAAACAGCCTCGGTACAAAGCAAGCAGTTAATTAAGATAAACATGTTCATATGATGAATAATTTGAAATTGCAATATCGCATTTTATTGCAATGTTATAAAACGGTTAACTTGGTGCATTTTGATCAAATAACTTCGCTTCCATGGCTGTCATTACATTAAATAACCAAACCAATGTTTCTGGGTCCCACAACCTTCCATTGGCCATTTTCACTCAAACGAGACCATACTTCAGATTTCGGTTACTTGGGTAATTGGATAGGAATAAAAGCTTGTGCACGAAATGAATAAATGCGTTTTATATTAGCACGTGTTTGTATGAACGTATATCAATTTTTTTTTTATATTTGGAATAATATGGGTACATTATTATGCTGTGGAATGTCTGATGCATTGCATATTCTGAACTGTATGAATATAAGACATATGCGCGCACAAACCAAAGTCAAAATGTCTACGTTTTTGAATAAGAAATGGGGTGGAGTTCAGAGCTATTGATTGAAACTCCACATTCTCATGGTGGATGCCGTTTGAACATGTACACAAATGATGTGTTTTTCAGGTTCAGAATGAATATAGTGTCCTGATTTACCTGAGTGCCTGGACTCTGACGGAGATCGTCCGCTACTCATTCTACACCTTCAGTCTTCTCAAGTACCTCCCTCGTGCCATCAAATGGGCCCGGTGAGCCACACGTCACTATCAATTAAGTTACCTCTTTGCCCAAGAGCTCGAGGGGACTCGGACGGTGTGCTGGAAAATCACGTGGCTCCGACTTTTCGGCTGGAAGCGTGGCGCAGTTGTACCACTTGTGCCTCACATCAAGAAGGTCCTGGGTTCTATTCCCTACTCGAGCACCATTCTGCGTGTAGTTTGTACATCCCCCCCCCCCTGTTCTGCACGGGTTTCTTCCAGGTTCTCCCGGTTTCTTTCCACAGCAAAAAAAACACATTGTAACTAGTATTGCCCAAACACCTCTGCAAATTACTCAACTGGGAATACAAATAGTAACATCGTCTCCTACTACAATAATGTGGCAGTACCATCCTGAAAAGGTGTCTAAAGGACTGGGTGAGGCTTTCCTGTTAAACAAGTGAAATAAATAAATGTTACTTTCAGCTTCAAACTTATGTTGGGATAGCCTTGGGAAGCACAACATAGGTTGGGTGGTCTGCGGAATATGACTCGATTATTTTCTGAGTTGCATCTGATTTGGACGTATATATTCATACAGGTAGGAACAACAGTTCCACACTGCCCACCAGGGATGATTTGTCTGTCTGGCGTGCATAGCGCTTCGGGTGGGCTCAGCACCACGTGACGTGCCGCCCCACGCAGATTGCGCCACGTGACACGGATCGCACGAATGCGCTGTCCAACCAAGTTCCTACCTGCCAACTCCGAAAGAACGTGTTTGAGGCAACCGTGCTAATCGGAGCGACGGGCTTGGCGGGCATTTTGCTGTGACGTTGCCCATTTAGGTACACGCTGTTCATCGTGCTGTACCCACTGGGCGTGACGGGCGAGCTGCTCACCATCTACCATGCGCTGCCCCACGTCTACCGCTCCAAGCTCTTCGCGTACCCACTCCCCAACGCCCTCAATATCTCCTTCGACTACTACTACTTCCTCATCATCGTCATGATCTCCTACATGCCAAGTGAGTGCTCAAGGCCTTTTGTCATTTTAATAAAAATCATGAGGAAATAATGACATTGTACTGCATTTTCCCAGGAACGCCTCATCGTTGGACCATAACACTGGTGGCGAGATGTTAATTACCTCGACTGGTATACAGGAGGTGGTGGGTTCGATCCCAACCCTGATGCCTATATATTTGGAGTTTGCTTGTTCTCCCTGTGGTCGCATGGATTTTTCTCGAGGTCCTCCAGTTTTTCTCTCCACATTTAGAATAATTTGTTTAGAGTAATTTGGCTGCTATACATTTGTACATGATAAGCCACTTCGTTGAGCTATTATTTATTGCCAGGTTGCTTCTGAAAAAGAGCGATGAAGCTCAGTAGGCCTTACTTGGTAAGATAAAAATAGTGAAATAGTTTTAAATTTAAGATTCGATACAAAATATTGCCAGATGATAAATGTATTATCAGTGATTGGGCTGAAACTACAAAAATGCTTGAATCTGTATTAATTACATGTTGTGTAACCTTAGATTTCATTGTTTCTGGCTTACTGCTGCGACACAGCCTTTGATCTCTTCTAGTTTCCTAGCCACCTCACTAGACTCTTCTTTTGAGGTGATAATAATGTTGCCCTTTGTGTATCCAGCAGAGCCTAGCTGAGTAGCGATACTCTTCTCAGCAGGCTCTTGCATGGAGATGCTTGGTCCCTTTATTTTCAATGTGTTTTTGAAAATGAGAGCAAGTTGGAGAACCGTGTGAAAGCCCATGAATATTACGCTCGTTTATCTAGGAATGCCTCGCTGAGCCTCGTGAACATTTTTTTTTAGGGTCCTGTGAACGGTAGGGGGCTGTAATTGCTTTGTAATTTCCAATTTAGAAATTTGCGGGTAATTTTTCAAATTTGACAAAGATATATGTTGAACTTCTTTCGCACCGGACGTAACCATCTGTGCTAATTGGAGGTGCGGCGGGAAGGACTAAACACAAAATCAGTTCTAAATAAATGGGTTTTCAATCCAGATTTACAAGTGCATAGCTTCAGTGGCTTCCTAATATCGGCCGCAGAAACGCATCTGAAAGCACGCGATGCGGTTACCATTTTTGTTCGATGGCTAGCCAAAAAAATTACCAAGACGCCAATACACAATGGCCTGCTCTTGCGAATGAGGTCGCAGGATCTTTGTCGTTGACTGTGAAGCAGATGGCTTATTTTTACCGTGAATCCACCTGCAGTACCAATCAGGCCGGTTGCTGGAGTATAACCATGAGCCTCTGCAACAGGCAGTGAATGCACAAACACAAGGTGCTGTCGCTTTGAAGGCATCGCACTCAAAACAGTCCTCGGCAATAGGTTCGAAGCCCACTTGCTTCAATGCTTTCTCCTCGATACTCTGCAAAGTAGTAGATTAGGAGTTTCAACGCCGCATGTATGGCTCTCCATTGTGCTTTCGGGTTTTACCACATGTTTTTCGGCATGATGTCCGACATTTCATTCGACGAGTTCCCGAAGAAGCTCCCAGCACATGAAGCGACGTGGCAGATATAATGCTTGAACAATGCGCAGTAAGACCCAAAAACACATCGGAGGGCAGTGCATGTTTACGAAACCTACATGAGCCAATCCCACATAAAATCTGCGGCATATGTCGCTACAATGTCTAGCTGTTGACGATTACATTGTCTTTCCTTTGGTCCCTTTCCCTTGCCCTTTCACCAGTCTTCCCACAGCTCTACTTCCATATGATGTCCCAACGCAAGAAAGTTCTTGGAGAGCCGAAAGCCAAAGAATCGTAACGGGCCACAACCTGTACACCAGCCATCACGGAACATCAGGGACAAGGCTTTCAAAGGAAGATGCAACCCAAAACACAAATGGGCAGTATTTGTCATCATTACTAAAATACAAATCAACCACGATGCGACAGTTACAATCTGCTTCTTTAAATCAAAAACTGTCGTTTCACCTCCCAAATCCCTCCCGTTTACGAGACAAAGCGCTGCCAATACGGTTTATAAACGAATGTGAAGAGACTCTCACAATGAACTGCAGCACGTTGGGATGCGAAAGGGTTGAAGCTGCTGCTGCTGCCTCGTGAACGGCGGTGGAGACTCGAGTGCCTTGATTGTCGCCACGGCTGTGGGTTTTGTGTTGCGGTTGCTAGAATGCATCACTTGTGCAGCTGCATAGTGCAGTAATAGACAGATTGTGTGAGCAGGACAGGAGGGTGTTGTCCCCAATATCACACTTGTGATTTTCACCCACGCACACACAAGTCATGTGACGTGTCTTACAGCCATGCCCTGGTGACATCAGTAGAGGGCGCTGTAGCGAATGCCCCTTTCACATTCACGTTCCTCTGCACTTACTAAAACTTTAAACTCGTGTCAGGCGTCGCAGAATATAGACAGTGTGTGCATAATGTCTATTTTGGATTGCTTCTTCATAACATTGGAATAGTTTGTCTTCCTCACTGCGTGGAAGACCATTTGATTTTTAGAATCCACTGGAATTTTGTTTAATCTTGTTATAACCATTTGAGGTTGGCATCACTTGAAATTAATCATCAGGATAGCCATTGTAACCTTTAGCTGGTTATATTTGTTTTTTTTCTTTTTTGCAGGCACAGTAATTTATCATTTGGCTTTTGATGTCAGAGTGTATAGCATCTATTTAAAAGCATTGGGCTTTGGTTTTTTCCATTTTAAATGAGTAGGCAGCTGTCGACGTCAAGTCAATTTGGCTTGGCAGCTACTGCACTAAATGCATAAAACACTGATTGCAAAGTAAAAATACTAATGTTTTTTTTTTAATATTGGTATGCACCCATCCTAAAATGTGAAATGGGGTGGTGCTCATCTTCGTTGACAGTGGTGGAATTCCACATTCCTATGACGGAGACCAGTCTCTTTCCCATGACCTCTTGCCAGCGAGCCTTTGCCACCTATACTTTCTTTAGCTGGCAAAATTGCCGTGCTGGTCACAGCCAAATGGTGGCTGTGTTGGCTGGTCGGTTGAGAGGGCAGGTGCAAGACGACCATCATGGTAGTCTTGATGTCCAGTTTTTTTTATTGGTCCTCCATGGACTGGTGACTACCATCCTCTCCCCTCTCTCATCGCTATTGCCCTCCACGAGCTCTCTGCTCCAGCAAAGCTTTCTGTTGAATCCCTCAATCTTCGCTCCGTGGGAGGTTGCTCATTCTTCTCTACTGCACCCATAGGCTGGGACTCTTTTTCTACCGCACCGTCCGTGCTGTCAACTCCCGTTCCTGTTCCAGTCCAAAGACGATTTTTCCAACCTGCCTTCTCAAAATATGTTCAGTGTTTCTCTACAGCATCTTGAGATGCAATTACATTTCAAGTCATTTAAATTTGTATCATGTCTGCACCTAATCTGCATGGTCATTGACATTTTGAATACGCATATTTACCGTCCATATCAAGAACAGATATCCATACATTGCCAATTGAGGGCAATTCTGTTTTATGTATGATCTAATACAAATTGGGTTTAAATCTGAATGGGAAATGATACAATTTTCACCCCTATGTATGTAAAATATTTTGGTTTAACCCATATCAGAGTTTGATGAAACACTTATACTTTTTACCCTCATTAACAAAGGTTAAAAAGCTGCTAAATCACCCAGAACACAGCATATGAATCTCCTTAGAACTATTTTTTAAGTTGCATCTTCAGTCTGTGAATGCATTTGTCTTGTGTGTTAAAGAGCAAGTAATCAAGTCACATAAATCATCTGACCCAAACAGTGTACAAAAGAGCTAAGTGAAAAATACAAAGCACAAGCCAATTGAAACTGACACAAAACATTACCAAGGCTAAATGTTACACAACTTGGGAAAACTTTGCACTCACATGCTTAAAGTTAGTGAAGTGTTCACATGCTACTTGCTGCCCTTAATCATGTTTACACAGATACAAGCTTACTAAATTATACACTTTTCGACAATGCTTTAGCAGTAGGGCTTTATTGATGATTTTAAAGTGTGGTCGGTTAAGGGTTTAATTGTGGCAACGCAATAGTAGAGTACTCGTGAAGTTGGTAATAATACTATTGTGGAAATGTATGCCCCAAGAGATGTTGGTGAATGTTCTAATTCATCCGATTGTTGGTGAAACACATGCCGATGTTTGTGTTGTCAACAATTACAAGCTTAGCAAAGGCAATGTGTTGCAGCTGTGTAATCAACATGTGAAACTGGCCCATAGATTTTTAAAGCTGGTGGTGTTATTGGCCTGTTGTGCATACACTGGATTGGTTACCATATGGGCTTTTCCCCACAACACAATGGACTCTTAAACACAAAGGATACAAATAAACGAATGAAACAATTGCTCAAAAGTGTTCGGGTTTTTTCTTCCATATACACAGCTGGCAATATACAGCTGGCAACATGTAAGAACATTTAATATCATATTCTTCTGCGGGCTTTTGCTTGCGTTATGGGCCCTTGATGTGCAGAAGAGACATTCGACGGTGCAGCATCTGTAACCTGAAAAAACAAACGTACCATGTAAAATGAAGAGATGCATACAATACACTATATAGTTGCCAAACTATCCCGTCTTTAAAGTGTCAAAGAGTCTCTGCTCAACTCCACAATGGGGTATTGCTCATCTCTGTTGATGGCCCTGAACCAGCCCGTGGAAATACCACATTCCGCTGGGGCCATTCCCTCAACGGGACAACCTCTTGACTTCAACTCGTTTTCGACTTGGGGAAGAGCGGCAGCCTGAATTGATCCTTGTATGGGAAGGGATACAGAGAAGCTATATTTTATTAAAACCCAGAAATTCAATGGTACTGGCTCAGTGCATTAACAGGAACATTGATGATCTCCCTGAGAAATTCCAGCCACCTCTATAAGATGCTACCATTTCGGGTTTTAATTGTGTTCACGCTTACGGTGACTTTCAGACCGTATTCCATTCTCTTCTTCTCCCCCCTCCTCTTTTCCGAACATAGATGGACTCGTCCATCTGACCAACTGCCAAATCGCTGTCCGTGGTGCTGACGTTAAGAAAAAAAATGCCACTTTTTAAAAAAATTATTGCTGTGGATTTCGCACCTGATGATGATTGCTTGTGTTGCAGTCGAAACGTCGTGAGAATTTTATTGTTTTATATTTTTATTATTTTATTATTTCCCTTCTACGTGACTTTACCGAAAGAACAAAGAATAAGATGCTACTCCTTTAAGTGGTGGTCACGTTGATGACATTACTGATCACATTATTGTTAATAACACTTATAGTAATATGATGAACGTGAATGCTATTAATGATACTGTTACTGTGATTGAGCATGATGATAATGTTGATTTCAATGATTATTTCATGGCCCTGTTGATGCTGGTGACATGCTGTCGCTACGTGATACTTTGCTCGTGCCACGATGGTCGTCGGTAAGTGACCTACCTGTCGTATGCGATCCCGTATAAGTTCGGCCGAGGCATTGAGCGAAGCATCTCCCAGGTCCACGTCCTTGGGGATCTCCGGAGGCAGCATCGGCCCAAGCATCGGCCCAACCAGCGGCTCATTCACATCCTGATGAGACGTCCGTCCACCCATACCTCCCTCCAACCTCAGCTGATTCCGAGCCTCCAGCAGCGCTGATCGTGGCACAAACCGCGCCACTGCCTCATTCTTCCGCCGCGAGACTTCGTGGTTCAAGGGACCCCTGGATTCTGTATGTCCTGCAAGCGTTGCTCGTTGCCGAGAATCGGAGTGCTCCCTGGATTCTCGGTACCCCTCCGTGTCTTCACTCAGGCGCCATGAGGGCGGCATGCGGGCGGCGGGCGGAAGGTGCTGAGGGGGCGGTGGGATCATGGGGAAAGAATAAGTTGGAAATGATGGTTCCTGGTCCCCGCTTGCTTGCTCATCTTCATTGTGTGGTTCTCTCCGTCCGCGTTTAGGCTCGTGGTGAGGAGGGGAACGGCTCGTGGGTTTACCAGTGTCACCGTGTTTGTCGTCTGCAAAGACCATGCGTGTGGTTAGTATCACTGATTATAACAGCATCTGCATGGCACCAAGCAAAGGATATAGACAAATTAAATATAATGAGGGACAGTGCTTATGTCGATTTGCTGCTTTAAGCCAGTGGTGGAAATTCCTTGTTCTTATGGCAAAGGCCAGTCTATCCACAAGAAAGCACTGTTGGCCTTCCCACAAAGTGGTGCTCATTTTGTTGTCTGGGGGGGGGGGGGGGGATAATGGGTTAACAGTGCCAAGTATAATTTGTAAACAAACATAGAATGTTTTCAATGTTGCTCTTACCAATGTATGTCTCATGGATGAAAAAGAGTGCAAAGATGGACTTTATATGCATGAATAGGCATGCATGCATATAAAATAGCTTGGTAGATTTGTACATCGCCTTTATTTAAACCTGATTAGTCTAATAAGACGACACCAGTTGCAATCAAATATCCACACTACGAACTACCTACAAATAACACAAAGGTAAACTCCCCTTTCCACCCTGCAGATAACCAGATTCTCAGAAGTCCCACGGCAAATCGCTGCACCTGGCAAGACGGGGCCGGGCATGCGTGCAATTCGCTCGACGTAACGCCGTCTCGCCTGCAGCTTGCTCCGTGCCTCCTCCACGCTCTCAAACTCGGGAGCGTAGCACACGTGCAGCACTCCTCCAAAGAAGCTCCTCTCGTCCAGCCGCCTCTTGGCCACCCTGTAACAGCGAGGCAGAACCAGTGGACACAGCAAAGCCTCCATCATCACGGATGTCCTCAACTCAGTGTTACTTTCTTCTGCTCGGTGCATCAGTGGTTGCAAAGCCAACATGCAACCTTCAAGGCCCACTCTTTTAGTATTGCCACCAATACTAATGCTCTTGGTAGCATATCTTTTGGTGTCAACTTCAGTGTCTTGCTCAATGACCTGCCCTCCCCTCTATGCTGATCGTGTGCCACCCACCACAACTTCCTTTTACGAACTATACAGTAAAAGCTTGGATTGCGAGCATAATTCGTTCCGGAAATGTGTTTGTAATCCAAAGCACTCGTATATCAAAGCACTCGTATATCAGTTGTGATCACGTGACGCTCGGCAGACAAAGCGTATATGTATTACTCGTATTGCAAGACCTCGCTCGTTTATAAAATTTATATTTATTTAAAAATGTTGCTCGTCTTGCAAAACACTCACAGACCAAGTTACTCGCAATCCAAGATTTTACTGTATATGCCATGCTTTCTAACTCCATTCTGTTGCTTTACCGTATTCCACGTTACTTTCACTATGTCCTGCCAATGCTGGGATCTTCACTTCCTGAAGAAGACCCCAGAACTTGGGGTGGTGATGTCCAACGCTTCTTTGGGAACCGAAGCTCCCAGCATGTGCAGTGAAACGCAAGCCATTGTTCCGAACAACCCCCAAATAAATCCAAGGAGAGCTAAGACGTCACCATGACTGCGGCCCTGTATACCGCGGGTACTTGCGTGCAAGCGGCGAGGAAGACCTTATACCTGGCGCTGTGCACGTCGCCGTACTTGATGAGGTAGACGTCGGTGAAGGGCTCGGCTGGATACTCGTCCATGGCGTGGTATTCCTGCACGGCGCCGTACAGGGCAAACAGCTGCACCAGCTCCTGTGCAGCCCCCAAGGCTGGGACGCCCTGCACCAGCAGGTAGCGTGACTCCTGCGCGATGGTGTACACCTGCAGGAGGCCACAGTCGTGGGTATCAGACAGAGGTCGCAAACGGGTTTTGAGTACGCCTTTTGGTGTCATCTGGTCCAACACCAATGGAGACTAGGCTCTAAGGAAAGCTGTCTCGGGTGTGGGCCAATCAACTTCAAGGACAGTGCATATCATTATCATCATCAGAGTTGTTTCTTTTTGTTTGCATTTTGACTACTTGTGTTGTGGTTATTGCAAACATGATGCCTTGTATAAAGGTGTCAGTTTTGTACCAGTTTAAAGGGTAAAAACCTACTACTATATTTTGCCACTGGTAAAGGAGGTCTCATAGTGTAAATACGAAGCAAATTAAAGCAGTGCAAATGATAGGAAAGGTAAGCAAATCACTAACATACATGCGTAAAATAGGGTTTTGATTCCTTACCCGTACCCGGCCGCACCAGGGTCGCAAACAGGTACCCGATACCCGTACCCTACCCGATGCCCGGCTACCTGTACCCGGCCGGGTGTCGGGTAGGGTATTGGGTACCCGATTGCGACCTCTGGGATGAAGCCATGTTGCAGGCGCGGGTGGGTTGATTCTAGGAACTTGAATTGTGAGAAGGGACAAGACGTTGGGAAATGAGTGACAAACGGTTACTCACCAGTGACTCACGGCTTACCCGTACCCGGCCGCACCAGGGTCGCAAACGGGTACCCGTACCCGGCCGGGTACGGGTAGCCGGGTATCGGGTAGGGTATCGGGTACCTGGTTGCGACCTCTGGTATCAGACACATCTGGCAAAGCGATGCACTGCAGCAATGATGATATATCACGGCCAATGAAGAGTAACGATTCAGTGGGTGAAATGCAGATACACACCGCCTTAAAATGTATATTTAGGGAAGCGCGAAGTTCTATGGCCCACGGTTTGGTGTTTGTAGCCAGAGTTGCAATCCTTACTGCACCGCAGGCATAAGGAGATGTATATCGATGAGTGGCAGGCAGTGCTGGCTTCAAACATGTGCAATGCGGACCCACTTTTTTAAAGCACCTCACGGTAAAAGTGTTTTGTCTGTTTCGATTGAAAGCTTTCGTGGCTGCAGGGATTCATATTCTTGGTTCTTTCGGTAGTCACGTAGAAGGGAAATAAAAAGATAATAAAAATTCTCACGACGTTTCGGCCACAACGCAAGTAGCCGTCCTTATTCTATTATTTCCCTTCTACGTGACTTTATCGAAAGAACCAAGAATATGTTTCGTCTGTATTCATGTCTGTTTTGCTTCTTGTACCCCAGTCTCTTCTTCCTCCATGCCGATCATCCGTGCGCATCTCTCCCCCTGGGCTCTGAATGTGTCTCACTGCATCTCTCCATGCCTGCATCTCTTCACATCTGTTCCTTTCCGGGACTATCTCTGTATCTTTCTCCGCTTCTATTTGCCTGTCCGTGTCTCTCCGTGTCTGCCTGCGTGTACCGTGCGTGTCTCTATCACTCTCAGACCAGTAACTGTGTCTTGCCTCTAATCGTGTCTGTGTCGCTCCTTGGGTCTGTCTAGGGCCCCAGCTCGGACAATTTACTTTTGTCTGCCGAACAACACGCTCTAGAATTCGACGTTTCGCGCCACTTCCTGAAGAATTGCACAACGTGGCTGCGGGGGAGACGTCAAGTGAGGGGTAAATGGCAACAGACGGCGTGAATCTGTAGCTTAAAATCTATCAATTCAATCCACATCGAGGGGTGGTGGGGAAGGAATTGCTGTCCACTCAAGTGCACTAAATCATCTCGTAGTACTGTACAACAATGCTGGGGAGTGAAAGTGTCTCCCGGCTCACTGAGCAATCGATCGGTGGTGGAAATTACACATTACTATGGCGTGCAGCACGCGATATTTGTCTGCTACTGGCGTGTATTTGCTGTACGTGGAGAAAACAGGCAGGGAAATGCTTCAGTACTTTCCTCACATATAAGTCGAAGCAAATAGCACATTCGAGTGTAAGAATTATTAAAAGGCGACGTGTTTCGCTACTCAAAATGAGCAACGCGGCGGCGTCAGACCATGGAAATTCCGCGTTCATATGGCGGGCGCCAGTACATCCACAGGCCAACCAATGTTACCTTCTCGCAACGTGTTACTGTCGTCACCAATCCCGCGGTTAAATGCGATACCGCTGCTGCGTTGGCAGTGGTCCACAAGCCACAATTAACGACAACAAAACATTCGTGAATAACATCGCGGCCTTAATGCATAACAGGCGACGTTTCGGTCAATGGCCCTTCGCGTTTGTATTTACCTTCACGGCCCTGGGCCGGTTCCCCTCACGGTATTTAGGTCGATTGAAGCAATGGGGCTGCTGCTGGTGATGTTTATGAGGCTCCATAACATTGACAATGACATTAACAATCGAAAATGTTTAAAACTTTCCCGACACCGAACACGGCGTGGGAGGTGCGTGGTGCGTGCCCACTCGCAAATGGCGGCCATCTTACTCGGGGAAGCGAAGCGAGGCGGGGGAGGAATCGTGATGACGTCACTCACGAGCGGTCATCTTCCGTTGTCTGTATATCCCTTAGCAATATGTCTGCGTATCCTGTAGCAATATGTATGCGTATCCCTTAGCAATATGTCTGCGTATCCCTTAGCAATATGTCTGCGTATCCCTTAGCAATATGTCTGCGTATCCCTTAGCAATATGTCTGCGTATCCCTTAGCAATATGGCTGTGCATCCCTTACCAATGTGTCTGTGTACCCCTTACACTGTCTGTGCATTCCTTACACTATGTTTGTGCATCCCTTGCCAATATGTCTGCGTGTCCCTTAACAAAATGTCTGCGTACCCCTTACCAATATGCCTGCGTGTCCCTTACCAATATGTCTGTGTACCACTTATCAATATGTCTGCGTATCCCTTACCAATATGTCTGTATACCACTTACCAATGTCTGCGTACCCCTTACCAACATGTCTGCGTACCCCTTACCAATATGTCTGCGTGTCCCTTACCAATATGTTTGCGTATCCCTTATCAATGTGGCGGTTGTGTACCAGGCGTCATCACAGGGCGCCTCACAGACACTGACCCCGTTGGTGATCGCCTCTCTGCGCCTACGGTCAGTTCACGAGCTTATTGTTGCTGTGCTTGGCACGTTCATTGCAATATAAACACGAGTTGTTTTGCATTCGGTGATCCCTCTGAATGATTGAAGCGCTTGCGAATTGCGAAATAAACCCGCGCGGCCGACGCAAAGCGAACACGGAACAGCAGCGTCTTGTCTGTGTGGGGTGGGGGAGGGGGAAGAGCTTGAGAGCTCATCGGATTCCTCCAGTGTGAGTAGATATTCAGATTTTGATTCCGTGGTTACGTTGTTATGCTGTGAGAGCTGCCACGGTTCGGTTCGATTTGGAGGGGGGGTAGGCAGTTTAAAGATTGCGCGCAAGTTTTTATGTAATCACCCCCCAAATTTCGATTTCAGACGCTGTCTTTCTGACAGACCTGTTCTTCACCTGAGGACGGCTGCTTGCGTTGTGGCCGACACGTCGTGAGAATTATTTTATTATGTTTTATTTTTATTGTTTTATTATTTCCATTCTACGTGACTTTACCGAAAGAACCAAGAAGATGCACCCCCCAAATGTGTAACACCTCGGTCCCATTGGCAGGTTGTGGTGTGGTGGAGTCACCACACCACAACCTCCAAGACGTCTGACCCGGCGTGGAAGAGTAGACCAAGATGCCCTCTCTCGAGCTCCCTGTGGTTGGAGTCTCTCTCCAAACCGTGGCGTGAGCAAGCAAATTACGACTCTGCGTTCACCTAAAATGTCAAAAAAAATCTCTCAATGCACTGCTGTGCTGTGTTGTGTAGGAAATGTGTGTGTAGAGTTTGAGTGCTCGGTGCTGCCCGGGTCCCCTGACGTGGTGTCGAGATGTTCCATTCGCCAGAATGTAAACACAAGAGGCGGTTGCCATGAGCACACATAACTCCTTGGTTCTTTCGGCAAAGTCACGTAGGTATAAAATAAATCACGACGTTTCGGGCGCAACACAAGCGTCCGTCATCAGGTGGGAAAGCATGGTCTGCTGCTGAGGCAGACTTTTAAAAGGTTTGAAATGGGTGTAGCCCAAGGGTCATAAAGAAGTGGCCAGGGCTAGTGATGTTAATGTGAGAAATTAGCATGTAACTGTAAGATAGATGACGGACGCTTGTGTTGCGCCCGAAACGTGATTTATTTTATGTTATACATACGTGACTTTACCGAAACAACCAAAGTGTATGGATTCCTGCAGTCACGAAAGCTTCAAATCAAGAATGAGCAGACATTTCAATGCACTTTTCCATCTTCATAGTGTATCCTTTCCAACCTATATGGCCATTTCCCTAATATTCTGTACAGGCCACCGCTTCAAGTGTTAGCATTACCAAATATTGAGGAGTGCTTTGTAGTGCTGCAGGGAATCTCAGGAGATGACCTATGGTTTGCTTCTCCTGACAAGCACAGTGTTCGGTTTGCGCAGAAACCCCATGATTTCATGAGAGAGTTACATCTGCCGAAACCCACTCTCAGTCTATTTAGGCTCCGCCATGTGAGCTACATTTGGAATTGGAGCCAGGTGCGAGCTCCTCACTGGGGATGTTTCCTCGCCGGCTCCATTCAGCAGTTTTTGTCGCCTGATTTTTCCCGTTCTTTTTGGCAGAGGGAAGTTCTTGCAGATTCCGGTGATGTGGTCAGTCGTACGGGGTGGAGGACTAGAAGCTGTTTCTCGATGACAGACGACGGTGGTGCTGGCTGATGGCCACGTAGCGGATGATGGACGTCCCCACTCTATGACTTGCTGGTCGTGGTCACCTGCTAACCTCCTCCTGATGTTAGGGGCGCTATGCCAGTGCATATAGGCAGGGAACACGGGTGGCTCTCAGGCACCCTGATATGATTCTGCACGTGTCATTTAGGGCAGTGTCGACATGCTCACTGTGGGTTGAGCGTCGCCAGGCAGAGCATGCATATTCAGCCACAGAGAAACAAAGTCAATGCACTGCTGTGTTGTGTATGGATGTGCGTGTCGACATTGGATGCTGGTGCTAGCCCGGGTTCTCTGTCGTGGTGCCGAGATGTTCCATTTACCAGAATGTAAACACAACACCAGTGACGATTATCTGAACTGGAACCGAGCACCCCCCTAGCCTCAAATGAGTATCTGGTGCGGTGTGTAAACATCGACAATGGGGAGAAAAAGGCGGTCGGCCATGGAGCTGGCCACCCACTCCCTCGTCTGCCTGTGCCAGCCTCCATAGGTGCTCGCTAACAGCTCTTGCCCCAACAGTCTGTTAATACTATACGGGGGATCTTTGTCTTTGCAGAGTTGAGTGCTGGTGCAGCCCTGTTTCCCTGCTGTGGTGCCGCGATGTTCCTGGTCGGTCTCACGGGAGGCATTGCGTCTGGGAAGAGCACCGTCGCCTCAATCTTCCGGGAGCTGGGATGCCCCGTCATCGACGCCGATGAAATTGCTCGTCTTGGTAAATTTAATCAGAATCTGTTCATCTATTCCCATGTAATGTGTCCAGGAGTACCAATCAAACATTCCCAAAGTACCTCGGCAAAATGAGCACTAGGTGGCGCCCATATGCACCTTTAAATTCAGATTGAATTTTTTTTTTCTCTCGAACTGCTTTTTGTGCACAGTTTGTTGTCCTTCCCCTGCACCTCCGATTAGCACGGTTGGCTACGCTAAAAAAGATGTTCAACATACAAACATATCCATTGTGGCAGCTTTGAACCACAGATATACCTAATTTATATTCAAATGGGTAGCAATGGTGATTATTGCGCTTCGACCATCCGAGTTTTTGATACCAGGCAATAGCTGAAATGAGTTGCAAGTGTTATATGAACTAGTCCTGAGCCTCACAGGACCGATGCTAGGCCTATTTGAACCTTTTAAATGACAACCTATGATTGAGTGGTGCATTTGGTCACAGCCTTGCTTGGTCAGATAACAGAACTAGAATATCCCAAAATAAATCAAACATATTTCAGACAATAACTTTATTCGAATCAGCAGCCCCGTGTGTTTATGTTTTTCTAATGAGATGGTGTTACCGAAAGTCGTTGCAGTCTTTTTAGTTTGGCTTGTGCTTTTAAACCACTGCCAAAACTGGCCCTTGATTTATTTGTTAATTAACTGATTGATTGTCGCTTGGTGATGTCATGCACGTGTGTTTGTAGTTGTGGAGCCAGGCCGGCCAGCGTTGAAGAAAATTGTTGAATTCTTTGGAGCGGAGGTGCTGCATTCAGATGGACGTCTCAATCGCGAAAAGCTCGGTGCCATCATTTTTGCTGAGCCACAGAAACGCCGACTGCTCAACTCCATTACGCACCCCGACATCCGACGGCATATGCTCAAGCAAATCCTGTGGCACTTTGTGCGTGGTGAGAGCTTCACCAAGTCTGGTTGCATTCCCATTGCATTTACTTATCAATATTAAATTAAATGTCTCTAGTTAAAGATGGCCGGCGTTGTGATCCGATGGCCTGACTCACAAGCAGGAGGTGAATTCAAACCAAAGTCAGGGGTTGTGTCAACCCGTCATTCCTAAGGAAGTGAGTCATGTTCTTTAAGAAGTCAATATTGGTCTTATTGGTATACTGCCACACAGCAGAGGTCGCAATCGGGTTTCCCCTATACCCGTACCCTACCCGATACCCGGCTACCCGTACCCAGCCGGGTACGGGTACGGGTACCCGTTTGCGACCCTGGTGCGGCCGGGTACGGGTACGGGTAGGCCGTGAGTCACTGGTGAGTAACCGTTTGTCACTCATTTCCCAACGTCTTGTCTCTTCTCACAATTCAAGTTCCTAGAATCAACCCACCCGTGCCTGCAATATGGCTTCATCCCAGAGGTCGCAATCGGGTACCCGATACCCTACCCAATACCCGGCCGGGTACGGATAGCCGGGTATCGGGTAGGGTACGGGTACGGTTACCCGTTTGCGACCCTGGTGCGGCCGGGTACGGGTAAGGAATCAAAACCCGTTTGCGACCTCTGCCACACAGTAAGACGACGTATGATTGGGACAATTGTTTACGCTTAACGTGTTTTCTCTTAATTCAGTACTTTTCAGTAACGCATCTACCATGTTAAATGAGGAATATGTGTATACACATAGTTTTGGGACAATTACTGTTTGAAAAGTGATCAGTTCCTGATATATTTATTATTTAAAGGATTAGAGGTAGACGTTTAGCCAATATTTAGGAGTTGTATTAGCGTAGAAGTTTTATTGACGTAACATTTACTTGCAATAAATTACATTGGGTTTATTTATTCTGGGAAATAACACTATGCTATGGTTGTAGGCATTTTAACCTTCATACATATGCATTAGCTCCTCCTGTCTTTGCATTAATGTCATCATAGCCAAAGCTATCGATGTCACCACATATCACCAATGCTTTCCAAGCCTCCTACCAGATCCTGCAACTGCTGCACAGTAGACATGTGACCTCCACGATCTGCTGTAACTGGATCCTACCTACTTGTGTTAAGCCTTCCCCTTAGTGGATGTCCTCTTGGAGACCACTCCAATGCCTAACTCGGTCATCGACTCTCCCCCATACCGCACATGTCCCAACCAGCTCAGCCATTTTTCCTTATTATATCTACAAATTACCTGCCGTGTTCTGTTCTGGACTTCTGCATTGCTTATCCATTCTTGCGGCAAAAGTCCGAGCATCCATCACCGATGCTCTGATGCCATCAAATTATATTAGAGCTGCATGGGTTCCAGCTCTTTCATCCATACTGTAATACGGATGTCAGAGACACCTCAAATACCCTTTTCTTTACACTTTGACTTATCTCTCTTCTCTTCCAACGTGGTTTCCATTGCCCATCAACAATCTGAAATATAGCAATGTGTCTCTTCACCAAGAAGGGGAAACATAAAAATGCTTTTATGTTCGGACAGGTGTCATCTAGAGTTGTATGTTGTCTCCCACTTAGTGTAATGTTGTGCTTGACTATTTACGCCCAAACACTGTGCGTAGGGTTAGCACAGCAGAAAACCCAGGTATGAATACCAGTGAGATGAATGTGTGGGACTTTGAATGTGCAGATGATGCTGGTTTGGTGCCTAGAAATTGACCATTACCACGTTTTTTTTAGTTTTTGTTATAAAATTAGTAATGACATGGAATCACCTGGTTGATTCAAAGGAACACTAATCCAATTGCACAATGAAGATATTGTAATCATGCAAGAATTCCAAGAGCTGGCTTTGACAATCTGATTATAGCAATGTACTAACCCTGGTATGCAGGAGGGTTCGATCCCGACCCTGGCGCCTGCATATTTGGAGTTTGCATATTCTCGCTCCCCGTGGTCACGTGGATTTTTCTCCGGGTCCTCTGGTTTTTTCCCTCCACATTTAGAAACATGGGTTTAGAAGATTTGGCTACGATAATGTACACATGATAAGCCACTTCGTTGAGCTATTATTTGTGGCCAGGTCACTTATGAAAAAGAGCTATATAGCTCAGTGGGCCTTACCTGGTAAAGTAAAAAGTTTAGTTTATATTTTGTTGTTACTTCCAACTCGGGTTGGCTCCACTGACAAAAATGATTTTAAGCCAGTTAATACTCAGCTTTAAATGCTGATGAACAGAATAATGTATTCAGTTTTCGTCTGAAGAACAAAAGATGCTCTTTCAGTGCACCCCTACACTTCACTTATTACCCTCGGCTAACAGTCTTGGGGTGTACATGTGGAGCTGTGTAACTGGCATCCCTTCTACACGGTGTGTGTGTCCACCCTTTCAGGATATCACTATGTGATCCTTGATGTCCCTCTGCTTTTCGAGAATAAGACGATGAGCAGATTCATCAAGCACTCCATTGTGGTCTACTGGTGAGTATAACACAACAGCAGTGCCCTCTGTAATTATTCACTACCAGTATTAATTTACTTATGGTAATGTTTTATGATAGTCCCTCCTAGACGTGAATTTTCTCCCAGCTGTCTGTTTTCTGTCAATACCTTACGATCAATAATTAGACAAATATTCAAACGAATACTTTGCATGAATATGCAATCGCTAAGGCATACGTGATGTAGTGGGTGAAACAAAGGTGGGTGACTGATGCACGTGATATCATCCTCTTAGCACTTTCTACAACAGTCTTTATACAGCTGTATATGTCGAAACAAGTAAATGTCCTCCATATACATTGTATGTATGTATGTTGAACTTCTTTTGCATCGTACGTAGCTAACCGTGCTAATCGGAGGTGCGGGGGAAGGACAACAAACTAAACGCAAAAAGCAGTTCTAAAGAAATGAGTTGCAAGTGTGTCACTGCGATTTCTTAATTGCAAACAAGCCATGAACATCTTTAAACGGAGGATTTCTTGAATAGAGGATTATTATTATTAGTACATTTGTTGTAAATCATTTACTTTTCTTCTAATATTTTTTGCACAAATTCCAATTAAGCTCTGCCAAAATGAACTACAATCTAGTGGATAGTATATCGGTCACAAATGCAGGCTTTTTTAACAGCTGCTATTGGGCGAATAGTGATAGCCATCAATGGGACCATCCTAAGGATAGGCTTGGGCGCACCATGCAAATGTCGACTTTTTACCACGGTTGGCTACATACGGTGTGAAGGAAGTTATACATACATACTATTTAAATGTTGCCAGTAAGCAGACTCCATTGCTCGTATGAGCACTTTAATACAGCCACCAGTGTGTGGTGCTATTGATCCATGCTGCTGAATTTCAGACTCCAAGGTGACCAATATAGCTTGCTGTCGTGCCTGTGGACGTGACTTTGTATCAATCAGTCAGCAGTACGACACGTCTCTTGCAGAAACTAACTGGCGAGATGGCGCTGCTGTTAGAGCATTGGACTCGCATTTGGAAGTTTACTGGTTCAACTCCCAGCTGGGAGTCACCTCTGCCTATCCTCCCCACTGGTGTCAATAAAATGAGCACCGTTGTGTTAACGGCATGTGTCCGATGGAGAGACTCAACCATGCCATAGAAATGTGAAATGTCACATGCTGGCTCATGGCTAGCAACAGCAGTGAGCACCACCTAGCATTTCCTTGAGGTTGGAGACAATGTTGTTTATGATTAAAGATGTTCAAAGTAAATAAAAAGTGTCTCCACAATGCAATTTGGGGCAGAATTAATTGAAATAATTCAGTTTATTTGGTGATGCTACAGTTATTGATACCCATTTTTCAATCAGAAAAGTGTAAATCCCAATTGGGTATCAACTCAGCTTATCATTCTGCTGGGATTTATAGAGAGCCACTCAATTTGTGGAAATTCAACAATGGTGCACCTATAAACAAACTAGTTACTGCCATGGGAATGAGGACTTTCCACCATTGATCTAGAAATGCCATTTTGAACGAGTAGCGTTTCATATTCAGAAGCCGCTTTTTCGTGAAATTAACAGTATTTGTGTTACGGTGAGACTGGTCGCCAACATATAACTCTGGAAATTCTATCACTGACTCAGAAATACCCACAGAGATGATTTCCCACCCACCCAATGTTCGTTTAAGCAGCAAGAAACTTTCACTCATTGAGGCTTCCCTGAATAAACGAAGCACCTTGAATGAAGTAGCAGCAGTCTCATGCGCAACATCGTCTCTCTCTCTCTCTCCGCCCGTTGTGCCCCGGGCACAGTGACCCCGAGAGCCAGCTCTCTCGCCTGATGCAGAGGAACTCGCTGTCGCGGCACGAGGCCGAGCTGCGCGTGCGAGCTCAGATTCCGCTGGACCAGAAGCGCCTGCTCGCCGACCACGTGATCGACAACTGCGGCGAGCGAGAGGCGACGCGGCGGCAGGTGGTGCGGCTGCACACTCTGCTCGACGCCTCGCTCCACCACCTGCCCGTCCGCCTACTCGCCGTGCTTGCCCTGAGCGCGGCGGGCGGTGTCGCGGTGTGGTTGCTCGGCAAATTGTGCGTCGGAGCCGGCAGCGGCCCTTTGGGGCTGGGTTGAAATGCAGGGGAGGGTGCTCGCTCGCTCGCTCGCTCTGATTTGTGTGAAATATGAGGGCGATTGAAATTGAAAGGTCTGCACCGTTGTGTAGAAGAAATGAAAAGTGGCGTGGAATGAACGGTGGTGATTTGTCTGCAAGCAAATTTTTTTATTTGGTCATTCCGATATAATCACCCTGAATGTGACTGATCTCGACAAATCAGGTTGAGCCAGGGGTTTGGATTGGGCTGTGAGGTGGCCAAGAGATGGCAGTACAGCAATGGATAAAAGCCATCTGTATAGAGATTTGAGACCTACTTCTGGTTTTCTTGGGTTTAATGATTTATTCCCACATGCTAAACGGTTATGGCATTGGCCAAACATCACATTGTCGGATCCTGCTTGAAAAAAAATCTTGAGACTCATGATGGTTTTTCTGAATAATGTACACGTTTTTATGATTATTATGAACAAAAATTTACTGTTCAGTTAAATTATACGTTAAAGAATGAACATTGTATCGGAGTAAATGAATGCCATAATTTTCACGGGTGACGAAAATAATCAAAATTTCAAGTATTACTTGGAAAATTGAAAAAAATTTGGAAAAGCCAGAAAATTATTACTCATTTTTTTAACAAAGCCTAAATCATGTTTCCCTTCTACGTGACTTTACCGAAAGAACCAATAATATGAATCCCTGCAGTCACGAAAGCTTTAAATCAAAATCCTAAATCCTAAGACTTTTTTCAGGAGACCTTGCTTTGGGATGTTTTTGCCAATTCCTTTTGATCTCGCGTTTTGCATGTGGGATAAAACCAGGGGACCTGAAGAATACCCACACACACAGGATAGTCAAGTCAAATTAAAATTTGTAAACACGTGGACACCTTTCTGACACAAATCTGCCACTCAAAGGATAGCGCTCGAAGTTCTGGACAGATGGTTTCGAGACCCGGCCTTTTGTACTGCCATACTTGTTCCACGTAGCAAATTTGACAGTTTTACAAAAACTGATCATCCAACCTTCATCTGCAAAGCACACTAATGTGTCTTGATTTGAAGCTTTCGTGACTGCAGGAATCCATACTATCTGGTTCTTTCGGTAAAGTCACGTAGATAGAAAAAAATAGCAAAAGAAAACACGACGTTTCGGTCGCAACACAAGCGTCCGTCTTCAACTGACTTGGAACCAAAGTGCACACTAATGTGGTCACGTGTCGGCACGCCCAACTGAAACCAGATAAAATACAGGAATATCTGGATAAAACCCGGACCAGTTCTGCCTGCTCGTGACTTCCATATGTTGTCTTGAGTAAAATAAATTGCGTGGAAGAGAATTCTTCGAGTGACAAGTGATGTGTGATATGAAGTATTTTCTTGAGAAGTGAGACAATTATTCTGGCTGCGGAGTCAAGTCTTGGAACGTCAGTTGACCAAAGTGCATTGAACTTCAATGGTACAAAAATAAGATCATTACGTAGACAATAAGCCTCCTTCTCGTGTCTATTCCTCCACGTAAAAAAGTGAACTCATCCAAACAGCCAAACGGCCTTCTGCAAGTGCATTATTTCAAGAGAATTGGTTTAACAAGCAAACTGGACCGGTTTCAGAATTCATCGTCATGTCAGCAAGTCAGACTTGCTTGAACTAATACTGATGAATTGCCAGATATGTATAGGCACGGACCCTCTTCGTTAAATTGTTAAATACGTAACGTTAAATAATCATAAGCTTGACTGCTGATGAGCCACGGTCAAAACGGGTCCAGATTTTGCTGTATTGAATCAATGCTGCTGAAAATTACGTACTCCCAGAAGCCCATGTGGCTTAATGGAATGTGTAAATCATACTTTGAGTACATGTAACTTATAATACTTGTTTTTTTTTTATCTGGAATAAGAGATATGGGAAGGAGACGTATTTCCTGCTTATGTTTTCTTACCTAGATTCCCCACAACGATGAAAATATTTTTTTTTGTGTGAGCAAAAATAACGGTTTTATTGTGGTCATTTGGTCAATCATCAATTTCTCTGTTAGGACACAGACTTTTAAATCAGCCTCGTATGATATTTGTCGTTCAAATGTATTGCACGTCTTGCATTTGAACACACAACCTTCTGGCTGTCAGTTAAGCACCCTGATCACTGGCACCACAATGCCTTGCAGTGAAATGAACTCGTCCCAGATGTAATAAAGGACTCGTTCACTGTGTCTGCCTCCGTTGTCCTTTATTCGGGTTCTTTACACTTGTCCCACACGGCCCTCGCTCAGAGCCTCCCCGCTTGGCAGCTCGATGCTGCCGTCGTTCCCGTAGCCTCTCTCCACTCCGATGCAGCTCCGCTGCTGGCTCCCTCGTGCAGGCCTCCGGCTGCCCTCACTGCAGCCCCACCGCTGCTCCCCGTTCCTCCGTGCTCGGTCACCGCTGGCCGACGGTGCCGAGTCTTACTCTGTGTGTGGCGATCTCGCCACTCTCCAACCTCCGCCCTGCGTGGCCTTACTCTGTCTCTATCTCCAACTCTCTCCCGTCTCTTCCGGTATCTCTCCCTTAAGACCTCATCCCTCTCTCTCACGTGACCTAACTCCTCCCCCCGTGACGTCATATCCGCGAGGCCGTTTACGCCCGTATTACCCAGATAATGGCCCTATCTTCTGAAGTCACTTCAATCGTCATTGTATCCACACTAGTGCCTCTGTATGTACGCTGTGAAAAAGGCATTTGTCACATTTCAATCAAAATTATATGAATAGTCATCGGACCTCAATAATAAATAATATTTGAACGAGCTAATATAATGTTTTTTATTTAAATTACATTTCAGTAATTGGTAACGAAGTGAGACCATCCACTTTCCTACACTTGATCAACCCGTTTGGCGTTTCATTTAAGCCTAATCCAGTGGTGAACCACTCAATATAAAGCATCAAAGAGCACTGTTGACTGCTAAGAGATTGCAAACAATTATTCGTGGTGAAACGATTCATATTGTAATGTCACCTATGAAGGCAGCAATTCCACTCAATAATCAATTGTTTTCGGTTTCATTTTGGACGTCTCGTTTCTATTGTTACTAAATTATTATCTTTAATTTTTTTGTTTTGCTCAGCATATATTTTGCACACTTTGGATTCATGGAAAGATGCTAGCTCTTGTCGACACAATTCGATACATGTATCTTGAGCCTTAAGCATGGACAACAATTGATGAATCGATGCATCTTTACACCCCTCGTAGTTATGACTGTGTTTATCCTGCTGGGTAGGCGGGTAGGTTATGCGGTTCGAATGTTATAGTCGTAATTGGAGTTGTGGCATGTTTAATTAGCCTATCCTGGAGTTGCTAATAATATGCATCACATTGTGGGAAGTAAACAGTGGTTTAAACTTTATTTGAAGCTTTCGTGACTGCAGGAATTACTCTTTGGTTCTTTCGGTAAAGTCACGTAGAAAGAAAATACATTAAATAGAATACGACGTTTCGATTGCAACAGAAACGGTCGTCATCAGGTAGAACTAAATTTGAGAGACAAAACACAGACACGGAGACACAGACAGACACAAGCAGAGAGAGACACACAACATAGACACAGAGACCCAATGACTCTGTGTCGTGGCCTTAAATAGAGAGGGGGGGGGGGGGGCAGAGAGAGAGGTGGGTCTGCTAGAGCAGAGAAATTAGCATGTCGATGAGAGCTGTGTAGAAAATCCACCCCGAAGATTGCTAAATTAGCAATTCGGTGTATTTCCACACAGCTCTAATTTAGCAATCTTTGGAGAATGTAATCAACCAGGCTATGCGTTAACTGTGTGTTAGCCGACTCTGCGTTGCATTGCATTACATTTCCAAAAAAATGATAAGTTTGTTTTCTCAAACTGCCTATTTCTCTCTCAAAAATGTACCAGGCTCTCATAGGTCCATTCGCTCTTTCTCTCCCCCGGCCGCTTCGGGGTGTATTTCCACACAACTCTCTCATTGACATGCTAATTTCTCTGCTCCAGCAGACCCACCTCTGCCCCCCCCCCCCCCGACACAGAGGCATTGGGTCTCTGTGTGTCGATGTTGTGTCTCTGTGGTGTCTCTCTCTGCTTGTGTGTCTGTCTGTGTGTCTCCGTGTCTGTGTTTTGTCTCTCTCTAAAATTTAGTTCTACCTGATGACTGCTTGTGTTGCAATCGAAACGTCGTATTCTATTTAATATTATTTATTTTCTACGTGACTTTACCGACAGAACTAAAGAGTAAACAGTGGTTGTCTTATGCAGTGGCTGACCCCTAAGATAGGTATAGGGCAGGGGATTGGTTCTACATGCACTCAGATATAAGTGTTGACCTATTGCTTATTTGAGTAGAAATAACATAATTCTAGAAAAGTAGATGTCACAAAATGTCAGGAAAATATAATTGAAGGATCGTATAATGTGCTAATTTCAATGACATTGACTCAAAGTTTTCTTTTATAGACATCGGAATGCTTTGATCATCACTTAATTATCAGAATAAATTACTGAAAAATATAGCAGGAATCGAATTGTCAACACTGAACAAAGGGACTTGGTGGCATGTGGTATGACGACCAGGCTATACAGCTGTCACGCTTTGTATATGATTTGCTTACGAGTGTATTCTAACTTTCATTCACGAATGCAGTAAAACTGAACACTATGTTCTGGGATATTCGAGAATGATTTACATTCTTGGGTGAGATTTTTGTGGGCAGGCTCAGAAATAAATGAAACAATTGTTTTAGAGGACATTGATAATATTGGGGGGGGGGGGGGACCCAGACAGTTAAAGTTCAGTGCAGCATTTTTAAAAGCTGTTTTGTTTTTTATGAATACATTTATTGACAGTTTTAGCCTAATTGGAGTAAGACAGTTTTTCATTTACGTTGACATTTGATCAATGTGATGTACGCTCCCTGTTTTTAATGAATGATTCATATAAATCTGATTATGCGAGACTTCCTCGCTTATATTAAATAAACAGATGCGTGTCTTGCGATTGAATTGCATTTTAATGAATGTTGAGTGCAATAGACCATTGTTGATGCAATGGGCATTGCGTAATTGCTGACTACTTAAACTGTTGACAGTATACGTTTTGCATTCATGTATAAATGTGTGGGTGCTCGTGTGTGGATTTGTATGAATACTACCATGTGTGGGTGTGTTTATTTGTGTGAGGAGCGGTGATGTAGTAGTGTTAAGGACTCTTGTGTTACAACCCCTACAACCTGAGTTCAATTCCATGCCATGCACACCAGTGACGAGTGGTATCTGACTTTGTTTCGAGCCTCCCTGAGGTTAACTCGGCCTTGTACACGTGTCACTGAAAGGGGGGCGGGGAGATAACGAGAGCTCCTCTCTTAGCTACCTGTCTCCCCGCTTGTGATGTTTACATACCACACCAGTTACTCATTAAAAGCCAAGCTCACCCAAAGACCTACTGTTTACAGATAGGAATTGCCACAATTGACGATGTGCATCCATAGGATTCGAATTCGTGTCATTGGGACCTTAGCTTGTTGTGCTTACCACTGTACAAGTAGCAGGCAGGGCTTGCATGCTGTTGTCCCTGATACCCACCCCTTCGTGTTCCCTAATAGGTGCTCACTAACAGCACTCGCCCATACACTACACAATTGGCAGTTGTAGTGGTTGCAGTCTTAATGGACATTTAAAACTATGTTTGTGTATCTGCAACGTGTTTGGAAGTTGTGCATTGACACTTCTGAAGGAAATGAGGTGATGAGGACTATGATTATGATCATCACTTTTATCACAGAGGAGACCCAAGGTTCGGTCCTGGCCACACCACCCCCGCGTATGCCATACCGTCTGTCATGTTAAATTGTGAATATTTGAAGCATAGATTGCCATACTTTTTGGTTCTTTCGGTAAAGTCACGGTATGAAAGAAAATAAATGACGACGTTTTGGGCGCAACACAAGCGTCCGTCATCACCTGATGCAGTCACGAAAGCTTAAAATCATGAATTGCCAGTTGCAGAAGTGTGGCTGGTGGATCACTTGCACTCGGTATGTTTATGTCGGAAACCCACCTGTGGGATAGCGAGGTGGTGCCTGTAAGAGACAGTAAGCAGTAAAAAAGTAAAATAAATGAAAACTAAATAAAATCACGACGTTTCGGGCGCAACACAAGCGTCCGTCATCAGGTGGGAAAGCATGGCCTACTGCTGATGCAGACTGTTTTAAACCTTTAAAACCTGTTTTAAACCTTTAAAACAGTCTGCATCAGCAGTAGGCCATGCTTTCCCACCTGATGACGGACGCTTGTGTTGCGCCCGAAACGTGATTTAATTTATTTTTCATTTATTTTATTTTTTACCTACGTCACTTTACCGAAAAAACCAAAGAGTATGAATCCTTGCAGTCACGAAAGCTTCACATCTAGAAGTATACAGCAAGTCTATCTTTGACTTGCCACCTGGGTGCCGCTGCCTTCACGCTTGTCCGAGGTTCCTTCCACTCGCGCTACCCGAGTCGTTCTCTCTCTTTGAGAGCGAGCCGATGCTGTGCGCCTTTTCATTTGCAAGTATGTTAGGCAAATAAGTTACAAAAGAAATCCTCAACACTCGTCACACCAACATTGCCTTCCAAGAAAAAAATATAAATTGACGATGTTTTGAGCAATGGCTATGAAAAAGGGCCATTGCCTGAAACGTCATCGATTCTATATTTTATTATTTAAGGCAGTGTTGCTGATAGAGTGTCCAGTTCTTTTGTGAATTATGCAGTGCATCACTGCTAACGCAGCATAACCAAATAATTTGTGTACATATATGAGTGGGCTACTGAATATTATCTAATGCAGGATTTGAGTTTGCCTCTCGTATGTGTCGGTTGCTTCCTGAACGTCAATATTGAAATGGGTCCGTCATCCTCAATCCTCTTGGAAATGCGTTTTAGAACTCAGCGTGGCTCTCATGGGTCTAAGTGTTTTTTGTCAAGCTAAGAAAATTGTTTATCTTTTTTCTAATTATTCATAGTAAAACCTCATCTTATATCTATTTATATTTCACTTTCGTCAAAGAAGCCATTCGATAATGTAGATGAATGTATATAACATTAATTAAAAACCATCATCTCTAATGAATGGCATGACAAGCACTTCACTAATACAGTCATAAAGGTGTTGATCATATTGTGGCAGTGATTAACGCCCGCCTACCACTTTTTGTGTAAATGTAACACACAAGTTTACATTACCAATTTACAAATTCACAGATATTGTTTTTTACATTAAAGAAGCAGCATGCACATTTGTCTGAAGACATAGTTTGCCGGGTGGTGATGCTGGCTATGCACATGGCCTGTAATTCAGCACGGTGAAGGCAGCGAGGGTTGGTGGATTGCGCAAACGTTGGGGAAACTCCCTTCCCGCAGGTGTCGAGTTACCATAACCCTGGCCTGTCCTATCTGTATGGGATGTTTCCCCCTCACACGTGGCGGGTGTTCTCCTGGTGCTCCTGTTTCTTCCCGCATGTGTAAACAATCATTAACTGGCTAGAAACACATCTTATCTGTGCGCCTCCCATGTATCCGGATTGTGCAGCGTTGTGTGACGTCGTATAAATGATACTGTTCTATTTTTTAAAAACCTCAATATTGTCACCTGTCACGTCATGGACCAACAACATAGACAATGATACAGATGATAGAATAAAAAAATAAAATGAACCGCGAAGGCATGGAACGATGGATGCTTTGCATTAAACTGAGATAGAAAGGTGGACGTGTGGATCGGGGAACAAATTAAGTTCGGACATCTTCACTGTGAATGAACGTAGGTGTGCTTGAGCAGGGCACATCGTTACAAGTGTTAAGTAGTTGTTGCTGTTGTAGACGGAGGTACTCGGAGACGGAGTTAGGGGCTTCCGCCAGGGTTTATTAACAGGTATCACTATAAGGGTTCCCTCTTCACCCCTTCCACTATCCCCGTTCCTCCAGTGACCCCGCTTACGTCACGGGGTCTCCCTTAAATACCCTCTGAGGCGAGACGTCACGTGCACTGCCCGGCGCGTGCGACCCCACGTCCCGTGATGTCACCGCACCGGACAGCGCACGCGACGCCACCACTTTCCTCTACTCCTCTACATCACCCCCCCCCGTGAAAAAAAAACAGCCGACCCGGCTGCAAGCACCCCGCAAGCGGGGCCCCACACCGGACCGAAGACCGAATATTCACGAGTTCGTGTGCCTGAAGGTATAACCGGCTGCTAGAAACTAAACCTTAGGGCAGCACGGTCCCTCAAGCAGAACAGCAACAACAAAAAACAAAACAAATAGACCCCGAAGGCCTCATCCGCCGGATAGCGCCGAACGGGCGCCAGGGGCTGTGCCCGCTGAACGGCCATCAGGGCCGTCACCGGAGCCGCATCCCCCTCGAGCGGGTATGCGCTGCTGGTCCGCTCCCCCGTATGATGTCCGCCTCCCGTGCAGGTGGCCCGTCAGCGGGCAACAGGCCCACCGCCGTGGCCTCCGGTGACCGGGGGGTCTCTGTCGGCCTCACTCGGGAGGGGCCTGGGGGCACACACACAGGTCGGACGTCACCTCCGTCAACGAGACCCGGCCGGTCAGGCACGCCGGACACATCATCAGCCGGCCGCTCCGGAATTGGGGGTGGATCCCCCAGGGTAGATGGAACATAACGTTTGAGCCGGGACGGGTGCACTATCCACTGCCGGCGACCGAACCGAATCCGGACGCATTGCGGCCGGCGGACCTCCACAACCTCCACGGGGCCCTGCCAAGGGCGATGCAATTTGGCCGATGTGCCAACGGGGACCTGGGGACAATGCAGCCACGCTTTTTGACCCGCTATCCACGGGAGGCCAGCTGCCTGGTGTTTGGGCAGCCGCTCATTAGCCGCCTGCCGGCTTGCGGAATTCTCGGCAGCGGCCTGTCGTGCCTCGCGCAGCCGGTCAAGCGCGACCTTCAAAGGGGTCGGCACCGCCGACCCCTTCTTGGAGGAGCCAACGTCCATCTGGACGTGCACCGGGGGCTCCGGTTCCCTACCGTACATCAAATAAAAAGGCAAAAATCCCGTGGAGGCATGAGGGGCCAACCGATACGCCGCCAAGACCCCCGGGACGAACAGGTCCCAGTCTGACTGGGACGTGTTCACCTGGTGGCACAGCATGGACGTAAGGGTGCGGTTCAAGCGCTCTACCATCCCGTCTGACTGGGGGTGGTAGGGCGAGGTGCGGATTTTCTTGGTGCCAAGGAGGTCACACACCTCCTTGAGCAACCTAGACGAGAAATTCCGCCCCTGGTCAGTCAACAATTGTTCCGGCGCGCCCTTGTCAAACACGTACCCCTGGACGAAGGCCTCGGTGATAGAAGAGGCCAACTGATCGACCAAAGGCCATGCCATGGGCCAACGTGTGAGGTACTCAACGCCCACCAAGAGGTATTTGTGGCCCCGTTGGGATGCAGGGAATGGCCCCAAAATGTCGAGCGCCACGAGCTCATTAACGCGAGAAACCCGGATGGACTGCAGCGGGGCCCGGTCCCGGACAACTGGGGCCTTCCTCCGCGCGCAGTCGTGGCAACCCTTTAAAATCAGTGCCACGTCACCCTCAACACCCGGCCAGTAATAGTCCCGCTTAAGGGTCAATAAGGTCTTGTGGTAGCCAAGGTGCATAAGCTTCTCGTGAATGGCTCGGGTTAATTTACCACGCAGGCTAGTGGGCACAACCACACAATAGCGTTCCAATTGGGCATCCCAACGCATGAGTAGTCCGTCATGCACGGCGATCTCCGGGGCAGCCGACGAAGCTGAGCTCCGGGCCTTATGTCCGACACGGCGCCGTAGCTTCAGCAGAGAGGAATCCTCCATCTGCAAGCCGGACCATACCTCCCGGGGAAGTCCAAGGCCGAAATCCGTGGGCGACGCCGCACCTGGAGGGGTGTCCGCCTCGGCCGACGCGACCAACTGGGCCGCGGCGTCCCCTGGGGCCTTGCAACGGCTAGAGCCCAGGGCGCAAGCACACCCACCGCCTGCCGGCAATCGGGATAAACCGTCCGCATTTCCATGCTGTGTCCCCTTCCTGTGGATTACATCAAAGGGGTAATCCTGGAGCACTTCGAGCCAGCGAGACAGCTGACTCGAGGGCTGACTAATCTTCAGCGAATATTGCAGGGCCTCCAGAGGTCGCCACGGGGGCTACACCCCCACGCCACGGACAGCCCCGCAGCCAGCCACGTCGTGGCGGCCAACAGCAACATCCGCCGGGTGGGCGGGGCGACGGGTTACGGCGCCCGGGGAACGCCAAACATGGCACTGCTGCGCAGACTATCGTGCAATTCTCCACCAGCACCTCTTCTCCCGTCTCCATTCCCTCCCGTCGCTCGCCCTACCTGAGCTCCACCCCGAGCCCTGCCTCGCAGTCCCCGCCCTCCCGCTCCCCCCAAACCATCCGCTCCCCTCCCTCCCGCTCCCCCCAATATTGCAGGGCCGCGTGGTCGGTTCGGACCGTAAACAGCCTACCGTACAAATATGGTCTATACAACTGAACAAAATAAACTATGGCCAAAAGTTCCCTCCGGGTCACACAATATCGCTGTTCCGTCGAGGACAGAACGCGACTGCCATAGGCTACCACCCTCTCAACCCCGTCGACCACCTGGGCCAGGACAGCCCCAATTCCCGTGTCGCTGGCATCGGTATCGAGCAGGAAGGGTTTCGTAAAATCCGGGTACCCCAAGGGCGGCGCATCCGCCAAGGCCGTGCGAAGCGCCGCAAAAGCCGCCTCCTCCTCCGCGCCCCAGTGAAACCTTTGGCCTTTGGCGGAAAGGGCGTGCAGTGGCTTCGCAATGGTCGCAAAATCGCGGACAAACCGGCGATAGTACGATGCGAAGCCAACGAAGCTACGCACCTCCGCGACAGATGTGGGAGTCGGCCACGTCCAAACACAAGCCGTTTTATCCGGGTCCGTGGCGACACCTGACGTGCTAACAATGTGTCCCAAATACCTCACCGATGGTTGTAGCAAGTGGCATTTCTGGGGTTTGAATTTCAAGCCAGCAGCACGCACTTTGACGAACACCGCCTCAAGGCGTTGCAAGTGCTCGCCAAACGTACGGCCAAAAACAATAACGTCATCCAAGTAGATTAGACAAGACTCCCACTGCAGCCCCGCCAAGACCATCTCCATGAGACGCTGGAAGGTGGCCGGGGCCGAATGGAGACCCATAGGAAGCCGATTGAACTCGAACAACCCCTGGGGTGTGCGGAACGCTGTTTTGGGTCTAGAGGCCTCATCCAGTGGCAATTGCCAGAAGCCGGAGAGCAAATCTAAAGTCGAAAAGAACCGCGCGCCCGAGAGGGCGTCCAGGGAATCATCCATGCGAGGCAATGGATATGCATCAGCCACCGAGATCTTGTTCAATCTACGAAAATCGACGCAGAACCGGAGACTCCCGTCCCGTTTCTTGACTAGCACAATGGGGGCACCCCAAGGGCTAGTAGATGGGGAGATGATGTCCGCCGCCAACATTTCCTCGACAGCCGAGCGGACATGATCTTTTTCCGCTGGGCTAAAGCGGTGGGAATTAAGTCGAATAGGGGCCGCGTCGCCCGTGTCTATGTGGTGGTCCAAAAGAGTAGTGCGACCCAGATCAAACTTACTTTGGCTGAATACATCGGTGAACCGCTCGATGAGGTCGCGGAGTTGCCGACGTTCCCCAGAGGACAACGAGGCATTCTCCTCGCACAACGTGGCGATCCATGATGCGTCGGGGTCCCCCGTGCGCATCACGCCCGCCACGACCCCTCCATCCGGGGCAGCGCTCTCGGGTGGAGGAGCCGGGGTCGCGTGTGCCAGGACGGCGCCGGCCGGGACTACGACCGGCAAGGGTCCCGAATTGAGGACCTGCAAAAAAAGGTCCTGGCCCCCCGACACGGCTGTCAAGGCGCCCACCAACCCCTTCGTCCTTGAAAAGTAGCTTGACGGGGACAGGAGGATACCCGTCTCCGTGGAGCCCATTTCGAGCGGTTTGCGCAACCTAAGGGGTATCAGGATTTGTGACGCCGGTGGTACGGTCACCGGCACTTTATTCAAGGCCCGTACACCGGCGACCAAGGGAGACAGGACGGTAGGCGATTGTAGGAATTTCAGCCGCCTCCCTGACGGCATTTCCACACAGCCCTGGTCAACGAGAATTCGGATGGGCATCCTAGACAAAAAGTCGGTCCCCAAGAGGCATGGCACTGCCAAGGTCCTGGAGACCAAAATCGGCCCGGCCAACTCAATCTCGTCAACCCGAACCGACGCTACAACGTGGCCCAAGATGCCCAAACTGCCGCCGTTCGCGGCGACACAAGCCCCGCGAACCGGCCTTAACGGACCCACGCTGCGGGGTAGCAGCCCAAAAATGGCCTCAGAAATAATGGTGGCCGATGCCCCCGTATCCACCAGGAGGCGAACGTGCACCCCTTGCACATATCCTGCCACCGCTGAGGAGCCGGCAGCTGCCGCCACCATCCTATGCGCAAGCGCATCCCAGTGGCGGGTCTGTCTGGGCCATTGAGGGGGTGATGACGATGGTGCACCCGACCCTTCGAGGACAACCCCATGACGATGGGCCCTAGCCCCGCTAGATGCATGAGGTGAAGGGAGCGGCCGCGCAGATGATGCGCCGCGACTCGCCTGGACCCGATGTCAAGGAGGGTCTGGGAGAAGGTGGAGTCCCTTTTCCAAAGGCCCCCGGGGCATTCCGGCAGCCCCGCTCAATGTGGCCCCGCTGACCACAGCGGAAGCAGGCCACCGTGTCCGCCTCCTGTGGACGGGAAGGTCCCGGCCGCCCCCGCTGCTCCGGACGGCGACCACCCGCCCCCCTTCCTCGACGATCGGGCATCGCCAGGGCCGCGAGGGTGTCCACCCCCTGAGAGGTGACCCCCCCGTCCGGCGCCGGGACCCCCGCACACGCCGCCATCTGAGGCCGTTGGCGGAGGGAGAGGTGCGCCTGAATGTTTTCGGCGACCGCCAAGGATGTGATCTGCCGATCATTGTTGATTGACAGAGCAATTCCTAGCTCCCTTGCCAGGTCAAGCAGCTTCCCCAAGGCCATAGAATCAAGTGCCCTGCCGTACAGGTCAGGGTATGCAGCCTGTTCCAGGGCCAGGAGCGAGCAGCGGAAGGCCAGCGGCAGTTCCCCCTCCTCCCGCCGCCGCAATGAAAACTTTAGCTGCGCGGTGGACGGCGGCTCAAAAACGTTGGCCATTTGGATATAGGCCGCCGGGAGTGTAGCCCGATTGGCCGGATGGATGGACTTGAAGGCCTGCAGAGCCCTTTCGTCCAAGCAGGTCGGAAGCGCCGGCAAGGCCTCCTCCATGGACCAGCCGACCGACATGTATGCCGCGTCGAACCGGTCCTGGAAGGCCGATCAGTCGCCCCCTTGCGCGACAAACGGCGCAACGTCGGGTAACCGGCGCTGCCATTGGCCGCGCGGTGCCGCGAGGTGTGGAAGCCAAGCGGCACCTGCGGGCCACCCGGCGGATGCGACGTGGTGCGGCGGTGGCAGCATTGCGGCTCCCGCGGGCCACGCCGAAGACGCGGAAAGGTGCGGTGGTGCTGCGGCCCCCATGGGCCACGCTGTAGGCGCAGCGAAGTGTGGCTGAGTTTCGGCCCCCATGGGCCACGCCGTAGACGCAGCAAAGTGCGGCTGAGTTGCGGCCCCCATGGGCCACGCCGTAGACGCAGCGAAGTGCGGCTGAGTTGCGGCCCCCATGGGCCACGCCGTAGATGCAGCGAGGTGTGAAGGCACCTGCGCTTTCGCGACCCACCTGTCAGCGGCGGCGTACGAAGCCACGGCGTCGTCCCGTGACGCGGCGAGGGACCACGGCGTTGCCGAAGACGCGGCGGTATAAATCGGGCCTGCAGCGGCCCCCGCGGCCCACCCCGCCGGCGCAGCGAGGTGCGGGACAGCGGCCGTAGCCGCGGCAACCTCTCGCGACGCAGCGAGGCACCACGGAGTTGCGGCCTCCCCGGGCCACGCTGAAGACGCGGCGGTATAACACGGAGCTGCGGCGGCCACCGCGGCCCACCCCGCCGGCGCAGCGAGGTGCGGGACAGCAGCCGCAGGCGCCGCAACCTCTCGTGACGCGGCGAGGCACCACGGCGTTGCAGCCTCCATGGGCCACACCGAAGACGCGGCGGTATAACACGGAGCCGCGGCGTCATCCATGACAAGGGACGAATCGCCGGTGGCCGGCCCCGTGAGCGCGGCGACAGGTGGAGCCGCGGCCACACCCGCGGCCCATTCCGGCGGCACGGCGATGTACGGGGCAGCGGCAGCCGCCGCTGCCCACCCCGGCGGCCTGGCGAGGACGGCACGCGCGTACTTACCCGGGGCCCCCCCGGCGGGCGCAGCTTGATGTAGAGCCGCGTCGTCGCTGGCGGCTGGTCCCGCAGGAGCGGCGTGCCAAGAAACCCCGGCCGCGTCAGTGGAGAGACGCGGCGTCGCGGTCGCCATGGCAGCACCCGCGGCCCATTCCGGCGGCACGGCGATGTACGGGGCAGCGGCAGCCGCCGCTGCCCACCCCGGCGGCCCGGCGAGGACGGCACGCGCGTACTTACCCGGGCCCCCCCCGGCGGGCGCAGCTTGATGTAGAGCCGCGTCGTCGCCGGCGGCTGGTCCCGCAAGAGCGGCGTGCCAAGAAACCCCGGCCGCGTCAGTGGAGAGACGCGGCGTCGCGGTCGCCATGGCAGCACCCGCGGCCCATTCCGGCGGCACGGCGATGTACGGGGCAGCGGCAGCCGCCGCTGCCCACCCCGGCGGCCCGGCGAGGACGGCACGCGCGTACTTACCCAGGGCCCCCCCGGCGGGCGCAGCTTGATGTAGAGCCGCGTCGTCGCCGGCGGCTGGTCCCGCAGGAGCGGCGTGCCGAGAAACCCCGGCCGCGTCGGTGGAGAGACGCGGCGTCGCGGTCGCCATGGCAGCCATGTCCGCCGGCCGCCGCGTCGCAGCCGTAGTAGCGGCCGCATACGGCTCCCGAGCCAACATGGCCGCCGCGGATTGCGTCGCAGCCAACATGACGGCCATTTCCGGTGGAGTGGTCGCTGGGAAAACGGCGGCGCTTTCAACGTTGGCAGTTGACAGTTGCTCCCGTCTCGAGTGCGGGGCGGTTGGCTGCGTCCGTGCGTCCACCTCGGCCAACCTGACGGTCAGCTGCCCCACCGCCTGCAGGAGCTGGTGCATCAGAGCTGCGGGGACGCTCTCCGTCTCTGGCGGCGGCGGTGAGCTGGCACTCCCCGCAGCCGAATCCTCCCGCTCCGGCCCGCTCGTCTCCATGGGGACCGTCACCGGGGTCCCGGGCTCCGGGGTCACTGCTGGAGCCTCCTCTCCGCCTTCGGCACCCTCCAAGTCATGTGCCGGTGGGTTCTTACGCCGTGCGCCCGCTTTTGACATGTTGGCGACGGTGTAAACTTCTGACACCAGTTGTTAAGTAGTTGTTGCTGTTGTAGACGGAGGTACTCGGAGACGGAGGTGAGTTAGGGGCTTCCGCCAGGGTTTATTAACAGGTATCACTATAAGGGTTCCCTCTTCACCCCTTCCACTATCCCCGTTCCTCCAGTGACCCCGCTTACGTCACGGGGTCTCCCTTAAATACCCTCTGAGGCGAGACGTCACGTGCACTGCCCGGCGCGTGCGACCCCACGTCCCATGATGTCACTGCACCGGACAGCGCACGCGACGCCACCACTCTCCTCTACTCCTCTACACAAGGGATGATGGGCGATGAATGAGACTCGGTGATCGAATAGCAGCCAAAGAAGAGAATTTTCCCGAGAGATCGACTGTAGAGATGAGGCGATATAAGTTCACGTGCAAGAGTGAAACGGATTGTAGCATAACGGAACCGCGAGGGATGGAGATGGTCGAAACGATTCCTTCATCTAGCAGTCGATCATGGAGGATTATGATAATGCAGTTAGGTTTAGGCTAATGGGATGGACACAATGCATAAACGAGATGGCATAAATGAAAAATATTTTTTGGGTCTTTCGGAAAAGCCACGTAGATAGAAAAATAATAAAATTATCACGACGTTTCGATCGCAACACAAGCAATCGTCATCAGGTGAAAAATATAGCGAGAAAGCTACCGAGGCAGGAGAAAATGCAGCGGGAGAGCTGCTGAAACACAAAGTTATATAGGCTTGAGATGGGCTCAGCCCAAGTGTAAGTGGGCGGGGCTAGAGGTGGAATTTGCATGTCAATGTAAGATCGGTGATGTACCTCCACGATGACGACGCAGCTGTGGAGGTGGCCACTGTATTGAGAGAGATTAGCATGTCAATGTAATCGAACCAACGCACCGGTGGCTGTGCTAGTGAGACATCCAGCTCGTTAAAATACGACAGACAACACCAAATCTAGAAAAGGGAGCAACGGTGGCTGTGTGAGTGAGACGTTTAGCTTGTATGTAACTCGGAGACGTAAATAACTGCTAGCATCATCAGGTAGGATGGAAACATCACAGCCGGTTATGACTTAAACTGGTTAATAACATCCTTCTAATGATTGCTCAATTTGTACCCATCTTCTCGGTTGAAGTTATGTCTGTGTTTATATATCTGGATGGCTTCATGAACAAATCTTTGATGGTAGCCCGAAGGTTTGCAGAGTACCTTGGTCTCGGAAAAAACAATGTCGTGTGAGCTCACCGCGTTCAAGCAGTGATCAGCCACGACAGGTATTGGTTCCGCCGTGTTTCAAATCTGTCTTGTGTTCGCGAACACAGTCCGAGACATGTCGTTTCGTTTCCCCAATGTAACTGCTACCGCAGACACAACTTAGTTTGTAGACACCAGGGTATTGCATGTCAGGAATCACATCTTTCACAGATGGAATCAGGTCACAGATTTTGTGTACTGTGTTGAATCGAAGCTGGATCTTGTGTTGGTTAAACATTTTGGAAATATTTTGGTAACCCCTGCTATGTATGGCAAGGTGATGGTTTTGATTGGGTCCTCAGATGATTCTCTACCCATGGTTGGGGATACAGCTTTGCGGATTGTGCAGCCCGAATATCCATTCATCTTGAGGGCTTGGCGTACGTGCTCCAGTTCACTGGATAGGTAGTGCTGGTTAGAGATGCAATGGGCCCTATGGTGTAGTGTTTTGATGAGGGAATTATTCTGGGCTGGATGGTGGTGGGAATCAGGCTTTAGATAGGAATCCGTGTGGGTGGCTTTCCTGTAGACAGTGTCCCAACGAGCCATCAGGTCTCTTCTCGATCAAAACATCCAGGAAAGGTAGCTTGCCATCATTTTCCACTTCCATGGTGAATTTGATAGATGGGTGTATGGAATTGATGTGGTTGGAAAATTGGTTCAGTGCTGACAGGCCATGTGGCCAGATGACGAACGTGTCGTCTACGTATCTATTCCACAAGGAGGGACGTATGGTGGATGTCTGGATGGCATCTGTTTAAAATGTATCCGTGAAAATATTAGCTACCACTGGTGATAAGGGAGAACCCATTGGGGTACCCTTATTTTGTTTGTAGAATGTACCATTCCAGGTAAAGTAAGTGTTGGTAAGGCAGTGCCTCACCAAAGTTGGTACATCAGGATTCAGTCCCTGTTGGACCAAGTCTTCAATGATTGCAATGGTGTTAGGTACAGGTTACCTTGGTGAACAGGGAGACTACATCGAAACTGGCAAGCAAATCATCTGGAAACATTGAGATTTCCTTGATTAGAGAAACCAAGTGAGCTGAGTTAAGTACAGCTGAGGTGGTCTTGCCCGTGAAAGGAAGCATGGTCTCAGACAGAAATCGGGCCAGTTTGTAGGTGGGTGAGTTTATTGTAGAGACGATTGGACAGAGCAAAGTACCTTCTTTATGGATTTTTGGAAGGCTATAAAATCTGGGTGGTCTAGCAGCCGAAGGTTTTAGACAGAGCTGCTTGGTCGGTTCGATTAGAGAAGTCGAATTAGTGATGATATTGTTGGTTTTCGTGGCCAGGCGGTTGGTAGGATCTCTATTGATTTTGGTATAGCTGCCATCATTAAGGTCCTGCATTTTGTTGTTGTAAGTGGTTTTATCCATGATGACAGTGGCATTGCCCTTGTCGGCTGAGAGGATGACAATGTCAACTCTCTTTTTCAATTGAACGAGTTCAACACGCTCGTCCTTGCTGATGTTGCTAATGGGTTTCTTAGCGTTTTTGAGGATAGCAGCTATTTCAGATCTTGCAACGTCTGCCAGGATGTGTCCCAAACCTTTGAGGGCTACGTCGACCTGGGCAATGATATCATCCACTGGGATGTCTTTAGGGGTGACTGTGAAATTAAACCCTTTAGCTCGTACCAATTTTAGACTGTCGGAAATTGGGCTGTTATTGTGATTGATGACAATCTTGTTAACATCTAACTTTTTAAAGTGTGGCTCTGGCTTCTTTTTTGACAGGAGGTTGAATTTAGCAATCAGATTAACTTTACATTTGGTTGACATTGAAGTAGTTGAAGAAGCTGTCATGTTATCTAAATGGTCCCAATGATATGTGGACTTTTTTTTCTGTTAATACATTATCAAGATCAAATCGGAGCAGTCTTATTATCTCTGAGATTAAAGCTAGGCTAGCCCTAAACAATATCCGTTTAGCATTAGGAGAAGTGATAGCAGCAGATGTGAGTGTAAAGGCGATCGGAATTACCTTGGTGTCGCGGCATCTCTTCAGAAAGGTGAGCGACTCAATAAGGTGAGCCTTCTTGTCTCGCAGTCTGTTAAAATATCTAACAGGTGTGTGAAAACCCTCCCCGTAAAAGCGCTCTATCCCCCTAGTGGCTGATATACCATCAATACACATTGACATGCTAATCTCTCACAATACAATGGCCACCTCCTCAGCACAAGCTCCAGCCCCCACCCTCTTGCCCGATGAGGCAACCCCCCCTCCCGGCTCTATTTTCAGGACTTGTTTCAGCAGCCTGTTTCTCACTCCCACCTGAAGAAGGTTGCTTGTGTGGTGATCAAAACGTCGTGATCTATTATTATTGTTCTACCTACGTGACTTTACTGAAAGTACCAAAGAGTATGCATTCCTGCAGTCACGAAAGCTTCAAATCAAGATTGAACCACCTCTACGGGGAGGTTTTCCAGACAACTCAAACATGACTTCAACCGAGAAGATGGATGCAAAATTTTGCAATCTTTGGAAGCACGTTGATCAACCAGGTGTAGTGTTAACTGTTGTGTTGGCCGACTCTCTGAGTTGCATTACATTTCTAAGTTTTCTAAGTTTTATATATTTTTTCTGTCTATCACCTTGTTCCCTCTGTAAAATAGCTGACATTTACTAGCTTTACGTTTGCTAGCCTTACATTTACTTGCAAATTCCATCCCTAGCCCCGCACACTTACCCTTGGGTTGTACCCACCACAAACGTATATAACCTCTGGTTGCAACCTCTGGTTGCAGTATATAACCTCTGGTTGCAGTAGCTATCTCGCTACATTTCCTCCTGCCTCAGCAGTCCGCCTGCTGTATTGTTTCACCTAAAGACGATTGCTTGTGTTGCAATCGAAACGTCGTGATCTCTTAGCTATTTTTCTACCTACGTGACTTTACCGAAAGAACCAAAGAGTATTAATTCCTGCAGTCACGAAAGCTTCAAATCAAGATTGTTGTTTTTGTGTTGGTATTTATAAACATGTATTTATTTCGGCCGAGCTTGGTCCCCTGTTTTTCGTCCTGGGTGAGCACCACAGGGATCGTGTGAGTGGATCTGGCAGAATAGATGGCGGTAAACTTACGCCTACATTTTTCCACCCACACGCTTCACACATTGATACTTTCCTCCGTGACTTCAAATTATTCTTAACTCTCAACAAGTGTTTCGTGCCATGTCACGCATATCAACGACTTTGTTGTTTTTGTTGCCAAAGTGTCACACATTGCCCCTTCATTCACACTTCGCCTACCTCTGGGAGCATGTTTATTTCTGCTGTATTGTAATGCGGATCCTTCGTCTCCCGATGCGAACCTTCAAAATTTAACCAATTATTTGGCGATACTGCGTTGGCAGTGACTGCACACCCACAGCTATGAAATAAAATACTCACATGTCAATAAGTCTGTGGGCTTTATAGGAAAGGTATCTAATCGATGACGTTTCGGGTAACGACTCTAGCTCACAGCACATCAGAAGCAGGACTATTGCCCGACACATCGCCAGTTTTATTTTTCCTTTAAACACCACACAGTGTCACTGACGAATGTATAAAGTGTGTGTGTGTTTTGTTAAATATTCAAGCCCCAGTCCAACAATACGCTTGCGGGTGCCCCTCTGACAATGTTTACGGCACAATGGTTACAACATTCGACTCATTTACTCAACCACAGTGGTGCTTTGGGAGGACAGCCTTTGAAATGTTATTCGTCTCCGACTGCTGCTTTAGAATCACAATCAGCCATGGTTGGTCCACTGCTGTAGTGGCCAAAACGAACACTGACTGGATACAGGGCAATGTTATATTAGGGAGCAATGTGTAAATTGTTGCGTATTTGATCATTTAAAACAAGTAATTGTTGATTGGGACAAACTCACAATTGCCTGCACATTACATCGAGATTTAATTGTCAATTAAAAATGATGTCTCTTCTACTGGATGAAAGTCCCCCCCCTCCCCCCCACTGCCGACATCTCTCAGATTTGCGATGCGACAATCCATCCAGCTCCTGCACACAAGCTCATTTGAGTAATCCGTCACCGTGGTGGGCGTTCTCTCAACCGTGCTCCCTGCTTGGGCGGCTTCTTCTTTCGTACGGCTGGTGTCGATGCAGAGCAACCGCTACAATTTCACATTCAGGTGGTCAAACCAGATAACCGCGTCAAGAGTATCGGGGTGTATCGCTGTGATGTCTCCGTATTTGTGGATCGAGCATTGCGTCGGTATGTGTTGTACGGTCTGTTCTGGATGACCACAGTGGCACATTACCGGAGAGTTTTTAATTTTCCATTTGTGCAGCAGGTATCCGCATCTGTCACAATTTGTGCGGATGCCATTTAGGGTGGCTCAAACCAATGGGATAATGTGTTTGTGAGTTATTTTGAACTTCATTCAGCTCTTGGGCTGCTATTTCTCCATTAGTTTCGACCGCCAGCTATTATCCCTTCTGGCCATGTGTCGTACCCTAGCCCAATTCTTAATGGTCAAAATGACGTCCGTAACTGTTTGATGTCTTCCCATCCACATGATTCCCGCCTGCCTATATGCCTAACTCCAAGCATGTGCGTCCCTATCATTATTTACGCACTTTTAAGCGTTTGTTATGTTCTTTGTTCATGTCCTTTGTATCTGGTTCACATGTCATCGCAGGTAATATGCACCGATTGCAAACGTGAATCTTTAGGCACATTTGGTTGAATTGCTTTTCATGATTATGTTCAGTTTTCTAATTGCGGTCTCAACGAGTTCTCGCGTCCGTATTTCATTATTTTTCGAATCCCAAACCACCTCCGGTAATTGTCATCAAGGCACACACACTCCGATGTGTTTTGCAGCTGTGTCTTTTCAACAGTTGTTAAGTGAACTTTTTGTAATAAGTGACTAATTAGAATTATGTATTTTGAGCCCCACCTTATACCCTTCTTTATTGAGTTCATTCATTTCCTGCAATTGATTTCCATCGGTTGTTATAATAACCGCTTCCTCAGCAAATCTGAGATCATTGACCTTTTCTCCACTTAAATATTTACCTTAAAAGTCCATGGGCTAGAAGAGAAATTGGTACCACGTAAGGTAGCCAAGCTTCAATAGGACATATTTATTTATGTGGCCCATATAATTTAATAATTTGAGAACCCACTGATCTTAACTAGTTATAACAATAATTCACCGGTATTGGCCACATACAGACGTTGGAACCTCTGAAGCTCTGCCACCTCAGGTGGTATTGCTAAGTGAAATATTTCATTTGGGCTCAAGGACTATCATTTATGGAATCCAATGTTTTATGAAAAGATATTCTCACGTTTCCGACAATACATTTGGTCAAAAGCGCATCCTCTTGAATGACTCTCGTCACCTGTGCTTTGTTACTTAATTCATGAATGCAATCTCGGTGTAGCTGCGTTTCGTGTAATTTCCCACTGGCACTGGCATAGTAAATAGATCGTGCATTGAAAGTAGGGGGGAAAGGTTTAAAAGCAACGAGGGAAAGTTACATAACAATGCTAAATAAATGGGAAGCCTAGAAATAGGATATAAAGTTCATGGAGATGCTAAATAAAAGACTGTAGACACAACTTCATGCAAAAAAAAATAATTGTAGTCAAACAAAATTATGCGTCGTTATTTCTAACGAACTGTTATGTACATATTCTTTTTTTTAAATCCTTAATGAACAGGACTGCGATGACATTAATGTAGGCTTTGTATCGCATGTGTAGTGAGTCCAACTGAGTCGTAGACGTGATTCTTCAGAGCCAACACATTTATTCGCAACACGTATATACAAAGGGGTAACTTGCCCCTTTACCAGATACAGCCTAGGGTGGTGACCACCCAGCTAACTACACAACACATAGGAGGTACGGCTACGATGGGTCGGACCCTCACTCGGGTCCCCGGCCACGTGTTGGTACCTCTTCAGACGTAGGACGTGGAGCTTCCAGCTTGTAGAATGAAGCGACCCCCGTCCCTCTCGGGGCCGGCTCCGCCCTCGGCCCCGCCCACCTTCGCGAGCGTTCTAGCTCCCTCTCGATCCTTCTCAAGAGCTCTTCCCGGACACGTGATCACCCCCTAGCCCCGCCCCCCCCACCTGGGGCCCTCTCTGTGGACACTCCAGATCACGTGTCAACGGGGTCAACCAGAGTGCCATGGCCTGGGGCAATCCTGCCCCTGGGCTGACACTCTCCCCCTTGTGGGAGCACGCACTGCCTGCACGCCGTGCGTAGTGCTCACGCTATCCCAGCGCTCACCAAGCCCCGCTAGGGCTGGTACTACACCCACCTACGGGGTGTACGCAATGATGGTGCATCGCACGCCGTGCTGCGCTAGAGCCGGCCTCACTCAGCAACACGCACGGTGCTGTTCGCGATGTGAGAACATCGCACGCCACGGCCCTCACGGGCCGGCACCATACAGTGACATCCCCGATGTCATTACACATGGATGTGCTGCTGTCATTGCATTAACCTAAGCTACTGATACAATCTAATTCTAGATTTGAAGCTTTCGTGACTGCAAGGATTCATATTCTTAGGTTTTTCGGTAAAGTCACGTTAAATCAGTGATTTATTATTTTATTCCTATTATTATTTCAATTATATTTTTATTATTTATTTTTTACCTACGTGACTTTACCGAAAAACCTAAGAGTATGATACAATCTATTTTAATTGCTTTTGGAATCATTTTAGCGTGAGTAGAAATTAAATCATAAACAGTTACAACCTGTTGCATGCCAAGAATGGGATTGCGCAAACTTTTAATTGGTAATGTGACTACTGTGCACCAAAGCGTTGCTTCCCATCACTGCTAAAACAACATGTCAGTGATGAGCACCACCACCACTGAGAGTTGAGTGGGGGTGGTGGTGGTGGCTCTGCACGTGGCCTGTAACCCAGCACTGTGGAGGCAGCAAGGGTTGGTCGAGCACACAAATGATGTAAAACTCACTTCCCGTGGTGTGGGGCGTCGAAGAGTGGCCATACCTTGGCTTGCCGGGAGAATGCGATAGAGCAAAACGCGGACTCCGCCTGTTCAATCTGCATGATATCGAGTGGGTGGCCCTCCACACGCATGGGATTTGTCTCGTTGTTCTGGTTTCCTCCCACGTGTAATACTCATTGATTGGCTTGTAATAGAGGGTGTCCGAAAATGAATATACTGATAAGAAAGTTGAATAGTTGATTGTTATTCGAGATACTGACATACATTTCATATGTATGAATATATATGAAATTTTTGTTAGTTATAATTTAATACGTCCGCCTGTTAACCCGAATTAACACCATTACATTTATTATCTGGGTTTTTTTTTTTAAAGTAAAGTCCACACGAGCAAACCAAGGGACCTTGAAGAACATAAACAATGCATCGTTGATGCTGCTGCTGTGTCATCACCCATCCCCTACAGCTGTGTTGGAAAATGTTTTCTCGGAGTTTTAACGCCGAATTAGATTAATGATAGTGAATGATTGACGACATGTCGACGTGTTTGAATAATTCGAAAATATCTAATCAATATCATGACAAAAAAACCCGTACAAGTCTATTACGTTAATTAACGTTACATTTAGAGAACCACCGCTTACCTAAGATTGTGTTGTATGGGGAACTGTCCTCTCGCCATCGCGACATAGGGGCACCACGAAAGCGATACAAAGACTCCCTGAAGAAGTCCCTCGCTGCTTGCTGCATCGATCACCGTCAGTGGGCAACACAAGCAGCTGATCGCAACTCCTGGCGGCACACAGTCCACCAGGCCACCTCCTTCTTCGAAGATACCCGCAGGGCCCGTATGGAGGACAAAAGGAGAAGGAGGAAGAACCGTGATCCCTCAGCACCCATCCCAGATCAGACCTATACTTGCAGCCGTTGTGGCAGGACCTGCTTGTCCTGCATAGGCCTCGTCAGCCACCAGCGTTCTTGCAGAAGACGTGGATGTCCTTCCTAGATCTTCGTTCGCGAAGCCAAGCCATGACTGACTGACTGTGTCAGTATCTCGAATAACAATAACACTATTCAACGCTCTTTTTAGCATTTATATTTCGGACACCCTCTATATAGAGGACTGCAGAGCTTGGGGAGGAATTTGGCACCGGATCACCACCTGACCGCTGCTGCTTTCCCACTTGGCTCTGGTTCCTCGCTCCTCTGCGTCATTCGCTGTCTTCGAGAGCGACTGTCCAAATCAGCCAGCAGTGGACTGACAATGAGCTGTACTTTTATAGTGAACAGAGTCTCCATGCTGAACTGAACAACGGATGAGGGGTGGGCAAGCGGCCACTCCTATTTGCAGCCTGGACCGGTAGTGGAAATTCCACATCTAAATATTCCGAACCAACTATGCAAACGTAAAAAGATGGGCTTCACTACGAACAGTCAGTGGTAAGTGTGAACATTTTGTCACGCCTCCGATTAGCACGGTTGGCTACTTACGGTTCCAAAGAAGTTCAACACACGTGCAATGATTGGTTGTACTCTACCACCTTTTTTCGTCAAAAATACAACTCGTAATTACATTCAATATGGCAGGCTAAATATAAAGTGATTGATTAAGCTCAGGTAAATGTCAACGAGGAGGTATTTAGGAAATGTCTTGTATGTTCCCGTCATTATTGAATTTCCATGTTTTGAAAATTGCCTGCAGCTATATGGTCCAAAAAGAGTAATTAACAGCTATGAGTGGACGTTAAATTATTACCATACTGAGTCAAGTGTTAGGTTTAATTGGTGGAACTTCCACATTTACATGATGTGGGCCAGTCACTTCCTAGTGTGACCATTTTTGACATTCGGATAAAGTGTTGTTAATTTTAATGTCGGTACTCAGTTAACATTCCACCAAAATGTAATTTCACAAACATCTGATTACCAGTAAAGTTTTTTGTATAACCACAATGCCATGACTGGATACAACAACAAAATGCCCCCTATACAATTTCTACATCGAGCCCAAGTTTTCTTTATAGAAGTGACAATCTATTTCGTGCTTTCACCCGATTAAATACAGGACTGTGATTGATGATGTATTCTGTGCAGCCAATCTCATGCAAACTTCCTCGGGAAGCATTGAAAGACATCTGTTGATTTATACAGCCTGAAACAAAATGCTTTGGTGTGCTCGTAGGCCACATGATATGCGTTGACATTCGGGCCAAATGTTGAGCAAAGTCAATCGGACATAACATTGGCCCAGAGCATCACGTTTACCTCTTAGGGTGCGTCAATGTATACAACCACAAAATCCAGCGTCCAAAGAGGTCACACTAAACCAAGGGTGGACGGTTGCTTCCCCCCTCCCCCCTCCCCCCCGACTACAATTTAAAATTCAGGTCAAATGAGACCTTACTTAGCTGAAGCGTAGCCTTGGGCGTTTAAAAAAAATAAAGGGTAGAAGGACGGGAAGGGCACGATCGAGAGTGTGAGGCAGCGGGGAGGGAGAGAGAGAGAGAGGAGCAAGGGATGGACATCCATGAACGACAGCGGAGATGGATTGGAAGAGAGAATTAAGGAGGGGGGCAGGGGGGAGGTGGGGTGTAATGGAGGGGGGGAGGCTTCAAACTCGCGGGAAATATTCCACATGCGTCCTTCTACAAGCCGTCACATTTTCCAAATCCTGATCGCGCACAGCTGGTGCGCAGAATTTTTTTTTTTGTCCCACAACCGCCTGTCCGCGTGGCGGGAAAACGAGCTGATTTATTGAAACAATCTATCTTGGTTTCTCCGCTGTCAAGTTAGCGCTGGTTATTGCTCTATCCCCGCGGTTCGTTCTCTCACCCGTCGCACCCCCGCCCCACGGCCCATGAACGCCCTCTCTCCCCTTCCTCTGTGGCGGCCCATCCGTCAGAAGAGCCCTTCGCCAGCTCAGCACACCCAGCGTCGCTCCCTCGCGCAGCCCACCTCCGCTAAGGCCCTCTCTTCCTTACGACCTCAACATTCACGTCTCTCTCACCTACAACGGTATCTTTCCCCCCCCAACTCCACTCAACCGTCTTTCGCTAGAGATTGTTGAAATATGTAAGACGAAAAGGACCTGCTTTTTTAAGTCTGGCCTGAATTACAAACGAGGGAATGTGTATATTCTTGGTTCTTTCGGTAAAGTCACGTAGAAGGGAAATAATAAAGTAATAGAAAAATATCAATATTTATTATTTTATTATTTCCCTTCTACGTGACTTTAGAAATATATTCATATTTATTATTTTATTATTTCCCTTCTACGTGACTTTACCGAAAGAACCAAGAATATGAATCCATGCAGTCACGAAAGCTTTAAATTTAAAGGAATGTGTGTTGGCCGCTCAAACGTACGTCAAGCCGAGGCGAGCGTTTGAGCTGCACCACTCACACTGACACGTCTAGTACCTGTGCATCCCTCCCAAAGTTGCTCTCCTTCGGTTAAATAAAGGATTATTCACAACGGACGTGATGTTTGGCTGTTTAGTATGGGTTTTTAGGGCAGTAGTGGCAATTTGAGAGATTTGTTATGGGTGCCTGTGCTTGCATTTGCATGCCGGTTTTTATGGGTGTACCTGTTAAATCTTGATTTATGAACACACGGTTATAATTAATATACTGCAGATTATTGTCTTAATGTTTAAAGCGAAGCTGTGCGTAATTACAACCAAAAGACCTGCTCGTACGACTCACAACGGTGCAAAATAAAGACAGTTATCCGCTTGGTGATTTATTTTGCCACTTATACTTTTAGAAACCTAAGCACTTAAAAAAACACTTTCTAAAAGGTAAACATGTACTGTAACGTATCTCGAATCCAGCATTTTTTTGACTCACTAGCGGATACAATTGGTCATTAATGGATACAACTGGAATAATTAATGCACAGTGTATAACGAATTTTAACTTAAAACCTAGGTTTTCGTAGCCAATGCAATGATCCGACGGTGTTTTGAATTAGGCCATGTGGTGGCAGTTTTATGCCAAAATTGTTGTCAATAACCCCTCCACCATCGGACAAGATTGTCACGTTTACGACGGTCATATTTTTACGTGGCAATGTATTGATGCAATTTGGACCAACAAAGCTCCGGGCCGGTAGATTAAGACGTTTTGCAACTAAATTCACTAAACTGTTTAAAGCGAAACCTTTTTTTCATTTTTACACGTAAGGCCCACTGACCTATATAGCTCTTCTTCAAAATCGACCTGGCCACAAATGATAGCTCAACGAAGTGGCTTATATGGAAATGTATAGCAGCTAAATACTCTAAATATATGTTGATTCTACATGTGGAGGGAAAAACCGGAGGACGCAGAAAAAAAATTCCACGCGACCACGGGCAGAGAGAACATACAAACTCCAAATATACAGTCATCAGGGCCAGGATTGAACCCACGACCTCCTGTATACCAGGCGAGGTAGTTAACATCTCCTAGCCGCAGAAAAAAAATTCCACGCGACCACGGGCAGAGAGAACATACAAACTCCAAATATACAGCAGGCATCAGGGCCGCGATTGAACCCACGACCTCCTGTATACCAGGTGAGGTAGTTAACATCTCCTAGCCACCGTGGCGGCCCTTCCCAGCCCGTCCACAGCCCAACTGTGGACGGCTTGAAGTGGCGAAGAAGCTTGATGGCCTTGAAGACCTGGGGATCTCAACTGGATTGAGGCATCCATATCAGTGAGGTACTCAGCGAGATGCAAGACCAAGGGTGCCCCCTTCGCCAACCCACACTGACCAGTGTGGTGAAGTATGGTCAAACAACCTTTGATGAATGGCACTCCTAAGCTTCCGGTTCCCAGTCCCCAGTGGCTCTGAATTCAGCAGCCATTGTGTTAACGTCGTAAATCCTCCTTCAAAAAAGATCCTCAAGCAGAAGATTAGTGCAGCATACAACTGCATTTGCGAATGTGATTTGTAATCTGCATCCTTTCCTCCGTTTAACGACTGTTCAATTTAAATGTGCAATTTTATTGAGGGACTGTGCGTTGTCTTGGTGTCCTCTTCGACTGTTTTTCCCGTTGTTTTGCTGCCTTGCCCAATCTCAGGGAATTGGTGTACTAATGCAATTTCAACTTAGAAACTTTATCTATTTTACGCATGTATGTTAGTGATTTGCTTACCTTTCCTATAATTTGCACTGCTTTAATTTGTTTCGTATTTACACTATGAGACCTCCTTTACCAGTGGCAAAATATAGTAGTAGGTTTTTACCCTTTAAACTGGTACAAAACTGACACCTTTATACAAGGCATCATGTTTGCAATAACCACAACACAAGTTTTATTTTTTTTATTTTGACTACTTGTGTTGTGGTTATTGCAAACATGATGCCTTGTATAAAGGTGTCAGTTTTGTACCAGTTTAAAGGGTAAAAACCTACTACTTGTTTCGTATTGTTTGTTGTTGTAACTTTCTGACCGGCCCCTACTGGACATCTGTGAAAAAGAGCTTCATAGCTCATCAGATTTCTGCAGGATAAATATATATTCTGATTCTGGCTGGGTAGGTGGAGGAACAGGGACTGATGAGTGTCACTGAGTACGAACAGGAAGCTTCTGAATTTTCCCGTTGCTACGCGGCAAAACCAAACCTCGTTGAACTGGAACCAGAATTGGCAAAAATATACTGGGATATCGCTGGACTCGATGAGGTGAGGAGAAAATCAGAGAACTCAATAGCATTTGAGTAGTGGAGACCTCTACCATAGAGTCAAATAAGATGGCAATTTACGGAGGAACATATACAGAGTTTTAGCATTCCAAGTATTTCCCATAGAGTTGCCCAAATGACATTGAGACTCTCAAATTACGACCGGTTAAAGGTACGTCAAATATACGCCTCAACAGCAAGCCATGAAGGTGCATAAATAGACCACGTTTATAAAGAGACAACACGTCTTGGGGAGATGCACGCTTAGAAAATGTACACTGAAAGACAAAAAAAAAGGAACACACGGACCGAGGGAAAATAAAACACACATGAGAGACACGGTGCGGTATTGCCAATTACGAAGAGCAAAAGTGCCTGGCCAGAACGAGTCGCCGCCCGACAGGACGATGACCGATGGACGAGATCGGGGATGGAGTGGCAGCCCACGGAGTGAGAACGCGTCCAAGAGGACGGCCACTTGCGGAGACGGCACGGTGAGCTTGGTCGGTTCATGTGCAGGAGCGAGAGGGATGGCATCCGCGCTGGACCATGGGGAATTATGACACCGTGGGAGATGGTGATGATACTCAAAATATGTTTTATACGTTTAGACTTAAGTTTTTTAAACTAAACTATTTTTTTATTTAACCACGTAAGGCCCACTGAGCTATATAGTTCTTTTTCAGAAGCGACCTGGCCACAAATTATAGCTCAACGAAGTGGCTTATCACGCGGAAATGTATAGCAGCCAAATACTCTAAACGCATGTTTCTCAATGTGGAGGGAAACATCAACGCGACCACCAGGAGGACTTGCAAAACTCCAAATATACAGCAGGTGTCGGGGTTGGACTCGAACTCACGAACCTCCTTGCATACCAGGCGAGGTAGTTAGCGTCTCGCCACCTTTGCGCCCATCACACCGTGTCCACTCCCCCCCCCCTTGTGCCACCGTATGTCGTCGGACACACACGCGGTTATGGATCTCCCACTGGGCCCATGACAGTTTGCTTATGCTGTATTTATTGCCGTACATATTTCAGGGCACCCGTCAGATCGATACATGCGCTCGGCGGGATTTAGAGGAGCGTCTCTCTTATAATGCAGCTTCCCAACCCCAGGTTCCTGCTTGCCCTGCGTAATGAACCGCGAGTGCACGCATTGAATCCTACGCGGGGCCATTATTCAACGAGCCATCAGATCGTTTCGTGAGAATGGAATCGTAAGATATTTACGTATTCATACTCGTTACCCTCCGCGTCGCCACGTTCAGCATCGTTCAGTAGTCGCCCTGCCAACATCAATTCCACTTGTTGTCATATCTGATTATTACAGCAGAATTTGTTAAGAGGTAAAACTAAAGCCCTTGCAATGGCTTGGTCACGCCACCGCGGTCAGAAGGTGGCTTCACTTGTGGGAGCCATGCAGAGCCCCTTTCTCGGGCACAACCAGAAGTCTTGTGGAAGTGATGAGGGGGGGGGGGTTAACAAACTCGCCCCATTGTTTCAACTGCAGTGCCTGGAGATTGCATTGAACCGACAACTTTTGAATTGAAAGTCCGGAGTCATGCTAATGATTACACCACAGCAGCCCCCAGCTCCACTCCCCTCCCCACCCCCTTGAGCTTTTATTAATTTTCATAAATTATATCAATTATGGCTGGCTGGCGACGACGACTGATGGAGTGGCATTCAAAGGGCAGACGACGTTTCCAGCGGACGTCGCGCCGCGGAGACGGAGCGATGAATTTAGCTCGCTTGCAGGCGTTAGGCGAATTGTTACAGCGCACGGCGATGGTCTGGCTAGGCCATCATCCAGCCGTGGATTGATTGTGGCTGACAATGGGTGACAGAACGGCTGTGAATGTATCAATATTATTTTGACTCTTATTCGAGACTACATCAATTGGCTGCTGCGTGCTTAGCAGCGGTAATCATATTCCACATCGGAAACTGGCTAACAATGCAGGAGTCTTCGCGACCTGCCTTTGATAATCTGATTACAATCAAATTAAACGCGCAACTCAATGCACTTCCAGCCATGGTCATAACCTGACGTATGACGTTAAGTAGGCAGCACGTGTGTGAACAATGGCGTGGTGTGCAGTGCGTGTATAGTGTCTACCTCTGCGTTGCTAAAATGTCCCAGGAGCCCATGACAAATGTTTCTGGACTCCCCGCGATTCAATGTTATATTGCGTTTTATATATATAGCATCACGGAATGACCCCAAACAAGCAAACAGGGCAACCCATGTACGTGTGTGTGTGTGTGTGGGGGGAGCAGTAGTGCAGTGGTTAGCACACTGCACCACAAACCCGGCGACCCAAATTCGATTGCCGCTCACGACCAATAACGGTGGTGAATATTTCAACGAATCCTGGGACTTCCCGACGTCGACTCAGCCTTAAATGAGAACCTGCTGCAATAGACAGCACCACTGGGGTGGCAAAGACGGCCAATCGTGACCATCATAGGTGCTCGCTATCAGCAATTACCCCAACAGCCTGGTAACGGCTATATACAGGGGATCTGTCTTTGTGTGTGTGGGGGGGGGGATTGTGGCAGCAACCACTGCACTACGTACTAACAGCGATCTGGGTTCAAATAGCATCGGTGGTATTTGGCATCTGAATCTGCATTGGGAATTCACTCACGTCGACTCAGGCTTACAGTAGTACCTCGTCTGTAAGCATGATGGGTGCTGTTCGGGTTGGGGACTTGGCAAGGTTTAACCCAGAGAGTTTGAGAATTGGCAGAAGTATTTTCGGCTGACAGGAATTGATTTGAACTGTGGTCTGGTGGCATTCTATTGAATTGTTTTGCAGTATATTGCACAGTTTTGATAGGCCTAGGCTGGCTTAGAAATATGTCTGGGTTTAGTCTACAGTGGGAAAGGTGGCAACCCTACCTTGTGTGTCAGGCTGGCCTTAATGGTTTTCGCGAACAGCACTTCACTTTACAGCCATAAAAATAGAGCTCTGCCCTGTGCCCTCCAGCGGGTGCTCCTTTACCACACCACAGGGCAGCAATGCGTTTTGTTATTATTAAAGAGAGATGCCGAGTACAGGCTCAAAGCCCCAAAACAACTAGCAGCCAGCGACAAACAGCACGTGTCAACGTTGCAATAGTGCTTGCATGAATTAACACGCTCCTTGAATTGAGAAAAGTTAGAAGAGCTTGGGACGAAGGGACGATGACAGGGAATTCCAATGTCGAACAGTTTGGGGGAATAAGCGTCGAGATAAGTGATGTGACATGTGGTGGCGGCGGTGGTGGTGGTGGTGGCAGTGGTGGTGGTGGTGGCAGTGGCGGCGGTGGCGGCGGTTGAACACAGTGGGGATGAGACGAAACAGTCCGTCTGGCAGACCGAGTCCTCAATACGAGTGGCGGAACCAGCGAGCAAGTAGAAGTAGCGATAGAAGAGTGACACAGAGGCGACTGACCACCGGTGAGCGAGCCAGCGAGCGGCTGGAGTGAATTGACGAGTGTGGGACTGTGAACCGACGTGACTGGTCTACGTGGAATTGTATCATGTGCAGCGAGGTAGGAAATGAGTGCTCCAGCCGAAATATGACAAAAGCAGGATTTCAACTTCAACCCACTTCGTGTGCTTGGTAGAGCAGCAGTAATTGTTTGGAGTTAAGGAGGCTTTGGCATGCAAAAGAAAACCAAGCATCTGTGATGTCTCTTTGAGCCGATTAATAATGCATAATGACATATCAAATGAGATTTTTGTTCCAAGCAGACTAATGGTTTTATACGTGTTTGTTGAACTTCCTCTTCACTGTACGTAGCCAATCGTGCTAATCGGAAGTGCGGGGACGAAGCAAGCCTCTGTTCGACGAAGATATTTCATAAACGCTTCCACTATGAGGTGCGTATCAGATATTAAACCGATGAGAACAGATACTGCACTTGTTTCTAGCCATAAGGCCAAACATGATGGGATGAACTGCAGAATTTCCAGTCTTATAGGATATAATAATTGACCGGGGATTTAGTGTAGTTGATCGTGATCGGTGGTGATTGACCGTGGGGCATCTGCGCATTGACACCGAAATGTCAGTTTACTTCCAGCTTGTGATCTAGATGAGTGTGGTGCATGTTGGAGAGGGGGGGGGGACATCCTTGCAAAAACGCCAAGAGTTCACGGTGAAGGTATGAGAATGGCTACCATCAACTAACGCACATGTTGACCTATCAGTCGGAACGTAAAAAATTCCAAGCTTGCAGATGAGAGCAGATCCCAAATAGTGGTAGCTTTGCAAAGTTAGTGTGGGACTCCAGACGCGGTTCAACGTTTTAGCAACGTCGAGAGCCTATGATGGTTGAGACTCTTCAACATAATCAAAGTGAGCAATGTGATGACGTCACTGCCACCACGTGATTCATGGCGGCTGTCGTGTGTCCGTGTTTTGGGAAGTCAGTCGCTGGTTGCCTTAAGAAGCCACTGATCCCTACCATGGGAAAATGGAATTTCCACAACTGACTCGGAACAAAGCACCGCTCTGATGCTTGCGCGAGCAAAGAGACCCTTGGGTTGACATACGCCGTAGAAATTACATTTGATAAATACAAATACGTGTCCTTGTACTGATACCGGTTTTCAGGCTAAATACATACAACATCTCAATGAGCTCTCATTTGGTTTGACTAGGGACGTGTCAATCAATACGAAGTGAGTCACACAGCATGAGCACCCAACATTCTAGGGTAACCAGAGCGTGTTTGTGTTGTGTGACACTGCCAAGGCTTTACAGATTTGTTCCGTGTCTCAAGGGTCCACAGGTAGCCCTGGAAACCAATATCTGTCATGATTTCTGGTGTTTGGGGATGTAAGCAGGATTGTGTGAAGCGATTGTAGTGTCTTTGTGCATCCTGCAAAGCGACACTACTCGTTCCGTTCTCATGCTACAATTGTAAAGGTGTGCGTGTGTGTGTAGGAGCGGCAGTACACTGCTTAGCGCCCTGCGCTACGAACCCGGCGACCCGAGTTTGATTCCGGCTCATGGCCAACACCGGTGACGATGATCTGAACCGGTATTGGGCCTCCCCTAGGTCTACTCAGCCTGAAATGAGTACCTGGTGCGGTGTGTAAACATCGCCACTGGGGAGACAAAGGCGGCCGGGCGTGGTGCTGGTCACCCACCCCTTCGTGTGCCGTGCCAACCTTCATAGCAGCACTTGCCCCAACAGTCTGTTAAGCAGGGGCGGTTTCTTCATTAGGGCGATTGGGCGACGCACCACCAATGTCATTCAACCACAGAGTCACGCTAGCCGTCACAGTCAGCCTCTGGATATAGTCCAATCAGCGTCATGTCACGTTCTGTGGAGTACCGCCTCTTTTTGAGCGATTTCACTACGGCTGAGAATCGCCCCGAGTGGCCCCATAGACTTACATTCAAAGATGTTTTTTTTCGAACGGGGGCGCTGCAATGCATTCTCTATGGCTTCCGGGAGGGCATGCACTAACGTGCTTACGTCATCATACGTGCTAACGTCATCATACGTAAGCACGTTTCATCCAACAATATAATTTATCGCCACCTAGTGGAATCTTTAATAAAATAAACTTGAGTGGTTTGTTTTAATAGTGAGTATATAAACAAACAAGATGTATTGTAAGAGTCACTTTATTTTTCATTAATATTAAAGAAGTGAAGTTGCCTTTACATGCTTAAGCTGTTAATTTATTCATTGCATGGGTGGACCTTATCCTTATCAATCATCCAGACATTTGCCCCCCCTGAGAGATTTTGCAGGAGCCGCCACTGCTGTTAAGGCCATACGGGGAATGATTATATTTTTTGGTGGTGGGGGGGGGGCGATGGTTCAGCAGTTAGCGCGCTGCACTACGAGCCCATCCGCCCAAGTTCGATTCCCGCTCACGGCCAACACCAGTGACGATTATCTCAATCGCTCCTGAGCCTCCCCTAGGTCGGCTCAGCCTCAAATTGGTATTCAGCCTCAAATTGGTCTCATTTGAACCTCGCAGTGGAGGTAATGCATGATGTTGGCCTGAACACTCGCTGACACGCCTCGCCGACCTTAATAGGTGCTCGCTAACAGCACATTCTTGACCGACTAAGAGGCTTTTGTTGGTTAAGTCAAAGCATCGCCCTGCTCAGACGCATTTGGCATGTTGCCCAAGGCCGTAATTATAATATTCAAATAGGCTCAAAATGTCCCCCCCCCCCCCATATATTGCTATAAAATAGATTTCTGTTTATATGATTGTGGTTATGGTTGTACTTTATAAATCCGTAATCTCTGCCATTACATACAATGAAACAAGAAAAGGTTAAAAATAAAAAACAGAGCAATGTAATACAATACACTATTAGACATTATTGTTAAAAATAAATAAAAGTCAATCATGTGCTCGTGAATTTGTAAATATTTTAGGCAGGAAATGGCAGGAAATTCGTTTTCAAATTTAGATTTATTTTTTCTGGGGGGGGGGGGGAGCCCCAGACCCCCTGGAAGATTTGGTCCCCCCCAATGTTGACTCCATGGCTACGGCCCCCTTGACGTTGCCTATCACTATTGGCTAACCCTGAGCCAGTGGTAGACATTCTACATTCCTATGGTGGGGGGTCAGTCTCTGCACAGGATGACCACCGTTGACTTCCCACAGAGCGAGACTTCGCCGGGATGCTCGCATTCATTTGGGAGCTGGCTAAAGGGAAGGCGAATTCTAAAAAAGAGGGAGGGATGACCGAGCGAGCGCTGCACAACCAGTGCACGCGGTTGGGATGACTTAGACAAATCCTTTCGAGCCGAAATGAGACCCGTGCCCTTGACAACAGCCAGGATACCTCGAACCAAAGCACCTTGCCCTGGGTCCACCCCCCCCCCCAGCTTCCAATCCTCATGACCTTCTGAAATAACACACGCTGGGGTTCCGACGCTTTGACGTGTAACGCCAGCAGGTCGTAAATACTGCACGCAGCCATTGCCTCTTGTGCGGGGAGGACTGCCAGCCGCACGCTCGGAATGACAAGTCAGAATTATAATATTTGTTTTATTTTTATTGCAGGAATCCGACGAGCTACGAAGGCGTCAAGTGAGTCGGGTCCTCTTCGCAGCTCGGCCTGCTCCGCCTTGACAACGCGTATTCCACGCTCGGGACGTTTGCGCCCAGCTTGAGGGCATAGCATAGGCATTTTCGTTCTCTTCTATCATGTGCACCAACAGGGGCTTGTGCACAAACAGGTCCACGTATACGTACACCTCTTGTTCTCTATTAGCCCCCCCCCCTTCCAATACGTCATCATGTGCACCAACAGGGGCTTGCGCACAAACACGTCCACGTCGACGTCTACGTACACCTCGTGCTCTCTTTTAGCCCCGCCCCCCCTCTCCAAATACGTTCCATTCATTGGCTACCACATTCTGATAAGCTCCCCCCTCTCCCACTTAACTTGTATTTAAGAACTTGCATCTTGGAATCCCTGCCTCGCTTGATACAGAAAATCTGGCTGTGACGGTCCCACCTGATGACGGAGACTTGTGTTGCCTCCGAAACGTCGTGATTTTTATTATTTTATTTTTTATTAATTTTAATTTCATTTTTTTTACCTACGTGACTTTACCGAAAAAAACTAAGAGTATGAATCCTTGCAGTCACGAAAGCTTCAAATCTAGAATTGAGGGCACTCTGTGGTCCCCAGCTCCCTCCTTCAGCATTCGTCATTGTTACTATCAGCCTCGGTCCATCCACTGCTGGATGAAGGCCTCCCGAAGCTGCCGCCATCTCCCACGATCGCGTAGCGATGTCAATGATCCACCCGACACCTGCGCACGAGCTCCATCCCACGGGCGGACGCCCTCTCGGTCACGTCCAATCCCTCGGTTGCCACTCGGTCATCGGTCTTGAACATCTGCCCGTGGCATTCCCCTTCTCGCGACGTGCTGCCGCCCAAGCCCATTTGCGTTTCCCGACATTTGGAACGATGTCGTCGTGGTGCTGCCCATGTTCTCTAATCCACGTTTTCCTCTCTGCCTCCCAACACGGTTTCACGCACGTGTCTCTCCATGTTTCTTTGTGCATTTTCAGTTTTTGTTCAATGTCTCTCGCTAATGGACATGTCTTGGAATCATATGTCATAACAAGGAGCACGTAGTTATTTAAATCAGTGCCCTCTGTTCAATGCAGTTAAAAGCTGTTGTACTGGCCTGCAATCCAGTGCTTTAGAGGTGGCGGTGGGGTCTGTGGACCACGTGGAGATCAATGCGTGTTATTTCCCTCCTCCGTTGCGTTGGTTTGGAGGATGATCGAAGTGTGTGAGACACCCACCCACGGGGACTATCAGGCCCCTGTCTAAGGCAGTCTTGAAAACAATGAGTAGGGTACGGCTATAACTGCTTTTTAATGTTTCGTTTGTTGTCCTTCCCCCGCACATCCGATTAGCGCGGTTGGCTACGTATGGTGCGAAAGAAGTTCTCTCCCCTGTGCGAGGGTTGCCCTCTGCACACTTCAGTCTTCTGCCACATGTGTTGAGTCTTACCACACAACACATGTAAGAACGCACAACGATGAATTGATCAAGCATCCCGATTTAGGATCCTCCTGAAATTGAACCTTGAGACTCAGGCTTTTCTGGGTGAGTAAATAATTATATTATAATATGTACTGTAGAATTGTGTTCATAGTGCTCGACTTGCAATCGGATGGTTGCAGTTCCAGTCAGGGGTCAACTCGGCTCATTATCCCACTACGGTGAGTAGAATGAGCACCGCTTTGTGTGCGGTCAACAGTCGTAATACTTTGAACGAACTCACACTCGTCATACGAATGTGGAATTTCCACTACCGGCTTAGGGCTGAATGAGAGAGGTAAGCACGACCCTTCGCTCGTCTGAGCACGGAGACACTCTGGCATTCGCTCGAACGAGAAGACGCGCTGACAACGCGTGGGTTTTCACAGCTAAAAAACAAATTAAATTGTCACGTTGTACGAGTTTAGCACTGCCTTGTGATGTTTTGTGGGGAAGCGGAGCCCATTGACGAAGATTCACGGTCAAATCGGGAAGTGGAAACGAAAACTATCAACAGAAAAAACTAGTGCAGACCAGAAAGCCATCAGTTACAAACTACGTGATGTTTTTTTTCTTCTTCTTCTCATCATTTACAGATTTATTGTTGGCATTAGCCAAGCTGATGGGCCTCATAGCGCGGAGATGGGGACTCCACGTGCATGGTGTCCAAACGCGGGCCTTGCAGCAGTGAGTATTGTTGACTCCCCACTGTGATGGTGAGTCCTGATGAGGACAAAGCCGGTCTCCAGTCGCCTATCTCTGCATCAGTGCTGCCCGTCAGTCGGTCACATTTGACCGACGACAAGAGGAGAATGCAATGCGGTTCTTCAGGAACTGCTGCTGGCTTTGGCCCAATGATCCACGGTGCTTATTTTCCACGGCCGTTCCGTCTGTGACGTGAGTGCGTCTGCTGTCGAGAGAATGCCTGGAAGGGAAAGTTACTTTACCGGCAGCGTTCCATCATGGGCATTTAAATGAAGACGCGCCAGCTGGTGCCCAACCGAGGTAATGAAATACACGCTCGTACTACAAACACTGGACAATTGACACCAATGGGCCACACCTGGCTTGGCCGCTTTGATAGCTATGAGCGGGGATCGAGGCCGGCCCTGAACGAACGCTATTTTTTGTGTGTGTAGAACTGGGCAAGGGAAGTTGTAGCCTGTGAGTGATTTCCGTAAAACAAGCACATAACATCTTCTTGGTTCTTTCGGTAAAGTCACCGATAAACATAATAAAACAATTCTCAGAATTGTTTTATTATGTTTTATTTTTATTTTTATTATTATATTACTTCCCTTCTACGTGACTTTACCGAAAGAACCAAGAAGATGAATCCCTGCAGTCACGAAAGCTTTAAATCGAAAAGCACATAACAGGCCTGCTCGGTCACGTCTGTTACTACTGCGCAAATGTTCGCGTTTCTGCACCGGCTTGGGCACAGGAGTAACAATGTATCACACAGCACGGTCAGATGCATGAAGGACACCCCGCGTTAGCAGACGGGCTGTTTTTTTTCTCTCTCTTCTAAAGCAAACGTTGAGATCAGATGACACCAAGGGGCAATGCCAGCAGACCTCATTCGTCGCGCACTTTGGCGAACTTGAGCGCGTGTTTTTTAAACCTGTGGGTACGTGCGCCACTTGCTGTCGGAGTGCGAAGAGTTAAAAGTACCGGTCAGGGTGTCGACATCGGCCCATCGTAATTCCTCGGGGGGATCCATACGAATGAGCACCGCTCTGTGGAACGTCAGCTCTGGATGTCGTGCTTCAGAGACTTCCATTCGGTGCAGCTGTCCTCATGTTAACCCACGATGCTCACGAAATATTTTTTATTATTTTCATGTATATATTTTGTTATACGAGCCTACAGTAAGCATAACAATACATCTACTGGCAATTTGTTATAATTACCCACTCAAAACATCAATAGAATGGATTTGCTGGTTAATGCCTTTGGTAATACACTTTACTCCCTAACACTAACAAAACAACAACCAATCTAGATCTGAAGTTGTCGTGACTGCAGGGATCCATACTCTTTGGTTCTTTCGGTAAAGTCACGTAGGTATAAATAAAAAAAACAACAACCGCCATTCGCCACGAAGTGGCGGTGACGTCACCACGGCGTTTGTGCCAGGCTAGGTGCACTTTAAGGCCACGGGAAGTGTTGGACGCTCGTTGGCAGGAGATCACGGGACAGACCGAGGTGCCATGGGTTGACTGACTGAGATTACTGGCCGATGCACCACCTGTGCCCCCTTCTGTGCCAACTTGCTGTGCTTTAGCCACCCGGCGCACCGAACGTTGTTGTGAGCGTCGCTCCTCTGCCCTCCGCTGTTGCTGGAGGCCGACTGCCTCCAACTGCCCAGTAGCAGCGTCCTTCACGAGTCTCCTCCACAGGGGCCGATCCTGACGTACAGCCGCATACATACATACTTGCACACATGTTTACCAGCACATGTAGTTTAATGCTAAAATCTTTGATTGGACTATTATTGCCTATTTTGAGAAAGTATTGTTTGCGAGCACCTCTTAAGGATGGTTGGTGTCGCCAGCCCTGCACTGATGTTCACACGCCACACCACGGGTGATGATTGAATGTGGTTTTGTCGACCCTGGCTCCTAGACCCGGCACAGGTTCAGACAACCCTTGCCATTCATGATATCCGTGGCAAGTATTGAACCCAGCTGAGCTGCATTGTAGCACCGTGTGCTACACATTGCGCACACAACTACACGCAGATTTACGCAATCAAGGCTGTAATTATAATATATATTGGGGGGGATTTTCAAATATGCTCAAAATGTCCCCTCCCCCCAATATATTGCTATAAAATAGAGTTCTGTTTATATGATTGTGGTTATGGTTGTACTTTATGAATCCCTAATCTCTGCCATTACATACAATGAAACAAGAAAAGGTAAAAAAGAAAAAAACAGAGCAATGTAATACAATACACTATTAGACATTATTGTAAAAAAAAAGTCCATCCTGTTCGTGAATTTTTTTATATTTCAGGCAGGAAATTCGTTTTCAAATTTAATTTGTTTTCTGGGGGGGGGGACCCCCAGACACTCTGGAAGATTTGGTCCCCCCCCAATGTTGACTCCATGGCTACGGCCTTGTACGCAATGATTCATAACAGATGTTTGTGTCACCTCGCGTGAGTATTCTGACAATGTGTGTCGCATACCGTCATCCACCCAACACAGCCAATTCAAATGAAGTCACGTGGTAACAAATGTTGCGACGTATTGTTGCTTTAGCACACCCGGTGATGTTGGAAAGAATTCCACAGCATGTACCAATTGTGTTCGGCGCTTCGCTGTTTGTTAACACTGAGGATTGGCTGCCACTAAACAAACATCGCATCAAGTTGTTCAGTGCGCGCGGATTTGCCCTTCAACACGCCGGTGTGCTGAAGCAGTGCGGAATTGTTAATTCACGTGGCAACTGAATTTGTTCGGCTGTGTCGGGTGGAGGAGGTTGTACGACACAAACTGACAGTGCACAACACTTACGGTCTGACTCACCAAACGAAAATAATTCCGAGTCATGAGGTTGGTCGCGAAAGCCCTCCGTGAAATGTTGATACGAAGACAAAGATAAAATATCCCCCGTATAGCCTTAACAGACTGTTGGGGCAAGTGTTGTTAGCGAGCACCTATGAAGGCCGGAACGGTATACGACGGGGTGGGTGGCCAGCACCACGCCCGACCGCCTTTATCTCCCCAGTGGCAATGTCTACACACCGCATCAGGTACTCATTTGAGGCTGAGTCGACCTAGGGGGGAGGACCGGGACCGGTTCAGATAATCGTCACCGGTGTTGACCGTGAGCGGGAATCGAACCCGGGTCGCCGGGTTTATAGCGCAGCGTAGCGCTAACCGCTACACTACCGCTCCCTATACACACACATACACACACACACGCGCGCACACTATCCCATACACAAGCCATGTACAATACAAACATACCGACAATTTGAAAATTGCGGATATAATACGGGATTAGAGCGAACATGCCGTTGCTAATCAAATTACCACGAAATGCGTTATTTCGCCGACACCATTGTGTTGTTAGGCTGGCCGACTTTCTGTTTCAGGGGATTTTTTGCGCGTGTCGCCCTGTTCCGCGTTGTCGTTTTGTCTGTGCTTAACGATTGCCTCTAGGCGGTTACGGAGCCGGGCACACACACACACGAAATTTCACTCGGCGGGCGCGCTAATGAATCGGTGTTGCGGGAGCGATATGCGAAACGGGCTAATTTAAAGTCCATCTCCCGGTGCCTTGCCACGCGTGGCGGCACGCTAATGGCTTGTTTGGAATGAAGAGGCGGTAATGGTACGATTTGTTAAATGAGCAGCAAAGTCCAGGTTTTTTTTGTATATGCTAAAAAAACAAGGGGGTTTGTGTGTGTGTGTATACACACAGAGTGCTGTACACACAACACAAACTGGTCACACTGGGTGTGTGCCGTGGATAGCGGAGAGCTCGGCTCACGATTGGAAGGGCAGCGAGTTAATTAATGGGCAGGGTCACCTGTGCACATCCGTGCCATTGGGATTGATGAACGTTGCGCCGTTGTGCGCGAACCCAACGGCGGTTATTTTGTTGACATGCCGGCTCCCGGTCAAGGGAATGTCGAATTTACACCACTGGGTGAGGCACGCCGATGGAGACGAACGTTGATATGTATGGACAAAAGGAAGCGGAGGGCTTTTGTCCGGCGTTATCTCCGGATGTGTTGAGTTTATTTTGTACGGAAAGGAGACGTGGTTATCGCTGTTTGCAGTGTTTAATTATGCAATTTTACACTTAACCTTTTGAACACTGCAGAAACGAATTGCCTTTTATAACTAAACTATGATTTAGCATGCCAGACATGTGGTACAAGTGATAGTGAGCATAATGATATATGTATATTTTATCAGAAGTTGCATTTCTTTCTCAGTTTTACGTTTTCTGTTTACATTCTGAATGCGTCAATTTCTTAAGCCCCCATATTTTTTTTCAGTTTTTGGCTTAGGCCTTAAGCAGGGCTGACACTTTAACCTTTGCCTCAGTATGGGGCATTTACATCTTAAAACCCCGAAGTAATTATCTACCCTAATTCGTCCTTAGCCAGTTATGGAAATTCCACATTCCTTGGCTCCGATATGGTTTCACTTACACAATTCATTATCTCAGATCTGAAAAGGATGAGAAACTCCCAATCTTAACAGGAAAGGGGTGCTGGCCGGAACGTCATAAACAAGACACTCAGCCTTTGTGCATAATGCAAAAACTATTAGCAGTACCTGAAGAAAAAAACCACATTGTCTATCTTTGTCTCACTGCTGCCTGTCAGTCGATCACATTTGCTCAAAGTAACCTAAGACAGGAGGACCATGATGCAGTTCTTCAGGAACAGTTTTTTTTTGCACAATGCGCAAATGTCCACGATTTTGCGTGTTGTTTGAAACTTGATTCCACCTTATTTCATTGTTCGTCCCACACACACACACCTCTGTGCAGCTTAGATCATAGTGAAAAAGTCCATCACGGCCAGTGCCATTGATGCCACCACACCTCGCCATCGCTGCCTTCATTCTGCCGCACAATCAACACCCCCGGCCTCGACTTGTCTGTCCTTGTGGTGTACCACCATCTGGCTCTCGATCGTCGCTTTAAATAGCTACTCACTTTCATTACCTCTCGGCAAAGCCGGAGCAACAACAAAACATCTAATGATGAATTTACACACGGTGACACCATTAAGATGTAAATGTCGCATAAAAGCATTGGCATGCTGGCTGTGGACCTGGAGGAAAAAGCCGAGGCTATAGATTCAAGAACGTCGCCGGTGAAAGCCAGAATTGTCGGCCGAGGATTTTTCGATGATTCATTGGCTTTTTTGGTAACAAATGGCTCATGAATGCCAGCGTAAAAGCTGTGCCATGTTTTGACATGAGCCTGATCTGTTGCCAAGATAAAATATCCACTCTTTTCTCTCACCCTGCGTTGTGTTTTTTTAAACGTGCCCAATAATTTGTCAATGCAACATCATTGCATCTCAACTAAAATCAAAACCAACTTAATCCAAATACTGTCATACTTCTATTGAATCGTTGCCATCAAGTTCATGAGACATTTTACGTGAAGGGCGACAATTACAGTTTTTTTTTCATAATCAACCAGCTGCATAGCGCCGTGGTTGAAGCGCTTGACTAACAATCAGGAATATCAACAGTTCTAATCCCAGTTGGGTATCAACCAGTCTCGGGTCTTCGAGGCCAGACCTTGGCCTCAGCACTGGCTTGAGGACATTATCTCAACTCTCATCCCTGACCTTGGCTTTGTGGGTGCAGCCTCGTTCTGAGGACTCGTCCTCGAGGGTCAGGCACCGACTGGCCTTGACACTGGCCTCGTCCTCGAGGGTCTGGCCTTGACTGGTGTTGACTCTGGCCTCAACCTGAAAGGCTCCAAACCCTTTTATGCGGCTCGGCCTTGTTGCTCCTGGCCTTGAATACAATACTGCAGTCAACTAATATATATGTTGTAGGCGTCATAAAAATGAGTATTGTACCACGTTGTCCAAAAATGACTTGGACAGAATCGCTTCGTCCTTGAGAATGTGGAATTTCCAACATTGACTCAGGCATTCCACAGAAAGTGGAAAATGTTCAAAGCTCATTGAGAATCCCACATTCAGGGGTATCGAGGTGCATATGGCAGGCAATACAGAAAGTAGGTTGCTGTGTCTGTGCATATATTTTAAATATGTTAATTACGTGTTTGCATGAGGAAGGGAGGAATTGGTCAAACATTCAAATGGGATCGCTATCATACTTGACGTTCACCCTCTACTTAAAAAAATACACCTACGTTAATGCGTGCATTTATTAGTGAGTGGACGTCTCATACAATGCATAAGAAGGTTAATTAATATTATAATGGGAAAGCAATGATAATGTATGTCTAATTGACTGCTGGAATGAGCCCTGATGAAATTCCATCCATTGCATGCAGTTAATCAATTAACTCACGTGTTAATTCCAATTAGCAACAGCGCTTGTGTGCATGAGCCTCAGATCCATCTACTGGCTCCAAATCCAATTCCAGACTCACTACGAAATTGCCCTCACTGTTTACGAAAACCACTCCCATCGAAGTTCCCCCTGCTTCAGCGATCGGGACTTCCCCTCGAATATGCCCTGCCAATTGCCAATCGATAGGCGGTTTCTCCTTCTCTGCTGCCCTACGATCTGGAATTCCCTCTCTTTGGCCATCCACACTAACATCCCTACCTGCCTCCCAATAAGGAGTTGGCCACCTGGGAAATAGTTCCATGCCCAGCACACCACATTGACCATACACCTCGCTCTGGCTGTGACAGCCAGTCACGTGACATATGCTCCAGCCTACTGGCGACCTGGAAACTGTTGAGTGATCACAGCTTTCCTGCTCAGCTTGTGTCCCGTCGCTCTTGCGCAGCCTCTTGGGACGGGGTGCTGCTTTAGATGATCTATTAATCTACATTGTGTTGCATTTTGTTGTTGTATAGGTATACGGTATCTTTTCTGTAGGCATATTGGCATGCGGCTTTTCACTATCAAGCTCCAAGGGTACTTCCACTTGCTCTCATTCATGTCTTAAGTTGTGGGTACCGTGGTGAAGAGATGTTAACTCCCTCACCTGGCATGCAGGATATTATGGGTTCGATCCCGACCCTGACACCTGTATATGTGGAGTTTGCATGTTCTCCCCGTGATCGCGCGGAATTCCTCCAGGTCCTCCGGTTTTCCCTCCGCATTTAGAAGCATGCATTTACAGTATTTGGCTGCTATACATTTTTACATGATAAGCCACTTCGTTGAGCCGTCATTTGTGGCCAGGTCGCATCTGAAAAAGAGCTATATAGCTCAGTGGGCCTTACCTGGTAAAATAAAAAGATAGTTTACTTGTAAAGTGTTTAATCGGTGTATGTGTAACTGCTTTGACGCATGAACTATCTTGCTCTTGTCCCAAAAGTCTGTTTAGACGATAAGGGGGGTATTTGCCTTTGTATGTAAACGAGATGCAAACAAATAATTGCCTCTGCTCCAAAAAGCATAGGGTGAATGCAGTGTTCGAAATTCCACATTATCATGGCAGGGAGCAAGAGCGTGTTAATACGTTTTTTTATATTTGCTGGTTTATTCCAGGATGTTTCTGTTACGCGTCGTCACTTTAAGATGTTCTGTGTTCATATTTTGTTTGTTGCGGTTGCACCCGACTTAAGAGCCGCATGGTTCACAGGGCTATACCTAAAAAATGAACTTGAACTTGAAGAGAGGTTATAGGAAAACTGTTGCCTTTCCTCAAACTGTTATTTATTGCATACATAAGAAATTGAAAAACGTTATCAATGGAACCGTGACATTTTTATTTTGTTTGTTTGTCTGTTTGTTTCAGCAGGTGAGGTTACGTAAGCCTGAAACCCAACTACTTGGCGGCAGGGTTGGCGGATCACACAGAGATGGAGGCATTCGGTGCATGAGACATCCACCTGTCAGATGCAATAATGCTGTTTTAGGAGGCGGTACAGCAAGTAGATTTCAGGCTTTGTCAAGTTCAAGCGGGGTTTTTCTTCATAGGTCCTCAGTGTTTCTCTCGCGTACAAGCGTTTTCAAGTTGTTGGCCAAATAACATGTGCACTTCTTGACTTGCATCATCAAAACTGTTGTCAAAGAGCAGATGGTGGGGGACGATGGGTTTCGTCCGTGGAGGTTGGGAGGCCCTGTAAATTATTCCATGAGGAATGAATCCCCGGTTTATTCCCACAAACAGTCGACAAGCGCATTGATTGGAATGTCATCAGTACACTTTATTTTGGTCTTGTTGATGTACAGTTATAACGTGTATGTATCAACAGTGCTTAGCGAGTCTGTATTAGCCTCTTTCTGAAACAGTAAATAGTGCCTCGTACTTACAGAAGCAGAGCCGTACATGAAACTATGCACACAGCGCACGTGGGAGCCAAAGCATCGCCCTGCCCACGTGATCAGTGGGGCATCTCTCATCTGTGTAGGTGGCCCTGAACCAGCAGTGGAACATTCCACATTCCCATGGTAGGGACCAGTCCCGCTTATAAGACAACCACTCTTGGCTTGCCACAAAGTGGTACTCACTTTTTGGATTGTGTAAGAGGAGTCGATCCCTGACTGGGATTTCAACTCAGTGTTCAGTTTAGCCGGACAGATGCTCCCACAGCAATGCCATCTGGTCGGATGTGTTTCAACAATGAGACATATAGAACAGCAATCATGATTGTTGATATGGTGTATGCTTTCTTCGGCGAAGGTTGCAAGCCTGCGAATGTTTGTTCATGAACTATGAACTTTTTTTTATTTCACCAGCTAAGGCCCGCTGAATTATATAGCTTTTTTTCAGAAGGAACCTGGCCACAAATGATTGCTCAACGAAGAGGCTTATGTGGAAATGTATAGCAGCCAAATACTCGAAATGCACGTTGATCCTAAATGTGGAGGGAAAAACGGGAGAATCCAGAAAAAAAATTCACGCGACCACGGAGAGAACGTTCAAACTACAAATATACAGGCGTCAGGGTCGAGATCGGGATCGGGATCGAACCCACAGTCTCCTGTGTACCAGGCGAGGTAGTTAACATCTCGCCACCGTGGCACCCCGGAGGGAGAGAGCCGAGAGAGCCATTCTAGAGGGCATTTTGGCCTACTCTTCCACAGTGGCCGAATGTGTTGGAAGAGTTGGGAGTATCCACACTTTAGCCCACCAGATACGCCCTGCCAATAAACTACGTAATTTTTACTGATGGGTGGAAAGTATTTAAAAAACTTGCGGCATCGTTTTGACTGCCACGTCGGAAGATCAAACCGGCGACCTCTGGATTGTCCATCTTCATCCTTCCATTGTGAGGTTAAACAGGCAACACCTCATGAAGAACGTCCCAATCAGTGAGTGGTAAGTCAACAGTGGCTGGGGCAATACCTTGGCTCTGCCATAGCAACATGGACATTGTATAACCAGCTTCGAACCAACAAGCGATGAGCACCACCCAATGCTTGGAATAGCACAAGAGGCGATGCATATCTTTTAAAAATACAAAAGTGCTTTTACAAAGCCCAGGAAGATCTTCTAAATACTACACTTACATATGTTAAATATTTTTTAATTTTAACTCGGTGATATTTCTTGATATACAAGTCATGCGCAAGTGCATTCAAAATGTTTTGTCATTTAATTCAAATATATTCGACTGTAAATGAATATCGATACATTGTGTAAACTCTACATAGCACTGCGAATGACTATGTATGAATGTTTAATCAAACACTTGGGTACACGTTATAAAAGATGCCTCCTGTACACGTTTTAAACTTAACGCTTCCCGACCTGCACGAATGCACAAAACCAGGGGATGCATTTGAGTTCAAGTCAAACGACGTACGATTAGCCCAACTCACTTGTCGACTGACACGATGAGACGAAATGTGATTGTATCTCGATACGCAACAAGCATGGGGACGGTGCGCATCTGTTGATGGCCGTTTCAAAGTAGTGTACATTATATTCCACATTGCCAAGACGGAGAACAGTCGATATTCACAAAGGCAACACCTTGCGGACTTCCCACAAAGTGGTTACAGTACTCACTTTATCAAAAACAAAGCGATCATGATGATGGGCTGAGTCGAAAACCAAACCGGGATTTGAACTTGCAACCTTGAGCCGATATCTCGAGCCACAATCGCCTCTCGTCAGATGCCGACTATTCTTTTTGTTCTCCGTGTGTCGCCGAGCTGTGACAGGGCCCACCGATTGTTGCAGAATGTGCACAGCTCCAATACAATGGCCGCCATGATAATAATTAATACAAGTATTAGACAACTTAGATGAACTAAAATGACTCGAATAAAAATTATATTTCGTTTCATCTGCTGCACAGCGGACGTTGAAGATCCACCGATGGCATTCGCATGAGTGGTCTATTTTTGCCACATTTAAAAAAAATTAACCCCTCAAACTACTCAATTGAGATTACACAAAGCATTGAGCGCCTCCCGCCATTACTGGCACATTAATGGCCCAGGTTACTCTCGCAAACGGCCTCTTGATTTTCTCACCCGGTTGAACAAAATCAACTTCCCAGTAAACATAGAACGTTGGTCGAACGGTTGCAACCGCGTACTAACGTTGACCCAACGTCGGCATGGCTACTGGGTCGAAACTTGAACTTCAAGCTGTGAATGAATTAAATACAATGTGGTGAAAGAGGCCAATACTGAACGTACATTTCGAGACTCACGGACACACATGCGCACACGCACACGCATGTCACTACATACACACTATAGTGCACATGTACTGAACACAACAGAGAATAGGATATTGTTTTGTACAGATGTGCTGCTTTTAAGATGGTTTTCTATTTACGTGACTTTACCGAAAGAACCAAGAATATGGTCTTTACATATATATATGTATTGCCGTTGTGGTCACGCAACCATTGTATTATCAAAGGCCGGATGGATTATATAGATTCATAGATTTCACACGGCGATGATTGTATTCATGACCAACGATGATGTTAATAGAGTAGTCTTAGATTGGTGGGGTGGGGGGGGTTGTTAACATCAACAATCACAAAAGCTAAATTTGACACCCTTCCAAACGCATCAGTTGTTCCAAACGAGCAAACCGTCCAGAACACATGGTTGTGAGCGCATTTACAAAGGCTAAATGAAAAAAAAAACCCACCGCACTCTTCCCGGTCACCCTCGTGATCACCGGTCATTCTCTATCTACTGTCGTGTGAAGAATGTCACCGCATAACGTGATCGATCATCATCATTCTCATCATTGTCTTCCTCATCATCATCATCATTGTCTTCCTCATCATCATCATTCTCATCATTGTCTTCCTCATCATCATCATCATTCTCATCATTGTCTTCCTCATCATCATTCTCATCATTGTCTTCCTCATCATCATCATCATTCTCATCATTGTCTTCCTCATCATCATCATCATTCTCATCATTGTCTTCCTCATCATCATCATCATTCTCATCATTGTCTTCCTCATCATCATCATCATTCTCATCATTGTCTTCCTCATCATCATCATCATTCTCATCATTGTCTTCCTCATCATCATCATCATTCTCATCATTGTCTTCCTCATCATCATCATCATTACTCACTTAGAGTTCCCTCGAAATCCAGAAATTAGCAAAAAAAATCCAGCGTGAAGCTATGCACATTTAATTTGTACACACACGCACACACGCATCTGCATACACTCTACAGACATTCACTCTTGCTGCTGATCTGTCACCTCCCGGTCCTTTTGCCACTGCTACTATCGCCGTCTCTCAATACAGCCACTCACTGTCGATCTGATACCGCCTTTGTCTCTCTTGCTATCACCGCTGTCACTGCCGTTGCTTTCAGGCGCTGTATTCCCCCTAATTCCACATCCGATTTCGAGCTCTCGATCACCATCTCATCCACGCTGCGTTTGTTTGACCTTCACCAGTACAACGGGACATATCTTCTCCTTCGTCGTTGCCTCGAACAGCTCTCGTGAACGTGAAGCGCAACCCGCTCGTCACGTAACCCGGCGCTGCCCATTGACCGCACTTACGCACGGAGGTGTGGACGCTATACACCAAGCAGCTGCGGGTGCCATCGACTGAATGAAGAGACGAACGAACCCAACTTGCAGTGAAAACGTTTGCCGTCGGTTGCTCTTCAAATGGCACAGGAAAGCGAGGGGCAGCTCTGCTCTGAGACGCCCTCCTTTGAATCTCTCTTTGCAGCCTCATTTAATCTGACTCTTCCCAAGAATCTTCCCATCCTGGACTGGCACCAGGGGGCTGCTGGGGTTGGGCCCTGCACGACCGCATGTCCCTTTGGTCCCTCAAACCAAGTTCACTCTCCTGAGCGGCGAACCACTGTTATGGTGACCCCCCCCCGCCACACACGACTAAAACTATAAACTACTTTCTTTTTTACCAGGTAAGGCCCACTGAGCTATGTAGCTCTTTTTTTCAGAAGCAACCTGGCCACGAATGATAGCTCAACGAAGTGGCTTATCGTGTGGAAACTTAAAGCAGCCAAATAGTCGAAAAGCATGTTTGATAAATGTGGAGGGAAAAACCGGAGAAGAATCCACGCGGACACTGGGAGAACATGCAAACTCCAAATATACAGACATCGTGGTCTGGATCAAACCCGAGACCTCATGTATACTAGGCGAGGGAGTTAACATCTTGGCACCGCGGCGCCCCAACAGCGCTACTGCCACACCCCCATCCGAGAGGAGTCGGAGCCGTGCCTGCTCCTGCTATGATGTAATATCCGTTCTCGAGCTCTATCCATTGCTATCCCCTTTGCATTGTGGGTATCCAGGTCGACTTCGAACTATATTTGAAGGTGTGTTGTGGGGGCAGCACATTGTCACCTGTTCGCATTACCCATTGAAGACGACGATGATGACGGATAGATATTGGGGGTTATTTTCAGATTTCATATTTTCATAGATTGAGATGTTGAGGCCCAACTTTATGTTTGAGCGTCATGAATACAATTCATAATTTGAGGGGAAAAATAAATGCAACATTTCATATTACAGCTATAATAATTATGTCATTCATGATGCAGTAGTTTGATACACATTTTGCATTGTAATGATGGTGCTGGTAATATCCTAGGTAAATATGAAAAAAATCAAAGTTGAACATTTGTGAATTGAATCTTGCACATTCAGTACACTCGCTGTCATGAGATTCCCATGCCCTTTGATTAACCGGCAGTGCGAGTGTGACTGGACTGAGATGTCTCCACTCCAATAACCTCAGTCAAACGCCGCCACCCAATTTCTAACCTGCACATCGGCAAACAAGACCGCATCACCACAATACTCTAACCCCTCCTTCAGCTCACGATCCAATCCCAGATCAATTTCGAACATCGCACTCACCGGCTTCAAGATCCTCCACGGACTCGCCCCTGCTCATCCTTCCCCTCCCATCTCACTCGACTCTGTCAACACTCTCTCTCCTACCTCTCCCCTCTCATCTCATTCTATTCCCTCAACTCTCTCTCTCCTACCTCTCCCCTCTCATCTCATTCTATTCCCTCAACACTCTCTCTCCTACCTCTCCCCTCTCATCTCACTTTACTCCCATGTCAATAGATAGGTTGACGAGCAGCAAGGAGAGGCGGGTAGATAGGTAGGTGGGAGGGCAGAAAAGAGGTAGGTCTATAGGTCAGTCTGAGTGGTGGTTAGATAGGTAGGCATGCATGCAGGTGACCATAATCTAGAGGTAGCTATAGAGATTTGTAAGGGGTTTTGATTGGCAGGATGCTACGTGGGCACACGGGAAAGGTAGGTGACACAATAATATAGGTGCGGTAAGAAAGGTGCGTTGCTTCGATAAGGGTGTTGCTAGCGGTGTTGCTCAGAGTCTATATGCCAGAGTATAAATTGGTGACACCTGAGGTGGCAAATATTGAATAGTTCCAATGTATGAATACAGTTAGTACAAGTTAAATGGTTGATAACCCACTCATTCGAAATGGGTCATCACACACATCACTGTTTTCGGCCACATAATGAGATTGGGACCTCTAAAGTTGTGCCACTTCAGGTGGTAGCAACGAGCGATATTTCTTGTCTGGGCTCATGGACTAGGAGGCAAGGCATGTGAGTGGAAAGAAGCCACGGTAGGTGGATAGGTTAGTGAGCAGTAAAGATAGGCATGTATGCATGTAGGTCGATTTTGGAAGCGTAGGATAGATAGGTAAAAAGAGGGGAGCAATTATTCACCTGCCTGGCGTTTTTGGTGACTTATCGCGATGTAATAATTGAAAAAAATATTATATATTTTACTTTTTTTGTGAATTTAGCAGCCTCTAGTGACTGCAAGGGGTCACACGAACTGAGGAACGTCCATTCTTGCATACGTAATTTGATGCCTTTGCTGTGGCTTAAGAATGAAGTGTTCTTGTCGGACGCAGAATGATTCTTCGAGTAGGTGGGTGAGCAAAACTAAAATAGACTGGGAATTTGGTGGACAGCTGTGCAACCAGCTAGACAAACAGGCAGGCAGGTACATACGTTGAACTTCTTTCGCACCGTACGTAGCCAACCGCGTTCATCGGAGGTGCGGGGGACGGTTAACAAACTTAACTAAAAAAAGCAGATCTAAAGAAATTAGTTTTCAATATCGATTTAAAAGTGCATAGCTCCCAGGGTCTTCCGAATATCGAAGGTAGGTAGTTGGGATGCGCTCCCAATGTTCAGATCAATCCAAAAACAATCGGAAAATTGATCGAGATACAACATTTGGGATGATTCGTTTCGGATTGATCCATCAAGTAGGACATCACAGGAACTGAAACCCACTTACATTGCGTCGTGCCTGTGCTTTTCCTCACCAAAAGTGTCGTCACGTATCACCGAGTGACGTCATTTGTGCTCGCAAGAAGACGGGTTCAATGATCAGGTCATGAACACCTGAACAAAAGACCCTAAATTTAGTTGGACAATCTGAAAATGTTAAATTGTTCAGTCCAAAACCTATCCCCGGTTGGTATTTACAAAAGCAGTCAGGCATACAGGCATGTAGGTAGGTAGATACGTACGTATGTTGAACTTCTTTCGCACCGTACGTAGCCAACTGCGCTAATCGGAGGTGCGGCGGAAGGACAATAAAACTAAGACACAAAAAGCAGTTGTGGTCGGTGCGTGTCCAGGTAGATTTGGTGGATGTGCAGGTCGACGTGCCCCTTCATTTAAGCCAGTCCGGAGCCCATGGAGACTACGCAACTATTTTGCAACGCAGACTCGCATTACCCTTTTCGCTTTTCTCCGGAGGAGTTTGGATTTGTTTTTTTCTTTCTTATTTCCTTGCTCATTACGGCTAATGGGCTGCTTTTGAACGCGTGGTTTGACGCCGTGAAAATCGCCAACAAGCAAACAAAACGGGGGGGAGGGGGGCAGAGGAATAAATAATGCTGACCGCTGCTTAAAATGAAGAGACACCGCTGAGGCTTTACAGAATCGTTCAGTGCCTCAAGGGTTTTCAGGTAGCCCTGGAAACCACTATATGTCATGATTTCTGGTGGTGGGGGACGTAAGCAGGGTTGTGTGAAGTGATTGTACTGTCTGCGTTCCCTACAAAGTGGCAAATGTGTGCATTGTTGAGTTATTGTGATATGCAGTACGTGTTACATTTCTGGAGGTAATTTGGAAATGTAGCGTGTGCGTAGCGTGTGCACAGGGCAGTGGGCGGAGGGGAGTAGTGGCGTCGTGGTTCCAACACTGCTCCGTGATTTTGGCCGCCTCTGACCTCTGGCTGTGATCTACAAACTTGAGCTGCGGGAGGAATGTGAGCCTGGCTTGGATCTCCCATAGGTTGACTCGGCCTCAAATAAATAAAAAGAGGCATGGCGAGTGATCACGATGGCGGCCAGGCATGATGCGGTGCCACGTGACCGGCTATCTGGACTGTGCCGGTGTTGAATTGGCGTTTTATAGCCCAGTTGACGTTTTACCGACTATGAGAATACATTGTTATCTTTTATCTTCATGATTGTGTGTGTGTGTAATCAGGTGGCTAAGATACAGCAAGTTGGCAAGGTTGGGACATGTCGGTGGGGTGATTAGAATGGTGATGTATTTGCATCGCGCCGGTTGCCTGCGTCGCTAGTTCTGCTGCCCGTGTGGTGATGCGTGGTCGATATAGGACGCTGCAGCTTGGACAGGTCTCATCAGCTAAGCAGGTTGTAGCCTCGTTGGTCCGTGGACTGGTGGCCACCAGGGCTTGCCGGGTGCCCTGGGTGTGGGGGCAGCGAGGCGTGGCCAACAAATTGCAAGTGCCGATTCTCACACCCGCTCAAGAAACGCGGTGGATTTTCTGCGGGTCCTTTGGTTTCCTCCGCATGACACCAAACTCTCATTAATGACACTGGTCGAACATGCCGAGATGGCAACCTCCCAAAAAAACGAGCCTTGACACTCGGTGAGGCATTAATGGCTGGGTAACCAAAGGGAAATTTGATTTATTACAATATGTTTTCTGTTTCAATGCAATTATCGTAGACCAGTTCAGCTGCAGGGGCTCAATATTATTATTGTATCGAGATGCCTCTCATTACACAGCATGGAAGAGAGAGAGAGTGCTGTTTAGTGTTAGATGAGAGAGTCATACTGGAGTGGCTCCGAAGTAGTTCTGCAGTGTCAACTTCATGAGCCGTGCCTTAACCGGAGTTCCAAAAGCGTGTTTAGTCACATCATAATATTTACTCCGATAGCACCCCTAGGGCCCAATAGGTGATGCAAGTTTGATGAGTCAGTGTCAGAGTGTCTGCCTGCGTAAGTACACGAGGAGGAGCATGGGAAGGAGGTGGGGAGGAGGAGGGCTGGTCCCAGTTGGGAGCCGTGAGCCACTGGTGAAAATTCCACACCCGTTGGGACAACCAACTATCGATGTCATTCAGAGTGATGCTGATCGTATTGAAGCTGCGGGGACGATGGGCTGAGGTGACCCACGATCTACCAACCTTCCAATCGTGAGCCAAGTTTCCCCGACCACTGTAACAGCCGGTGTGGACACTCTTAGAGACCGTTTCAACTCACTTTGTCTTTGCTTTTACTTTTTAAAATGCTACCCAGATAAGGCCCACTGAGCTGCATGGCTTTTTTTCAGAAGCAATCTGGCCGCAAATGATAGCTCAACGAAGTGGCTTACCGTGTGGACATTTGTAGCAGCCAAATGCCCTAAGCGCATGTTTCTAAATGTGGAGGGAAAAACTGAAGAACCTGGAGAAAAATCCACGCGACCACGGGGAGAGAGACATGCAAACTCCAAATATACAGCAGGCGTCAGGGTCTGGATCGAAACCACGGCCTCCTACATACCAGGCGAGGTAATTAACATCTCGCCAACGCGGCGCTCAAACAGTAGTGCATAGACAATTGTTGCACAACAACAATGCACGATTGTTGTGTAAGTGGCAAAGCAGTTTTTCCTAACGTGCAGTTAGTTTTCCATTACACCACTCGCCATTTTGCTCACCCAATTACTCCACAACTGAGTAATTGGCACATAAAAAAATAACTTTGAAAAAAAAAGTCAATTTGGCCGTTTAAGTTTCCACAATGAACGTGTAAACGTAACAACAATTTTGACATATTGGTCCCTCGAATTGAATGTAATCAAATTAACAAGGTAATTGGGAAATTTTAGCGCTTGTTCACGCGGAATAACGCATGCTATAAGCCTGCCCAATTACTTGACTCTTTCGAGCGATCAGTATGGTTTTTTTAAAGTGTTTTTTTTTGCTTCGCCACTGTTAACCATTGTTACATAAACCAACACAGCAGTGTGGTACACAGTGCACGACTCGTCCGATAGCCTGGTACACCGTAAACGCATGGCACCATCGAGGGCACTTGTACGGCACGTGCATGAAAAGGTAAAGGTGGAGGACCCTTCAAGCACTTGCTCACTCTGCTGTTAGCGGAAAGACCCGCAACTGGGTGATCGAACGGTCGACATCTGGATTGGCAAGTCCAGCATGCCAACGGTCTATACGTAGTGGCAGTGGTAGTAGTAACAATACGTTGGCTTTATGGTGTGTGGAGGATTTGTGCAGCGAGTCGTTACCTCAAGTGAGAAGCACTGCGGTAGTAGTACCCTCATTAAAATGGAATTGGCCAAGCATCGCCAATGCAAAAGGCCCTGCTGAAAAGAAGAAGAAAAAAACCCCACAAACCTCTTGGGACTCAGTAAGGCTTTCTAGGGTGAATTAAGATTTGTCGTTTATTTGTTAATTAGTCGGCTTAAGTGGATAAAAATGGGTTTGTGTGTGTGTTTTTAATCGTCCATTGCAGGCTTTTGTTCTGTCCAACTGGGTTAAAATTCAAATGGGAAAAAGCAACTTTGCACATGAGCTGGTGATATGAGCAATGAATTCTGGAATGGGTTTTTCTTACAAAAATGCTGCTGCACTTGGAATAAAGTAAGCTCTTAAATGTGAAACCCTTGAAGCTGGGTGGCTAAGCGAAACGCGTAACATTTTCTCTGTCAAGCCAATCTGTGAAAAGAATGTACATATTATATAACAGGCACGATCTACCCCAACAGGAAACGAATTGTGAATTGTATAATAGATATTTGAAAACATAGCAAACCTTATTTGCCAAACTTTACTCACCGCCAATCAATGACGTATTGCCACAAATGGCAATCGGTTATCTTGTGAATTGCGTTGACTTTTTGTTGGGAAGGGATACTTTTGGAAAGTAAACTGATTACTAATTACTTGACATTCCGGAAGATATTGCAAAGACGCGTAAAGCAAACGTGTCTAAGCGGCTTGCGCAATGTCAAAGTTCATTGCACGTACAGTATGTACGTTGAAACTTCTTTCCCACCATACGTATCCAAACGTGCTAATCCGAGGCGTGGGAGACGGACAACAAGTTTCACTAATCGTCTGACAGTCTGTGAATGGGGAACGTGGGAAAAGTACCGAACGTGGCGAGTGAAGAGGCTCCTGCAAAATGTGACCCCAACACCGTCCAGAGGCAGGTGGACGTTGCTGAGGAAACAGAAGTGGAATATTCAGAGGGAATGTGTCCATCGTGGAGGTGAATGGGTTTGAAAGAGGAGGCGTCAGAAAAACTCATGCACATATTTTCCCTCGGTCGATCGCCTACGTCAAGCTGAAAATTGCAGGAGGCTGCAATTGTCACGGTGGAGGAGGTGGATGGGGAGGCCGAAGCCTAGAGCCTCGTTGTGCCGTCCATTTCATTGCACAATGCAGACACGTGGACAGTGCAGAATGTAATGTATTATGTTGAACTTCTTTCGCACTGTACGTAAACAACCGTGCTCATCAGAGGTGCGGGTGAAGCACAACAAACTGAAGACAAAAAGCAGTTCTAAAGAAATGAGTTGTCAATCTAGATCGAAGGAAGAGTTGAGGGGAGAAAAGTTGAGTCTCTGAGATGTCCGTGTTACGGGAAATATTCTGAATTTCGAGAAGAGTCGAGAGAGTATCGACATCAACAAGAAACTGGGAATAGATAGAGATGATGTAGATATCGTACAGCAGAGATGTCTCCTCTGCGCGATGTGGTCCGGACAGAGCAATGAGAGGTTCCCCGACACCTCCTCGTTTGGTCAAATCGATTGGACGAGGAGAAGGTGGACACAAGAGAGACTCAAGACTCGCCGGGGACAGGCAAGGGTGGAGTTTAAAAACAAACAAAAAATATCCTAAACTAAACTATTTTAATTTTACCAGGTCAGGCCCACTGAGCTATATAGATCTGTTTCAGAAGCGACCTGGCCACAAATGATCGCTCAACGAAGTGGCTTATCACGTGGAATTCTATAGCAGCAGCCAAAAAACCATGAACGCGTGTTGATGTTGATTCTAAATGTGGAGGGGAAAATTGGAGGACCCGGAGAAAAATCCATGCGACCACGGGGAGAACATGCAAACTCCAAATATACGGGCGTCAGGGTCGGGATCAGGATCGAACCCACGATCTCCTGTATACCAGGCGAGGTAGTTAACATCTCGCCACCGTGGTGCTCCCCCCCACGCCCCATAGTCCGTCCACAGTTTGGCTGTGGATGGGCTGCCAGAGCACGCAAATCCTTCGGTGTCACCTTAGGCATTAAGTGAAGTAAACGTAATCTCGTCGGATTCCTGGATCGCTTGTCTGATTATAATTAATTATTATGTTGTATTCATCTCAGGCTGATCTGACTTTAGTTATCGCAGCACTACAACTGCAGGCTACGTAGACAGGTACATATGTAACGGCCCTCTTGAGCCCCCCTCCCACACCACGTTGTGCCACGGTGGTTATTTGACCGCATTTCGCCATGCTGGCCAGCGCGTGGTTGGCGAATGTGGTGAGCGATAGCCATGGCAAGCTTACAAGTGCAGACCAAGTACACGCCAATGGATGTTGCTGTGCGTGCACTGTTTGGGCTCAACCCTGTTGAGGCTACTGAAAACTGACGAGGTCGCGGGTATTCCAAGTCTCTGTGTCGTGATCGGCACTTATCGGCTGCTGCTGCTGCAGCTGCTGTCCCTTGCACGAACCCCGGGCTGCTGGCGTGATACGTTTCCCCGTTCAATAGTTTTCCACGACATTTATCGAAGATGTAAAAATGAAAGTAATCGCGCGGACAAAGAAGTCACCGCCGTTAGCACTTGTTCACAATAACCTTGACTACGCCCTCAAAGTATGCATCATGGGATTGCCAGTAGTATCTCCTTGCGGTAAGCTGATCGCAAGCGTCCACGTTGTTTGTAACACATCATTCCCCCGAAAGTATAGATCCGTGGGCTTGGCCCCAAACCCATTCACCTTCATACGACGTTTTAGGCATCAGGGCTCGCAATGACCCCCAAGTTACCGTGGCTTAACCCCCCCCACTACCCCAAAGCCCACCACACCCACCACCACACAATAACTTCACACGGGCCCCACGACTCGTTTCATCCAAACACATCAAGCGCCATCCCACCAACTTGTCACCCTGCGAGCAACATCATTGGTGGTGGATTCAACTCCTCACCCCCCAAACCCCCAACGACTCCGCGGCCGCACGAGCCCTCGAAAAAAATCCTCAACGCCCGGGACCGCAACGACGACCCCATCGGCAAGGACGCGACCTCCCCCCACTACCCCCCCCCCACTAACACCCACCCCCCCATCGCCAAGCGCACGCAAAACCCATCGCCCGCAGGAAGCACCGACACCCGGCACGCGTCCAGCGGCTAACAGGAGGTGGACTGCGTCGGTATCGCCGATCTTGCTGACATTCGCCAATCAAATACAGGGGGGTTGTCACACGACTGCTCGGTCACAAATATCGATTGCCCATATGCGTCGATTGGCAATGGATCGCAGCGGATCGACCTTTCAACTTTGAGCCTGGTTGCCGCATGGACCGAGCCGAATCGATTGCGGTGAAAAAACTTTGATCCACGTTTCACAGTGACCGTGTGTGTGTAAAGACCTCCCCCTCCTCCTATCCACCACCCCCCCACCCCCGTTCGCCCCCCCCGCCGACTTTCTTCCATATACGGGGGGGGGCGGGGGAGGGGGGGGGCAAATCTCTGATCGGTGATGTCGCCGCGTGTCCGATTTCATCGCTCTGATTCCGGCGCTACGCTCGCAGCGAGCTACCAGCGCGCAACGGGGGAGAGTGGTGAACGGGGGAAGTTTGGGGGGAGGGGAGTAGGGGGGGGTAGGGGGGGTAGGGGGTAGGTGGGGGGGTGGGTGGGGGGGGTTGATCGGCCGAGGCGGGCTGAGCTGGGGAGAATCACGCTGGGCCCGCTTGCGCGTGCACGCTGAACACGACGCGACTTGAGCTGCGGGGGGGGAGGGGGAGTTTTCTTTGTTTTTGGAGGGCTCCGATGGCGAGGTTTGCGTTGGGACAGGAGCGATGCGGGGGGTGGTGGGTGGGGTGGGGGGCATGGGGGGTGTTCGGGCTGTAGTTCTCCCTGCCCGGCCCCCCTCCTCCGGCTCAGTCCGCGTAGATGATGAAGCCTGAGAAGGTGGAGTACTTGTTGGTGTTGCCGCCGTGCGCCTTGCCGCCGTCCAGCTTCACGTAGACCTCGTCGCCTGCGTCCAGGTGCAGGATCACCGAGTTGCTCGCGTAGTCGTAGTTCTGGTCGGCGTCCTGCGCGATGGAGCTCGCACGCACCTGGGGGGGGGGGGGGGACGCGTGGAGTGGGGGGGGGGGCACACGCGGGGGGTGGGGGGGGCACACACCCGGGTGTGGGGGGGGCACACAGGCGGGGGGTGGGGGGACACACGTGGGGGGGTGGGGGGGGCACACGTGGGGAGTGGGGGGGGCACACAGGCGGGGGGTGGGGGGGCACACACACGTGGGGGGTGGGGGGGGGGCACACACCCGGGGGGTGGGGGGGCAGACACGCGGTGGGGTGGGGGACATTTGGGGGGTGGGGGGGGTACACGCAATGGACACGGCCAATGAACGTCGAGCCGGGGATTTCTGCTCATTGAAGGAATCGTCAGGGTCGAGAGCGAACCCACGACCTCCTGTGCACCGGGCGAGGTAGTGAACGTCTCTGAATAGCTCGGCCAATCGGGTAGCGTGAAGGCGGTTTGGGGAACAAAATGTCCCGCCGATGACAATCGACGCGTGGCCGCTACATGGGCAGTATGCGGGTGCCAGCTTTATGACATCGTAGGCATCGGCCGTGGCACACTGAGCGTGCCTTCTCGGTGTTTTCCCACAGGATGTGGGCGTTAGTAGTGGGGAACCATTTTAAAATGGGTTCGTGTAATCGAAGGCAAAATGTAATCAACAAAAACATTTGAATTATTGGCCTCGATAACCAATGGTCCGAATTGTACGATAAAAAACCGAGCACAGAAAGTTACGCATTGTAATCCATAAACGTTACGTCCATGTTAACGATTGGAATTCGTGCCAACTTTGTGAAATCTACAAACGGTCACGCACCAAACAAGATCTGTAACTACAACTCTGTGTCCAACTTCTGTCTCTCTGTATCCTCTAAGACGATAGCGACCACTCACAGCAATACCTGACCGAGGCCTGTGGTCAGTGTTCACGTTTTCTTAAAGGAAGGCCCTGAACTCAGTGTGATGTAAGCACACGTTGCTTTCATCCGAACCACCCTCATCGTATGAGTAATGCTCATATCCCCCCCCCGCCACCCACGAATAACACGACACTGGGAAAGGCAACAGTGGTCGCCCAATGAAGAGTTTGGAATCCACCACGGAGCTCTCACCCACCCCGCAGTTCTCATCCACCCAGAGTTCTCATCCACCCAGAGTTCTCATCCACCCAGAGTTCTCATCCACCCAGAGTTCTCATCCACCCAGAGCTCTCACCCACCCCGCAGTTCTCATCCACCCAGAGTTCTCATCCACCCAGAGCTCTCATCCACCCAGAGTTCTCATCTACCCAGAGTTCTCATCCACCCAGAGCTCTCACCCACCCAGAGTTCTCATCCACCCAGAGCTCTCACCCACCCAGAGTTCTCATCCACCCAGAGTTCTCATCCACCCAGAGTTCTCATCCACCCAGAGTTCTCATCCACCCGCAGTTCTCATCCACCCGCAGTTCTCATCCACCCAGAGTTATCATCCACCCAGAGTTCTCATCCACCCAGAGTTCTCATCCACCCACAGTTCTCATCCACCCAGAGTTCTCATCCACCCAGAGTTCTCATCCACCCGCAGTTCTCATCCACCCAGAGTTCTCATCCACCCAGAGTTCTCATCCACCCAGAGTTCTCATCCACCCAGAGTTCTCATCCACCCGCAGTTCTCATCCACCCAGAGTTCTCATCCACCCAGAGTTCTCATCCACCCAGAGCTCTCACCCACCCCGCAGTTCTCATCCACCCGCAGTTCTCATCCACCCGCAGTTCTCATCCACCCAGAGTTCTCATCCACCCAGAGTTCTCATCCACCCAGAGTTCTCATCCACCCGCAGTTCTCATCCACCCAGAGTTCTCATCCACCCAGAGTTCTCATCCACCCAGAGCTCTCACCCACCCCGCAGTTCTCATCCACCCGCAGTTCTCACCCACCCGCAGTTCTCATCCACCCAGAGTTCTCATCCACCCGCAGTTCTCACCCACCCGCAGTTCTCACCCACCCAGAGTTCTCATCCACCCAGAGTTCTCATCCACCCAGAGTTCTCATCCACCCAGAGTTCTCACCCACCCAGAGTTCTCATCCACCCAGAGTTCTCATCCACCCAGAGTTCTCATCCACCCAGAGTTCTCATCCACCCAGAGTTCTCATCCACCCGCAGTTCTCACCCACCCAGAGTTCTCATCCACCCGCAGTTCTCACCCACCCAGAGTTCTCATCCACCCGCAGTTCTCATCCACCCGCAGTTCTCATCCACCCGCAGTTCTCATCCACCCAGAGTTCTCATCCACCCGCAGTTCTCATCCACCCAGAGTTCTCATCTACCCGCAGTTCTCATCCACCCAGAGTTCTCATCCACCCAGAGTTCTCATCCATCCAGAGTTCTCATCCACCCAGAGTTCTCATCCACACAGAGTTCTCATCCACCCACAGTTCTCATCCACCCAGAGTTCTCATCCACCCAGAGTTCTCATCCACCCAGAGTTCTCATCCACCCACAGTTCTCATCCACCCAGAGTTCTCATCCACCCAGAGTTCTCATCCACCCAAAGTTCTCATCCACCCGCAGTTCTCACCCACCCAGAGTTCTCATCCACCCGCAGTTCTCATCCACCCAGAGTTCTCATCCACCCACAGTTCTCATCCACCCAGAGTTCTCATCCACCCAGAGTTCTCATCCACCCGCAGTTCTCATCCACCCAGAGTTCTCATCCACCCACAGTTCTCATCCACCCAGAGTTCTCATCCACCCACAGTTCTCATCCACCCAGAGTTCTCATCCACCCAGAGTTCTCATCCACCCGCAGTTCTCACCCACCCAGAGTTCTCATCCACCCGCAGTTCTCATCCACCCAGAGTTCTCATCCACCCACAGTTCTCATCCACCCAGAGTTCTCATCCACCCACAGTTCTCATCCACCCAGAGTTCTCATCCACCCAGAGTTCTCATCCACCCGCAGTTCTCATCCACCCAGAGTTCTCATCCACCCACAGTTCTCATCCACCCAGAGCTCTCATCCACCCAGAGTTCTCATCCACCCAGAGTTCTCATCCACCCACAGTTCTCATCCACCCAGAGTTCTCATCCACCCAGAGTTCTCATCCACCCACAGTTCTCATCCACCCAGAGTTCTCATCCACCCAGAGTTCTCATCCACCCAGAGTTCTCATCCACCCAGAGCTCTCATCTACCCAGAGTTCTCATCCACCCAGAGTTCTCATCCACCCAGAGCTCTCATCCACCCAGAGCTCTCATCCACCCACAGTTCTCATCCACCCAGAGTTCTCATCCACCCAGAGCTCTCATCCACCCAGAGTTCTCATCCACCCAGAGTTCTCATCCACCCAGAGCTCTCACCCACCCAGAGTTCTCATCCACCCAGAGCTCTCATCCACCCGCAGTTCTCACCCACCCAGAGTTCTCATCCACCCGCAGTTCTCACCCACCCAGAGTTCTCATCCACCCACAGTTCTCATCCACCCAGAGTTCTCATCCACCCAGAGTTCTCATCCACCCACAGTTCTCATCCACCCAGAGTTCTCATCCACCCAGAGTTCTCATCCACCCAGAGCTCTCACCCACCCAGAGTTCTCATCCACCCAGAGCTCTCATCCACCCGCAGTTCTCACCCACCCAGAGTTCTCATCCACCCGCAGTTCTCATCCACCCATAGTTCTCATCCACCCACAGTTCTCATCCACCCAGAGTTCTCATCCACCCAGAGTTCTCATCCACCCGCAGTTCTCATCCACCCAGAGTTCTCATCCACCCAGAGTTCTCATCCACCCAGAGTTCTCATCCACCCAGAGTTCTCATCCACCCAGAGCTCTCATCCACCCAGAGTTCTCATCCACCCAGAGTTCTCATCCACCCACAGTTCTCATCCACCCAGAGCTCTCATCGACCCAGAGCTCTCATCCACCCAGAGTTCTCATCCACCCAGAGTTCTCATCCACCCAGAGTTCTCATCCACCCAGAGTTCTCATCCACCCACAGTTCTCATCCACCCAGAGTTCTCATCCACCCAGAGTTCTCATCCACCCAGAGTTCTCATCCACCCAGAGTTCTCATCCACCCACAGTTCTCATCCACCCAGAGTTCTCATCCACCCAGAGTTCTCATCCACCCAGAGCTCTCATCAAACAACTTGAGGCCGTCGAGGGAGATGAGCGAGCGCCCAGCGCTGCTCGTTCGCGGCGCGGACAACGCTCTCTGGACTCGAAGAAGCTCAATATGCTTCTACATCGCAATCACGGAGCCTGCGGTCAATATTTCATTACTCGTTGATTTATTTTTCCCTGCCGAGTTTTTATTGTCTATTTGTACGAACGGCGTTCGTCCTGTCGCATGGAGCTCCTTCATTACCCACAGCGAAGTGATCACATTGATACGGGCCCACACACGCACACATATATATAGAGCAGAGAGAAACTTTCACTTATGCAACCACCAAAAGCTTCACAGCCTTAATTAGCCTATTAAGTTACTGCTACGAGGAGAGAACAATTTTCACATTTAAAGCAGTGTTGCTGCTGCTGCCTCTAGTTATAATTACAAGATAATGACCCACCTTTATATCTTGCCACACTGCTTGTCTATAAACCCCAGGGGTATTTTCCCATTTGGCAGCAGTTTTGTCTGGCTCATAGCTTTGCGGCGTATTTAGTTTGCACATTATTTTTCATTGTACCTCGGGTTGCTGCTTTCTACTACACCGTTGCACAGAATATGGGGAACGCGACTGGGAATTTTAGAGGTAACGAAAGATTCCCCCGTGGCACCTCGGTCACGTTTGCTTTGAGCATGCTTCGCCACATTTGGTCGGTGCAAATTTGCGAAGGGGGGCTCCAGATTGGTTCAGACGCCACTCGCCACGGGCAAATTTTGTGATCGGGAATAGAGCAGTGCGCTTGCCACCGCCGAACACCCAGAATTATACAATTGCAGCACTGCCCGATGAGCCGAATGATAGTTTTAACATGTAGGCTTAACACGTAGGCATTTTGCGACCAATATTATTTGTAGTTAAGTTTTTTTTCGCAGCCATGGGTGATGTCAGTCAGTGGCAGACTGGCAGCAGTGTCAATGTGTACGTTTGTGTTATTTTATAAACAATATGGCTAAGGAGTTTTTGTTGTTTGTGCTTTGGCAATCTAGGAATTGTTGCCATCCACGCGTGCTGTCTGAGCAGTCTTTACGGCCGTATTTCATCTTTACTCGTAAAAAAAATTACATCCAGATCTCAATCAACTTCCTTTGGATCTTCATTTACCATTATCATCATAACCTTCAGTTACCATTACCACCATTTAAAATCATATTTTATCATTATTTGTGATTATTTATTTTTCGTATGTATAAGGCGCAGCGGACTCCCACAACGGGCTGCAGAGCACTGTACATGATTTTTTTTTTAATAGTAATCACAAAATGAACTATCTCTAGTTTATCTAAAATAGCATTGAAAATAAGTAGATTTTTAGAATATCAGTGATCAGGCGCAGTTCTTCAGGCGGAGCATTCAAAATCTGAGGGCCAAGGACTGAAACAGCCTGAGCTCCGAAACGTGTTTTTGCCAAAAGCGTGACTGACACAGGAGGATGGTGTGTGACGACCTCAAACTCCATCATCATCAGCATCATTATTATTATACTAAAATTTGTTACACATAGAGCAAAGCCGGCTTTGGCTTCGCGACACGTGCTACACCTTGGTGGAGGGTGCAGCAACTGTCATACACACACACGCGTGTTAGCCTGTGCGTGTTCATGTACGAGACGATTTCAGATGCCAATTGGTCGGCTGGGTCAGCTGTTGGGGCGAGCGTGATGATGTCAGCATGCACAGCTCTCTTCTCCCCAACCCTCCCCTCGACCACTGATTAGCTGCGGAAATGTGTGTACATCTGAGGCGCCACCAAATTCCGCGTGGCAAATCGGGCCCAATTTTTTTTTTTAAAACGTTCCGCTGGAATTCCGCAAATAAAGTGTGGAAAACAAACTCCACGTGAATGGGGCCCGAATTGACTTTCCGCTCAAACGAGAGTGTGGTGGCAGCCATCTCCATCGCTGGCCTTGGGCCAATGGTGGTAATTTTGTATTACTTTGGCAAAGGCTGGTCTCTCTTTGTAAGACAATTACTGTTGGATTACCCCAAAGTGGCATTGATTTTATCGATCGCAGAGGAATAACGGTCTATGTTGGGGATTTTTGACTTGCGACGTGCCCGTTGTGAGTCGAGCACCTTCCCAGTGATGCTGCGCTGCCATCAATCATTAATCCCTTAACACCATACACAGGAGTATATTTGCACAAAAAGTTAAAAAAAGTGCTACCAGGCATCACGTATAAATCTATCCTGACGGCAACATCGCTAAGCACTCGACTGACGATTGGAAAGTTACTGTTCGTCATAGATTTTTGGGTCAGATCGCATCAGTGAAATGTATGCTGTAATCCCATCACCACCTGACACAGCCAAAGACTAAAGTTGTCACGTGAACAAACGTGGCGATGTATATTTTTACTGCTTCACCGCACTGGTGTGTTGGAGAGCAATCTCACAATCGTCGCCAAATACGTGAGAAGTTTCGCTAGATAGTCACAACCAACAATATCAGTCGGTTGCGAGGATTATTCGCGTGACAACTTTTTCATTTTGTTGTGTCGGGTGGAGGAGGGTTTAGAACACACATCTTACTTCTGCGACTTGACCCAAGAAATCAATCACGAAAGCCGATGTGGAAAGATAAGGGTTGAAATTCCGGTCAGAGGTCAACTCAGCCCATCATGCTCCCAGAGCCATAAAATCAGAACCAATTTGTAAGAAGCCTAAAGTAGTCATCCTATATTTGGGCCCCCTCGATATAAATATGGAATTTCCATCACTTGTCTTGTGATGGATGTGCGGCACGCCCCTTGCTCGTTTGAGCGCGCCAACACTCTCGCTGTACTTAAGCACTGCACAGCACACCATCTGAACTTCTTTCACACCGTACGTAGACAACCCTGCTTATCGGAGGCGTGGAGGAAGGACAACACACTAATCACTAAAATTAGTTCGAAAGAAATTAGTTTTCAATCTAGATTTAAAGGTTCATAGCTTCAGTGGCTTCCTAATATCGGAAGGAAGAGCGTTCCAGACGGCCGCAGAAGCGCATCTGAAAGCACGCGATGCATTGAGCGTTGTGTCAGCTCCTCCGAGACAACAATGGAAATGCATTAGCGTACCGCGTTAATGGATTGCAAGTTAAGCACTTCATTAGCTGCATTCGTTACGTGTTAATTTCCACCCCGGCGGACAATCCCCTAAATCTTGCCATATGGATTGTGTCTGACCGCTAGCTTACATGGGACAATAAGTTCTTCGGGTGAGAACGCGACGAGAAAGTATTTGCCTTATGAGCTTTCCACATGCGCATACGATAGCAGAGTGCGTGCGTGTGCATGTGCTCATATGTGTGTCTGTTAAAGGCTTTGTTTATGTATGTGCAGGGAGTGGTGACAATGTTTAACATACCCGCGCGATGTACTTGATGACTTCAATTTCATTCACATCGATAGCGAATATCAGTGGCAAGTGGTAACAAAACTTGTCCTGACCATTTCTTAGGTCGACTCAGCCCCATGCTGCCCTGTTTAGATGCTCACTAACAGGGCTTGCCTCAACACTCTATATATCATTGTGTGTATGTTTGTGATGTGGATGTGACAATGGGGAGCGGTCGGGTAGCGGTTAGCGCACTGCACTACAAACCTGGCAACCCGAGTTCGATTCCTGCTCACTGCCAACGCCAGTAACAATTATCCGAACCAGACTTGGTTCTCCCCTTGGTCGACTCAAATGCGTATCCGGTGGGGTGTCCAAACATCGCCACTGGGGAGGCGAGCGTGCATAGTGTGGGCCACCCATCCCCTCGTGCGCCGTGCCGGCCTTCATAGGTGCTCACTAACAGCAACTTGCCCCAACAGTCTGTTGAGGCTACACGGGGGATATTTGTCTTTGTGTGTGTGTCTGACTGTGTGTGTTGGGTGATTATGGGGAGCGGTAGTGGAGCGGTTAGCGCGCTGCGCTATGAACCCGGCGACACGGGTTCGATTTCCGCTCAAGGCTAACACCAGTGACGATTATCTGAACCGGTCCTGGGCCTCCCCTAGGTCGACTCAACCTTAAATGAGTACCTGGTGCGGTGTGTAAACATCGCCACTGGGGAGACAAAGGCGGTCGGGCGTGGTGCTGGCCACTCACCCCCTCGTTCGTTTTCCGTTCCGGCCTTCATAGGTGCTCACTAACAGCACTTGCCCCTACAGTCTGTTCAGGCTATACGGGGGATCTTTATCTTTGTTGGGTGCTTATCACTGTCGGCAGCACTAAGCCAGTTGTGGAAATTCCACATTCCCAGCGTGGGGGAAGGGCTGTACATCGGATGACCACTGTTGAAATGCCCAGTAATTGGTACTCATTTTATTAACCCTAGACTGTATGTCATTGCACGTGTGATCTTTTGATTGTCGCGTGTGTATGTGTGTGTGTTTTTTATGCATGTGCATATCCTATATCTGTGTGGAGCGACTTGTTGCGTAGTGGCTAACAAATGATTGAAATAATTTTGAGCCGAAGTTAAATCCCAGGCCATGTGGAAGGTGATATCTGCAACCAATTTAGCTTGACACCCCATTTTTATTGGCTCTAGAAGTTGACACTGCAGAACTACTTCTGGAGTCGCATCAACAAGGCATTGCTCACACAACGCTATGGACAGCGCTCCTCCATGTTCTGCTACAAGTGCTTTGCTGCATGCCAGTCGTGTAATAAAAATTTGAAACATTTTGCCAGAGCTTGTTTAGCTCAAGGAACGTGAACAAGAGGGTAATCAGTCCGTTTATTTGGGTAAGCCCCATTGAGCAAAGAAGCCCTTCTCCGTGTCTTAGTTAAAACACCGTAGCAGCACTCCTGATGTTCATGGGTTTGAACCCAGGTGTCGAGCCACTCGAGATCAAACCAGAGTCTCAAATGCAACGCTTTGGCACCCACGTGTCTTGTCACTGGTAACTCTCAGCGAAATATTTAGCTAGATTTTTGCAACAATTTTTTCTATATTCGAGATCTATTCTGAATGTTACAGCTGTAAAATCTTGCCACGTGACAGATACTCTTTAACAGGGCTGTTCAAAATCCAGACACCCAGTGTGGATGAGAGATCTCTTGAAACGACTCCAAAAATACTTTCGTGACATCTTCATGCGCACCATTCCATGACATGATATAAGATGCTCCGCACGCCCAAGTTTATTTATCTCATCACAAGATGCCGATGCCGAAAACAATTGAGAATAATGAGCGAAGACTTAGCCCTCTATCTCTGAAACGTCGTTAACATCTTAGAAGCCTTTGTGATTCCACTGTTGGATGAAGGCCATCCCACACTCCGTTGATCAAGGGGGTGATTTGACAATATTTCTCCACGCTGTCGAGTGCAGGTCAGTGAAGGGTTCCTGTATAACTTGCCACTGATGTCCACACTGGCCAGAAAACAAACTCAGGTTGTCTGGGTCCATAGCCCAGTTGCACTAACCACTACATCGATGCTGCAATCCTTGGTGGATTTATGAAACGGGAATCACTGCGTAACATCGACAGAGGTCATTCTATGGATAAACTGGCCCCTGTCGTGGGAATATGAAGACACCTTGATGTTGACTCGTAAATATTTCCAGTCCAGTGGCATGGTGGCAGGTGCCTATACTCGATGGTGTGGCGAGTAGGAAGTTAATAATAAAATCAATAACCAACATAATTACCGCAAAGGGTGTTTTTTGTAGTTGTGCTGTATGGCTCTCTGATGTGCTTCCTGATTGTTGTTCGGCACGATATCCGACGTTTATCTCCACGTGCTAGGAGCTTCTTCATTCATAATCTGGTATGAAACGTCGGATATAAATGTGCAGTTCAACGTGAAAATACATCGGAGAACCAAAACACAAGCCCTTCCTAAAGTAAGATTATTCCGCTTGGTGTCACTTTCGGCAGAGAAAACTATTGAAAAGTTACAAATTCAAAGCTTGATTGACGGTCAACCCAGCCGATAATTAACCCTGTCAGGGGCAATATATATGAGTGTAAGTTTTGCAGCACAAGTCAACATCGATTATAATTGTACAGAGTTACCGGACCCAGCAATGGCAACGTTGAACATTCACCAGGGCAACCTGCTCTGTGCCCATTTGATTTCTAACTTTTGACCCTGCTTAGGCTTGACGGCTGCAGGGCCTGCGTTCTAACCATTACGTTCGGTGGTGGCACAAATATAAATGCTATAGGGGGGGCGGGGGGGGGACAAGAATAACAGGGCATGGGGTGAGATTGTCAAAGTATTTTTTATTTTACCAGGTAAGGCCCACTGATCTATATAGCTACTTTTCAGAAGCGACCTGGCCACAAATGATCACTCAACGCAGTGGCTTATCACGTGACAATCTATAGCAGCGAAATACTCGAAACGCATGTTAATTCTAAATGTGGAGGGACAAACTGGAGGACCCAGAGGAAAACCCGCGCGATCACGGGGAGAACATGCAAACTCCAAATATGCAGGCGTCAGGGTTGGGATCGAACCCACGACCTCCTGTATACCCGGCGAGGTAGTTAACATCTGGCCACCGTGGCATCCTATGGGACAACTTGCCCATATGATAAAATTGTAAAAAATGCTAAAAGCACGCCATCCCCACCTTGGAATCGAATCTGGGACCATGTAATTCAATAAAGGGCACCTAACCCCATCACACTATGGTAGCACTGGCCACTAATGGCTTCTTTCACCATATTTTACATTTACAGCACTGCATAGCAGAGGTGGGACAAAGTCATTGTTATGCAAGTCCAAGTCGAGTCGCAAGTCATCAAATTCATGACTCGAGTCTGACTCGAGTCCAAGTCACATGACTCGAGTCCACATCTCATAGGTGGGACAAAGTCATTGTTATGCAAGTCCAAGTCGAGTCGCAAGTCATCAAATTCATGACTCGAGTCTGACTCGAGTCCAAGTCACATGACTCGAGTCCACACCTCTGCTGCATAGTACAGTACAATCTCAACAGCTATTTTTTTTTTGCTGCTGCTGCTGCTGAGCGATCAGATCAAGGGGAGCGTGTTCGGAACTGGAATTGGATTTGAGTCACGATGGGCCACTGGCGTGATTTGGGTCTTGCAAGACCTGGCGCCACGCATCCTTGAACGCGTGGCCCTGAACCGCCTGCGAGCTGACATCACGTCACTGCCGGGCGCGAGAAGGTCGCCGCTGCGCCTTCCCGATCTCCCGTGACCATCGCGCGCCGACCGCTTGTGAGCGCGTGCACAATAAAAATACCTGCCCGTTCTTGCAAAGGTCGGCCCACATGCTGGTGCCGTCGCCGCCCCGCATGAGCACGTGGTAGGTGAAGAAGTACGTCCCCGAGATGGAGCACGTGAACTTGCCGCTGCCCGGGTCGTAGTGGTTGCCCAGGTTGGTGACGACGTCGTCGAAGTGCAGCACCTCGTAGCCCTCGTGCGGGTTGCGCAGCCCCGCGTAGAACGCGATCTTGGGCGCCGAGTAGTAGGTGGGCACGCTCACCGCGCCGCCTGCCCCCTGGCTCGACCCGGCGCCCCCCAGCGCGTGGCCCGGGATGCCGGGCCTCCCGGCGTCCCCCTTCTCGCCCTGGGGTCCCCGGGCACCCGGGGGACCCGGCTCTCCGGGCGGACCCCGGGGGCCCGGCCGCCCCAAGCGTCCCAGTTCCCCCTTGTGTCCCTGCGACAGCTGCATGGTGGTGGGCGGGGTGAAGGACGACGAGGACGAGGAGGAGGCGGCGGCGGCGCCCGAGGAGTCGGCCGAACCGTCGGCGTTGTCGCGTCCGTGCAGGTAGGGGTCACACACCATGCGGCAGGTGCCCAGCATCTCGTGCGTGACGGCGGCGTGCTTGGAGTAGACGAGCACGGGGATGGCGATGAGCAGCACCAGCACCATCACCACGCCCACGGCCGCGGTCACCAGCCACTTGCGCCGCAGGTTCACGAAGACGGGACGCGTGCCGCCGCTGGTGGTCTTTGTCGTGGGCACCGGGGTGGTGCTCTTAGCCTTGGCGGAGTGATGGAGGGATGATGGACGGAGAGATGGGTGGATGGATGGATTGATGCGATAGGTGGGTGGATGTATGGATGGGCGGGTTGATGGATGGATGGACGAACGGTTGACGGAAGGGTAGGATTGATGGATAGGTGGGCGGATGAATGGACATATAGATGGGTGAGCGGGTTAATGGATGGATGGAGGGTTTATGTATGGGTGGTGAGTGGATGAATGGACAGATTTATGGGTGGGTGAGTTGATTGGTGGATGGACAGGTGTATATTCGGATGAACAGATGGATGTGTTGACATGTGGGTGAACAGATCAATATAAGTGTGGGTGAGTGTACAGATGGTTGGATGGATGGACACGTGGATGAACAGATAGGTGGACAGACAGATGAGTGGGTGAACAGAATGATTGGCAGATGCATGGACAGGCCGACAAATAGATGAATGGATGGCAGGTGGATAGATGGATGAGAGGAATAGAAGGGAGGCAGGCAGGAGGGCAGTTCGAGAGACAGACATGAACGTATGCACATCATTGAACAGATTGTTGAATAGCCAACTTTCACATATAATCTCAATGTAATTCCATTGCACCAATATACACTGCGGATAAGCCACCGTGGTGTAATGGGCCACGCACTGGATTTGCAATTCGGAGGTTTAGGCGTGATTTATTTTATACCTACGTGACTTTACCGACAGAATCAAAGAGTATGGATCCCTGCAGTCACGAAAACTTCAAATCTAGATTGAACCGCCTCTACGGGGAGGGTTTCCACACATCTGTTATAGTTGTGGTTGTCCCACCTGGTGACGGATGCGTGTGTTGCGCCCGAAACGTCGTGATTTATTTTATACCTACGTGACTTTACCGACAGAACCAAAGAGTAGGTTTAGGCAGTTGAAAAAAACGGTGCAAGTTTCTTTAACCCCCCACCTCTGTCCACCCAGCAGTATTCTGTAAATGGGTGAACCACATTTAGTCGACAGGCCAGATGTGGTGGGGTAAAGTGTGGGTATTCACACCTCTTCCAACATGTCTACGCATGTATGTTGAACTTCTTTCGCGCCGTACATAGCCAACGGTGCTCAATGGAGGTGCATAACATATCTGGTCGGCGCAGGAAGAGTAGACCAATCGCCACTCTGGCGATCGCTCTCGTGGAGGCCCTGCTGCCAGCAGTGGCATGAACACGCAATTGTTGGGGCCGCACCCTATATACAATAATAACATTATTCATTTCGATTTAAAGCTTTCGTGACTGCAGGGATTCATCTTCTTGGTTCTTTCGGTAAAGTCACGTAGAAGGGAAATAATAAAATAAGAAAAATAAAACATTATTTTTTTTTATTTCCCTTCTACGTGACTTTACCGAAATAACCAAGAAGATGAACATTATTCATTGTTACGGTAATAGACATTGGAACGCAGGTGGAAGACCACCTGTGAACGGTGAACCACTACTCGAGTTGGCCACGTTCGAGAGCCCGAGCCCAGAATGTGGCTCCTGAATCGTGTTTTAAATCTCTACGTTGGAAGTGGAGGACACTGGAGCAGATCCGGAGCCGAAAGCCCGAACTGGAGCTCTGGATTTGGATCCAGTATTTTTCTACCTTTGCGACGACACAGGACAATCCTGGCTGCTTCACCTCGCCCTGAATGTTGGTGCAATCCGCCTGTTTCTGCTGTCGCCACCTCCCCGCGCGCGTTCCCATCAACTGGAACTGGAGCTGAGCTTACCGGAGCTAGAGCCAGAGTGGCACCGCGGAGATATTAATTGCCTCACCGGGTATTCAGGAGATCGTGGGTTTGATCCAGACCCTGACGCCTGCATATTTGGAGTTTGTATGTCTCTCTCCCCATGGTTACGTGGATTTTTCTTCGGGTCCTCCAGTTTTTCCCTCCACATTTAGAATCAACATGCGTTTAGAATATTTGGCTGCTGTACATTTCCACGTGATAAGCCACTCTGTTGAGCTATCATTTGTGGATAGGTCGCTTCTGAAAAAGAGCAATATAGCTCAGTGGACCTTACCTGGTAAAATAAAAATAGTTTAGTTTTCATATCTTAGTTTTCATATTATAGTTTAGAACCTGCCCCACGTGCTGAAAGTAACATTGAGTGAGCAGTTACGCAATTGCTCAAGTTGTGCGTTTAGTTTAAACGCCAGACTCACAAACGCTCGGTACCTCGCATAAATAGCCACGCAGAAGGCGCCCTGAGCTATAAATAGAGCCCTGAGTTGATGTAGTTTGATGTGTCAAGTTGTGTGTATGGCTAAACGGGAGCTCTTTGTCCTTGCAGGCGAGTGCTATGTATCTGGGGTGCGGTAGTGTAGCGATTAGCGCACTACACTACTAACCTCTAATTCAATTCCTGGCCACAATTGAGTACCTGGTTCGGTGTGTAAACATCGTCACTGGAGAGACAAAGGCAGTCGGACGTGGTGTTGACCACTCATTGCCTTGTACGCCGTGCCGGCCTTCATAGGTGCTCGCTAACAACACTTGCCCCAACAGTCTGTTAATGCTATTCGTGCGTGTGTGTGTGTCCATGTGCATTATTTCTGAGGGTTTGTGCCCTTTGATACAATCCTGCAGAGGCTGGGTTCGATTCCTTACCATAGTTAACACCAGCGGCAAGATATATTTTAACCCATCATGGGGCCTCCCCTAGGTCTACTCAGCCTTAAATAGCTGGTGTTGTGTGTGTGTGTGTATATTGGCACCACGGAAACAAAGGTTCTGGGCACACCACCCCTTCAAACACCCTGCTGGCTTTAATAGGCGTTCGCTATTAGCACTTTTGCCAAACAGGTTAAAGGTCATAAGGGGGTGTTTTGTCTTTTTTGCATGTGTATGCATATTAGCATAACCGTGTTAGTGTGTTGCATTGATGCATATATAAATCTACGCGTGCAAGTTAGTGATCTGACTAAGCGTGCATATGTTGTTGTTGTGTGTTGTCTTCGTGTGCACGAGTACATACGTGTCTGTGTGTGATTGCATTGTGTAACTGTACAAGTACACGTGTGTGCGTGTTAGCATGTATGTACGATCACAAATCGCTCTTTAATTCCATCAAAAAAGTAACTTGCAGCGCCACACCTATTAACATCATTAGGGGAAAGTACGGTGATCCATTCTCTGACCCTCAGGAACAGGTTTTCAGATTTGCAGAGCATTTCTGTGAGGTCCTGGGGGAGGGGAAATCCCTCAGCCTTGAAAACATGATAGGGCAAAGTGGGAATTACTCTGCTGAGGCTGCTGTACCTCAAATATGGGAGGAAGAAGTCACCCCCTGTGAGTGGCTGGCTGAGGTGCCATCTGTTGAGGAAGTACTGAAGGCGATCCAGAGTCTGAGACCAGGAAAGGCACCGGGCAGAGATGATTTCCCAAGCGAAATGCTGAGGGAGAGTGGCGATTGTGCACAGACTGCCCTACATGACATAACAACAGTGTGGACCACTGGACGGGTTCCGCAGGATTGGAGGGATGCTCTGGCAGTCCCTCTCTTTAAAAAGAGGGACCGCACAGACTGTAGCAACTACAGGGGCATCTCACTCCTCAGTGTGCCGGGAAAGGTCCTGGCAAGGATTATTCAACATCGCCTTGTCAGGCAAGCTGAGGAGCGGCTTGTGGAGCCCTAATTAGGTTTCAGGAAACGGCGGTCCTGCGCATATGCCTTATTTTCTGTCCGTCTGCTACATCAGAGGTGGAGCGAATTCCAACAAGACCTACATCTCTGCTTTATTGACCTGATCAAGGTCTATGATACCATCAGTAGGCCTGAGCTCTTGGTTCTTCGTGCTTTCGGAGTCCCTGACTCTCTGCTCACGAGCATTCAGGACCTACATGATGGTGAGCGTGCCCGGGTAAAACTACGTGGCCGGGAGTCGAAGCCATTCCATGTTCACCTTGGGGTGCGACAGGGATGTTCGCTGGCTCCCACATTATTCAACATCTATTTCGACCACGTAGTTCATGAAGCCTTCGATTACTGTACCGGAAGAATTTCCATCTGGTACAGATACAATGGGAGGCTGATTGATGCCAGGTGCGGTCAAGGGATGGCTCCCCATTGGTCAACCATGTTACGTATGCCGATGATCTGGTAGGTGGAGGTGCTGCTGCTGAACCTGGAGCGTGCCACTAAGAGGTGGGGCCTTACCGTCAGCTCCACCAAAACTAAGCACCTGCCTGGATATTTTGTACCATCGGACACTCCACCCCCAAAACTCCCAATAAGTGATGGGGCAGTTGTGGAGAGAGTGGAGAGTTTCCCGTACCTGGGCAGTGTGCTCATGAGCGGCTACAGTTTGACAGGAGAGGTCTCACTCCGAATCAGTCAAGTGGCATTATCTTATCATCGGTTGCGTTACGTTGTGTGAAAGCTACCTGGTCTGTCGCTCCACACAAAGCTTCAGGTCTTCTCGGCCACAGTCATGCCCTCCCTTCACTATGCTTGCGAAACGTGGACCCCCTGAATGGAACATCTTCGCCAGTTAGAAACATTTAGGCTGGCCTGCCTATGATCCATCTTGGGTTTAAACAGGCTGGATTGTGTGAAGTGCTCACATATCCTTGAAAGATCTGGACAAAGTCCCATCGGTGAGCTCCTCCAGCATGCAAGGCTGCGTTGGCTGGGTCATATAGCCCGCATGCTAAACGGGTGCGGCACGGGCTGGAGAAGAGATGGAGTGATGTGGTACAGGAGGATATGGAGCTGAGTGGACTTGCCGATGACTGGTACCAGCGGTGTCATTATCAGCCTCTGTGGAGGAGGCTCGTGAAGGATGCTACTAGGCAGTTGGAGGCAGTCGCCCTCCAACAACAACGGAGGGCGGAGGAGCGATGCCCACAACAATGAGCGGAGTGCTGAGTGGCTACAGCACAGCAAGTTGGCACAGTAGGGGGCACAGGTGACGCATCGGCCACTCATCTCAGTCAGTCGACCCGTGGCACCTGGGTCTGCCCCGTGACCTCCTGCCAATGAGCGTCCAACACTTCCCGTGGATTTAACATGCACATAACCTGGCACAAGCGCCGTGGTGACGTCACCGCCACTTAGTGGCGAATGGCGGTTGTTGTTGTTTGTACGACTCCGCCTCAACTAATTACCTGGTGCGGTGTGTAAACGTCAGCACTGGGGAAACCAAGGCGGCCGGGCGTGGTGTTGACCACCCACCCCCTCGTGTGCCGTGCCGGCCTTCATAGGTGCTCGCTAATAGCACTTGACCCAACCGTATGTTTAGGATATACAGGGGATGTTCGTCTTTGCGCACAAATGAGTAATGTGTCAATCAAAGAGCCCGAGCCATCAGTGTCATTGCCATATTGCCGTTGCTCCACAGTCACCACCCCTATTGACATCCTTCAAATTAGTAGCCATTTTATCGACCCCAGGGAATAAGGTTGATTGACTCGGGTCAATTCAACTGGGAATTGAACTGGCAACCTTCCAGTTGTAAATCATAATCTCGTACACGGTCCCACCCAGCGCAATTCAAACAGAGTAATGACTCACAGACACTACTTACCAAGGAGCAGCAACAGCAGGAATCAAACCATGACCTTCGTTACAAAGTGGCTCGGACCAAAGGACATGGTTATGACAGGATAAGCAATGGGTGCCAGGAGACATATACATTCTAACCCAACCCCCCAACCTCTCCCCATCCTTCCATCGACCTAACCGTTTTTTTTCTCGTAATTACCACTTCGATGTTGTATGTTCAACAAGGTTAGCAACGCGTGCATTGTAACAAAAAACGGCCCTGCCAATTAGCGGAGCTGTACGCGGCTGAAAGAAAGGAACTTTCCCTTCACTGAGATTAATTTAGTAGCAGCCTCTGCTGCTCAAGGGGCCATTGCTGCCCGATTTAACATTTGGATGAAATGAGACGAGACAGCTCGAAGTTCATGGGGGCATTTGCTCTGGATAAGGGGGTCCGATGCAAAGTGACAAAACAAAATGATTGTGACGAACATTTAAGTAGCGTACGTGCGCGGACACGCGTGTACGCGCACGTACGTGACGTGTGTACACAGAAGGTATGTGCGGTAAATTGTTTTAAATGTGTAGCGATGAATTTATTGGCATGTAGACGAGAGACGGTGAAAGTGTCTCCCTTGCTCAAATGAGCATCACATGGTGCTCATCGTCGGTTATGATCCAGTGTTTGACATTCCACATTCCTATGGCAGGGTCTTCACTATACAAAACTATGCAGCGGTCTCGCGAGGTCATGAACCACTGTGCTAATCTCATTGGGATTATGATGCAGATTATGATCATAAATTAAGATGATGCAGAGTAACCATGTTTGACTAATCAACATACACTCGTGGCCTAACTGGTAGTGAGGTGTTCTACCCAGAAAGCCACTGGGCCAGTGGCATTTCTACCACGGGCTGAGAGCATGGAGATCTGTTAATATTTTAAAAATCAATGTATTAATCTGACAACATTGCAAGTGCAATTGCATATCGAATGAATTACGCATCTTCTACGTATTCACTTTAGCTTATACTGTACGTACCATATATAGATGTGCCGCAGTTCGCATAAATTGCTTCAGCAGACAATTGTTTAACCGCCTGCGGCTCAATTATGACTGCTAAGGACAAGGATTCTGTCAAAAAATTATATTGTGTTGCACAAATGTGTGAGATATTGGCCTCAGAGACAACGTGATCGAAAAAGCCAAACGATTGTTTTCATTTTACTTTCACAGAGCCGATACAAAGTCGAATTGTCTCCATGCTGAAATGTACAATGGGGCATAAGTCATTGCCGACCCTGTGCTGGAAATTCCACATTCCTCTTCTCATGCGACTGGTTCTCTTTTCCGTGGGATGACCACTTGAAATCAACACGAGGCGGCGGTTTCATTCACCACGGAGGGATCGTTTTCTAAGTCGACCCATGGCCAAGATTACAACATGCTGCCATTCTGATTGTCGGTTGAGTGATCTCATGAAAGAACCACCCAGGTAAGTTCTAAGGCAGCTGCAGTTCAATAAACTGTAGTAAAAAAAATGTGTACGCACACGATTTTTTTCACACGCGTACCTTATTGGTAAGTTTGTAAGCAGTTTGTAAGCAGTAGCAACTTTTAAATGCAAAGTCAATGCCTGCCAAACTCGAATGAGCATCGGGCAATGTTCACGTCCATTGACAGCCCTGAGCCAGTGGTGTAATTGCCACATTGCTATGACTCCAGGATATTAATGTCTTGGTATTTTACAAGTGTGATTACATAAGGTCAATCCTGAGTACTTGTTGAGGCTCTATAGGAAACTCAATTTGCACACTCCAACAGGGAATTCCCTGTTGGACCCAACTGCCATGGGAATTAATCAGTACTTGGCATCTGCAGATGACGAAATACGAGTTCATTTCACTTGCCACTGAGCCAAATTTGTTTTCAGTGAATGGGTGCAAAGTTCCATTCCTAGCAGAGCCCTGCCAATAAAATGTGGCGCTAATTACCAAAGTGCTCCATCTGCCGTAGAGTAGAAGTTAAAGATCCTGTGTGAGCAAAATGCAACATCTTAGAATTGCCTGCAATTTTTGTTTTATTTCAATCTACCCAGAGAGTAGATATTTGCTATTAATTTGAAACCAGAAATCATCAATTGTCATGGTCTCTCACATGGTTTACTTGGTGGAAGGGTTGAACAACGGTTAGCGAGCTGCCACTACGAAAGCAGCGACATCCGAACCAGTCCCCATTCACCAACCCGCACTGACCAAGGCATGGTGAAGAATGGTACAACAGTGCCTCGCGTCCGACACGCTATAGGAAGCCCTTCGTCCAGCAGTGCATTGAGAAAGGGTCGTACATTATGTCACTATTAATGCCACATTGCAAGAAAACACTTTGTGCTTTTGATATTTTCCAGTCCCATCAACAGCATGAGGCATTTGAGCATCACGTGGTACACATTAAGTGCCTGTGTTCCTTATAAAACTGCGGTTCCCTAGATGCCGATTGTAACATAGAAGTCATCAATCTTGGAGCTCACGTGGCTAAAGAAAGGACATTTGCTATGCGTATGGTATTACCGTACAACGCCACTGCTATAATCCGTGATATGTAATAACTCTCTGCCACTTTGCAATATTTACCAAAACACAACGCTGTGTGTAGACCCTGTAAAAAGCCTGCTTCCATATCACATCAATCGTAACAACAAAGATATTACACATCACGTCACCTGTTTAAACATAGGCAGTGTACTCTGCACAACAAGTCAAAGTGATTCGCTACTCAAACAACGCATGGGACAGGGCGGTGCACATCACCGTCAGCAACCCAGATACTGTCGTGTAGATTCCACATTCCTATGACGAGGCCAGTCTCGCACCATACGACAGGCACACTCGTATACATACACACACACACAGAGACAAAGTCCTGTAGTGGAAATTGTAAAATTCCTCTTTTGCTGGACCAGTTTCACGCAATACGATAGGCACTCGATTATACCGTACGTGCCACACCACGCACGGCAAACACAGACAAACACGCACGCACCTGGGCAGGCGGAGGAGCGAGTCGCGGCTGGGTGGATGGATGTCTTTGGCTGGATATTCTTTCTTTAGGCACTCCTTGCTGTGTCTGAGCCCTTTGTACTTGCTGCTGCTGCTGCTGGGACAAGGGAGGCTGCGACCGGCCCAACATGGGGAGCAGCTTTCCTTAACAAAAAGGCCACCTTTATGAGAGAGAAAAAATGAAAAGAAGAATAAGTGTGAGTGGGGATAGAGGATTGTTGTGGTGGTGGTGGGGGGGGATGAATGAACCCGGTAACAACGGTGCAGTGGCTCTCTGCTAGACTGGAGTGTGAGTGTGTGTGCGCGTCTCTGATAGACGCTGGTGTGGGGGTCTCCTCTTAACCCTTCACCAGCCTTGACAATTCGCCGACATCACCACCACCACCACTGACTCCTCTCTCTGTGCGCCCACGCCTCTGCGTGTCTGTCTGTGGAGGGGCTGCGCTGGTTTTCGCACTCCGTTCTGCCTTGTTGCAAGTTTGCGTTCAGGGATTGAACTGCACGTTTCCTCTGGTTGTCTCTCCGGCGCAGCGTCTTGTCGGGAGTGACTTGTCTGTGTAAGCTGTCGGTGTTGTTGTGTTTTAACGCTAGGTGTACATAATTGAATACATATAAGTAGACCCACATGCGATATATTCATATTCCACTGCTGTGCGCTGTTAAAAGTTACGCTAGGATTTAAGAATGTTAACTCGTGCTGTTATTTTACTTGGTATCTATTTAAAATATTTACGTCAACCGTGAACTTTATACTGTGTGTGTATATATAGTGTGAAGTTTATTTATTTATTTCTGGTTCATAATTGTTTATTTTTTGTGGTTAGCTTGTGTTGCAAATGCCCTCCACCACCCCACAATCGCTTTATTTGGTTTCGACAACAGCACTACAATTTGTATTTGATGTCGGGTGGTGGACGGTCGTGACGACACATATTTTGCCCAGATCATTACGTGGTCTAGCGAAAACAAATCGTCAATCAAAACCAATTATGAATCATAAAATTGACTGCGAAAACATACGTGTTAATTTCGATTTAAAGCTTTCGTGACTACAGGGATTCATATTCTTGGTTATTTCGGTAAAGTCACGTAGAAAGAAAATAAGAAAATAATTTTTAAAAACGCCACTTTTTTCAGATTTTCTTGCTGTGGTTTTCACACCTGATGATGATTGCTTGTGTTGCAATCCAAACGCCGTGATAATTTTATTGGTTTATTTTTTATTATTTTACTATTTCCATTCTACGTGACTTTACCGAAAGAACCAAGAACATACGTGTTAATGTTTTCCATTTCCACGTTTGTATTTTGTCTCTTGGTTACTCCTTCACGTGTCTGTGAGTTAGGTATGTGTTACTATTATATCAGCGCGTACATATATTTCCCCATCGATATCTATGCACAATATGTGAGAGCTGGGTAATTTATGACATCATGTTACTTACAGTGATTGAACTGCTGCAGCGGAGAACTGGGTCAAACAGAGATGGCAATTTTCAAACCGCAACTGTTATAAATCAACGGCATCTGATAAATATTCTAACGTGCAACATAAATTGAACGCACAGAGTGAAACGGATGTAACCACAAAGCAAAAAAAACGCGATAAAATTATCACGTCAATCTAATGCAAAACAGCATTTTCGAGGAAAGCGGAGTGAAAATAAACTGCAATTGTAGGCTTGGAAATGATGAAGCATGCTGCGTGTAAGAACGACTATTCTGGACGTGTGACCCATTGATAATTGACATTTACCACAAGCGTACTGGTTCATAAAGTCCAAATGGTGTATTGTGTATCTGCTTATGTGTGTGCCTGCAAATCTCACTCCATTCCTCTGTCGGTATATGGACCGGTATTGCCTGGAGCTCTGTGGAATGCAGGAGGTCTCGTGGACTGGTTCTGGCTCCAGTCACCATGGGGGGCAGACATTCCTCCACGCGGGGCAGGAAACTGCAAAACAACAGGGAGTGGCATTGCTTCTAAACAAAAAAATTAAGGGGATGTGGAAGCGTGGAAGCGAGGTGTGGTAGGTTGTGAGTCCAAGGCTGCTTTGTGCTCGCCTCTACATCAACAAGAGGCGAGGAATGGTGGTAGTGGTTGTTTACGCCACCTCCAAAGATGAACATCAGTGGAGAGTTGCAGTCCGACGTCTTCTATAACCTAAAGTGGCCCCTCGGGATAGTCATCCTGTTGGGTGACTTTAAGGCCCGAAGTGGGTCATAACGCAGAAACCTGGGCCAGAGTGATTGGAAGGCATGAGCCAGATCAGCTCAATAATAACAATGGCAGAAGGCTGCTAGACTTCTGTGCAGCCTATGGGTTTGTATTACCAACATGCTGTTTTGGCATCGGTGCATTCACACAAAATCATGTATGCTACCCGGGTCCAAGCTTGAACATCTGGTAGACTATATAGTCACAGAACAGAAGATGTGGGCCCATGTCCTTAACACCAGGACCTACCATTGAACTGATCTGCCAACTGACCATCGGCTTGTCATTTGTAAGATGTGCCTGCCATTCTTCGACTCCAGTGGTGGGTGTCCACCCAAGACCCCATTCAAACCCACAGTCGCTTGAACTCAGCTAGCTGGTGATAGTCGCAAGCAGAAATTTCAACATAATCCCCTCCTCCTCCTCCTGATGCTGAGGGGAGATGAGTGAGGTTTATCTGTGCCGATTTGAAACTTTCAGGCTGGCCTGTCTACGATCAATCCTGGGTTTAAGCAGGCTGAATTTTGTGAGCAGCTCACAAATCCTTGAAATATTTGGATACATTCCCATTAGTGAGCTCTTCCGGCGGGCGAGGCTGCAGTGGCTGGGTCATGTAGACCGCATTCCCAGCCACCGCATGCCCAAGCAGCTTCTGTTTGGCCGAATAGACGGGCATGGCATGGGCTAGAGAAGAGATGGAGTTATGCGTTCCAGGAGGATGTAGAGCTGAGTGGACTTGCCGAAGACTAGTATCAGCTGTGTCAAAATCGGCCTCGATGGAGGAGGCTCGTGAAGGACGCTATTGGGCAGTTGGCGGCTGTCGTCTTGCAAAACAACGGAGGTTAGAGGAGCGACGCTCACAACAACAAGCGGAGCGTCTGGCGGATAAAATACAGCAAGTTGGCACAGTGGGGGGGGGGGGCACAGGTGGTGCATCTGCGAGTCATCGCAGTCACTCATCCCATGGCACCTGGGTCTGACCCGTGACCTCCTGTAAGCGAACCTGCAACACTGCATCTGGCCTGGTACAAGAGCCGCGGTGACATCACCGCCACTTCGTGGCGTATTGCGGCTCTTATTGTTTTCATATCTACGCATGTGTACGTACGTTTATATCCACCAGTGTATCTGTGTGTCTTCATCTGTATCCAATACATGTATGGCAGCCTCTGTACATGCATAAAAATGCGTCTATGTGCGTATATTTGTGATTTGTATATAACATCTGTTCATGATTAAATTTTTTAAGTTGCCACAATCAGGTTATCTACCATTTTTATTCACTCCCATTATGTGCTTGTAGTCTGATGAGTTCATTGTTATCGCATGTGTTCATTGTTTTTATTATGTTGCATTGTCTTTGAGGACATCATTGGCGTTGTCTCTGTTCGTATGTAGTCATGATTTATGTCTGCCCTTGCTTCTTAAAATGTTAGTTTTTTTCACATTTCTACATCTTCATGTATGTACAGTTCTAGCACCTACGGTTTGTTCCATACACGTCTCATCTCTCTGCATCTCTTCCCATACTTCTGTGCGTAGTTACAAGTTCTGTTGGTATCGTCCACCTTGTGCAGCTCTGTATGCCATATCTGTTGTGCAGCCCCATACGCTTGTGTATATCTTCTCTTCACAAACGTATCTGTGCCGTTATAAGCTTTACTAGGTCGTGTTTCGTGCTCTTCATTGATCTAAATATCAGTAGCAGTCCGGGTCAATCCACTGCTGGATGGAGGCCTTTGCTACAAGCTGCTGCCATTTCTCGCGATGCTGTGATGCGATCATCCCACGTGGCACCTGTACATGAGCTGATTTCATCGCTCCATCTGCTCGGTGGACGACCTCTTGGGCACGTTCGCCTAACATCTCGGTGACGAGATGTGAACTCCCTCACCTGGTATACAGAAGGTCGTGGGTTCGATCACGACCCTGACGCTTGTTGTATATTTGGAGTTTGCGTGTCTCTTTCCCCGTGGCCGCCTCCTCCGGTTTTTCCCTCCACATTTATTAAACATGCGGTTAGACTATTTGGCTGCTGTACGTTTCCACATGATAAGCCACTTTGTGGAGCTATCGTTTGTAGCCAGGTCGATTCTGAAAAAGAGCTATGTAGCTCAATGGGCCTTACCTGATAAGATTAGTTTATAGTTTACCCTTGGCTGCCATGTGTCCCATACTCTTCATTAATACAATAATCAACCACGGTCAATCGTATCTATACTCGCTATGCATGCCACGTGTGTGTGCTTGAACCCATATTTAGGAATTAATTTTGTCTAAACAGATGCACTGCAGGTGGTGTATCGGTGTCTTTTGTCAAAAACTTTGTTAAAACGCAGTTTTTGTGAAATATATAGACTCACCGTATGCGTGGGCACACAGAAGCCCACGGTCGTGTTTCGGGTACCCGCACTACGAGTAAAAATAAAGCAAATCAAATCAACTTCCTGATGAATTTTTTCACCTCCAATGAGAATGATCATTTTCATATATATTTTGGCTATCAAAGCATTGCCTTAATTGTACTCTGCATTTATGACACTTTAGCTTGAATTACCTGCGAGAACATCATTAGAATATACAGTCTGTTCTCCTATAACGCATCTTCTCAGAACTCTAATTGGATATAACGCGATTGAGTGAACAAAATAACGCCCCCCCCACATAGTGTCACACGAGTCGGGATGCTGCTGGATGTTTCCAGATGCGCCTCAGTCTTTGTTCGGCCTGCGTACGCATTTTACGTGTTCTCGCGGACTGTGCTTTACCCCTACATTACATATTATATAATGATAACGCAATTTTCCCACAACGCGGTGTTCTTTAGGAACGCAACTACTGTACCGCGTCTCCTGTACCGTGTTATAGGAGAACAGACTGCATGTCGGTTTCCCTCAATATTACCCGTTTAATTAAAATGCTACACAATGCGATATTAATTGTACATGCCTTCGTGACAGTGTGGCAATTGTTGTGTGAGACATGTTCAATGTACAACATGCAAAATAATTTTCAATTTATTATTGTAAAAAAAAAGTATTTTGCAATATTTTAATTTTTTTTATTGTGCGTTTTTTGCTTTTATTATTTTCAATTTATTATTGTAATTTTTTTTATCTACAATACTTTACCGAAAGAGCCAAGAATATAAACATACAAAAATAGGAATTTACATCAGAAACAATCCTCTCCATGTATTGTGTTACTTTCAGGCGTCTCTGTGTGCATTCATCAATAACACTGCCTTTACAAAGCATAGTACGGTATATCATCGGTGACGTTTTAGGCGATGGCCCTTCTTCATAGCCCATACTTTTAAGGCTACAGTGTCATTGACAAATTGTGTGATGATTTTTTGTTGTTGTTATTTTTTCCTGGTGCACCACTGCCAACGCAACATCACCAAAACAGTGTACTGTATGTGTCTGTGTACATATATCTCAAACTAGCTTTACTACCCGGCTTCGTCTCGAGACTTGGATTCTTGTCTTGGATTAATACACGGCTACGCGGAGGGTGGGGGGGGGGATGCGTGACGTCAGCAGGCACACAGCGTGACGCTGCCGCGTGCGGGTGACATCACAGATGTGACGTCACCGCTCACTTGCCGTGCAAAATATAACCATTATTGCGCCCTCCCCCCCCCCCAAAATACAAAAGTCTATTTTTATACGTTTTGCATTGTGTAGAGTCTGGAAGCTACCCACATGCCAAATTTCAAGTTTGTTGCATGTTGGGAAGTACGCTAAACATTTCGAACAGACACACATATTCACAAATTTCCCTTTTATATATATATAGATAATCAATAAATTGCAGCCCTTTGTCAATCCACTGCTGGATAAAGGCCTCCCCCACACCGTGACGGTCATGGGAGTTAATTGACCATATGCTCGTCGGTTGACATACTTTTGAAATTTGTGTTAATCCACTTTATTTGAATTTATGTTAGTGACTTGCTTACCTTTCCTACACTTTGTACTCCTGTCGGCGTTTGTATGATTTTTTGCTGTTGTAGCTTTCTGACCCGCCCCTACTGGACATCTGTGAAAAAGAGCTTCATAGCTCATGGGATTCCTCCTGCAGTCTCAACAATGATTATGATTCTGAGTTGGAACCGGTGAAGGCCTGGGGCCCCAGGACCGGTTCAGGTATCACACGCCACTCACGTGGCTGCGTCCGGGTTCACGAGATATCGCGTTCAGCGATATTGCCACACGAATCCCATCGAGCGTCGCCAACACAGCACGCTGGGCTTTGATGGTCCGAACATAGGCAGGTGACTTTCCCAATTAAAAATCAGATATTCAACTAGGCACCAGTAATACAGGATGCTTCAAAAAAATGTTAGCACTTGTATGGGACTATCGTTATTAATGTGTAATGAGTCCAACTGAGTTGCAGACGTTGTCTTGGGAGCAACACTATTTATTTCACCAACTCAACATAACACAACCTACACTTGGGTGTTGAATGCCCATCTCGCCAAGCTACGGCAGAACTAGACACGGTTCGCTATCCCGGCCCGGACCACGAGCTGGGTCCCGGACCACGTGGCTAGAGGCTTCTTCAACCCGACGTGGATCTTCTTCACCAGCAACACGAAGAACCCCGCGTCCTTCACGGGGCCCTCGTTATATCGGCCTGGGCTGGGGCTGGCTCCGCCCCTCACCCCGCCCACCTTCTAGATCTCTCGAGCTCTTTCCCGAAGGCTCCCGAGAGCTCCTTTATACCACGTGACCGCAAGTTTCAATAAATATAAACAACACGTTCTACTTAAATAGACTTTTGAATAAATGTTTCCTACTACAACATCATAGTGCAGCGCCACATTAAATGACAATATTTTAAAGCGATTTGAAGCATGTTTTGTTTGGGGGGGGGGTCTGACTTTTTGTGACGTCGTGTGACGAAGGGGGGGGGGGGGTCAAAAATCGTCCAAAATCGCGTCACGTCATTTATGGACGGCCCCAAAGGCGGCCATACGTGGTACTGACCACCCACCCCCTCGTGTGCCGTTCCGGCCTTAATAGCTGCTCGCTAACATCCCTTGCCCAAACAGTCTGTTAAGGCTATACGGGGGACATTTGTCTTTGTACACAAATGAGCAATGTGTCGATGGAAGACCCTGAGCCAGGAGTGACAATCCCACATTCACGTTGCACCACAGTCACCAACCCTCTTGGCATCCCACAAATTAGTTTATTAGTTTATCGACCCGCTATCCTGTCTGTCCCACTGCCTCGCGTCTGCCCAAACTTTCTCCGGCGATATTGCAGAAGCTCTGCCTACAAAACCCCTCTAACCCCGGGCGCCATCCCATTTTCCTCCTCCACCCTACGTACACCCGCCCCACCTCCACGGCAGCCGTTTATCACTCAAGCGCTAACCGCTCGCAACAGCAATAATATTCATACCACGTCATCCGTGGCGGGCGTGCAATTCATCACGACGGCGATGCTGCGCGTGGCACAGCAGCGTTAATCACACCCTGTAGAGCAATGCACGTGCACATGATGCAAGCCGCACGTGCGCGCATGCAACGCGTACGCGCGCGTGTGCGTGCGTGCGCTCGTGCCCGAGATTGACATCATGCCTAACATGCCACACGTTGGCCTATACCAGGGGGTCGGCAATCTGCTTCTAAGCAGTGAAGGCTGCTTCGTGACGCGTTGTTGTCTCAGTGACCACCACCACGCGTTGCATTGTGGCTCTTGAACTATTGAATTGTTGTTTTTGTTTGTTCGATGAATTCGAAATAAAAATGACCACCCTTGTTGTTGTTGTTTTGGTTACCGATCGCTGGCCTATACCGTAGCACGCTTCCGCGGTGGTTTTAATTGTTAGCACATCGCGGACTTGCAATGCAGAGGTCACCGGTTTGGTTCGATTTCCCGGCGTAGCAGTGATGATAATCCATGGGGGTTCGTTTCTTCAATCACCCGGTCCCCCCAGACCCGGAGCCAGCTGTGTTCTACCCCCTCTCTAGTAGAAATGTGTGCAGTGAGAGTTAAGTCCCTCGGTAGGTCTCGCGCGGTGGGGTGCAGTGTGGGTACTCCAATCCCTTCCAAGATGTATGTCCAACTTGGAACAGTAGACCAAAATACCCCGTAGAGAGGGCTCTGTTCAGCTCTCTAACTCTGGTGGAGGTGATTCTGCCAGCAGAAGCTTGAGCAAGCAATTGCAGGGCTGCACCTTTACAATGTTTCCACATCCATGCACTACATTTGCATTACACCTACATTCTCGACATAGGCGTACCATATAGACATTCATACCTGCAATATATTACGGAACATTGAATTCAAATACGGTGCATTTACATACCAACACATCGTGTTTCACAATATAATTTCAGTGGCAACAAAGAACTGCAATTTGCCAATCCGCTGTTGGACGACGGCTTCCTGATGCCGTGTCGGGTTCGTGGGGGTTATTTCACCGGACTCAAGCCCTGCTGGTAAGTGGAGGTTGATGAATGTTGGGGGTACCGTGTTTGGGAAGTTGGTGAACGCCCCAAGAACGATTCAGATATCAATTACCCCACCGGTGTCAACCACGTAGCAGGAACTCAGGCGAGCAGGTTAATTGCCTAAACCATGATTGAGTAACCCCGCACGGCACGCGGAGGCCTTCATGCAGTCGTGGACTACACGAGCACATCACATCTACACGTGGCGAGGCGAGCCATCGTAAGAGAGAAACCGGAGCACAAAAAATGCCTGCGAATTATACACACACGAGAGCAGTATGAATATGTTGATTGCATTACATACTGTGCAATGCGTGTGTTTCATATATATATGCATGCATGAAACGTATGCTACGATACATCACAATTCAAATATTCAAAACGTGTACACAATACATGCATGCATACATACATACATATTTGTATTGTCTCATCTACATCTGTTTGACCAGTCGCCCTATAGTCGCGAAGCAATCCTATAATCTCGTACATATGCATTACTCAACAAACTGCCAATTAGGGCTGTAGTCGTATTATAAACAGAAGTGTGTAAAAGCAGTGCTTCATTGGATCACATCCAACGGTGCGCGTGTGTCTACGCAATTCTTCACAAGAACATTCCAGGTGGATCAGTCCCTCTTGTAAATTTGGACGGAATGAGTGCCTGTGCGACTGCACGTGTCATTTTATTCCGACGTGTAGAGCTGCTTGTCCCACTTTAAAAACATATATATATCACAATAAAGACTACACCGTGTCAAACGTCTTGCCGTACAAGGCGAGGTTGGAACACTGTTGTCAAGCCTCCGGTGCTTCCGCTCGTTCTGAGCTGAATCTGCGCTAACAGAAGCCAACATGTTGCACCACGATGTGGAACAAAAAAAATAAAATTTTCTTTTGTTCCTGAGTAGTAAGTGTTATTTTCTAATTGCTTATGCCTCAAAGGTACAGAAAGTGGCTGTTATTCTCCACAAACTCTGCTTTTGTGACCAGGACAGTGATATTTTGAAATTGACCTATTTTCAATGAGAAAACGTGGTGTACATTTGGGTCATTCCTTCACATAAAGTCCTGGTCACAAAACTAAAGTTTGTGGGGAATAATAGCCATTTTCTATACTTTGAGGCATGAGCAATTAGGAAATAACACTTACTACCCAAGAACAAAAATTGTGTTACATCGTGAATTGTTCTCCGCGGTGGCGAGATGTTAACTACCTCGCCTGGTATGCAGGAGGTTCGTGGGCTCGATCCCGATCGTGACGCCTGCATATTTGGAGTTTGCATGTTCTCTCTCCCTGTGGTCTCGCGGATTTTTCTCCGGATCCTCCCGTTTTTTCCCCACCGCATTTAGAATCAACGGGCGTTTAGAGTATCTTGCTGCGATACATTTCCACACGATGAGCCACTTCAGTTGAGCTATCATTTGCGGCCAGGTCGCTTCTGAAAAACACCTATGCAGCTTAGTGGGCCTTACCGGGTAAAATGAAAACTTTTGTTTAGTTGAGGGATGTCACCCATCTCTTGCCACGTCATTGTCCGATTCGCTGCCACTGCTGTATCTAAGTTACCACGGTAATTGTTCCCGTGAACATTGATACTTAAACCGATGTCAAATATCTGTTCCGCTAGATTGACCGTGTCCCCACATATACACTGTGTTCAACTGCCATTCAGCTCAATTTTGTATTGCGATCCCAGATATTGCTTATACTTCTAAATGCTAGAAACATATTTCCCGATATGCTGTCAATAGTATTGCTTGATAGCCACTTTGCTTCATATGCCTTTGGGCGTGTGCTCAGTATTCACGATGGAACCTTTCCAACTGCTGTATTAGACATTCGACGTATGAGAAGATCAAAGAGTGGGAGCGATTCCCATTTTCAGTCGCAGAAATTGTACATGACCAGGGATGGAAGGAATGTCTCCATGGCAGCAGCAAATCCGACCACAAAGTTACGCTTTTGTTATCTACCCCAGAGAAATTATAAAGTAAATGAACCATGTCGCCCCATTGGGTCGGAGAATGGCTACAGGGGGCCGAAGACTCGGGGCCCCCTTTCTAAATGTTCAGAGTCAATTAATCCGTGCGAGTTTGCAGCCTTTTCTCATGTAAACAGGGGGTGGGAGCTAGAACCCGATGCATGATGGCCAGAAGCAGATTGGATCGTCACGCAATCTGGCATTTCAACTTTGCTTAATGTTGAACATTGACTCTGTCGTGCCCTGAGTTATCATATGCCCCCCCCTCCCCTCATACACAAGTAAACAATGTCACACTACAGGAGCAATACAAATCATCAATGCGAGTTCAACCCCGATGAAGCTAGGAGAGCTGAATACGGGGTTCGAAAGGACTCCCAAACAAACACCTTGTGAAAGACCCAACGCAGAAGATCCCTTGGGCGTGATCTTCCAGGAGGCTCATGGTCCACCCAGAACCGGCCCTAGACCTTTGGGGGCCCTAAGCAAAATTTGGTTGGATGCCCCTTTGATGTATGATTTTTTTCACCCACTAGCTAGCAGTGAGTCTAGGGGGCCCTCTGCTGGCCACGGGGCCCTTTGCAATTGCAAGGGTCGCTTAGTGGCTGGGCCGGCTCTGGGTCCACCCTAAATCGCATCTGCACAAACCATGGCAGATGCGGATACTTGACGCACAAATGGAAAATTAAAATCTCCCCAGTGTGCGACTGTGGTCATCCAGAACAGATCGTACAACGTATAACGACGCAATGCCCCGATCCACAAATACGAATGAGACATCGCACCGATACAACTTCGCTGCTCCAGACGCGGTTCTCTGCTGCCTTGACCCACCTGAATGTGAAATTGTAGTTGATGCTCTGCATTTGCATCAGCAGCCGTACGGAGGAAGAAGAAAGTAAGCCGCTGACTGGAGCCAACTTCGCTAGAATATTTCATTTGTCGGAAACAAGTTTTCACACCTCGCCTTGAACTACTGCACGTAGTAATACAAGTAAACTTTTTTCTTCCTGGTTCGTTCGGTAAAGTCACGTAGAATGAAAATAATAAAATAATAAAAATAAAACATAATAAAATAATTCTCACGACCGTATTGGTTCTTTCGGTAAAGTCACGTAGAAGGGAAGTAATAAAATAATAAAAATAAAACATAATAAAATTATTCTCACGACGTTTCGGCCACAACGCAAGCAGCCGTCTACAGGTGAGAACGGGTCTGTCGAGAAGACAGAGTCTGACTTCAGACAGGTCTGTCGAGAAGACAGAGTCTGACTTCAGACTCGGTCTTCTCGACAGACCTGTTCTTCACCTGAGGACCGCTGCTTGCGTTGTGGCCGAAACGTCGTGAGAATAATTTTATTATGTTTGATTTTTATTATTTTATTATTTCCATTCTACGTGACTTTACAGAAAGAACCAAGAAGATGAATCCCTGCAGTCACAAAAGCTTTAAATCGACAAGTAAACTTTGTTTTTAAATAATTAATACAAAAGAACAGGTTCATAGGTTTTAATCATGCTTCGCTGATTTTGGCAGATAAAACGTGTTTTTTTTTTACCCAAACTTTCCCTGCGGTCAAAAGAAATAGTCATCAGCTGGGGAAAAGTTGATGTCAAACTTGTTGGAAGAGCCACTCTGGGCGTCTCACACGACCGCAAGTGTGACTCGTGTTGCAGAACTCGGAGCAGTCTGGCTTCATTCAATACTTTGACAATAATTCGCACGCATTATTCGTGTGGCTTTGCCTCCATCACAGTGTATACCCTCATTATAATTGTGCTAATTAAATTCCAAGTCAAAGTGTCTCCATGCTCAGTTGAGCAAATGAGCAGCACTTATCGCCACTGGTGGCCCTGATCCAGTGTTGGATATTCCTCGTTTCCACGCGCTGGGCTGATTCTCTCCATAGAACCACAACACCTGCATCTCACAAAGTGAAACTCAATTTTACTACAGCAGGAAACAACAGTGTAAATCAACCACCAACCGAGATTTAACCTTTAGATCGTTAGTTAAGCTCTCTGACCAGCTGGATGAAGGTTAAGAGGTGATTACGTCCAACGTTGATGCTGCTGCTATATAAACCACAACTGTGGCAAAGTTGGCACGTGACCTAAAATGTCTGCTCTTAGAATCCCATTTTCGCATCCATCTCACTTTAGGTCTTCTCCTTGGATGCCGACCTCTGGGTGCCACTGCAATGCTGGTCTCCGTCGCCTGCCCATTCTCTATCCTCCGATTAGCACGGTACGAAAGAAGTTAAACGTGCATACATGCATACATCTTGCACATGTGTCCCACGCAATGCAACGCTTCATACCGATTACATTTGTAATAAACGACTGGACCACGATGTCTGTCCCAGTGTCCTTTATTATTCGGTTCGTGCTGTACACCCACACGGCTGTCTTTACTCTGTAGCTTCTCCACGGTGCTGACTCCAATGTCGGCCCGATCCACAACAGCAGCTCTGCTGCTGTTTCTCTCACACAGCCCCCCTTGGCTGTACTCGCTGCTGCTCTTCTCCCTCCGCAGCTCTCACAGCTTCTTGCTCTCTCTCTCTCTCCGCAGCTCCTCCTGGCAGTCACACTGCTGCCTCTAACAAGCAGCCCTCTCTCCCTCTCTCTCCGCAGCTCCTCCTGGCAGCCACACCGCTGCCTCTAACACGCAGCCCTCCCGGCTGTCTCCTCTGCAGCTGCACACCACTCCGCAGCTTCCTCTTATCTTCGGGGTTGGCTCCCGATGGCCGTCGGCGCCCCCCCCTCTCCACACTCGCCCGCGTGGCCTCACTCTATTCCGCTCACACCCCGACTGACTTCCCCTTCCGGTTTACCCGCTTAAAGCCCCGAACCTTCCCCCCACGTCACATGACTCCACCCCCCGTGACGTCACATCCGGAAGGTCGCTTACGCCCGCATTACACCACCCTCCCCCGTAGAAAAATCCCAGCCGACCTCGGCTGACCAATAGCAAATCGTAATGCGGCGAATCGAGCTTCCCCCCCTAAAGGACACTAAGCATATAATGTAACAGCAAGAACAACAACCACGCAATTAACATCAACGAACGTACAAAAGCATGCAATAAATACAACTGTAAGAAAAAAAATAACAAGACAGCAACAATCAACGAAACGTAAGCGATTTGGAACGTGTGCGGGTCGCCGGCCCGTCCCGGACGGTCGGCGGCCCACTCGCAGAACGGGAACGCGATGAAAGTCGAGGAATGACAGGGGGTAATCCCCCTGTCGCATCTGGAAGTCCACCGACGTCCCGTGTCCCTAAAGAGTTAGTCTTGGGCTTGTCCTGTGACCGTGCCCGCAGCTGGGTCGGAAGGGCTGCAGGGCTCGAAGGTCCCGCAGACCTGGCAGGCGTCCTCCGAGCAGGGCCCCTCGTCCCCCGCAATGTCACGGCCGGCCTGTCTGGAACAGGTACGACAGGCGCTCTAGCGAGATCAATGGACGCAGGCAGGGGAGAGTCAGCAGCAACAGACCCCGGCAAGGCAATATTGGGGGATGACGCATCATGTAAGGGAGCAACATATGGTTTCAAGCGCGACGTATGCACAACCCAGCGACGAGACCCAATCTGGACGCGTGCTGTCTGTGGGTTGGGAACCGCAATGAGGCGTACGGGACCATGCCAGGGTTTGTGCAATTTCGGCGAGGTCCCCGGACGTACCTGTGGACAATGAAGCCAGGCTAGGTCCCCAACCTTCCAAGGGCACTCCCCCTCAGACCGTCGCGCATATCGCTCGTTCCGGGCCTGGGCTTTGGCCGTAGCCACGCGGGCATTCTCCCGCGCCTCCGTGACTCGGCGAACCGTGTCCTGAATGTATTCAGGAAGTGGTTTCCGAGGTCCCTTCACCCCAGTTCCCAATTGCACATCCACCGGCGGCACGTTTTCCCGACCATACATAAGGTAAAACGGCGAATATCCTGTAGCCGCATGAGGCGTCATCCTGTACGCCGAAAGCACCCCGGGGATGTGCAGATCCCAATCTGATTGTTGTTCACTCACGGTATGGCAAAGCATGGCAGACAATGTCCTGTTCAGCCGTTCGACCATACCATCCGTCTGCGGATGGTATGGGGATGTCCGTACTTTCTTAGTCCCAAGGCCCGCGCACACTTCCGCCAATAATTTAGAAGAGAAATTCCTGCCCTGGTCCGTGAGGAGTCTCTCAGGCGCCCCCTTATCCATAATATACCCAAACAAAAAGGCGTCGGTAATGGCCGCGGCCGACTGATCGGGCAACGGCCAGGCCATCGGCCAACGGGAGAGGTACTCAACCCCTACCAGCAAATATTTATTACCCCTCGCCGATGGTGGAAAAGGTCCCAATATGTCCAGTGCCACCAATTCATTGACTCGAGACACCTGAATCGACTGGAGAGGCGGCACGTAAGGATGTTTCGGCGGCTTACGTTGTGCACACGCAGGGCACGCGCGCACGTGCCCTACGACATCTGTCGCCATGCCGTGCCAAAAATAATGACGTTGCAACGTCAACAAGGTCTTCTGCACCCCTAAATGTAAGAGAGTGTCACAATGGAGGGTTCTAATCAACTCGAACCGCAAGGACGTTGGTACCACCAGGCGCCAACGTTCCTGGAACCCCTCCCGCCACATAAGCAGACCATCTCGGAGAGCGGTTTGCGGCCCCACAGCCGTACTCGGACTCCCATTGTCCTTAGCAGACCGCTTCCGCAAGGACACCAATGACTCATCCATCATCTGTTCCCGGATCCAGACAGACCGCGGCAGATTCAAAACCCCGTCAGCCGGTCCCGGTTCCATCGGAGTGTCCGACTTCTCGACGGCCAGCGTGAGCGGCTGAGGGGGGTTTGGAATCGGCGAACACCTATGCGTCCCCGACTCACATTTACAAGGGCCGCGCCGCGGTAATCTGGAAAGTGCGTCAGCGTTCGCATGGCGCACACCCTTCCGATGTTGAATTTGGAAGGAAAATTCCTGTAGCGTGTCCAACCAACGTGCCAACTGTCCGGATGGCTGGTCAATTTTAAGGGCATATTGCAAGGCCGCATGATCCGTACGCACAATAAAAGAACGACCGTAGAGGTATGGTCGAAATTGCCGTAGGAAAAAAACAACCGCCAATAGTTCTCTGCGAGTGACACAGTAGCGGGTTTCCGCAGGAGACAAGACTCGGCTACCATACGCCACGACACGCTCTACACCCCCTTTAGACTGTGATAACACCGCCCCAATACCTGTGTCACTCGCGTCCGTATCAAGAATAAATGGGTGATCGAAATCGGGATAATCCAATGTTGGGGCCGTGGCCAATAGATCACGCAGACTCCGAAAGGCCGCCTCCTCCGGCTGTCCCCAAACAAACTTCCGTCCTTTACCCGTAAGGAGATGCAAAGGCCTCGCAATCGTCGCAAAACCCGGCACGAATCTTCGGTAATACGAGGCAAATCCCAAAAACCGCCGAACATCCCCCACGGTGGCCGGAGTCGGCCAATCCCGGACGCACGCCGTCTTTTCCGGATCCGTGGACACTCCCTCAGCGCTCACAATGTGCCCCAAATAGCGGACGGACCGTTGCAGTAGGCGACATTTCTTTGGTTTGAATTTCAATTTGGCAGAACGCATCCTCGTGAACACTGTCTCCAGCCGCGTCAAATGTTCATCGAATGTGCGGCTGAAGACAATGATATCGTCCAAATATATAAGACATGTCTCCCACTGCAACCCCGTCAAAACGAGCTCCATCAATCTTTGAAATGTAGCAGGGGCCGCATTCAATCCCATCGGGAGACAGTTGAATTGAAATAACCCCTGAGGCGTACGGAATGCGGTTTTCTCCCGTGAGGACTCGTCAAGGGGAAGCTGCCAAAATCCCGAAGAGAGGTCCAGTGTGGAAAAGAACTTAGCCCCCGACAATGCGTCGAGGGAGTCATCCATACGCGGCAGAGGGTACGCATCTGCCACCGATATCTTATTCAATTTGCGGAAATCAACACAAAATCGCAATTTGCCATCCTTCTTCTTAACCAAGACGACTGGAGCGCCCCATGGGCTGTTAGATGGCGATATAATGTCCGCAGCCAACATGTCTTCCACTGCCCCCCGTACGTGTTCTCGCTCCGCAGGACTCATCCGATGCGAATTTAATCGAATAGGGGCAGCATCGCCCGTCTCAATGTGATGGTAAAGCAAGGAAGTGCGGCCCAAATCCAAATCATCGGAGCTGAACACATCGGAATATGTCAACAACAATTTACGCAGCGCACCACGTTGCTCCATGGACAGGGAAGAATTTTCGTCACATAATTGAGCAACCCAACGATCATCCGAACTCCTTGGCTCGGAAACCCCAGCAACAACTCCCCGGCTATGTGGACAATCATGGGTCGCAAACGCCGTAGTGGCATGTGCCACAACCGTACCGGCCGGGACACGGACGTTTTCTCCCCCCGCATTAAGCACCTGTAAAAACGGTAATTGATCCGGCCGGACGATGGTCTGTGCCCCCACTAACGCCAACCCGGTTGTTATCGTGGCGGACGGTGACAACAAGACCCCTACTGCTCCTAGCCGATCAGGCAGGGGCTTCCGATACCGCAAGGGTATAAGCATCTGTGTACCAGGTGGGATGTCCACAGATGCGACGGACAGCGCCTGCACTTGTACGGCCGAAGCAGGTCGCCCCCAGGGCGACGGCAGAAACGAGATTTGACGGCCCCCCGGCAGTTCAATACAATTCTCATTGATTTTGATCAAAATGGGCATCTTAGCCAAAAAATCGGTGCCTAACAAACAAGGAACCGCCAAAGATCTCGATATCAACACAACACCCGAGGCCGACACATCCCCAATAGATATCTTAGCATCCACCTGACCCACGATGCCCATGCTACCCCCGTTCGCAGCGACGCACGACCCATAAACCGGACGCACAGCCCCCGACGGAATGCCCAACAGATGGAAAATGACATCCGATATAATAGTCGCAGACGCCCCCGAGTCGACCAAAATGCGCACGTCCACACCTTGTATGGACCCCGGTACAGTGGACGAACCCGTAGCGGCCGCGACAACTCTCCGTGCCAATTTGCGCCACTGTGTAACTGAATGACAAGGCCCCGTCGATGGCCTTTCTTTAACAACAACAATAGGATCGCGCAACACAGGTGGTGGGTGAGGTGGAAAGCCTTGCCGAGTGTCTGGTGCGTGCCGACATGCCTGTTTCGGAGGATCTTTAGCCGACTTGACCGGTGCCGAGGCCTCCTGCTGCGGCGGAGCCGGGAAGCGGGCCCAGCAGTCTCTGGCGTAGTGGCCCCTACGCCCGCAGCGGAAACATTCGGCCTCGTTGCGCCGAAGCGCAGGCCTCGCCTCCTGACGGCCCCGTTCTGGTAGCACCGCGCGCGGTCTCGGCCCGCCGCGTCCCGTCCATGGAGCGGAGGCGGCCGTCAGTTGTTGAGGGCCCCGGTCATCCGGAACATAGACGGCCTGCGCAGGGTTCCATCCCAGCGCATCCCCATCTTTGACGGGCCCCCCCGTCCACGCCGTCACTTGTTTCCAGCGACGGAGGTTGAATTGCGCATCGAGACACTTAGCAGCCATCCGGGAAGTTAGCTTCTCATGCCCACACACAGGCATGGGGATCCCTAGATCCCGAGACAGCTCCAACATTTTCCCTAATATGAGAGGCTCAAGCAGGTCCTGTGGCGTCTCAGGATAAGCTGCCATGGCCAGCTCCAGCACCGCACCCCTGAACGCCACGGGCGACTCCTCTGGTGCTCGTTGTCGTTGAGCGAATCGCCGATGCGCATCATCTGGTGGCTCATAAGCATCGGCCATTTCTTGAAAAACACCACGTAAAGTTGCCTTCTTATCGGTCGCTATGGAACGGAAGAATCGGACAGATTCGTCGTCCAGGAGAGTCGGCAACACCTCCAAAGCCTCCGCATCGGTCCATCTTGCTGTGCGTACCGCCGCCAAGAAGCGGCAGGCGAACGCGCTCCAGTCCCCACCGACGGAAAATTCTTTAACCGTTGTAAGGTGGCGACTCCGACTCCTCTTCCCGCCGTCTTCCAATGGTGGTGGTTGTGGTGGCAAATTCAAAATGGCGTCGGCCCGCGGCGTGGCCAAGATGGCGGTTTGGCGCCACGGAGCGCGCAAAATGGCGGCCTCTTGCCGCGTGGGCAATGGCGGCGGCAGGACAGGCAACGTGGCGGCCCGCGGAGCACCACTTGCATCATCCATCGTCCCTGGCGCGACGAGATGGCATAGATGCGCCAGGACGTCCTTAAGTGCCTCCAGTTGTACCGCCATCGCTTGCCATCGTTGATCCGCGTCTGATGATGTCGACGGACCCGCCACCGCGCCAACATCCTCCACTCCCGTTCCCGTGGTCGCCTCAGCCTGGCTCTCCTCCACCACCCCAACAGGATCCGTGGTTGGAGGGAGTTCGTCGTCGTCGGACGAAGAAGCCGATGCAGGCGCCGGATTAACTTTCTTCCTCACTTGTTTCGACATGCCGTTGCACTTCCGACACCAGTGTAATAAACGACTGGACCACGATGTCTGTCCCAGTGTCCTTTATTATTCGGTTCGTGCTGTACACCCACACGGCTGTCTTTACTCTGTAGCTTCTCCACGGTGCTGACTCCAATGTCGGCCCGATCCACAACAGCAGCTCTGCTGCTGTTTCTCTCACACAGCCCCCCTTGGCTGTACTCGCTGCTGCTCTTCTCCCTCCGCAGCTCTCACAGCTTCTTGCTCTCTCTCTCTCTCCGCAGCTCCTCCTGGCAGTCACACTGCTGCCTCTAACAAGCAGCCCTCTCTCCCTCTCTCTCCGCAGCTCCTCCTGGCAGCCACACCGCTGCCTCTAACACGCAGCCCTCCCGGCTGTCTCCTCTGCAGCTGCACACCACTCCGCAGCTTCCTCTTATCTTCGGGGTTGGCTCCCGATGGCCGTCGGCGCCCCCCCCCTCTCCACACTCGCCCGCGTGGCCTCACTCTATTCCGCTCACACCCCGACTGACTTCCCCTTCCGGTTTACCCGCTTAAAGCCCCGAACCTTCCCCCCACGTCACATGACTCCACCCCCCGTGACGTCACATCCGGAAGGTCGCTTACGCCCGCATTACACATTCATAACGCTTTTATTTCCATGTTCTATGCTCAACTTACACGTTGCTTACCCATTTCTAACCAGAAATGTCGAGTATCCTCCACACGCACCTAATGCTCTCAATGACCCGGTGTTTATTTTCCCAGTGCATTCTTAAATCCAATTTCTTGGATTGCAGTGTTGTTACCCAGAAAGAGAAAATTGCTAACTGTTTGGTTTCCACTCCAGCTCGATTTTCCCCTTCCTGGAACAAGCATCTTAACCACTCCTACAAATATATTGAAGCATTACATCTTTCATTTATCAACAGCAAATGGATCATCAATGCCAAGTGGAATATTGATTGACCTTTGCTGGTTGACACTTAAAGTCGTGCGGTGCCACAGCCAATGTGAGCGACACATGCATCGAAGCAACATGACCATCACCACCACCACCACCAAATGTATGTATGTTAAACTTCGGAGGTGCAGGGAAGGACAACAAACTAAACACAAAAAGCAGTACTAAAGAAATTAATTTTCAACCTGGATTTCAAAGTGCACAGATCCAGTGGCTTCCTAATATCGGAAGGAAGAACATTCCAGACGGCCCCATAAGCGCATCCGAGAGCGCGCGATGCGGTTGCAAGAGAGCGCGCGAAGGAAGCTACACGAGGAATGTATTTTGCTTCAACAAAACTGATCAGGGGTGATTGCATTGCCGGGTGATCGAACGGATTGTCCCAACTGCGGCTGCTTCCCTTGTTTAGCATGAGAACATTGCGCTCCGTGTGTGTGTGCGTGTGTGTGTGCGCGTGTGTGTGTGCGCGCGTGTGCGCGTGCGTGTGTGTGTGTGTGCGTGTGTGTGTGCGTGTGCGCGTGTGTGTGTGTGTGCGTTGGTGTGTGTGTGCGTGTGCGTGCGCGTGTGTGTGTGTGCGCGCGTGTGTGTGTGTGCGTGTGTGTGTGCGTGTGTGTGCGCGTGTGTGTGCGCGTGCGTGCGTGTGTGTGCGCGCGAGTGTGCGCGTGCGTGTGTGTGTGTGCTTGCACGCGCTTGGTGGCTGCTGTCTCTCAATGATGGTGAGTGAAACAGAGGGGCGGGGAGGGGAAAGGGCAAAGTGGTGGGTAAGTGGAGACAATTCTCTGCGGCAGGCTGTGTGGGAGCGAACAGCCTGCAGATGTAGGTGTTGCAGTCGTGCGATACGGCGGTTAGTTGTAAGTCGCCCTGAAAGATGCCTTATCAATGCAACGCGCTACACACGCCCACAACGTACCATTATACACAAATAACATGAACATGCACACCAATACAGTTACGCACGAAACGTATATACGATTATTATTTTCTACTATAACCGTATTGAGTGTTGGGACAAGTGCTGTTAGCGAGCACCAATTAAGGCCAGCACACCACACAAGAGGACGGTTTATCCAGAACCATGCCCAATCACATTAGTCTACCCAGTGCTGATGTTCAAGCACCGCACCAGGTACTCATTTGAGGTTGATTCGACCTAGAGGAGGGCCCAGTTCAGACGATCGTCACTGGGGTCGTAGCGCAGCGAGCAAACCGTTGCACTCGCGCTCCCCACACACAAGACAAAGATGCATATACCCATAATCGCACGTGCACATAATTCGTTGATGTGGCCCAATCCTCCTGTAATGGCCTACGTCACGTTTGCGTGTATGTATTGCGCGAGTGCACATTTGTTTCTTGCCGGCATTGAGAGGTGCCTGCCAATTGCACTTACCTCTGCAGTCTGTGCAACCAACACAACGCACCTGCTAGTTTCGTGTGTTTCACTGTTCAAATGTTTTGTTTTATGACGATTTGAAATTTCACCGCAAGATGCCTGTCTGCACATGCCTGGTAATTCATGTGGCCAATTACCAAAGTGCCGTCTGAAGCAAAGTGGCCATCTGACAAATAATGGCACCTTTTTTCCAAATGTAAAAGAGATAATGCATTGCAATTTGCTCCAAGTTCCGTCGAATGACTGGCCCACGCCATAAGAATGTGGAATTTCAACGACGAGCTCAGGACTACCAATGAAGATGAGCACTGCCAGACATGTTTGGCACATTGGAAACACAGACTCAACGCCAATCCAAATAGACGCAATTACTTTTTTTAGTATACACAGAATATTGGAGCGAAAGCTGTTCGTGAGCACCTATAAGGACCTGGACATTACACTTGTGGATTTTGGGTATGGCTATTGGATAGTATTAACGTTGAAAAAAATTATAGCGGTTCACCATATGTTGTTTTTGTCTCGGTTGATCTATGGGGAAGTTCAAACCAGGTTCTTAAAACACTTTCCGCTGGTAAAGTGCAATGCTAGAAATTGGACCAAGTTTACCGAAATCAAATGCGAGTGTGTTCGGTCCTCACTGCACTGGGGCATTTTATGAACGACGCACACACGCGCACGTGCACAACAACAATAATGGCTGCGGTTCGTCACCCGGTGGCACTGACATCACCGTGATGCATGTGTCAGGTAAGGTGGACTTCGAGACCATGTGCATTGGCAAAGGCGGGAGGTCACGGTGAAAGGGGCCCAGATGTTACGGGTTAACTGGCTAGGCTGCTGGCAAAACGCACCACCTTCATTCCTCATCATGCCAACTCGTGTTTTAGCTGCTCTGTTCGCTGTTGTTCAGCGTCACTTCTTGACCTTCCGTTATTGCTGAAGGGGCAGTCGCTACCAACTCCCCAGCAGCATCATTCTCAGGCTGAACAGATGCCGCTTGGACATGCAGTCGCTCGCTATGTGGGTCTACGTGACCAGGCCACCACATCCTCGCATGCTGGAGGAGCATGCTGATGGGCCTTTGTGTACAAAATCTTTCAAACATATTTGAGCTCCTCATAGAAACCAACCAGGTAAAAAGAAAGAAAAACCCCCAGGATAGATCGCAGGCAAGCTGACTTCAATGTTTAAAGCAAACAAATGTTTCATTCGCGAACATACGGCATTGTCGTGGCTGAAAAGACGCAGAGCTTTGGTATGCAGCATCAAGCCATGCAGCTTCGACGAACAAAAATGGACAAAGATCTCCGCCCCCCCCCTCCTCACGTGCAACCCTGAGAGATCAGAGACAAATTCTGTTAGCAACACCATCGCTAAAACTGTTGTGTTATGCTGCGTGTGTGCGAGAACGCTTGGCCTGTAGGGAGCGGTGGCACAGTGGTGAGCGCACTGTGCTAAGAACCTGGCGCACAAGGACAATTTCCGCTCGCTACCAATAACAGTGGCGAATATTTGAACCGGTCCTGGGCCTCCTCTAGGTTGACTCAGCCTTAAACGAGTACCTGGTGCGGTCTGAAAATGCGGCTGGGCATGGTGCTGGCCACCCACCCCCTCGTGTGCCGTGCCTCGCTAACAGCGCTGACCCCAACGACGAAGGCGATGTCTTTGGATATTTGGTCACCACATTTGGGGGCCGTCCATAAATGACGTCACGCGATTTTTGACGATTTATGACCCCCACCCCCCGTCGTCACACGGCGTCACAAAAAGTCTGACCCCCCTCCACAAATATGACGTCACCAAGCTCTGCCCCCCCCTCCCCCCCAAAAAAAACATGCTTCAAATCGCTTTAAACTATTGTCATTGTAGTGCGTATGATGTTGTAGGAGAAAAAAAAATATGTAAAAGTCTATTTAATTAAGTATAACGTGTTGTCTATATTTATTTATAGTTGCGCATTTTGATGTGACGTCACATTTCTCAACCCCCCCCCCCCTCGTCACACATCGTCACAAATGTCTGACCCCCCCCCCCTAGGTGCGTGACGTCATTTATGGACGGCCCCTTACACATCGCACCGGGTGCTCATTTGAGGCTGAGTCGACCTATGGGAGGGAGCCCCAGGGCCGGTTCAGATAACCGTCACTGGGTGTTGGCCGTGAGCGGGGGAATCGAACCCCAGGTGGCCTTGGCTCGTAGCGGCGAGCGCAGCTAACCACTACACTACCGCCCCCCCCCTACAATGATAAAGACACACACCAGACCATGAGCGCGGCGGGCCCACAGCTGTCCGCGTGAGTGAGCGCGTGTGTACATCACGGCGCAAAGCGAGAGCGGGTTATGAGTGATGTTCAGCGCCGGTTATTATTGGTTCGACTTAACGCACGGAAAGAGGCGCGCTTATTGGGGCTGCTGCTGCTGCTGTTGCTGCTGCTGCTGGGGCCGCCTTGCCCGACAGCCCAGACAGACGAGCGGGACGATCTTAATCGGTGGGCGCGCGGATCACGGCTAACGAGGCAGCATGACAAATGTCGAAAGGCGCGCGCGCGCGCCGTGGCCACTGGGACGACGGGCGCGCGCGCGTCCGTGCAAGTGTGTAAACACAGATCTGTACGATGTGTGTGTGTGTCTGTGTGTTTGTATTCGTGTGTGTGTAGGGGGGGGGGGTAGTGGAGCGGTGAGCACGCTGCGCTACGAACCCGTCGGATCCCGAGTTCGATTCTCGCTCACGGCCAACAACACCGGTGACGATTATCCGAAACGGTCCTGGGCCTCCCCTAGGTCGACTCAGACTCAAGCGAGTACCTGGTGCGGTGTGTTAACATCGCCACTGGGGAGACAAAGGCGGCCGGGCGTGTTGTTGGCAACCCACCCCCTCGTGTGCCTTGCCGGCCTTCAAAGGTGCTCGCTAACAGCACTTGCCCTTACAGTCTGTTGAGGCTATACGGGGGATATTTGTCTTTGTGCGTTGTCTGTCTATCGGAGCAGTAGTGGAGCGGTGAGCGCGCTGCACTACGAACCCGGCGAATCCGAGTTCGATTCCCGCTCACGGACCAACACCCGTGGCGATCATATGTACCGGTCCTGGGCCTCCCCTAGGTCGACTCGGCCACAAATGAGTACCTGGTGAGATGTGTAAGCATCGCCACTGGGGCGACAAAGGCGGCCGGACGTGGTGTTGGCCACCAACACACGAGTTTGCCCTGCCGACCTTTTAATAGGTGCTCGCTAACGGCACTGCCTCTAACAGTATGTTAAGGCTATATAGGGGATCTTTATATGTTTATTAAATTAGCATTTCCCTGCTAAGGTGACAATCACCTTTGTTAGCAAGCCAGATCCCAGTGCTGAAAATTCCTATTTTGTGGGCCAGTCCCTCCACTGGATGACCACTTGTTGTGTTCACGTACAATAATCATTGTCAGGAAAGCATCTCTGAGTCTCAAAACTGTTCCAGGAGGGTCCTGCATTAATATGTTTGGCCAATTCTATGACTGAATGAGTATTTTACACGTATAAATGAATGAATGAATTTGTGTGAATGCAATATTACTTTCCCTGCATTTAATCCGCTGAATGGCATGGAGATTCATTACCATTTTTTTGCAAAGGGACATTGAGGTCAATATGTTACAGATGTTTGATGTGCGCGTGTGTGTGTGTGTATTCGGAGAGGTATAAATTGAAAATAAGCCGCCATGCATCTTCCTGCGCCAGTGAAATTTGGGGCAGTACTCATCTCCTTTGGCGACCCTCTGGCGAGCGGTGTAAATTCCAGATTCCCATGGCATGGTGATTTCCTATAGAAAGAACCACGTAAAAAGACCACTATTGTGTTCCCACACATTGGTAGTTACTTTTATTGATCCTGGAGTGATAATAGATTACATCACATCTATATAACTTAATTCAGCATTGTATTACATTATTTCTATAACCTTGAGTAATCAGTAATCTGAAACTGACTACTGTTTAATGCAGCATAACATCTTGAAATTAATGCATAAGCAAGTACATGCACTGGGCAGCCTAATACCCATGCGCTCAATATGTGATCCCGTCACACGCGATATTGGTTGCCACTAAAAGGGAAAGTTATCACTTATAGACACTCTATCACTCTGCCATTACAGAACCTGAGTTATGGCCTTTATAAACTCGCTTGACCCGCACGCATGTGTGAACGTAGGTGAGCCCTACTACGGCAAGCCCACACAGCTCCTGTTCGGCCAGACACGGAGGGTTTCACAGATGCAGCATGGGCTAAACGAGGGTTATAGGCCTCATGTCTGTCGAGTTGGTTGGCACGACCCGAGGTGGCAAATGTCGCCGGAATGTCCCATGGATAGTGTCCACCACGGGAAGAGCACTTGGTGTAAATGCGCTGTTTCATAGGCACACTTCCTTTTTTTTGTTAATCTTCTGTAGAAGTTTAATGTGACATTATTATTCCCCCCCACCTCCCCCCAAAATGATATTCACTCTAAAACATTATGGTACCCTCCTTTGATGGCGTTCATCATAAAAAAAAAGTTACCACAGTAGTCATGCTGTCATACACATTTGTGGTCGAGAGCTAATATTCTTAAACAACCTAATTGTTAGCATTTGCCACCCTTAGTGGTACCAGAAAGCCATTTTTTATTCAGGCCAATGGCTCAAGGCAGATGTAGCGACTACGCAGGCAAATCTGGAGCTGAGTCACCTTTCCAAAGACTGGGGGCGGTGTGTATATTCAAGATGCAACAACTTAATTTGCATTTCAATGACGATTGGCAGATGTCAAATTACAGACTGTAGTTCGCACGTTGACTGGAATTATTTTTTTATATGATTGGCACAGAATGGGAAAAAAACAACACTAATGAATGAAGATTCAGAAGGTTCGGATTGTCCAAGTGTTCATTTCATTTTCTTAGGTTTTTTCGGTAAAGTCACCATGTAGGTAAAATAAATAAATTAAAAGTTAATAAAAGTAATAATGGAAATAAAATAAAATAATAAATCACGACGTTTCGGAGGCAACACAAGCCTCCGTCATCAGGTGGGACCGTCACAGCTAAAATGTACTGCATCACTTGATTACTGCATCGCTTGATGCAGTAATTTTAGCTGTGACGGTCCCACCTGATGACGGAGGCTTGTGTTTTGCGTCCGAAACGTCGTGATTTATTATTTAATTTTATTTCCATTATTATTTTTATTAACTTTTAACTTTATTTTTTACCTACGTGACTTCACCGAAAAAAACCTTAGAGTATGAATCCTTGCAGTCACGAAAGCTTCAAATCTGTTGATTTCATTGACAGACGTCAACATTCTCTAAAGCGAAGACCATCTCTCTGCATTCAGGGAATGTAAAATGGGCAATTAATTGAGTTTACTTTTTAAAGTACCTGCTGTCCAGTTGTAGCCATCTTCCTACAACACTCGAATAATTACAGCACGCTAATGAAATTGTCGTCAATGCAAGGCCTCTTATTTAAGCACAACGAGATTCATTATGCTCTTGCAAGGGTCACCTAATCTCATCCCTCGTGCATTAGCAGCATAAGCCACTTTGGAGGAGTAGAGAGGTCAGCTTTAATCTCAAGTCGCAGGTAACAGTGTCTGTGTTGCTGTACGATTCAAGAGAGCCAGACATTAACACAGCAAAGAAAGCAAACGAAGCTAGTGGCCATTCAACCCAAGAAAACGCTCGGCTGGTTTGCGACATTCATTCTTTGAACCAATGCTGCTGAGAAGGCCCTATAGCTGATGGGATGTGTAAAGACTACTTTAATAGTTTTTAATGTGGAGGGGTAGATATGCAAAGGGCGTGTATTGTACGCGTATTTATTGTGTTTCTTATGTTCGCTCTATAACCGGGCTAATGATAAAAATGATTAGTTATTGGAGGGATTTGGAAAGTGGAGTGATTCTGTGACGTAATCGTCAGGGGCTCTTCGGTGACAATGCAGTGCTTTGCTCACCACAAGAGTTCCGAATTTAAATGCGTTAGTCTCGTGACGTGCCGTCCGCTAGTGCAGTTGGAATATGAGAGAGACAGAGAGAGAAAGGGAAATTGAAGGAACGTTGGCACACACTCGGTACGCTCCACGTCCTAACGACGCTTAGTCGGGGGCTTCCGTCGCAGGGATCACTGGCGGAGTGAAGATCTGCTCCCCATTGATTAGTTTTGATCTTTCCCCATATGATGTTATCTCAGCCTGTCACCCTCCCGCACCCACTTCTCTGTTCCTCTGCTTCTATTGTATCCTAATTTATCTGAACCTCCCTCTATTTTTCCTTACGCTGGCGAGATACCTCGCCTGGTGTTCGATCCTGACACCTGTATATTTGGAGTTTGAGTGTGTTTCTCCCAGTGATCACGTGGATTTTTCTCCGGGCCCTCCGGTTTAACCTTCCGCATTCAAAAACACGCGTTTCGAGTATTTTGCTGCTATACATTTCCACGCGACAAGCCACTTCGTTGAGCAAGCATTTGTGGCCAGTTCGCGTCTGAAAAACAGAGGTCTTCAGCTGAGTGGGCCTTACCGGGTCAAATAAAAATAGTTTAGTTTCAGTTTAGACCACGCCTGCGGACCAGAGCAGATTTTCACATTCTTGCCGATCACCCATTACCGGTGAGCCTTTGGTCCTGTGCAGTTGTTGAAAAGCATAAAATGTAAAATTAACAAAAAATAATCATCTTTAGATGTTTTTTTTTCTTTCTCCCCTTGACGCCACATCAACGTAACATTTTTTTTAATGCATGGGTGGCCAGTCTCTTTTTGTTGTTGTTTAATTTAGTTTGATTATGAATGCCGCCAGTTTCTTAATTGATACCGCATTTCACTGCCGGCAGTTGGAATTCTTCGTAGAGCTGCCTCGCTGTTTAAGTCCACGCGCGCTTGGGCTCGCCGTCGCAGGACACGAAGAAGTCTATGATGTCAGATGCGCGCGCAGTTATTCAAATGCAACCTCGGCGTGTGTATATGTATGTTGAACTTTCTTTCGCACCGTACGTAGCCAACGGTGCTAATCAGAGTTGCGGGGCGAAGGACAGCAAACTATACATTAAAATCAGTTCTAAAGAAATTAGTTTCAATAAATATTTTAAAGTGCATAGCTCCAGTGGCTTCCTAATAATAGAAGAGCATTTGCAGTGACTGTCAGCAGCTGTGGAGATGTTCAGATAAAAAATGCTTCATCACAGTAACAATGAACAAGAGCAGCCCTGTAGCGAAACGTTTAACATATACGAGTTCAGATTTTAGGTCAAAGGCCCTTTGCAGAGAGTGAATGAAGCCGTACGAGTGTAACTTGTAATTTCCAGAATGCACTCCACTGAAATGTTGGTTTATTGAAAATTGTAGTTGTTTTGTTTATTTAATATTAATTACTTTCGCATCTCTTCAACCTTTTCTTTTTTTATATTTAGCATTTTCGTCAGTATGCTCTTTGGGGTGTCAGACAATTTGCTTTCTGTTTGCCTTCTAACTCTGCTGGTTGACTCATTATTTAAAGCTGCGACAATCATAGTGGTGATGACTTAATGAACAAAAAATGTCTCCTGCTCAAACGAGATCTTGGGCGGAGATTATCTCCACTGGATGCTCTGAGTCAGTGGCAGGAAAATCTCACATTCCCAAGGAGGTAGCCGGTCACTCCGTCGGCCAACCACTGTTAGCAACCTCGGACGGATGATGAGCGGAGGAGTTAACCTTTGGCTGGGATTAGAACTCTCAACTTTGCAATTGTAAATTATTCGATGCCCTAACGAGAGCACCACACGGCCAGTGATTGTTGATGGTGTAAACTGTCGGCCATTTAAGTCACGTTGATTTTTTTTTCAACTTTCTGAGCAAACCCAAGACACTCAAGAGACCAGGATAGTTTCATTTTCGAGAGCGATCAGGGGGATTATTCCGTCAGTAGAGGACAATGATCGCAACGTACAAGCCACGTTGATTAATTTTGCGGGTAAGTTATGAATAAGGAATAAAAATGTGTACCCTGACGTGGGTACACGATGGCCTACTCCGCCGTGAGTGAATTGGACGATATATCTGTGGTTATTACACCAACCGCGGTAATAGCCGTGGCGGCCGTCGCCCGCATGGAACGAGGAGCCTCTGCAACAAAAGGCGAACGCGCTACTGGACCATAACACCTCCCCCCCCCCCCCCCGATTTAAATGCAATGACTCACATGCACCGCACACGTTTAGGCGGCACATGATGGATTATGATGCCGTGCGGTACTGAATGTAATCTTGATCGGCTCTAACGTAAATGTTCATGCGGCAGACGAACAAGTGTCATGGGGAGAGATGTGCCATCGGGATGCTTGGACCGTTGATCCCATTTTCTCTGAGATGAGCAACCTCCTTCACCTTTCTCCCACCCCACCCTCCCGCCGCACACCCTCGACAGCCACCCCCTGAGCGTCAGCCTGGATTCATCCCTGCAACATCCCCCCCACCCCGCCCCGCCACCAACCTCCTATTCCTCCCGCAGCGCGTTCTCTCAGCCGGTGATATCCCCTGTGAGCTCTCACATAGAACCTCGCCCCTAACTGCCTCCCCACTACATGCACACGCACGCGCGCGCGAAAACACACGCGCGCACGCGGCACGCGGCACGCGCAAAGATCCCGCGCATCGCCCTTCGGCAGACTGCCGTGGCAAGCTCTGTTCGCGAGTAGCGCCGATGAAAGCTGGCACGGCCAACACTATGCCCGGCCGCCTTTGTCTCCCCAGTGCTGATGTTTACGCACCGCACCGGGTACTCACTTAAGGATGAGTCGACTAAGAGCAGGCCCGGGACAGGTTCAGAAATTCGCGTGCACATACATACAAGGCAACCATTCGCCACCGTCCTTTATAGACTGTTGGGGGTCAGTGGTGTCAGCGAGCACCTATGATGGTTTGCACAGCTCCTGAAGCGGCGGAGGGGTGGCAAGCACCACTCCCCTCGCGCCACACCACATGTTCATTTAAGGCGAGGGAGCAGCCCAGAACCAGTTCATTTATTGTTGGCAACTGATGTCAGCCGTGGCTGGGAATATAATCCACATCCCTGGGTTCATAGCGCAGTGTGCTAACCGCTATTCAAATGCATTATACACATACACACTATTAGAGGTGCACATACCCCTAAACATTCACAAACACACACACACATTTACAAAGACAAAGATCCCTCCTACAGTCTTAACTAACTCTTCTTGGGGCAAGTGCTGTTAGCGAGTAGCAACTAAAGAGGCCGGCACGGCACACGAGGGGATGGGTGGCCAGCACCACGCCCGGCCGCCTTTGTCTCCCGAGTGGCGATGTTGACACACCGCACCAGGTACTCATTTGAGGCAGAGTCGACATAGGGGAGGCCCAGGACCGGTTCAGACAATCGTCACTGGTGTTGGCCATGAGCGGGAATCGAACTCGGGTAGCAAGGTTCGTAGCGCAGCGCGCTAACCGCTACACCACTATACACAATCACATACACTTGTTACAGACATGGACAATTACACACACACACACACAAGCAGGCTGGCACACACACAATGAAGATAAAAAAGCATCTCCACCCCGTGTAGCCATATAGACTCTCAGAGGAAGTGATGTCAGTGAGCACCTATTAAAGCTTACACAAGGCATGAGTGCCGTGGTGTAGCCAGCACTACACCCAGCCATCGTTGGCTCCCCAGTGAGAATGTTAACGCACAGCTTCAGGTCCTCCTTTAAGCCCGAGCTCCACACACGCACACAAAGTTTACCAATTACATCTTGACTGTATAGACCACAAGGGCAAGTGCTGTTCCAGACAAGTGGCCAAAACCACACGTGCCTGCCCACCTGTATCTCCGCATAGACCAACGTTCAACAAACGACACCAGAGATTCATTTAAGGTGGAATCTACCTACCTAAGTTAAGTTCAGGCCACGTTCAGGTGTCAATTGGCCACTGGTGATATGCGTGGCCAGGAATAAAATCCACTTCGCCGGCATCGTAGTGCAGTGCCCTAGCCACCACACTCCATATAAACCTGTACAAGCACACACACGACAAATGCCCCCCCCTCCCCGTAGCCCGACAGACCTTTGCGATAAGTCCTACGAAGGTCGGGCACGGGACAAAAACAGGGATTGGCGTGACTGACGCTGCGTCGGTGATGTCTCCCTGTTGGTGTGTTTCGCTCAATGCACCGACAGATTATGTACGGCTGAGTTAACCCAGGGAAGGTCAAGAACCAATTCGGAAATTCGTCACTAAATGTTTTTTTGGCCAAAAGTGGGAAACGAACTAGGGTCGCCTGGTTCGTGGTGCGGTGTGCACTCGCCACGACACGCACATACAAAGATCCCCCGTATAGGCACAGCGTACTGTTGGGGCAAGTGCTGTTAGCGAGTCGCATCTATGAAGGCCGGAACGGCATACGTGGGGTGGTTGGCCAGCACTACGCCCGGCCGCCTTTGTCTCCCCAGTAGCGATGCTTACACCCCGCACCAGGTACTCATTTGAGGCCGAGTCGATCTAGGGAGGGGCCAAGACCGGTTCAGACAATCGTCACCGGCGTTGGCCGTGAGCGGGAATCGAACTCGGGTCGCCGGGTTCGTAGCGCAGCGCGCTAAACGCCAGACTACCGCTCCACCCGTGTAAACGCACGCACGCACGCACACACGTACACACGCCCCTATAAAACCACCCCCCTCTCCCCCTCCCCCTACTACAGCGCCTATAATTTTCTGGCCTTGTATAATGGGGGGCACGCTTGCGCATTACTGTTTGCGCCTGCACGCTTAAGTCTGCCCCACGGAACCGCGAGGTCACGCTTTAACAAATCAATAACCATACACATCCCTCCAGCCTTTGGTGTGGGGGGTGGTGCGGTTTGGGGGGGGGCGGTGGTGCGTTGCGGGTGTGGTGCGGCGTGTTTGGCGCTGGAGCGGCTTGGAATAGGATTTGGGGTGCCTAGGGCTGAGCAGGGGGGGGGGGGGGTCTCGTGGGGGGGGGGGGGGGGTAGAGGGGATGATTGGAGGGAGGTCAGCCAAGGCATCAGGCATCAATGCTAATCGCGGTGGGCTGTCGTCCATCGATAGGTATTCCTGGACGTATTGCTAATTTTAAATGCGTTGGCTTGACGGACAACCTTTATTCGCATTCATTACGCGGACGCAGTCACGGGGCTTGAGTGCAAAGTCCATTACGTCGCCGTGTTATTAAGGAGAGAAATATTATAACTTGCGCCTTGCAGCGATTTTTTGGGGGGGAAATCAACAATCCGATGGAACACCTTTCACGAAATAATCGCAAGTTTTCATGAAACCCCGCAAAAGATAATTTGTAATATCATTTTGCCCCGAGGAAAAAAAACCTCACCGAGTCTCAGGGCTTTGTTTCTCTCACGACGATCCTGCTTGTCACGATTGGACAATTTCAATTCGATATGTTTATTATTATGGGAGGAAAGCGGAGTGCCTGGGAACCCCCCCCCCCCCACTAAATACCAGGGAAGAACACTTAAAGTTCACACAGTACCGTCTTGCATCCAAAAAGACACTCCCTCATTGCTTCGGAGGTATCGGAGCATCAAACGTATTGGCAGCGATGCCTTATCGATTACATGGGCTCCATCTCTGTATGGAATGGGGATGCTCCTGTGATGTAACGGTCAGCACACTGGATTAACAATCCGGAGAGTCGCCGGTTCGATCTCCTGGCGTGGCAATTCAAATAGTGGGGTCAGATTTTGTTTTCAATAATCCCCCCCCCCCACCCACCTCCTCTGTCAACCCAGCAGGACACTGTTAGTCGATTGGCAGGTCACGTGTGGTGGGCTAAAGTGTAGGTACTCTCACCTCTTGCAAGACATCTGGCCAGCAAATGTCTTGGGAGAGGAACATAAACCATCATCACGCGAACTCCGATCATCCTCGCAGCAGCGGATTTTTGGCTGCTAGACGGTCACTGCATCGCGCGCTTTCAGATGCGCTTCTGCGGCCGTCTGGAACGCTCTTGCTTCCGATATTAGAGAGCCGCTGGAGCCGTGCACTTTTAAAATCCAGGTTGAAAACTCATTCCTTTAGCATTGCTTTTTGCATTTAGTTTGTTGTCCTTCCCCCGCACCTCTTATTAGCACGGTTGGCTATGTACGGTGCGAAAGAAGTTCAACATTCATTTGATATATATACAAGAGTAGGCCAATTATTATTTAGATGTCTTTAGGACTCCCTCTTGCGGAGGGCCCTGTGCGATCAGTGGCATAAACAAGCACTTTCAGGGCTGCACCTTTATCTGTTTTTGCCCATATTATACACCTCCCTATCACCGGATTTTAAGGGTGCATTGTAAACAATCTTTTGAACTATGCACTCTGTGCAAACTAACTTAGTGGCTAATACTGTACTACTATGCACACACTTGCAGTCAAAAACACCACGTTAATGCGTCTAGATTGTATTATTGCCCCTATGCCAATGGTGCGAATTCCACATTCCCTTGTCATGGTCCATGTTCTCTAAAGGATGACCGCTGCTGACTTACCCCAAAGGGATATGAATTTACAATGACGATGCAAGGCTGTTGGGCTGAGTCAAACCCGAGCCCTGATTGCACAGCATTTCTGATTGTTTAGTCGAATGCCCTGGGAACAGCGATGCGATGTTGCATTGCTCATGTCAGCAATGCATGTAGCAATGGCTGTCACTTGGACCATCTGGCTGGCTATGAATGTGGCAGAGCCCTAGACCCACTCACTCGGGTTTAAATCTCAGTCTAGCGTTAGCTCAGGCTTTACGTTTATTTTGCATAACCAGGTAAGCACTCAAGAGACTAAGATGAGTCTCGTTTGCGAGAGTGCCAAAGAAAAAACAAATACATTGAAGTGCTGCAGTGGTTAAGCAAATATAAATTAGGGCAAAAACAAACTGTGTCACATGAGAAATTGAAAATATTGCACAAACATAAATGAAGTAATACATTACGTGCAGCTTAAACCGGCTCGGGCAAATAATTTATAGACTGAGCATAGCCCACTAACACAATTAATAAAAAAAAATACATTTAACGGATATCGGGCCAGTACCTCCGATTAGCGCGTTTGGCTACATACGGTGCGAAAGAAATCCAGCATACATAGTCAGCCCTTGATAGTGCGGCGTCGATTAATTAAGAAGCACCAACAATAATTAGTTTAAATTCATGAGATGTTGGGTGGTTGTCATTTGGAGGGACTGGCCCTGTGATAGGAATGTGGAACTTTCAGCAATGGCTTGAAAAGAGGGGAGTGGGGAGGTGGGGGCATGCGAATGCTCTTGTGAAGGATGACAGCCACTTTGAGTTTTCTCTAATTACTCACTTTTGAATTGCTAACGAGTGGCATGTGTGAAAGTGATCCAATATAACAGCACAATTAGTTCTATTCACGGTCATTTAATCAATACGAGTCAATTAGTGGGTGCATGCTCAGAGCCCATTGAAACCACATCAGGAGTGCGTGCCCTGTTCACAGCATGCCAATGCCCACCACCGTGACCGAGACAATGCTTATTGTTGCTTCATATCGTACACCCGACACAATTCAGCATTCTGAGCAGTCGGAGCTTATCTGTTTAGCTTCGTACGTTGTCCGTTCGCAACAGTCGTCCAAGTAAAACACGGGGTCAATGTTGGTTGGCTTTGGGACAACGTTGGTCCAACCTCAACAGGAGCTGCCTGCTTTTGAGTACTATGCAAGTGCCTGTTGTAGGATGCGGAGGCTTTTAAATGAAGGACAAAGTAAACAGGGGATTTATATTTAACAAAGTATTTTTTGGGTTGCTGGTAGACCGGAGAAGGCACGTGGCTAGTAGGCATAGGCGTGTAAAGAGGTGTATACTGGATGTGGTGTGCTGGGTGCGAACAGAGTTTTCGTGGCCACCAATTCGGGCAGACCCGGTCGAAATGAATCCCCCGATCGGTGCAGAGCAACTTGAACGTTGGGAAGGTGACACTCTGAGAACAAGCACTCGTGGCAGAGTCGGGAATGGAGCCTGTAGCCAGATGCTCCACAGGATAACTATTGTTGCTTTAATGCCACAAAGTGGTACCACTATTACCTTCCCCAGGGCAATAACGAGATGGATCGATTGTGTGTTGGGTGCTCTGCCACAGTGAAATCCAGCTGCAATTATTGCAAGAAACAAGTACTGCAGTTATATATCTTGGGATTTGTAACAAGTTGTCCAATAGATAGATTGGCTATATCTGTATGAACTCGACTTTTTCCCGTCTAGGGATGGGTCTATTGCAGTTAATCTTAAACTTGTAAGCGAAAAGCAGACGTGATATTAATTGCATCAATTCGTGTGCAATTTGTAAGGACGCGGTGACACAGACCTATTTCATTTTAAGGTCATAATCCCTTGTTCATCATGACGTCCTTTTTACTTTGATGTCTCAACAGCGTTACGGAGATCGCGTGACGTGAGGGTTCTTCCTTTGTAGTGAGGGTTGTGAGTTGACGCCGAGGAGGGGGGAGGAGGCGCCTCGGCCCCCCATGTGGAGTGACGTCAGCCGCTAATTATTATGAATGGGGGGGTGTCCATTTGGAGGATGTTACCTGCTCATGATTATTAATGAGGGGGGAGGGTGCTCTATGAGGAGTGACGTCACCTGCTCATGATTATTAATGAGGGGGGCTGGTCGACGTGGAGTGACGTCACGAGCGTTGCACACAGACATTATTGGCTCATTATAGTAGGTAATAATCATGGGGGGGTCCATTTAGAGGACGTCACCTGCTCATGATTATTAGTTAGGGGGGCTGCTCGATGTGGATGACGTCACCTGCTCATGAATATTAATGAGGGGGGCTGGTCGATGTGGAGTGACGTCACGAGCGTTAAGGACAGACATTCCTGGGTGATTCTAGTAGGTATGTGGATTTAGCAAAAACGCTTCGTGGCCACTAACAATAATGATTCTTGCCCCACACTTATTGGAGTGTGGAAAGGCTTAGAATTGTATTTGACTGATATTATTCGTAACCTACTTGCAGTACTGCCTCCAATATTCGCCTCGGCGGTGGTTGTCTCGCTCATGTGATGATCTGGGCGTAATCCACTCGCTCCGCCTTCATGAACGATCCATCTGCCGGCTAAAGGCCTCTTCCATGTCATGGGTGTTGTTCTGACCATACTCCATACTCCACCGTACTGGTCAGTGTCGGTTGGTGAGGGGGGGGCACCACCCATGGCCCAGTTCAGGTCATCACTTTCCACTCATGTTCGCCACGATTTGCCAATCGAAACGCTGGTTTGCCGTGTTCATAGCGCAGTGCGCTAGGGGGCCGTCCGTAAATGACGTCACGCGATTTTGGACGATTTTTGACCCCCCCCTCGTCACACGGCGTCACAAAAAGTCAGACCCCCCCCCCCCCCCTCAAATATTACGTCACAAAAAAAATATGCTTCAAATCGCTTTAAACTATTGTCATTGTAGTGCGAATTTAATGTGCCGCTGCACTCTGATGTTGTAGGGGAAAACATTTATAAAAAAGTATATTTAATTAAGTAGAACGTGTTGTCTATATTTATTTAAAGTTGCGCATTTTGATGTGACGTCACATTTCTCAACCCCCCCCTCCCCCTCGTCACACATCACACGTCGTCACAAATGTCTGACCCCCCTCCACCCTAGGTGCGTGACGTCATTTATGGACGGCCCCTAACCCACTGTGCCACCCGCTCCACACTGCCGCTGCAGCTCTGCAGTGACGGGCACGCGTAACAACCACACACTACTGAAGACGAATTCATCCAAGGGTTTCCGACAGACACTCCACCTTGCCTCCCACATGAAAACAATACACGCACGCACTCACCTTAAATTGTAATTGGTCAAACATCCCAACGCAGGACGCTATTGCAAAAGAGCATCGGGGCTCATTGAACCACTCTTGGATAACTATAGGACATTTATATACGTGTGTGTGCATTCTCATTACGTCTGTTCTCTCGCCATCACGTGCAACTCTTGATCACTCTGTCCTTGACCCGTGATCTCTTGGCCTGGAAGCAATCACAGGCAATATTGTGGCCATTGACCACGCCGGAGAATTATTTCTATAGATTGGTCGGTCTTTTTGGGAGATTTATTGGAAGCAGACGGATAGGACAGGCGTCTATAAACTGGCAGACCTGGCCATATTGAAATGTCATTGCGTCCCAGGCACTTTCTTTGACTACATATTTATAAAATGGTGTAACATAATTCCTAAAAATGATGTTCTACCTTTTTGTCTGACTCATGTTGTGGTGATAGAATTTGACTCACAATCGGACTTAGACAATTGAAAATCCTGCTGGTGGGGGTCAGCATAGCCCATCATCATTCCTCTAGGGCAGGGGTCGGCAACCTACGGCTCCGGAGCCGCATGCGGCTCTTTACGGGCTGCTTCTTGACGATATGTACGTATGTACATAGATGCATTGCGGCTCTTGAAATACTGAATTTTGTACCGAATTGGAAAGAAATGGCTCTTCTTGTTATTTTGGTTGCCGACCCCTGCTCTAGGGTCAAAAAACAGTACCAGTTTGTGCAAATTCCACAGTGCTTGTTTTATGGAGAAACTGGGCCCCATAATAAGAATGTGGAATTTCCACCCTCTGGGCTCAGGGCAGCCAGCAATATCGAACGGAGGCAACCCTACTTAAATTCCTGGCCATGTACAACATCCGTGGGATGTCCTGGACCTCTGCTAGGTCAGCTAAGCCTTAATTGAGTACCTTATGTGGCGATGTGGCGAATGTGAGGACATGTTGGCCAGGACACCGACAATGCTGGACTAGCAAAACTCCCAAACTTGTGTGTGTCATTACAGCCTTAATATTTAAAGTCAATTCTCATATCAGCATGAAGTCAGTACTCTTCTCCCGTTCACAGCCCCGAGTCAGTGGTGGAGATTGCACGTTCTTAAGCGAGGACGAGTCTATCCATAATGCAACCGCTGTCCACTGCCCAATACAGCAGTACTCATGGGCTGCGTCAATCCGCAACCAGGAAAACAACTTGCAAACTTCCGATTGCACGTTGCGTGCTCTTCCGTTGAGCCATCTCGCCGGCCTTAATCAGCGCTCGCTGACGTAACGTGCCACTTTCCTGTAAGACGCATAGCACAGTGAGGCTGTCCTTCCTAATAAAGACGCACACTTTAATACTAAGCTAAACTTTTTGCTTGAGCCATCTGCCGGATGGACAGGTAACGCCTCGCAACTTGACAGGTGCAATTTCGCGCCCGTAAAGGTCCTTAACACGTTCAGGTACGATCGATGCCCAGGGCTCCGCCATTTACGCTGGGAGATCGGACGGACATGATGGCCCTTCTTGTGCTTTGCCGTCGATTGCCACTGTTGCCAGATACGATTTTGAAACCCGCTAGACCAGTGGTGCCTGGCCTGCCGTCCTCCACCCCACTGGTGTTATGCACGCGAAGACGTGGGAATTGTACGGCAGAACCGTTGCAGATGCTGCACTACGATTTATGGTCATTTAAATTTCGAACAATATGTGAATGGCACACGGTTGTCTCTGAGAGTCCAGAAAGGGTCCAGATAGGTTAGGAGCAAATGATAAAAATCAAGCCACATACAAAAAAAATATTTGACAAAATGTTAACAATATATATAAAAAAAACGGTAAAAAGATTACTCACAAATTATTTAGGTTTGTAAATCAATAATAAGCATGTTCAATCTTGATTTTAAGCTTTCGTGACTGCATGAGTCTATACTCTTTGGTTCTTTCGGTAAAGTCACGTAGGTGTAAAATAAAATAAATCACGACGTTTCGGGTGCAACACAAGGGTCCGTCATCAGGCAGAACCGTTGCAGCTTTCCCACCTGATGACGGACGCTTGTGTTGCGCCCGAAACGTCGTGATTCATTTTATTTTATACCTACGTGACTTTACCGAAAGAACCAAAGAGTAATTTGCATGTTACTTTTTTATTTAATCCATAATTTTCAAGCAGGATTCAAACACCATCCACCCACCCATCCAGGCTCTTACCTGTCCCGGTTCTCACCTGTTCAGACTCTTACCTGTCTTGGCTCTCACATGTTCAGACTCTTACCTGTCCCAGCTCTCACCTGTTCAGACTCTAACCTGTCCCAGCTCTCACCTGTTCAGACTCTAACCTGTCCCAGCTCTCACCTGTTCAGACTCTTACCTGTCTTGGCTCTCACCTGTTCGGACTCTTACCTGTCCAGGCTCTCACCTGGTCAGCCTGGTGTACGAGGCATTGAGCTCCGGTTTCGTGCCTCCGAGTTCTTGATCGAATAATGCGTCCGATTCATGAAATATGCACACGTTATTAATAAAGATATTCCTCCTGATGACAATCGCTTGTGTTGTGATCGAAACGTCGTAGTTTTTTGTATTTGTTTTGTTATTCTCTTTGAACCTATCTACGTGACTTTACCGAAAGACCCAAAGAATAGGGAATAGTATCGTTATCGCATAATCGTATAGCTGAGTCGCAAAAAATCCTGTAAAAAAAACGAAATTGCTCTGAACTTTATTTCACCTAAAAAAAAAACTCCGTATTCATTAACCTCCAAATGTTCCTCAGCGCAACACACAAAGCTATGCATCTTATTGTAAAATGGTTGATCTGGCAACGTTGTGGGCAATGGTCGCTGGGCAAGCCAATCGCTTCAATTTTGCTTAATTTAAAATCACGGTCACTGCGTGTGAATGACAGCGTCTTAATTAATGTTTTATGGCATCAATCACAGACCATCGAAAGGTCCAACACCCCCACCAGCACCACCCCACCCCCTCGTCATTGCAGGGGCTAAGCTGAATCCATCAGTGCAGATACCCACTTTGCCATTGCAGACACGCACCACTCAGGAAATGAATTAATGAATGAAGTCCGGCAATTACTGCCTTTATGAATGTGCGACGGCGGGCGGCGGCATGGAAGCCCCTTGGGATCAAAGTCCACTCGGGGATCGACTCGGGCCAGGATTCATCCACGAGTGATCAAATATTGTTTCCCCTTGTGATGCATGTGCTGACAGCATGCGTCATCCTTTTGGAGGAAATGGTCCTCGTGTTGTGAGAATGTGGAATTTCCACCACGGGCTCCAGGCGTCTAAAAAAAAAATGAAACATGTCCAGTCCGTTTAATTTTTCCACTGCTGGATGAGGGCTTTCTCCACTCCGTGCGGGTTGTGAGATTGTTTAACCATACTTCACCATGCTGGTCAGTGCGGGTTGGTGACGGTCAGGGAAGTACAAAACAGCGATGGAGTTTGCTGCACTACCCTCTGCTGCCCTCAATGCTTACTGCACCTGTTTATTGTGCACAGTGGGCACCCATCCAATCGCAATCCTGGTGCTCAGCTTCCAGGGTCCGACAAGATCGGGTGCATTCTGGGTGATTTCGTCAAAGGTGGCAGATATGAGAGATGCCCATTTCATCTTCTTGGTTCTTTCGGTAAAGTCACGTAGAAGGGAAGTAATAAAATAATAAAAATAAATATTTGTATCGTTCTATATTATATTATTTTTTTTGTATTATTTTATTACTTCTCTTCTACGTGACTTTACCGAAAAAACAATGGAGATGAATCCCTGCAGTCACGAAAGCTTTAAATCGAAAGATGCCCAATTCTTCAATTGATCCTGGAGACACTTTGACTTGGCTCTTGAAGTGGCAATTGGTCAAGGTTCTGTAGTTGAACGGTGTAAGCATTGCACAATGGCATGATGAGAATACACGGCGCTTTCTCAATCTATTGCTGGATGGGACACCCAACCCGCAGGGCTATGCGGTGGCACCTATAATGCGGGACAAAACATGCGTCTCACCTCGCTGTATATAAGTCAGCATTGTTCCCTCTTGTGCGTGGGGTTTCCTCCAACACGCAAAAACACTTGCTCGATAAATGATCCAACATCCCGATGCAGGACCCTCCTGAAAAGAGTGTTGAGGCTTTATAGAATGAAATCATTAAATATTTGTATCATTCTAAAACGAATATCTTAACTTAAATCTACTTTGTATGTTATAATATGTACGGTCAAACTTTCTCAACTTTTTTTTTGTACTTTACACGCATCGTTTCATTAATTGCCGGTCTTCACCACAGAGTCTTAAGGTTTGGGACAAGCGGTCGCTGAAGCCTTGATTTAAAATACTGATTTATTTTGTTGTTGCATGCCAGATTTCACCTTAGTCTAAGCCTGGAGCCTCATCCATAATTGAGATGGATCTTTCTACCTCCCCCCACCACCACCTCTCAACTTCTCGCTCCCCCAAAAATCGTTACAACAGCACGTTACTTTAAAGTCTACAAAGGCGCACGAAGTGTTTTTCTTAACATTTACCGACTCCCCCTGAATTCTAAAAGTTAGGCCCTGTCACATTTAGTGCCATTGAACCGCCGAGTTTACTCAAGGCTTGTGGGATTTTTATTTGCAGCGCTTGTAGAGCCGGACGGAAACTATTAAACTATTTTACTGAAACAGTTTTTTTTATTTCACCAGGTAAGGCCTACTGAGCTGTACAGATATTTTATCTCGAAGCGACCTGGCCACAAATGATCGCTCAACAAAGTGGCCTATCATGTGGAAATACTATAAACTCATGTTGATTCTAAATGTGGAGAGAAATACCGGCGGGCCCAGATAAAAATCCACACGACCACGGGGAGAACATGCAAACTTTAAATATACAGGTGTCAGGGTTGGGATCGAATCCATGTCCTCCTTTATACCAGACGAGGTAGTTGATATCTCACCACCACGGCAATTTGTATCACAGTTTAAGGGAAAACGAAATGCAGTACCGAATATGTGCTCTCGTTATATGTGCATAGACCATCATCGTCTCCTATCTCCAGCCAGTGGTGGAAATTCCACATTCTTACGGCAGGGCTGAGTCTTTCAATCGGGCAATCGCTGTTGAATCAATGACCAACATACTGGGGCGATATTCACTGTTCAAACACAATTAATAAATTAACGTATTAATTCCAATAATGATTTTGATATCAACTAAACGTTGCAGTTTATGCATTCGTAGTTGATGGTACAGAGTGGCACGGCTGTTCGGGTCTGCTTATTACACGTGCGACATACACAACTTAATCACGCAACCTGTTAATACGAAAGCCCGTTTCAGTGTCAGTATCAGACCATGGAGAAAACAACAACATGTTCATTCAACACCTCTATACCCCCATTATACATTTGGGCACCGTCAGTTTATGTTAATTTCCATGCCTTTTTTTGTCGAAGTGTCAACCAGGATAAATGCTACGAAGAGATCATCACAACCAATGCCATGGATACGAGCACACCTCACCATTGCTTCCTACCCTCTTGCCATATCTCACAGCTGTTGCACAGTCGACACCCGACATCCAAGGTATGTTTTTGCATTATCGCACCATCTGGCTTCAGGGCTTCCCTTTGGTTGCCATCCTCTGGGTGCCACTCCGGTGCCAGTCTCGATCACGTGCCCTCCTCTGCCTTACACATGTGTCCCGCCTATCACCGTCTCCTTAAAAATTCTTTCCTGCAATGTTCCATTCTTACCTTCAAGTTGTTTGCCCTATTCCTATGCCACATTAGCCATAGGTTATTCACATCCACCGATATTCTAAGGAAAGGAAATGCAACGCATTCGTCAATTTACATTGTGGCCTTAAAAAAAAAAACGAATTAGCAACGTTTCAGACAATTGCCCTTCTTCAGGAAATGATTCATGAACCCATAAATGATGAAGGCCCATTTCCTGAAAGATTACCAATTATATATACATGTATTACTTTAAGGCCACTGTTTTTGACACGTGTGTTGTGTGCCTTATAATTTGTGCTTGTGCACCACTGCCAAATAACTTATCTGGGGACAGGCGATTCCGTTTTTGGTGATGGTTGCTTCATTGCATGGGTTCATCATAATCATCATCATCAGCCACTTCTGGATGAAACTCTCTCGAGGAACTCTGACCTCTCAGTGTCCTGCTGCGACGTAATAATCCACCAAACACCTACACGAGAACGGATTTCATCGCTCCATCTCGTCGAATTGCGGCGAACATTAACATTGTGCCCAATAGCAATGCTTTTCCATCCTGCCACTTCCCTGTTACTGTCACTAGATTCTAACCGGTATTGTGGCTAAATTACAACAGGCAGCATCAGGACAAGCTTGCAGGGATATCTGTACAAAAGCCGGAGAGTGTACAACATTTAATGTAAACAAAAAATAGGATTCATGCCATTTGAGGAATCTCTTGTTTAAAGAGCAAGTAGTAATTACATAGCAAATAAACAATATGAACAACATTAGACACTAACTTTTTGTCGAGTTTACAATTTTGACTGATATATGCTAATTGTACAACAATCCTTGTTTTATTCTTGAATTTCAAGACAGGTTTAACTTTTCTTTTTTTGAAGTGTTTTTCACTACAGGCAGAATTGGTTCTTAGGATGCATATTTCCATTTGTCTTGACTTGATTTTCAGTTCTCTTTGGTTCTTTCGGTAAAGTCACGTAGGTATACGATAAATCATCAGGTGGGAAAGCTTTAAAATAAATCACGATGTTTCGGGTGCAACACAAGTGTCTGTCATCAGGTGACTTTACCGAAAGAACCAAAGAGTATGGATTCTTGCAGTCACGAAAGCTTCAAATCAAGATTGATTTTCAGTATTTAAGTAATTAAAATGTATACAGAGTAAATTGGAGCACGTTTGGGTAATTCCGCATTCATATAAACTTATGTATATTGCTTTAAAAGCCCGAACAAATAACCCTTAACAACTTTTAGGTACAGCATTGTATTGTTTTGTTCACTACCGTGATTGTTCGATGAGCCTGAGCCATGAGAATGTGGAATTTCCTGCGCTGCATCAAAGCCAATACGGAGAGATGAGCGCCACTCCGCGCATGTCTTCCACTTGACTTTGACGTCGTCTTTAGGGCTGAGATATTTCAGAACTTTTCCACTTGAGGCCTCATTCGTGAAGCAGAAATTAACATACTTTGGACACATTATGAGGACCTCTGGACTAGAGGATTCGATCTTGCTTAGGAATGGAGAAGGTAGCGGGCAGGGGAAGAGGTTGACCTAGTAGATTCGTAGAAGGTGGATGGACGATGTCAAGAACATCACTTGCCTTACACTAACCCAGCTAGGAGAGGCAGCGAGAGAGAGACAGGTGTGCATGGCAGAGTCTGGGCGTGGATGTCACCAGAGGTCGTACTCGATGTGATTGCACAAGGTGACAAGGTGAACAAAAAAAAATAAGAAAAGCTTTCAGCCATTAGATCAAGAGTCAAATCATCAGCAGCTTTATCATTATCAGCAATCAACTTCAGCATCAGGCGCCTCAATCAGCATCATTATTATTATCATCATCATCAATCGTTATCCGTCGAGGATTGATGCAAATAATTGCTACCCACTGTCTTATGAAGAAGCTGGACCCTGTGATAAGAATATGGAAAATACACCACTGGCCTAGGACACTGCCCACCATTATTTTGAGTGTGAGATTGCTTTGACTATAAATTTTTATGCATTCAGGGCATGGAAACAACCCGATGCAAATCCGAGCAGAAACTGGTATTTCTCTGATTTTTGGTGCGACGTAGTATAAATTAGGCAAACACAGACACACAAATTGCTCTCCCACCAGCACATGAATTATGCACGCAGTGTTTGACCAATTCGTTTGAGCGGGTATGTTTTCGTATGGGAAGAAACGAGGGAACCTTGGGAAAACCTGATTGTACAAGTGTATAGAGTAATACTCAAACTCCCCATTGATTTGATAATAGGTTTTCCCCCTTTTTTCTGGCAACAAAAACAGGTGTTAAGATGTTAAAACGCCAAACTGAAACCTTTTACAAGGAATCATGTCTGCATTAACCACAATGCTTGTGGTCAGAATGCAAACAAAAAACATACTCTCATGATATATGTGTAGTGGATTAACGCGCGCCAAGAGGGGAAATTGGAAGCACATGTGGGTTATGGACAGTGGGGTCGCATCAGGGCAAGCAGGTGTTGCTGGGGGGATAACGGCCGGAGAGAGACGGCTCGTTAGGTGGTTATGGGATGCAGTGCAGTGATTGGCCGGTTGTTGTTGTCAGGGACAAGGTGGCGCCAGCAAGTCTGGGGATGGGAGCAGGTGGCAGCGCGGGGTCGCGGGCGCGGGGCGTCGGTGGGGACGCTGGTTAATTAATTGGTATTCTTTGGTTCTTTTCGGTTAAGTCACGTCTAAAAATAAAATAATAAATCAAAATAAAACAACACATTACGACGTTTCGATAGCAACACAAGCAATCATCATCAGGCATAAAAGAAATAGCAACAAAAATCTAACTAGAAAACTATAAACCGACATACAAGCAGACAGACATCACAACGGCACACATAGAGAGGAGTATACAGGCACACGAAAATTAAATAACCTAGTAAAATATTGAAATGTGATGTAATACAACACAGAGAGTCGGTTAACACACAATTAACGCATGGCCTGGTTGACTACGTGTTTCAAAATTTGCTAAGTTCGAATTTTAAGTGTGAGCAACAAATATCTAACTAGAAAACTATAGACAGACATACAAGCAGACAGACATCACAACGGCACACAGAGAGAGGACACAAATCGGCACAAAGAGATGGTCGTTTCTGTGACGGTCCCTTAAATATAGAGAGGAGGGGGAGGGGACGGGGGGAGGGAGAGGGCGGGGAGATCAATGGGTGCACGCCAACGTACTCCTATTGTAAGTGAGATGATAGACGCGGCACGGGAGGCAAACCTGAAAATTAGGACAAACGCGGCACGGGAGGCAAGCCAGAAAATTAGGAGACAAGCACACGAAAATTAAATAACCTAGTAAATTATCGAAATGTGATGTAATACAACACAGAAAGTCGGTTAACACACAATTAACGCATAGCCTGGTTTATTACGTGTTTCAAAATTTGCTAAGTTAGAATTTTAAGTGTGAAATTTCAAGGAGAGGACACAGGCAGAGAGAACAAATAGCCAGAAAGAAAAAAGGATAAGTTTAAAACTTCCCCGTAGAAGTGGTTCAATCTTAATTTATTAAGATTAATTAATTGGTAATTAATGAGGACGGGGATAAATACGGGAGCATGATAGTGAGACGGGGAGTTGTGCTGGGAACTGGACGGAGACAGTCGGGGAGAAGAAAAGGAATAGGTTAGCAGTGGAGACTTAGAAGAAGATATGAGAGATAGAATAGGTTAGCAGTGGAGCGGGAGAAGAAGAATAGATGAGAGATAGGATAGGCTAGCAGTGGAAGAGGAACAGAGAAGACACGAGAGGGAGAGAGAGACAGTCGGAGTGAGACGGAGAAGCCGAGAGAGAGCGACAGTTGGAGTGAGACAGAGACGAGAGAGAGCGAGACAGTTGGAGTGAGACGAGAGAGAGCGACAGTTGGAGTGAGACGAGAGAGAGCGACAGTTGGAGTGAGACTGAGACGAGAGGGAGAGCGACAGTTGGAGTGAGACGAGAGACGAGAGGGAGAGAGACAGTTGGAGTGAGACGGAGACGAGAGAGAGCGACAGTTGGAGTGAGACGGAGACGAGAGAGAGCGAGACAGTTGGAGTGAGACGGAGACGAGAGAGAGCGAGACAGTTGGAGTGAGACGAGAGAGAGCGAGACAGTTGGAGTGAGACGAGAGAGAGCGACAGTTGGAGTGAGACGGAGACGAGAGGGAGAGAGACAGTTGGAGTGAGACGAGAGAGAGCGACAGTTGGAGTGAGACGGAGACGAGAGGGAGAGAGACAGTTGGAGTGAGACGAGAGAGAGCGAGACAGTTGGAGTGAGACGGAGACGAGAGAGAGCGACAGTTGGAGACGGAGACGAGAGAGAGCGAGACAGTTGGAGTGAGACGAGAGAGAGCGACAGTTGGAGTGAGACGGAGACGAGAGGGAGAGAGACAGTTGGAGTGAGACGAGAGAGAGCGAGACAGTTGGAGTGAGACGGAGACGAGAGAGAGCGACAGTTGGAGTGAGACGGAGACGAGAGAGAGCGAGACAGTTGGAGTGAGACGAGAGAGAGCGAGACAGTTGGAGTGAGACGGAGACGAGAGAGAGCGAGACAGTTGGAGTGAGACGAGAGAGAGCGAGACAGTTGGAGTGAGACGGAGACGAGAGGGAGAGAGACAGTTGGAGTGAGACGAGAGAGAGCGAGACAGTTGGAGTGAGACGGAGACGAGAGGGAGAGAGACAGTTGGAGTGAGACGAGAGAGAGCGAGACAGTTGGAGTGAGACGGAGACGAGAGAGAGCGACAGTTGGAGTGAGACGGAGACGAGAGAGAGCGAGACAGTTGGAGTGAGACGAGAGAGAGCGAGACAGTTGGAGTGAGACGAGAGAGAGCGAGACAGTTGGAGTGAGACGGAGACGAGAGAGAGCGACAGTTGGAGTGAGACGGAGACGAGAGGGAGAGAGACAGTTGGAGTGAGACGGAGACGAGAGGGAGAGCGACAGTTGGAGTGAGACGGAGACGAGAGAGAGCGAGACAGTTGGAGTGAGACGAGAGAGAGCGAGACAGTTGGAGTGAGACGAGAGAGAGCGAGACAGTTGGAGTGAGACGAGAGACGAGAGAGAGCGACAGTTGGAGTGAGACGAAGACGAGAGGGAGAGAGACAGTTGGAGTGAGACGGAGACGAGAGGGAGAGCGACAGTTGGAGTGAGACGAGAGACGAGAGGGAGAGAGACATTTGGAGTGAGACGAGAGAGAGCAACAGTTGGAGTGAGACGGAGACGAGAGGGAGAGCGACAGTTGGAGTGAGACGGAGAAGCCGAGAGAGAGCGAGACACTCGAAGCCGAGACAGGCGAAGCAGAGAGGAGAGTTGGGGAGAGAGAGAGGGAGTGAACGGAGCGAGCGAGGCCAGCGGAGCGCGGCGAGCGAGCAGAGAACGCGCTGAAGTCTCAGTTGTGGAATGTGAAGAGTTTTGTAAAATAAAATGACGACAGAAAAAGAATAAGTTGTATGCGTAAAGTTCAGCACTACATATGCATTGTCCTTGAAACTGATTGGTCCACACCAAAGACGGCTTTCTTTTGAGCCTCGTTTCAAACGGTGTTAGACCAGAGGACGCCATTCTGACCAGAAGCATTGTGGTTAATGCAGACATGATTCCTTGTAAAAAGGTTTCAGTTTAGTGTTTTAACATCTTGACACCTGTTTTGTTGCCAGACAAAAGGGGAAAAAACGTATTATCATGTTTTGGTACTGGCAAAGGAGATCCCCCCATTGGTTTGTCTCAATGCCTAGCAGGTGGGTGTCATGCATCCTCGCTCTCTGCGTTATCCACCACCCTCACTCATCTCCGCTTAAGCACGCCCTGCCTGGTAATTGTTGTGGAGTGTTCTACAACACTTCGGTGCTGTTAAAACAGGAGTAAATTGGCACGTGTGTTCACGTGGCAACTTTATTAATTGTCCGTGTCGGGCGGATGAGGGTGTACGCCACACGTCTTACTTGTGCGGCGATCTGACAAGGAAAAAAAATCACTTACGAATATTAATATCGGACGCGAATGTCTTCGTGTTAAATGTAAGTTCTGCTTGATAACATTGGTCTGGAAATGTCTTTGCATATATGTGGGGGCACAGAACAGTTCTGGTTGTGTTTGCTTTTGCCCATCTCGAAGTCGCTTGATATAGTCGATTGCACTGCCACATTCGGCTATAAAATGACAAATATTACAGCTCAATGTATTATAGTAAATGTCGACAAATATTACAGGCCGAATTACAGGCCTGGAATCCCAGGCGAGCATACAACTGTTGAGCCGGTGTTTCGAAGCCGTGACGATCGGGGCTTTCGCTGAACACATTCACACTTAAACGATCTCAACACCAGACTGATGACCTTGAAAGCCTTTCTGCAGAAACGCGTGTACACGTGTGTGCGCGCTTGTGTGTGCGCGCACGCTTGTGTGTGTGCATGCGCGCGCGTCGGGAGCGTGCGTGCGTGCGCTCAAGTGCTTGTTCGGCAAATGCCTAAAGCATAAATCTTCATGAAAGGGGCCTTATAATCGCATTAATTTTATTATGATGAATGCACGTTGCGGAAATTTGCAAGTGTAAACATGGATTGCTTAATAATTGTGCTATCGAGGTGTGCAGTTATTGCATGCCACTGTACTGAATGTTGTTGTTTTTTTCCCCCTATGATTTTGGTGAGATATTTAATGAACTGCACATGGGCACCATTAAAATACTCGAATCTAATTAACTCAATTAATCCTGCCCGAGAGCACTGTTTCGAGAACACTTGAATCGCAATAGGTTACGTGAGAGTTCAAATCCCGGCCGTGGGTTACCTGGGCTAATCTTTTCATTAAAAGCTTGAAATTTGTCGTGGGGAATTGACACCAGCTGTCCGATACAGAGAAGGTCCCGTGTTACAGGAATGTGGAACTTCCACTGTAGGCTCTGTGCCGCCAATGGAGATGAATGCCTACATGCTAAATAGAGACGTTACACACTCTTTGGGTCTTTCGGTAAAGTCACGTAGATAGAAAATTAATAAAATAAAAAAAATCACGACGTTTCGATCGCAACACAAGCAATCGTCTTCAGGTTAAACAATACAACAGGCGGATTGTTGAGGCAGGATTGCTTGTGTTGCGATCGAAACGTCGTGATTTTTTATTATTTTATTAGTCGTCTATCTACGTGCCTTTACCGAAAGACCCAAAGAGTTTGAATTCCTGGGGTCACGGAAGCTTTAAGTCAAGATTTAGAGACATTACACTTAGACGTTGACATTGAAGGTAATTAAGTGTTTGGGGAATATGTGCTTGATCATGAATTGTCAACGGTTCCGTGAATTAGATTTGATAAAACATACTTGCTAAGGATGGTGTGTAGGAAGTGGGCATGCCAGGTCAGAAGCGTTGATGCCAGATAAAGAGTTGTACAGACCTCCAAATGACAGGTTACAGTACTTCTTTTGACATGATAATTATTTTCTTACATTTTTGATAGTACTTCGAGAATGAAAAACAAGAGAAAATAAAGCATTTGTTTTCAGCTTCTTGTAATCTACTGCTGGATGAAGTCCTTCGCACACTATGTTCGTCATGGGGTTTGCAATTGAATAAGGTAAATGTGCAGCCCTTAAATTGCTTACATATGCCACTGTTGGTGGAAGGGCTCTGCATTTTGCATACTCTACCACGTTGGCCAGACGTCTTGGAAGATCTGTGAGTACTGTACTAACAATTTACCCAACCACTAGCGTTTTGCCAATTAACCATTTATACTTGCTGGGTCGATAGAGGCGGGGAGGGGTTAATACACTCACTCATTGTGGCAACTGCCACGCCCGGTGATTGAACTGGTCACCTCGACATCATCCCTGAACTTTTACCTGTACTATGAGACAAATAATGAATTATCTACTAAATCAATTAGCCTACAATACATTCTGATCTTGCCACAATGTCTTTCCAGGCGGCTTTAAACACGTTGTTACGTCGGAAAAGGTTCTAAGCAGCTTATTTGAGCAACTTTATCTGCTCAACTCATTGGGGAGGAGTTTGCTTTTTTTTCAATTTGCTGCGTCAGTGACCTCACGTGAAACATATAACAAATCGATTGAATTGACGACTTTTTTGGTTGATACTCTCCCCACAAAAGGAAGGAATATCTCTATAAATGTATTTCGAGTTATTCTTTTTTTCCCCAAAAGCCTCACGACTCATTGCACGTCGGTGAGTTCATCCTCAAACGCCACCTGCTACCGAGCGTCACCTCCCACGGTTATTTTGAGTCTCTCGCTGTAAACCTCAACGCTTCCTGGCGAAGTTCGTTCGGCCAAACTTCCGAGATCTTCATTTCCTCTCCCCGCTATGGTAATCGCAGCAACCTGATGTAATTTTTAATTAACCCGTTTTGTGCCCTTCTCTTGTCAAGTTGCAAGACAAATGTGAGCCAGTGTTGAACGTTCGTGTTGGAAATTTGAGTGATAAAGGCCAGTCTTTGATTGATGCGATGGACACGGCCGACTCGATCGGCCTATCAGAATGAAGCTGGAGGCAACTTTCACTGCTCTCTCAACCCTGGGCTTGGGGCAACCTTCATTAGGAGGAATCGCACCGACAAGTTGATGCTCTTCAGTGAGCATGATAATCACAGTGATGCACAGAGAATCATGGCAATTTACAACCTGTGAGCTTTTCAGGAGGTGGGCAGTGGTGGGGGGGGGGGGGGTGAGAGCAGTTTAGGCTGCAGCATGGATACTGTAAAGGAGACATTTTTAATATAAGCAGATAACATTGCACCGAGAACACACGAATATACTTCACAATGCAAATGCCTCACTATCGCCATATTAACTAGAGGTGTGGACATGTGACCTCTCTGTGTGGTGGCTTTAGTCACCTTAGTTTTGAGAGTTTGGGGCTGGGAAGGGTGCGGGGAACAGGTGGCACGGGGCCAGTGGGGTCTTGATTGGGGTGCTGCCATACCAAACGTGTTGAGTCGCACTGCGGTAAGGAAATGGCCAGGCTGCGTATGCAATTGGTTAAAAGGAAACCGATTCTCGACTGCTTTCACGTTGGCTAGTTGAGTCACAAACACGTCCCTTCGGAGTGGACAGGTAGGAACTTGGTTGGACAGCGCATTCGTGCGATCCGTGTCACGTGGCGCAAGCTGCGTGGGGCAGCGCGTCACGTGGTGCTGAGCCCGTCCGAAGCGTTCAATCAAATACAAATCGAGGGCGTGGCTATGCACGACAGACAGACAAATAATCCCTGGTGGGCAGTGTAGAACTGTTGTTCCTACCTGTAGAAAGTTGCAATATTCTCTGTGCAAGTTTTTCTCACATTTGCAACCCTTGCAGTCAATTCGCCCATTAGATAGTTGATCCTTATTGATATTAGTCGTGCCTCAGTGTTGCTCAGTCGGTGTCACATGTTAATAATAAAGCTGAGCAGAGATGAGGGGATCTGATTCTAATGTTCAATTGAGAATTAATCAAATATATATGCTTACACAATTCATAAGTAATATTTTATTCCATTTTTACGAGCATAACAAACCAAAACGAAAAAACACGAAATACAAATTGGGCCCACAAAGAATAAACATTTAATTATAAAACATTGTATATGAAGAGCTACAGAATTAAATGAAGGACAGTATTAATAAAATAATGTACAAATAAAGTTGAACATTAAAGATCATAAAAATGTCACAAAAAACATGCATGTGCGGATAATGGTAAGCATCTTAATTTTCACGGAATGTCGTCTTTGTAAGTGTAATAATCCTTCTTGAGACGGCTTCGGAATCAGTCCAATTTATTTCCACTCCACAATACACTTTACTCACTCACTCTCCGTTGCTGGCAGACAACGAAGAGAGGACAGACTTCGCACTACCACCACGCACGTGGCACCCCGAGCCCCCGTCCGCGCGTGACCCTGCTCTTGTCAGTCTCCAGTCTGCTCTCGATCGTTCTCCCTCACTCTCTCTTAATCCCTTCGTCACGTGGTCCCCCCAGCCAATCGTTCATGGACAGCTTCGACCATTCTCGATGGTTCCCTGTCAATCCCGGGACCACGCCCCTCATCCGGCTCCCCATTAGCTGGGGCCCCGAATGGCTAGGCCAATCACTCCTGATGACATGCCGTGATCACGCCTGGGCCATGGTCCCTATCTCAACCCTTATTGGCTACAAGCAGGACCGGCAAGCCAATCCCCACGTGAACCATCTATAGCTGTTATTACATATGTATAGGCATGTATTTGTATTTACAGCGTGTACAATATTCTTTGGCACGTGTGGTGAAGGTTACTGCAAGATTCGACCATGTCCGTCGAGTGCTCGCCAAGCTACATTGGCTTTCGGTTGCCGAATATATTTTAAGTTCGCATCCATTACACACAAAGCGCTTGCCACAAATGAACCACAATACTTGGCTGATCTCGTCAAGGAAGTTAAACCATCATGCGAACTCCGGTCATCCTCGCAGCAGCGTTTGACTCGCCATCGAACAAAGACGGTCACTGTATCGCGCACTTTCAGATGCGCTTCTGTGGCCGTCTGGAATGTTCTTCCTTCCGATATAAGGAAGTCACTGGAGCTATGCACTTTCAAATCTAGATTTTTTAAGAACTGATTTTTGTGTTCAGTTTGTTGTTCTACCCACCCCTGAACCTCAAATTAGCACGGTTGGCTACGTACAGTGCGAAAGAAGTTCACACATACGTACATACAGTATGAAACTCAGGACTCAATGTGTACGTTAAGGGAACAGCAATTTTCACCAGTATTTTGCAGGATGAGGCCATATCTCCATTATTATATTCCAGTTTGGCAGTTTCCTGGCCACAAATGTTTCATTTCCACTACCTTTAACATTATATAGTTAAGATTTAATTTCTGGAAGTGTCAAAAAATCTGGATGTGTGCCATTCGTTTGCGTGATTAAAAACTATTTTTTTTGCAATGCAAGCCGCTGCATTCTGGGCAATGCTTTTCATTTTGGAAGTTATTTTTGTTCTGGGAAAATAATAAATAAATCCAAATATTCTCATATATTAAGAGCCCAAGTTGAGGCCACTGGAGCTTTGTTGATTGGATATGAAAAATGGGCTCGGCGGTCCCAATGGGCTCTGCTTTTCCGTGTTTCCAGCCAAGCGACTCGTGTACCGGGGGCATGTGCGCTGCAACTTGAACCTTTTTACTTTTTCGCTGCACGAGGTGGAAACATACCTCTGCATGCAAATGTATTCGCTTCCTCGTGTTCTGGAACCTTTGCCATTGAATTGTTATTGATTGCATTTCTTTTTGCACAATTATAGCAACCCGAGATGTGTGTTCACTGTTGTACGGTAGGGATTCTACTGCTGGCTGCTTAAGGCAAAGGCCAGGTTGAGTCAAAACGTGCTTTGGCCTTCATCGCAAAATGGTCTTTCATCGCTACCCTGTCTCTCGGCATCGTAGTGACATGGCTCCCTTGAATAAGGACATGTGTCTCGAGGTCACACGTCAGAAGTCGTGATGTCCCAAAGGGATTTGGCTTAACAGTATCCGTCTTGTTTATTTTGTGTCCCAAGTCTCCCGGTGTCTCTTGTGGAACACCGACTTGGAAAGCAGATGTGAACATCGCACGATTTTGTCTGGATGTGTGTATGCATGTTGAACTTCTTTCGCACCGTACCGTAGCCAACCGTGCAAATCGGAGGTGGGCGGGGAAAGGACGACAAACTCAAGACGAAAAGCAGTTGTCTTGGCGACTGCACGGGAAATATGCACTCGCTCTATGAGGACTCGCGTGTGTTTTCTCCACGCGTTTTTTGTTAGTTTTTCTCCAGGACGTGAGTCAACCACCTGTTGGGCAACGAGGTGGTGTCTGTAGGAGGTGGTAGTGGCCAGTGGGCTTGTAACAAAATGCCCGTGTGGGCTTTCTCTGGACAAGAGAGGGTTTCCGCCCAATGGCAACATCCTCAAAGAATCGACCGTGCTGCTCCTTTTGAGAAGTGATGATCGACGGCTCGCCGAATTACTTGTTTGAGCAAAGATACATTTTGATGCGGGGGGGGGGGGTGACAGCCAAATGAAGTTCATGCCCTACTGCGGTGGCGTTTCTAGGCCTGCCTCCCGTGGAGGTCCTTCCACCAGCAGTGGTGTGAGGAAGCAGTTGCAGGGCTACACCTTTGCCTTTTACAAGGCGCCACGGTAGCGAGATGTCAACTACCTCACCTAGTATACAGGAGGGCGTGGGTTCGATCCTCCAGAGCCTAACGCTTATATATTTGGAGTTTGCATGTTTCTCTCTCTGTGGTCGTGTGGATTTTTCTCCGGGTCCTCTGGTTTTTTTTCCTCCACATTTATAAACATGCGTTTAGAGTATTTGGCTGCTATACATTTCCACGTGATAAGCCACTTCGTTGAGCTATCATTGGTAGCCAAGTCTCTTCTGGTAAAATAAGAACACTTTAGTTTTTAGCCTTCACCAATTGAGGAGGGCTTTTCAATGTGATTATTGTGGACTTTATCCGACTCATTCTCTATGAAATTCATGTTAACAATCCCATCGGTCAACCCAGTGTTGGTTCAGTGCTCTGACGCTGCCGTCATTCCACCAGCCACTCCACAATGGTCCTTTCATCTACACACTTCAATGCACTTCACACCAGCGCATCTTGTTGGAAGTGTGATGTGTGTCAAGGCCTTGGAATCTTCCCTCCCCTCTCTTGCCCTCCTCCCCAACATTGGCCAACTTGCCAGCCACCCAGAATTTTGTGACACATTCCCTTTGATGTGCTAATGTCTTGACATTTTCTGCAGTGTGCCCGTCAGCCGTTCAGGATCGGCGGGGACTGTCCAACAATTACTGGGGCTGCTCTTATTCGGCCGGAATATCCACGTCGATAACATTTCACAAGCTAGCATAAGTGATGTGCTTCATTGGTTGGAGAAATGAACGAAAAAAGATGATGTCAAAATTTGACAGGTGAGACAAGAGGGAGTGGGGGAAGTGCATTCTCATAATTCGCCCGTGTGCCCTCCCGGTTGTGAGTGCTGACTGCATTAAGACTCTTGACCTAACGCTGCCACTTGGAGGTCTTAACGTTCCAGGAGGTCACATTGGAGGCCTCTTCGTGCGATTTCTCTCAGAGCATCTTGCGTGCCCCACCAAAGTCAATCAGAAAGGAGCGGATTTAAAATTGCACCGTCTTACTTTTAAATCTCAAGGAATCGAACTCAGGTTGCTAGGTTTAGAGCGCCTTGCACAGACCACTGTGCCACTGCTCCCTTCGCCACAGCAAGTGTGGTATAGTATTCAACTTGACCTCAACTTTTGGCCGTCCTGGGAGTCAATAATAACTTAAATCGCACTTCCAAACAGAAAGCCACAACTTCTTCTGCCTTTGAGGTTGCTGCCTATGACCATTCCAGAGAGCTGGAATGCAAACACATCTCACACTCTTTACACTTCGCATGGGAGTGACGTCATCGTTAACTCTTGACTTCCCTGGGATTCTTAAACCACAAACTCGCATCGTGAGTTGGGGATTCTTCCCGACCAACCGCAAAGCAGTGCATAACAAGATAAAGTTTTCGGAAATGATCAGAGTGCTGAAAGGTCGACTAGATCATTGTGGGACATTAGACTTGGCAATGTGGTTCCTTAATAGGGAACCTTACTCTACGTCAACAAGCTATCTGCCCTCCGTCTCTCTCCTCTGAAGAAGGGCCATTTGTCCAAACATTAGCCTATGCATTTTCTGTTGCAAGAGAGTGTCATTGATGAATGTGGTACGTCTGTTTTATTTGTGCTTGTTCAACCCTGCCAAAGCAAGCATCTAATACTATTTTATTAGATCTAGAGCAACAGATGCTATGACTGTCGCATTTGGCTTGATGTCAAATAGATGATAGAGCTTCATAGGAAGTGATGTAAGGATTCTCACGTGTCTCAGTCATTGCCCAATGATTATCTGTGATTGATAAGAACCCCTTTGAGAGAAACAGAGCAATTGTTGCCTTGACTTACGAGTAGGCCATCGTGTGCTAGCTTCATGGTCCAAATTTGCCAACTTTGAAAAATTACCAGCAAATTACTTAATTGGGATTACATTGAAAAACATCGCCCCTTTACTGCAAATCGCAGCAGAGACTATGTCTATGGACAACAGCGCCTTCGTGATACGCTTGCTCTACATGAATTGTGGGAATATGAAAATGTGATAAAGTATTGTTACAGGTTAATTCCATCAGCGTGGAACATCACATAACATCGTCGGCAACGATTCCATGGCCACCACGAGATGTTGTCACATCGCTCAGTCGGGCAGGTGTTTCGGAGTGAATTGGGCGAGAAATCGCTCCGTTTGTTGTCTCTGGCACAATGAATTCACTCTGCCGTGGCGAGATGTCATCCTCCCTCACCTGCTATGCAGGAGAATTTGAATTTGGGTTCGATCCCGATGCCAACTCTGACGATGCCCGTTGTACATTTGGAGTTTGCGCGATTTGTCCCCGTGTTGGTCACGCGGATTTTTCTCGGGTTCCTCAGCTTTTGTGTTTGCATTTCCACCGTCTGCAATGATCCCATCCACATTTTGAAGCACACGTTCAGATTAATTATTTGACTGCTACTATACATTCATATGTGTGACGATAGAGGCAACTCAATGATCTATCTTGTGGCCAGATGACCTCTGAAAAAGAGTCAAAAGCTCAATGGGCTTTACCTGGTCAAAACGATTTGTTACAAAGACACTTGTGGAATAATACTTAAGTTGACGCTTAGATTTGTGGCATGAACAAAACAATATATCCTGTGGTGATGCTACAGCAAGTTGTAATTTGATTGTTGAATAAGTGGCTTGCTTGGATTTAGAAGTGGGGGGGGGGGGGTGGAAATGAAAACAAAGATTGAGTGAAAAGGAGATTTCAGCGGATGGACATACACCTGAGAAGAGAAATGTGTAGCTTTTGGAATTCATTGGAAATGCCTTTCAGAGGTGAATGCCGGAGTAGAATGACCTTGCAATACATCGCTGCTAATACGGAAAGAATGAGCGAGATATAAAACCAAAGCATACTCAGACACTCTACAAACACGCGCAATGTATTGTTTTGTACAGAAGGCACGTTTCTGGCCATTCAAGGTCGACTGGTGTGAAATCAGGCGGAAAGGGGAGGGGGTGGTGGTGGTGGTGGGAGAGAGAAGAGGAGAGCGATGAGAGGTAAGGGAGAGATGTGCGGAGAGTATACGGATACGTATGGGGGATGAAGAGACGCAGAGAGGCGAGGCAGATATCCAAGAAGTGGATGTAAGATACGAGGGGTAATCCAACAGGCACAGAATACCTGGGTCTTTGACAAATGGTGACATATTCTAGGGAGTGCTACCAAAAATGTTCATTGAATTATGTTGACTTTCTACGTTTATATTTTATTGTATATATCACATGAGCTTGAAATAATTTTGTTCGAGTGTTAACTGTAAAAAATTAAAATCTTTTAAAAAATTGCAGAGGCATCTGGGGAAGAGTCAGGAAATCAAACCGTCGAACAATGTTTAGAGATGCCGACTCCCAGTGCCCCCCACACGTTCTCACACTTAAATTTCGATTTAAAGTTTTCGTGACTGCAGGGATTCATCTTCTTGGTTCTTTCGGTAAAGTCACGTAGAAGGGAAATAAAAAAGATAAAAAACATAATAAAATAATTCGCACGACGTTTCGGCCACAACGCAAGCAGCCGTCCTCAGGTGCTTGCGTTGTGGCCGAAACGTCGTGAGAATTATTTTATTATGTTTTATTTTTATTATTTTATTACTTCCCTTCTACGTGACTTTACCGAAAGAACCAAGAAGATGTCCTCACACTTGTGATGTGAGTCGGGTTACGCTGGCGAGCGGGTGGCTTGAGGAGCAAGACAAGGAGGTCTTCCAGGAAACAATTGGGTTTGGATACTATGGTGAAAAATAACCAAAAATATGTTTTTTTTAAAGACTGCGTTGCCAGTTACGACGTTCAAACACCAAATAAACACACCTGTTTACAATGCATCAAGTCTGCATTAAGCACATGTACGTGTGTGGTGAAACATGCAAACAAACATGCTTGGATAATGTGTGCATTGTCCTTGAAGCTGATTCGCCTACACCGGAGACGAGACCAAAATAATGGCAACAGGCGAACAACACAAAGACAACGCAAACACCAAAGCAATAATACAGCTCGTGTTGTGCAGTTTTATTAATACAGCCTTGTAATAGGTGTGTCTATTTGTTTGTTTGAACATCTTAACACCTCCCGTATTAATGCCTTTGTTTCTTTTTCATCACATCAACACACCGGTGGGCTAAAGAAGTGAATTATTTTGTCCTTTGAAAAACGTGACACATTTTTTACTGTTTGGCCGTGTCGGGTGGTGGAGGGTTACGACACATTTATAAATGACGCGATCTGACCCAAAAACCTTTATTATATTGACACTGTTATAAAAAGGGCCCCCTAAACAAAATCTAATCGGCAACGTTTCAGACGGTAACCCCCTTCATAGCAGCGGCAGTTCAATCAGTGTTGTTCGTCGTGGCAAAAGGGACGCCACATTGGCGAGATGTCAACTACCTCCCCCGGTATACAGGAAGTCGTTTCAAGTTTCATTAATTAGGTATAGCCCTGTGAGCCATGAGGCTCTTGAGTTCGGTGCAACCGCAACAAACAAAATATGAACAAAGAACATCTTAAAGCAACGACGCACAACAGAAACATCCTGGATAAACCAGCAAATCTTCCAGAAAAAAAACACCGTATGACAATGCTGCGTGCAAAAATCCCAGTGTGATGCAAGACAAACAACTCCGCACTTCTGCAAGAGACATTGCGTAACCATATGTTTTGGAAATCACCAAAATAAAGCTATAAAATACAATGTAACAACAGTAATCATAGGAACTTGGATTCAATTTGAACAATAAAAGATATACGTAACATGTAAGATCAAACTTGCAGCCATATCGTGGGTTCGATCTCACCCTAACATCTATATATTTGGAGTTTGCACGTTCTCCACGTGGTTGCGTGGATTATTTTCCGGGCCCTAAGGCTTTTTTCCCCTCCACATTTGTAAACATGCCCTTAGAATATTTGGCTGCTATACATTTCCACGTGATAAGCCACTTCGTTGAGCTATCATTTGTGGCCAGGTCGCTTCTGAAAAGGAGATAGTTCGCTCAGTGGGCCTTACTTGGTCAAATAAAAATAGTTTAGTTTTAATAACATGCCAGCGAACCTTTCCATCACCCCTCAAAGATTTAACAAGATGCTGAGAAGGGGGAAGCGATAGATGAAAAAAAAACGCATTCAAAAATAATATTGGAATGAGAGTTTGTGGGATGTACTGGCAGGATATTTCAAAGATTTTGTAAGGAGAGAGAAAGAGAGATTGTGAGAGCAGAAAGGGATGTAAGGAGACAGAGAGTGATGGAAGGAGACGGAGAGGGATGGAAGAAGACAGAGAGGGATGGAGAGAGCGAGATAGTGAGTGAGAGAGTGACCGAGAGGTGGGGGTTTACATAAAGCAAAGTTATTAAAAAATATATATTACGAAATGATGAACGAATCAAAGTGCCGACTACACCGAGCATCTTCTTGTTTCCACTGATCGTAAAAAAAAAGAGTGAGGGATGGAAGGAGACGGAGACGGAGAGGGATGGAAGGAGACGGAGAGGGATGGAAGGAGACCGAGGGATGTCGACAGGGAGGGAGGGACAGCAGGCAGAACACCGTGCACAACGGGTGCTGGCTCTTGTGACAGCCAGCAACCGATAAGTAATGTCTACACGTGCGGTGTGATGTGTGCCCGTGCGGCAGGACCCACCGTTCAATACGCGTGCGCGATGATGATTTATGGCCTGGCTTTAGACAAATGCCACCAAGCTTTGCCCCGGCTAAATTGCCAGAAGCCGGCTTCTCAAATTGTTTTAGGTTTTTTTTTTGTTACACGGGAAAAAGTGGCTGCATACATGCATATCTTAAGCAGGGTCCCGCTCACACATGCACGCGAATAGGTTATGGGTTGGATATTGCGAGCAAAGCATGCGCAGGCACAGACGAAACGTTCGAGCCGGGCTTTGTATCTCAATATGCCAATCAGACGAAATGTATTCGGATAACATGGTTATCGTACATCGTTAGTTTGTGTGCGCGTGACACTACATTGTAGGGGAGCGGTAGTGTAGCGATTAGTGCGCTGTGGGTACGACCACGGGCACCCGAGTTTGATTCCCGCTCACGGTCGACATCAGTGACAATTATCTGAACCGGTCTTGGGCCTCCCCTAGGTCGACTCAGCCTCAAATGAGTACCTGGTGCGGTGTGTAAACATCGCCACGAGGGAGACAGAGGCGGTCGGGCGTGGTGTTGGTCACCCACCCCCACGTGTGCCGTTCCGGCCTTCATCGGTTTTCTCCAACAGCACTTGCCCCAACAGTCTGTTGAGGATATACGGGGAGATCTTTGTCTGTGTACATTGTAATAATCCACGTGGCACCTGCACACAAACTGATTTCATAGCTCCATCCCCTCGACAGACGTTCTCGCGAACGAAAACTGCGTTCCTTGGCTGCCACGCCATGATTATTGTCGACCATCTGCTATTGTCCCTTCCAGCCATGATGTGTCCTGCCCAAGCTGTTGAGAACAGCAAGTAGGCTTGGGCAGGCTGAAGACAGTGATACAACTTCCAAATCCTGGTATTGGAGGCCAGACAAACGGAACATTTTAATAGAGGACGTTTATGTGGACGATAACATTAATCTATTAATAGCGCAGTCGGGACAGGTTGCATCCGTTAAGCCAATCGTGTGGCAAGTTCACTGTTTTTTTTTGTCAGAGTGCAGAAAAAGAGCCCTTCCTAAGGCCAAACGTGGGGTTAATGTCACCGGTAAATCACGGGCCGGCACCCTGCTGCCTATGTTGACAGCTAAAGCCACCTTGACTTGACCCCCTTAACACAAGAGGCAGGCAAGCCATTGGACACACTAACGTTCCCGGGCAAGCTTTCACGTGAAATATTTTACAGTTGGAATTTTGTTGTATACGTCAGAAAAGTCCATCGCTTTTCGCGGTTTCTGTGCCGGTGGTCGTTTACGTTTCAAATATCCGCGACAGAAATGTTTCCATGGCAAGAGACGGAGTTTTTTTTTGTTGCAAGACGATAGCCACTCTCGACTTCCTGCAAAGTGCTGCTGAGTTTATCAATCCTGGATGGATGATCGGCTTAATTTATCTCCGACCTGGATTTGGACACGTGACTATTCGTTTGCGGGTGAGGTGCTATATGATCACAGGGCTAAGCAGCCAACTACAATATACTCTACCCTGCGGATGCGTAGCGTTGTGGTGTAATGTATCACAAGCAACACACTACTGGCGACGGATAATAGTGGGTACCGGTAAATTATTCATTAAAATGCAACAATTTTTCGATTTTAAGCTTTCGTGACTGCAGGGATTAATATTCTTGGTTCTTTCCCTTCTGCGTGACTTTACCGAAATAACCAAGAATAACATGCAAATGTCAGTTACTTGTGTGAAATAAATAAAACATAAATCCAGCTGCTATAAATCGACTGTGCCGATGCCACGTCCATCGCGGGACTTTTCTCACCAAAACTTCATCACGCCGATCAGCGCACGTTTGCGAAACGGGGGACGGAGGGCAGACGGCTTCTGATACGAGTCGCCACTGATGTTAGTCGTGACTGATGATTATCTACACGGGGTTACCGAGCTCGTAATGCTGCACACTATACCACGGCTATTTTAATGAACACGTTGATTAAAACGTTTCGGAAATAATGAAGTCGGCAGCATCAATAAATGTGAAATCACTCGTTTGTTGTCCTTTCATGGTTGGCTAAGTACGGTGCGAAAGAAGTTTAACATACTGTACATACATCCAAAGACTTCATCCGTAGTGTAGGGGTGTTAGTGTTATTACAACTCATAATATAGGTTTTTGGGTCAGATCGCGTTATTTATAAATGTGTCGTAACCCTCCACCATCCGACACGGCCAAACAGTAAAAAATGTGTCACGTTTTTCAAAGGACAAAATAATTCACTTATTAAGCCCACCGGTGTGCTGTAGAGAGAATCAACAGCATTTTAAAATTTGAGTATGACGTTTCGCTGATGATTACAATCTCTACAGCGCACCGGTGGGCTAAAGAAGTGAATTATTTTACCCTTTGAAAAACGTAACACATTTTTTACTGTTTGGCCGTGTCGGGTGGTGGAGGCTTACGACACATTTATAAATAACGCGATCTGACTCAAAATCCTATATTATGAATATTAGTCGCGAAAGCCTACGTGTTATTACAACTATGACAAAAAATAATAAGATTACGTCAATTTCAAAAGAACAACAATGGATTGCATAATATCGTGTCTACATCCTTGAGTGATCATTAATCCGAGAATGATTACTTTTCAAACGGAATCCTCCCTTCACTCGACAGTGTGTCCTCCTCTGTGCTTGTCAAGACCAAGATGAGGATGGAGTGCCGTGGAACTCGCTTCTATTGACGCCACCACGCATTGCATGTCATGGTGTGGTGGCTGTAAATGATTTTGATACAATACAATGTACATTTTCCCTATATGACAATTATCACAACATCGGTTTCTCATAACATTTGAGTGGTTTTGCATTATCACCTCATTGTTTTCTGCTTTCGTATTCCTCAAAGCTTTGCTCTTTTTGAAAACTGGCTTAGCGGGCCATTGGCGGAACATCGCGAGTTCAAGTCCTGACTGGGGGGGTCGACTCAGCCCATCATCCCTTCGGGGTCGATACATTGATTGTCCAGTTTTGTGGAAAGATGTTGGAATTCTCACCCGTGGCTCAGGGCTGTAAACAGGAGATGAGCGCCGATGCCTCAATGCGCATTTTAGCAGGAAATCACTTCGACTGTTGAATTGTATTTTGAATATGAATCAGATTGCTTAAAATGTCATCAAGCGCAGGTCATGCAACAGAAGCCTGCCACAGGGTGTTCTAATCATTGCAACTTCACCGTCTATAACGCTGACAATGCTCACGCTGTCAATTCAGAGTTTTGTAATATATATATAAAAAAATCAAATGGCTGCAATTAAATATTACATTAGACATGCCATCCATTACGCCAGAAAACATTTCGTAAAGCACGTATTTAATTAGCAACAGCTACAATACACACTTATATAGACATAACTTAATTATGGTGTTAATTCATTAATACTTTACCAGGAAAAAAATAATATTTTCGAATAAAACAAAACGAAACGCTAATCACGACACAGCAATCTTTTTACAAAATGGATGATGCGATAACTGCACTGTGGCTCTCATATTGTACATTGTATCGCAGTATCACCGCACCAAGCCAACCGATGTGGTAACCACCACCATTTGATGAGTGTGTGTGGTCCTTCTCTCGCACCTCCGATTAGCACGATTGGCTACGTACGATGCGAAAGAAGTTCAACGTGCGTACATGCATACCCTCCCTGCGTTGTGAAAATCGCCGCCATAATCAAGGCTCGTCTAACTTTGGCAACGCCACGAATACGGCGAGGCCCACGACTCTCCCCCCTCTCATGTGCTGCCGGCAGTATGTCTCCACCGCTAAATCTACTCTCGCTTGTGACGGCACGTAAGCCAGGACCCAGCTGGCGCTCACGACGCTTGCTCGCGGGTCAAGCCAAACTTGGGCGGTCGCCACACGCGCAGTGCCTCACTCCGCCGAGATGGCCTCGGGGGGTTGACCCCCCCGCCCCGCACCGCACCCCGGGAGCGACGTTCATGCCGGTGAGACGTAATGGGACGGACGGACACGGGCACGTCCTCGTGAAGCTGCCGTGATTGACCGCCCACAGCTGACAACGCCGCGCGATGGCTCCGCCAATTAGAAGACTGCGTAAAAGGTTCGTGCCACGACATATATTGCGGTGGGGGTGTGGAGGGGGGTGTGATTGCTTCGATGGAGCGTGCACAGTTAAAAAATTCTACTCGTAAAATGATTCGCGTTTATTTTTGTTTCTTTCCATTTCCAGTGTCTTGGTCGTTCTGTACGGGCGCGTGCGAGGATATTGCTTTGCGTGTGGAACCGGAAAACATGGAGGCTTGAGGAAATCTAGAGAAAGCTGGAGAAGAGGTCAGTAAGTCCGGCTCCCAGTGCCGTCCATTTGTTTTCTTATCTTATCTAGGATTTTACGCAGCGCTTTTGTTAAAGCGCTTTACAAGAACTGTAAATTCTACTTTAGTATTGGCTAATGGGGGAAAGGGATGGGGTTTGAGTGTTGGGGAGGGGGGGATGGCAAGGAAGGGCGATGATAAAGAAGCGGAGGAGCGAGGTTAGGGAAGGGACGGTAGAGGATGGTTCAGGTGTTAAGGATGCGGACAGGAAGCAGTAGAGGGGATAGGCTGTTGAAAAAAGATGAGTCTTCAGGGAGGAACGAAAAATGGCAAGTGAAGTTGCTCGTTTGATGTAATAATTAGTGGTGCCCTTACATTACAAAGCTTTAACAAGCGACGAATTCCGTGGACGAGAGCTTTGACTAGTGACATTGAGAGCTCTCTCAGGCCCTTGATTCAAACCTCGGGACATCGATGGACAAAGTGCGTTGCACGCTAAGGGGACCACGGAGAGAAATGACGCCGGTTCTGTGTTCAGAGCCAGCGTCATGGCCCAACATTTGCCAAGTTCGAAAATGTAAGTTACTCAATCGGGATTGCACGTGGCAATCATCGCCCCCTACTGGCAAACTAATGCCCGTGTGTAGGCCAGGTTCTGGGACACCTTTTGCGCGCACAGAGACATCTGCCACTGGGGGTGGCCCTTTCATATGTTTGACATGAAATGGGAGCGGCGGTGCAGTGGTTAACGCACTGCATTACAAACCCAGTGGCCCAAGTTTGATTCGTGATTATAGTAAACATCAATGGAAGGTTACATCCGAACTGTTCCAGGATCCCCTATAGGTCAACTTCGGCTCAAATGAATACCTGCTGCAATGTGTAAATATTGTCACTGGGAAGACAAAGGCGGCCAGGTGTTGCACTGGCCACACCATCCCTTTTATTTTCTTTGCAGGCCTGCATTGGTTCTTACTAACAGCACTTGCCTCGTCAGTCTACTGAAGGCTATATCGGGGAGCTGTCGTTACATAAGCATATGCGTGAGTTGTTCTACCTGCGACATGCATACATGTGTGTGTGTGCGTGCACACACGTGTGTGCAAGAGTCTGCACACACTTGTGTGTATATATCGTGAATAGGGAGCCGTAGTGCAGTGGTTAGCGCCTTGTGCTACGAACCAAGCCACTTGGGTTCGATCCCCACTCACGGTCAACACCAGTAACGATTATCTGAACCGTTCCTGGTCCCCCCCTAGGTCGACTCAGCATCAAATTAGTACCTAGTGCTGTGTGTAAACATCGCCACTGGGGAGACAAAGGCGGCCGGGCGTGGTGTTGGCCACCCACCCCCTCACGTGCCTTGCCGGCCTTCATAGGTACTCGCTAACAGCACTTGCCCCAACAGTCTGTTTTCAAGGCAATATCCTCACCCTCCTCCCGTATGCGTTGGGTTTTCTCTAGGCGCTAAAGTTCATCCCACATAAAAAAAAAACGAATTAATTGTCTGAACACATCTCAATGTGTGTTACGGATTGTGCAGAATTCTGAGATTCCGTTTGAATGAATTACACAATACAAAAATGCGCGTTATTATATGGGTGATATTTTCATTTGTGTGTGGTGTGCGTGTACACACATGTATGCATGCACACTCTCTCGTTCAGCTTTCAACAGTTGATATACCACTTCCTATCTCCACGATTGCTTAATTAAGCCCGTGTCTCTCACCCGTCTCATCTCAGAGCCCCTGGGAGGGTAAAAACCTATCCTATCAACACTCTGCACCCAAGCCTCCCAACTCCCTCCCATGCCCCACATTCCTCCCTCCCTCCCACGCCCCGCTCCCCACTCCATACCTTCACCCAGCACCAAAGCAACGCCAAAACCCTCCCCACACGCACCCTGTCCTGTCTCACCGCAGGTCTTGAACCATCAGCGATATTAAGCCACGTTGAGTGAGGCTGAGGCAAGGCAACCTGGTTAGGAAAACAGTTGCAGGCATTGATTTGAGTTAAACTTTTCTTTCTGAAGTAATTAAGCGAGGCTGGAGTTTGCGTTGGGGTGACGTTTTGATTCCGTGTGATGTATCTGTGACTGGAATTACCAAACCGCGCCATGTTCTCTACAACCGGTGGAATGGTAACAATAATGATACAACTACGACAGTTAAATTAAATTCCCTGGGTCGCAAGGTTCCACCTCGTTTTGGGGAATGGCGCTTCTTCATGGCATGAATAATTATATCATTTTCTTTTAAGGCAGTGTTAAGGCAGTGTTGTTGATGAGCCTGTTGAGCTTTCTTGTTAATTGTGATTTTGCGCCACTGCCAATGCAGCATCACCAAAAAAAAAGGAGTCCTGCTCAAAATATTAGACCAATCCATTGAGTATGTCTCCATTGAAAAAATAAAAACAGGACTACCCAGTGATAACCCATATAAACACATGATGGGATAACACTTAAAATACATATGGGTAGAAGCGACTTAATAGTTGTGTAAAGACGAATTGACACATTTTCTTGAGAGGGTTACTTCATTGAAGACACGTCCACTTGAAAAGGCAGAGACCTCACTGCAACAGCACAGAGTCTCCCGTGCATCTCCCTTCTATACGGTCTGAGAAGACGACGAGACGCCGATGATAGCAAGATGACGAGTTCCATTTCCGATGGCAGCCGGCCCCGACTGCGAGTCTGACCTCGCCTTTTATTCTCCCCAGCGAGGCCAGGTTCCGCCCGTGGCCACGCCCCCTTCTGGATCCCCCAGAAGGCTCCGGGCTTGGCCCACGTGCCCAACTGGTAGAACGGGTTGCTACCCCGAATTCCATTGTCTACCAATCTCCCAGCGCCACGCGTTACAGTGACTCATTCAATGTCACTACGTATGTAAAACCAGGACATATCATGGGAAGGCGAAGAACATCTCACAAGACCAGAGAAGGTGAGAACTACATTTAAATGCATTGTTTTGAGTGATGGATTATTATGAAACTTCCAAAAGCCAGGATGCTTAATGTCTCAAGAAGACTTACAAGTTTCCAAAGTTATCAAAAACCTCGACAAGAAGATGATGCTGAGAAAACCAGCACAGGAGTCAATCCTAGTGCACCACAACGTGTAGCATATAATGGTGGATCTATGTCAGAATTATGCATTAAGAATAGATGATGATGATGATGGTGATTATGGCGTGAACATATTTTTTTCTTATATTCAGAGGAACATTGCAGCAGCACTCTTGTTTGTTGACAGCTCTGGGCCAGTGGTGGAAATATGATTATTCTTGTTCACTAAGAAAACCTCACTGAGTTTCAGAACTCTTTCTTTTGAGGATCCTGCCAAGTTTTCGTAATAGGGGGCTATGATGCTATAATCTGTCATCCCAATTGAGTAATTAGCAGGTATTTTTTCAGCATTGGTATGTCTTGGCAATTATCAGTTACATTGTATCTTTTTTTTGGCTGTTGGAGGAAACAGGAGAAATCCATGCAGAATAGGGAGAGAATGTACACACTCCGTACAGAAAGGCGCCCGAGTCAGGAATTGAACCAAGGCGTTTCTTGCTGTGAGGCAGGAGTGTTATCACTGTGCAACCCTGCCACCGAAGGTATTAATTTATATTTCTATGGTGGGGGCCACTTTGCTTAAGATGGCCACTGATAATGGACTGAAATGGCTACAAATCGGGATTTAAATTCAAACCCTGAATTGCAAGGCAGGCAATCTGATCCACAGCAGGATTATTTTTTTTACTTATTTATCGCAAAAGGCCAGAGTTACAGTGAGGGAAAAAAGTATTTGATCCTCTGCTGATTTTGTACGTTTGCCCACTGACAAAGAAATGATCAGTCTATAATTTTAATGGTAGGTTTACTTGAACAGTGAGAGACAGAATAACAACAACAAAATCCAGAAAAACGCATGTCAAATTTTTTATAAATTGATTTGCATTTTAATGAGGGAAATAAGTATTTGACCCCCTCTCAATCAGAACGATTTCTGGCTCCCAGGTGTCTTTTATACAGGTAACGAGCTGAGATTAGGAGCACACTCTTAAAGGGAGTGCTCCTAATCTCAGCTTGTTACCTGTATAAAAGACACCTGTTCACAAAAGCAATCAATGAATCAGATTCCAAACTCTCCACCATGGCCAAGACCAAGGATGTCAAGGACAAGATTGTACACCTACACAAGGCTGGAATGGGCTACAAGACCATCGCCAAGTAGCTTGGTGAGAAGGTGACAACAGTTGGTGCGATTATTCGCAAATGGAAGAAACACAAAAGAACTGTCAATCTCCCTCAGCCTGGGGCTCCATGCAAGATCTCACCTCGTGGAGTTGCAATGATCATGAGAACGGTGAGGAATCAGCCCAGAACTACACGGGAGGATATTGTCAATGATCTCAAGGCAGCTGGGACCATAGTCACCAAGAAAACAGTTGGTAACACACTACGCTGTGAAGGACTGAAATCCCCCTTCTCAAGAAAGCACATATACATGCCCGTCTGAAGTTTGCCAATGAACATTTGAATGATTCAGAGGACAACTGGGTGAAAGTGTTGTTGTCAGATGAGACCAAAATGGAGCTCTTTGGCATCAACTCAACTCGTTTTGTTTGGAGGAGGAGGAATGCTGCCTATGACCCCAAGAACACCATCCCCACCGTCAAACATGGAGGTGGAAACATTATGCTTTGGGGGTGTTTTTCTGCTAAGGGAACAGGACAACTTCACCGCATCAAAGGGACGATGGACGGGGCCATGTACCATCAAATCTTGGGTGAGAACCTCCTTCCCTCAGCCAGGGCATTGAAAATGGGTCGTGGATGGGTTTTCCTGCATGACAATGACCCAAAACACACGGCCAAGGCAACTAAGGAGTGGCTCAAGAAGAAGCACATTAAGGCCCTGGAGTGGCCTAGCCAGTCTCCAGACCTTAATCCCATAGAAAATCTGTGGAGGGAGCTGCAGGTTCGAGTTGCCAAACGTCAGCCTCGAAACGTTAATGACTTGGAGAAGATCTGCAAAGAAGAGTGGGACAAAATCCCTCCTGAGATGTGTGCAAACCTGGTGGCCAACTACAAGAAACGTCTGACCTCTGTGATTGCCAACAAGGGTTTTGCCACCAAGTACTAAATCATGTTTTGCAGAGGGGTCAAATACTTATTTCCTTCATTAAAATGCAAATCAATTTAGAAAATGTTTGACATGTGTTTTTCTGGATTTTGTTGTTGTTATTCTGTCTCTCCCTGTTCAAATAAACCTACCATTAAAACTATAGACTGATCATTTCTTTGTCAGTGGGCAAACGTACAAAATCAGCAGGGGATCAAATACTTTTTTTCCCTCACGGTAGCTCCCTGATCAAATAAGCAAAGAGCAGTGCTCACCTCCACCGTTGGCCCGAACCAGTGCTGGAAATTCGACATTACTATGGTGGGACCAAGTCTATCGATATAAAAAAAGAACACTATCATGATGCTGTCAGACAGTACCATAGCACAGCATAAAGTCTATGCTCACCTGATGGGAATGCTTTACAACCACTCAGTGCTATCAGACCAGGGCATTAAAGAGATATGAGAGGGCAAACCAAAGATCCTATGGGGCTGGAGATAAGGGTACTCAATCTTTCAGGCGGAATTTATCACACGATGCATTAGAAGACTTTGCAGGCCGAAGGCATGTTGATAAAAAAAGGCACCGGGGCACTCAACAAGTAATGCTTAAAGCATGCGAATGTTCACATCTCAGATTCTACAGGTGATTACTTTCTCTTGCAGTTGCTCACTGCTATTTAATTTATTTGAACCCAGTGCCCCTTGTTTAACAAGGTGACATCCCCATCATTGATTTGTAATCTCTATTGAGATTTGTAATATCCTAGAGACTTTCACTACTGAGTCACAGGTGCATATTTAAATAAAACACACATTGAATCCTTCAATAAAATGTTGGGTTTTGGGGATGACACTTGTGCCCAATGGTCCATTCTCGATTAGTTGTTTTTTACATAAGGACTCATAATCACAATGTTGCAGCATATCTATCATGATCATTATCATCTATTCATAATAGATTCTCATCAACCATAATTAATCCATTGTCATCATCAATTAATGTTGCTCATCACATAATTACCATAAGTATAATCATCATAATTGTCATCATCATGATCCTTAATTTATTCATCATCGTCCACTGTCATCATCATGAATTCCACGCTGTCACATTTGTATGTGTACGTTGCATTGTTGTATTTCACATTTTAAGAGCAGCCCCATTCGACCAACGGCAGTGTCATCGTATTAGTGGACATGTAAATCATTTGAGAACACACAAATGCGACAGAACAGAAATCACAACCCAGTCATAAATCACGCAGAACTGCCAACATTACAACAATCATTGTTCTCAGCAGTGGCACCGAGACTTGGCTCACCAATGTTTAAGTAGAACGTAGAACCATCCGTCCTAGGTTTGAATCCCAGTCAATTTGTTACTGACGTCACCAGAGACTGATCTTATGCCGAATGAATCCAAGGCAGGTCCATGACAAATCGGGACTCCAATTGCCCCTGCAAGACATGGCTAGGAATGGAACCCAGATTGCTGCTATTTTATTATAATCAGTTAACCAACACACATGAAGACAGATATGTAACCGTATGGATTGTTGCTTTGAACAATGCTGTTTGGAATTTGGGGCCGTCCATAAATGACGTCACGCACCTAGGGGGGGGGGGGGTCAGACATTTGTGACGATGTGTGACGAGGGGGGGGGGTTGAGAAATTTGACGACACATCAAAATGCGCAACTTTAAATATATAGACAACACGTTCTACTTCATTAAATATACTTTTTAATATGTTTTCTCCTACAACATCAGAGTGCAGCGCTACATTAAATACGCACTACAATGACAATAGTTTAAAGCGATTTGAAGCACGTTTTTTTTTCAAAATGGAAATATAGTTTTTATGGGGGGGGGGGGGCAGAGCTTTGTGACGTCATATTTGAGGGGGGGGTCTGACTTTTTGTGACGCCGTGTGACGAGGGGGGGGGGTCAAAAATCGTCAAAAATCGCGTGACGTCATTTATGGACGACCCCTTACCTGTTATGGCCAGATAGAATGGGTACGTCAGCCAACAATGTGGTCCAGCCACCGATGTTTCCCAAGGGTTGATGCCAAATACAAACATTTAGGGCAGCTGTCCCTCGGTTAACAAAAACTACTGTTAACTGAAATAACTAGTAATCGAATATAGCAATTAGATGTTAAAATCATTAATCCGTTCCAAAACGATCAGAAGTTTACTTTTTTTTACCCTAAAAACTAGTTTTTAGTTTACGAAGGTAATTACTTTCCTCCTCTTTTCCTTTTTGCGAATTCACTTGAGGGGCCATTGCAATCACTATTAATTCACTTAAAAGTTAAAAAAGAAGTAAAAATCACTGAGTCTGTAAGAGAGATGTTTCCACTGCCAAAACAGAAAACGTGATGTAAACAAAGCTTATAAATGGGTGTCGCTGATTGGCTGAGGGCATGGCTCAGCCCCACTTAAGTGCACTCGGATTGGCCGAAATTGGCGCCTGCGTGCGTAACGTAAACAAACTGCGAAGCAACAATTTGAATGTGAGTCGAAACCATGGGGTCCTATGGCAGTCGAAACGTTAACCGAAAAAAACCGTAAACCGATGTCACTGTTAACCGATGGACTACTGGCTTAGCTTTCGACTGAGTTGACCTAAGGGAGGCAACAGGCCAAGTTCAGATACCAATGTCCACACCTGTTGCACATGATGACCTGGAATCAATCGCAGTCTAGTGTGCTCGGCACTTCTCCACTGTTACCTATTCACACAAACGAAGACAAAGACTCTCCCACTTGACCATTCAGATTGTAGGGGCAATTACTTTTAGGGAATCACCTCTTATAATGTACACGCACGTACAAAGACAAACACCTACACGCAAACAACCATACGATCACAAGCAGCAGCAACAAGAACAAACATCCTCCACCACTAAGCAGCAGTGATATCACCACAGCATTTGTGCCAGGCTAGCTGGGATTTGAGGTCTCTTTAAGTGGTGGTGGACGCTATACATCCAGATATATATATCAGTTGAGTACGTACACATGTATACAGACACAAACTCAAATAGGGCATACAGATGTAATAAAAGACTTGACCACGATCTCTGGCTCAGTGTCCTTTATTCGGTCCGTACTGCGTTCCCACACGGCTGTCTCTCTTATTCTCTCTGTGCTGGTTCCGATGTCACTCCAGTCCACATCAGCTGCCCCGCTGCTGTTCTTGTCGCTCTTGCAGCCCCACAGCAGCTCCGCTGCTGTACTCTCACACAGCTCCCTTGGCTGTTCCTGCTGCAGCTCTGACAGCCTCGTGCTGTCTCGCCTTCTCGTCGCTCCTGCGACTCTTGGCAGCCACCCCGCTGCTCCTCACACACAGCTTCACTGCCTATCTCTATCTGCAGCTTTACACCTCCCAGTAGCTCCCTACTGTTCCCAGGGTTGGCTCCCGCTTCTGACGGTGCCCCCTCGGCTCGTACGCCCGCGTGGCCCCACACCTTTCCATTCACACCCCGACTGACTTCTCCTTCCGGTTTACGCGCTTAAGGACCCCCTACCTTTCACCCACGTCACCTGGCTCCGCTTCCTCGTGACGTCACATCCGGAAGGTCGCTTTCGCCCGCATTACACAGACATGCACCATGTATAACAATATATACACAAATTATAATTGGTTTAACACTGCTGCACGAAGGCCTCCCCACCACATGTTAGTCATGCGAGTTGGTTGACTGCTGATCAGTGGCGAAGTGGCGCCAATGATCTGTTCAGATATCACGTGCCACTTTGACAGCATGGTGAGGCGTGCTAACCACTGTACCACCACTCGACCTCCGAACAGCCGTAGAACTGTCAACACGTGCACGAATGGGCAGCACCACGCCCAGCCACCTGTTCTCCCCAGTGTTGGTGTTTACACACTGCACGGGGCTGGACCTTGGAGAAACCCAGCGTCAGGTCAGACATTCGCCACTGACCGTGGCTGTGAAGGGGAATTGAACTCAAGTCACTGGGTACACACATACATACACGCAAGTTTGTGTAGTGCAGTGATTCGTGTATTGTATTTGTTAGCGCTATGAACCCAGTGCTGGTCACCCACGCTCTCGTGTGCTGTTCCGGCCTTAATAGGTGCTCGCTAACATTATTTGCTCCTACAGTCTGTTAAGACTATGCAGGGGAACTTTTGTATGTGTATATATATGTACACGCACGCAAATATGTATGTACAGAATATATGTATTCAGGACATATACCTGCCTATGCACGTTCAAGGTTCCATGACACTTTTTTTTTTCAAAGAAAATATTGCAGAGGCAAATCTGCCTCAGGATAACAAATATGAATAACAAGCCATAAACATATATCTTGCCTTAGGTGCCCGAGGTGTAAATCTAGCACTCTGTACTAAACAAGTGTTTTCACAGGCAAAATCTATAACTACAGGCCACATGACAATTTATTTGTTTGGACATTTTCAGTGGCAACCCTAAATGAAAATTGCGATTGTCGCTGCGATTCCTCGCGAACTGCTAAATGTGCTCCGCTCTCCGTGCACCTAATGGACAAATCTTTCCCTTGGCTGTGCTAGCAATGGTCACGTGTTACTTTGAGTGCCCCGGGCTTTTATATTATTCTTTTTTTAAAGGTTCGTCTGCAAAAACCCCGTGGATCAAACTTAAGCAGTCAATTAGACATTGTCAAGCCTGAGGCATAACACACAGGACCGATAATCCTGCGGAATGACTCTACTCACAAAGCATCGTCAGATGACCGTGCTGTTACTTAGCATGGTGGATCGCAAGCGGCGGTCAGGGATAAGACCACTGGTTGTCTGCTAGGTCCGGGGAAGTGATTCGTAGATCTTTAACAGACACTAAGTATTATCATTTTTTTCTTCAGAAAAAACACATTATGTTGAAATGCCCATTGCACATCAAAGTACTGTATTTAAGTTAGGAAATAAATAGTTAATTATTTTGATGACCTTTTAACGAACATTTTTCAACTTTCTTGGAGTAGTTTTAATTTTAAAACACTTGTTATTAATGGTGTATGGCGGTCCTAACTTTTTTTTTGGGTTGGCAGTTATCTGTAGCTCCAGAAATGTTAGGAACCACTGAATGACTTTACCGAATACCTGTACTGGTTGATTACTTTATATGGCATCGACTCACACACATACAAACACATCAACTTACACACACACACATATGACTCACACACACAGACATCGACTTTAGACACACACATGGAGTTACAGACACACATCGACTCTCACACACACATTGACTTACACAACAACAACAACAACCGCCATTCGCCACTAAGTGGCGGTGACATCACCACGACGCTTGTGCCAGGCCATGTGCAACTTGAGGCCACGTGAAGTGTCGAACGCCCGCTGGCAGGAGGTCACGGGGCAGACCCAGGTGCCATGGGTCGACTGACTGAGATAACTGAGATGACTGGCTGATGCACCACCTGTGCGCCCTACTGTGCCAACTTGCTGTACTTTAGCCACCCGGCGCTCCGTTCTTTGTTGTGAGCGTCGCTCCTCCGCCCTCCGTTGTTGTTGGAGGGCGACTGCCTCCAACTGTCCAGTAGCGTCCTTCACAAGCCTCCTCCACTGAGGCCGATCTTGACACCACTGGTACCAGTCATCGGCAAGTCCACTCAGCTCCACGTCCTCCTGTACCACATCACTCCATCTCTTCTCTAGCCCGTGCTGCGCCCATTTAGCCCCCTTGATCCGGCTGAACAAAAGCTGTTTAGGCATGCGGTGGCTGGGCATGCGGACTACATGACCCAGCCAACGCAGCCTTGCCTGCCAGAGGAGTTCACCGATGGGACTTTGCCCAGATCTTTCAAGGATTTGTGAGCTCTTCACACAATCCAGCCTGGTTAAACTCAGGATGGATCGTAGGCAGGCCAGCCTAAATGTTCTAACTGGCGAAGATGCTCCATTAGGGGGGTCCACGTTTTGCAAGCGTAGATAAGGGAGGGAATGACTGTGACCGAGAAGACCTGAAGCTTCCTGCGGAGCGACAGACCAGGCAGCTTCCACACAGCATTACGCAATTGATGAAAAGATATTGCCGCTCGACTGATTCGGAGTGAGACCTCCGCTGTCAAACCCGGAGCCGGTCATGAGCACACTGCCCAGGTATGGGAAACTCTCCATTCTGTCCACAACTGCCCCATCACCTATTGGAAGTTGTGGGGGTGGAGTGTCCGATGGTACAAAATACCCAGGCAGGTGCTTAGTTTTGGTGGGGCTGATGGTAAGGCCCCACCTCTTAGTGGCACACTCCAGTTGCAGCAGAAGCGTCTCTAACTCCTCCTCTGAATGAGCAGCAATTGCCCAATCATCGGCATATGTAAAGTGGTTGACCAATACGGAGCCATCCCTTAACCGCACCCGGGCATCCATCAGCCTCCCATTATATCTGTACCAAATGGAAATTCCCCCGGTACAGCTATTGAAGGTTTCACAAACTACGTGGTCAAAATAGATGTTAAATAATGTGGGAGCCAGAGGACATTCCTGTCGCACCCCAAGGTGTACAGGGAATGGCTCTGATTCCCGGCCACGTAGTTTTACCCGGGCCGGCTCACCATCATGAAGGTCCTTAATGATCGTGAGCAGAGGGTCAGGGACTCCGAAAGCACGAAGAACAACCCAGAGCCCAGGCCTACTGATGGTATCATAGGCCTTGACCAGGTCAATAAAGCAGAGATGCAGGTCTTGTTGGAATTCCCTACACCTCTGCTGTAGCAGACGGACAGAAAATATGGCATCTGTGCAGGACCGCCCTTTCCTGAAACCGAACACACACACACAGACAGACAAATTATTACATTTATAGGTAAGATCTGTAAATCCCCTAAATATGCCTTTGTTCTTCCTCTGTTCTGCATGAGTTTCCTCCCGTAGATAAAGAATACGTAACATGTAACTGGCATTGTCGAAACATTCGAATGATGAAACATTACCTGCAAATTACTAAATTGGATATGCAGTATTCCCTCGTTATTCACGAGGGAATATGTTCCGGATATGCCGGTAAATAATACATTTCGCGTTAAATGATATTGGCCTATGAAAACATATCTTTTTCATGAATTACCTTCAATAAATAACCTATTAAATACATGGCAATTATAGTAACATGAAAAAATAATGGGTAAAAATAAATAAATATTACAAATACATATTAAAGAATCTCATCACTTTATCTCTAATCACTTTATCTCATCAGTTTTTCACATCACATTCTTTTTCATCACTTTATCTCTCTCTCTATGCAGTAGTCATGTAGAGTTACAGATGCGATTCGCGGATAGTCAAAACCGCGTATAGCAAATTCGTGAATAACGAGGGAATACTGAACACACACACGCGCCCACTCTACACACAGCAACATTGCTACCCACCGTGAAAACCCCTCCGTAAAAAAAGTCTTGAGAATCAGTGAAGCTTTTCTGGATAAATAAATACAATTGATAAGGCAACTAAAGGAGTAATTATCGTGTTAGCAGCTTGTACTAATTCAAGGATAGCAACAGCCATTGTACATCGATCACGCTGCAAAGCATACATAGTAAAGTGTCGTTAATTGCCAAGGTCAAATCGACCGAATGATTATGACTTAGGAAAGGAAAAAAAAACATTTCACGAAATCAGGTAAGCAGCTTCATTTCATGGATATATACTCGGTTACATTCGGTAACTTCTTAAAACCAAAAGTAGTAATTAAATATCGATTACATTTTCAAAGCAATCATCTGACCACTCAATGTGCCATTTTGGTTTTGGTCAGAGGTGGGATATCAATTACCCTGTGCTAGTCATTACTAAACGACTGCTCTACCCGTTGTTTGGTTCTATTATTTGATTCATTGGATAACATGGAAATAGTAGGGGAGTGGAGGCGAAACGTCTGGCATCTTTTCCCACGTGCGGCTGGACGGGAGGTGATGGGAGGGGCTTAATGACATCATGGGCATCATCAGCAAATTGTGCTGCCCATGGGTTGTCGGGCAACTGCCATTGTTAAAGGTGCTCTTAGGTTTTTTGGTAAAGTCACGTAGGTAAAAAATAAAAAATTATATAAATAATAATAGAAATAAAATAATAAATCACGTTTCGGAGGCAACACAAGTCTCCGTCATCAGGTGGGACCGTCACAACTAGATTTACTGTCTCAAGTCTCAAGTAAATCTAGCTGTGACGGTTCCACCTGATGACGGAGATTTGTGTTGCCTCCGAAACGTCGTGATTTATTATTTTATTTCTATTATTATTTCCATCATCATTATTTTTTACCTACGTGACTTTACCGAAAGAACTAAGAGTATGAATCCTTGCAGTCACGAAAGCTTCAAATCTAGAATTGTTAAAGGTGCCCAAGTAATCGACCACTCATGAAGAAGTCTATTATCATATGTAGTCTGTCAGTCGACGCAATGGCCTTATCATTGTAGCTCTACAATTGGTGTAACGATTTAAAGTCGATTTGTAGAAGGACTCAGGACAACAACGTCGGTTTTGAAGACCTTCTTTGTAGCACCCTGACTCACAAGCCTCCAGCTACCATTTCTCCCAGCCGTCTCCCCCTTCTCGACCCTCTCCTTTTATCCCTGCCCCCCCCTCCCTCTCGTCCCCCTCCCCTCTTCCTCCACCAATCCCATCTCTTTCTAGATTTGAAGCTTTCGTGACTGCAAGGATTCATATTCTTTGTTTTTTTCGGTAAAGTCACGTAGGTAAAAAAAAAGAAAAGTAATCATTTACTTGATACAGCTATCGTGCTGTGACGGTTCCACCTGAAGACGGAAGCTTGTGTTGCCTCCGAAACGTCGTGATTTTTATTTTATTTTTTATTTTACTTTTATTAATTTTATTTTATTTTACCTACGTGACTTTACCGAAAAAACCAAAGAATATGAATCCCATCTCTCTGCTCTTTTGCTTTTGAACCGAGCTGACCAATCTTAGTTCAGCACTTCCTTTGGCACCTGCCCCGGGTTGACCCCGCCCGCTGATGTTGATCGACTCCTCACTCTCCCCTTGATCACGAGATGTAATCGTGTCCAAGGATGATATCACTGCACATTTGATACGAACACTAAACCGTGGACTTTACAACGTCGCACTGCCCCAAATATCAATTTCAAAGCGATGTGAATCTGCAATTCACCAACTCTCAGACAAAAGCAATCGAATGGCTGCATTTTTGTAGCACTAAATCTGCAATAGGTACTCTGCGTTGGCCGTAGGAAACCGTCAATAAATTTGCACAATGCTGTGCGTTTCCTTGATATCACAATGTAGCCCAGGTAGCCAGGGCTTAATTTCTCAATCGATATTTTCCGGGAACATTGCTCAGGTGGCCTCGGAGTAGGGATTATTAGCACACGGCACTATCACTCAATTACAAGGTATGCCTACCCACAATAAGGGGCCGTCCAAGGGGCCGTCCATAAATGACGTAAAGCGATTTTGGACCATATTTGACACCCCCCCCCCCTCGTCACACGGAGTCACAAAAAGTCAGACCCCCCCCCCCTCAAATATGACGTCACAAAACTCTGCCCCCCCCCCAAATAACATGCTTCAAATCGCTGCACTCTGATGTTGTAGGAGAAAACATTTATTAAAAAGTATATTTAATTAAGTAGAACGTGTTGTTTATATTTATTTAAAGTTTCGCATTTTGATGTGACGTCACGTTTCCCCCCCCCCCTCGTCACACATCGTCACAAATGTCTGACCCCCCCTCCACCCTAGGTGCGTGACGTCATTTATGGACGCCCCCTAACCCTGTGTATGTATGTTGAACTTCTTTCGTACTGGACGTAGCCAACCGTGATAATCGGAGGTGCGGCAGAAGGACAACAACTTAAACGCAAAAAAAAAACAGTTTTAAAGAATACGTTTTCGATCGAGGTTTAAAAGTGCATAGCTCCAGTGGCTTCTTAATATCGGAAGAACATTCCAGACGGCCGAAGAAGCGCATCTGAAAATGCGCGATGCAGTGACCGTCTTTGTTCGATGGCGAGCCATAACCCTACAGTCTTATAATCGTATGAACATCTTTACAAAAAATAGATACACAAAATAAGGTGAGATGCTGGTGGCGTGCCAAAATAATTCCCGAAACGGTATTCTAAACCGTTCCGCTAGAATTAAGCAACGTAGAGCTTAACTGCATTTCACGTGAGTTCGTGTACCTATAATTTTCAGGGCGCTTAAACCATTGCGAGGGTTTATATGTGTGGAGGGGGTGCTGGTGCACAGTTTAACGGTCGGCCGTTGTCATACGTAGGTTTTATATATACAGTAAACGGATGGTGAGCCCAACTTTCTCATGTGTAGTCACGCCTGATAGCTCTGCGGAATTTATTACAGCACGCTCGTGTGCAGGATGGCTGACCGTGGCTTTAGCATGCCACCCGAGCAGCATTTAGATGCCCTCATTGCTACGACGCACTCACGGCCACCCGGGTCTCACGTTGCGTTTCCACGACCAGTTGACTCCGTGTGGATCGGAGCTGTTGTTGGGTCTGAGCTGGGCTGTGCCGGACTGAATCGTGCCCCTCGCCACCCCTGAACTGTGTGGCATGCCCCCTCCCATACTCCTATTGCCACTCTACTACTATATATTTTTTTACCAGGTAATGCCCACTGAGCTATGTAGATTTTTTTTCAGAAGCGACCTGGCCACAAACGAATGCTCAACGAAGTGTCGTATCATCATGTGGAAATTTACAGCAGCAGAATTACCAAATGTGGAGGGAAAAAGTGCAAAAAATCCACGCAAATCACGGAGAGAGATAGAGAGAGCCACCGCAAACTATAAATATACAACAGGCGTCAGGGTCATGATCGAACCCACGGTTTCCTGCATACCAGACACTTTGCACATCCACCCGTTGTCTCTTTTGTCACCGTCTGCATTGAACAACGTGCAAAGGTGTGCAGCTGCCAAACAGCAGATGCCCGCGACTCCCATCATTCCTGGCTTGAACTAGATTCGAAGCTTTCGTGACTGCAGGAATGACTCTTTGGTTCTTTCGGTAAAGTCACGTAGAAAATCAAATCAAATAATAATAGAATACGACGTTTAGGTTGCAACACAAGCAACCATCATCAGGTAAGAATGAATGATAAAACACAGACACGGGAACAGCATAGGGAGACACACATGTAGAGAGAGACACACACACAAAGACAAACAGTGTCTGCCTATGCTGTGTTTTATCATTCGTTCTTACCTGATGATGGTTGCTTGTGTTGCAACCGAAACGTCGTATTTTATTATTATTTGATTTGATTTTCTACGTGACTTTACCGAAAGAACCAAAGAGTAATTCCTGGCTTGTATGGATTCCACGTGACCGTCAAATTGCATGTACAGTACAATGCTCTAAGCCTCGTGTATTTGTTTTTATTTTTGCCCTGCATACATTCTTCTGTTTTGATGGAATGTATGAAAAGTGTTGGATGGGATTTGCTACCCCCTGTGGTCGAGTGACCAGAGCACTGTACTGTATACACGATGTGGCTTCGGGGCATACATCTGCAGTGGGCAGTCAAGGTCAGAAAATCATGTTTAAAAAAAATCTGTAAAATTTTCCAAATTGTATTACATTTTGTGCTAATCATCGCCATTGTCGTGAGATGAAGAAACATCAATTCAGATCTCCTTGTTTGGGAATGGCCCATGAAAGGTGATATTACTGAAGTACATTTGAAATTCCTTAAAGTGACCTTATCCACACTCGGGGCATTGTAAACTGCCCCAACAGCGTGCTGTAGAGATGTTTTAAATCTCTGTAACAAAAAAAGGCAGGGTTTGTATTTATATTGAACTTCTTTCGCACCGTACATAGCCAACAACGGTGTTAATCCGATGTGTGGTAGAATGAGCAGGGTGTCAGGCTGTGATGACATCTTAATCTAGATCAAATGATCACAGCAGCTACCTCCAGCCACGAGCACACGACACTCACCCACTGGCTTACATCAACCATCATGAGCGACCACAGGTTGAGACGATACACTTACTCAATTTGAGAACCCACCTTCATCCCAAGTGGCTGCCCTTGATTCCAACCTACGGCCTAAGCCGTGCTGTCTCCCAGTGTTCTGACCCTGGTTCTCTCGGCCACCTCTGCTTTGGGCTCGGTTTAATGTGTGGGTCGGCTCGGTCAGGTGATGCTCACTCGACCAATAGACAATGATCATTTGTTTTGGGGGGTCCGTAGCTATTGGATGTATTTCCACATTCCCATAACGAGGTCAGTTTGTTCCGAGGACAATTGATGTTGACGTGTCAAAAAATTGGTACGTATTTTGTTTAAACCCCAGAGTGATCACGACGGGCTAGTTGAACATCATTCATCATATGAACACGAACAAACACTGTTTTTATTCTTTGGGTCTTTCGCGAAAGTCATGTCGATAGGTTCAAAGAAAATAACACTGTTATTTTGTCATGTTTTCTTTGAACCTATCTAGAATATGAATTCCTGCAGTCACGAAAGCTTTAAGTCAAGATTTAAACACTGTTTTATCATAACGCACGAACGATATGCACGTTGAGATTCATGCTAAAATTATTAAAATTACGTAAAATAAACTTCAAACACTTCGTGCAGAATGTCTTGCATCTTTGGCCTTCGGGTAGTCTTATATGCATGATACTCTTGAGCTATATAACCAAAGTTTCATAATGCAAAGCAGTGACAACTGAACTTCTACAATTAGCAGTAAATGTTTTTTTTAGTTTTTTCTCCCAGGAAAAGTGTGATGCGCACACCATATTTCCCCAACACCTAACTCAGAGCACCATGCTTTTTTGCAGCCTACAAAAACATCAGGCGCACAAAGGTGTGGGGTGAACAGCAGGGCGCCCATTCTGCTCCCGCGAGCAGCTGTTAAACAAATGAGATGCAATGCATGTCGCGGTGTGGAGCGTGCTGATTGGTCGGACCGGACAAGTGCAGTCGCTCACTGTGGCTAAGCGGGCGTCCATAAATGACGTCACGCGATTTTGGACGATTTTTTTACCCCCCCCCCCCTCGTCACACGGCGTCACAAAAAGTCAGACCCCCCCCCCCTCAAATATGACGTCACAAAGCTTTGCCCCCCCCCCAAAAAAACATGCTTCAAATCGCTTTAAACTATTGTCATTGTAGTGCGTATTTAGTGTGGCGCTGCACTCTGATGTTGTAGGAGAAAACATTTATTACAAAGTCTATTTAATTAAGTAGAACGTGTTGTCTATATTTATTTAAAGTTGCGCATTTTTATGTGACGTCACATTTCTCAAACCCCCCCCCCTCGTCACACATCGTCACAAATGTCTGACCCCCCCCTAGGTGCGTGACGTCATTTATGGACGGCCCCAAATGTAAGCCAGTGGGTTGAGTAACCGTGTGCTCGTAGTTGGTGGTGGCTGCTCTGACAATTATTGATGCATACTCTTAGTTTTTTCGGTAATGTCACGTAGGTAAAAAATTAATAAAAATAAAATAATAAAAAATCACGACGTTGGTCCCACCTGATGACGGAGACTTGTGTTGCCTCCGAAACGTCGTGATTTTTTATTCTTTTATGTTTATAAATTTTAATTTCATTTTTTACCTACGTGACTTTACCGAAAAAACTAAGAGTATGAATCCTTGCAGTCACGAAAGCTTCAAATCTAGAATTAATTATTGATGCAGATTAAGGCGTCATCACAGCCGACACACTGCTCATTCTGCCACACTTCGCCATCACTTCCATCCCTTTGCCAGATCCGACAACTGTTGTGCGGTCGACATCCAACTCTCCACGATTTGGTCTTACCAATTGCCCCACCGTCTGGCTTCAATTCGTCTGACCTCCAAATGTTAACAAAAAATACGTAAATAAAACATGCCAATTCTTTACTAGCATAGCATGACAAACCTTACTAATTGGCTGTATCGGGTGGTGGGGGGTTTAACGACCCATTTATATTTACGCAATCTAACCCAACAACCTCTATTTTGAACAGTCGTGGTTTATTCTGATGCTGTGCACGGGTGGTAGGTGTTGGGTGGTGATGGTGCCCTACGTACACTGCTGTTGCCATGTTAGTTGGTATTGACTGGTAAAAGTGTGTAATGTATAGTTGTATTACTGGTGCTATGTGGTGCAGGCGAGTGAATGGTGGTCTGCGTTGTGTGTAAGACAGTGGGTGATGTATGCTGGTGCTATGCTGCAGGTGTAGTGAGTCCAACCGAGTCGCAGACGTTGTTCTTTAGAGGCAACACTTTTATTCGTAACATCAACACGTAACACAAAGGGGTAACTGCCCCTTCACCAGATACAGCCTAGGGTGGTGGCCACTCAGCTAACTACCCGATACGGAGGAGTTACAGCTACGAAGGGTCTGACCCTCACTCGGCTCCCGGCCACGTGTTGATGCCTGCGATGAATGCATGCATTGTCGCAGATGTTGACCGGTGGTAGTGGGTGGCACATCCCGATGCAACGCGTTACGGTGATGGCGAGCATTAGCAACGGTTGCCGATGTGTATCGGCCTTCTGCGTCGTGTGTTGCCGAACGCGCCGGCAAGTTGCTTTGTTTTGCCAATACGATTTCCCGCGCGCCCCGGTGTCTCGGAGAGCGTGGCGAACTACGGCGTACGAGCGGGAAAGCGCACGATAGCGGCATGCTGCGCTTTGCTTGCTTCAATCGGGCCCTATCGGCATAAACGGTCCCAGAGCGCATCTGGCAGAGGACGGGCAAATATTTAACATTAATCATCGTGACAGCGCGGAGCGCGTCCGCTGGATAATTGGCGAGCGCAGTGGCGGTTGATGCGAGTCGAAGCGACTTGGTGTATCGCTTGACAGCGTGTCATATCAAATCAATATCCTTTCCCGACAGCATGCGTGATATCTCGGTAATAAAGTCAAAAATATTTGGGCACTGCGAGGACTGGCGCACGGGACCGATTAATTTTCGGCCTTTTGTTGTGGTTACACGTGTCTTAATAATAATTATGTTAGTCGTAATTTACAGCCCGGCGGGCACTTTGGCAGGGTGCCCGACTAGTAATTGGAAGGTCCCGACTCAAAAAATTCTGATTCGGGGATTTGACGCAGTCCATCGTCACTCTCGGGGTTCGATTAAACGAGGACTGTTTTGTGGGAAGTACAGCCATGGACATCGTGTGGACATTGCTGCACCTCGCCATCAAAATGTGGAAAGTTCGACCACTGGCTCAGGGCTGTCAACAGAGATGAGCAACTTCCTGTACCGATTTGGTTCGGATGACAATCGCACGTTTATACTCCTGAACACTGTGCAAAGAAATTCCGTAAGTGATTTTGTTAAGCGATACGGCAGTGTATTTAAATATTTACGGAACCACACAAACAGCAAATGTTCAATGCAATTTGTCTTAGACTGTATTCTCAGATATCAACCTGCAGTCAACGGGAGGTTGATTCATCTGTTTTGCACTTGCCCAGTCTGCAATGCCCTGGAAATACTGCCCTTTCACGAGGACACAATGAACCAATGAAGGCAAGTACAAAGTGTCAATGCTTTCATGACACTGGAAGGAATATTTTTTTAATAGTGAACTGCCCTGATTGATCGTCATCAAGTAAAAAAAAGAACGACACAGTTGTGCCTTTCACGTAAAACGTTGATTAAAATTTCACGGAAGGCATCATCCATGATTAAATAATTGTATTGAGACCTAATTTTCAGCTAGGTTAATAAAAAATACAAAGATTCCCCATGTAGCCTTCAACAGACTGTTGGGGCAAGTGCTGTTAGCGAGCACATATGAAGATCGGCACGGCACATCATGGGGTGGGTGGCGAACATCACTCATGGCCGCCTTTGTCTCCCCAGTTGTGATGTTTATGCACCACTCCAGGTGCTCGTTTAATGCTGAGTTGACCTAGGAGAAGACCAGAACCGGTTCAGATATTTGCCACTGATATTGGTCATGAGTGGGAATCGAACCCAGGTCGCCGGGCTCATAGCACAGTGCGCTAACCACTGCCACACCGCTCCCCATTGAAAACACTAAACACGCACAATAACATGATCATCGTGTCTAATGAGTCTCGCCCCTCTAAAACTCCAGGTGTCCACCTTGGCATTGGCATTACACATTTCGTTGATATTTGTCACATGTGCTCACCAGCATCTACCATAAATAGAAGATCAATAACTCACCAAAACTGTGACGCGGTGTGGTGCAAACCACCAGGTGTATCACTGATGCCTGCCCAATATAACGCACATATTCTGGTGGAACAAGCGGACTTCATTTAGCTATCACCCCACATGCCAGGGAGTGGCTCACAACGTTAAGAATACAATGCTAGCCCTGTTGCTTCTTTGTTCTAACGCCGCATGAAAGAAGGAGACCAGCATCTTGGCTGTCCCTGTAGCGAATTCTTCTGCCGTGTGCTGTTAAACAAAAAATCACTCGAGCTTGTTATGTTTTCAGCCGTACACGTGAAATGAATATGCTGCCAATAATTCCGTCACGCAGTTCAAACTGCTGCCTTTCGATAATTATTTAATAATAGGCAATACCTTTATGCACACGATGCGAATTCCTTTTCACCTTATTGTATTATTTTCTGTGCTCTGTGGGGTTTTTTTTTCCCAGAGGGTGAGAGGGCTGCTATTTCTGAGACCTCTGAATGAGAATGATTTTCCACTGGTAAATTGCCGCACGGTATTCGCTCACTCGTGAAGACCGGACGACTCGGAGGGGCGAGGGACCACAGACGAGCAGGAAGGTAGTCGTAGCCTGGCGGTGGGACAGTGCTATCAATTGCCCAAGCGCGAAGATGCTCTATATAGTTTAACACTTAGTAGGCTTTCGCGACCAATATTATTCATAATAAACGTTTTTGGGTTCGATCGCGTTACATTTATAAATGTGTCTTAATAACCCTCCACCACCCGACACGGCCAATCAGCAAAAAAGTGTCACGTTGATAAAAGACAAATAGTTCACTACTTTAGCCCACCGGTGTATTGAAGAGTGAAACCACAACATTTAATTTTAAGTACGACGTTTCGCTGGTAATTGCATCCAGCATCATCGGGCAATTCGCCAGAATGGTGCTGGATGCAATTACCAGCGAAACGTCGTACTCAAAAATTGTAAATGTTGTGGTTTCACTCTTCAATACACCGTTGGGCTAAAGTAGTGAACTATTTGTCTTTTGTTAACGTAACACTTTTTTGCTGATTGGCCGTGTCGGGTGGTGGAGGGTTACGACACATTTATAAATAACGCGATTTAACCCAACGACGTTAATTATGAATGCTCTATATACTCTTTGCTTCTTTTGGTAAAAGTCACGTAGGTAGAACAATAATAATAGATCACGACGTTTCGATCGCCACACAAGCAACCGATTGCTTGTGTGGATTCCTGCAGTCACGAAAACTTAAAATAAATAATGCTCTCTATATTAAGATGCTTTCAGCCGATTCATGTTTATATATATCTGGTTGGAAACCGGAGCACTCGGAGAAAACCCACATGTGTGAGGGGGGCACGTGAAGTCCACATTTTCTGTACCGCCGTCTCCTGGCGAGCCAGCCTATAGAACCTTGACTCCCGCGGAAAGGGAGTTTAACAACATATGCGTGATCCACCAACCCTCTCCTCCACAGTGTTGGATTACAGGTGTGCATAGCCATCATCGCCCGCCATACTTGGGTTGAGTGGAGCTTGTTGGGCTGGTACATCTAGGTACGTGCGTTAGATTGTATATTCGAAGTTTGCAAGTTCTCCCCATGGTCGCGTGGATTCTTCTCCGTATCCTCCGGTTTTTCGCTCCACATTTAGAATCAATATGCGTTTTGAGTATTTGTAAATGTCCACATGATCAGCAATTTCGTTGAGCTATTATGTGTGGCCAGGTCGATTCTGAATTTGTTTTATACATAGCTCAGTGGGCTTTACCTGGTAAAATAAAATAAATACAATACTGTAGGTTATAAGGTATTTTGCATAAAACAAATTAAGTACACGATCCCCTTGGCTGCTATTTAAATCAGTGCCAATTAAGGAAGATGTTCATTTTAGGTGGCCTTCAGGCCTGTTCTAGCCTTTTATTACAAGTCGTAGAAAAGATCATAAACACGGATCAATAATCTACAACTCTGCTGCACAAATCGAATTGTTGTGTTGCTCAATGGAGCCGTGCTATCCTACTAATCTCCGTTCGTGGCCCTGAGCCAACCGGGAAAATTCCACAGTCACAGCTGTCGACCTCCTACAGATCATGAAGGGATGCCACACTGAGTTGACCCCTTGACCGAGATTAGAACTTCCATCCTTCTGGCCAGTGGCTGTACGAGGATGATTATTGAGGGAGGGCAGGTGGGGCGTCTATAGAGAGGACTCTGCTTGTATACGACGTGAGGCTTGCCTCATGGCAGTGTAAGACCAGGGGAGCAGAAGGGGAATCGTGCTGTCAACTATGGCACCTGCTCTCACTAAATATGACCAATAATAGCATGCACTTGCTGTTGGGGTATTTTAGAAGGAGCACATTTTCAGTGGGAGAGAAGGGGTGGGGGGGCAGCTGCTGGTTTGAAAGATTTAGACATGGGGAGGCCCATCTTCCTAGACTTAAAGACTAACTATGAGTATAATTTGATTTGCCGAGGTATGGCCCACTGAGCTACATGGCACTTTTTCAGAAGCGACCTGGTCACAAATGATAGCTCAACGAAGTGGCTTATCACGTGGAAAAGTATAGCTGCCAAATGCTGTAAATGCACGTTGATTCTAAATGTGACGGGAAAAACCGGAGGACCCGGAAAAAAATCCACGCGACCATGGGGAAAGAGACACTCAAACTCCAAATTTATAGCAGGGTCGGGATCGAACTCAGAACCACCTACATACCAGGCGATGTGGTTAACATCTCGCCACCGTGGCAGCCTGAGAATTGTGAGTCAAAGACTCTGTTACTCAGTGTCATTTGGATGCGCAAAACAGGAGTGACAAAGTTGGTGAAAAGTCACGACCTGGTGTTTAACTTTGACGGGTTGTGTAACATCTGAAGAGTTAACAAAAAAAATCCGGGAATGTAACGGACAACACTGTTTAACTTGGAGCTTAAGAGCTCAACAAACAGGGTCCGTGCCTCGCCCCGTGTTTTATGTTGTTAGCGCCCCGTCTGGATTCATTGTGGGAGTCGATATTTTTAAATTTGGTTGGAAAAATATAACACACTGTCGCAACGTATTGATATTGATGAGCGTCCCTTAGCGCCCCGAGGCACCGCACGCGACCACCTCGGAGGAATGATCAATTACAGTTATTAGTGCAAATACTGAACCGAGACAATGAAACAATCAAGTCACACGGTGAGGATTGTGTATGGTCTTAAGAGTAATAATAGTGAAATATTCCTTCATTTACAGAGGACAGCCTGAACTGAGTCTCAACACTCCTGCCCAAGGAGGGGGTGCAGCCTATAATGTTTGTCCAATGTCTTGTTACGATGCCCTTAAGTTGTCCGTGAAGGCTGCACAAAATCTAAACACGTTATTTTCAGGAACATCCTGCTTGTTGGCACCTTTTGGCATCTTTCCTAATGGATGATGTGCAGGAAAACCACAGTACCCGGAGAAAACCCAAGCATACGAGGGAATAACATTCACAAAACGTACTCTTAGTTTTTTCGGTAAAGTCACGTAGGTAAAAAAATTAAATTAAAATTAATAAAAATAAAATAATAAAAATCACGACGTTTCGGAGGAATTTTCATTAATTTTAATTCCATTTTTATACCTACGTGACTTTCCCGAAAAAACTAAGAGTATGAATCCTTGCAGTCACGAAAGCTTCAAATCTAGAATTCACAAAACGACCGAATCTCCTCCCCTGCAAGTTGTCTGCTCACCTGCCGTACCTACACAACGCGGTGCCCTGCGTGCTTACCGATCCCTGCCCAATCCACCAAGCCTGCTTCAAGGGCACTGGATTTGCAGGGTTGGTGCTCTGCCAACAATGGCCACGGCAGTTATGATGAAGTCACAGGGCGCGATTTCCTCGCAGTAGAGACATCCGTGCTCTCGCTCGCTCTGTGTGTGTTGGCGTTTTGACGGTTCGTGCCACCCTGCCGGGCGTTGCGTTGAGTAAAGGCTGCCCCCTCTCGTTGTACGAAGCCGAGCCGCGGGCGTGGCTCCGAGCGGTCGAAGGAGGGCCAGCAAGCGTGGACGAGAGGCAATGCCTCCGATAAGAGGCTCGAGCATTCCGCTCAAAACCGAAGCTTTGCTCACCTGTCTTGGTCGCCGTGAGCCATTGGTGGATATTCCGCTTTCCGTTGACAGCGGCGAGTCTGCACGTCAAGGATAAACAATGTCAACTGATATTGAGAGACATTTTGGTGGTCAGGGCAAGGTGCCAAACTCACGCCCCCCCACCCCTTGCGACCAACCCCTCTCGACCATTCACTCTGCCCTCGCCTCCTCGCCACTGCCCTCACTGCAGCGCCGGCATCACCCCAACAAAAAGTTGACAATTGTATTATTAGGTGCTGCTGCTGCTGTGTTCGCAGTGGTGCACTAGCACAAATAATAGTAGTGCAGTAGAACCACTCTTAACGACCACCCCTTTCCACGACTAATCGCTTAACGACATGCCTCCATAGAGCCCAATGTGTAGTGTATAGTGTAGTATATAGTCGTCTATTGTAGGGTATAGTGTAGTGTATAGTGTAGTGTATAGTCGTCGAATGCAGGGTATAGTGATGTAGTGGTGTAATGCCTCCGTAGAGCCCAGTATTTTCCCTTACCGACCATTCCCCTGTTAACGACGGGCTGTTGTAGCTACAGTAAATATTAATTCATGCATTGATTAACCATATTTAATAATATGTGTTTATGATGTCGTTAGTATCTATATGTATTAACTAGCTTTACTACCCGGCTTCGCCCGGGACTTGGATTCACCAAGCCCGACCGCTTTTTTGCTCCCCAGTGGCGATATTGACACACCACACCACTTACTCGTTTGAGGCTGAGTCGACCTAGGAGAGGGCCCAGGACTGGTTAAGAGAATCGTCACCGGTGGTGGCCGTGAGTGGGAATCGAACTCGGGTCGGCGGGTTAGTAGCGCAGCACGCTCACCACTACACTACAATGCGTTACGCTTCCACGTGCGCGGGTCACATGGCAAATTTGACGTCACAGCTCACTTGCTGTGCAAAAAAATATATGCATTATTGAGCTCCCCCCCCAAAAAAGTGTATTTTTTTTTATAATTTTTGCATGGTGTACTGTCTGAAAAGTACCCACATGGCAAATCTCAAATTTGTTGCATGTCAGGAAGTACGCAAATCATTTTGAACAGACACACATAATCACAACTTTGCCTTTTATGTATATGGAGATATCCATTGTTTAAATATTATAACGTATGCTTTTTTGGGTGAAAAGGGGTAACTTACGATCCTATCGGAACAAATTAAGCCTCTAACATGTATGTCCTATACTCGCTTAATGTGTATTTCTTGTCCTCGCTTAACGACCAAATGACTTCACGTCCGGTTTCATGGAACTAATTACCGTGGTTAAGAGGGGTTCTACTCTAATAATGAAACTCAACACGTTCATCATTAACACTGTGGCCTTAAAAAGGAAATGCATTAATAACACTGTGTAACAAGTAAAAAAAAATGTTCCTGGGTAGTAAGTGTTATTTCCTAATTGCGTATGCCTCAAATGTACATAAATAGCTATCATTCCCCACAAACTTTGCTTTTGTGACCAGGACATTGATATTTTGAAATGTAATTATTTTCAATGAGAAAACTGGCGAATTTGTGTCTTTTCGTTCACATAAAGTCAGAAAAAAACAACACATGAATCAAAATTGTCATGAGATTTATACTAAAGTAATACAAAAATTACTACAAAAGATTTAGACACCAAGGCGCACTATCGCAGGCGGGACTGGCGACAGTGGACCGAGTTCTCTGTAGGGAGGAACAATCTAGAAAAACTACTCACTTCTCAAAGATATAGAGTGCAAAATAAGAGTTGGAGATTGCACTTTAGACCACGGGGTCCTGATGAATATGAAGACTTTTAAAATCTTTAGTTTTTTTGTTTCCAAACATTTGAGCCGCCAGCCGCTGCTCGCTTCATGTCGACGATCGGCTTCACGTTGGCGAGGTGGCACCCTCATCATTATCATCGTCGTTATGGCAACTGCCGAATTGATCAACCCCAGAAGCATGGCTAGTTGAGTTGTCCAAGATGTTAAGCTGATAAGCTTGCAACATCAACAACAACAATAATACTGACATATCAAAACGACAAAGATTCCCCCAAATAGACTAAACAGACTGTTGGGGCAAGTGCTGTTAGCGAGCAGTGGCTATGAATGCCGGCAACGGCACACGAGGGGGTAGGTCGCCAGCACCATGCCCGGCCGCCTTTGTATCCCTAGTGGCGATGTTTATACACCGTACCAGGTACTCATTTGAGGCTGAGTCGACCTGGGGGAGGCCCATGACCGGTTCAGATCATCGCCACTGGGTGTTGGCCGTGAGCGGCAATTGAACGCGGGACACTAGGTGCGTAATGCAGTGTGCTAACCACTACACCACCGCTCCTCATACAGATCAGAGACGCACATATACACACATTATGTATAAGGTATCCCTCCTTGAAATGTCAGTTACTGGTAAATGTATCTATATATGCAATATTTAAAACAAGTGATAGACTATTGAGATACAATTCATTTTTGAATGAGAGATCAGATGAAAAAAAACATGGTTTCAAAGAGGCTTTACTCTCCCTCATGGCTAACGTGATGCCAAAACGCTTAATTAAAATGGGATTTAAGTGGGCTTAAGAGAATCCATTGAAACGCAGACACACTCCACACGAAGACGGCACTTTTGAAAAGGGCCCACTTTTTTGCAGACTGGGATTTTACGATTTGCTTGATGGATTTGCCTGAAATTTGCCCAAGTGAATATTCCGTATGGAAAAAGGCAAATTGTGAAAAATGTTCGTTCGTTTTTTACCCTCCCCACTCGTCTTTGAGTTATTAGCTGTCAAAAGTTGGCAGACTTTGTTTTGATAAAACTGCTCATCCCTTATAGCACAGGGAATGGCTCTCTGCATGTAATGTATTCATTCAAACATAGCAGCCCAAAGCACCTTGCAACGATCTTATTTGATACGCAGGAAGGCTGCTCTATAATCAACTCACTTTAAGCTTAGCAAACACGTACATTGATTGATTAATTTATTTGTATATTTGGACTGTTAATTGCGAGAGACATTACATATTTTGCAGTTCAACCACTGCCGGTGTGGTTCCTTGAGGTTTTAATTGTGCCTGTGCATATTTGAACTTCAATGCGATTATTTTGCAATATGATCATGCCTATAGAAACTGCCCCCACAGCCCCTGTCTCCCATCATAATGTGGAATTTCTATCATTGGGGCAGGACCACCAACCCCACACTTGTGTGAGCAGGAAGACACTGCTTTTTAAATGTTTATAGCATGCCATGAAAAGTCCTGTTATCCTGAACCCTATTATCTTGACGTTTTACATGGATAATAGTACTCTGGGGAAAATGTATCCTCTTATCCATGTTTACTCATGAATAATATTGTAGCTCGGAGGATAATATTTTTCGGTTAATAAAATGAGAACTCCTCTCATCTTCGAATTGTATTTTATGATGTTTTATTTTTATTATTTTATTATTTTCCTTCTATGTGACTTTACCGAAATAACTAAGAAGATATTAACCTTGTGAATAATGTTTAGAAAGTTTCTAGTACATTATCAAGACAGTTATAAATGTGGCAAACTCACAATAGAAATTTCACCAGTTAATATCTGGGTTTAAGAAATCAGTTCGGCCAATCTACCCTTGATGGCCAATTAAGCATTGCACCGCTCAATGGGAAGTCATTGGTGGTTCCTCTGATGGAAGACTAGACCACGTCATCGGAATATGAACATTCTATCAACTCATCAACGTGGCCAAAATAGATCATCGCAGGCCTAATGCTCATTTTACTTGAGAAACCTATTTATATACCTGCCTGCCTAACTGCCTACCTGCCGATCTACTTATATACTGTACCTCCCTACTAGAGATGCGTTCTACATTTTTGAATGAATCTAAATTACTTAAAAATGGGCTTAGATGTGTTTTTTTAATGTGAGAATATCTGCAAAAAATGTTTTGGATTAATCTGAAACTGTGGCGTCATATGCAGTGATGTCATGGAAGTGACATCCCTTCTGTGCTTGTACCATGTCACGTCATTTTTACGATGCGTGACATCATTTTTTATATTGTTAAAATATTGAAAAAACATATATTACATGTTTTTTTACTGATGGAAGTATATTTTTTATGTTAATGCAATGATTAACATATACAATTGTTCAAATGATTGAAATTAGTGAAAAAATAGCGCGGTTGGCTACGAACAATGCGAAAGAAGTTCAATATACATACAAACATGAAGACATTAAATTAAATCTGAAATCGAAAACTTCGACTTACAATTTAATAACCAGATGTCCAAATGATGTTCAATATAAAACCCATCCATTCTACCTACTTTTTTGACTGTATGCTTGCTAACCTACCTTGCAATAGACCTACAAACCAACCAAACTACGTAGATAACTATTTACCGACCATACATGTAACACATTCATTGATGGTAAACATATATATTCTAATAGTTATAACACATCCATAGCATTGTGTGTGTAAGACTCAATTGCAATTTATGAAATGATACAATCGTGTACATTTAGGCTAAGAGAACAAATAATAATAAATAAACAAACAAATTAGACGGAGCATACGTACCAGACAATACGAACAAGGCAGCACACAATGAGAGAGAAAGAAAAGAATAAATTCCTGAATTGAATTGTGACACCAAATTGTGACAGGCCATCAAATGGCGAGTGTCATCTTCTAGAGGGGGCATGCACAGCTGATGATTGAAGCACCGTTACTGACCATGCGTGGGTCTGTGCGCCTGGCCCCCCTACCCCCCACACACATTTTCGTCATTGATCTAAGTTGGTGTGATGGACACGAAACGAATGAATTGTTCGCCAGGGATTGGTGGAGAGGTGGGGTGGATCAGTACATTCCTACCTCCCGATCTACCTACGACCACCTTCGTCATTACCTAAGGAGCGCTCCCTTTCCGAAGAACATGCAGTGATAATGCATTATAATCAGATGTCACGTGGTCAAGTGGAGAGAAAAATGTGCAGATGCAGTACTGCAATTGCTTGCTCACACCGCTGCTGGCAGAAGGGCCTATACTGGAGGGAGTTCTAGACAGCCTCCCTCAAAGGCATTTGGCCTACTCTTCTATGCTGGCCAGACACCTTGAAAGAGGCGGCAGTATCCACACCTTACACCCACCACACGCGACTTTGCCAAGCGATGAACTGTGGTGTGCCCACGTGTAAAACCTGCCCCATTGTTACAACTTCTGCGCCGGGAGAATGAATCGATATCCTCTGGATTGCAAGTGCAGTGTGGTAACCATTATACACCACCGTGCAGCATCCTTCAGCAGGGGGAATTAAAATTAAAATTACGTTTGTTATTGTGTTACAGAAAACAAAACCCACCGTGATAGATTATTGCTAGATGTCAATGCCAATTGTATGATAATGATCGATTCTAACTCTGTGTGCAGATATTGAAATTGTGATTCTAAGTCGGAGATCTCTGTGCATTTCCCGACCTTCCTGAGATCTTTACATCTTGGAAGAATGAGCGACGCATGAGGGAAAAGCCACATACGGTTGACTACGTGCGGTGCGAAAGAAGTTCAACATACATACACACAGCCCCGATTGTCGCTACAACACGAGTCGTTCTCTCCATTATAAAACACCTTAAAAAAAAGATATACTCTGTGCTGATGACTAGGATTATTAAGCCCTTTAATTCGCAGCAAATGTCTACTAAGTGGCTTAATGAAAAAATAAGAACAGGTTTTCCTCTTTCTGGAAACAAAACAGGTGTTAAGATATTCTTGGTTCTTTCGGTAAAGTCACGTATAAGGGAAATAATAAAATAAAAAAAATATTAAACAATAAAAATTATCACGACGTTTTGACTGCAACACAAGCAATCATCATCAGGTGTGAAATCCACAACAAGAAAATTTGAAAAAAGTGGCGGTTTTTTCTTAACGTCAGCACCACGGACAGCGATTTGACAGTTGGTCAGATGGACGAGTCCATCTATGTTCGGAAAAGAGGAGGGGGGAGAAGAAAATGGAATGCGGTCTGAAAGTCACCGTAAGGTGTTAAGATGTTCAGACATCAAATATAAACCTTTGGCTTTAATTGGCTGGCTAGCCCTATAGCAAGGCGCTTGTTTCATGTAGATCATAGAAGGCAGCCACGCAGTCCAGCTTTGGGTGTGTCTCCTATTCCTACCGCACCCGTAAGAGAGTGTGTACGAATTACGTAAACAATGTGGTGGAAATTTCCGAAAAATTTGCGGAGTTAACGGGGCTTAACTCTGCAAAACATGTACTCGCGTGCAATATTTTACTTCTACAAACGTATATTGTAGACGCATCACGTGATCAGAGATAACTAAAATATAAATATCGACTCGTAACGCGCACCGCACAGGATTAGCTCACTCCCGAAGGAAGAAGAAAGAAAGCATAACGATTGGTTTTACCCTTTCTGACAATAAAACAGTTTGTGTTAAGATCTTAAAACACCAAACTGCAACCTTTTGCAAGGAATCATGTCTGGATTAACCACATATACTTGTGGTGAACATGCAAACAAAATATGCTCACTGAGACTTTCCTAGGCAAACAAGTGCAACATTCATAATAATAAATCCAGAATCTTAAGCATTCAAAATGTGGCCTCTTTTGGATCTACGAATCTTCACTGTCGAATTATAGTCACCACTGTTAGCATCTTAAAAAAGTGGTACTCATGCTATCTGCCCTGGAGGGATGATGGGCTCGTTTAATGTGCTACTAGGATAAGGTGAAAGGTAAATACACGGCCCTGCAATTGATTGACCACACGACTTCTAGCAGAAGTGTGTCCACTGCAGGAAGCTCTGGAGAGCCCCTCTAGAGTGTACTGTATCTTGGCCTACTCTTCCAAGCTGGATATATATCTTGGAAGAAGTGGGAGTACCCACACTTTTCCCCACCACACGCGACCTGCCGATCATCTGAATGTGGTGAACCCATTTATACTGCTGGGTGGACAGAGGTTGAAGAAACTTGGCCCATTGTTTGAATTGCCGCGCTGGGAGATCGAATTAAACACGCGATCTCTGGATATAAAGTTCAAGAGTGCTGATCATTCCACCATGGTAGCATCCCAATAACTCAGATAATAATCAGCATCTTCTTAAGGTACAGAATGAAAAGTATGTTAATACTTTTCAATTAAAATTCCATGCCTACGAGATGAGTTTAATCCTACGAGGTGCAAGGGGCATGCAAACAATGATTAGCGCTTTAATAGGTCACAGCAGGCTCTGGCAGTAATAATTCAAAATGACTGTGGCTTTGATGGGCCAGCCCTGTCTTATAAATGCAGATAAGTGAATCCCTATGGACACATTAGTCAGAGAACCCAGCAGCAATGAGCTATATCAGGGCTTACATGCAAAGACCTTGTTCAGATGGATTTGATTAAAAAAGACATGTGTTCATTGTAGCGTCTGGTTGTTATTCATTCAATTAAATTGATTGCGTTTAACATGTCTGTTAATGGTGATATTAAAGGCAGAACAGCATTCGGTTGTTGAACTATCTGGGCAGATTTTTTTTTCTAGTGTTATGACCTCACGTTGCCTGGGGCTTCTCTATACAAACATTCATACCATTACAAGGCAGCATCTTCTTGGTTCTTTCGGTAAAGTCACGTAGAATGGAAATAATAAAGTAATACAAATAAAACAATAAAATAATTCTCACGACGTTTCGGCCACAACGCAAGTAGCCGTCCTCAGGTGAAGAACAGGTCTGTCAAGAAGACGGAGTCTGAATGTCTTCTCGACAGACCTGTTCTTCACCTGAGGACGGCTGCTTGCGTTGTGGCCCAAACGTCGTGAGAATTATTTTATTATGTTTAATTTTTATTATTTTATTATTTCCATTCTACGTGACTTTACCGAAAGAACCAAGAAGATGAATCCCTGCAGTCACGAAAGCTTTAAATCGAAATTTTACAATACAGCACTTTCCTAATACGATAAACGTGACATTTGATGAGTCTTCTTCCTGATAACAATTTTTTGGTGAAGGCGCAGCCCTGCAATTGCTCGCTCACGCCACTTCCGGCAGAAGGGGCTCCCACTGCAGGGAGCTTTATATGACTTACTTATAGGGTGTTTTGGCCTACTCTTTCACATTGATGAGGCAACTTTGCCGAGGTGAGATTATCCAAACTCGACCCCACCACGTGCTGCCTGCCGATTGACTAACTGGCTGTGGTGTATCCATGTATACTGATCGGTAGCAGACAGAGGCGAAGGGATTCAAGAACAGGACCCCCCCCCCGCCCCCCCCCCCCCCATCGTTTTAAACGGTCACTCTGGGAGATCGAACTAGCGATCTCGTGATTGCGAAGTCAGGTGTGCTAACTATGACACCATTTCCATGGTAAGTAAAGGGATTAAAAATATATATATATATTGCATATCTGTCTGATCGGGTGGTACCGCATCAGTGTGTTGCTCAAATTACAATCGGATGGTTGCAAGTCTCAGCTAGGGGTTGACTCAGCCCATCACCACCCTAGGGTAGAACAGCGTGGGTAAACAACAGTGATTTTTTAATTTCGATTTAAAGCTTTCGTGACTGCAGGGATTTATCTTCTTGGTTCTTTCGGTAAAGTCACGTAGAAGGAAAATAATAAAATAATAAAAATAAAACATAATAAAATAATTCTCACGACGTTTTGGCCACAACGCAAGCAGCCGTCTTCAGGTGGAGAACAGGTTTGTCGAGAAGTGATTTCTCAATGCAATGATTCGAGTCCTGTCTTGTATGTATGTTGAACCTCTTTCGCACCATACTTTGCCGCCCGCACCTCCGATTAGCACGGTTGGCTACGTACTGCGCGAAATAAGTTCCACATCCGTACATACAGCCGTGCTAATCGGAGGAGAAGGGGAGAGAACAGCGAACTAAACACAAAAATCAGTTCTGAATAACGGAGTTTTCAATCGACGTTTAAAAGTGCATAGCTCCGTTGGAAATATGTAATGTCCCACAACCTGTTTAATGGGCTGCTAATAGAGATGAGCACCGCCCGATTGCCTGCTTGAACAGAGAGATGCCTTGTCTTTATACGCTACACGATATCTATATTTTACAGAATTACTGGGTCACCGTTTAGCTGACAGTGACCTATGCGATAGCGTCAAGGGGTGGGACGGGTGCACGTGTCCTGACAGTGTCTGTCTGGGTCATTAAAGCGCCATTCCACACACACGCGCCCCTTAATAGGTACGGAATTGTTCTGCCCGCCACACACAAATTGCTCATTTTGTTTGTCTATTAAGGCAGTAAATCCGACGTGTTAGAGTGCTGACCATGCCTCTGGGTGGGTGGGGGGGGCAAACCCCACTTTGGGCCCATCGCAACTCTCCCGGCATCAATGCTCGCATATGAACATCCAATTTGCGTCTAATTACTCCAGCCCCAGGCTGCTGGTATTGTCGTTTATAATGGGGGGGAAAGCCCTAATTGTTGCCACGCTGAGTGAATGTGCTCCGAAGGTGGTGTACCGCAAAAACAACAACAACAAGACGACTCAACAATCAGAAGGTTCGCGAATTAAAATCCCAGTCGGGGTTTGACTCAGCCCATCATCGTCATTATACATTTTCTAAGGTGAGTAAAATGGTACTAATTTGCGAGATATTAACGGTGGTGGTCCTGGTGCAAGGCCGTAATTATAATATATATGCTCATAATTCCCCCCCAATATATCGCTATAAATAGATTTCTGTTCATATGATTGTGGTTATGGTTGTACTTTATGAATCCCTAATCTCTGCCATTACATACAATGAAACAAGAAAAGGTAAAAAAGAAAAAAACAGAGCAATGTAATACAATACACTATTACACATTATTGTAACAAATAAAAAAAACGTCCATCCTATGTGTTAGTATATATATTTTAGGCAGGAAATGAGTTTTCAAATTTAGATTTTTTTTTCTGGGGGGGGGACCCCCAGACCCCCTGGAAGATTTGGTCCTCCCCAATGTTGACTTCATGGCTACGTCCTTGTCCTGGTGGGAGACCTGTGCCTGCCACAGGAACATGACATTATATCCACAGGCTCAGGGTTGCTAGAGGAGGTGAGCACTACTTAATGCTCATTTGAGCAGGAAAACCCTTAGATTTATATTTCTATAAAAGTACTAATATTTGTTGTGTGCGTGTGTGCATTGGTGTTTGTATGATACCCCCATTAGTGAGCTAAACCGGCAATTGAAGTTGTGTTGCCTGGGTCATGTAGCCTGCATGGCCAGCCACCGCGGGCCTCAGCAGCTTCTGTTTGGCCGGATCACGGGAGCTAAATAAGCGCAGCAGGGGCTTGAAAAGAGATGAACTGGCGTGGTACGAGAGGATGTCGAGCTGATGCGACTTGCTGGCACCAGCCGTGTCAAGATCAGCCTCTGTTGAGGAGGCATATGAAGGACGCTACTGGGCAGTTGGAAGTAGTCGCCCCCCCCCCCCCCCAACAACAATGGAGGATGGAGGAGTGACTCTCACAACAACGAGCGGAGCACCGGGTGGATAAAACGCAGCAGGTTGGCACAATGGAGATGACAAGTGCTTCATCTGCGAGCGTCTGTCTCTTGCCAGCAGCGAGCCTTCCTCACTCCACGTGGCCTCAACGTGCACCAAGCCTGGCACAAGCGCCATGGTGATGTTACCGCCAATCAGCGGCAAATGGCAGCTGTTGTTATGTGTGTATGAATGCACGTGCGATTTCGTGTTTAGCAGCAGTGCAGTGATGAGAGCGTCGCTTTACAATTCCAGTTATCCGGGTAGAATTCCCCCTCTCGCACTAGACACGTATTACAGTTTCGAATCTGTAATGTGCCACCCCTGGTTTGACTCGGCTTTTAATGAGTACCTTTGGCTGGCTCGCCCTATAGGTAAGCGTGGCGGGGCATGTGTAGTGCAGGTGTAATGTAGCTCTCAGAGTCACCGTCTTGTATTGCCATATATATATATATTTATTATGAATAAAGTCCGCTGACAACTCAACGAGTAACCGCCAGTGACTAGACACACTTGGGTAGTTGGACAACTCTCTTCTGAGACAACGTAACTCCAGCCCTTCCAGGCTACACGGTGCCCACTCCAGGATGATGAAGACGACCCGTTCCAAGGTGGCGACGGCAATTCCCCCACAACAACAGCCTCGAGGTCCGGTTCGCGACGCCTCTTATACCTCTCCCGACGCGGCCACGCCCCTCTTCCAGAACTCTCGCTCACCTCACCTGGCCCTGTCTCTATATTTCCGCCCTTATTACAATTCACGACTGTTGGGTCACGTGCTTCCGCTCACGTGACCCTGTCAACGCTTGTCCCATCAATAATTATCAGCAACCGCTTAGGTCCCACAATTGCCCTAACGTGAACCTGTCTGTTCCCGTTACGTTAATTAGTAACCGTGGTTCCAGGGAGCCGTACTGTCCCGACATTACCCCGTGCTGTCCTTATACTGGTGGAGTGCTGGTCAGATCACTCACTGCTGTGCTGTGTCAACTTTTATAGCTGCTCACTAAACAAAAAACTTTCCATAAGGATTTATAGACAGCACTTGTTTTTTTTTCATTGTACAGGCCACTTCTGGATGAAGTCCTCCCCGAAGCCGTGTCTGTCATAGGGGTTGTTTAACCATTCTTCATTATACCTGTGAATGAAAGTTGGCTGTGGTAGGGGGTGGGGGGTTTAGACCGGTTTAAATATGAATGCATTAATGTGCTCTCTGAATGTGGCATTGGTGGCGCACTGGTTAGCCGTGGCCCGTAATATAACTCGTGGCAATCGGGTTCATAGAGCAGCGTGCCACCACTACACTCTAAGAAAGCGCATGCATGCATGCATTCATTAATAAACAGTCTGTGCTTCCAGAAAGTTGTCACAGATGCACACCAGTGATCTTGGATGTTTTGGTTTCGAGAAAGAGAACCGATCGTTGTTCTCAGGATGTTAATTCTGTTGTGGCACTGGCAGCATCGCTCTGTGCAGCGTGGGGAGGCCATGGGTGGAAAAAACCCGATTTTTCCAGCGGCAGGCATCGGGTTTTTTCTTTAATACAATTTAACCCGATTTCGGGGAATTAAAACCTGGTTTAATGAATACGAAACCCTGATAGGCTTAGGCTGCTTCCTCGTCGGTGCTGCTATCGTACTCGGGGGGCCGTCGGGCACGGGGTAGTCGTAGAATGCGGCGGGCAGGTTGGTCGTGATGAACACGAGCTTCTCCTCCACAATCGTGGGCGCCGCCAGTGAGTTCCTTAGCTTGGAATGGATGAAGCCCATCGTTGAGAAGTTGGCGAAGTGCGGTTCTGCAATTAGAACCAATTAAACCGGATTTCTCCCAATCTCAGATGATCGGGTTTAATATAAAAAGACAATTAAACCCGATTGTAAAAAAACCCGACTGTGCCACCCTTGGGGGAGACAAGGCGGGAGAAGGGATCACTGTAGACTGGGAAATAGGAGCTCTGAATATTGCACATGCATCAGCGTACGGGATGCATACTCGCTCATGATAATCGGTCAATAATAATGAGTCTTTACTCTTTGGTTCTGTCGGTAAAGTCACGTAGGTATAAAATAAAATAAATCACGACGTTTCGGGCGCAACACAAGCGTCCGTCATCAGGTGGGAAAATGTGATTTATTTTATTTTATACCTACGTGACTTTACCGAAAGAACCAAAGAGTATGGATTCCTGCAGTCACGAAAGCTTCAAATCAATAATGAGTCGTATTTTATTTACGCAAAACATATTAATCATATTATTAGTTTGCGAAAGGCTACATGTTCAATTTTAAATGTACATTTGTAAAGGTTCTGCTCGGGATATTTGCGAAAATTCCAGTTTTTTTAGCTTGCGAGAGTACACCGGGTAAGTTGATCTACGCGCGTCTCGACTCATTCTTCATGCGTCATGTCAGCAGCACAGTTCGGCTTCTGCAGTGGAAAAATAAAGACAATGGTGGCACTCCCTGAGACGCTGGCACTGCACGGCCCTAGCGCAGCTCGGTTGTATGAGCCAATTATGAAAATTGCACATTGCCTGATCAGTGGGAGGCTGCCGATGCCACCGAAACTGCTCACTCGATGGGCTTCGTAGCAACCCGCAACAGGATTTGAATGAGTAACCCTGTAACTCCTTCTTGGTTCTTTCGGTAAAGTCACGTAGAAGGGAAATAATAGTAAAAAAATTGTAAAAATAAAACATAATAAAATACAATTTCTCTAGTGAGAATTGTATTTTATTATGTTTTATTTTTACAATTTTCACTAGAGAATTCTATTTTATTATCTTTTATTTTTATTATTTCCCTTCTACGTGACTTTACCGAAAGAACCAAGAAGATGAATTCCTGCAGTAACGAAAGCTTTAAATCGAAACCCTGTAACTGTGAGTTGAGCGGCCTGCCAGAGCACCTCCCTACCATATAACAATATCACAACTGGGAGAAAACATACATTCATCATAATGATGATCAGATTTTGTGTAGCTTCTAAGCCTACGACTAAATAACCTGCCACGCTCCCAGTATCAACGGATCTCATAAGCTAAGCAGGTTGGAACCTGGACAGTACTTGGAGGGGTCACTGCCACGCACAAACAAGTTGCCATAGGTTACAGGACTACGCAGTGAGAAGCGCAGGGAATTGCAGCAAAGTCCATTGTTGTTTCCTACTTCAGAAGGGAAAGGTCTCTTTATTGATGACCCACAAGGCAACGCAACGGGTCATACAGCAGGCAACGCACGCTTCAGAAAACTCCACACTCAGAACTCCCCTCCTCCTCTCGCTCTCTCCTCTTTCATCCCCTGGTCTCCTCTCCTTGCCTATCGATCATTGCCCAGGGCATTTGCCCTGATGATCATTAACAGGCCAGGCGCCTCCATGATCTTCCTACACGTCGATGCTCCCGTGTTCATACTCCTCTCTGCCTTCACCAACCCACACTGACCGGAATGGTGAAGTGTGGTCAAAACAACCTCCTCTCTCTGCATAGGCGTGGGGAGGTCCCAACCCAGCAGCGGTCTAACAAAGCGGCCATACATGTAGCGTCTATAGCAATACCAATTATTCACATTTTTCTTCAGCCAAATATAATATCCTTCATTTCAGAAACGCCTTGCGGATCGAACTTCATCGGATCGAGGGGAAAACACGACGTGTAAACAACGCCTACGACGTTTCCCTCGTCTTAAACGGGCATGTGTTCATCTCTGTTGGAGGCAGCAGTGGGAAATTCCCCATTGCTATGGCAGGGATGGGGGGGGGGTTAGTCTCTTCGTAGGTCAACCACCGCTGGTTATCCAGTAAGAGCTCTAACATAACAAACAAATAACAACGAACGAATAAGCAAAAATCAAGCGAGAAAGTACGTGGCGAGCGCAGATGTGGGGAAGACTATTCTCTGACCGGGGGGATGAGTAATGGTGGAGGCCTGCCCGTGCTCACCGTAGCAGACGCGTTGAGAAATTGGTGTGCGCCCGTTGACGTTTAATTATAAAGCCTCACGCGAATGTAGCGGTCGTGGGGGGCTCGAGGAATTGACAGAGCGTATATAGTCGGAAGGCAGAAGCCGAGACATTCCTTGTTTTCTCAAGATAAATGAAGCAGGAGGAGGTGGGGGGGTGTCGTGGCGTGGGTTGGGGATAGGCAATTGCTAAAAGATTGGGAGGATGGCTTAGGGCTCGGGTGGGTGTGTGCGTGTCTATATTGGAAGGGATGGGGTGGCTGGTGTGGCGGGACGTACGCATCGGTGGGTGGGTGGGTGGGGGGTTGGTTGATATGACGCGGCTCGCTTTGCGCGAGGAGAGCGGTGGGAGGTCATCGTGGCGGGCTGGCGGGGAGGGATCGCGTGAAAATCGTGATGAAAATACCCAATCGTTGACAATCCACGTGCATCGATTTTTTTTCGCTCCCCCCCACCCACCCAAGACCACCACCACCTCCCCTTATTCCTCCCCGCCTCTCAGATGGATTACCATCGTTCGCAGCCTGCACCAATATCGCACTGTTTAGTTTCAAAGTCACAGTCACTTATAAAAGAGTAAGCCTGAGCTCGTGCTATTGATAAACACGGCCATACACTTGCGAGAGATTCAAAAGATTACAAACTTCTATTACGCCTATCCATCATTGTGGCTGCAAGCCTCTTAAAATATATCTCATCCGTTTTTCATCCATAAACGCATTAGGGATCGTTCATTGTTTTTGTATTAAAACCAAGCAGAAAAAAAAACATTTCGCACCTGTGCGTTTTGATTTCGCCGGCGAAGTAAACGGTTGTCCGCACCTAAGTGGCGAGAGCGGTTCCCCTGCTCAAACAATCAGTGGGGCAGGCGCTCACGTCCATTGCGGGCGATGAGCCACGGGTTGAGCGCTTCAAAAACGTGCCAACGAATTGGCCACGTTTTGTTTACGCGACAAACCTCGCTAATTGGCTGTGTCGAGTGGTGGCAGGTTTTAACTACGCGTTTATATTTACGCGACCTAACCCGAAACACCTCTATTATGGATAATACTGGTCGTGAAAGCCCACTACTACTACTATTACGTGTTAAACTCCAACGTTCTATGGCGAGGTTCCGTCTTTACGAAGGTAGCACTCATCTTAATCACACTGGAGTTATGGTGGGGCTGAGTTGACCCTGAACGGGATTCTGAACGATTGATTAACTTTATTTGTAAGTCTATTTTGTAAGGTAGATCCGCGAAAAACAAGTGACACCAGCGCAGTGATATTTAGACTGTTAATACCAAGAGTATCAGTTTCATATTAGCGGTAAATACAAACAATCAAAGTGAGCACCAAAAATAAACAAACAATGCACACAAAGTCAATTTAAACAAAGATGTGTATCACATCCGGCGGACAAATACAAAGGTGATGCTTTCAACAACAACATCAAAAGGTGCAAATATTGATGAAGTGAAATAGAAGTGCTATCAGAAATAATTGCGCTCGTGTTTTCCAAGGAGAGTTTTCAGTTTGTCGTAAAATAAAATTTGAGAGAGAACAGACTTCATCTGCGAGAGGGATGCCAGATTGTTCCAGATGTACACGCAGATCACGGCCGAGAGCTGTGCAGGGGTTGGGCCCTGCATCACCCAATCTCCCTTTGGCCACCCCACCCAAATTCACTCTGCTCAGCGGTGGTGAATCCACTGTTACGGTAGCCTCCCACCCCACACAGCTCAACTGCCCCCCCTCCCACTCATCCGTGAGGAGCGAGAGCCGGGCCTGAGTTGAATGTCTGTTGTTCAAATCTGGTTTGAACCCTTTGGGATGTTTGCCGTGGTGTAATAGTCAGCAGGGTGGACTTGCAACACAGAGGTCGCTGGTTCCATCTCCTGGCATGGCAGCTGAAACAATGGGCATGTTTCTCGCACGCCTTTGCCCTCTGTGCCCTTGGCAGCATGGACGAGCAGGGACCACTCTTAGCCGTTAAGCGGATTTTTTGAGCGGTGGGTGAAAAATTGTGTGGATACCTCACCTTTGGCTACCGTGGAAGAGCAAATCAATTTCTAGCAAGGCTCTGTATAGCGCCCTCTGGTAGAGGGCCCTTGTGCCAGCAATAGCATGAGCAAGGAATTGCAGGGCTGCACCTATACACGTTTGCTTCGCAGAGAAAATTTGAGGCTCATCTTATATCGCAGAGGTTTAAATCTGGAAAAAAGCCGACGACACTTCTCACAACCTGATTGTGGGTCGAATGACCTTGCTTCATTCTAGATTTGAAGCTTTCGTGACTGCAAGGAATCATATTCTTGGGTTTTTTCGGTAAAGTCACGTAGGTAAAACATTTAAATTTTAATAAAATAAAAATTACGACGTTTCGGAGGCAACACAAGCCTGATTTTTATTTTATTTTTATTTTTTACCTTCGTGACTTTACCGAAAAAAACCGAGAATATGAGACCTTGCTTCAGTTCACATATCGCCGTGGTAGCGATATGTTAACTACCTCGCCTGGCATACAGGAGGTCCTGGGTTCGATTTCGACCCTGACGCCTATATCTATGGAGTTTGCATGTTCTTCCCGTGGTCGCGTGCATTTTTTTCCGGGTCCTCTGGTTTTTCCCTCCACATTTAGATACATGCGGTTTAGAGTATTTTGTTGCTATACAATTGCACGTAATACGCCGCTTCGTTGAGCTATAATGTGTGGCCAGGTTGCTTTGTAAAAAAAAGCTACATAGCTCAGTGGGTCTTACCGAATTAAAAAAAAGTTTGGCAGGATTGGCGCATTGGCAAAAGTGAGAATTGAGGGCGAGTTGCCACTTTGAAACTCGAAAGGGCAGTTACAGACAGTCTTGCATTCCAATTATGCAACCTCAGCAAACGCAGCCAAATCCATAATTGGGTAAGAAAATGCTTGGTTCTGGGTGCTTCTGGAAAGCGGGGATGGGTTAGGGCTAGAGGAAAACATGATGAAGTGCCACCTCTATTGCTTTAATAATGCGAAACAAGGTAGGGCCCACATGCTTCGTGGTTTATTTGAACGTGTGTAAAGATCATAATACGCCCTTTATTTCACGAGCAAAGTCTCAACTCATTTTCAGGAGGATCCTATTTTAGCAATTCCTTTGTTGGGTATGCTTTCCTGTTGGATGCAACTGCAGGAAATCCCAAATGTGCAAGGAAGTCAATGACCTCAGAGAGCCTTATTGATAAGCAACCTATTTTTTTCTGCTGCCACCTACTGGCTATCATGCAGCTCTGCAAGTTGGGAAGCAATTGAAGGTGGATGTCAGGTTACGAAAGAAGATTTGTTAATATTCGTCACAGCGACGTTGGAAGAATTTCTAGTTTATTCTCAAACTTGAATTGGAGAAACGCAGGCGTCAATGTTAATCTCGGCAGGGAGTGGCGGCACATTCGTGTTAATCGAGCACTGTGGATGCAAGCGAGGGTTGGTGGATGGGACGAATGTCATGAAACTCCCTTCCCGTGAGCGACGAGGTGGTGCCATACCTTGGCTTGCCAGGAAAATGCGGTACAGTAGAATATGGGCTCCACCTGTTCCGACTGTATGGGGATAGAGTGTTGCCCCCTCGCACACGTGGATTTTCTCTGGGTGCTCAGGTTCCTCCCACGTGTGAACACTAATCGATTTCTTGCAAATATCTTAATGTATAAAGGATCACAGAGCTTAGGCAGCAGCTAGGTGGCTCAACCACCTGGCTGCTTCCATCCCACTGCTCCGTAGTTCCTCGTGCCTCTGAGTTCCTGTGTCTCTTTCAGAGTGAGCGAATACCTTGCGGCGCGTTCTAAGTTGAAATTATTATCATCATTATTAGCGTAACCTGTGAGCAGAGAAAACATTAGCCACGTCGAATTTTCCGATGACCGTCGTTATCGCGTCCAAATGGAGAGAGCGACAGGAAACGTGAGTAGAACTTTATAAACAAGGCTGCCGTCTTGGACGCGAAGTAAATGTGGGAAATACAGAAGAAACGTACGACGAGTTTGCTTAACAATGAGCGGCGCTATCGGTCAGAGGGACACAACTAGAGAGTACAGCAGAACGTGTGAACCCTGGGCAGTTATTGAAGGCGGATCGAGATGAAAAAGATGAAATTAAGAAGTACAGTAGATGAGAGCAGGTTGGAGTGATATGGAGAAGCTGAATTTGATATCGAAAAGCATCTAAGCAATATGTCTAAACAAGAACGTGTTGAAACAGTGTAGTCGCTGTGGCCTGCTATGACGTATGGTTCAGATACATGGTCGCTGATGAATATGATTGGAGCAAAAAATCTCAAGTGGGCAACGAAGTTCCTGTGTAGATTCATTTGGGTTAGACCGTGTAGGTAAAATGCCATTGCTTTAACAAAACTCCCCATCACTCGACTGAGCCAATCAAATAAAAGGTGTCACGAGGGCCGACGCACCAATTGATTTGGTCCATAAACAAAAACCGATGTTTTCAAAAGCAAGCAACCTTGGACAAATTTTACAGACAACGTTTCTCTGGAGATTAAATCCAGAACCGTGAGGCGTTAACAAATGCTCAGCTTCATACCTAGACAATGATCTAATCCAAAACAAACTAATTATGAATCACGATCTTGGTCGTGAAAATCTAAAATTGGGCAAAAACACATTGAGAGATGCACGCTTGGGATTAAGGTGAGAGACAGAGAGGGGGAAACGCTGACTCAAGAATGTGCGCATGCTAACGACATAATTTTGACCGTTTCAAAAAAAGTAAGTGGGGTTTTGGCAGGACACGTCGCGAGAATGGATGATGGCCCATGGTCGACACTAATAGAGTGGCAGCCAGTGGATTGATGATGGCTGATGATCTCTTAATCCAAGCTTGTGCCAGTAATATTTATAAATTGTTACGCGTGTTTACCCAGAATATCCTGAGTTAGTCTTAAGACTTTTGCAGGAGGGTCCTGACATAAATATCAAGGTAAGGGTTGATTTTATCGTGTGCAATCTCAATCGAGTAATTTTCAAGTATTATTTCAGCACAGTGGCGAGATGTTAACGACCTCGTCTGGTATGCAGAGGCACCGTGGGTTCGATCCCGACCCTGACGCCTCTGTACAATATTTGGAGTTAGCATTTTCTCCCCGTGGATTTTTCTCCGGGTCCTCCGGTTTTTCCCTCCACATTAAAAAAACATGCATTTACAGTATTTGGCTGTTATACATTTCCACGCGATAAGCCACTTCGTTGAGCTATCATTTCTGGCCAGGCCGCTTCTGAAAAGAGCTAAACAGTTCAGTGGGCCTAACCTGGTATAATACAAATAGCTCATATCGTTTTAATATGACTTAAATCTTTCGTGACTGCAGGAATTCAAATTCTTTGGGTCGTTCGGTAAAGTCACGTAGATAGGTTCAAAGACACAAATAATAGTTTCAATATGACACAAACAAGTTAGAACATCATGGGACCTCCTTTGCCAGTACCAAAATATACTTATAGGGGTTTTCCTCTTTTTTCTGGCAACAAAACTGACACCTTTTGCAAGGAATCATGTTTACATTAACCACAATACTTGCAGACAAATGCAAACAAAAAACAATACTCTGATAATTTATGCATTGTCCTCGTGCGCCTTTTGGCGTCATCTGGTCGAACACCGTATGAGACGAGGCTCTAAAGAAAGCTGTCTCTGGTGTGGACCAATCAGTGTCAAGGACAATGCATAAATTATCAGAGTATTGTTTTTTGTTTGCATTTGACTGCAAGTATTGTGGTTAATGTAAACATGATTCCTTGCAAAAGGTGTCAGTTTTGTTGCCAGAAAAAAGGGGAAACCCCCTATTAGTAAGTTAGAACATTTTTAGCTTCGGGAGCAAACCACAAAGTCCATTGGAAACCCATGCAGACCAGGTGAAGATACAAACTCCACGTATCAAGGTGCCAGAGCCAGGAATTTAACTGAGGCCCTTCTTGCTGTTGAGGTGTTAGCAGGTGCCGCCCGAATATATTTTGTGTTATGATATATTGCATTGACACGTGCAGCAAACTTGAAAAAAAACTGTCGTCAATATTTGTCTGCCAGGCATCGTGTCGCAGGTCTGCTTTCTAGCACTCCGTCGGAGAAGTTGGTGGGTAACATAGTGAGCAAAACATAGTTAGCAAGACACTCACCTGCATCGTCAATGGGGTTACCTGTAGAAGGCGGGGTTTCGAACCAATACTGATGGTGGGTGTCTCCTTAGATGTGGCAATATAATGCGATGATTCTGTTTCAAATCCACATTCAAAAATACTCAATAGCACATTGGCTAAACATTCCAAGCAAGACCCTTGTGCAAAACAAATCTCGAGTCTCGGGGAGGGCTTCCTTCGATAAAGAATGTTTGTGTTATGAAATCTCTGTGGTTGCTGTCGTCTTGTTGTGACAGGCATAACAATACGCTTGCCCTTTAAAGCCACACACTCTCGTGTAAAATATTTGTATCTCGCCGTAATACTGAAGATTCATCTTATTACGAGGCAGTTGGCATTTCTAGTTCCTGGAATTTACAGAACGGTGCCTTTAACATGAATTTAAACTTGAGGCCATTTGTTTGAAAGTTTAAAACGCTGCAGAAATTGGGAAAAAATGGATTATTGGGAAATCGCATAGCAGGAGCAAGATTTATAAACCCAGAGTGCAAAAATAATTGTGTAAGCCTCGCTCATTTGAACTGTGAATATACGGCATTATGGAGACTGAGGAATGAACAAAAGCTTGACTTATTCCAAATCGCGGTAATTGCTTATGATTGATGAGATGTGCATGCAAATAGCATTTGTTGTTTCTCTATTTAATTGTTCTTTCCCGCCGTTGTACTGATGCTGCATGTGTTGTGTTTTCTCGGCGTATGTATATGTGTGTGTGTGTATTACTTATGGGAGGGGCGATGTAAAAATAACAGGTGTGTGTTTGTGTTAAGAGTGGTAGTGTTCAATTCCCACTCATGGCCAACAACACTATTTTAAATTTCGATTTAAAGCTTTCGTGACTGCAGGGATTCATCTTCTTGGTTCTTTCGGTAAAGTCACGTAGAAGGGAAATAATAAAATAGTAAAAATAAAACATAATAAAATAATTCTCACGACGTTTCGGCCACAACGCAAGCAGCCGTCGTCAGGTGAGAAGATGAACACTATTTCAACTAAGCCCAGGTCTCCCCCTTAGGTCAACTCAGTCTGCAAAGAGTGCCATGTACGGCGTGCAAACAGCAGCATGATCACCGTGTGCACTGTGTCAGCCTCAACAGGTGTTCGCTAACAGCACTTGCCCAAACAGCCCATGTCGGCTACGCACGACATCCTTGGTCTTTTTTATTCTTAGGTTTTTTCGGTAAAGTCACGTAGGTAAAACATTAAAATTAATAAAAGTAAAATAAAATAAAATTCACGACGTTTCGGAGGCAACACAAGCTTCCGTCATCAAGTCACTTGATACAGCTGTCGTGGCTGTGACGGTTCCACCTGAAGACGGAAGCTTGTGTTGCCTCCGAAACGTCGTGAATTTTATTTTATTTTACTTTTATTAATTTTAATGTTTTACCTACGTGACTTTACCGAAAAAACCTAACAATACGAATCCTTGCAGTCACGAAAGCTTCAAATCTAGAATCCTTGGTCTTTGTTAGCTTTGGGAGCCGGTGTTGTATCGTGCAATGCGCTCATTACCAACCACAACATTAGTAGCATATGAAACCTGACCTGAACCTTGCCTGAGCCTACCTTACGTCAAATCAGGCTATAAATTAGTATCTCGAAATCGTGTCCAAACACCACAATTCAGGAGACAAATGTGGCCGATCATGACGCTCGCCATACCACACTCTCTTATGCCGTGTCGGTCTTAACAGGCGCTTGCAAACAATTGCTCCTTCAGCCTCTGAGGCTAAATCAGGGATCATTGTATTGGTTTGTTGAGGGAGTGGCGGTGTGGTGATTGGCTGGCTGACCCCGCCCCGATCCCAACGATCAGGTTTTGATTCCTGGCTACGATGCACAAGCAGGAGCAATTAGTATGTGAACCTGACCTGAGCTGCATCTCGGTCGATTCAGCCTCGAATTAATATATTTGCTGCAAAAATATAAACATCGGTACTGGGCAGGCGAATGCAGTGAGTCTGATGCAATGCGAGCCACAGCGCTCTCTTGTATGCTGTCCTGGCCATAATCGGTGGTCATTCATCATTATCATCATCAGCCATGGTCAATCCACTACTGGATGAAGGAATCACCGGCCACTGCGATCTCTCACGGCCCTGCAATGTAATAATCCACCGAGCAATGGAGCAATAACTGATTAAGGTGGTTATTAATGTGTCCAATTTCTGGCGAACAATCAAATTTAGCCATCACCCCCATGGGATCAATAAAATGAGGACCACTGGTGTAGAACGTCATCTTTGGCTCTCTTATGCCTGGACCAGTCCCCGTTAAAAAAGGAAAATAGAATTTCCATTGCTGGCTTAGAAATTAGCAGCACCTAAGACTGGATTGAGTAGGGGCAATTTTGTTTGCATGTATGTTGAACTTCTTTCGCACCGCACGTAGCCAACCGTGTTAATCGGAGGTGTAAAAAGGTACATCTACAGCCCTGCAATTACTTGGTGGAGCCGTCTCCACACTAGATGGAGCTGTAGAGAACCCCTCTGGATGGCATTTATGACCGTTTCTCTTGCTGACTGGCCAGATATTTTTTGTTGTTGTAAAACTCGGAGTCTACCCTACCACGCGTAGAGTACCGATTGACCAACTTCAGCATTTAGCCATTCGTACTGAACGGCTGGGTTCAAATAAGCTCGTCCATTGCTTCCACTGCCGTCCTGGGAGATCAAATCGAACCAACGACGTCTGGAATTGCAGGTCAACCGGAACGCTCTTCCTTCTGACTTTAGCAATCCACTGGAGCTGTGCACTTTGAAATCTAGAGTGAAAACTCAGAACTGCTTTTTGTGTTTCATTTCTTGCCCTTACCTGCCATACCTCCAATTAGCACGCCTGGCTACGCATGGGGCGAAAGAAGTTCAACATACATACACACGTACATGCGAACCATCCCACCATGGCAGGATCTGTCGATAACAATAAAAGTAACGCGCCTTATTTATTCCCTTTATTTTGCCACCTCGAAAAAAGAGCAATGCGTATCTCAGAGGGCTCTTACCTGCTTGTTAAATAAATCCATCTATCCACCTATCCATCCATCTAATTATCCGTCTGCAAGCTATTCCTCCTGAGGTGCGCTCGGTCACTCTCTCTCGCTCTCTCTCTCTCCCCAAGCAAGGATCTCTGACCAGTGGCCATGTTGTGTGTGTGTATAGAGCGGACCACATGGGCGGATTTCATTAGCAGTCTCCACACCCGTGCTGCCGTATTGAGCAAGGGTGCTGGGGGAGGGGGGGGTCCTGGAGGATTGGCGGCGGACACGAAGGGAGGATTGGAAAGGATGTGCCGAGAGCGGTGGGTGGGTGAGTGGTTGGCCTGCTGTAAGCGGAAGGTTGAGGGGAACGAGTTGGTGGGGGGGGGCTGTCTCGAGGTAGGGGTATACACGAACAGGCTAATTGCAGGATAAATGGCAGGCCCCACGATCCATGTCCGCTTGGACCCCTCATCAATCTTTGGCCAAACGAGCGGCTGGGGAGACAGGGTGCTGAGAGATGCGTGCGTGTGTGCGCGCGCGTGTGTGTGTGCGTGTGTGAGAGTGGAGAGTGTGGGGAGCGGTGGTGTAGCTTGCGCAACGATTTCTATTCCTGCTCACGGCAAACATCAGTGACGATTGTCTGAACCGGTCCTGGGCCTGCCGTAGGTCGACTCAAATGAGTAACTGTTGTGGTGTGTAAACATCGACCACGAGGGAGACAAAGGCGTTCGGGCGTGGTGCTTGCCACCCACACCCCTCGTGAGCCATTACAGCATTCGTAGGTGCTCGCGAACACCACTTTCCCCAACAGTCGGTTCAGGCTATATGGCTATCTTTGTTGTGTGTGAGAGTGGAGAGTGGTGGCATTTGAGGTTAACGCACTGAATTGCCTTAAAAACCTGGCTATCTGAGTTCGATTCCTGACCATAGCTAAACATTGGCGGTGGTGATGATGATATAAAACCAGCCCTGGGCCTCCACGAGGTCAACTCAGCCCTAAATGAGTGTCTAGCACGACGTGTCAATCTGATTTATCTGCTTCAAATGTTCCTCTTTCTGGCTCTCAGTGTAATTCCAAGCATGCATCTCTCAGTGCTTGTTTTGACACGTGGCGAGAAGGGATAATGGCCGACGAACAAGCCTGGTGATGGAATGGCAGCCAAATGTAGAATCACACCCGAGAGAATGACCATTGTGGAAATGGGGCAATGAAATGGGCTCACGTGCGGGAGTGAGATAGATTGTGGCATCACGGTGCCGTGTGGCGTGGCGATGGCACGGGGAGGCTTGCGCCCAGCATTGGATTGTTGACCAGGACTCAAGATGAGGATTTACCAACTCTCAACCGTCTTTCGCTAGAGCAGCGGCTCTCAACCGTCTTTCGCTAGAGCAGCGGCTCTCAACCGTCTTTCGCTAGAGCAGCGGCTCTCAACCGTCTTTCGCTAGAGCAGCGGCTCTCAACCGTCTTTCGCTAGAGCAGCGGCTCTCAACCGTCTTTCGCTAGAGCAGCGGCTCTCAACCGTCTTTCGCTAGAGCAGCGGCTCTCAACCGTCTTTCGCTAGAGCAGCGGCTCTCAACCATTCTGGACTCGCAGAACAGAGAAACGAAAAATTACGGATCACCAAATGCATTGAAATATCTGGTATTTTATGAAGAATTTTTTTTTATCTGAAATGTTTTTATGCGTAATTTGCTTGTGCTTTTGCTGCGTTGCCAGTGATGCGCAAGTCGAGTTAACAATTAAACTCACCACTTGACCTAATGCTTTCGTGACTGCAGGAATTAATATTTTTGGGTCTTAGATTTTTGTTCTTTTTTTGTTATTTTCTTTGAACCTATCTACGTGACTTTACCAAAAGACCCAAGAATATAAACTCACCACGTTCGTCAACAACACTTCATAACAAAAGAACAAGTATATAATGTGGATCGTTTCGTGCAATGTTCCTTCCTATAGGACATACCTAGAGAGATGGAATGAATAATGGTTAGAGACTGCACTTAACACGACGGGGCGTGATGATGATTACATTTTAGACATGTTTTGTTGAACAGTTGTTTTTTTAAATCGTCATATGAACAGTTACCTAACGGTAGTTATTGAGAAACAACGACAAACACCCTCTTCAATATTCAACAAGTATTACTAAATAAACTCACAGTCCACTTAGCCACGGCCGTGGCAACTCATTGGTAACACAATTACATCATGTACTCGCTTAACATTCACCTCGAATTCTTTCATCGTTACATTTTACCTCACGCCGGCGTTCAAATGAGCTGTCGCATGATGGTAGGATGTAATATGTAAAGCAGCCGGAGTGTGCTCAGGTGACACATTTGATCTGCGCGGAGTTTGCATTGTAATTCCGCTGACATTGAACTGCCCAAGCACACCCGTGTTCACTCGTTTGTTGGCAATTCCCGTTCATAGCGTGAACGACTTGCTCGGAAGACGCCGCTGATTGAATCGCACAGAGATAGAGGTAGTACGCACGGTACACGCAATGCCTGCCTCGTGAGAGGTGGCACAGCAAGTGTGTTCATATGGTGCCAATGGCGACAGAGTGTATGTGTTTCCTCCTGGCGCGTGTGGGGTTTTCTCTGGGAGCTGCAAGCTTTTTGTTAGAATTATTCAAACATGCTCGAATATAAAGAAAGTGGCCAACATTGCAAGGCTGCGAAGCCTCACACCAATGTCAGTTCACGTGCACGCTTGCGTGAAGTGCGCTCCGCCTCGGTGCATAAGTTATGCGCATATATGTGTCTGTTGTTGCCTGGTGTGTGTGTATGTGTTGTTGCGTGTGTGTGTTTTTTTTGCGTGTGTGTGCGCGCCTGTGTGTGTGTTGTTGTGTGTGTGTGTGTACTTGTGTGTGTGTTGTTGTGTGTGTGTGTGTACCTGTGTATGTGTTGTTACGTGTGTGTACACCTGTGTGTGTGTTGCGTTTGTGTGTGTACCTGTGTATGTGTCGTTGTGTGTGTGTGTGTACCTGTGTATGTGTCGTTGTGTGTGTGTACCTGTGTGTGTGTTGCGTTTGTGTGTGTACCTGTGTATGTGTCGTTGTGTGTGTGTACCTGTGTATGTGTTGTTGCTTGTGTGTGTGCACCTGTGTGGGGAGCGCTAGTGTAGCGGTTAGCGCGCTGCGCTATGAACCCGGCGACACGAGTTCGATTCCCGCTCACGGCCAACACCAGTGACGATTATCTGAACCGGTCCCGGGCCTCCCCTAGGTTGACTCAGCCTCAAATGAGTACCTGGTGAGGTGTGTAAACATTGCCACTAGGGAGACAAAGGCGGTCGGGCGTGGTGTTGGCCACCCACCACCCCCCTCGTGTACCGTTCCGGCCTTCATAGGTGCTCGCTAACAGCACTTGCCCCTACAGTCTGTTCAGGCTATATGGGGGATCTTTGATGTGTTGTTGCGTGTGAACAAAAGTGGTGCTGGGTATAACCACTACGACCATTACCACAATGGGGAGCGGTGGTGTAGCGGTTAGCGCCCTGCACTACGAACCCGACCACCCGAGATCGATTCCCGCTCACGGCCAACACCAGTGACGATTATCAGAACCGGTCCCTGGCCTCCCCTAGGTTGACTAGGGAGACAAAGGCGGCCAGGCATGGTGTTGGCCACCCACCCCCTCGTGTCCCCCGTGCCGGTCTTCATAGCTGCTCGCTAACAACAACTGTTCAAACTGCTCAACTTGCCCCAACAGTCTGTTCAGACTGAACTGGGGGATATTTGTCTTTGATCAAAAGTGGTGCTGGATATAGGCAAACTCAGCAAAAGCATAGGGAAAGCAGTAGCTCAAGGGCCCCCAAATTAACGAGAAAATGAATATTCCCGATATATCAGTTCGATTTCAGATCCCAATCAATATAAAAAGGCAACGTCGACGGAAATATCGAAATAATTTCTCATTTTTATCTTTCATCTCATCAGATATCTGTGTTTTGTCGAAATCTCTCCTGTCGTGTGTTTGTTGAACTTCTATCACGGCAGCCATCCGTGATGATTATCGGGTGGTGCGGTTGGTGGTGGTCTTGTTGCGAGCGCACACACACACACACACGAGTCCCCACCCTGATGCAGTGGCCTGCATGCTGCAATAATCCTCGCGACCTAGGTTCAATTCCTAATTGGTACGTGGCATCTGATATCTGCACCGCATGTCAAAGTGATCTCTCGCTCAAATGAGCATTGAGGTGGTACTGGACTTGTCTCCTGTTTGCAGCCCGGTGCCACTTTGTAGAAATTCGACATTTATATGGCAGGGGCTGAGTCTATCCGTGGTGCAGCAATTGTTGAAGTCCCCGCAAATTTGGTGTGACCCTGTAAAACTCGCAACTTTTTGATAGCAATATTCGGCTCCACGGCTGAGACACCGGATGGAATCTGTCCTCGCCCTAGACTTAATAGGTGCTCTCTAAAAACATGCATCTTTGAGGATAAATGGAGCACCGTATATATTTGTGCTTGTGCGTATCTGTGTACGCGTGTGTGTGTACGTGCGCCTTGGTGCTTGCTGCTGTGTATACAAACAACACTCTGCCTCCACGATAAGCAATACGTGTGGATTGGCGATCTAGAAATGCCAAGACACTTGAAATATAGACAGAGCAGAACAGCTGACAAGCGTATCGATATTGTCAATCAAGCTCCCGGCCCACATAAATTAAAGTTTCAGCTTGTGTATGGATGTATGCACACACACACACGCGTGCATGCATGCATTGCATGCGCGCGCACACACACACACCAACACTACATTGTTTTATTTACTGGTCTACACACACGCGCGCTATGACACACACATTATACTGAATTTAATGTTTTATTTATCGTCTTTTCTACATACAAAGACAAAACTACCATTTCAGGCGTATAGAATACACTGTTACAGAGCACATATTCAGGCCAGCGCAACAAAATAAGGAGTAAGAGCCAAGTCCGACCAACAGCATCACCCCCAGTGCTGAATATGCATCATAGTGGCTACTCACTTTAGGCTGAGTCAACCTAGGGAGGACCCACACTATGATCCCCCCCCCCCCCCTCCCATTCAAATTGCCACCTGTGATATGCATACCCTCAAATCATATCTTGGATGTCCGGAGTATCGGTTGGTACATGAACCACGACATAACCGAACGCGTAAGCACACAAGCCAATTGGTATCCAAACCCGGTCTGAGCCACCCCTAGGTTGACTGAGTGACTTTTTAAGGGTGGCGAGATGTTAACTACCTCGCCTGATATACAGGAGGTCAATGGTTCGATCCCGATCCTGACGCCCGTATGTTTCGGGTTTGCATGGCCTCCCCGTGGTCACGTGGCTTTTTCTCCGGGTCCTCCGGCATGCGTTTAGAGTATTTGGCTTCTGTAAATTTACACATCATAAGCCACTTCGTTTAGCAACCATTTGTATCCAGGTCGCTTCTGGAAAAGAGAGAGCTCAATGTGACTTACCTGGGAAAAAATATTTTCATTCAAATAAAACCGTTTCTAATTTTATTAAGATCATTGTACAGCCATCCGTGGAGATACGATACACAACAAACATGGACGGACAAAATTGTTCGCATTTTCACCAGGGCTGCTTTGCAAATGAATGAGGCCATAAGCGTGAGGGTTCAAATGTGAAAATTACTCTAATGCAAAAAAACAAAAGCAACACACCCTCTGCTGGAAAACGAATGCCCCCTTTGCAGCGTGGGTGCTGTGCTCTCACCTTGTGCCGAAAAGGGACAGCTGCCACCATGGGGTCCCCTGGGCTAAAAACATGGGCGCACTAAAAATGCAACTTCTTGTTATGATTGTTGTTTTAGTTATAGGGTTTTACCCATTCAACTGGTACAAAACTGACACCTTTATACAAGGGATCATGTATGCAATAACCACAACACTTGCAGTCAAAATGCAAACAAAAATAAACTCTGATAATGTATGCACTGTCTTTGAAGTTGATTGGTCCACACCCGAGACAGCTTTTCTTAGAGCCTAGTCTCCATTGGTGTTGGACCAGATGACGCCAAAAGGCGTACAACTCAAAAACAGCGCACTATCAGAGTCTCATAATGATGGTTGTTGTTTACCTAAAACAATGGAAATGTGGTTAATAATGTTTATTTCCGCACACTCCTCAAATGGTGTTGGGTGTGTGCAGTGCTATTAACGTCCAAATGATGGGCCACTTTGTTCAGTTATCATTTGTGGACAGGCCGCTTCTCAAAAATAATTTAATACCTCAGTGGGCTTCGCCTGGTAGGAGTGGGGGATGGTTTAGTTGTATTTGTATGTGTGTGGGTGATTTGATTACCTTTCTTGTACTTTGCACTTCATAGCTCATCGGTTTTCTCTGGTATAAAAAAATATTCAGATTCTGATTTCTTATTCTGGTCACACAATGCTGTCATGTGCCAATGCTCACTTTTTAAAAAGGTGCTTACTAACACTTCCAGTTTTTTCATGAGATAAAGGAGGGAGGAGCTTTTATCTTAGTGTGCATGCGTGTGGGCCACCATGGTATGTGTGTAAGGAGTCTCACCAAAAGCAGACCAGAGGATTAATGAGATTTTCCCAGCAGTTAACCCTTTGACTGATTGATCAGAAGATTATCATACAAAATGTAAATTACTCCAGGGGGTGTGTTCTTGGCTCGGTGGATAACATGTAGGTGATGGTATTGGGTAAATATTACTGAGCTTTTGCGTTTACGAGGTTTATTTTCAGACAAACAGCTATACATATTTTGCCTAAGGCACGCCTGTTTCAAAGCACAGGGATTCACAAATAATAATATTACTGTCAAATTGAATTCCTGAGCTCAAGTGTATTTTGTTTAACCAGGTGAGACCAGGATGAGTCTCATTTGCAAGAGTGACCTTGAACATTAGTCTGCCAATAGGGGGCGATGATTGCTACATATAATCCCAATTCAGTTATTTGCTGGTAGGTTTAGAATTTGGACCCACCGGCACCCAATGGCCGACCCATATAAGTATTATTATTTCTGGTCATTATAGTTATTACACCAGCAGTATTAATCAGGGCGGTCGCTGGATTCGAACCGTGAACCTCGGCAACGAGCGGCAAACACGTCCCCGCTGGGTCGTGTCGACGACCCCCCCCCCCCACCGTGCTCAGCTCCTGTTTACAGCCATGAGCCAGTGGTGGAAATTCCACAGTCATATGGCGGGGGTAAGTGTCTCCACAGGGCAACCACTTTTGACTTGGCCACCGAGTTGTACACATGTTATCGACCCCGGAGACATGATAGGCCGAGTCAAATCTCAACCGCAATTTTCTGCTTGTGAGCCACTTGCTCCACCCTTGAGCCACCTAGCATTTGCTTATCCATGATGATTTTTCAGGAGGGTACTGCCCTGCGATTTTTGGCCAAAGTTACTTTGCGTTTGGGAGGGAGTACCTGGAGAAATGGCACACGTGACGAGGGGATACTAATGAAAAGAACCGACTTACCATCGCTTTGCCACGTTCGCAGCCCATTGAATTCGGGAGTTTCACGAAGCTAGGTGATCCAGAGTGCTGGATAGCAGGTGTGCACCGCCACACCACATGCGGTTTTTGGTTCAATGCATCGTAACCAATTGATGGGAGGCAACTGTTGGTCAAAGTTTTGTGAATGATTTCGCATTCTCCCGTTTGTCGTATTTTCAATGTGGTTAGACCTCTCCATTCCCAGCCACAAGGTTTTGAGTTTACATCTCAATTGGGCATTATTTCAGTCCTTGAGGCCAATGCAATGAGTACGTTCATCATTAACCATGATGCTTCCACTGCTGGATCAAGGTCTCCCTGCATCATTGCCATTAGTAATGGTCCTGCGATGCCACAATCCATATCGCTCGTGTGCATGGGCTGCTCTTATCTCTCTACCACTGCGGTTGTCACCCTGTCAGACATGTCCCCTCATTTGGCACTTATTCCATCACTCGTCTTGTTCGTTGGCCATCGTTGCGTCTCCTGATGTGCCCTGCCCAAGTCCACTTTGAAAATAATTTCTCAATTGAAAACTCATATTTTTAGTATGTACGTATGTTGAACTTCTTTCGCACCGTACGTGGCCAGCTGTGCTAATCGGAACTGCATTTTGTGTTTAGTTTGTTGTCCTTGCTCCGCACCTCCGATTAGCACGGTTGGCTACGTACGGTGCGAAAGAAGTTCAACATACATACACACATACACTTATTTTCTTCGACAGCCAAAAAGATGCATCTGATTCGCGTTGAATTCTTCTGATAAAGAAAATGGATGCAACATCGAAAGAAGTGCCACAAAACATGTTTAGGAAGATGCATGCTGGGAATTACACAAAGAGGAACACGTGGATTAAAAGATGGATCTCACTTTTGCGGGCGATAAACAGTTGCCACCTCAGCACTCCGATGCAGCACGCGGTAGCAGCAACCTACACAGAGTACAAGGGTACAAAGCTACGCGGCAGCAGCAGCAGCAGCGGTGGCAGCACTTGTCACCTTCGTGAAATACTACTGACTTCCGCAATGGGAATTTGGAATTCCCCCTCCGGGACTGGCTTGGGGCCACCGATTGAGACGAGCGTCCCCTCCACACTTGTTTGAGCAGGAAGACACTTTGACTTGATGTGCATATGATAGCATTCAAAGCACTCACATTAGGAATGCCTCTCCGGGGATGCAGGTTGTGGCAGCTTGTTTTGCCAGATTGCCAGAACAATGATCGCTCATTCAGCCTTACGAGGCAACAGAGACAAGCGCTCTTGGCGATCTCCGACGAGAGCCCGCACAGCAGCACACGAGGAAGCGGTGCAGCCAGCGCCACATGTGGCCTCTTGTGTCTCTCCCAGTGGTGGGGTTCGTACACAATCGACCTTGGGGAGGCTCAGATCACGATGTTGTCTGCAACTGGGAATTGAACCCAGGTTACTGGTAGAGGAGCACGGCGACAAACCCCTGCATCATCACTATGCACACAAAGAGAGAGACAAAGATCCCCCATGAAGCCTTAAGAGACTGTTGGGACAAGTGCTGTTAGCGAGCAGCTATCAAGCCCAGCACAGCACATCAGGGGGTAAATGGCCAGCACCACGCCCAGGACACCTTGGTGCCGATGTTTACGCATCACACCAGGGACTCATTTCAGGCTGAGTCGACCTTGTGGAGGTCCAGTAATCGTTTCAGATAATTGTCACTGGTGTTGATCGTGAGCGGGAATTGAATATGGGTTCGTTACGCAGCGCACTAAACGCAACACTACCGCTCCTCCATGTTACACACACACGCACGCACACACAAAGACAAAGACCCCCCGGATAGCCTGCAACAGGCTGTTGGTGCAAGTACTGTTAGCGAGCACCTATGAAGGCCGGCACGGTACACGAGGGGGTGGGTGGCCAGCACCATGCCCAACCACCTTTGTCTCCCCAGTGGCAATGATTTCACACACCGCATCAGGTACTCAAATGAGGCTGAGTCGACCTAGGGGAGACTCAGGATTGGTTCAGATAACTGTCACTGGTGTTGGCCGTGAGCGGGAATCGAACCCGGGTCACCAGGTTCGGAGCGCAGCGCGCTAACCACTAAGCTACCGCACACGCACAAAACAAAGCCAAAGAGCCTTTTAACAGACTGTAGGGGCAAGTGCTGTTAGCGAGAACCTATGAAGGTCGGCAAGGCACACGAGGGGGTGGGTGGCCAATACTACGCCCGGCCGCCTTTGTCTCCCCAGTGGTGATGTCTACACACCGCACCAGGTACACATTTGAGGCTGAGTCGACCTAGGGGAGGCTCAGGACCGGTACAGATAATCGTCACTGGTGTTGGCCGTGAGCGGGAATCGAACCCGGGTTGCCGGATTCGTAGCGCAGTGCCCTAACCACTGCACTACCGCTCCCCACACACACACACACACAGATACACACACATACACACACACAGATACACACACACGTACACACACACAGATACACACACGTACACACACACAGATACACACACACACGTACACACACACACACGTAGGCGTGCGCACCTACACACTTCACCACTTGGATCAAATCAACAAAACCTTCCAAAACTTTTTTTTTTACCCTTGAAAAGTGGAATCGATTTTTCAATATTAGCCGAAAACAAATGTCGGTGGGACAGCTGTTAGAGGGAGCATCATCCTTGAACTTCCAGCTCAGCGTGCGGGGATGAGTGGTGGCTGTTATTTGCATTGTGTAACATCAATCAGTAAATCAAACCATTTCATGTTTGAACTATGAGTTTGCTTTGCCGCTAACACTAATTATCGGAGGCCACAGCAAATATTCCCCAGTATTTATATAATTCAACGTGATGCAAGGCGTGATTTGCCGGCTTCATTACGGTCTTTAAAAAAAATATTTTTCTTTTTCCTGCCAAGCTGCAACGAACGACAGCGAGTGTTACGGAGAAGAATGTGTCAGTCACCACAATCCGAACGAAACATCCGAGTGATGCATCTTCTTGGTTCTTTCGGTAAAGTCACGTAGAAGGGAAGTAATAAAATAATACAAATAAAACATAATAATTATGTTTTAATATTATGTTTTATTTTTATTATTTTATTACTTCCCTTCTACGTGACTTTACCGAAAGAACCAAGAAGATGAATCCCTGCAGTCACGAAAGCTTTGAATCGAAATCCGAGTGATGCTTCTGTCTATCCAATGCACACAGTCGCGTAGACGTGAAGTTGGTGAATTGTGCATGCATGTGCAAAGGCAGTACAGTGAAAGGGGGTTTCGGATGGGGAAAAAGGAACAATGCTCTGGCAGTGGAGTTGACGGATCGCGCAGAGATCCGCCAAGTGGGTGAAACTCCCAAGCTCGCCACGGTGGTGAGATGTTAACGACCTCGCCTGGTATACAGGAGTGTTCGATCCCGACCCTGACGCCTGTAGATTTGGAGATTTTTCTCCGGGCCCTCCGGTTTTTGCCTTCACGTTGAGAATCAACACGCGTCTCGAGAATGTGTCTGCTATTAATGTCCACGTGATGACAAGCCCCTTCGTTGAGCTATAATTTGTGATAGCCAGGTCGCTTCTGAAAAAAAAATGCTATACAGCTCAGTGGGCCTTACCTGATAAAATAAACAAAACTATGTGTGGGCTACTAGGTGACCAGGTGATATCAAACTCAGCGCAAATGTCACAACGTCTGCCTCCTGAAATGCGCCTGGAATAGCCGTGGGGTGTTTTCCACATTCCTATGGAAGAAAAGGTAATCGGTCTTTGCGAAGGGACAAGCGTTGAATTCCAACAAAGTGGTAACTCATTTTGGTAACTCAGACGGATGGCGGGATAGGTTGGCCACTGTCCAACATTTGGAGGCCAATGGTGGTTGTCATTTGGAGGCACTGGTCCTCGTCATTGGAATGTGGAGTTTATACTTAGAAGTGCATGGCTATTAACGGAGGTGACAACTGATGCATTCGATTGCCACCTCTGTTGATATCTATGATCAGGAGACACATATTTCAGATTTTTCAAATGTTTTACTTTAATTTACCAATAAAAGCCTCATTGAGTCTCAATAATCTTTGCTTGTGATATTCACTCAATTCCATACATCGAGTATTATTAGATGTGGGAGGACCCTGTAATGTCTGGAGAAGGTAACAAAATGCGTGCAATGAGAAAATTAAACTCCAAAAATGTTTACAGGTGGCTCGTGAACCTCCGAGATGTTACTGGCTTACAAACCATCTATGTTGCCCCGCAAGATTGAACCCTTGTGGTCTCTCTGTGCAATCCGCCAATCCAGCTAGCCAAAGCACCAGCTTACAGGTGATCGCTGGAGGCAGGAAGGGATCGAGCGAGCGGAGGATCGAGGATGGATGAGTGAGAGAGAGAGAAAGGGTGGGCAAATGGCATGTAGCTGCAGGTGGCGAGGCGGGGGAGGGGGGCTGGTAGGTGGGCTGGTGGTTCGTGTTAAGAAGGGTTCGCTGAGCACACACGCATGGCCTCGGGTTTAGCAGCGATTCCCAAGGCTGCTGCCGTCACATGATGCCCTGCTAAGCCGTCGCTCATGCCGGGCTGCAGTGTCACTCACAGAGGTGAAGGGGCTCGGCTTGGCATCGGCTCGTGTGCCTTGTGGCCGAAACGCTGCGTCCCGGATGGGTAGACGCGTGCGTGTACGCGCGTGTGGGGAGCGGTGGTGCAGCGGTTAGCACTGCGCTGCGAAGCTGGCGACCCGGGTTCGATTCCCGCTCACGGCCAACACCGGTGACGATTATCTGAACCGGTCCTGGGCCTCCCCTAGGTCGACTCAGTCTCAAATGATTACCTGGTGCGATGTGTGAACATCGCCACTGGGGAGACAAAGGCGGCCGGGCGTGATGTTGGCCACCCACTCCCTCGTGTGCCGTGCCGGCCTTTATAGGTGCTCGCTAACAGCACTTGCCCCAACAGTCTGCTAAGGCTATACGGTAGATCTTTGTCTTTGTACGCGTCTGTTAGCGTGCTGTGCTACGAGACTGACGACATCAGTTCGATGCCCACTCGCGTCCAATATCAATGGCAAGTATCTCAACTGGTCCTGCGCCTCCCGTAGGTTAACTCGACTTGAAACGAGTAACGGGTACAGTCTGTAAACATCGGTACTGAGGAGACAAAGGCGGCCAGGTGTAGTTCTAGCCACACCACCCTTGTATGTTCTAACCGCCTTAATAGGTGCTCGTGTGTGACGTGTGGATTTTTTTCGTGATGCATTGCATTCTAGTGAGCTAGCGCCTCGCCACGTGGCCTCAAATTGCACCGAGCTTGGCACAATCGACAAGGTGATGCGGCCGCCACTTGGTTTTAAACGGTGAGGACTGCTGCATTCGTGTGCCTTTGCACGCGTGTGAGCTTGACGTGCGAGATGAGAGAGTGGGAACTCAGAGGTTGCTTGAATTCCCTGAAACCCAAGTGACCAGAGTTCAGTTCCACAAAATTAATCCATGACATCGGTGGCAAGAGATATCTAAACACCACCTGGGCCTCTGTTAAGTAGCCTCAGCCTCAAATGATTACCTGGTGCTGGTCAAAATCAGCCCAAGGGAGAAAAACCCGTGTGGAAAAATGCACCTGCAAAGACTGTCACAAGTGAAGGTTTGTAGAAGCAGGGAGACGTTAATTTCCCACAGAGCCACCCAATGCTTGAATAATAGCAGTAATAACTTCAATTTGGAATCCGCACAGTATTCGCTCACTCTTGAAGAGAGAATGACTCAGCGGCGCAAAGAGGAACCACAGTCAAATGGGAAGGAAGCCAATTGGTTAAGCCGGTGCCAACAATTGCCCAAGATCTGTGGTCCTCAATATATTGTAGCGCTGTTGGCCAATGAATGAGTGTTCATATGCAAAGGACAACCGGAGCACCCGGCAATAACACAAATGTGTGAGGGGGTAATCCTCTATCCCATACAGACGGGGTGCCACGGTGGGGAGATGTTAACTACCTCGCCTGGTATACAGGTGGTCGTGGATTCAACCCGAAGCCTGCTGTACATTTGGAGTTTGCATGTTCTCCCGGTGGTCACGTTGGTCCTTCAGTTTTTCTCCTCCACATTTATAATCAACTTGTGTTTCGAGCATTTGGCTGCTATAAATTTCCACGCGATAAGCCACTTCGTTTAGCTATCATTTGTGCTTCTGAAAAAGAGCTTTACATCTGAAGTGGTCCTTACCTGGTAAAATAAAATAAAATAGTTAATGTTAAATAGGTGGAGTCCAACAGTTGTTGTAATGCCGTCTGCTGGCGAGCCAGGGTATAGGGGGGTGTGAGGATGGCACCTTGCCTCCCAAAATATCTCTGACTACGGCTGTGGTCCTAACAAATCACAGCTGTCAAGCGCAAGTTTAGTTATTGGTGCCGTTCTATCCACTCCACCCGTCCAATCCGATGCCCGTGTCCCGTAGTTCTGGCTGGCAACAAGCCGAGCCAATCCCAGCTCCCACGCACATTCCTTTGCTCGTCTCCCAGGTACCTGGTGGACCCCTTACCGCTGTCCACAGTGAGTCGGGGACAGTTTGAGTACAAGGTAGTAACAGCACAACACAAAGTGGCGAGCTGGGGGCCGTTAAACACATGTACGCATGTACACAAAGAGACACTTTTCCCCCAAATGGTCTTGTAAACCATAGGAGCCAAATTGTGTTAGTGGACATCGAACATGACTTCTTTATCACGTGACAGGGAGATGTGGTCAGCATCACATCAGACCACCTTTGTACGGGCATGCCTCGATGTACGTTTGGGTTGCGGTCTTGAAAAGCTGAACGCAAAGTCAAACATTGTATATCGAAACGTATTTCCCCATTAGGCCCCATTGTATAACCTAACATGCGTTACTAAGAAAATATTCCCTGACCCAAAACCTACTAAAAGAACACGTTTCAACGCAATTAACATATTTTCATGCAGACATACGGAGAAATAACTAGACAGGTGATAAACGAAAAACCATTAAATGTAATTTACTAAACGGAAACCGTGGTGCACGTCGCGTGAGGTTTAGGCGAGGAGTTGAGGGATGTAGGAAGAGGCAGTCGGAGCATCTGCCTCCCACTGTGGGGCACTACTGTACATACAGTCCGAAGCGTGGTGGACCGTACAGTCGTTTTGAACTGAGTGGCTTGGCCTGTGGTCTACGCAAGTGGCGAGGCTACGAAAGGCAGCGGGCCAGGCATGCGGGCCTGGAACCGTGTAAAAAAAAAAATGCACGCACGGAACAAAAAAATATGTAACGTGCATTTACTAGTCGTGTTTAGATTCTTTTTTTTCCCACCAAAGAATAGATAATTTCGAATTGAAATTAAAAACGTAATAACGAAGCAAACGACATGTAAAGCGAAAAAGTGTAAATTTATAACGATCTTAATAGATAAATAATTGTCAATTATAGATTTGAAGCTTTCGTGACTGCAACGATTCATATTCTTAGGTTTTTTTCGGTAAAGTCACGTAGGTAAAAAATAAAAATTAATAAAAGTAAAATGCAAAAAAAATAAAAATTACTATTTTTATTTTTTACTTTTATTAATTTAAAATTTTTACCTACGTGACTTTACCGAAATAATTGTAAATTGAATTAACGTATATCGGGTTACACCTTTCCCAGTGCTGTGTTCACACTACGTTCATTACTCTTTGTAGGCTGAGTTTGACCTCATGTGGTACTGATGTCCACCATCATAAATCTGCTACACACATTCACAAAGACACAAAGATCCCCCGTAATGCCTTAACATACTGTTGGGCCAAGTGCTGTTAGCAAGCACATATGAAGGCTGGCACGGCACACGAGGGGGTGGGTGGCTAGTACCACGCCCGGCCGCCTTTATCTTCCCAGTGACAATGTTTACTACACACTGCACCAGATACTAATTTGAGGCTGAGTCGAGCAATGGGAGGCCCAGGATCCGTAGATAATCGTCTCTGGCGTTGGCCGTGAGCGGGGATCGAACTCGGGTCACAGGGCTACGTAGCGCAGCGTGATAATCGCTACACTACCGCTCCTCAAACTCACATGAACACACACGCATACACATGTAGCACTTAACATGCCTGGTTGACACTCAAAAAGCTGTGCTAAGGCTGGCTTAAAACCATTTGCATTCTTCTGAAGCCTCTTATAGGCTGCACCATAATCTGGATTAACTTCATAACCTAAGCCGTGTTTTGCTGCTGCCAAGAGTACAATGATAATTTAAAAAGGGGGCTATTGTTTTGCTGCTTAAGAAAGTGTGCATTATATGGCATTTGTATCGACGTGCTTGACGGTGTCATCGCTGGAGACCACGGGGCATAAATAAATAGCCGGCCAAAATCCACGTGCTGTTATTTTGAGGAAGGATTCTCGCTCAAGGTCACTTGCAAGACGAATGTGATTTTTCCAAATCCAATAAGGTCCGTCTTGTTTGACCTTGGCGTTTCATGCAGCTTGGGAGATCTGGTACGCAACCAGTTCAACAAAGTTGTTCCCATTGAATAATCACCCTAATATCACAATGTTAATCCGCTTTTGACATGGCCAAGTGGCACAGTTGGCAGAGCACTGGAATCGCAGTCGGAAGGCTGCGAATTCAAATCCCGGCTGCCTCGGAATCATCAATTGCACTGGTCAACAAACAAAAAATTCTGGCCTGGACTTTTGCAGCTGTTTTAGACTAATTTCAGGGTGCTGATTCCAAATCTGATCTCAGATTTGCTCTATCACATCTCATTTTTATGCTATCGGCATACCCCATTTTAATTGATTTTACCCGAAATTAACTCTGTCACTTATGATTGCAAGTTGTTGCGAGTCAGTGACTGCTTTAGTGTTAAAATACGGTGCTGTATTTTTAGGATAGTGTGTTTATAATATCATTTTATGTAGATATCCACATTTATTTAATATTTTTCTTCTGCAGTTTTTATTGAAAATGCAATATTTGATATCTCAAAAACCTGATGTGATAGACAAAAACTGATGCCAGATTTGGAATCAGCACCCCAAAATTACCTTAAAACCATTAGAATAGCTTATGCCAGAAAAAGTGTGTTGACCAGTGTTATCCAAGGCCGTTAAAACAAGGACCACTTCATTCCAAGTCAGCAGTGGTTGTGTCATGGCTAGACTGTTCCCTTATACAGGAATGTGGAATTTCCACCGCAGACTTAGTGGAAATGAGTGCTAACTCAAAGCACAATTGAGCATGAAGGTGTAAGCTGACTGGCCTGCAACAATATTAGTTTCATAAACAAGCACTGGGCGGTCCGGATATCTGCTGGTGCTCTTCAACTAGAAGAGAGAATGTCACATTCCTATGACAGGAGCCAGTATATCTTTGTAGTAACAAAAAACATTTTGTTGAGTAAAGTCACGTAGAAGGGAAATAATAAAATAATAAAAATAAAACATAATAAAATACAATTCTCACGACGTTTCGGCCACAACGCAAGCAGCCGTCCTCAGGTGAAGAACAGACCTGTTATTATTTTATTATTTCCCTTCTACGTGACTTTACCGAAAGAACCAAGAAGATGACTCCCTGCAGTCACGAAAGCTTTAAATCGAAAAATTTCGCTGAGTTTCTATGAAACCCTTGCGATAAAATGCCCGACTTCAGAATTAAAGCCGCATTCGACGTTGTCAACGTTTGTGTTCTTCAGGCGGAGTTTTGTCTATTATTTTTGTTTTCTTTACACAGCCCAATGTGTGCGGCACGTGGTGCACGTGAGCGCGATGACAGTAATGTATGCCACTTGACCCACTTGCGTCAAACACGCAGAAGCATCGCATCGCTGAAAACACGGCCTTGGTGGGAGCAAAAACAACAAAAAAAACGCATTCCACCGCAAATCAAGCAATACGTCTTGCCTACTAGCTACGTTATTGGCGCGCGATGGTCAGCTCCTGCAAATTATATCGCGGGGTCTTTAACGTCCATTTTAGAGCGTGCGGTGAATTTAAAGGTGCGAGGAGCTCAAAATGGCCACGCCAGACGACGTGAGGCCACGTGTTGTGATCCTCGGTTTGAATGATGAGTTTTGGCTACCCATGATTAGTCTGGGTTCTCAAGTGGAGTGCGGTTGATGGTCCTAGCCCAGCCTCTAATGTTTCGAAGATAAAGTTATACGATGAAACAAGCATGGGGTACCACTCATCGAATAATAATAATGCAAACTTGTTATGCGCTGCAACATGTTCGTTCACTCTCTTAGAGAGAAAAAAATACGACTCAGAGGTGAGAGGAACCACAGATACGCAGGAAGGCAGCCATGCGGTGAGCCGGTGCCAACAATTGCCAAAGCTCTGCGATCCTCAATATATTGAGGTGCTATCCGCGAATTCACGCGTGTTTACATGCGAGAGGAAACCGGAGCAACCGGCGATTACACACTCTATCCCATACGGACGGAACATGTGGATTCCATATATTTTCTGTACTGCCTTCAGGCAAGCCAGGGAATGGCACCTCGATGCCGATGGGGAAGGGAGTTTCGCAAAATACTCGTGTGGTCCAGCAACCATCGCCTCCGCGCTGCTAGATTAGAGGCATGAGCCACCACTGCCCAGCATTCATGAGCTAGTGGTGGAAGATCCACGCCCCTATGGCATGAACAAGCTAACAATCGACAACTTTTGTTGCATTCTGCAAAGTGGTATAATATTTATGTTGATGCATGCAGAAGGCCGATGATGATAATGACGATGGAATGAGTCAGCCACAAAGTAGTACCTATTTTATTATTACACGCTTTTAATTTAACTCACTCTGTCTGTTGTTGTTGTATCCTCAAATCTTGTAACTCGATTTTAACCCACTTCCCAATGTGGTATCGACTGCAAACATGGTATACTTATGTCGTACTGATGACAATACTATATTCTATCATTAAAAATAAAAAACAAATATTTGTAAACAATCTTTTTTTATATGTTATGTTTCGGCTTGGGTCTAATTGTCCACGCTCAACTGACGTTGACTGTAAATAACCACGGTCCCTTAGGTTATGACAAGCCTCGGGGCCACTTCCTGGAGTTGTGGAGTTCTGCCATTACTCGTACGGTACTTAATTAAAGCGTGTTTTTTTTTAAGTCTTTTTTAATATTACTTATTAATAACCAAAGAGAGATTATGATGGGCTGAATTTACCACACAAAACGGTACCTGTTTTAATACCACAGGGAATACAAACCCCACAAGCTTCTGATTGTGAGTCAATGCACAACTGTGCTACCAGAAGCCAACGCCGTGAGTCATAATTGAATTCAAATTCAGTCCAGGGTTGTTGCCTTTATCTGGCTTCTACTTGCCGCCACTCTGTGTGTCGATCTCATTGATTTGAGGGTGCCCTGAAGGGTTTCTTTAATGTTACTGCCCAAAAGCTGCTTTTTCCTAGGTCCCTAATCGTGATGTCTAAAAGGTCTGGTCCGAAACATGCATTTAATAAGTTGGGTACCCACTTCAATATTTGAACATCGCTCTTGTATGGTAATCCATATGCGTGCTGTCACCTATAATGAACGCACACACTTCATATATATTGGTGTTTTGCGAATGAGTAAATGACAAAGTGTGTGTGCGTGACCGTAGTAAAATGAACCGTGGGCGGTAGTGCGGTGGTTAGCGCGCTGCACTACGAACCCAGCGACCCGAGTTCGACTCCTGGTCATGGCCAGCACCAGTGACGATTGTCTGAACCGGTCATGGGCCTCCTCTAGGTCGACTCAGCCTCAATTGAGTTCCTGGTGCGGTGTGTAAACATCGCCACTAGTGAGACAAAGGCGACCGGGTGTGGTGCTGGCCACCCACCCCCTTGCGTGCCGTACCGGCCTTCATAGGTGCTTGCTAACGGCACTTGCCCCAACAGTCTGTTCAGGCTACACGGGGGATCTTTGTATTTATAGTAAAATTAGCCATGGGGCGGTGCTTAGCTCTCAATTGGCGGCGCTGAACGAAAATACGGAAATTACACATTCCTTCAGCGATGACAAACATTATGAAACCTAACCAATTAGTATTATAACTACGGATTGGTAATTTTGGTTCCGAAATGGCACCCGTTAATGTTTAGGAAAAACAGCTTGTACACGTACAAAAACAAAGATCCCCCATGTAGCCTTAACAGACTGTTGGTTCAAGTGCCATTAGCGAGCACCGATAAATGCCGGAATGGCACACGAGGGGGTGGGTGGCCAGCACCACGCCCGGCCGCCTTTGTGTCCCTAGTGGTCGATGTTTACACTACGCACCAGGTATTCGTTTGAGGCTGAGTCGACCCAGCGGAGGCCCAGGACCAGTTCAGATAATCGTCACAGGTGTTGGCCGTGAGCGGGAATCAAATTCATAGCGTAGCCAGGTGCTGCTTGCAAGCCCCGAAGTGTGTATGTGTACACACAGATACACACCGACGATACACATCAAGTTAATGCAAGTTATGTAATTTTAAGCAAAAAAAAACATTTTCTCTCCAAAAATCAAACGCCCCATCGGCTCTATATACGATGCACTCATGTTGATATTTAAAATATCAGCCTTAACCTTTAATGTGATCCATAGCCACTCGTGCGAAATTATATATGCAGATTTATAGCTCTGTGAGCTCTGAAGGGATCACAGGTTTCCGTTTAAGAATAAGGAGAAATAATAACTCAGCTCATTCGAATCAACATTGCTGTACGTTTTTGTGCGCGTAAGTGCACGTATCTCAGGAAACAGGCGCCCACCTGGGTCAGTATACTGTCACGTGTGCGTTGTTTTCACAACACCCTTCCCGAGCCCAGCTCTCCACGATCAGCTTGGGCTGGAAACCCGTGAACAACGTAGGGCGGCAATAGCGCGGTTTACGTCGGAGGCGTGGGGAGTGGCAGGATGGATTCCCCAAAGATGCGGCAAACGAATGTCTAAAGGGGCCGTCCATAAATTAAGTCAAACACCTAGGGGGGGGGGGTGGGGGGTCAGACATTTGGGACGATGTGTGACGAGGGGGGGGGGGGGAGAAATGTGACGTCACATCAAATGCGCAACTTTAAATAAATATAGACAACACGTTCTGCTTAATTAAATATACTTTTTAATAAATGTTTTCTCCTACAACATCAGAGTGCAGCGCCACATTAAATACGCACTACAATGACAATAGTTTAAAGCGATTTTAAGCATGTTTTATTTTTTATAGGGGCGAGGGGGCAGAGCTTTGTGACGTCATATTTGAGGGGGGGGGGGTTTGACTTTTTGTGACGCCGTGTGACGAGTGGGGGAGGGAGGGTCAAAAATCGTCCAAAATCGCGTGACGTCATTTATGGACGGCCCCAAACGACGTCAAATCAAAGGGATTTACAGGGTAGGTGGTGGAGGCGAAGGCTGAGAGGCGACGTATAACGGGAAAGGACGCACGACGCTGTTAGTGACGTAAGTGTGGGGTCGAGGCGACGCTCATCAGGCAGCGGAGTTCATAAAGTGACGACGTATTTGCGAAACGACGTCAACGGGGGAGAGCTAATTGTGGGTATTTGCTGTATTTAACTTAGCCACTTTTACCCCCCCCCCCCCCCCCACAATTATCATTGATGTAAAGCGCCTTGAGGTTTTATGGCGCAGCATAATCTATTGTTGTTGTTGTTGTTATTATTGTTAAAGAGTTTCATAGAAAATTTGGCTCTTCAAGTTTAAATCAAATGTGTTTGTCAGTGTTCTATGATTGGGTGTCATTTATCACACGTGGCTAATTTGGCCTTATTTATCAGTCTCCACATCCGAAATGCATTTGTATGAACAACAGAAAGGGCGCGTGTGTATAGTCTCATCGAAGTGGTGGTTGCCATATGTGGTTCAAAGGTTCGAGGGCTGAGCTGGCATCACTGAACATGCTAAAAAAGAAAGTGTAGTTTATTTTAGTTTATAGTTTTATGTCCTAGGTTCGAATCTAGGTAGCCCGCCTGTGATTTCAGTCCGGTTGCCAATGAATACACGCAAACACGTCATATAAAATTAAAATTTCCACTGAATTTGACTACATTCCAGATACATATTCTTGGTTCTTTCGGTAAAGTCACGTAGAAGGGAAACAAAAACAAATTATAAAACAAAATTCTCACGACGTTTCGACTGCAACACAAGCAATCATCATCAGGTGTGAAAAACACAGCAAGAAAATGTAAAAAAAACCGCCACTTAAAAAAAAAATTCACACCTGATGATGATTGCTTGTGTTGCAGTCGAAACGTCGTGATAATTTTATTGTTTTATAGTTATATTATTTTATTGTTTCCATTCTACGTGACTTTACCGAAAGAACCAAGACTATGAATCCCTGCAGTCACGAAAGCTATAAATCAAAATTTACATTCCAGATGTGAGCAGTCGCGGTACGTCCACTAGGGGCGTTGGGGCGTCGCCCCACCAAGACAGCTGGAGATGAGAAATTATTTTTCTAATTAAAAAAAACTTTTCTCTTATATTGTTTTGTGGTGTTTAAATTTTTTTTATGAGACGATATCACGTCGCTAGGCGGGTGTACGACGATGTGTGGCTCTTATTGTAAAGTACGCGGTGTGTTGATTGCCTTGGCTAATTTGTTGAGTCGTGTCAGCTGATCTTGAATTGTCCTTTAGGCTTTCGGCAGTGTCAAAGGGGTTGTGTCGTGTGGACTTGCGGGTCATGGGGACAACATTTGAGTGCTTTGTTGTTTTGTGTCCTACTGTTTCTAAATGTCTCCCGTTGGTAGATAAGACAGTTACATCACTTAACACGACGAGGTTTTCTTAATTAGAACACCACCGTCGTTTCAGATGTCACTCACAACAGCACCACCTAGTGGCAATATCACGAGCCTCCACTGCTTCTGATAAGCAAGATGTAACACGATTTTTGTTCCTGGGTAATGTTATTTTCTAATTGCTTATGCCTCAAAAGTATAGAAAATGGCTATTATATACCCCACAAACTTTGCTTTTGTGACCAGGACTTTACGTGAAGGAATGACACATGCACACGTTTTCTCATTGAAAATAGGTCAATTTCAAAATATCACTGTCCTGGTCACAAAAGCAAAGTTTGTGGGGAATAATAGCCATTTTCTGTACCTTTGAAGCATAAGCAATTGGAAAATACCACTTACTACCCAGGAAAAAAAAATGTTACACAGTGAATTATTAAACGTGAGTTTTGTTAGGGTGTGTGGAAAACGTGCTCTCGCCCCCCCCCCCCCCCCCCCCCGGTGTGGCACAATTGTGATACATTTGGGGACATTTACAAAAACAAATAACAGTATCCTTCGTTCCATCAAAGAAAACTCTACTGGAAGAATTCTAACAGACAAACTGCAGATGGTCCGAGCTGCACTCAACACGTTTCAACACAGCAATCGCGGGCTGGTGCGATGTAGGTTTCAACTTCTACTTCGCCAAAGGATGAGGATTTGCATTTATGGGGCGCTTAAAATATGGACCATTGCAGTCTGCACTCCTTCAACGGAGGAATAGAAAAACCTCACAAACTCTCTCTCCTGAAGCCCTCTTGTGGTTAGAAGACCATGACATTGGCTCCTGAACACATTGCCATACGCAAGAATAGAAATTAAATGTCACAGCAACTCACAACACCTTACATCACATCTCATCTCAAACATTGCCGTGCCCCTGCTGCAGCCCAGCCAAGGGCACCCCCAGTGGTAGCTGTCCCTTGCATGGCTCAAGGTGTATGCAGCACTAGGGATTAGCCTGCCAGTATGGGGTAGGCCTCGCTCATTAAAGGATATCTCAAACTTGGAGTCAAAAATGTAAGTGAGGGTTTCTAAAATGAGTCGAGGCGTGAATTGGATAGCAAAGTGAAGGCAAAGATAATTAGAGGCAAAATCGAGTTAAAGTCAAACGTCTAGGTCAGCAAGTAGCCGTCTTTAGACTAACTCTAAGGCAATACATGTAAATGCTCAGAGGATCAAAATGATTAAATTGATGCCACAACCTCAAGTATTGAATTAGCCTGCGCAGTGAAGAATACAGCTTTGAATTTGGAGGGAAAGGTTAAAGAGCAAACACAGATGGAAATGTATTCCCGTGGTGAGGCTAAGCTTTCCGATACAACAATCACCATTGACTACTCCTCACAAAGTGGCACTCATTTCACAGAGCCAAGAGGGACGACGCCCCTTTGCTTCGACCTCCAGCCTCGATCTGAATTTGCAAACTCTCAATTGCGACTGGATGGAAGTGTTGTAAGCAGGAGCACACTTAATTCTCTTCAATTAAAATGAACGAGCTGTGTCATTGCATCTGGATGGGGAGTCCACAGCTTCTGCTGCATCGCGGGCGGGCGGGGGGGGGGCAGGGGCATCGTCTGTTATCTCGCCGGGTTGATGCACGAATTTATTTTATTGGTTCCGATGTCTCCTACAGGGCAATTGGAGCCGAGATTTTCGCGAGAATGACGGCACCGCTGTGAGCCCACGCAGAAACCCTCATGCCCACTGGCCCCTAATCTCGTGACTCAATCCAACGCAGGCCGTGTTCGCTGTCCGTTCGTGTTAAGGGGACTGCACACGCACTGCCACCGCCACCCTATGTCCTGCTCACGGCTGCACTCATTGGCTTCTGCCACTGGGAAAAATCACTACCGTTTTGGAGTTGTGGGCAAACGGTGCGATTCAAGTGTTGCCAAATGTTCCTTTCCATCGGGCATTGGGGAGGGCGTTGGAAACGTCTGCATTAGAGGCAATGGGACACGTTACGAATAGGATGAGTTTTGGAAACTTTTTATTTCCGTGTAAATCTGGTTCATAATGTAATGGAACTTTGCTTTTGCTGGGTGGCATTGAGGTTAAGTGCCAGGTTGTGGTTTCAACGACTACTGTGAACTACTCACGATGACATGAAATGTTCAAGTATGGAGCGGTGATAATCTCAAACTGGTCAGCAAATGACCAAAAAAAAAATCATCACCAGTTGTATTAATTAAACATAGCTCACATCGAAAGGCTGAACACTGTTCGTATCAAATGATTGTCATGTGGCAAGCCACTATTTGCAAAGTAAACTAATTATTTGGTGATTCTGCAATGGCAGTGGTGCACAAGCACACATACAAAATGTATAAAATAGGCGACGTTTCAGGAAATGGCCATTCTTCACAGCACACAGGGAGACTGCGAACAAGGGCCATTCCCCGAAACGTCACCTATTATAAACTTTCGTTTTAAGGACGCACAGTGTTATTTACGAGCGTGCTGAGTTTGTTTGAAGAGAAAGTCATTGTTTACACAACACGAGATGGTGCTCATGTGTGCTTTATTAAGGGAGCACTGCCACAATTTTGCTTCTCCAATGTGAACAAATTGTAGCCCTCTAACTTGTTCAAAGCCATCATTTAATGAAAGCCCAATAGAAAAGTTGTAATTATACTGGTATGAACCTCCTGGTTACACCAGCCCACAGGGGATTATTGTGTCCGTCCGTCCGTCGTGTAGGGAGAGACTGGGTGGGGAGGGAGGGGCTGGGTGGGGAGGGGCTGGGTGGGGAGGGGCTGGTCACCCCGTGGTGCCCTTATAAAACTCAACGTTTAACCTACTCACGCCGGCTTGTGCCCGCCCTCACAGTCGGGCATATTTGCGGAATACACCACGCCGCCGTTGACCCTGGCCATTGACCGAGCAACCCAACGTTCCTACCAGCTCCCTCGGCAGGAATGTGTTTGGATGTAATCATTGGTGACTGGGCTGAAGCCATCCATTGACGACACTCAATGAACCCGGTTTCCTCACTCAAGTCTGGGATTTGGATTCAAACCCAGGATATCTGCTGTTGGCTCAGTGCTCCGACGCGATCATTAGCTCTGTGAGCCACGTGGAATCTCAATTACGTTCATCGACAGAATGCCCACAAAGGTGTTAACCCATTGTGATGATTATTTATAGATCTAATGATGGAAAATTATGATCGACAGCTGTGCGAACTGCGCGGTGGAAATGTTGGAAGCAAAATCGTCATACACTGAAGTGGTGTCAATAGAAGAGATACATTTAAAAGTGTTATCCACGTAAATCAATCATTTTAAAGACGAGTTGGCAGAAGATAAACATGGTCGGAGAGAAATCTGCACTGGTATTGTACTTCGGGGGCGCATTGATACACAATCACATCTTGGCAGGGCCTATGTATATATATATTTTTGAAGGCAGCCAAAAGGCGTAGTCCATAAAAGTCAATTCTAAAGCTTCACTGATTCTGGGTGTTGTTCGTAGTACTGAATCACACGCTACTGAATCGAGCACATGGCACTTTAAGGAGTGGATTCCGAATCTTGCAGTCTACAGCGTGGGAAATGTGGATTTGTTTTTATCCTTGTAGGTGCTCAACAGTGAGACATGCCCAGCTAGGGTGTGCTATGTAATGTCCACAGTGTAATTCTGCCAAGTTCCTCAATCTATAGATTTAGATTTTAAGTACAGCCGCTTGATTCACAGAAAATACATTTTTCCTTTTTTTGTCTGAATGTTATGGCAGAAATGTGCCAACGCCTCCATTGCGAATAATGATTCAATTTTGTCAAGAAAATGCACTTCATCTGTTTCATTGAGATGTGAATTTGCCGTAAAAATAAATCCGCCTAAATGCTCAAACGAGTATTGAAGAATGTTCATCTCAGTTGCCGGCCCTGACATAGTTGCGGAATTCCTCATTGTCATTTCAGGAACCAATCTCTCTATTGCCGACTACCCACGTGTTGAACATTATTCTATAAACCCCCAGGGGGGATGATGTGATGTGATGAGTCAACTCTTGACTGGTATTTGAACTCACAATTATTCGATGTTTTGAGTTGGCAGGTGCGAACACAGTGCCTCTTGGCTTGAAGATGCTTTGTACACAAATAGTGAGATATGCAGCTATATAGGATTTGCTGCCGTGGCTGTAATGGATCACGCACTGGACATTATAATTCAGTGGTCGCCAGTTGAATCTCCCAGCGTAGCAGTTGAAATAGTGGGCTTTTTTTGTATTCTTACTACCTTTGTCCACCTAACAGTATGAATGGGCACGCCACAGTTATTTAACAGGTAGTTCGCATGTGGCGGGGCAAAGTGTGGGCACTGCAACCTCTTCCAAGACAGCTCAGCAGCTTGGAAGAGTAGACCAAAGTACCATCAGCTTTAGCAAAAAATTGGCAGGGCTGCATTTTTGCCTTTTTTATAGTTAAATATGAAGATATAAATGTAGAAGCGAATTCAGAAGAAAAAAAAAACTCACACAATGTACATCGGAGCTACATTCTCCGAGCTCGAAGATGCATGTTACGTTCACGTTCATTATCACCAGTAATTACATGCAATGAAATGTGTGAGTGTGTGCAAGGAGGGTAGTAAATTAACACCTTTCACTCAGCCAAATTACAGGCTCGAACTTCATTTGTTAATGACATTATTATTTACGACGCAAACACTTATTGTATTATTGCACATTATGGGTGGCCCGAGTTATGTGCGTGGGTGTCCATTAAACATAAGTAATTAATTATAGAAGCTGTGGTCCAAATGGTTTGAAATTTAATGTTAAAAGTCTGCGCAGACTTAAATTAATTGTTTGTAAAAAAATGTTTTTGAAAAATAATTCTAGGAAAAAATGTCATAAAAATAACCACGATGGTACTTTGTTGTGACCTTTTATCAGCACCAACATCCCCATCGTCATAAGCAGTAAGATCAGCATCTTCACCTATTCTCAATTCACGATTGGATTAATAGCAATCCACGCTTACCCAACTGCTCTGGATTCCAGGAATGTTTGCCACGTTCCATAAATTGAGAAATATATATATATATTTTTTAAATTGTTGATCGTGTTCCCAGGCTCTCTTGAACACTGCATGGTCCTCACCTCTCTGGTGAGTTCCAATTCAATGGTACCCATTCGACAATTCTGTGTCAGGAATGTAGTATTAAATTAACACAACTTTTTAAATTTCCAATCAAGTGCTGTAGCCTCTTCAGGTGGCACTCATTGTAGCAGCCGAGTTGACCCTCGGAGTTGCCAACTTCTCCACAGACCAGGCCAAGGCGTATGTGTTAGCCTTGGTCTATCTAAACTGCGTGGAATATCGTAATCAAATTCGGCACTATACCACCAAATCTCGGTATAAATCAATTCCTGCCACGCGAACACCGCTGCCAATTCACAGAACTGTTCCAACCTGGACAGGCGGTAACCAAAGTTGACCCTTGTCAGGATTTTAATCGACGACATTGCAATCATGAGCTGTATATATGGGGACACCGCAGTTAGTCGATGGGCAAGGTCGTTTAACACGTAGGCTTTCGCGACCAACTGTGAATAACCCAAGCAATAATAGGCACGCCATATTCTCAGATTAACACGATCCATGGTAACTTACATGACTACGTTAGCCCCGCTCTGGTCTTCGCGCCTGATTGACCCAGAGTGATGACATCACCTTTACTTCCCCTATTTAAGACTGAAACAGGAGGAATTCTTCACAATTCTGGATATCGCCCGATGAATCACGAGGGAAACGTCGTTCTCGAATTGTAGACGTTGTCGGTTTACTCTCCAACACACCGGTGTGCTGAACTAGTAACTAATTGGCACCTGTTTTGTTCGCGTGGAAAACGTTTTCGATTGGCTGTGTCGGGTGGTGGCAGGTTTAACGACACATTTATATTTATACAATCTAACCCCAAAAAATGTTTATGATGTGCAGGTCGTGTGTGGTAGGATAAAGCATGGGTACTCTCACCTCATCCACACCGCTGGAAGAGTAGGCCAAGTGCCCTTTTGAGAGGCTCTCTTGAGTAACTTCTAGTGGAGGCCCTTCCACCAGCAGTGGCATGAGCAAGTAATTGCAGGGCTACACCTTTATATTTAAAAAAAACAATATTCTTGATCTGAAGTTTTCTTTTGCCCATTACAGCAGCAAGTTTGTTTCTTGCTGCTTTCCCACCTGATGACGGACGCTTGTGTTGCTTCTGAAACGTCGTGATTTAATTTATTTTTATTTTATACCCACGTGACTTTACCGAAAGAACCAAAAAGTATAAAAAAAAACAAGATTGTTAATTGACGTTGCAATATATATGATTGACCATTAAGTTCTGATAGACAACTATTATTTAAATAGGAGAAACACGTGAATTATAAATCATTAAAATAATTAAGGCAGTGCATTGCATTTAAGCCCTGGCAGTGGTATAATTTAGCACGTCAAGAGAACGGCTGCAAATGAACACCTGTACTTAAAATTAGTATACTCAGTTGGCTGTGTTACAAATGATGCATTTGGAATGTCACTTAAGGCTTAAGATGAGTAGCTGTTGAAAGCCTTTTGCCTATCAGCTAAAAATAAATTTAAGAGGTGATAATTGCTTTGAACTCACAAGACATCACTTGCGCTGCCATATTTGTGTATGCTGACAACGTTTAATTGTAATTTGAGTCATTTGTTAATTGGGTAGTTTTCTACAATAGCCTCTGAGGACCATTCAGAACGATCACTCACCGTGGATGCCTTGCACCGCAGGGCACTCGCTGGTGCCGTGGTTATAAACACGCCTTGCGGTCAGAAGCTTTGTGGGTTCAAATCCTGGTCAAGGTCAAACTTGTAATCCATTATACCCCTCTTTGCTTGATAAAATGAGTACATACACACCGCTTTTCTGGAGGAGGTGAGCGGTTATCTAATGGAATTACTAAGGGGCCGTCCATAAATGACGTCACGCACCTGGGGGGGGGAGGGGCAGATATTTGTGACGATGTGTGACGGGGGGGGGGGGTGAGAAATGTGACGTCGCATATAAATGCGCAACTTTAAATAAATATAGACAACACGTTCTACTTAATTAAATAGACTTTAAAATACATGTTTTCTCCTACAACAGCAGAGTGCAGCGCCACATTAAATACGCACTACAATGACAATAGTTTAAAGCGATTTGAAGCATGTTTTATTTTCAAAATGGAAATATGGTTTTGGGGGGGGGGGGGGGGCAGAGTTTGCGACGTCATGTTTGAGGGGGGGGGGTCTGACTTTTTGTGACGCCGTGTGACGAGGGGGGGGGGGGGGTCAAAAATCGTCCAAAATCGCGTGACGTCATTTATGGACGGCCCCGAAGCTACTGCAGCATTAATCTTATTATAAAAGCCCGGCGTTCCGTTTGTCCGTTTGTTCGTCAATTAAATTACAGAGCCTTTCCGAAGGCCTGAAACAAAACGGTGTAGAAAGTTGATCCAACGGGTTTGCAACAATTGTGACCCACCCCCCGCCCCCCCCAAAAAAAATCACTACACCCCCCCCCCCTCCTCCTGGCCCGTAAGGATAATAGCGACTTACGGAGAGAGTATTGAGTCTCCTCGAGCGTTTCCATCAGCGCTGCCTCCGCACAATCTTCAATATTCACTGGAGTGACTTCGTCGCCAACACTGAAGTCCTCAAGTCAGCGAAGGTCATCAGCATCGAGGCCATGGTCCTCAAGACACAGCTTCGTTGGGCAGGGCACATCGCCAGGATGGAGAACCACCGCTTACCTAAGATTGTGCTGTATGGGGAACTGTCCTCTGGCCATCGCGACATAGGGGCACCACGAAAGCGATACAAAGACTCCCTGAAGAAGTCCCTCACTGCTTGCTGCATCGATCACCGTCAGTGGGCAACACAAGCAGCTGATCGCAACTCCTAGCGGCACACAGTCCACCAGGCCACCTCCTTCTTCGAAGATACCCGCAGGGCCCGTATGGAGGACAAAAGGAGAAGGAGGAAGAATCATGATCCCTCAGCACCCATCCCAGATGAGACCTATACTTGCAGCTGTTGTGGCAGGACCTGCTTGTCCCGCATAGGCCTCTTCAGCCACCAGCGTGCCTGCAGAAGACGTGGATGTCCTTCCTAGATCTTCGTTCGCGAAGCCAAGCCATGATGATGATTAGACAGTCGTGGTTGGTGAAGCCAAAGCGGTGCTCGGTGTCACACAGCGGAGTCGCCCGAGTGCATCGAGTCATCGGCTTTGAGAAAATAAATACACAAATAAACAAATAACACCATCGCACACCACCCAACACCTACCGAGGCTATTTACGTATCTCTGTAAACCTCAACGAAATCTGAAGAAAGCCGAAATGTCAGTATTTTTAAGTGATTTTATTTAACTCACTCTGTTGTTGTTGCCGTATCCTCAAATCTTGTAACTCAATTTTAACCCACTTCCCAATGTGCTATCGACTGCAAACTTGGTATACTTATGTCATACTGATGACAATATTCTATTATATATTAAAACAAATATTTAAACCATATTTTGTATGTTATGTTTCGGCTTGGGTCTAATTGTCCACGGTCAACTGACGTTGGCTGTAATTGGCCACGGCCCCTTACGTTATGGCAAGCTTCGGGGCCACTTCCTGGAGTCGTGGCGTTTAGTCATTACGAGTAGTCTACATTTAATTAAAGCGTGTTTTTCAAAAAAGTATTTATAAAATATTAGTTATTTAAAGTCATTTTATTTATTTGTTAATAACCTGTATTTTAATTTGCTATTCATAATGTCGCTGATAAATGTATCACTCATGTTATATTGCTCTTAAAAGGAATACATATGGAACCAGCGACGTTTCAGGCAATGGCCCCTCTACATAACATGTGCTACGACGAAGGATCATTGCCATTTCTTTTAAGGTCACAGCGTTATTGACGAACGTGTTGAGCCTTTATTGTTACTTGTGCACCACTGCCAATGCAGCAGCAGCATCACCAAACAATTCGTTTAGTTACAGAATGACCGACGCACACCGATGGAACGAGGAATAAAATCTCCAGCTCAAATAGGTCATCGATAGCGATGATACGCCGTGCACATCCCGTGTGAGTGGAGGACACTGACATGTATTACGTTGAGAATACTCTGACATCGTCACTCAAACCTAACCGCATGCCTTTCTGCCAAAGAACACTCAATTTGGTTTCAATTATAACTGCTTCACTGCATCACTTGAATCGTTAACGCAACGTGTACGCTATTTTTGGTTTTTTCTCTCTTCTAAATGCTATTTACGAGCAGAGGTCGCAACCGGGTACCCGATACCCGTACCCTACCCGACCTTGGTGCGGCCGGGTACGGGTACGGGTAGACCGTGAGTCACTGGTTAGTAACTGTTTGTCACTCATTTTCCAATGTCTTGTCTCTTCTCACAATTCAAGTTTCTAGAATCAACCCACCCGCGCCTGCAACATGGCTTCATCCCAGGGGTCGCAAACGGGTATCGGGTACCCGATTGCGACCCTGGTGCGGCCGGGTACGGGTAAGGAATCAAAACCCGTTTGCGACCTCTGTTTACGAGGCGCCTGTCACGGAGTTGGAACGCTGCCGGTGGGCGTGCTCAGCGGTTCGTGGCGCTTGGCTCACAATCGGAAGGGCGCCGAGTTCAAATCCCGGTCACGGGTTTGCGACTCGTCGTCGTCCCTTGCGGAGTTGAAGAAGAAATACGCCGAGCCATGCTCAGCTAAGTGGCCTGGTGGGGGGGAGGGGACGTCATATCCTCACCGCTGGCAAAGACCCTTGGGGCCATCAACATAAATGAGCACACGCCCCCCTACCCCCCCCCCCCATGCTCGTTTGACCGTGGCGCAACTTAAACTCAAGCAGTGTAAAAGCAAAAGCCATTTTGATCCCCCAAAAGTGTCCCGATACCTGGCCGTCTGGTCTTGTGAAACCGCGAACAGAGGCGGTGAATCCTGATAAAACCTGTCTGTCCCCTCCCCCTCCTCCACCCCCCGTTTACGCGTGGAGCCCGCTTAGCCTCTAGCCTCTGATATCTTCATCTGCAAGAAAGGCAGGCGGGCGGGCGGGTGGGCGGGCGAGTGGTCAGCCACGCGCGCGGGACACGAGCACCGCTGCCGTGTCCCGCGCAGGCGCCCGAAACCCGGGATTGAGTTTCGATCCGTGTGAAGCAATTGGCTCGGACACGAGCGTTTCGCATCAGGCTCCCCCGTGCCCTATTTGGGGATCACGCCGCGCCCTGGGTGCATTTTTCACGCAGATTGCTTTGTTTCTCCAATTGCCTTCCTTTTAAATAGACCGACCCGCTGAAAGCGAATTTAAATTATGTGACAGGGCGGTTGAGCGTGCGTGCGTGCGTGCGCGTTCGGGTTTGTGGTTCGCTTGATCAATACGCCAGATAAATTATTTCTTAATAAGCAACACATAGCCCCCCCCAATTTTTTTCGATGAAACACTGACCTACTTTGGGGTTGTTTTAGGTGTGTTTTTTTTTATTCGCGATGGCGAAGCAGTGTTGTTAAGTTGCGTCTGGTCGTGAACTGTCGCGTGTTAAAGCAACAACTTTAAGGGTCCCCATCGATTTGCTCTGGTTCACTCGTGGATGACATTATTTGATGCTGGGCAGGCCTCACCGACGAGTCCCTTATAAAGGTGAACCAACAGTTGTCTGGCTGATGCATTTTTGTTGTTGGTGGAGTGGAATTTCGATTTAAATCTTTCGTGACTGCAGGGATTCATCTTCTTTGTTCTTTCGGTAAAGTCACGTAGAAGGGAAGTAATAAAATAATAGAAATAAAACATAATAATATAATTCTCACGACGTTTCGGCCACAACGCAAGCGGCCGAAACGTCGTGATAATTATTTTATTATGTTTTATTTTTATTATTTTATTACTTCCCTTCTACGTGACATTACCGAAAGAACCAAGAAGAGGAGTGGACTTTTGTCACGGAGTAAAACTGGCACTTGTTTTTTAAACCCTCTTTTGATTTTCTTTAAAAGAACTGCCGGTGCAACACGAATTGGATGCGTTGAAATCCGCCTGTGAGGCATTCGAATTTCAACCTCAAATTTCAGGGGTCAAATCAGGTCATGATCCTCACAGAGTCGATCAAATAAGTACTACTTTTTTGGGGAAGTCAGCAATAGACATCCTTTGCAGAGCCTGGGCTCGGCCATGCCAATATATAATTTCCACTGCTGCTTTGGCCCGTTCATCCATCTACTTAGTATTACTTTAGCCCGTTGTTTCAAGCACTATTCTGGGTTTAATCATATAGAACATCCTGCTGCACCGTGGTAAGCCTACCTATGTCTATTTATATTTGCTTTGCTCAGTTAAGCAGTCTGCAACTTGAAATGTAAGAAATTTATACCAACGAGGAAAACTGGAATATGTAAAGCAAGAAATGACAAGACTTTGTATACACACCTTAGCTTAGATGGAAAAGTAGTGGATATTACAGAGAAGGCCAAGTTATATTTCTTGGATATGTAATTCGAAAATAAGAAGTTGAACATCAATCTTTTGACTGGGAGAATTATCGGTCGAAAAAGCAGGGGGAGAGAGCAAATTAAGTTACATTAAACAATTTGAAGAATTGGATGCAACCTGGAGCAATCTAATGCAAAGTTCTTGAGTAATGTCATAGACAGAGCTGAATTGGAGGAAGGCCATGATCGTCGACGTCTTTGAGAAAGTACACGGCATAGAGAGAGAGAGATATGGCAGTAAACAATATGTCCAAGTAACGAGTATTGTTAGCAAGCGCCTGTTAAAAAGTGGGCATGGCACATGACAGCATTGTGTGACCAGAATACGAAATCAGAATACGTATGTATTGATACTGGAGGAATCCGATGAGCTATGAAGCTCTATTCCACAGATGTCCATGTATCCATGCATTTTTTCTCTTGGTTCTTTCGGTAAAGTCACGTAGAAGGGAAGTAATAAAATAGTAAAAATAAAACATAATAAAATAATTCTCACGACGTTTCGGCGACAGACCTGGTTTTACCTGAGGACGGCTGCTTGCGTTGTGGCCGAAACGTCGTGAGAATTATTTTATTATGTTTTATTTTTATTATTTTATTACTTCCCTTCTACGTGACTTTACCGAAAGAACCAAGAAAATGAATCCCTGCAGTCACGAAAGCTTTAAATCGAAATTTATCGATGCATTGTCTATCTCTGTTTTAAACAGACACCAACACCTATGCACATGCATGATTACGGTGCCAAAATGAGCAACAACCAAAAAAAACACACACAACGAATTGGGGCCTGCACGCCTACAGGGGTGGCCAGTGTCTGAACGCTTTCATGGGGAATAAATAAACACAGGTCGCAGGCAGATGTAGACACGCCTTGAAGTGTTCATTGCAGTGGAAACATTGACATCAACGAACAATGGGTGGGGTGGATTCACACAATTAACCGATTAATTCTAGATTTGAAGTTTAACCGATGAATATCCAAAGTTAGTATTCTGAGGCAGGGGAGTGGAGGGGGGGGCATGCATACTTCTGTAAAATCGATGTTTTTCAATTCGTAGCATGATCTGTATAATGGGATCGTGTTCACCCTGCAGCCACTCAGCCACTCGAGGTGCAGCTCGGGTTGATGCGAGTGCATAAGCTATGGTGTGATGGCACATCATGGTGTGGCACCTACGACCATTGCACTGTGATGTCATTTCAATGGTTAAATCAACCAAGGGTATATTGAATTGAAAATAAAGAAATGATCAAAGTGACCAATTCATATGATGGAATTAATTAACACTAAAAAATATGAGTTCTAGATTTGAAGTTTTCGTGACTGCAAGGATTCATACTCTTTGGTTGTTTCGGTTAAGTCACGTAGGTAAAAAATTTAAATAAATTAAATCACGACGTTTCGGGCGCAACACATGCGTCCTTCTTCAGGTCGGGACAACTTAGCGGACACACTTAAGCAGTTGTGCTTTCGCTACGTTGTCCCCACCTGAAGAAGGACGCTTGTGTTGCACCCGAAACGTCGTGATTTAATTTATTAAATTTTTTACCTACGTGACTTTACCGAAAAAAACAAAGAGTATGAAAAAATATGAGATTGCATTGCCCTAAAACAGATATGTAAACCGCATTGAGACCGATTTCAAGTGATGTGTTGATGAAGCGCCTTATTATTACCGTGCGAGGGACCAACCTTCTCTCTACACTTAAAGCGACAAAGACTGTGGTTTTTATTTTATCATCTCTTAACCCACAACATTATAATTGTGAGTCAACTACAGTATTCGTATTCTTGGGTCTTTCGCTAAAGCCACGTAGATAGATCCAGTAATTAAAAAAAATAAAAAAATAGTAACAATATCACGACGTTTCAATCACAACACAAACAATCGTCATCAGGTGAGACATGTCGCGGGAGAGCTGCTGAGATTATACAGTATTCTCAAAACAGCGTCCTCTCAATAATTACATTTTGTACCGTTTCCCAAGACTAGGGTTCCCAACTCTGACTGAAGCCATTCTGACATATTTATTTAATTTTCTTTTCTTAGAATATCGTATTAAAATCTCGCGGATTGTTTTCAATACTCACCGGGATATTGATGCCAATTCTGCTAGAGACTCCCGGCCAATCCGGAAGGGTTGGCAACCCAATCCCAGACTTCCCTCGTTTAGTTTCTAAAGCCAGGCTACCACACCCTCGAATACAATCCCTGCCGTGATTGTTCCCCGGCTGTAGATGGCACTGCAAGTGACACAAATCGCATGAGGACGCGTACATTGTCATTCGTGTGTGTGTGTGGATTTATTGTGGAGCAGACGTGCCCTCTGTTGGTGAATCTATTTACATTGCCTCTTCTAACACACCACAGTTGCCGCCTTGTGTTCAGTGGCTTGATGTTTAGCGATAATTCTAGATTTGAAGCTTTCGTGACTGCAAGGGTTCATATTCTTGGGTTTTTTCGGTAAAGTCACGTAGGTAAAAATTTTAAATTAATAAAAGTAAAATAAAATTAAATTAAAATAAAAAATAAAAATCACGACGTTTCGGAGGCAACACAAGCTTCCGTCTTCAGGTGGAACCGTCACAGCACGATAGCTGTATCAAGTAAGAGAAATTCCAAGAAAACAGTCCTTGTATATATACTGGATGAGGGTGGGAGGAGCCAAGATAGGCCCCCTTTTTATTATTATGGTAAGGTTGGTGCGGCTGAAACTACGGCTAGTCTACATAACAAAGGACTGAGCCTTTGTTATATTAGCGATAATGCCAAGCGGACACAAGGGGGCGACCTCGATTTGGCATAGAAATGCTGTGGAGGAGGCGTTTGAGTGTTCCCGAGTTGGGCTCAAGGAGCCTGAGCTATCCGCGGTGTTCAGGTGACTGACTTTTGAAATGTAATGAGTCTCTGATGACTGATTACACCAGGTTTTGGGAGTTCAAATCAGTATATGAGGAGCAAACCCATCACAGCGGGTTTTGTAAGTACCTTTAATGGAGCCTAATCGAATATTTGCTCTGTACATTTTAAGTACCGTAATGTATTTCCATTACTTCAGTGCCTCTATAATTCCTTGCACGTTATTAGTATTATGCTGCTTGTTTACCCAGAAAAGCCGCAGAGCCCTTTTTTCAAGAGGGGCCTGCCACGTTTTCACAGCAGGGGGCGACGTTGCTCTGTATAGTCCCTATTGGATCACTTACAGGGGTTGTTTTTGTATGAGGATGTTTGGCCAATACATTCTATGGCTTTTGATTTAAAGCTTGTGTGACTGCAGGGATTCATATTCTTGATTCTTTCGGTAAAGTCACGTAGAAGGGAAATTATAAAATAATACAAGTATAAAACAATAAAAATTCTCACGACGTTTCGACTGCAACACAAGCAATCATCATTAGGTGTGAAATCCACAGCAAGAAAATTTGAAAAAAGTCGCGGTTTTTCCTGATTTTTTGTTTGTTTTATATTTGTATTATTTTATTATTTCCCTTCTACGTGACTTTACCGAAAGAACCAAGAATATTCTATGCCTTGTTTCGCTAAGACACCGCAGAACCTAGAGGAAACCAATGCAGAGGCGGGGTAGAACATTTCTACTTTTCGCAGAAAAGTTCCTGAGTCGGGTGTCGAACCCAGGCGCATCTTAGTGCGAGTCACAAGTGTTACCACCGTGACGCCCTGCTGCGTTAACCCTAGCTGCTCGCATAACCACTCACCCTGTAAGTTTTGTCATCGTTTTCAAAGTTAGAATATCATGAAGCTTGATCGATTGTTGTGCTGTTATTTCAAACAACATCAATCAGTGTATGTTATTCCTATTATAAAAGTAATAAAGTAACGGAATATATTACTTTGGAAAAAAAAAAACAGGATTGTACTGTGTATGGCCTGCTGAGTCTGTGGTTAGAGCACTCAACGTATCAGTAGCATGCTACGAGTTGATATCCTGGTCATTGTCAACTGTAAGATAGCACCTTTTTGTGTATGAGAGAGAGAGAGAGTTGTGAGGATTTAACAGACGTCATCCTATTGAGACTCGCTCCTACCACGAGAATGTGGAATTGCCACCAATGGATGTGGAATTGCCACCAATGGCTCAGACTCACTTACAGAGAGGACAACCACGTGAATCATTCATTGGGGGGAGGAGGTGCCGAGGAGGAGAGAGAGGAGGGGAGGGTGATTTAGTTTGACTTTTTAAAAATTTGAGAAATTGTTGGTATTGTCACCGGATTATAAAACCTTTTCCCCAATACATTTTACTTTGGAGTTTTAATGCTAATATTCAGAATCATTTCTAGCAGACAGTTATCTATATATGTGTGTATGTTGAACTTCTTTCGCGCCATACATAGTCAACCGTGCTAATCGGAGGTGCGGGGGAAGGACAACAAACTAAGCAACCAAAAGCAGTCCGAAAGAAATACATTTTTAATTTAGATTTAAAAGGACATAAGCTGCAGGGGCTTCCTAATATCGAAAGGAAGAACGTTTCAGACAACCGTATAAGCAATACATTACTACTCAGGGGATAAAAGATCAAAACTAGGCATTAAGAATCATGTTCCAGAAAACCTCTCTCTCTCCGTTGTAAAAAAGGTGAGTTCACAATCATCTTCTGGGAGACAGACCACGTTCTCCCAAATTATAAGGCGCACTGTTTTGTTGTTGTTGTTGTTGCAAACTGCCCAACATTTTGGGGGGTGCGTCTTACTTTCCGGAGCTTCTTATAATCCAGAAAACAAGGCAATTGCTATATTCTTGGGTTTTTTCGGTAAAGTCACGTAGGTAAAAAGTTAAAATAAAAATAAAATAAAAATCACGACGTTTCGGAGGCAACACAAGCCTCCGTCTTCAGGTGGAACCGTCACAGCACGCTCGCTGTATCAAGTAAATGAGAAATTCCAAGAGATCCGACCCCGTATATATACTGGTTGAGGGGGGAGGAGCCAGAGCAGGCCCTTGGATAGGAGTTGCTTTATTATTATGGTAAGGTTTGTGCGGCTGAAACTACGGCTAGTCTACATAACAAGGCAATTGCTACCTTTCGTAGAAACAACCGCCCGCCTCATCCACCCACGCGTATTTATCTTAACGAAGTGCTTCTTCGCCGAGGGTGTACGCTGCACCCCCTGGGGGTGCGAGAATATGGCCAGATGTTTTGAGACGATAAATCATCGAAACCCAAATGATGCACGGGCATGTAAGTACAACTACTTTATATTTTTGGTTCTTTCGGTAAAGTCACGTAGAAGGGAAATAATAAAATAATATAAATATAAAACAATAAAAATTCTCACGACGTTTCGACTGCAACACAAGCAATCATAGATTTGAAGCTTTCGTGACTGCAAGGATTCATACTCTTAGTTATTTCGGTAAAGTCACGTAAGTAAAAAATTAAATTAAAATTTATAAAAAATAAAACAATAAAATCACGACGTTTCGGAGGCAACACAAGTCTCCGTCATCAGGTGGGACCGTCACAGCCAGATTTACTGCATCACTTGATGTGAAGCAATCATCATCAGGTGTGAAATCCACAGCAAAAAAAATGTTGTTTTGTTTACGATTAAGAAGCATAAGGGGTTGCAAGGCCGCGGTAAAGGTTAAGAGCCACTGCTCTAATCTGCTCTGACCTCACACGTGTAGAGGTGCAACTGATGTTATTTCTACGTATTCTCTTTCGCGCCTGGACCCAGTGTACGAATGATTTGCCACGACGAGGCATTTGAATCCCATGTTCTCATTGCACGCACTGCCTGCAAATCGCCTCCTACAACCCCACGCTCGCGTTAAACGCGTGCGTTGCCGATGCTGCATTGGCAGTGGTGCACAGCACACAAATAACAACAACAACAACATTAAACACGTTCGTCAGTAATACCGCCCCCCCCCCACCAATATCCACTACTGTAATAGGTAACGATTACATATGGAAATTGTGAAGGGTTCATCAGGAATCATTAAAATGTTATTCTTATCAGAGCCCGTGGTGTGAAGTGCAGTCTCTCTCTATTGTTTACTCGCTCTGGCCTCTCTATTGTTGTGCTCTGAAGACGAGCCATTGCTCGAAACGTCGCCTATCATACATACTTTACTTTTGAAGCCACAGTGTCACTGGTGAATGTGTTGAGTGTTTTTGTTACAACAGATATTTTATCCCATTCATTTTATTAACTTCCTACGTTATTTTCAATGGAAAACGCGTAATCGTATGCAGTATCTTAATTTAAAAAATATACCCTCCCAATAAAATGAATATTCTTTTAGTGCATTTACTGCATTTGTGTGAACCCATACGGTTTACGCGTATTCTTGTACAGGGAAATTAAGTTTCCATGACCATACGGCGTATAGCTGTTTCAATACGGGCAACAACTATTTTTCGTCTATTTGTTTGTGTTTTCCCTTGTGTTGGGACTTTGTAGGATGAACGTTGATATTTTTAAGGGCACAGGGTGACCAATAGGGTATGAATTGGTCTGTAAAAAGGTAGGCACTGATAAGGGGTTTACAGGTATGATACTTTTAAAAGGATTTTTTGTTTTAAAGAGGTAAAGCAGAATACTGAGAGCGACGTTGAACATACACTTTGGGGACCCAGATGTAACTATTTATATTTTATGGTTTTACCACAGTCCTTATGAACATAGGTTTGAGTATATGTGGGGAAAAGTTCAGCCTTCTAGCCTTTTCTATAATTTAATTCGAATTGCCAGCGGTTATGTATTCGATACGTGTCCGCGCGTGTGTAAATATATTCGTCTGGGGGATACGGTTTCTGCCTACGTGAGCTCACAGGCGTCTTTGTTGAGAGGCTCATAATGGGCAAATATTCGTATGTGATCAAGATATATATGTCCGGAAATGTATGGGAGAGGTACATGATGGGTACGTGACGTGGGACACGGGCATTCTCTTCACCTCGACTGCTCTCCACGCACTCTCCTACCTCTCCCCTCTCATCTCACTATCCTCCCCTCCACGGACTCTCCTACCTCTCCCTTCTCATCTCACTCTACTCCTCTCCACGCACTCTCCTGCCTCTTATCTCACTCTACTCCCCTCCACGCACTCTCCTACCTCTCCCTTCTCATCTCACTCTACTCCCCTCCACGCACTCTCCTGCCTCTTATCTCACTCTACTCCCCTCCACGCACTCTCCTGCCTCTCATCTCACTCTACTCCCCTCCACGCACTCTCCTACCTCTCCCTTCTCATCTCACTCTACTCCCCTCCACGCACTCTCCTGCCTCTTATCTCACTCTACTCCCCTCCACGCACTCTCCTATCTCTCTCCTCTCATCTCACTCTACTCCCCTCCACGCACTCTCCTGCCTCTCATCTCACTCTACTCCCCTCCACGCACTCTCCTATCTCTCTCCTCTCATCTCACCCTACTCCCCTCCACGCACTCTCCTACCTCTCATCTCACTCTACTCCCCTCCACGCACTCTCCTATCTCTCTCCTCTCATCTCACCCTACTCCCCTACACACGCTCTCCTACCTCTCCCCTCTCATCTCACTCTACTCCCCTCCACGCACTCTCCTGCCTCTCCCCTCTCATCTCACTCTACTCCCCTCCACCCACTCTCCTACCTCTCCCCTCTCATCTCACTCTACTCCCCTCCACGCATTCTCCTATTTGTCCCCTCTCATCTCACTCTACTCCCCTCCACGCACTCTCCTGCCTCTTATCTCACTCTACTCCCCTCCACGCACTCTCCTACCTCTCCCTTCTCATCTCACTCTACTCCCCTCCACGCACTCTCCTGCCTCTTATCTCACTCTACTCCCCTCCACGCACTCTCCTGCCTCTCATCTCACTCTACTCCCCTCCACGCACTCTCCTACCTCTCCCTTCTCATCTCACTCTACTCCCCTCCACGCACTCTCCTGCCTCTTATCTCACTCTACTCCCCTCCACGCACTCTCCTACCTCTCCCCTCTCATCTCACTCTACTCCCCTCCACGCACTCTCCTGCCTCTCATCTCACTCTACTCCCCTCCACGCACTCTCCTATCTCTCTCCTCTCATCTCACCCTACTCCCCTCCACGCACTCTCCTACCTCTCCCCTCTCATCTCACTCTACTCCCCTCCACACTCTCTCCTACCTCTCCCCTCTCATCTCACTCTACTCCCCTCCACGCACTCTCCTGCCTCTCCCCTCTCATCTCACTCTACTCCCCTCCACCCACTCTCCTACCTCTCCCCTCTCAACTCACTCTACTCCCCTCCACGCACTCTCCTACCTCTCCCCTCTCATCTCACTCTACTCCCCTCCACACGCTCTCCTACCTCTCCCCTCTCATCTCACTCTACTCCCCTCCACGCACTCTCCTGCCTCTCCCCTCTCATCTCACTCTACTCCCCTCCACCCACTCTCCTACCTCTCCCCTCTCATCTCACTCTACTCCCCTCCACCCACTCTCCTACCTCTCCCCTCTCATCTCACTCTACTCCCCTCCACACGCTCTCCTACCTCTCCCCTCTCATCTCACTCTACTCCCCTCCACGCACTCTCCTGCCTCTCCCCTCTCATCTCACTCTACTCCCCTCCACCCACTCTCCTACCTCTCCCCTCTCATCTCACTCTACTCCCCTCCACCCACTCTCCTACCTCTCCCCTCTCATCTCACTCTACTCCCACCACGCACTCTCTCACCTCTCCATCTCTTCTTGCTCTAAATTTACGATTTGGGGTTACTTTGGTAATATGCATTTCAGCCTTCGAGCCCTTCTATAACGTCATTAGGATTTAGTTCAGTCAATATGTATGTGTGACTGATATCTCTAATAGTGGTGGAATTTTATTCTAATCAACTTTCCTCCAGGCATTACTACCATACAATCACCCTTCAGCGTCTCCCTTGAATTCATCTGTCCGTCGGGCTAATCATCGATTAATGTTTCACACCTGCAGTCTGCGGGACCTTGGCATTATCAGCAGGACGGAATGATGGAGCGTAGCAAACCTGAAATTCCCCGCAAGCATGGAATTGTTCATCACTCACGAAGGCCTGGCCAGTCGCGGCCCATTTAAGAAGGCACAGCTGTCGGTTTTGAGGAGACTTGCGTAAACAACCCCAACGTGGTCCACCGAGCCGGCGTCCAAGTCGCTGGATTGCAAGATGTGCACCCTCGTTGCGTGGCCAAAAATGAGACGTTAAAAATAACAGCAACTTATAAACAACATATGCCGCACGTGAACACGTGACTGTGCCGGATGATGCCGTGGCAAGAGGGCTCCAAGCTCGTGAGTTTGAAGCCCTGATGAGGGGTGGTCGACGCAGCTCATCATCCACCTGCTGTTGACGAAATGAGCGCCCCGCTTTTGTAAACAGATAATGGTGATTGTCGCATAGGTAAAATTGGTGTCCACCGCGCAGGAATGTTTCAAATTTTTGGTGGATGTACTGATCTTCTCCGCCTGAGGAATGTGGAATGTACACCAGTGTCTCATGGTCTCCAAGAAAGATGACTAACTCTCAAATGTGTATGTGATGGTTGTGGGAGTTCATGGTGATTGTAGCATAGGTAAAGAAAAACTGGTGTCCGCTGCTTATGAAGGCCAGTATGAGACGAGTATAGGGTTCTTCAAAAATGTTAACACTTATATGGGACGACCGTTTTTATTGGAGGCACATTTCTTGTGGTAGTGTAGTGACTGTACTTGTGTAGCGTCATTGACAGGCATTGTGTATAGCGTCTTGTTATGTATACTTACCTGTAATAGCAGACATGTGTCCATAGGGGGTGGTAACCCGGGATGGGTAGGATCAGCCGGGCCGTTGGGACACAAGAGAGGGGTTGGGGGGGTCATTCCAGCGCCCCTTAGAGAGTTCCAGAAGGAGGGCGTGGCCAGGGGCGGAGAGACCCTGGCACGAGTATAAAAGCCGGACCTCAGGACGAGTCCGGCAGTCTTCGTCAAGCTGAAGAAAGAAGACCAGCTAGGCTAGGACCCTGGCTACCCCCAGACCCGCCGTCCTTCTAAGGGCCGGGGCTGTGGTGGGCCAGTGGTCGACCCTGGGAACCCCCGGGGCCGACGTCCTTCTAAGGGCTGGGACCGAGTGGGCCAGTGGTCGGGACCCGAGGATCTTGGCTGGGTCGGGTCAGATAGCCTTTCCCTAAGTCCCCTTCGCCGGAGGAACGTGAGTGTAGTCCCAGTGATTAGGACACGCTAGCCCGGAGGCTGTGCCTCCTTGGGTATTGGGTAGAGGGTCCACTACCCCTCTGTGTTAGGGACCCGTGTATCCCGCAGTTATATTGAATAAACGTGTTGCCTCAAGCGCTCCGTCTCCAATCTCCTTGAACCCACTACAATTGTCACTGTATGGTGCTGGGGCTTACGAAGCCACGGCGGATAATGTGTTGTCATTATAGGCAGCCTGGGTTATGGGATGTAGTACCAGCCCTAGCGGGGCTTGGGTGAGCGCTGGTTAGCGCGGAGGCACCGCGAGCAGTGTGCGGTGCCGGCTCCCGGTGAGGGAGCGTCAGCCAGCCAGGGTTACCTCGGGGCATGATACGCTGGTTGACCTGTTGTCACGTGAACAGATTATATTGGAGGGGGGCCATCAGTGGACGGGGGCCGCTGGGCAGTCACATGGTTCAAAAGAGCTCTCGGGAACCTTCAAGAAGGAGCTCGAGAGACCTGGAAGGTGGGCGGGGCGAGGGGCATATAACGAGGGCCCCGTGAGGAGCGAGGGGTTCTTCGTCGGGGAGAGGAAGCCTCTAGCCACGCGATCCGGGACCCAGGTTGTGGTCCGGGATGGGATCGCGAACCGTGTTTAGTTCTGCCGTAGCGTGGTCAGATGGGCATTCGAGACCCGAGTGTAGATTGTGTTGTGTTACGTACCGTTGTGTAAATAAATAGTGTTGCTCCTAAGATAACGTCTGTGACTCAGTTGGACTTAATACAATATTGTAGTAAATTCTCCGAAGTGTTAACATTTTTTTGAAGCAGCCAGTACAATCCTTTTGTCAAACTACTGCCTCACGAGGGCCTCTCCTCATGCCGTGCCCAGTCATGGTGGTTGTTTGACCTGACTTCACCACGCCGGTCATGGCGTTGTGAAGTATGCCTGGTTGACTGTGGCACAAGTGCGTCAACCGCCGCTCCACGATATTCTAAGATTGTAGCGCTGTGTAATTATCGGTATTGTATCCCTGTGCTGTAGGTGTGATGGTTTGTAACCTGCTGAATTATTTGCGATTTTTTAATCTATTATTTTATTTTATTTCATGTTGCTTGTTACATTTGCTGCAAAAGGGCCCGCTTGAAAGTACTCCTGAAGGCTTGTAGCTCTCTTCAAAGCTTTTACTTTTTTTGTTGTCCACAGTGTCTGATGAGTCTGCCCTTAGGTGAATGCCGTGGCTCTGCCCTGCAAATGGAATATAGGGCGAATTAAACTTTCCACCTGAGCAGCAGTTCATGTTGTGACTTTTCTCTTGTCTCTGCTTAATATTTTATACGTAACCTCCATAAAAGAACATTCTTTTGCTCAGAGCCATGTACTTTTAATAATTAATCGAATCAAAGTGTTTCCCTGTCCAAATAGGTATGGGTACAATGCCCATATCCATTGGCAGCCTTGACTCGATGGTGGAAATTCCACAATCCTGTGGATAGGACCAGTCTCTCTGTGGTGCTCATTTGATTGATCATCCCCGAGAAAGAATTTGCTGAGTCAGCCCCCTTACGGGAATTTGAACGTACACAGTTTTGAATCGCTGGTTAAGTATACTTAACCACATTTCTGCTTGGTCGAGTAATACTAGCAGTGCCAGCTTACATAGGAAAGCCTCTCCGAGTCCAAATACGCAAATTCAGGAAGATGCTGCATTGGGGTGTTTGGCAAATTCCCCATTGAGTGTGTTGCGTGTAAGAAGAAACTGCAGTGACCAACGGAATACAAACATGCTGCTTACTAAGCTGCCCGAGTTCCACTTGTGTTATCCTCCCCGTGCAATTTCAAATGGCTGGTTACATGGGCACTCGACGCAAATGCAATCGGGTTCCGATATGGTAAATGCCATTGGAATCTGAGGTCACTGCACAGATCTTCACTTCATGCAAAATCATGCTTTCGAATTGCCTAAATTGCTGCAATCACGTGGTCAAATGCCATTAACGGCGGAAAAATAAACGAATATTACGTTAGGCACAACATAGCATGCGGTATGGGCGACGTGTTAGGTAACGTGTTTGGAATTTAATGGACATGCGTGTGTTATTGCCGTATATTTTACACCCCTACTCATACACGTGTAATCCTTTTGAGTGCCGATGTAGTGGTTTGTGCGTTCGACACACAATCGGAAGGTTGCACGTCTGAATCCAGGTCGTGAGTCGAAATAACTACCAACGTGGGAATTCAAGCAGTTGTTTGTTCTGCGGATAGACTGATCTCTGCAACAGACACGTGGAATGTATGCCAGTGACCCATGTTCACTGGAGAAGGCGACCACTCTCAAGCGCGTATTTGGTGATGGTGGAGACGCTGAGTGTAACACGATAGCTTAGCCACCAGCTCACTGCATTTCAGGACTCGGTCTTATCACAGGAGGATTTGAATGTAGGACCTCAACAGTTGCTGGTTTTATTCTCCGAATCTCTCAGTACGAAGCGCCTTGAGTCACCGGGGGCACCGCAAAAAAATCACCTAAGAAGCGCCCAAGACTTGCAAATCGAGCGTAGCATACACAGTGCATTTATATTTTCACAAATACATATTAAAACTTGAGCGTGCTCAAACTGCCGGGGTTTTTTTGCTTGAGGCAAAGGTGTACGATCGGTTGACGCTAACTAACTCCGGTTACCTCCGGAGGACAATCAAGCGCAGCCTCTGCAGCTAATTTAGCACATTACTCATCGGATCAATTGGGCGATTGAATGCAACATAACCAATATTGCCCCGATAATTCATGTTTACGTGCGGATGCTGGATGGCTCTGGGGGCTAATACCGTGGTCTGAGAACTAAGCCACGGCAACTGCCAAGATTGAGGCTTCGAATCTGGACTGCAAATTAAACCGGGTTCTCAAGCGTAGCTGTGTTTGTGTTATCTCAACCTGGCCACCATGACTGCACACTCAAGGCAGGCAAACTAAACGTTGTTTTGTCACTTTAATATGACACATAATCCAATATATTTTGTTTTATTTTTCAATTGGACTGCTATGTGATGAACGGACACCCTTTTTTACGGCATTTATAAATACATCACATCGTGTGGAAATATGCCAACGAACTGAGATTACTTCAGAAGAAGATATCTCTTGTCTATGGGTGTGCCACTGCTCCAAGTCAGGTCGGAAGTTAGCAGCATCTCAGAGATTCCAGCCGATGCAATCTGTGCGGACTCTTATTGAATGAATTCTGGCAACAACACGGTGCCCACCAGTGCATCAAGCATCGCGTCCTCTTCGTACTGGAGTTAATGACTTGCCCGTTATTGCCACCTGCAATCACAAAACCCGAAGCGGAGCTAACCACTTCCTTTGAAGCCATGACACCTTGCTGATGTTGTCGTGTTCTGGGAACCATTCCCTCGCAAATTGCAATGTTGCCCTGCTGACTTCGAGTTTCCAATGTATTTGTGTCTTCATCTATAACAACACTCTTGATATCACATTTTGAATACAATCAAGCAGGCAAGGGAAAAAATAACTTTTAAAAACCCAATGGTTTCTTGTTGTATTTTGTGAGCAGGCTCTGTAGTACGTGTATCGGCAGTTGTGACGTTTGCCACTTGTTGCAGATATTTTTCGCGGTTTGAGCCTGGCAGCCGCCCTGGTCAAGGCTGCCTGACGATGAACGTTTTTAATACAGATCTCTTGAAGTTATTTGAAAAAGGGTAGCCATGCGGTCCACATTTTTGTAATTACCAAATGATCCAGTCTGGTTTAGCAACACAATAGCATTTCACCCGACTTAACACCTTCGTGATAGCCTTGCGGTGAAGGAATTGTACAAATACCAAATGGACTCATTATGCATGAGGCGGTGATATGACCTGGGCGCTTGTCGCAGAGGTTCGCGGTTTGAATCCAGTGGATACCCTAATTAATACTGGCGGGTGTACTAACCATATTAATACACGCCGTCTGCTGTACAGCGAGCGTTAATGATCTCTTGGTCCTTTGCAAGAGCACGCCATTGTGTGCCGGTGTCATGTTTCACATTGCCAAGTTTGATTAATGACCTGTAAAAATTATTCAATTAGAATATACATAGCAATAAACACCCCCTGCGATAAAAACTTGGCAGGATCCTCTTGAAAAAAAGTAACGAGACTCAGTGAAGCTTTCCTGGATTAAGAAGCATAATCTAGATTGTCTGTATGTAATCCAGAAAGTGGTGTTGATTTATCTCCAGTTTTGGGGGTAAGAATTATGTCATCACGAACCCTAGAACCCTTCGAGGCCGTCCATAAATGACGTCACGCGATTTTGGACGATTTTTGACCCCCCCCCCTCGTCACACGGCGTCACAAAAAGTCAGACCCCCCCTCAATATGACGTCACAAAGCTCTGCCCCCCCCCCAAAAAAAAATTAAACATGCTTCAAATCGCTTTAAACTATTTTCATTGTAGTGCGCTGCACTCTGATGTTGTAGGAGAAACATGTATTAAAAAGTCTAATTAAGTAGAACGTGTTGTCTATATTTATTTAAAGTTGCACATTTTGATGTGACGTCACATTTCTCAACCTCCCCCCCTTCGTCACACATCGTCACTAATGTCTGTGGTTCGGTAATCTGAATGGAGTCCCCCCCCCCCTATTTCAAGGGGAGACCACTCCTTTTCCTCCTCTCCAAGGGCAGAAGCTGCAATGTGTGTGCGCGCGTGTGTCTGGAGTGGGAATTCAATCAGTGCTGGGGAGTGCATGTTTGTTTGTGTGTGGGGGGGGGGACGTGGGGAGCGGTAGTGTAGCAGTTAGCGCGCTGCACTACGAACCCGGCGACCTGAGTTCGATTCCCACTCACAGCCACCAACATCGGTGACGATAATTTGAACTGGTCCTGGGCATCCCCTAGGTAGACTCAGCCTCAAATGAGTACCTGGTGCGATGTGTAATATCATCGCCACTGGGGAGACAAAGCCGGCCGGGCGTGGTTGCTGGCCACCCACCCCCTCGTGTGCTGTGCCGGCCTTCATAGGTGCTCGCTAACAGCAACTTGCCCCAACAGTCTGTTGAGGCTTTACGGGGGATCTTTGTCTTTGTGTGAGGAGCAGAGACGCAGTGGTTTGCGCACTGCGCTCTGGACCCATTGACCTGACTTTGAATCCCTAACTAACGTCAGTGCTGAGTGACATCTGAACTGAATTGTGGCCTTCCCCCTCGGTTGTACTGTCGACTCAATATGAAGCAAGTATCTGGTACCGTTTGTGGACGTCAGCAGTGGAGAGACAAAGGGAGTGCTGCATCCCATGCTCACGGCCACACCACCGCCTCAAGTGCCGTGCCGACCTTGAAGGCCGGTTACTCTCACGGCACTCGCCTCAACAGTCTGCTAAAAGCTGCGTGGGGCATCCTTGGCTGTGTGTGTGTTCATGGGGGGGGGAGGGGTGGTTGACAGCATTGGTGTAATGGCTTGCGCCGTACAATGCTACTACATATTTTTGGGTCTTTCGGTAAAGTTACGTAGATAGGTAAAAAAAAAGAACAAAAAAAATACGACGTTTTTTGTCATCTTTTTTTAACCTATCTACGTGACTTTACCGAAAGACCCAAAGAATATGAATTCCTGCAGTCACGAAAGCTTTAAGTCAAGATGCTAATGCTACGACGACGGTTCCAGGGAACACAGTGAACGGAGTTCCAATCCTGGCCATGCACATGGTGGCGTCTGAACGTGATCCTAGGTCAACTCAGCCTGAAATAAAAGCCTGGGAGGGATGTGTCAATGCCAACGCAGTTGAGACAATTGTATCCGGGCTCGACGCTGCGCACCCAGCGTGCGCCATGCCCACTCTACTAAGTGTGCGGCGCAACAACAAAAAAGTGCCTATGCCTGCAGTTTATAAGAATCCGTTGTGGGTCATTGTTTTGTGTGCGTGTGTGCGCAGGCACATATACATAAAAAAATTAATATAAATATCGCCCGTAAAGCCGACACAGGATCTTGGTGCAAGTGCCGTTGTCGTGAGCATCTATGAAGCAAGCCAGCGTGGCGAACAAGGAGGTGGTGTGGACGGGACCACACCAGACCGCCTCTGTCTCACCAGTGCTGATGTTTAAAAACAAACATCAGATGCTCCTTTGAGTCTGGGTCGACCTATGGGAGGGCCAGGACTGGATCATACATTCGGCATTGATGTGATTATGGTCGTGAGAATATTTCCCGGTTCCGTAGCGCAGCACTACACTACCGCTTCCCATGATGCACATACAAAGACAAAGATCCCCCATGTAGCCTTAACAGACTGTTGAGGCAAGTGCTGTTAACGAACACTTGTGAAGGCCGGCAGAGCACACGAGGGGGTGGATGGCCAACACCACGCCCGGCCGCCTTTGTCTCCCCAGTGGTGATGTTTACACAACGCAGCAGGTACTCATTTGAGGCTGAGTCGACCTAGGGGATGCCCAGGTCCAGTTCAGACAATTGTCACTGGTGTTGGCCGTGAGCGGGAATCGAACTCGGGTCGCCGGGTTCGTAGCGCTGTGCGATAACCGCTACACTACCGCTCCCCACGATGCACACGCACGCACACTAATGTGCGTGCATACCCATGCTTGTAAATGGATAATAAATTTCAGCTATCAGTTGATTCACACACATACACACGTAAACATGCAGGCACACGACACACGCGCAAATACGAGTACCACTGGGGGAATTTAACGGTCGGCTGTGTTAATTTTGCCCCGAGCACTGCGACGAGCACTTTGAATTCAACACCAGTGGCGCAGATCACCCAGTGCAGGTGACCACCACCCAATACGCATTTCAGCTCCACGAATAAAGATTTTTTTTTAAAGGTTTCAAATTCTGGAAAAACCTGAACTCTTGACATTTGAACCCCATCGACTGGGTCATATTGGCGCTACCAAGTAATTGATGTCAAATATTTCATTATTTTTAATGTCATAGATAACCAATTGTTGAAATTCGAATACATCAAGATGTGCTGATTATGGGGTAACTTTGACTTATGACATTTGACCCTATTGATATCTTTATAATTTATGACCATCAAGGGTCAAGGGGGTCACGAATACTGCAATTGGCAAAGTGCAACGGAGCTTTCGAAAGATGCTCACAATTATTGGTTTACCAGCAAGAAGGCATGACTGACATAGTGTGGGCAAGCCTTCATCCATCAGTAGAGTGACAGAAGGCTGCAAAGTATGTGTAATTTATCAGGAAGGCAATTCCAGCCTTGGAAAAGTCGGCAAGTAGTAGAGTAATAGTCATGCGTCTCAAAGTGAATATTTAAGTCAAATATTCAAACGAACCAGAGTGCAGGACTCATATCGATGGCCCTGAAACACAAGTGGAAATTCCACATTCCCATGGAAGAAGGGAGATTTTATTGGACAATAAATATTGCATTGACCCCAGCGTAATAAGGGGAGGGGTCAAGCCATGGCCAAGATTTAAATGTGAATTGAGCACAATGTGTTAATGGCCCTTCTGCATAGCACATCATTAAAAGAGCCATTGCCTGACGTGTAACCTATTACATATTCGTATCTTCTAAGGCCACAGTATTGTGGTCGAGCGTGGTGTGTGTGTGTGCTTGTGCATCACCACTAACACAGCAGCACCAAATGTATTGTATTCATGTTTGGATCAACTTAGGACACGTTCAACAACAAAAAAAACTAAAACTCATGGAAATGCCGACAGGAGGCCGGGGGGGGGGGGGGTTGCCTGAGGACCAGGGGCAGAAAGTCGAATCACATTCTGGTACATTGACCATGTAATGGTGATTCACTGAGTGAGTTTAGATTCGAGTGCTCGGGGGTGAGCTCATTTATTTGGTTCACTCCATGCATTCTCCTTCCACAAATGTCTACGGTCAACTCACCGATAGTATCGCCAGATAACTGTATGGGTTCACGTGAGAGCACATTTATAAGTAAATGGTGATTTACTCGAAGCGTGCAGGGTTGCATGTAAAAGCATTGTGCGATCTTACTGCATTTGTAATTTAAAAAAAATATATATTAAATCCATAAATCACACGCGTTTAATGATGCTGTGAATCGTGGGAATGCTGGTTGGGGGCTTTAAGAGACCTGAGATGACCCAGTTTACCTGAGAATTCTGTGAAGAATCTACAACATATATATAAAATGCAGCATTGTCTCCAGAAACCTCCTCTCGGGGATATGCGTAGATACTCGTGAGCACTCGAGTCTGCCGATAAGCGCTCTCAAAATTAATACATTGTTACAGTTATTATCGGATGCGCGTGTCTTGATTGTCTGAGGAGCGCGCGCACACACGGGTCTATAAACACACCCTAAATTGATGCGCAATTAATGAATCGTGCTTGAAAACACTTTTATTTCCTCTCGCGTTCGAAAGAGCTTGCAATTTAGTGTAATTGAGCGTGGGTAATCATGCCAATCTTCTTGGAGTACAATTTATGGGGGTGGGGGGGTGGGGTGGGGGGGTTTGTTGGGCCTGACAAGGACCACTCGATCAAGATACTTTTGGAGTTGTCCTCAAAATATTTATCTCCTCCAAATGCCCAAAGGTAATGAAATTCACCGATTTTCACGAATTTATGTTGTTCCATTCACTTTCAATAAAGGGGGGTATGTTTTATGTTATCAACCCATTTACAACATATTAATGTTTTCTTGTAAATGTGTAGCACAAAATTCAAAAAAAGCACATTGGTTGGACTAAGGGTTTATTTTGGTTGTATTTGAGTGGGGAAGCCATCCCACCGTGGACTAATACAGGGCTGTAGGTAATATTTACATATACACAGGGTGAGCCAAAAGTCAGAACACAGGGTTATTATGTATACTTTAACTAATTACACAGCGTTATTTCATTTATTTCACACATATTCAAACTGACCTCTATTTACATTAATGCAAGCGGGAATTCTGTTTTGAAATGAATTCAGGAATGATTTTTTCGAAAATTACAGGTGTAATCTTTGAACATTCATCAATTATGTCTTGTCTCAATTCATTCGGGGTTTAGGTCGAGTTTTATTAACGACGGGTTTGAGGTGACCCCATAGGAAGAAGAAAAACAGATATTAATCATGATAATAGATAGAAGATTAACTTATAGAATAACCAGTTAAGTCATTTTAATACCAGTGTTAAATTAAATGAAATAACTCAATGTGTCCTGGCTTTTGGGTCACCCTGTATATGCAGTGTACCTGCCCTGAGTGGTCCAGTGGTTAGAGTGCTCAACTCAATCAGTCGGATGGTTTCAAATACAAATTCTGGTCGAGGGTTGATTCCAACCATCATCTGTCCAACCTCCAACTCTACTGGCTACCATCCACCAAGGCAAAAGCCCCGACCTTCACGTCCAGTTTTTATAATTTTCACTCAGGTCATCGAACCGGACAGACCTGGCTGAAATTAAGCCGTGGATGTTATTTGCAGGTGATTGCTCAGGGTGCAAATCTTCTGAACACAGAGTTGTTGCCAGGTCAAATATATTTCCCCCCCCCCCGCCACCTCCCGAGTACCCAATCAGTGCGGCCAATATGCTCGCAGTGACGGATAAATGTCGTTTGAGGCCCGTTTAAGTGGTGTGTTGCCTCCGAAATGTCGTGATTTATAATTTTATATCCATTATTACTTTTATTAACTTTAAATTTTATTTTTTTACCTACGTGACTTTACCGAAAAAACCTAAGAGTATGAATCCTTGCAGTCACGAAAGTTTCAAATCTAGAATTAAGGGCCTCGTGTAGCTATGAGCTGTGGATTCCATGACCCTTGCACTCCTGCAGTATGCAAAGGACTGGTCGACAGACTGGAAACGTGTTAAAAACGACTCATCACTGAAATCAGATTACCAATGACAATTCTAGATTTGAAGTTTTCGTGACTGCAAGGATCCATACTCTTTGGTTTTTTCGGTAAAGTCACTTCAAATCTAGAATCGTGATTTAATTAATTTGTTTTCTCTTTTACCGAAAAACCAAAGAGTACCAATGACAAGTCGGTGTGATCTTATACAATCACTGCAACTCCATTGTGGAACCAAATGTAACCCAGTTGGCTTTTGAAGTTAGATGACAAACAAAGAGAGGAACTGTCACTCGGACAACGTTGGCTGATGAGAGGACAGCGGTGGACAATGCGTACTGATGGCGATTCAAAACGTCCAACTTCCACAGTGGTGTAACGGTTAGCGCGGCACACTGGACTTGCAATCCTCCAGAGGTCGCCGCTTCGATCAGATCTTCCGGCACAGCAGCTGAAACAATACCACTCATAATAATAGTTTACACTTATAAAGTACGTTTCACCCAGCGGTCGCAAGGCACTGCGCAGCTAAAAGCAAGTAAGTAAATAACGAACGCAATTCTAAAACCTTAAATAAGTGCACAGGCTCATGATTTATTCACGGATACAAATGCCCCCCCCCGCCTCTCCACACTCCCAAACACACATAATAAAATTAACAAGAAGAAAAGATCTTTGAGAACAAAAAATGTCTTAATGCTGCATTTAAATAAACCGAGGGACTCAGCAGATGGGACAGGGAGTGTATTTCATAGCTTAGGGGCCACACGGGAAAAGGCCCCGGGGTCACCCATTGAATGGAGTTGCGACCTCGGCACGCACGACAGTAGCCCACACTCAGACGAGCGAAGAACTCGCGTTGGGACATACGGGTGGAGGAGGTCACGGACGTAAGTGGGGGAGGCATCGTTGTGAGCCTTGCAGGTGAGAAGAAGGACCTTGAACTCCACTCGGAACCTGACCGTTAACCAGCGGAGAGCCTCAAGTCCAGGAGTAAATGAGATCGGCGACCGGTGTTCGAGTAAGAACTCTGGCAGCTGCATTCTCCACGTGCTGGAGGAGGTTTAACAGCTTGAGAGGGATGCCAGCTAATAATGCGCTGCGAAAATCGATGCGTGAAAAGACAAACGCGTGAACCGGCTTCTTAAGGTCCGATAACGAGAGAACGGGGTGCAATCTGGCGATATTTCTCAAGTGAAGGTAGGCAGCCTTAATGACCTTGTTAATGTGTGCTTCGAAGGTTAGTGAGGGATCAAGGACAATTCCAAGGTTGCAAAACTGTCTGAGGAGCACCGATATTGTGGCCATCAATTAACACACTGACCGAGCCAGCCTTAGACAATTGGCAGATATATCTAAAATCCGCCCCCCCACCGCCACCTCCATCCACCCAGCAGTAAATGGGTGCGCAACAGTTTGTCGATGAGCGAAACGCGTGCTGTGGTGGGGTGAAGTGTGGGTACTCTTCTAAGATGTCTGGCCAGTGTGGAAGAGCAGGCCAAAGTACAGCGTAGATGGAGCTCCCTGGAAGCTTCCTCGAGCGGAGAGCCTTCCGCCAGCGGTGGCACGAGTAATCAACCGCTGAGCTGCGCCTTTAGCCTGGAAAGCCTTCGATCACAGTGCAGGACACGGTTGCTATTTCTGACATCAAAGCACACGAATTGCGTGCCACTGTTGCCAGAAACTACAGCGACTGCCCCAGTTGTAGGCAATGGTTGATGTATTGCTGTAGATAGCCCGTTGGATCAATGGGCTGCCCGGTGTTTCATCAAAGCACCGAGCCTTTGCAATTTGTCTGCGTGACAGAAAAAGGTATTTTTTTATATTTGTTCTTTTACACGTTTATATTTATCTTATTGGGAAACAATGTATTTACATCATCTTAACGTGTTTGTTCGTGTCGGTATATTTTTTCTCCGACTGATTTATTTTCTACCATTATATTTCCCCGTTTATACCATAGGTCTGCCCGGTACACATTGGCAACTATATGAGCAAATCCATTTTGTCTCGATGGGTCCTCACCTGGCTATAAATATATTTCGTGTGCATATTTACGCTTCACGCACGGAGATTTGAATCCATTGAAAGTGGTCGTCTAAAATTGTAGCTTTAAAACTAATCATTAGATTCCAACCCACGATGACGGTGATTACGTCGGTGTATGGTAGGGCGCGTGAAATTTACGCGTGCAAACGTGATCACACTTCTGCGGGTACATGGTGGCAATTACGAGCTGATCATTCAAAAAGCACCCCTTCCATTTTTCGATTTAAAGCTTTCGTGACTGCAGGGATTCATCTTCTTGGTTCTTTCGGTAAAGTCACGTAGAAGGGAAGTAATAAAATAATAAAAAATAAAACATAATAAAACAATTCTCACGACGTTTGTTGCCGAAACGTCGTGAGAATTGTTTTATGATGTTTTATTTTTATTATTTTATTACTTCCCTTCTACGTGACTTTACCGAAAGAACCAAGAAGATGCACCCCTTTCATGTAAAGGATGAGCTATGTCTCGAAGTAACTAGGCAGTGTAAATGTCAGCAGTACAGTTGTGTGTCTTACACTATTATTATTTATCCAAGAGTCCAAAGGGGTTTTATTCGAATATGTTTTAAGTCAATGTATGACGAGTGTTTATACGAGCAGGAGCAAACCGGAGCAACCAGAGAAAACTCTATCCCTGTACAGATGGAAACAGATTGAGATTAGTCCACTTTCTGTACTGCCTTCTCTTGGACAGCCGGGGTATGGAACCTCGATGCCTCCACAGTCATGGATTACAGGCCACACGCATAGCCACTGCCTTACATTATCATTGGACCCACGTTAGAAGTTCAGACTCAGACGTTTATTTGCCGAGTCAAGCCCATTGAGCTAAGACACTATTTCTTTAAACTGTGGATTAAACAGAGGGATGTGTAAATATTGAGTGTAAAGCAATTCGGGATAAAGATGGGAAATCTATACAACTGTGTCATATAAGGTGTGGTAGCATGCACCTCGAGGTAGGGTTGGTGAGTCATGCAAGGATTTCTGCGTGTGAGACTCCTAACGTGCACGACGATGATAGATGCTAGCACAGCAAGTAGGGTTTAACTAAGTACATGGAATACAATTATCATGCGTGAATTTGCCCTGTGGCCGGGTGGATGGGGCAGTGCCTGGTTGTGGAACAGGCATTGTGGGTAGGAGAGGGCGGTGCAGCACAATCCTTGCTCAGCACTCCTCCTCACGGCTGTCACAAACCCGCACTGACCAGCGCGGTGAAGTATGGTCAAATATTCCTCATGCCCTGCGAGGCATGCAGAGGCCATCATTAAGCAGTGGATTGGCAAATGTGTTGGAATATTCTCTCCTCGCATTCCAGTTTTTGTTTTCCCACGTGCTGAAATAGTCCAATAAGGAATTGGCTAACAAATATCTCTTGCAGGGTTCTTCTGAAAAAGTAATTCTTGTTGTTATTATTTTTCGATTATAATGATGATGGTGGTCTACCAATGTTTCACGTTCAATTGTTTTTACCTATTTTGGCAAATGTGGTAATACTCAAACATCAAAGTGACTTTGATGCTCACCGTCATCCTGTGTTCGAAATTCCATGTTTCCATAGTGGCAGTCAGTCTGCTCATTGAACACCCAATATTGACTTCCCACTCAATTGTATAAACCCCGGGGAGATGTTGAGCTCCGTTCCTTGCCAACCACAACCTTCCGATTTTGTACAGAGTGCTTTAACCACAGCAGCACAAATCAGTCAAATTTAAGTAAATGCTCGACAAAAACATACAACCAATGTCTGCCATTAAACGTGATGTTTTTTTGGCGAAATAGTAGAGTTTTCTTAAACTGTGTTCCAAACTTTTGATAGCTTTTGGCAGTTAAATGAGCAGACGCATAATGTAGAGGGCCTTAATCACATCACACGACTTGCCTCTAATTGAAGGTTGTCATTCCACCAGCATCATTGTGCGGTGTTTGTGATCACGGCCACACAATGGTTTATGTTTCCGGCAACAACATTCCAATGGCATGAAAGGCGCCTTTTTTACCCGCATTACCCAGAAGTGTCTTAAGTGAACGCACGCATTCGTACAAAGGTGTAAACACATGCACATGCATGTACATACGTATGCACAATCATGTGTCCGTGTGTGTGTCTACAGGCAATAAAGAGAGTCATGTTGAATGTAAATCATTTAACAAGCTCTTTCGGTAAAGTCACGTAGAAAGAAAATAAATTAAATAATATAATGCGACGTTTCGATTGCAGCACAAGCAACCGTCATCAGGTAGAACTAAATTTGAGAGAGAGACAAAACACAGACACGGAGACACACAGACAGACACACAAGCAAAGATACACAACATATACTATTAGACATTATTGTAAAAAATCAATTAAAAGTCCATTCTATGTGTTAGTGAATTTTTTTACATTTTAGGCAGGAAATTCGTTTTGAAATTGAGATCTTTTTCTGGAGGGGGGACCCCCAGACCCCTGGAAGATTTGGTCCCCCCCAATGTTGACTCCATGGCTACGGCCTTGATGCACATACACGCACACACACTGAGATACATGCATATCCTTGCTTGTCGTTATATAATAAATACATGTGTGACCTGATTCATGTTTTGGAAACATGAATATGGTCACGCTGCCTCCATTTGAGACGCATCACCAAGTGAATACGTTTCAAGCATTAAGTTAAGGTGTGAATGCAGCTATTGGAGTGTAATGTTTTACAACAGATTTACTGGGGTGGAGCAGTTACACAGTACACTGCTCTATGAACCAGGTGAAACCCAGTGAGTGATATCTGCCCCAGTCCTGCTCCCCCACCACTATACCGATCTGCACTGACTCGCGTTGTGAAGTATGGTCAAATCACTTTCATGACCCACACAGCATAGGTAGGGTAGGCCTTCATCCAGCAGTGGATTGACAAAGGGCTGTATGTCCTCAATTCGAGTGAAGATGTAAAGCGTGAACTTGGTGTAACCATACAGGTCGCGCTGTGTCGAGCTTGTGACTCAAAATCTAAAAGTCAGGGGTAAACTCGTAATGTGATTCATCTATGGCCGGGGGAGAGGGGGGGTCAATGAAATTAATACAAATTAATACATTAATCGTCATGGGACCTCCTTTGCCAGTACCAAATATGTTTTTTGTTTGCATTCTGACCACAAGTATTGTGGTTAATGCAGACATGATTCCTTGTAACAGGTTTCAGTTTGGTGTTTTAACATCTAAACACCGTTTTTGTTGCTCGAAAAAAGGGGAAAACCTATTCTCTTAAATCAATCGTGGTCATCCAATGAAGGGATTCACCCATGCCATATGAAAGTGGAATGTCCACTGCTGGCTCAGGATCAAGAATTTAACTTATATTTCATAAAGATGTTTTTATTTTACCAGGTAAGGCCCACTGAGCTATATGGCTTTTTTCAGAAGCGACCTGGCCACAAATGAGAGCTCAACGAAGTGGCTAAGTGGCTCATCGCGTGGAAATTGCATAGCAGGCAAATTACGCTAAACAAATTTTCTAAATATGGAGAGAAAACCGGAGGATCCGGAGAAAAATCCACGCGACCACGGGGAGAACGTGCAAACTCCAAATATGCAGGCGTGAGAGTTGGGATCGAACCCAGGACCTCCTGTATACCAGACGAGTTAGTTAGCATCTCGTTAGGAATAGAGACGAGCACAGCCCCAGTGCTCGTTCGAGCAGGGAGGCAACTTGACGTTTGTTTGTTTTTTTCCTCTACAAGGTCACGCTCAAAACTTATCGTGATTTCGCCGGCACGCGCCTGCGCTCGCCGCCTGCTCTCACGAGCTCACATCTGCCATTAAACGAGCCGCAAATCGCGTCGCTTTTGTGTCCCGCGAACGGAATTTCCGTGCAGAAGCTCCACAGATTACATTCACATTCGCACGACCCTCGACCGTCCGTCGCGCGCCCGTGAATAGCACAGCGCAGCGGCGGCCCGTGGGTCCCGTATACATGGAACAACAATGCTGAGACTCCCATGATTGTGTGAATGCACGTGCGTAAGTGCGATGACGCTCGCACGCGATGCACATTTGCTTGGGGTTGTTAACCGAAGCTGCTCGTCACCCGCTAGGGACTGGGAAATTGTGACCCTTTGATGATGTGACCCTTTGACGACGTGACGTGTTGACGATGTGCGTGTGAGCTTACATGTTTACGGAATTGTGTTTGTCACCGCGTGTGTACACAATAGCAATAATTTGAATGCGCTTTTGTGTCTTGTTTTAACATTAGGTCAGGGATTATTGTATGACAGAGGTGTTGGTTAGTAGGTGATTGGATGGAGGCACTGGGTTCAAAAAAGGACATTCTTTAAAAATATATATATACATATGCATGTTAACTGCGAATTAGTTTAAGTGAAAATGAAACAGCCCTCTATTTAAGCAGGCAGATCGCGATCTTATACCAAAGTCAGAGATAACTCTTCCTGTTTTTTGCAGGAAGAGTGAAACAGAGCATACTCTTTATGAAGTTAGCAGTTATTGTCTCATGGAGAAACTGGCCCCAACATCAAAACGTGGAATTTCCACCACTGGCTCAGGGCCGTCCCCCGCACCTCCAATTATCACGGTTGGCTACGTACGGTGCGAAAGAAGTTCAACATACATATAAATACAGACACGCTGACTTGTTGATGTGCATCTACCCAGAGAAGTGGCAGCTCCTGATGTGAGGTTTGAGAAGGGTCCCGCATGGGATGTTCAGTTATTACGTAACTGTGTGTGTGGGAGGAACCCAGAGTGCCCAGAGAAACCCCACGCATTCAATACTAATCGTTACCGCTCATATTCTTGGTTCTCTTCTTGGTTCTTTCGGTAAAGTCACGTAGAAGAGAAATAATAAAATAATAAAAATAAAACATAAAAAATACAATTCTCACTGAGAATTGTATTTTTTATGTTTTATTTTTTCCTCACTGAGAATTGTATTTTATTAAGTTTTATTTTTATTATTTTATTATTATTTCCCTTCTACGTGACTTTACCGAAAGAACCAAGAAGATGAATCCCTGCAGCCACGAAAGCTTTAAATCAAAAATATTACAGTCTCAAGGCGTTTTGCATCAGTGACAGTGGGGTGGGAGAGGTTGGCTAAAAAGTGGCTAAGTTAAAATGTGAAAAGCCTCGTGCAAGAGACATTTCTTTAGGCAGGACTTGAAGATCCCAACCAAACCGGACAACTTTCGGCAGAGAGTTCCATAGTCCGGGTTCCACAGAAGTGAGGGTCCAGCGCTTCGTTCTGGGGATGCAGAGGCGATCCAAGTCCACCGATCTCGGAGCTCTTGTCGCAACCTCGTGGCGCTGCAGCAACTCCCCAATGCACGGCGGTGGGAGATCATTCAGGGCCTTGAATAAGTGAGGAGAGCACTCCAGAGTCCAAGACGATAGATTGTCAACCTACCTTCTACACTGCCTTTACAGGGCACATCGTATGCCTGGGTGTTTTGCGTTTTGACCCACAGAGATATGCATCTGCGTGATCCACCGATCCTACCTCCAAAGCGGTGGATTTAAAGCATGCAACACCATTCTGGGGTCAATGGGTCCTCTCACAGGTTAAATAATGGACCTCATATCTCACGCTTTTTTTCGCTCTCTCTTTCATTTGAAAAACATCACAACGCGCTGTAATTGATTTCGAAAAGGGAAATTGCTTCATGCACGATCATATGCAGAGAGACAAGCTGCACTCCTGTGCGAGCGTTCCATTGCCAACGGCATAAGAAAAAGGTTACACACACACACGTGCGCGCCTTAATTGAGCTGCGAGCCAGTGAGTTGCTGCAATTTGTCCCGAGCGTAACTTTGACATTTACAATGAGGATCGGCACCAAAAACTTGTTATGCGTGCCTTAACCGTAAAGGCCACCGGGTATCGTTTTAATATATTTGACTTGTAGGTCAAACGCTGAGGGCCAAAACACCCAAGATGCATTGCACGAAAAACACAGTCATTAGGTAGCACGTACTGGTGAGAGTCTAAAAAAGGTCAGGCCTTTGTTATGCATTGTAAAATGTTCACAACCAAATGAACGTCGTATTATATATATATGCAATATCACTGCAACAAAAAATAAAACACCAAAAATAGTGTTTTAGCCGTGCTAATCTCTGCACATCCCTGAGCCAGTGGCGGATTTTCCACTTGGGCCTGTTGGCGGAAGCCAGTCTCAAACGATCACAAAGCACCGTCCCACTGTTTGTTTGAGTTGTGCAGATGCCTCGCCTTGACGTGGAAGTGAACTGTCATCTGCAACTGCAGGCCGCTGCACAAAGTCAAGCAGTCGCTCTGAACAGAACATTCACGGCGCGCGGCAATTTGAACACTTTTTCCCGCAAACGAAGTTTAGAAACGTCATGTACATACGTACATTAGGGTTGGAAGTTTTCGTGACTGAACACTTTATCCCGACAACGAAGTTTAGAAAGGCATCTGCACAACTCACTTCAGCAAAAAAAATTCTTAATGTGGTTTTCCCACCTGATGATGATTGCTTGTGTGGCAATCGAAACGTCGTGATTTCATTTATTTTATTTTATACCCACGTGACTTCACCGAAAGAACCAAAGAGTATACATTAGGGTGTCACTCAATATGCATATCGGATGTAAAGTTTCAGTTTTCTTGGAGCGCAAACCTCCTCTCAATTTGTAACGTTTGGTGTAAAAGTCACAAGCTGAGAATTTCATTCAAATTCGTTCATATTTAAAGGTTGCTCATGACTCTGCGTGTGTTGCCTCTGCTATGACTCTGCATGTATTGAATTAAATGCATATTTTTCAACTCTGTTGCTTGAGTTTCGCTAAGAAATGAATAAAACCAGGAGGTGTGACCTGGAAAATGACAACACGTGAATTTTGAGTGGCATCCTGACGTGCATGCAATCTAGCAAATCCTCACTCAGTCTCAGGACTCTTGCAGGAGAGCCATACGTTATCACACACGAAAACAAACTCTTGTTTACGTTAATATTTAACACATTGAAAGGTTTGCACAAATACGGCGCAGCGGATTTGGACGTTTCTTACAGCGCTTGAGGAAAATCTGCCTGATCCACCAACGCTTGCTCTAAACTGCTGGATCGCATGTGCCATCGTGCCTGGGCGCAACAGATGTGCGCGCTGTCCCATCCTGCGCAGCGTTTGCACTTTGTTTAATAAATGTCCCCATGATTAATGTGATCCATGGGGTGACAGGTGCAAAATTAAGTTCCAAATATATACGCTTGCATTGTGAAAAATTCTCCCACTCCAATTAGGGGAATAATACAAAGTGATTGATGCTGATGATGGCCTGTGTGTTGGGGATGATGATAATTTGCAAAATAATTACCACGGCGGTGATAATCACAATAATAACGATGGCATAAATGATTATAAAACTGACAGCAATAATCTATGCCCTCTAGTACTCCAATATGACTTCCAGCGCTTGTGAATAGAAAAGAAAATTACCATTTATCTGTAAAGACTGCACCATGGTATGTTGTTAGCGAGCACATGTTTTTAAAATGAGAAACTTCAGCCAACATGCACATGAACCAACTTCAGTTGGCATCTGAATGTAGCCCGAGACAGCAGATTGACTCAGGGTCACACCAATTCCATGGGTAACACCACGATTGGGAAGAAAAACGTGGATGGGCATGCTACTGGGCCACATATCCACCTCGTGTGCTATGCCATCCTTAATAGGTGCTGGCATAGAACACTTGCCACGACAGTCTATTTAATACATTATCGCATCGCATGCATTCTCTACAGTATGATCGTTTTGAGACAATCACATATGTCACAGGTTCTCCAGCTCCAACAAACAGTTGGTGCTCTGTCCATCTCTGTTGACTGCCCTGAGCCAGAGCCGGAAAATCCACATTGCTATGGCAGGAACAGTTTTGTTGACTCCCCTCAAAGTGGTACTGTCCCTCTATTATTGACCATAGAGGGACAGTGTTTTCTAAAATGACAGCACACTGAGATTTAATAAAGTTTCTGATTGTTACTCAAGAGCCTTCACCACAGTAATACCCATGTTATTTCAACATACATCACCATGCCGGTTAGTGTTGGTTTGCTAAAAAGGGATGGGGTGGGGGTTGGGGTGGCAGGACATGTTTTGGCGAGCTAATTTCGATCCCTGGCCACGGCTAACTCTATTGGCAAGCAACATCTGAGCTGGCTCTGCGATTCTCTCAGCATTCACACATTCACACTGACCAGCATCTTGAAGTGCGGTCAACAATAACAATACCCACGGACCAACACAACGTGGGGAGGCCTTCATCCAACGGTGGATTAACCATGGCTCTTGATGAGGATAATGAGTGCCCTAATAGTCAAACAAATACCGGGCAGCTCTCAAACAGTGGTGGAGAAGGACCAGTTCATAATTCAGCACAAGATAATATAAATGGCAAGAACACTTCCCTCTGTCGTAAGCTCTTGCTTACATATTATGCTACATTCGGATACGCAGGTCTTGAATAAAATAACCCAGAGGTCTTCTCAGTGTCATCAATCACCGCTCTGCACACCACCCACTGGCTAATATTGCACTAAAAGCAATTATTCCCACGTGTTCCTGCCTCACAAACCAAACGGGTGATGTATTGCAGAAGGCAGCCATCAGATATATACCCAATTACCTTAGCCTACAAGTGTACCTATCAATAGCTTTTTAATAATATGTGCACCATATATTGAGTTATTGCACCAGTAGCTTCATGCATTTGGTACATAAATATCTTGTATGCACATAATTTATTGTTTTGTGAGTGTGTGTATGTGCCTGTACGTATGGGGAGCGGTAGCGTAGTGGTTAGTGCAGTTCGCTAAGAATCCGGCGACCTGAGTTCAATACTAGATTTGAAGCTTTCGTGACTGCAAGGATTCATATTCTTAGTTTTTTTTCGGTAAAGTCACGTAGGTAAAAAATTAAAATTAATAAAAGTAAAAAAAAAAATCCGAAACGTCTTGATTTTTATTTTATTTTACTTTTATTAATTTTAATTTTTTACCTACGTGACTTTACCGAAAAAACCTAAGAATATGAGTTCAATTCATCAGTGATGAGTATATGAACGGGTCGTGGGCCTCCACTAGGTTGACTAAGCCCTCAATGAGTACTTGCTGCAGTGTGTAAAAAAAAGTATCCACCGGGAAGACAAAGGCATGGTGCTGGCCATGCACCCCCTCGTGCGCCATGCTGGCCTTCATAGGTGCTCACCAACAGCACTTGCTCCAATATCTGTTAAAGGCGATACGGGGGATCCTCATCTTTGTGTACGTGCCTGAGTTTATGTGTGGAGCGATGAGTGATGGTGCTGAAGGTCAGTCTGCTGCCACTACCTCATCTTGCTGGATCTCATCCCTGGGTATGATGCTAAAATCCAGTAGCAATTGGTATCTCAGCCTGGATTCGTCCTCCACTAGGTAGACTCTGCCAAAAAATGAGTATTAATTGGAGTGAAGTGGTCATTTCCACCAAAAGACAATAGGCAGCGAGGAATGCATGGCTGGAGGAACTGTAATGTTTAATCTTGTATAACCTGCCTCAATTGGTGCATGTGTAATGTAGTAACTCGGCGGGAGACGACTTCACGGGTAACACACTCTTTATTTTATCAAACTTGGTTACAGGTGACTAACACCTACTTTGTATCTCGGGTGACAAACACCCACTTAGCTACTTGGCGACTAACGCCCACTGAGCTACTCGGATGACCCACATCCACTTAGTACTCGGGTGACAAACACCCACTTAGCTACTTGGCGACTAACGCCCACTGAGCTACTCGGATGACCAACATCCACTTAGTACTCGGGTGACAAACACCCACTTAGCTACTTGGCGACTAACGCCCACTGAGCTACTCGGATGACCAACATCCTCTTAGCTACTTGGCGACTAACGCCACTGAGCTACTCGGATGACCAACATCCACTTAGTACTCGGGTGACAACCACCCACTTAGCTACTTGGCGACTAACGCCCACTGAGCTACTCGGATGACCAACATCCACTTAGCTACTCGGCGACTAACGCCACTGAGCTACTCGGATGACCAACATCCACTTAGCTACTCGGCGACTAACGCCACTGAGCTACTCGGCTTCACTAGGTCTTCAGCTCCGTCTTCGGGTCTTCAACTGGGTAACTCTCCCCGAGTGCTCTCGCGCGTCCCCCTTTATACCCCACCTGCGGACGTCGCTGCGAGCACCCACTTACTCGACCAATCGCCGGGCGCTGGCTACGATCCTCTTTTCCCACATCTCATCGTGCCTCACCACTCACTCCGCGCCGCCTCGTCATCTGTCACTCCCGGCGCGCGCGTCCACACCACGCCCACAACGCGTGCCCAACCCCGCACCCCGCGCCGCCCCGTGATCCATCACTGTCACAGTCGGCGCACGTCAATACCACCACTACACATGCCAACAGTAATTATTTATGTCTCTTTAGAGGCAAACTCCTTTGCCTGATGACGACTGCTCGTGTTGCGATCGAAACGTCGTGATATTTTTATTCACTTTCTATCTACGTGACTTTACCGAAAGAACCAACGAATATTTATCTCTCTTGTGAACATATGTGAGTTCCGTGTGCGATTGTGTATGTGTGTGTATCTGTGCGTATGTTTATGTTTGTCGGGCAGTGAGGATGTGTAATTGTGGTTGTATTAGTTAACGTGATTGAATCCGTGTGCGTGATGTATGAATGTGTGTGAATGTGCGAGTCAGTGTGTGTGTACAATTGTGTTTGCACGTAATTGTATGTAATTGGATCGTCACATTATGGATTTTTACGAGTGTATGTGTGCATGAATCTATAAATATGTGCGTGTGATTGTGTAAGCATTACGTATGTGGTTTTACGTGTATGAAATGGTTTATGTATATGTGAGTTCATGTACATGTGATGGTATGTGTATGTATGTGCTTTATTCGTATAAATCATTGTATGAGCATACTATTTGCTCATATAACTGATTTTTGTGTTTAGTTTGTTGTCCTTCTCCGCACCTCCGATGAGCATGGTTGGCTGCGTACGGTGCGAAAGACGTTCAATATAAATACATATTTGATTGTAGGAGTATATGCAGATGATTGCTTTAGATTGTATGAGTATATTTATACACTAAGGGGAAATGTATGGAGCGTTGAACGCGCCGCGCTACGAACCCGGCCACCCGAGTTCGATTCCTGCCCACGGCCAACACCAGTGACGATTATCTGAAAAAGTCCTGGGCCTCCCCTAGGTCGACTCAGTCTCAAATGAGTACCTGGTGCGGTGTGTAAACGTCGCCACTAAGGAGACAAAGGCGACCGGGAGTGATGTTGGCCACCCATCCCCTCGTGTACCATTCCGGCCTTCATAGGTGCTACTTGCAAACAGCACTTGCCCCAACAGTCTGTTGCAGGCTATACGGGGGATCTTTGTCTTTGTCTGTGGGGAAATTTGTTTTTGTACAAACATTTCTGTTTTCAGTGACCTCAGCTTAAGGATAAACTACAAACACTGCATTGTCTTTTCACAAAGGACCTCAGATAGCTTGTGCTACAAGTTCAGACCATTGTAGATTCTAATTGGATTCACCAGGAAGGAAAGGAGAACAGCTGTAAACACTCAACGTTCAGACGCGTATTTTATTATTCCGCTTGTTTATCCAGGAAATGTCGCACTGAGTCTCATGGATCTTTTTCAGCAAAGTTTAGCAATAGAGGACGATGTTGCTGCTGCTGCTGCTGTGTGATCCAAATTGAGTAATTTTGCAGGAAATGCTGGAAGGAGACCCGTACAGAACAGGGGAAGAACCACACGAACTCCACACAGGAAGGCGCCCGAGTCAGGAATCGATCCCAGGCCTTGCTTGCTGTGAAGCACAATTGTTGCCACTCGGCCAACTTGCCACCCAAATGGCCTCACCTTAGAAGAGCGTAACATTCACAGAGATAAGCGCACGTACAAATGTACGTTGAACTTCGTCCGCACCGTACATAGCCAACCACGCTCATCGGAAGAAAAAAAAACACAAACGTGGAAATGTCAAGTTCAAGTTTCATGATAATTGTTTTTTTTACCCTTCTATCTGGCAACACAACTGACACCTTTTTTTACAAGGAGTCATGTTTGCATAGACCACAATACCTGCGGTCATAATTCAAACAAAAACATAACTCTGATAATGTGCACTGTCCTTTAAGTTGATTTGTCCACACCCGAGACAGCTTTCCTTAGAGCCTAGTCTCACATGGGTTGGACCAGATGACGCCAAAAGGCGCACAACTCAAAGACAATGCACCATCAGAGTATGAGAGCTCGGGTTAAGCATTTACACCATTGGAACCTCATTTGCCAGTAAAAAATATGATACTTGGTTTTATAACCCTTCTATCTGGCAACAAAACTGACACCTTTTTTTACAAGGAGTCATGTTTGCATGTAAAATATATATATACATGAAAATTCAACGTCATATTTCTATCTGTGACTCAATACCACCAACGGAGATGAGCAACCCCCCCCCCCCCATGTTAATTTGACCTTGAAGACACTGTTACTTCGTTGCCATAGAGCCAACTCGAAGTCAGCGCGAGTGTTGCCCTGATCCTTCTGGGAACGCCACTCGATGGACAACGTGCGTCGGTTTTGAAAGGTGACATTTGCACGTTGAACCGCCCGAATGTTTGAAGGCGAGGACCCATTTCTGTTAGAAGTGCACCGATTGAATTAATGCTGCTGAAATGACGCACTGCCGCAAAAGCCTTGTAACTGATAGAACGTGTACAACATTATTCGTGTAATTGTGGAGAAACATTAATAATGGGATAGGAAGCGGCATCCCCTTCTTTACGTCGTTAATTATAATCCCGATTACAGCGCTCATTTGTGGTTATGTCACAATGTTAGTGGACTAGCTTGGGCAGTTCTATCTGTTGAACCTGTAAGATGACGCAGAATTGAGGGCAAGAATTGATTGAAAACGAATTTATTTTGATTTAAAACTCATTTCTTGAGAACTGCTTTCTGTGTTTAGTTTGCTTTCCTTCCCCAGCACCTCCGATTAGTACGTATGGTGCGAAATAAGTTGCAATGCACTGTACAGACAAGAATATCTCTAAAACTTTATAAACGGGGTGTGCGTGGCCAACCTGAGCACATACTTGTTCTCTGTAATTGAAGAAATTGGAGATAATTTATTTTACTTTTTTTATTTTTACAAAAAAACTATGCACAATTCAAAAGAAGTTCTATATCCATACAAATGCATGAAAACGTACTATTGTTCAACTCTAATCTTGAGGCTCAGAATTCACGAACATTATAAAAGTAGAATAAAAAAAAATCTCTCGCATGCTGACATTTAATAATCAACTGCAGACATAAGGAGCCATTTTCTTTATGGGCATCATTTTCAGTGTGAGACACATGTGTGTGGCTGCATTCCAGTAGCTGCTTGCCGTGAAATCAATAGCTCGCTCAGAGGTTGTAAATCAAGGGCCATGGTGAGACATTTTAAGTTCATACACTCCTAATTGACTTTCAACCACTACGGCGCCGTATAATTTAAACGTATACGAAATACATTTAAGTAATTTACATTGCAAACTGTGCCAACGTCATTACCAGCTTGTAAAATGGCCGCTGTTGATGTTTCGAGCAGGAAAACGGTGTCATTAATTCCTCAGCGCATGCATCCAGGTGGCTACCATTTGTTTTGGCTCGATGGGCGTGCGCGTGCTTCACTGGTGTTGGTCGATAGTGTTGGGTTTGGTGCTGAGGTTTGTGCAAAATGTCTACGGTGGTTGTCCATTGGACAGCCTGGTCTCTGGCATATGAATGTGGAGGTTCTACCGCCAATTGTAGACGAGCATCGCTCCTGGCTTGTTTGAGCAGGCCCTAAATGCACACGTTGGCTCCATGATTTCCTGATCCACCAACCTTCCCCCCCCCAGCCCCCCCTGAAAGCTGACAGAATTATAAGCATGCGAGACAACACCCATTAATCAAAATCATTAGGATTATTACACTTGTTGTGGATTATGAAAGTTTTGTTAAGATTTATTTGAATGTTTGTGTGAACACGTGTGTTTTTTTGGTTGTCCTGTTTAGCATCTTGAAATCCTCTTGTATAATACAATTATTGTCATTTTCTTATGTTGTTTATATTCAAGACTGCCATAGACACGGATGCTAATATAAATTAGCACTACCCGAATGCATATCTGCGCAAGGAAACACCCTCTCATCTTGAGTGTCTATCCTCCTCTATTCGTCGTATCACTTGTTTGTCTGATCTATCTGTGTTTTTAATTAAGATTGTCTGTCAATGTGTCTCTCCGTGTGTTTGTGTGCATGTCTGCCTCATTGTGCGTGTTTACATATAACGGTCACGCAGTGGTTAGCACACTGCGCTATGAACCCGGCGACCAGAATTCGATTCCCGCTCACAACCAAAAACAGTGGCGAATATATAAAACGGTGCTGGGCCGCCTCTTGGTCGACTCAGCCTCAAATGAGTACCTGGTGTGGCGTGTAAACACCGGCACTGGGGAGACAAAGGTGACCGGCGTGGTGCTGGCCACCCACCTTCCCGTGTGCCGTGCCGGCCTTCATAGGTGCTCGTTAACAGCACTTGCCCCAACAGCCTGTTATGCCTATACGGGGGACATTTGCCTTTGATATCACCTTCCCACCTCTTGCCCTGCCTATCTCCTCCCTTTCTCTCAACCACTGCCTCCCCCCCTACATCTCTCCCTTCCTATCTCTTGAACTCATACCTCCAACATTCCCATGCAAACATTCTTTCCTTGAATCCATTTTTACCATATGTTGCCATCTAAACCTCCCCACTTTCATTTTCATGCATGGGCTTGCTAAATAGCATGACCTTATAGATCCGCCGACCGTAGCATTTCGCAGACACGCACAACACGGAAAACCTAATTACACAGCTGCATCACTGTGAGTGGTGTTTGCTCAAGCACATTACAGAGCCCCTCATTTGTTACATGGCTCGCGTGTTTGACTTTTGAAAGATACATTTTTAATAAAAACATAAAAAATATTTTTCCCAATTTTATCCCGATGTGTGCTGTCGTCACATCGTGATGCCACCACATTTCGAAACATGCATTTGGAGTATTAGGGCTGCTATAAATGTCCACGCGATAAGCGACTTCGTTGAGCCGTAATTTGTGACCAAGTCGTTTCTGAAACACATTCCTGCGGAGAGAGCTGGTAGGAACGCTGGGTTGCTCGGTCAATGGCCAGGGTCAATGGCGGCGTGGTGTATTCCGCAAATATGGCCGACTGTAAGGGCGGGCACAAGCCGGCGTGAGTAGGTTAAACGTTGAGTTTTATAAGGGCACCACGGGGTGACCAGCCCCTCCCCACCCAGCCCCACCCCTCCCACCCCCCACCCAGCCCCTCCCCACCCAGCCCCTCTCCACCCAGCCCCACCCCTTTCATTTTTGGATGCACGACGGATGGACGGACGGACACAATAATCCCCTGTGGGCTGGTGTAAGTGTAATGTAGTAACTCGGCGGGAGACGACTTCACGGGTAACACACTCTTTATTTTATCAAACTCGTTCACAGGTGACTAACACCTACTTTGTATCTCGGGTGACAAACACCCACTTAGTATCTCGGGTGACAAACACCCACTTAGTATCTCGGGTGACAAACACCCACTTAGCTACTTGGCGACTAACGCCCACTGAGCTACTCGGATGACCAACATCCACTTAGTATCTCGGGTGACAAACACCCACTTAGCTACTCGGCGACTAACGCCACTGAGCTACTCGGATGACCAACATCCACTTAGCTACTCGGCGACTAACGCCACTGAGCTACTCGGGACACTCCCTGCCCGGGGTATCCGTCTCGACTGTGGGTCCCCAGCCCGACCCACGGGGGCGTCGGACCCCGGGTCCCACAGCCTCGCCTCCGAGCCACACAGGGCCCCGGTCCCCAAAAGGACGGCGGGACTAGGGGTCTCGGGGCACTAGGTCTTCAGCTCCGTCTTCGGGTCTTCAACTGGGTAACTCTTCCCGAGTGCTCTCGCGCGTCCCCCTTTATACCCCACCTGCGGACGTCGCTGCGAGCACCCACTTATTCGACCAATCGCTGGGCGCTGGCTACGATCCTCTTTTCCCACATCTCATCGTGCCTCACCACCCACGCCGCGCCGCCCCGTCATCTGTCACTCCCGGCGCGCGCGTCCACACCACGCCCACAATGCGTGCCCAACCCCGCACCCCGCGCCGCCCCGTGATCCATCACTGTCACAGTCGGCGCACGTCAATACCACCACTACATCACCCCCTACCACATAGCTCGCAGCCGACCCGGCTGTTATAAAAATATACAAACCGCCCTGTGTGCCCCGTAACACAACACAACAACAAGAACAACAACTAACGTAACAACACAACACGACGCGAACACTACCATCCGCAACCATCAACCAATGCCACCGCGACAATAGAACAATATATACAAACCGGCGAGTGACAATAGCAATGTGTATGCAGAAAGGAAAATAAATGGACAAAATTTTTTTTTTTTTTCTTTCGACTCGTGCGGTGTCCCCTTCTTTCCGAGCGTCCCTACAACGGGACAATACCCCGGCAGAGGGGAACACCGGGCGAGCTCGGTGTAGAGAAAAAACGTCTTCATGAAAATTGTTGAGCCCTAGCCCGAGTCCGCCTTGCCGGTCCGTCGTACGGCACCAGACGCGGTTGAACGTCCGGTGGTGCCGGCGGTTCAGGAAGACATCGGCCAGGCATCGAGGACCCGTGCGTGCCCCGGGGTTCAGGCTCCCGACGGTCAGCAGCCGTCAAGCCCGAGGCACCTGGGGGTGGGTCAGGTGGAGACACGTGAGGATCAGCCTGCGACACCTCCCTCCCCGAGTCGACGGTCACATCACACACCCGGTCGTCACGGCACAGAACGGGGTCACACGGTGCCGCATAGGGCTTCAGTCGGGAGGGGTGCACATACCAACGGCGTTTCCCCCATTTAATCTGTATACTCTGGGGTCGTGCAACCCGCACAATTTCCACCGGTCCCCTCCAAGGTCTCAACAACTTGGGGGACGTAGCCAACGGTGCATGTGGACAATGCAGCCAGGCCTTATCGCCCGGTTTCCAATCATGCGTATGCACCCTCCGCTCATGCAATCTCTCGTTCGCAATTTGCCGCGACCGCGAATTCAACCTCGCCGCCTCCCGCGCTTCAGTCAATTTGGCGATATTAAATTTGATGTGGTCTGCCAATTTAGATTTTGCACGTGGCTGGGAAATCCCCAGTTGGACGTCCATGGCCGGATCGGCCTCCCGCCCATACATAAGAAAAAATGGGGAAAACCCCGTCGCCGCATGAGGGGCCATTCGATAGGCCGCGAGTACCCCCGGCACCTGTAAGTCCCAATCAACCTGATCGTCGCAGACCTGTTGGCACAACATAGACGTAATCGTCCTGTTCAGACGCTCAACCATCCCGTCAGTCTGCGGGTGGTAGGGGGAAGTACGCACTTTCTTTGTACCCAACAGGTCGCACACCTCGCGCAACAAAACGCTCGAAAAATTCTTTCCTTGATCCGTCAGCAAGCGTTCGGGGGCGCCCTTGTCCAAAACATAACCCTGGACAAAGGCGTCCGCCACCGCCGCAGCCGACTGGTTGGCGAGCGGCCATGCCATAGGCCATCGGGTGAAGTATTCCACGCCAACCAGCAGGAACCTATTTCCCCTTGGTGTAGCCGGAAAGGGCCCCAAGATGTCCAACGCTACCAATTCGTTTATACGCGAAACCTGAATGGATTGCAGCGGTGGATTAGCTGCCAATGGTGGCGGTTTCCTTTTGGCGCACCCTACGCATCCCTTAAGAATATTCGCCACGTCGTTACCCATCCCCGGCCAATAATAGTCTCGCTGGATTAGGGCGAGCGTTTTGTGAAAACCCAGATGCATGAGCCGTTCATGAGCTGCCAGAACAACCCTACCCCGCATAGCAACAGGCACAACGAGCACGTGACGCCGGGACATGTTGTCCCACTTCATCAAAAGGCCCTGTCTGCACACCCAGGAACCGACCCGCGCCTCCCCTAGCTCGGGAGCGCCAACTTTCCGACGTAGCGTAAGTAGGGAGCTGTCGGACATCTGGAAACGGCCCCACTCAACGAGGGGCAACGACAACAGCGAATCCCTCCCCGTGGGGGCGTCCTCTCCCGGGGTGTCAGAGGCGGCGAGCGCAACTCCCGGGGTGCCGGCGACCGGGGGTTTGCACCGCGCCGATCCCAACAAACATGTGCAGTCCGTGCACGGAGGCAACTGCGACAAGGCGTCCGCATTTGAGTGTCGCAATCCCTTGCGGTAAATCGTCGTGAATTGGTAGTCCTGAAGGACTTCCAACCATCGGGACAATTGGCCCGATGGCTGTGCCACGCGCATAGCGTATTGTAGAGCCGCATGGTCCGTACGGACCGTAAAATGACGGCCGTAAAGATACGGCCTGAATTGCTGTGTAAAAAACACAATCGCTAACAATTCACGACGAGTTACGCAATAGCGTTGTTCGGCGGGGGAAAGAACTCTACTACCGTAGGCGACCACCCGTTCAACCCCCCCGACCACCTGTGAGAGCACCCCCCCGATACCCGTGTTGCTGGCGTCTGTGTCAAGCAAAAACGGTTGTGTGAAATCGGGGTAACACAAGGGGGGAGCCTGCACCAAGGCGTCACGAAGGGAGCAGAACGCAGCCTCCTCTTCCGCCCCCCAGTGAAACCTCACACCCTTAGCCGTCAAAGCGTGCAGGGGCCTGGCTATGGTGGCAAATTGCTTGACAAAACGACGGTAATAGGAGGCGAAACCAATGAAACTGCGAACCTCCGTGACCGAGGTTGGCGTTGGCCATGAGCTGACGCAATGCGTCTTAGCAGGGTCCGTCGAGATCCCTGAACGACTCACGATATGGCCCAAATACCTGACCGATTCCCGAAGCAGAAAACATTTAGCCGGTTTAAATTTAAGCTTAGCGGAACGCATCCTGAGGAACACCGCTCTCAGTCGCTGGAGGTGCTCCTCGAAAGTCCGACTAAAGACGATGATATCGTCGAGATAAATCAAACAGGTATCCCATTGGAGGCCCGACAAAACCAATTCCATGAGTCTCTGGAACGTGGCGGGAGCGGAATGTAAGCCCATGGGCAAACGGTTGAATTCAAATAGGCCACCAGGTGTCCGGAAAGCAGTTTTAGGTTTAGACTCGTTATCGAGTGGCAATTGCCAAAATCCAGAAAGCAGATCGAGTGTGGAAAAAAACTGTGCTCCCGCCAAGGCATCCAGCGACTCATCCATCCTGGGGAGCGGATACGCATCCGCCATTGAGATTTTGTTTAAGCGGCGGAAATCGACACAAAACCGCAAGGACCCGTCCTGTTTCTTTACTAGAACAATAGGAGCACCCCACGGACTAGAAGAGGGCGAAATGATATCGGCCGCCAACATATCATTAACCGCCGATTGCACATGTTCCTTCTCGGCTGGGCTGAGCCGGAAGGGATTCTGACGAATAGGGGCCGCGTCCCCTGTAGCTATGTGGTGGCGCAACAGGTCAGTGCAGCCGATATCGTACTTATGTTTGCTGAACACATCAGCAAACTCGAGTAGCAAACCCCTCAATGCTCCCAATTGCACCTCGGACAAGTTAGCAGAACCGGCACACAACGAGTCCAACCACTCAGTCCCCTCATCACTTGGAGGATGCGACTTGACAGTGAAATCTGCTTGAGCCACGAGCCGTTCCTCAACGGGTAGCGGCGCGGCGTGAGCCAGCACCGTTCCCTGCGCAATTACGGCCGGCCGCGACCCCGTATTCAGGACCATTATGAACGGCTCACTGTCCCCTCTCACCATGGTTTGAGCAACCGCTAAGTCGAGGCCCCTTCTGGCCCTGTTAGACGGCCCCAACAGCACCCCCTGTGCCTCCGCACCCACCTCGAGTGGCTTCCTGAACCGAAGGGGTACTAACATTTGCGATCCCGGGGGCACCCGTACAGTGTGAGTTGCCAGCGCCTGCACCGTCGCACAAACCGTGCGCATTTTTGTAGGGCCCGTCAAGAACGCAACCCGCCGACCTGACGGAAGCTCTATGCAGGCCTGATCTATAAGAATTTTGATGGGCATTTTGGACAAAAAGTCCGTACCTAGCAAACAGGGAACGGCCAGCGATGATGATACAAAAATAGGGCCCGCCAATTTGATGTCACCAATGCAAATAGTCGCCCGAATCTGGCCGATGATCCCCAGGGATCCCCCATTCGCCGCATAAAATGGCACGTCTACTGGCAGAAGGGGTCTACTTTGGACGGGAAGAATGTTATAAATAAGGTCCGAGATGATGGTGGCCGACGCACCCGTGTCAACAAGCACCCGGACCTCAACCCCGTCAATGAACCCCGTTACCACGGACGACCCGGCCGACGCAGCCACGATCCTGTGGGCCAATTCGGACCACTCGACTGCTTGCGGGCCGCGTACGGACCCCCCTCGCCGAAATGAACCCCCGGCACCCAGCCGCGAACCCCCCACCGCCAAGCGGCGACCCGAATGTGCCGTGTTTGTGGACCGAACGTGTGAGGTGCCGCGACTTGCCGGGTTTTGTTGGGATGACTTGTGGCCCTGGTCGTCGTCCCGACGTGGTCCTGTGGCGCGCTGACGCGGGGCCCGGCACCCGGCTGCGACGTGACCCCGAAGGCCGCAGTTGTAGCAGACGACGGACGTCGTAGGTTTCGGTTGCTCCAGCTTGCGGGGCGAACGTGTGGGCGAACGACCTCCCGTTCTCCACTCCCCCGGACGCGATGCAGCGAAGGCCTGCTCCTGATCCGCAGCTGGCTGAGGTTCGGCGATCGTGGCGGCCAGTGCCGCGTTCCCCGCCCATTTGCAGACGACCCCCGGCTTGCGTTTGAGGACCTCGTACGCGTGAATGCTCGTGGCGATCGCCAGGGAGCAGATATCCATCTCGTCCGCCACATTGATGGGGACCCCCAACTCGTGGGCCAACGCCAGCAGCTGCTCCGTCACCATGGCGTCCTTCCCCTCCTTATCCATGCGGGGAAATGCTGCGTCCGCCAAGGCGAGTAGTGCCGTGCGATAGGCGAGCGTCGTTTCTCCAGCCACCTTCCGCCGATCGTAGAACTGGTGGCGACACGTGGAGGGCGGCCCGAACACCTTCGCCATCAGGTGTAGTGCGGCCTGGAGCGTAGAGCGGGACGACCTTGCAGCAGATGTGAAGGCTGCAAGCGCGTCGTCGTCAAGCATCGCTGGCAACGCACGCAGGGCAGTGGTGTCGGACCACCCCGACATCTCCTGATGAGCGAGGAACCTTCGTTGGAAGGCTCCCCAGTCGCCCCCATCCGCCTTGAACGCCGACAGCGCGGGCAATCTTTGCTGGAGGACCCGATCGTCGTCGACGTCGGAGAGATTTTCCCGCGCTCCGCTGTAGTTGTGTAAAATGTCGGCTCGGTTGTCAGGCGCAAAATGGAGAGCTCCGGCGCGCGCTGATGACGTGGGCTGCGCTGAGCGGAGGTGTCCGGCCACGTGGCGTCCGTCTTTCCCGCCAATCGGTGGCGGCCCCCCAAAAACGGCGGCAACTTCCAGACTTTTGGCGCGAAGCGCCTTTTGGCGGGATTCCTCCAACGTCGCTTCCTCCACCAACCCCGCAGCCGTTTTTCCGCTCGCCGGAACGGAGATGTCGGCCAAGACAGCGGCGGCGGCGAGTAGCAACTCCGCCAACCGGGAGTGCGCGTCTTGGACGCTGGTGTCGGAGGCAAGCGGAGCGTCGGCCATCACCGCGAAGTGCTGCATCGGCGGCAACTCCTCGTCCTCTCCACCCGAGGTTGGTGTCCCCGGTACGCCGTCGTCGTCCCGACCTCGCTCGTGGGTACGGGTAGTCTTCCTCGTGTCCATACTTTTTGAAGACAGGTTTACTTCTGACGCCAGTTGTAATGTAGTAACTCGGCGGGAGACGACTTCACGGGTAACACACTCTTTATTTTATCAAACTCGTTCACAGGTGACTAACACCTACTTTGTATCTCGGGTGACAAACACCCACTTAGTATCTCGGGTGACAAACACCCACTTAGTATCTCGGGTGACAAACACCCACTTAGCTACTTGGCGACTAACGCCCACTGAGCTACTCGGATGACCAACATCCACTTAGTATCTCGGGTGACAAACACCCACTTAGCTACTCGGCGACTAACGCCACTGAGCTACTCGGATGACCAACATCCACTTAGCTACTCGGCGACTAACGCCACTGAGCTACTCGGGACACTCCCTGCCCGGGGTATCCGTCTCGACTGTGGGTCCCCAGCCCGACCCACGGGGGCGTCGGACCCCGGGTCCCACAGCCTCGCCTCCGAGCCACACAGGGCCCCGGTCCCCACAAGGACGGCGGGACTAGGGGTCTCGGGGCACTAGGTCTTCAGCTCCGTCTTCGGGTCTTCAACTGGGTAACTCTTCCCGAGTGCTCTCGCGCGTCCCCCTTTATACCTCACCTGCGGACGTCGCTGCGAGCACCCACTTATTCGACCAATCGCTGGGCGCTGGCTACGATCCTCTTTTCCCACATCTCATCGTGCCTCACCACCCACGCCACGCCGCCCCGTCATCTGTCACTCCCGGCGCGCGCGTCCACACCACGCCCACAACGCGTGCCCAACCCCGCACCCCGCGCCGCCCCGTGATCCATCACTGTCACAGTCGGCGCACGTCAATACCACCACTACATAAGCAGGAGGTTCCTACCAGTAAAAGAGCTATTTAGCTCAGTGGGTTTTACCTGGTAAAATAAAAAATGCTTTAAGTTTAGTTCGTGAGACGAAGGTTCTGGTAGGATCTCTTATAGAGCAGTGCGACCATTCGGATATCACAGCTACTTTTGAGATCCTTTAAAGTGACTTCTATAAGATACCAACCTATGCAACATATTCAATGAAAACTCACAAGGTAGGTATTAATCGTGAATATATTCCCGTCTTTCTTGAACGTTTTGTTTATAAGTTCTGCTCTTTTTATCCACCTAATAGTATCTTCACTGTGGGTGTCAAAAAGGCAGTGAGAATGTGGAGGTAGAACAGGACTTTGTTTAGGTGATACTGTAGGACCCCTATTAACGACGGTAATTGGTTGCATGAAACCGGTGGTTAATTGATTTGGTTGTTAAGCGAATATAGGAAATACATGTTACAGGCTTAATTCGTTCCGACAGCATCAAAAGTTCGCGCTTTCACCCAAAATACTTACTTTATAATATTTAAACAATGGATATTAATAGATAGAGACACTAACAACATTATAAACACAGTCTGTAGAGAAACATGCTTAATCAATGCATTCATTCATATCTATTGCAGCTACAACAGCCCGTCATTAACATGGGAATGAACGGTAAGCAAACACACTGGGATGTATGGAGGCGCGACTCTACAGAACACTATACACTACTATACTATACACTATACACTAATATACACTACACTACTATACACTACACTACTATACACTACACTATACACTACACTATACACTACACTACTATACACTACACTATACACTACACTATACACTACACTACTATACACTATACACTAATATACACTACACTACTATACACTACACTATACACTACACTATACACTATAAACTACTATACACTACACTACTATACACTACACTACTATACACTACACTATACACTACACTACTATACACTATACACTAATATATACTACACTACTATACACTACACTACTATACACTACACTATACACTACACTATACACTACGTTACTATACACTATACACTAATATACACTACACTACTATACACTACACTACTATACACTACACTATACATTACACTATACACTACACTACTATACACTATACACTAATATACACTACACTACTATACACTACACTATACACTACACTATACACTACACTACTATACACTAATATACACTATACACTACACTACTATACACTACACTACTATACACTACACTATACACTACACTACTATACACTATACACTAATATATACTACACTACTATACACTACACTACTATACACTACACTATACACTACACTATACACTATAAACTACTATACACTACACTACTATACACTACACTACTATACACTACACTACTATACACTACACTACTATACACTACACTACTATACACTACACTATACACTACGCTACTATACACTATAAACTACTATACACTACACTACTATGCACTACACTACTATACACTATACTATACACTACACTATACACTACGCTACTATACACTACGCTACTATACACTATAAACTACTATACACTACACTACATGCAATACACTACTATACACTACACTATACACTACACTATACACTACACATTGGCCTCTATGGAGGCCCGTCGTTCAGCGATTAGTCGTTAACAGGGGTTCTACTGTACTATGCATAATATAGGGAGTTGCGCAAAAGTGATTAATTAACAAATAGCATTAGCAGAGCATAATTTTACGGGCTTCATGAATAGATTAGAAACTAAAATATATAATGATTGAGTTTAGCAAATGTCAAAGTATGTCCATGCTCGAATGCGTGTTTGATGGGACTCATATCTGTTGGCAGTCTTGAGCTCTTTTGTGAACATTCCACATTATTAGGACAAGAACACGCGCTCATACAAACTCGACGAGTCTCCCTGCTCAAACTAGGAACGTGGTGGCACTCATCTGCATTGCCAACCTTCAGTCAGTGGCAGAACATCCACATTGCTATGGCAGGGACCAGTTTTCCCACAAAACGGTACCTATTTTATCATCCCAAAATATATGATGGGCTAAGTTGACCGGCCACCACTGTTTTAGTTGTAAATGTTTCCAATTTCAAGCCAAACCCTCGGATTACAATTTCATCATCATCATCAGCAGCGATATAAATCTGCTGCTGTATGAAGGACTCCCCACACTATTACCATCCTGCATAGTTTCGCGATGGCATGATCCATCTCGCTCCTGCACGTGGCCTCATCGCCACATCTCCATGGTGATTTTCCACTCAGGTTTGGTCCCCTGGCAGACATTCCATCAACAGCATTGTAAATCGACCGTCATCCCTTCGAGTGATATATCCTTACCTACTTTTTTTTCGTAAAGTCATGATTTCTCTCATTTGCATTTGCTCTCAAATCTTCAGGGATGTGCAATGCTGACGCTTATGCGTCACAGCAGAAAGACCCTGGTTTTGATTCCCGACTCTTTCTGTTACGAGTTTGCATGTTTTCCCCCGTGTTTTGCGTGGGTTTCCTCCAGGTTCACCAGGTTAGTTTAATCCAATGGCTAAAATGAACATATTTTGTAACTGACATTGGACAAATCATCCCAATGCTGAAAAGATACCCGTATATTGCGATTACACGTAAAAACACAATCCCCCACTGCATAAACTTGGAAGGACCCTTCTGAAAGTCTTAACACTCAGTGAGGCTTTGTTGGATAAAACAAGCATAAGAAATTATATAAATAAACTATAAACTATTTTTATTTTACCAGGTAAGGCCCACTGAGCTATATAGCTCTTGTTCAGAAGCGACCTGGCCACAAATGATAGCTCAACTAAGTGGCTTGTCACCTGGAAATGTATAGCAGGCAAATACACGAAATGCACGTTGATTCTAAATGTGGAGGGAAAAACCGGAGGACCTGGAGACAAACCCACGCGATTATGAATGTGTTACACATTCTGTTCCTCAGTTCACTTCAAATAATCCTCCCCTTCATGGGTCTTTGCGTTCGTTTCCATTTTCTTTGCTCGAATTTCGTCGTCAGAGAAACGATCAAGTAATGTTAGAGGGGAGGCTTAGAGCCGTGCTGAATATAAATACGAGCAAAGAAAACGTCGGGCGCAACAGATTTCCTCGACAACTAGAACCATCTGTGGAAGGGACTCAATCATTCAAATAAAGACTTGGAATCAGAGGTATTAAACAACAGTGATGAGCAAGGGCAGTTTGGAATGCCTTTGGAAAGCTGAACTTGATAATGAAGAGAACGTACCATTATGTCTAAAATACTCTACATCTCGGCTTTCACGACCAATATGACGTGCTATTATTATTTTTTGCGTCAGATCGTGTGGGTACAATGCTAATTAGAGATATATAGAAAGAGATTTATAGCTCCGCCATATAGACTTTAACGGACTGTTGAGGCAAGCGCTGTTAGCAAGCACATGAATAGCATCGACACAGCACACGGACGGGGTGGGTGACCAACACCACACGCGGCCGCCTTTGTCTGCCCAATGCTGATGTTTTTACACACCGTAATGGGAACTAATTTAAGGCTGAGTCGACCGAGGGGAAGTTCAGATATTTGTCACCGATGTTGGCTGTGAGCTGGAATTAAACTCGGATGGCCGGATAAAGGGCCGTCCATAAATGACGTCACGCGATTTTGGCCGATGTATTACCCCCCCTCCCCCTCGTCACACGGCGTCACAAAAATTCAGACCTCCCTCAAATATGACGTCACAAAGCTCTGCCCCCCCCCAAACCATAATTCCATTTTTTTTTAATAAAACATGTTTCAAATCACTTTAAACTATTGTCATTGTAGTGCGTATTTAATGTGGCGCTGCACTCTGATGTTGTACGAAAAAACACGTATAAAAATTAGGCATTGGAATGCTGAAATTTAGCATAAAATTCACTTGAAAATATTCAACGTCTAACTGAAACTGCAGATGTTCAGAATATTAAATTTAAATTCTCTTATAATTATAAAATATTAAAAGTAATTATAACTATACTCTTAGGTTTTTCGGCAATTATAACTATAAAAAATACTTGAAACTTTGTAGTAGAACGAAGCAAAATGGAGAGTACAATTATAACAATCACATATTCATTACACAGAATGAAAAGCCCTGGTAGAATCATTAAAATCTAAATGTTTAACAACAATCATTAAAAAAGATTCTCCATACTCCCATGGAGAAGCAAAATGATCCTTCATGGAATAAATAAAAAGTGACCTTAGTAAATTTAAATAATCAAATAGTTAATAGTGAAAAATAATCAAAATTAGTGTTGCTATATCAATTCTATTGTTTAGATTTATTTAAAGTTGCGCATTTTGATGTGACGTCACATTTCTCAAACCCTCCCTCCCCCCTCGTCGAACATCGTCACAAATGTCTGACCCTCCCCCCCCCCTAGGTGTGTGACGTCATTTATGGACGGCATCTTAGTAGCGAAGCACGCTAACCACTGCGCCACCACTCCCTGCAATTAGAGCTCCAATAAACCCTCCACCAGCCGACACGGCCAAACAAAGCGAGTGGCCACGTGAACGAGTTTTCCAATTGATCTTTTTTTGTTCATCGTAAACCGGCAATGTTGAAAAGCAAGCAGGTTTTGTCCTTTGCAAACGACGTTTTGCTGGAGATTAGGACCAGCATCGTCAGGTATTATAGCAAGACCACAGAGCTGAGCTAACAGACGACTTAACCCTAAAACTTGTTTTGATTTATGCCTAAATTAAAAAAAGATGGTTTAATGCCTATTCCCTATTAGGACATGTGGATGTTATGTTGTACAGTACATACATATATAATTATGTTTTTAGAATTCCTCCGAGACCTATTTTGCAATAAATGAGATGTTATTGGAAAGATTATGATACATTGTTTATAAATACGTATCAATGAATAAATAAAGAGGAGGCAGGAAATATGATAACTAAATGACATTTGACCTGATAATTCGGATAATTCGGTCCCGACGCTGTTTGTATACTCCACCATTCAAAATAGGCTGGCGTGTGACGTGGGGCCCAGATTCGAACTCGTACAACGGATAGGTGGAAACCCGGCGTGGGACGATGTCCTGCAAACGTGCGCTGCGAAAGGATAAAATTAATCTGCGACAGAATTAATGATAAATTATGCTCATGATTAGGCCCATATATGGAGTAACGGGGTGCAACTTTGCTCAAATAAGGAATGCTGGAACGGGAATCGACGTGTTTTTAACGATTCAATGCTCGATTCAACGGGAATCGACCGATTTTTAATTATACAAAGCTCGACCCACGCTTGATCAATGTTCGAACACATAGGTACAGGCATTCGAAATATCATAGCCATGCTCGATTCGTGCTCGATCCTTACTAAATCGGAGCTCGATTCGTGGTCGATCGGAGCTCGATCCGTGTTCGATCAGAGCTCGATTCGTGCTCGATCCTTGCTTAATTGGGCACGGATCGAGCTCAGATCAAGCTCAATATTTCGAATACCTGTGCCTATGTGTTCGAGCATGGATAACAGCACTTGCCCCTACAGTCTGTTAAGGCTATATGGGGGATCTTTATCTTTGAGCATGGATCAAGCTTGGATATTTTGAGTACAATTTTTTTACATCGTGAAAATAATTCCCGTCAAATGATTTGGGGATCGAAATCACTATATGTGGATGCTGATTGGCTTCCTTCTACGTTAACATAATGTATTATTCGTTCAGTCCTGGGTTCATTTTATCCTGTTACAGCACGTCTCTTCCGACGGAAGTATGCCTAGCGTACTACAACTGTCAAGAGAATGCCTTTCACACCAACAATCGGTATTTCCCAGCTCAAACGATAGTTGCTATCCTGCGCGTTGCCTGCAATCCAGCGCTGTGGAGGCGAGGAATCGGTGGATCATACAAATGTTGGGAAACTCCATTCACTTGGACGTCGAGGGGGAGCCCACACCCTGCCTGGCTCGCAGAAAACGTGGACTGGCCTGACTGTGTGCGATAGAGTGTTTCCCCCTCGCACGCCGTGGGTTTTCTCCAGGTCCTCCGGTTTCCTCCCCCATCTAAACACTCATGCATTGGCTGATAGCACCTTAATAGACTTAGAGAACCGCATAGTTGTTGGTGCCGGGTCACCACGTGGCTGACGCATTCTGCTTGTTCTGTGGTTCCGAGTGCGGCTCAAGTAGTTTTACCCACTTCAAGAGTGAGTGAATACTGTGCAGCCCTTCACAAGTTGAAATTATTATTATTAACTGCCACTTTTCCGCAACTGTTACAATTGCCACGGGAACTCACTTTTAAACTTAGTGTTTGTTTTTGGGGGAGTGGGTGTGTGTTTGTGCTGTTAGTCGATGATTAGTTTTGGATTTGGTGTTTGGAGGTCGTACAGATTTTCTCTGGTGGTTTCCCAGTGGACAGCCTGTACAGCTATAGAAATGTGGAAGTTATATCACAGATAGGCATCACTCCTGGCTTGCTTCAGCAGGGAGGCACTGAATGGCTCTTTGGGGGTATCAGCTCATAGTTTTGTGGATGGGTGGCGAATTCACAAGTTGTCTTCATCATTTCATGATCTGTCAACCCCATTTTCGTGTGACTGGATTATAGACTCGTGGTACAACAGCACCCATGAATCAAATTAATTCGGGTTATTTTTTAAAATGTTTTTGACGTCAGCTTGTTTTTGTCCTTTCACACCACAGCTGCCAAACACTGCCACTTTTTCTAAACGCTTTTTAGCTGCCCTCGCGATCCTACTTTTTAAATTGTCCCACACTAAATGTTGTGCTGTCGTGTTGTTATTTGGTTATCATTACAATACGATAATTATTCGACGATGAGAAACCCACCACGATCACCGAAAAATAGTACAGGTCGGAAAATCATGCATTTCAAACGACACACAGAAACGTGTGAAATTACCATTCGTAAAATGCATCAAATTAAACTAATTACATCGCCAAGGGGTGATATAAACGTCTTCATAGTTGACGTTTAACAGGCTTCCCACGAGTGTTTGATGTGCAGGGAAATAATATACAATATGGTTTAGTAGAAAAGTGGTTTGCACACCGCGCTATGAACCCGGAGACCCCAGTTCGAATCCCAGCGAGTGATTTTAGAACATAAGTAGAAAGAATGATATCGCAACATACCCCCATGGCCGATATAGCTCGGGGCAGCCTTCATCCATTAGTGGATTGAGAATGAAATTTCGATTTAAAGCTTTCGTGACTGCAGGGATGCATCGTCTCGGTTTTTTTCGATAAAGTCACGTAGAAGGAAAATAATAAAATAATGAAAATAAAATTTTATTTTATAATATTTTATTTTTATTATTTCATTATTTTCCTTCTACGTGACTTTACCGAAAGAACCAAGAAGAAAAAAAAAGGATTGAGAATGGTCAGAAATTAAAACTGCGGAGAAGGAATTCAAAATACACAGATGAGCCTCAGAAGGAGAAAGAGGCGAGATGGATGCATGGGATTTTGAAGGTGTGGAAATGTGGGAGATGACAAAGGTGAATCGGCAGAGGAGCCAACAACAGCTTTATGGCTTGGACAATTGATGTTTGTGGGAACATCCCTGCTATTCCCAGGTCTGGCACGAAGCCAACATTTCCTAAGCCAGAATACCAAAAATACATAGCAAGACTTATGCACGCTCATAAAAATATTGCTGGCAGGTGTTAAAGTATCCTCGGGCCAGCATCTGCTGCAACGGTTTTCTGTTTTGTCTTATTTACCGCAGCGCCAATTCGGTGCTTGCTTGCGGGGTCTAAGTGGTCATACCCATACCTCAGCACTCCTTTTGATGAGTATTGTCATACAGCTATATGGCCAGTCTTGGACTCCTTCACCAACCCACACTGCTCAGCGGGTTGAAGAATAGTGAAACAACCACCATGTCTGACGCAACATAAGGAGGCCTTTATCCAGAAAGTGGACGGACAAGGAGCTGTGAATGAGTACAATTTATTTTGCTGACTGTTATCCCCCTCATGTGCATGGATTTTCTTCAGGTATTCCGTCGAAAAAGAAGGGACAAACAGACCAACAGATGAGTGTACAACCCTCATGAAAGTCATGAGCCTCTTGAGGCTTTGCTGGATCACGAGTACCAGACTGGGTTATATTGCAGACATCTTCTTGGTTCTTGGTTCTTTCGGTAAAGTCACGTGACTTCTTTCTTTCGGTAAAGTCATGTGACTTTACCGAAAGAACCAAGAAGATTAATCCCTGCAGTCACGAAAGCTTTAAATCAAAATTAATATTGCAGACAATTAGGTTTAAAAAATGTGATTCAGTAAAAACAACTTTCCAAATGTGCGTGCTTTTCTTTGTTGGCTCTGCTCTGGAAATGCAGCTCTTTTGGGCTCTTCTGTTCAGAGGTTTGAGTGCTATTTACTCCAATATTTATCTGGCAGCCAGATAGTTGAAATAGCTGTCCTAGAATTAATTATGGTAATTTTCATCTCTTTTTTTAATCCACTGCTGTATGAAGGCCTCCCTGTACCATATCGGTCATAGGGTTTTTTTTATACCATACTTCACCACGCAAGTCAGTATGAATTGGTGAAGTTGATTTTTGGAGGAACAGCCAAGATTAGTTCAGATGCAACTCACTATGGCTGGGAATAAAACTCAGGTTCCCAGGTTCATACGTTGCGCAGAATGCCAACGACTGCGCCGCTGTTCGTGTTGGTGGAGGAAGTCTCCTGATTATTCACAAACCAGGTCCTCTGAAGTTTTACAACGTGTTGTTCCTTGCTTCCGTCGAATCTAATTTTGAGCATTTTATCACCTCCGTCTTTATTTTTAAAGCCCATTACCAGCGGAATGGTGCTGTTTTGTGCGGCATTGTTTTCGTCCCAGTGACATCAGCTGCCACACAATTTTCCGTAGAGACGAGAAAAATCGACATGCGTTGCCACGTGCTAAAAGCAGCCTGGGTTTTGTTTCCATGTTCTGGCCGCGCCTGCCCACCAACCCACACACACATCTGGTCACAGCCATTGCGATTAGCACTCTCGAGCCCTATGCACGGCTTTAAACTTCGGACAGACCACCACGACTTTCTCTCGCGACCGCAATCCCAGCGGTAGTGCCTTAGTGTTTTCCTCCCGCACACCCACAGCTAACAACGGTGCTTCATATTAGCCAATTTACGCAGATTACCTGTCGATTTTGCTGATAAAATGACGACCGAATTGTGAGAAGTCAACATCGGGTGGCGCTCATCTCCCGTTTACAGCCCCAAAACCAGTGGTGGAAATTCCACATTTCTGTGGTAGGGGGTGAGTCCATCCAGATGGCACCTGCCATTGACTTTGAGGAAAAGTGATCGTGATTGTATCGAATCCAGAGGGATAAAGGGCTGAGTTGACCCCAAACAGAGATCTACACTTGACCTTGCAAACTGCACACTCTCTTGATGTGCCACCAGCAATGATATGCATGTGAAACTGAGAGTAATTGGTTAAACTATTCATGGATGGATACCTCATTTAATTTACTACTTTACTCTCATTATTCAGTTGATGCACCATCACAAAATACGTTAACATGCAATTTACCCTAAAAAAAACTTTGTGGTGGTGAATGTCAATGAATCAATTAATATACCTTTAGCTAGAAAGAAATTGATATAGTGACATTATTGTCCTTCTATCAAGGTTGATTCGTGCAGGGAAGGGGCTCATAACAAACATAATGATTGAAGTTGTAAATGAGACAAGTTTATGCATTTCTTTAACCCTTTCCGGTTCTGAGATATCTGTAAGTTGCAGGGTGGGTCCCGTTCACTGCTAAATCTCTGAATGTGCAAGCGGTCAGCGTTTTTTTTATTGAGAGAGGCATAGCGCCGTTGTTTTCAAAGACATTGTACTCACCGCAGAGAACTGTAGTGACACGACCGCACTCTATGAGAGCTGGCGCCAAACTGTGCCACACGCCCCACCGCATGGCCTTGTGGGAGCAGTGGCATGTCTTCAGGTCAGAAAATGTACTGATAAAGTAATTTTTCACGTACGTCATCAGAACGGAATCGGAAGAAAAACTGATGACGTAGACTTACATCATCCGAATGGGAAAGGGTCAATTGAGGGGCATTATTAAAGAGATGGACAGTGGGAGAACATTCCAACGTGGGGCAGTGCCAGGGAGGAAGGGGAAAGTGCTGTGACCTGCAGTGTGCTGTTTGAACACAGTGTGGTTGAGCTTAAACGGTTAGCATGGTTGAACGCTTCCTCAACGTGGGTGGGGGAATCAATAAATACAATTCATGGGAACAGTCGCCGTGGTAGTCGTGATAAAAAGAGTCATTAGGAGCTGAATGAGCACTCTGTGAGTTAGCGAGCGACTGAAGTGAGCCAGTCTATTATTTCAATTGCGGCGAGGTAGGAACTGGGTGTTCAACCGCATGATGTGATGGCGAATTATTTGGTGATGCTGTTTTGGCAGTGGTGCACAAACACAACAACAACACGTACAACACACTCGTCAAGAACACTGCTTTGAAAGAAAAAAAACGAAAAACAATCGATGACGATTCGGGCAATGGCCCTTCATTTACATTGCTTATTTTTGTTCTTGAAATATATTTGTGATGACACTTTTTAAACAAATATACAGACCAGCTGCCAATGTTATACTCTGCTGGCACTTGCGCTATTGGGGTTCTCGATTGTGAGCACCAGCTGTGCAGACAGAGTCTGCTTCCAGACGGGTGCAGGTGCTGCGCATGAGGTACGGTGTGGCAGAGCGTGCGGTCGTTTCGAGCCAGCTGTTACTTCTCTGGGGGAATGTTTAATGTCCCACAGCAAGCGGACTAAGTACACATAAAAGACGTGCATACTGACTGTAGGTGCGCCAAATGCTATCCAGAAGGGTCCATATATTTGTAATACACAAGAGGTACAATTGTAAGTTGTCAAAGATGGCCGAGTGGCTCAGAGGTCAAAGAGCTGAGCTGGCATTGCCGAGTTCCTGAGATTGAATCCAGGCTGTGCGTGGCCTGTGACTACACTGGGTTCTCAGTTGAAGTGAAGCAAGTTGGTGGTCTCAGCCAATCCACCAACACATTGATATTGATTTTGTACTTAATTAAGTTAAATTCTGGGTCTGATAATTAAATAGCGGGTTGCTTGTCATGCATCGAACTTTACTCTCATATGCAGAGCATGCGTAGACGATATTTCAGCGGTAGCGCTCTAATATCCTCTTCTGTGGGCCGTTCTATAACAAGAAAGGTCATGTCGCACTGCACTGTGGATTCTTAGTCTCATGACACGAGCAGCACAATCGGGACGACATTGGGGAAAAACAATTATCAAATAAATAGCAAGTCATCCATTTACCTGTCCACTTGTCAGCCTTTCAGATTAATGTTTTGATTGTGAACTTATCACCAACAGCAACGCCATGAAACTGCATCGCCCACTTTGCCCATGAGAGCCTCAATTGAAACTTGCAAAAAAAATCCCCCGTTGCCATTGGGAGAAAACGAGTTCTTCTGAAGAAATAAAATCCGCAACTGGGGATGGCACTCAAACGTCCACACAGACAGATCAGCTTCCTCCTAGCTGGGCTGCTTTCTACATGCCACGTGCCTCAAAACCCCTTCACATTGTCATATGTAAATCGTTGCGTGATCCATCACATCTGCCACTGAAGGGCATGTGCCTATTTAAGAGTTTGTGGGCATTGTCTGAAAGATTAGCATCATAGATACATACACGTGTATCTTATACGGTTGTAATGACGAAATTGTTAAGAGAGTGTGAACAACAAGCGGGAACACGTGGTTCAGAGAACCCATCAGAGACATCATATTGATGACTGTTGACGAAAGCAAGTGGGCTTGGGTAGGACACGTGGCCGATGGACTGGTGATGGGATGGCAGTCAGAGTAGTGAACACACCTGAGAAAAAACCACCACCGACGAGATGAGTGATGGGAGCAGCTCGTGTTGATTTTGGCATTGCTGTACCATGAGGGGTGGTGACAATGTGGGAAGGTGTCCTTCATCCAGGAGGGGAGAGACAATGGCTAATCATGGTGGGAGCATTTTCAACCTAGTTTTACAAATAGTTGTTGAGGTTCGACTCAACCCGCTAGGTTGAATAAAATTCGTTTCGCTCGGTGGGAAGTCAACAGCTGTTGTTCTGTGGAGAGACTGGCTGCTGCGGTCATGGGAATGTTCCAACATCTCCACTCGGGCTGCCAGCTGAGATGGGTGCATCACCAATCGGCATTGCTCTTTGATCCTGCTTTGAATGACATTCCGTTTTGCGATCTTATCAGGACCATGTCAGGAAATGCAGAAATTTCCATTCAGAGTGCTCACACCGAGCAGCGTGACATTACATGGTCATGGAACATCCTCAGCAGATGATGTCGCAGAATGACCTAGAGAATCACTTTAATAAGATTTGTATACAACGTTAGATGGTATACCCTCCCTTAGATGTACTGTGAATATCGCTTTCATGGCCTTACCTATTCCTGCTGCAAGTTGTCTTTGGGATGTATTGTTTCGCAGACATTGTGGTGCCATCGTTTGAGAGAGTAGGCCACTGTGTGCTGGTCTTCTTGAATCTTCTGCCCAAACAAAGACAGGCCTTTGGCTCAGACTCTCTCCACCCTGTCGAGTGTTGAGGATTCTTCTTCATTTCACTGTTTGCCCCCCACCCCTCTCCTTCCCTCATCCATAATGGAGTGTTTTTGTTAGATCGGGTACATATATAAATGCGTCATTAAAACCCACCAACACCCGACACAGCCGACTAGTAAGGGTTGTCACGTAACCAGAACGTGGCCAATTCTTCACTAGTACAGCACACCGGTGTGTTGCAGAGCCAAGCCACAACATTTACAATCCCTCTCCATAAGAAGTAAGTGTTATTTAAACAATGGTCAGCTAGTTTTGGAACATCTTTTGGCAAATCTGTATTCTTCACTAGTGTATCAAGTAATTTAAGCAACTCGTTAACTGGAACGCTAGTGAAAAGAGAGGTGATTTATTTAAACAAAAGGAAGGAGCACCAATGGGCTCTCCTTTATCTCCTGCTATAGCAAATCTGTACATGGAAAACTTTGAAACAAGAGCACTTGCCTCAAGTACATTAAAACCATATCTTCGGTTTAAATATGTTGATGCCACTTTGGTTGTCTGGCCACATGGTAAAGATACACTTAATGAATTTCTAAATCATCTCAATGCACAAAACCTGGCCATCCAGTTCACGATGAAAATGGAGGTGAATAACACACTCCCTTTCCTAGATATTTTGCTTGAACATGGCCTAAATGGCAAAATAACACAGCGGTTACCAAAAGGGAACGCACACTGATGCCTATCTAGCTCAGAAATCTTCTCTTATCAAGACGATCATACATCGGGCTAAAACAGTGTAAGATGGGGAAAGTCTAGGGAGAGAGATTAAACATGTTAAAGAAGCACTACGACAGAATGGCTACAATAATGCTCAAATTAACAGAGCATTGAATGCCAAATCACGATCGCAAAGCAACACTGCTGAAAGTGATCAGATTATTAAAACAATTAAAATACCATATATTGTATCTCAGGAGTAACTGACAAATTAGCCCTTGTTTTGCAAAAGCAAAACATTAAAGTAAGATTTGGTACAGTACACAAAATAAAAAAAAACTAGTATCTTGTACTAAAGAAGAATTACCTACATTATCAAGAGAAGGTGTATATCAGATTAATTGTTTATGTGGCAGATGCTATATTGAACAGACGAGACGTAACATCAGCGAAAGACTAAAAGAACAACAAAGACATTTTAAATTATCTCAAACACAACTGTCGGCAGTGGCAGAACATGCTTGCCAACAAGGCCACTCAATTGATTTTGATAACAGTGAAGTGTTGTGTAAAACGAATTATTACTGGCCAAGACTAATTAGAGAATCCATTGAAATTGAGAGAAATACAAATAACTTTAATCGCTCTGACAGCGATAGGCTTAGTGCGGCCTGGAAGCGTAGTATTAAATAATACATACTACAATTACAATTCCTTAGAAGGGAAACACATACTAATTAACTGATGACTAAAGTAGTATATAATTACAATACCCCCCCCCGCCACCACCTCTGATTTCTGCACCTGATTGGGTATAGTGATGGGATGGTTCAGTTATTAAATAATACACATTGCAACTGATTACTAATCTACAACTGATTACTAATCATAACAATTAATTGATTACTAATCCATTATATAATTGCAATACCCCCCCTCCACCTCTGATCTCTGCACCTGATTGGGTATAGTGATTGGATGGTTCAGTTATTAAATAATACACATTACAACTGATTACTAATCTACAACTGATTACTAATCATAACAATTAATTGATTACTAATCCATTATATAATTGCAATACCCCCCCTCCACCTCTGATCTCTGCACCTGATTGGGTATAGTGATTGGATGGTTCAGTTATTACTAATCATAACAATTAACTGATTATTAATTCATTATATAATTACAATACCCCCCCCCCCTCCACCACCTCTGATTTCTGCACCTGATTGGATATAGTGATGGGATGGTTCAGTTATTAAATAATACACATTACAACTGATTACTAATCTACAACTGATTTACTAATCATAACAATTAATTGATTACTAATCCATTATATAATTGCAAAACCCCCCCTCCACCTCTGATCTCTGCACCTGATTGGGGTAATTGATGACGTCACCTTGCTGCTCTATTTAAGACCGGGAGCAGGTGGAGGGTTTCACGATCATGGCAAATCGCCCGATAATGTTGGATGTAATTACCAGCGAAACGTCGTGCTACTCAAAAATTGAAAATGTTGTGGATTCCCTCTTCAACATACCGGTGGGCTAAAGTAGTGACCTATTTGTCTTTTGTCAACGCGACACATTTTTTGCTGATTGGCCGTTTCGGATGGTGGAGGGTTGCGACACATTTATAAATAACGCGATCTGACCCAAAAGCCTTTACTGTATTATGAATAATATAGGTCGCGAAAGCTTAGGTGTTAAACTATTCTATGTACTGTTTACAAAGTGTGTTCACAAATCCACACCGAGAAACACGATGATTGACAGAGGGGTGTAAATAATTTTTTCGATAGTGTATGTAAATAGAGGTACTGCAGGTAAGTAGTTTTCACTTTTAAAGGCGACATAGTTTAACAAGACAACACTTGCCACCATCCTTCAAACCCATTGGTGAAAAAGAGCAAAGTTTTTGTTTACATTATAATATAATGTTTATGCGAGAGCCGGGGGCTTATGGGACCCTGGGGTTACGCCATAAGGTTCAGTTGATGGTCCAGATACGAATTTAACATGTAGGCTTTCGCGACCAATATCATCCATAATAGAGGGTTTTTTTGGGTTAGATCGCGGAAATATAAATGTGTCGTTAAATCCGCCACCACCTGACACAGCACAGCCAATTAGTAAGGTTTGTCACCTAATCAGAACATGCCAATTCGTTACTAGCACAGCACACTGGTGTGTTGAGAGCAAATCCACAACATTTAGTCCAGGCACCAATGATTGCACAAAAATGTCTATTATATTATTACATTTGGTTTTGCATTTAATATGGCAAAATTTCAGCTCGGAGCATTAAAATATTAGTTTCATTATCACGTGATGAACGTTTCTTTCCGTAGCAGGGCGGGTAGGAAAGAGCTGCCCCCTAATGTGGGGAAGGGGGCGCACTTGAAGATATTTCAAAAGCAGTTCTTTACCGTCCTGTAACTCCTTTCAGCAACAATTTGCAGGGGTGGCGGGGGAGGGGGGAGCCCAGCTGACAGTTGCAATTGTATTTTGACGTCTTGTCATGTACGTATGAACAAGTATGTATACGTTTAACTCTCGCAACAAGCAGAGAGAGATAGAACAGGCCTGGAAGATGGCCCTAGAATGACCGCTGACTAACCCCTTCAATAGACATGTTAATATGCAGCACACATAGAGCACATTTTGTATATGTCCCACAAAGGGTGTTAATTGGATGTCAATCAAACTAAACTGTTTAGTCCCCAGAGCGTGGGATATGCTGAATGAAGTGACACAGTACATTTGGTGTGATGGTTTTTGTGTGTCTGTAGTCATTGGTTACTAAGCTGAGCAAATCTACCTTTTTATACTTGCGCGAGCAGTTTAATCACAGGCAACTGCCCGTATTCAGACCTGGGATCTCATCGAATGCCGGCTCGGTGCTCGGAGATGGCATTAGCCCCCCCCCCCCAGCCATCCGAGCACTTTTCCTATCACAATCTCTCCCCTTCCTGATTAGATCGACATTCTTTGGTTTTTTTCGGTAAAGTCACGTATAAAGATAAAATAATAAATTTAATTATCTTTATACGTGACTTTACCGAAAAAAACAAAGAATAATTCCTGCAGTCACGAAAGCTCCAAAATTAAGATAGGTCGACATTGTTTTCTTTCTGCCACATTCTATTCCAAACTTCCAAGTCGCTTACCCAATCTGACCTATACGATTCCTCGTGTATCCTTCCGGCACCCGACGAGGCCTCCCAGAGGTCGTGGGGGTGGGGGTAGTGGGAGAGGGGGCACAAGGGGCAATTATCCTTGGGGCTCACACACAACAAGTATAACCCGTAAAAACAAAGGTTTTCACTATAAATCCTTTATATGCGTGCCGGCTAGAGTCCTCTCGTCCTCTGGCTTGAGATGGCTGCCACCTATGGGTCAGATGATTGCATGGCACCATTAAGCAATTGGTAATTAAATATCATTTTTTTTCCCTAAAAAGTGTAAAATTTTGGGAAAATGTTTTCACGAAAATTAATTGTCACGCACAACGAGTCTGTGTGGAAAATGTCAGCTCGATTGGATCACGGGAAGTGGGTTAAGAAACGACCGAAAGATTTGCACGGTCGTAAGCGTGCAAGCAAGCAAGTGAACTTAATATAAAGGATTTCAATAGAGGGCCCTCACACTGGGCCTGTTTTTGGTTTCTGTTGCACGTGAACAAGGGGGCCCCACGTGGCATTCTGCATTGGGTTTCAAGGGACCTCTTGGGCAGCCTGTGAGTCAATGCTCAATGGCCAGACACTTATTTTCTCACAGCTTCGTTGGAAGTCACCTGCCTTAGTTTTGCACGAGGAAGCAATGAACTCTGGTTATAATGTGAGATTGTAGCGTTGGTGGCTTCAAGAGCTCAGTCTCAGCTTCTATCCCTGCCTAATTTGTCTCACGCAAGAATGTTGTGAATTAAGTCCAATTTTAATGTCCTTCCATGTGTCAAGAGAGCCTGGCCGAACTATCGACGTTGTTCCGTGTTTTATTTTTTTATAATCCTTTTCCTAATCATTTTATCAATCATTTGAACATACCCATGTCAATAGAAAACATAAAAATAGGTAATTAACTTAATTTAAAGCAGTTGAGAAATGCCCACGCCTGTTGGCAACATAAATATTTTATAATTTAATGATTAAAAGGTCAACGTGTCTCCATGCTTTAATGAGCACAGTGTGGTACTCGTCTGCATCGGTGGCCAGTCGAGGAAATTCCACATTTCTATGGAATGTACTAGTGTGTCCGCATAGAGAAACGGCAGTCGACTTCTCACACGTGGTAGGCATTTTATTGACCACGGAGAAATTCTGAGTTGAGATTTTAAATCGACTTGAACGCCTCTGTTAGTATTACCCATTGGCTGCCCTTATCCAATGCTGGCAATTCCACATTATCATGACAGGGGTTGATTCCTCTATAGGCAACAATTTAGGCATTGGTGGCTTCCCACATAAGATGGCTGTCACCCCACATCATTTAAACTTAACTTTTCTATTCAACCTCATCAAATGGGTATGTTGTTACTATATCTAAAAAATATATTATTATAAAATAATAACGTTACTCTAAATTGCCAGCGTGCCTGTCTGAATTTACTTAAAATCCCATCCGTCAGAGCATTGACCGACCCGAGCTTCTGGCATGAGCAAGCTGTTCATGTTAATTTGCTTCACTGCCACGTGCTTAATTTGACACCGTAATGATCCTCGCTGGGCGAATGATTGAAGATGCATCGTGGGTTACAGTCGGGTCGACCGGGCTTGATCATGATTTGTGATTGATTTGCCATGATCGTCACTAAAGCCTAATCCTTCCTCAAAAAATCCTCCTCCTCCTCTTCCTTCTTCTCGCTCCTTATTTTGAAAACTTCAATAACTTTGTCTTCATATCATGCGGCTGTCATTTGTATGGACTATCGTTGGGGTGGGTGAGTTCGTGAGTGAGTGGATTGGTGCGTGTTTAAGTGTGTGAGTAGGTGAATGAGTGGGGAGGCAAATGGGTGGGTGGGTGTGTAATTGAATGAAGTGGTGGGTTCTGTGGATTAAATAAATAAAGTTGTTGAGTAAATGAATTGGAGTCTGGTTAAATAAGTATGTAGGTGAGTGGGCGAGAAAATAGGCGAGTGGTTGAGTGCATGGTTAGGTAGGTGGGGGGATTATTGACTGAATAATCTGAGTGTGTAAACAGTCCATGAGTTTAGGCGTGAATGAGTGGATGTGTGAATATGAGTGTGCACATAAGCAAGTGAATGAGTGTGTGGTAGGGTGAATGACTGCATGGGTTTACGGATGATTGAGTGAGTGAGTGAACATTTTAATGGGTGACAGAGCATTGAGTGAGTGTGTGAAAGGGTGAAGTACATATTTTGAGTGAGTGAGTGAGCGTGTGGATGGATCAGTGCTGAGTGAGTAACTGATAAGATGGGAGAGTGGATCGGTGGGAGGGTGAGTGGGTGAGTCATCCCTGGGCGTGTTGGGGGAGGATTGTTAGAGGTCAAACAGTGGTAATTTATTAACCTTTGCCAGAAGCACAGAATGCAAAAGGCCACATCGATTGGAGTGGGGGAAGATTAGTGGCAGTAGCAATGCAAACACGCCAAGCACTTCCAATAGGTAGGTGCAGGTTTTTCTTGAAATGGGCTCCCAGAATGTAACTGCAGACAGAGAGAGAGCAGGAAAACATAAAAGCGTAGTGTCTGATTGCAGACGTACATGTCACTGTTCATAACAAACACGGGTGTATTTGACATTACACAGACCGGGTTTGCAAGTTGATAAATAATTATGACTGTTATTTTCTACGACAGTGTTTAGTACCGAACTATTATTTTTCAGATAGCCATGGTCGTTTGCACACATTGTGATTCGTGGTATTTTTTTCTATTGTAAATATTGCATTATTGATTTATTTTTAAGATATAGCGAACACAACAACCAGGCCTAATTGCTTTCTTTGTACGGTCGCGTGTGTAAAACGATGGTGTAAACTTGAACAACATCCGAGGTTTGATTCCCAGCGTTGGGCATCATCAGTGGGAAGTGGCTCAAGTTTCGTCACATGAGTGGGGCAAGTCGCATTTTATTCAGTCCTGGGGGAGACAAAGGTGGCTACAGTGCGTTGGCCACACCACCACCTCACGTTCCATTGCTGAACGTAATAGGTGCTCACTTCCTCCTACTTCTAACTACGAGGCTGAAAGGGGGGCCATTGTGTTCGAGTGCATATCCTGGAACTATAATTAAGCAGCAGGTAATTCTGGTCACAGTACAGTTGCACTGATCTTGCCAGAGTGTATTTGAGAAAGCTTTCTTCATCTTGGATGCTGCCATGGCAACATAATCCTCAAAACAGAGCAAATAGAGGAAATTGAACAAGGACTTTGTCTTGGTCTGAAGCACCTTAAGTGCCGTCTTTAGCTCCGCAGGATTAGTGTAAAATGCCCCGATGTAATATATTGCTTGGCTCTTGATAGATGCTACTCCAGAGCGGGGGGGCGGGGGGGGGGGCTGCCCTTTATCTCTACAGCAGGTGGAGCAGTGTCTCTTACAAACAAACACAAATAAGGCACCAAAACGGGCTTGTATTTTTATGAATAAGGGGTCCCCATTTCGTATTGAGCCTTGGACCATCGCCCCTAAGCCTAGCCCCAGCATCCAGGGTACAGGGACTCCTTTACTTACGGTCGAGTTAGGTTCCAAAGGTCTGTTCGTAAGTCGATTTGTTCGTCAGTGGAACTTTACACTTGTCGATTCCAAACATGTTGTAAGGCATGTACAATAAACACCGGGAATGGTTTTAAAAGTTGTATTATCTCCTGTAGATGTAGATGCCACTGGTTTTTCATGTTCTGCAGATGTAGATGCCACTGGTTTTTCATGTTCTGCAGATGTAGATGCCACTGGTTTTTCATGTTCTGCAGATGTAGATGCCACTGGTTTTTCATGTTCTGTAGATGTAGATGCCAATGGTATTTCATGTTCTGCAGATGTAGATGTGACTGGTTCTTTCTGTTCTGCAGATGTAGATGATAATTCCCTCTCTACTCTCTTGAAATACTTACCAAGAGATGTCTGCACAGCTGCTTTCTTCTTCTCTTCATAAAGCAACTGGACATACGGACATGTTTGTTTTTATCTCTGAAAGTTCGTAAGTCGAGTGTTCGCAAGTAGAGGCGTTCCTAAATAACATAAGTTGTCATGTCGCTTTGCTGTGGGAAGCACGAGGACTGTGAAATTGGTTGCAGGCAAATACTTGGTGAAGCCTGCATGGTCATCTGGTGTGGGAGGATCTGAGTCTATGGAGCTCTTTTAATGTGTGTGGTTGTCGTGCTCGGTTAATGACACATTTGCTGTTTCATATGCAGCTGTAGGGATCAGTGTTGTTTTTTTTGTGTTTGTGTATTAATTTGCATTGTATCTACCGGTGCAGAATAATGATCGAATTCATTTCCATCGGGTTCAATTCATGCAAATCCACAACATTTACAATCTGGATTTGCTCTCCAACACACCGGCATGTTCTGTTTACGTGACACACCTACTAATCGGCTGTGTCGGGTGGTGGCGAGCTTAACGACGCATTTATATTTACGTGATCTAATCCAAAAAAACCTGTATTATGGATGATATTGGTCGCGAAAGCCTACGTGTTACACTCTTTTTAATTGCTTGGGTTTTAGCCTGGTTGCAATGTATACATGGAAAATAATCATTAATGTACATGGGGCTTGGTTTTAAGAAGGGTGCCTTTAAAAAAAATTAAAGTTTGATTTATTGATTGATCAGATCTCAGATGGTGCGCGGTTTTGAGCCTGGCCAGCCACCATGCAGGTTGTCGATAGTCGGCTGTGGGACTATGCTACACATTGGTTAGCAAGGAGAGGTCCATTGATGTATTGTACGTGTGCTCATTGAATGTAGTCATGCACACCTGTGTGCATATGTATGGATGTACACACACATACGCAGTACCTGTATAGGTATGTGTGCAGATATCGTTGCATACACACGTACATAATTAGCAGTGTGCATGCACGTGCCAGTAGTTGTGAATGTGACTGCCTTGCATATACTAATGTATGTGTGTGTGCATACTCTTACATGTGCCTATAATACATATGTATGTCTGTGCCTCACACACCCTCAAATACTCAGCATGGAGCGCTGTGGCTGAACTGTGCGGCACTCCCCACCACCTGAGTTTGATTCCCGGCCATGCAAAGCATCAGTGAAGAGTGACATCTGAACCGTGTATGGGCGTCACGGTGGCTAGGAGATGTCAACTACCTCGCCTGGTTTACAGGAGGTCGTGGATTCGATCCCGACCCTGACGCCTGCTATATATTTGGTGTTGGCATGTTTCGCCCCGTGGTCGCGTGGATTATTCTCCGGCTCCTCCAGTTTTTTTCCCCCCCTCCACATTTAGAATCGACGTCACGCGTTGAGAGTATTTGGCTGCTATAAATGTCCACGTGATAAGCCACTTAGCTGAGCTGTCATTTGTTAGCCGGGTCACTTCTGAAAAAGCACGAAATAGCTCAGTGGGCCTTACCTGCTAAAATAAAAAAATAACCGTTTAGTTTAGTCGTTTAATACCTGGCGCAGTGTGCACCAGGTATTAAACATTACATTGTCAAGTGGCGCTCGCTCATCAGCACCTGCCCCAACAGTCTGCTCACGGCTATTTTTATATTACAATACACACACTCCCATACACGTGTGTATGTATGTACTTACGCACGTGTTGTATGTGAACGTACACGGGTGGGGAGCGGTAGTGTAGCGGTTAGCGCGCTGTGCTACGAACATGGCTCACCCGAGTTAGATTCCCGCTCACAGTCAACACCATTGACGATTATCTGAACTGGTCCTGTGCCGTGTCGGCCTTCATAGGTGCTCGCTAACAGGGCTTGCCCCAACAGTGCTCTCAGGCTATTCGAGGGATCTTTGTCGTCGCCTTGCATGCACGCGCACGCCTGTCAGTTGAAACGCCTTTGCCCATGTCCTAGATTAGGGGCAGTCTCGGTGCAATCTGTTGAGGCACTGAGGCAGAGCTCTTTAAATGTAGCGCGACAAGGAGGGATTAAAACAGCAGGTGCTTACAGACACAATCCCAGCAGAGGCCACGCAATCCCTAATGCAATTACCAACGAGAGTTGGGGCAATGACACTGCCCCAGCGGTAGCGCGTTCACCGCCCATTGCAGAGGCACGCGGTTCAAATCCAGCAGCCTCCCCCCTCTCCTGGTTATTAATGTCGGTATATTAACCATAAAATGTTTAATTGGTTGATGAAGATAGGCACAAGGTGATGTAGCACCTCTTCTGCAATCAGACATCGGTCTTCAAGTCGGGGGCTATGATTTATTTGCAAAATCTCAAGGATACTCTTTGAAAAAAAAAGTGATTTCCTTCAATGACCTATGAGGTCAAACATGACTCCTTGTAAAAAAAGGTGTCAGTTTTGTTGCCAGAAAAAACGGTAAAAAAAAACAATTATCATATTTTGTTGCTGGCAAATGAGGTTCCAATGGTGTAAATGCTTACCCCGAGCTCTTATACTCTGGTGGTTCATTTTCCTTGAGTTGTGCGCCTTTTGGCGTCATCTGGTCCAACACCATGTGAGACTAGGCTCTAAAGAAAGCTGTCTCGGGTGTGGACCAATCAATTTCAAGGACACTGCATACAATATCAGAGTTATGTTTTTGTTTGCATAACGACTGCAGGTATTGTGGTCAATGCAAACATGACTCTTTGTAAAAAAAAGGTGTCAGTTTTGTTGCCAGATAAAAAGGGTAAAAAAACTATTATCATATTTTGTTACTGGCAAATGAGGTTCCAATGGTCTATGAGGTGTTGTCAAAAGATGTTTGGAATAGCATCTGAAACGTATGCACAAATTTGTGCTCATTATATTATCTGTTAAAATATCATACTCCTATCACGTGCATTTAAACATACCGTAGCTACGCTTACGTTGTTCAGACTAACATACATCGTCATGGCTTAATAGTATTGTTAATAATAATGGTGCACAGACCTTTGTCAATCCACTGGTGGATGAAGGTCTCCCCTGTGCCATGTCAGTCGTGTGGTTTGCTTGACCCCACACTTCCCTTTGCCGGCTCAGTGCGCGTTGGTGCAGGGGGCTCCCAGGAGCCGGATTGAATGCCGCCCGCCACCAACGCTAGCCACGGCTGGGACTCAAACTCAGGTCGGTTCATGGCACAGCGCAACGGAGCCGCCGTGTCACCGTTCCCCTCGGTATTATCCATACTGTGTTCTCTATTATACGAACGCAAGAAAACAATTCTAGTCTCAGTGCTCTCGTGAGCAATGGGCAGTGCTCATCTTCAGAAGCAAAGCTGACGCAGGAGTGAAATTTGTACGTTTGAAAGCATTGGCGGTACACCGGTGGTGCGCGGTATATATAAAAAAACTAAAAATGCAATCATTATTTATTTTCCCGTGATTTGTAACCCCCGGTCAGAAAAATCTTGAGGGGTGCTTCAAATTCACTGCTCGTGATGTCGAAGCAGTTGGAAGACGAATGTAAGTTCCAATTTAGATTTTTTTTGTGTTTTATGAGGCACGGTGTGTCATGCCCAGAGGTCGCAATCGGGTACCCGATACCCGTACCCTACCCAATACCCAGCTACCCGTACCCGGCCGGGTACGGGTACCCGTTTGCGACCCTGGTGCGGCCGGGTACGGGTACGGGTAGGCCGTGAGTCACTGGTGAGTAACCGTTTGTCACTCATTTCAGGTAGGGTACGGGTACGGGTAGGGAACGGCTACCCGTATCCGGCCGGGTACGGGTACCCGTTTGCGACCCTGGTGCGGCCGGGTACGGGTACGGGTAAGGAATCAAAACCCGTTTGCGACCTCTGGTCATGCCGCACCGGTGTACCGCCAATATGGCCATTTGCATGAATATAACCATTATTAACTTCTCACAAATCCCTACAAAATAATATTTTTATTGACCCTGGAGGGATGATGAACTGAGTAGATCCCCAAAGAGATGTGAACTTGCAACAATTTGATTTTGAATCAAGTGTTTTCGACTCCAGAAAATATATTTGTTTACGGATAATAACTCAGGAATTGGGCAAAAAAGGAAGAAACCTCGTAAAAAGAGTTTTTTTTTATGTTGAGTAAAGTTTCACTGGATAAATAAAGGATTTTAATACGGTATTTATATTTTACATGGATAAAAACAAAACTGGCTGTGTTCTATATACATAACAAGAAAAATGGCTTTAAATATGTGATTAGGTTACACACACATATTCCAGAAAGTTATACTAAATTGCATTGGTTTTATCCAGCATATGCAAGTGAGCACGTAAAATTTTGATAATCAAAAAGAAAATTTCACACTATTCACTGCAAATCAGGGAATTATATAAATTGGAAGACCTGCCAACTCCAGCAAGCGACGTGGAAAGCTTCCAAATAAATTACATTCAGTTCTGACCTTCCCAAACAAAAGCCATATAAAATCCACACCGTTTGCTGGCTCAGGGTAAATAAGCATTTAAGTAAACACGTGGTCAAAGAGCGAGGTGGCATTCATGCAGGCATTTATAGAGCAGCATTAAATCATATATTGAATGTGGGGACCTGTTTCCATTATTAACGCGACAGCTGAACGATATCCTTCAGGAATTTTTGCCTCTCCTTGTGCATTTATCATTGTTATCATGATCAGAGTCGGCGGGATGTGACCTAAAATCCCGGTCCAGGGTTAGTTACCAGGCCATAATCCCTCATGGGTCGATAAAAGAATAGCATTCTATGTGAAGGGTGGAGCACCTATTCCTTACTGAGAACCAATAGGTCGCACATTACTAACGCTTCGGTCACTTATTTCACTGCAAGAGGCCTTTTAAAGTGACTGAGCACCCTCAAAGTAAAAAAAAATAATGTGTCGGTACAGATAATGTATAATTCCTGATTAGTGTGGCTCAGATGCTTCCAGTGATGGAAAAATATCGTTTTGCAGAACGTTGAAAAGTCGAAGGCCTCATCTTATCATGGATCACATGAAATTAAGTTTTGGACTTATCTGCCGATAGGTTCTCCTCCCTTGCTATAGAGAAACTTGTCCCTGCCATTAGGAATGTGAAATTCCCACCGATGACTGAGGACTGCCAAAGTATCCCCTTGCACATATTAACAATGGACGTTGATCAAGTGATGGAAATTCCCCATTATCTTCACAGGGCCCCGGCTATTCATAGCACATGCACGATTTACTTCTTCCAAAGTGGAACTCATTTTATCATCGCTGGAATGATGAGAGGCCTCTGGCAACGCCCAATCGAAATTTTTACATAGCAGCACATTTATTTTTAAATAGGTCTGTGTATATAATCCAGACACATCACTATTGTAGACATCAGTACAGAAAGTAGGCTCCTGACGTATCTGTGTGAAGTTTAAGTACGTTTTAAATTTCATGTACATTCCAGTTTCCTGCCACATGCAAAAAAAAATACATATTTCACGTAGCTTCACCAAGCATCTCCGTCACACACCGCCTAAATGTAAAATGCTCTCGTTACTCAATTCGTCTTCTCTCGTATAGCATGTAAGCAACAGTTTGTAAAGGTGTCACAGTTGAATGGTAAGGTCCGTCAACCAGTCCAGTAGACGGTGTATGGATTGCAGCGATACCGCCAGGGTGTGCGTGGATGGCGAACTCGTCGGTGATGTGTTTGATGGTTTTGGCTTTACCGCAGTCGCAGATTACTGAAATCTTTGATTCTCCATGTATGGGACAACGTGGTACGAGCACGGCCCAGCGTGGTCCACAGCCGTCGCGAGAGAGATCACCGCTGCACTTCCCGGTCGGGTCCTCAACGATGTTTTTTTAAAATCCTTTATATTAAGTTCGCTTGCTTGCTTGCGTGCTTGCTTGCTTGCGTGCTTGCTTGCTTGCGTGCTTGCTTGCTTGCTAACGACCGTGCAAATCTTTCGGTCGTTTTTGAACCCACTTCCCGTGATCCAATCGAGCTGACATTTTCCACACAGACTCGTTGTGCGAGACAATTAATGTTCGTGAAAAAAAATTCCCAAAATTTTACACTGTTTAGGGAAAACAAATTAAATATTTAATTACCAATTGCTTAATACTGGCAGACAATCATCTGACCCATAGGTGGCAGCCATCTCAAGCCAGAGGACGAGAAGACTCTAGCCGCCACGCATATAAAGGATTTATAGTGAAAAACTTTGTTTTTACGGGTTTACTTGTTCTTCGTCGCGTTTCGTAGCCGCACCGCCATTCACACCACCGAGTGGCCACGGTGTCTTTGTTTGCAGCTGCCGGAGTGGAAGCGCATTGCCCAGAAAGGCTTCCTGGAATTAAGCGTAGGGCCTTGGGGTTTCTTTATGTTTTGGCGGAGCGGCAGAGCGAAGTACTCCCGGATCGGCGGTGGTTACCCAATTACCCAATTAAGGATGCCCTTTGAAAATAAATGGCTATTGCAACATTGTTCATGTTCTTCTTTAAGGTGTCCCTTGCAAATGACGTATCGTCTCAATGGGATATATCCTGCTAAAATCAATAGATTGGTTTTCTGAGTTTCCATCCATTTGTGTTCCATTTTTAAAACCATTTCATCAACATATTCTGTCGCAAATCTAATTCAGGGGCAGACAGACGCATTTAGCCAGGATGCTGTAGGTGTTGTAAGATGTTTTGTTTGGCAGAACCACCCTGGCCTCATGCTGATAAAACGTAGCTTATGTAGTGTGTTACATTAATTACCTGACTGCGAAAACCTACTAAACTACACTACTGAGCAAATGCGTGTTTCTGACCCTGGAACATCTGACTGAGTTAAAATTGTATTTGCAGTGTGCGTGTGTGTGAACACTGCGAGCTCAGTTACTCACCTTGAATGACATCGGTGGTGAGCGGGTGTCTAAACCTGTCCCGAGGCTGATCTAGGTCGACTCGGCATTAAATGATTACCCGGTGCAGTGTCAGTATGAGAACTGACCTGGGGAGACAAAGTGGTGCTGGTCACACCACGCAACATTGAGCACTGTCCTGCCTTCACAGGTGCTGCTGAAAGCAGCGCTGCAACATGCCTCTGCAGTGGGGAAAGATGGTAAAAGTTGCTCTACACAGGGGCCAAGCACAATTATCTGCCCTTCGTCAGGAGCTGTGCTTGGCCTTTGTCCGATCGTGTCAAAAACTGACAAATCGGTGGCTAATCACTTCAGCAGCGGGGACCACAGCCCCCGGGGCAGTTCTGTAGGTGGACTTGTCTTGATTTCTGGCGAGAATGAAAAGAACAGGTCCATGAAGAAACACTAGTTATTTCTCAGTAAAATTCGACAAGACACTTTGAATGATAATAATAATAATAATAATGCAATTTATAACGCGCGCATATTTGCGGACGTAACGGCCGCAACTCAGAGGCGCGGAGCCAAGCTCAGAGTCGCTCGAAAGCGCGTGGTTGTAGAGGTGAGTTTTTAAGTGTCTCTTGAAGGAGACGATTGAGGTGATGCTGCGAATGTGCAGAGTGGGTGGATGGCGTTCCAGACTGTTGGGGCTGCCACCGAGAAGCGGCGCATAGACACGATGACCATCCTGGATCTTGGTATCAAGAGGAGGTCGTGAGTCGCGCTGTGCAGGCACCTGCCGTGTGCCGAGCTGCAAGTTGTCAATAGTGAAGAGAGGTACGGCGGGCAGGCAGATGTGAAGGCATTGTGGCAAAGGCAGGCGATCTTGTATATGACCCTGCTGGCGATGGGTAGCCAGTTGAGGGCACGGAGACAGGCGAGTGAGTTGAGACGGGGATGATTGTGGCAAATGACGACGCGTGCTAGGTTGTTTTGTAGTCTTTGAAATTTTCTTAGATTTCCAGTGGAGGTCCGGACTAGGACGGAGTTGCAATAGTCGAGGCGAGACCCAACTATGCAACATGCCAATGTGTTGGCAATTTCAGTGGAGATGAGAGGACGTAGGTGTCTGAGAGCCTTCAGGTGAAAGTTACATGAACTGATGATATGATTGGTTTGACGGTCGAAGGATAAAGTTGAATCTAGGATGACACCGAGGTAGCTGAAGTGATTGGTGAACCTGATGCTGTGACCAAAGATGTGTATGTGTGTTGGGAGTGCTGATGAGTTGAGACGTTGCCTGGTACCTAACATGATGGCCACTGACTTTTTCAGATTAAGGGCTAGGTTGTGTGCAGTGAACCACTGTTGCAAGGCGGTGGTACATTCCGAGAGCCTCTCGAATCTAGATGCATTGTTAGAATCGATGGCGGTGATAGGAAAAGTGTCATCCGCGTATGAGTGATGCTTAACACCGAAGCTTCTGATTAGCCGGCCGATCGGGCAAAGTGTTAGCTGTGAAGAGCAGGGGACCTAGTACAGAGCCCTGAGGAACCCCGCATAATGCTTTTGTTTCACGCGATGTGGACGTGCCCACCTTGACTGAAGATTGTCGGTCAGAAAGGCACGAAACTATCCACTTGAGTGCTGAGCCACATATTCCGAAGTCATATGGCCCTCTTGCAAGGCGCATGAATTTAAAACAGTTGCACGTCCCTTTGATCCCTTTCACACGACCATTTTGAGTGCTTCTCTAATCGTATGTAAAAATAATATAATTGGCCTTACAAATGCATCGCTAAGTGGATTATGCATTGACATCACTGTAAGTTATAATGATATGTGGCAGGAAAATATAATTTAACTTGTTTCATTTAGGAACACATTTGATTTATTATACATCTGTGCACTACTGGACATTTGTGAAAGCGAGCTTTCTAGCTCATCAGATTCCTCCAACATAAATATTCCGATTCTGATATTATTATTATTGAAGGAGTTGTCTTTTACTCAACAGCTAGTAATCTGTAACTATCCACATGCCATCGGGAAACATGTTTTAAAAAGGTAATTGTTATCAGTTACCCCATGGTGATAGGTGCAGTTTCCAACTCTCATCGTCCACTATCTCTGGCCTCTCTATTTACTGTTTTACTATGACGAAGGGGCATTGACTGAAACGTCGTATGTTTTTAATGTTAAGGCCACGGTGTTTTTTTGATGAATGTGCTCAGTTGTTGTTGTTTGTGCACTGCTGCCAACGCAGCAGCATCGCCAAATGATTTGTTTCTTGAAATGTTGGGAGCTTTTTGGTTTCTATTTTAATGGTGTTTTTTTTATTCCATATTTGTTCGTATTATATTGCGTGTATTTGTGTACGTGAGGAGCAGGGGTGCAACGGTTAGCGCAATGCTCTTCAAACCATGTTCTTGAATAGTTACCTAGTGAAGCATAGCATCAGCACTCGGGATGAAAAAGGCAGCCAGGCATCATGCTGACTGCACCACCCCCAGGTACACATACTCCAACAGCCTGTAAGGCTCGATGTGAGCGATATTGTCCCTTTATAGGTGTATATGCTTTCCAAAATGCGTATATCTATTGTCTAATAGTCTACTTAAGAGATTTTTGACAAAATAAATATTGGAAGGCTTTACAGTAGTGATCACACAGTCGCCACTGAACAAGTTTGCACAATGTCAAAGGTTCAATTCCCACTGCGACCTGGTTAATCGGCTGCAGGGATATATCAAAGCATCGTATTTGTATTGGTTGGGACTTTAAAGATCCTGTTTTAACATCATCTTTCACCAAAATCGGACTTCGTGTGCTTGTTTATACTGCTTTGCGGTGCCACAGCCAAAATAATGAAATATAAGCAGTCTATACAAATATATATCCCTCTACAAAAATGAAAGTATTTTGTACACTTCTTAGAAACTACCAGGTCTTCAGGGAGTGCATAATTTCAGCAGCATTTTGTTCAACACAAGCGAACTGTGGACCGGTTTCAACATACAGTGTCACATCTAGTTGGACGCCAAAAAATACATGACAGTATGTTCCTGATGACGACCGCTTGTGTTGCGATCGAAACGTCGTGATATTTTTTATTATTTTTATTCACTTTATTTTTATTGTTATGATTTTATTGTCATAATATTTTCTATCTACGTGACTTTACCGAAAGAACCATAGAATATCAATTCCTGAAGTCACGAAAGTTTAAGTCCAAAAATAACAATCATTAGCGTCTTTGTGGAGAATATAAGACGTAATAAAAAAACAATCAAGATAAAGCTGACCCTCCTCGTGACAAACATTTTAAGTATTTTGAACACTTCCCATTAACCACTAAGCCTTCTATAAGTGCATCATTTCAGCAGCGCATCTTAGTGTGCACCTCACACTCAGAAGGCTGTGAGTTTTGTTTTTGCCAGGAGTTGACTCAATCCATCATCATACCTGCATCTCTAAAATAGGAATCACTTTGTGGAAGTCAACAGCAGCTGTCGTATGGACAAATTCGCCTCTGCCGTAAGAATGTGGAATTCCCCTCCCCACTTACTTATTCTGCCCCCCTCGATCGTTTAGGCAGCGAGGCACTACACTCTCAGATATCGTGGCTCTTTGTGCAAATTGCAATGAGTGGAAAGTTATCGGACTTAAGGTCATGCTTGAGTTTAATATTCTTAAGCAGTGGCTGGATGCCTCGGGGGGGTGATAATTAATGCGTCAAGGTACAAAACAATGCTCAGATTCTGGATTTGAGGATGTGGTTCATGAGTCCTTGATTAACCCACATTCTCGAGTTGATGGACTGAGCCCAATCGCCACTGACGACACAACATAAAACCATCATTGCATTTAGATTACACTTGATTCTACGTTTTCCAATCTACGTTTCCGATATTTACGTGCGTTTAACACCCTTTGCCAAGCATATTCAAAGCGCGCCACCTAGTCTTATTTATGAGAGGCTTATGGAGTGAAATGATAATTATCTAATGACAACTTTGAGCAGAATTTCCCTAGAAGTTGAGAGATGTGAGACTGAGACGGCCTGGGCTTGTTTTGAGAAGAGACAACGAACATGCAGTGACAAGGGGCAATGCAGATGCTACCAGCGCTGCAGCGCAGGGCCGGGCGGGTTAGAGGGAGATCGAGGATGAGGTGGAAGGATGCTCTTGAGCGAGGTATGAGGATGGTGGATGTGAGTATAGAAGAGGCTCAGGATAGACGCAGCATTGGTATAAACATGGGCATTTTCGTTCTTTTGTCTATCATGTGTATCAGACCTCCCCTCCCCCCTCTCTGTCCATTGTGTTGGCGTGTGTAGCAGCAGCCGCGTCCAGGTCGTCGTCCATTGTTTTGGCCCCGCTCCCCCCCCTCCCCCTCCCGATGCGTTGTGCTTAGCACTCCGTGCTGTCTTTGAGCCCCGTTCATTCATTGGCTACCACATTCTGATGAGCCCCCCCCCTCTCCTCCCCCCTTCAACTTGCTTATAAGGGATTACTTATTGAATCGTTGCCTCACTTGATGCAGCTAATTCGGCTGTGACGGTCCCACCGGATGACGGAGACTTGTGTTGCCTCCGAAACGTCGTGATTTTTGTTTTTATTTTATTTTCATTAATTTTGATGTTTTACCTACGTGACTTTACCGAAAAAACCTAAGAATAGAGATAGAACATTCGAGCAGATGACCCACACGCAGCAATGCGTAAACACAGACATAAGCAGAACTCAATTCTTTCTTTTCTCCACATATAATTTAAATATATACATGTTTTAGTCAATGAACCTATCGGCTTTCCAGACCAATAATATCAAGCGGCATTCGTTTAAGATAACAACTCTGCAATTATTGGCCGTGTAGTTTAAAATAAGTCTTTGAGGGGCCATTCTCCGAGACAATTTTACGTTAAATTGCTCACTGTAAGAGTTCCAGATGGATTTTGTTTTGTGATGTGAATTGAAGCTGATGGCACAATTTGAATATGATGATAGTAATTTCTTTTTAAAGATAATTGTTATTCGAGTGGGTATTTTTTTGGAGGTGGAACTGGTACATTTCTGAAGAAAAATAAAATGTCGTGGTAATCACAAAGTGGTTAGTTTTAGACAGAGACAAACGCGGCCACACAAATCAATTGTAATACTTGAATTGAAAACAAGAGAGGGCATTGGACGTGAAAAAAATATAATTTATCCCTTCTTCCAATATATGTTTTCACTGTTTTATTTCAAGTTTTTGTTGCTGTTTAACAACACAATCTTAAATCTGTCACTTTGAAAGTTAAAATGCTTAGCCCATCTTCATCCGAATCGGTGGTGGAAACTCCACATTATTTAGCCACAGGCAAATCTTTCCATTGGTTAACCACTGTTGAATTTAGTGGCCCTTTCACAATATGTTGCATTTGTTTAATTTTCCAAAAAACTAAATCTTGATTATTATTTTTGTCAATATATATTTTTAAAGATTATCATATGCGATTAGATAGCTCGTGATATGCAATCTCGTGTTTACACAGCCATGCATGTGGATGGGTGGGAGATTGAATTCAACTCTGTGTGTGATTTCAATGGTTACACAGCGGGCACCTGAGTTTGTATCGCCACGGTATGTGGTGTTCAAAATGTCTGTGCAGAATACAGAGCTGTGTCAAACACAGTGCGCGTTAATATATACACAAATACGTGTACACAATTTATGACACGAATAAAATGCAATACATTTTTCATTACAAAACCCGACGAGTCGATATAACGATGCATAGGTTGTGTACAATAGATCCTTTGAATGTGAGAGATGTTTTACTTCATGATTAATAAAGTCAATTTATGAGAAGTACGTGCACTGAGGAGATGGAGCAATTCAATACATTCGTGTGCAGCTGCTAAGTGAATTACTACGTCGCGGGCTCGTGAGAGGTGGCAGCAGCTTGAAGAGGCATTTATGCAGCAGTGGATTGACCATGGCTGCTGCTGATGATACCTGCTTGTGTGACACTGTGGCAAACCCAGTAAACATGCCACCGTTTGGCCAACATTGGCATGTGAGTGGAACCATTGGACCAACGTTGACCCAAAAGTCGCCCTCTGTTTCCTGTTTACCGGGAAAGAGCTTGACTCACAGTTCAAAGGTCATGAGTATCAAATCCTGTCCGGAGTTTTCTTTTTTAATCCCTCCACGATTAGTAGCCGGTCTCAGTGTTTGTTTTCCACACAGTGGTACTTCGTTTATTGATCCCCAGAGACATCGTAATGCTGGTAGGAACCTCCTGGTTCCACCAGCCCACAGGGGATTATTGTGTCCGTCCGTCGTGCATCCAAAATTGGAATGGGTGGGGCTGGGTGGAGAGGGGAGGGTGGAAAGGGGCTGGGTGGGGAGGGAGGGGCTGGGGGGGGAGAGGAGGGTGGGGAGGGGCTGGTTTGGGAGTGTGGGGAGGGGCTGGGTGGGGAGGGTGGGGAGGGGCTGGTCACCCCGTGGTGCCCTTATAAAACTCAACGTTTAACCTACTCACGCCGGCTTGTGCCCGCCCTCACAGTCGGGCATATTTACGGAATACACCACGCCGCCGTTGACCCTGGCCCATTGACCGAGCAACCCAACGTTCCTACCAGCTCCCTCCACAGGAATGTGTTAAGCCGAGTCAATCCATCACTGGGGTTTAAATTCACAACATTTGGATCGCGAGCCGAACGCTCTCAGCCAGCGGGGCCAAGATACCGCCATTAACTGCAAGCCAAATGAACCACCACGGGCCCCCAACCGGCTATGGGCAGTGGCATTAACCTTCACTCTGTTTATCTAAGCAGCAATGGGGCCATGAACTCGGGAATAATTCTCATTTCGTACAGTGAGCTGTGTGATCACGACGCAGCTTGCAGTGCAGGTTGCTGACAGCTTGTTATTTTTAGCACAAGGCTCCGTTTTAATCACATTCAGCACGGTCATTAATGTTGATATGGAGGAATATGCTAATTGCCTCATTAAATTCAGTCTCCTGCGTACGACAGGGTGGCTCGTTTAAATGACTGGCATGCTCTGCTTAAATTGTAAACCTACCGTTACCCCCATTGATTATGTTTTGGTTCGTGTAAATAAATACTCATGTGAATTAAAGGCGAGAACAGCTCTTCACTGCAATCTACGGTAAATGATATGAACGCCATTGCTGCAACGCTGTTCAATCCGTGGTAATAAATATGCACAACAGCAAAATGATGTGTTTCATTTAATGGCTTACATGAGCCTGACATGAATAGGCTCTCCATCAGAAGGGTAATCAAACAGACGTTTATAATAGGCAGTGATCGTATTTAGAATTAACACGATGGTTAAGTGGATGTGTCTCTAGTTGTTTTTGTCGGTCAACAGCGCAGTACCGAGATGATGTGGAGATCACCTTCAAAGCAGAACACAATATAAATATTTGTAATTGTAATAATAGCCCGTTCTTTTACCCAAGTGCCTTGGTACTCTTGTGTGCGTTGTTTTGTCAGTTCCTTAATATGCATAGTATGTTGTGTGTGGGAGAAAACCGAACTACTCAGAGAAAACTAAGTTAATACCACACCAAAAAACCCATATGCACACAATGTACATCAGAGACATATTTCCTTACAAAGTAGAAATATTGTCAATTTAATTGTGGATTCGTATAGTATACTCTAAAAAGTGTGTGAACAGTTGCATCTACACACTCAAATAGGCTCCATTTTCTGATGAATAAATCACCAGTGTTGTTTTTTTATGTGTTCCTGCGCACAGACTGCTCCCACACACCATGAGAAATGTGGAATTTCCATCACTTGTTCGGGGCCACAAATGGAAACGAGTGCTGCCATCCGCACGCTTGAGTGCCGATCGGGCACTTTGGTTTTGCTTCGAATAGAAACGGAACATGCAAAAACCAACGTAGAGTCATACCCATTTGGCAAACCTGAGCCAGTGGTAGTATATCCTAATCGGCAGAATCAAAATGCGTTTATTAGTAAATAACCCATTGAGCGAGGCAGCTTTTTTCAAGGGTGACTCGGCCAGCAGGACGACACGGCAGCAGGAGTTACAAATTAATGCTTAAACACGATATAGAAATCTGAAAATGTTAAATAAAGTAATTAAAACCAATGATCAAACACAACTATTATGCACCTTCGTATTTGATTTTTTTGAGATTTCTCTTGGATGAATCGAGTGTAGATCATTGCTATGGCAGGGACCGGTCTCTCAACACGACACCCGCTGTGGACTTCCCACACAGTGGCACTCATTAATCGTCGAGCAGTGTATGTGAGTGGCACAAAACACATCGCGTGAAATGTACAGAAATTTTTGTAAAAAGTGCATCACAGATAAACGCTGGTCTCCCGTTACGCTGCACCCAAGATTAGTGAGAGTGGCGAGCAAGGGCTGTTGACCTCGCCGGGTTCTCGGGTACTGACACGGGCGATGGAATACACGAACAGGCGTTGTCAGTGTTGCGAGGACTGATCCAAGGTCACCGATTGGAGGCGGCGTGCAGGATGTTTGCCTCCGCGGCGCGAGCATGGTGGATATGTGAGAAGCGCTTGGGGATCACGTGACGAGATGACGCAGTGTCCCTGGACACGAGAGAGGATCCGAGTTCGCACTATCGCTGCAGCTATGCATATATTCTTAGGCCGATGATATATGGACCAACGATTCATAATGATGAGACGATACCGATAATAAAACAAATGTATATGTATGCTTGCTTTTTTCGGTAAAGTCACGTAGAAGGGAAAAAATAAAATAATAAAAACAATAAAAGTTCTCACGACGTTTCGATTGCGACACAAGCAATCATCATCAGGTGTGAAACCCACAGCAAGAGCATTTTTGCTGAAGTGGGAGAGATGCTGTGGTAAGGGGTTATATAAGTTAGAGAGGGGGGAGGAGCAAGGGAGGGGGGAGGAGGGAGAGGGTGGCGTTGCGTGGAATGCTACTGGACAGGGGGGGGGAACTGGGCGGGGCTAGAAAGGTGCAGAAAACCAATGCCTGCACCCCTTACCATAGCTTCTCTCCCACTTCAGCTAAAAAAATTATTGCTGTGGTTTTCACACCTGATGATGATTGCTCGTGTCGCAATCGAAACGTCGTGAGAATTTTTAATTTTTTTAAAATAATTTTATTATTTCCCTTCTACGTGACTTTACCGAAAGAACCAAGAATTTGAATCCCTGCAGTCACGAAAGCTTTAAATCACAAATGTATATGGTTTAAATCCAGGAAAGGCTCACCTTGTGTTGGATTAGGATGTTTGTTTGATGTTTGGTCATATCCATTCGAGTTTGGCATGTGATGCATGAGCTGGTATTTAGAGAAAGCCCCCAAAAAAGGTACGAGGGGGTATCTCTCGAAGCTTTGCACAAATGGATTAAATAATTCATTGCCCTGTATCAATTTTCTGGTAAACACTGCAGTCGTTACCTGAATGTAAACAATAAAAAAAAACGTGGCATCATAATCAAGGAGAGCTGGATCACGCTCACTTCGTGACTGTGAGCCACAAGTGGGGAAATTCCACATTCCTGTGGCAGGGGCCATTATCGGAATTTTGACATCCAACAAAGTGAAACCCATTTTATCCCCCCCCACCTGCAAGGATAATGGGCTGAGTTGACCTCCAAAGCGGGATTTGAGCTCAAGGTCTTCTGCTTTTGAGTCAGACAATGACACCACGGGTGTATTCAGAGTGGTACTTTGGGTATAGCGCTTGAATCAACCCATCTGAACTCCAGTGCCAATAGAATTAGTAATATTTTGAGAATTCAACATGGGAATGTTAAATTTACACCAATGGCTTAGGAAAACCAATGTAGATGTCTACACTCTGCATGTGTCCTCTGAGCCATCTGTTGCTTTCTCCCTGTCTCTCGGTGTCATTCCCAGCGTGCATCTCTCCGTCTTCTTTGTACACTTTGCGGGTTCTTTCCCCGCCACTTTATACGCAGGAAGTAAAGTTGAAAATGAATGCTCCGTAAACCGGAGGAGTTGCCATCGACAGCTACCGATATTCGCTCCCCCATTTTTCATTCCTCCGCTCTGCGTCGGATGCCTGCGTTGACCGCTGAAAGAATATTTGCAATATTGGGAAACAACAATCCCTTGTACCTGCAGATCGCCGGGTGAGGAAACAACGGGTTAAAACAGCACATGGTGCTTTCGGGATTCTTAATTCCATTTTAAAAGGCCATGTAAGGCCTTTAACAAAAATGGTTACAAAAAAATCAATGACTTACATTTGCATTTGAGCCTTATCAGAGCCGAGCAGCTGGGATGAGTCTTAGCTGAATGATTTTACACCTGCCTTCATTCACCAACACATGCACACACTGGCCAGCACAGCGATAAGAGAATAAAAGAATCAGACGGCAACTTTGATGCTCACCAGACACATATCTTCCCCTCCTCAAAGACTGTCCCCTTTGGGACACTACCTTCCAGTGTGGGACCAGCGATGCTTGAGAATTTACATTTATATTTCAGTTTTCTCATCACAAGCAAGTCCCAGGTACAATTCGCCCCCTTCTCCCCCGCGGCTATTGTCTGTGCGAGCCTCTACGCGGTGGCGCATTATCTCATTATTGTGAGCACACACAATGTAAGTAGCTGCTAAGAATGAACAGGGAATGGAACACTTCTAAAAGTATTTTTTTAATTAAAATCCGTTCATATATATTTATAATGTAGGTGGGTTTATATGATACTCAAGGTGTACCGTTAGCAAGCTATTCGTTTCAATTTCAACCTGTTCAAGTCATCAACTTTCTTGAAATTACCCAGATCTCTCAAAACCTCAGAGTATGACGTGCGGTTGCCAACTACACACAAATCTGTCTGCCCTCACTCTGCTCTGGCGCAGGACCATTGCCTAAAATGTCAACTTAATGTTCATGTTTCTGTTATAAGGAAGTGTGTATGATTTCTGTGATGAGTGTGTTTTTATTGTGCGTAAGCCCCACGGTTAACACTGCCCCTTGTGTTTCTGTAAAATGTCTACGGAGTTCATAACACCGCCTTAAAAACACATTCCTGCGGAGGGAGCTGGTAGGAACGTTGGGTTGCTCGGTCAATGGCCAGGGTCAACGGCGGCGTGGTGTATTCCGCAAATATGCCCCACTGTGAGGGCGGGCACAAGCCGGCGTGAGTAGGTTAAACGTTGAGTTTTACAAGGGCACCACGGGGTGACCAGCCCCTCCCCACCCAGCCCCACCCTCCCCACCCAGCCCCTCCCCACCCTCCCCTCCCCACCCAGCCCCTCCCCACCCTCTCCTCTCCACTCAGCCCCACCCCTCCCATTTTTGGATACCCGACGGACGGACGGACACAATAATCCCCTGTGGGCTGGTGCCTACCAGTATAAAACTATTTATAATAGGTGACATTTTAGGCAATGGCCCTTCTGCATGTTTTTTTTCCCTATGATGACGGATCAGTGCCCGAAACGTCACCTGCTACATATTTTTTTTTTTAACAGCCACAGTGTTATTTATGAACGCGTTGAGTTGTTGTTTATTGCGCTTGTGCACTACGGCCAACGCAGGCTTGACCCAAATACTTTCTGTACGTCGACTTGACTCATTTTGGTCTCATTCACGCCGTAGAATGTTACGCAACAGCTCCCGGGTGCTAGGCAGCGGCACTCCATTGGCGTGCAAACCTTGACGGGCCACGAGTCCCATAGGGGGAGAACGGGAAAAATAATAATCTCACCACCTTCATCTTTAACGCCATCTCAATAAGAGACGAATGTATACACGAGGCTAACATTTCGGACAACACACTTCTCCATTGCCGAAAACATGAGCCGACTCAGTTTAACACCTAGGCTTTCACGACCAATATCATCCAACATAGAGCTTTTTTGGGTTAGATCGCGTTCTAACCCCAAAAAACCTCGATTATGGATGAGCCGACTCATGCGGTCAGCTGACTTCATAGCTCATGGCGCAAGGTCACGGTCCACCCTAAACCACGTCCGTACAAACCATGGCAGCAGATGCGGACACTCTGGTGCACAAATGGAGAACTAAAAACTCTCCGGTAGTGTGCGACCAAAACAGACCGTGCGACGTATAACGACGCGATGCCCCGATCCACAGATACGAAGGAGCCATACACTCCGCTGCTCCTGACGAAGTTGTCTGCTTTGGCCACCTGAATGTTAAATTGTTAGTGTTACTCTGCATCTACTGCGTCAGACATCGGGAAGAAGAAGACAGCAGACTAAATCCTATTACTTATTATTACTGTGCCTGTGTGCAAATTACTCAAAATGCTCCTGGTCAAGTCTCAGAAGCTAAGCAGGCTGAGGCTGGTTAGTTTTTGGATGGATTCTCCTACTGGGCTTGTCAGGTATTGCAGGACGGACCGTGAATTGGCCGTACCAAAATCTCAGTAATACCACTGCCCAAGCATTCCAATGCAAGAAACCCCCTGAAAACGAGACTTGAAACTCGGTGAGGCTTTCATGGGTAAACAATAATAATTATTATGATTGTTACATCAAATCATATTTGTTTTACCGCTGAGATACCCTTGGCCAAAATTATAAAAACATCAATGAACAAAAGATACACGTTCACTCACAATTAACTAAACAGTAATTTTCAACGGTTTTATCAATATCTATGCAGCAAACTGTAAAATAAACACTCCTTAAAATGAGTACCCGTAAATTTTTACTTCAAATTTTCGTGACTGCAGGAATTCACATTCTTTGGTTCTTTCAGTCGAAACGTCGTGGTTTTTATTTAAAATAAAATGTCCTTCTTTTTATTCAATTTATAATTAAACATGTTTTTATATCTACGTGACTTTACCGAAATAACCAAATAATATGTAGTTTTTATTTAAAATAAAATGTCCTTCTTTTTATTCAATTTATAATTAAACATGTTTTTATATCTACGTGACTTTACCGAAATAACCAAATAATATGAGTGCCCGTAGTCATTTTACAAAAAAAAAACTCTAAGCATCTAGGAGTGCTGCCTTAGCGCATTTCATATTTGAAGCACATTGATCCATCGATTGCCTGGTGCTGCGTGCTAATTAGACAGCTTTCTTCTGCATGCATCTTCATGAAGTATCCCTGAAAGCGTCGTCGTCATTCTCGTCAGACGGACTGCAGAGTTCGAAACATAACCCCCCCTCCCACTAATCATTCTTGAAAGTAATTAAATGTAGCGTAAATAACTCTTATGCATAACATGCACAAGAGTTATTTAAGCATCTAAACTGGCTTGCGAGAAGGCAGCAAATGCTTTTCGTCGGTTCATAAGAAACAGTTAGTAAATGTAAATTATACTTAAAAGAACATCACTTCACATTCACTCAGCTTATTAAGAAAAACGCTAGACGCGTGCTTTGGCAGTCGTCAAGGCCACTACATTTTTGTTCTGGGCTGTGTAAATAATGGCTCAATAAACTAAATGTGTTAAAATAGAAAAATAGACGCTGTATGCGCACGTTGAATTTACGTGCTTCATGAATCCAAAATGTATACACAACCTTTATGAGGAGGTAAGCATTAAGTGTCTCCCTTACACGTATTTTTGTTTTTGAGCACACAGTTTCAACAATTTCGTTGTGAAATCAAAATCTTAGCGCCACTCCTGCTCAAAACAAACATAGGGGAAGCTTTTTTCGATTTAAAGCTTTCGTGACTGCAGGGATTCATCTTCTTGGTTCTTTCGGTAAAGTCACGTAGAATGGAAACAATAAAAATAATAAAATAAAACATAATAAAATAATTCTCACGACGTTTCGGCCACAACGCAAGCAGCCGTCATCAGGTGACTTTACCGAAAGAACCAAGAAGATGAAGCTGTTCACGTTCAGGCCAGTGACTCTAAACCCTTGCTAGAAATTCCACATTCCTATGCTGGGGCCCGCCTCTACATGGCATTCATCACTGTTGAATTCCTAAAACGCGGTAATCTTTTTTAGCGAGCCCAGAGTGATGATGGGGCTACATTGGCTGGCAACCAGCATTTTAATTCTTGACCTCTCTCCATCTCTTTACCAAAAAAAATCCCTTCTGGCCAGGCACTACAGCCAGCAGCAGCAGCAGATTTCGCAAAATGTGATAGTGCCAGTAAATACACGTGGAATCATTGCCAAAGCACTTTCAATTCAAAGCGTGCGTGACTTGTCGCCTGTTTCCTTCAAAACACTCGGTGTATTGGTGCCCCCCTGGTCTGAGGCAATTACAGAGCAATGTCACAACGAGGCTTTCGGAAGCAGACAATGTCACTGGGTGGTTTTGCTGTAAAGTAACGTGTAAACAGTTTTGTGAAATAATGAATTAAACACACGCATGGATAGATAGCTACACACACATACGTATACGTGCATGTGCATGCACATTCCCCCTAAATGCACATGCCCAGGCAGACACACATACACGTACATCAGTAACAGCCACCATTCGCCACTAAGTGACAGTAAACTCACCATAGGACTTGTGCCAGGCTAGGTTCACTTTTAAACCACGTGAAGTGTCAAATAATCGCTGACAGAGGGTCACGGGACAGATCCGGGTGTTATTTGTTGACTGAGATGACTGGCTGATGTGCATTTGCTGCATTTTATCTGCCCGGCGTTCCGCTCGTTGTCGTGAGCATCACTCCTCCAACCCTCCGTTGTTGTTGGAGGGCGAATGCCTTCGACTGTCCCTTTAGCAACCTTCACGAGCTTCCTCCATAGTACACACACAAGGCAACGACAAAGATCCCCGTATAGCCTTAACAGTCTACGGAGGCAAGTGCTGTTAGCAAGCACCTATTTAGGCTGGCACGGTACATGAGGGGGTAGGCGGGCAGCGCCACAACTATTGTCTCTCCAATGCTGATATTATCACACTGCACCAGCTAATGCTTTTCATGGTGAATTAACCTTGGAGAAGTTCAGATATTCGTCATTGATGATTGCGGTGAGAGGGAATTGAACCTGGGTGGCCAGTTTCGTAGCACGGTGAGCTAAATGCTACACTACCACTACCCATTACACGTACATGCACGCTTATACATGAACGCACATGTATGCACGTAATACAGGCATCTATAATTCATACTGGTGCAATTCAAGTTACATTTATTTTGGGCATGACATTTTTTTTATCGAAGATCATGCCGTTGAAAGTATTCTTGTACTTGGGTGGTTCAAGCTTTCGCTTTGAGATATATGTATACATGGCAGATAAGTATTGAAGGACCAAACATAGGTGATTACAAAATGAATAAGAAAGCAATACAATAACATGTGTTTACTCGGAAAACAGGGTTATTTTTTTAAATCCTTTATATTAAATTCGCTTGCTTGCATGCTTGCTTGCTTGCTTACGACCGTGCAAATCTTCGGTCGTTTTTTAACCCACTTCCCGTGATCCAATCGAGCTGACATTTTCCACACAGACTCGTTGTGCGTGACAATTAATTTTCGTGAAAAAAATTTTCCTAAATTTTACACTGTTTAGAGGACGAGAGGACTCTAGCCGCCACGCATATAAAGGATTTAGAGTGAAAAACTTAGTTTTTACGGGTTAATTTTTTATTGCTCAGATGCAGTAACATTTGATCCTTCAACCAGTGAGTATCTCTGATCAACATATTTCACTTAGGAACAAGCAATACGTGTATACTTATACATTGTATTACCCATACTTCACCACACACTGGATCACACACTGGTCTTGCAATCCAGAGGCTGACACTTCGATCTCCTGGTGTAGAAGTTTCTTAAATCCCCCCCCCCCCCCCCCAGTGGATTGGCAGGTCACGTGTGCTGGGGTGAAGTGTGGGTATCTCCAACTCTTTCAAGACGTCTGGCCAGCATAGAAGAGTAGGCCAAATATCCTCTGAAGAGCTCCCTCTAGTATAGGCCCTTTCACCAGCATTGGCGTGAGCAAGATATTGCAGGGCTGTATCTTTACCTTAACTTCACCAGGGCACTGATAATTATTTTAGCGGTGGTTGGAAAATCTTGATTCGAGTTTTTTTATACGCTTTTATTTAACTCTGTCTGTTGTTGTTGTCGTTGTCGTATCCTCAAATCTTGTAACTCAATTTTAACCCACTTCCCAATGTGGTATCGACTGCAAACTTCGTATACTTATGTAATACTGATGACAATACTATATTTTATCATTACAAATAAAAACAAATTTAAACCATCTTTTTTACATGTTATGTTTCGCCTTGGGTCTAACTAATTGTCCACGCTCAACTCACGTTGGCTGTAAATCACCACAGTCCGTTACGTGATGGCAAGCCTTGGAGCCACTTCCTGGAGTCGTGGAGTTCTGCCATTACTCGTATGGTACATTTCATTAAAGGGTGTTTTTAAAAAGTATTTTTAAATATTACTTATTTTTACTGAAGTGAGATACAGCTACCATTCGGGGTGTGTGTTTGCGTCCGCATGCGGGCGTGGGTGCAAGCCAACCCACCCCCTCGTGTGCCGTGCCGACCTTCATAGGCCCTGCTGCCGCTCGCTAAAAACACTTGCCCTAACAGCCTGGTAAAAAAAGGCTATAGGGGGGATATTTGTCTTTGCTTCTCCCAGGAGGTTTTGTGCAAAAGCGCAATCAGAAGGTCACAAGTTCAAATCCCAGCCAGCAGTAGACTCATCATTCCTCCATGTCGGTAGATAGGGATATCTGTGAGGCAACAGCGGTGATTGGCTGATGGATAGACCAATCTTCACCATAGCGGTGTAGAGTGTTCTCCACTGGCTCAGGGCAGATGGTGGAGACACATCACCCGTTTGAGCGCGAAGACAATGTAACTTGTGGCGGCTTGATATTACGACGACGCAAAGAGAAAAGTTGGAGTCGTTTACGTGGTGCACACTCGTGGTGGCAGAAGGGCGTCCACTTAAAGGAGATCTGGAGGGCATTTGTGGCCAGTTTACCCCCCACCACCTACAAATTCCACAAGTAGTGACTAATCCCATATCTGCATTTTTCATAAATATGCTAAATTCCTCTGTTGATATGTAAATATCTTTGTCAAGGTGCTCTCCTCCTCTAACCCCTGCTTATTATATATGCTTCCAAGCTTGGTGGTGTTCATTCGGACGCTGTCTTTCCGACAGCCCTGTTCTTCACCTGAGGACGGCTGCTTGTGTTGTGGCCGAAACGTCGTGAGAATTGTATTTTATCATGTTTTATTTTTATTATTTCCCTTCTACGTGACTTTACCGAAATAAACAAGAAGATGAATCCCTGCAGTCACGAAAGCTTTAAATCGAAATTTATACCATGCTGGCCAGACATCTTGCGAGTCCCCACACTCTACCCCACCACACCTGACTGTTGATCGACGAATTGTTGCATACACATTTATACGGCTGAACTAGATGTATGTGTATGTACAATATGTGTGTTGAACTTATTTCACACCGTATGTAGCCAACTGCTCATCGGAGGTGCGGGGTGATGACAACAAACTCAACACGAAAAGCAGTTCCAAAGAAATGAGTTTTGTCAATCTAGATGATTTAAAAGTGCATCGCTCCAGTGGCTTCCCAATGTCGGAAGCGAGAGCATTCCAGACGGCCGCAGTGCACCTCAAAGCGCACGATGCAGCGACCGTCTTTGTTGAGTGGCGAGCCAAAAGCCGCTGCGAGGATGACCAGCGTTTGCATGATGGTCTATGCGCCTTGATGAGATCTGCAAGATATTGTGGTTCATTTGTGGCAAGCACTTTGTGTGTAATTGGTGGGGCGGGGGGAAGGGGGCGGGTGAAACATAAAAAAAATAACCAAAATAAAACAAATTCCAGACTTTACATCACTGCGGACAAACCGTAAGTCAATATCTTCATAAACGATTCCCCTTCATCTCAACGGACGTTTGCATTGCACTATTAAAGCCAGTGCGGTGGGGCCCCTTGTCAAAGTCTGCCAACTGCCACATCTCTCTACGCCGATCTCGCATTCACTTTCGTGGTATCTCTGGCACGGCTCACTTGAATTCGGTACATCATATTGAAAAGCAAATCGCTTTAAATCAAACCTAACAGCGGTGCTTAAATTGATGCCGCCTCTTCGCTTCTTGGGAACCTTCCCCACCAACTTTTGGCACAGAGCCGTGGCATTCTTGGCCCACCTTCTAATAAACTCATCAGCGTAATTGGGAGAAAAAAAAATCAATGATAAGTAACATGGTAATGTAAATACATTTCTGCTGGCGGTGACTTCACGCCAAACCCGACTCTGGAAAGGCTCCATACAGGCAATTCCTCCCGCATGGCCCGACTCGTTACATTTAACCAATTCCTTATTCACTCCTTCCCACGTTTCCTCTTCTCAATGGGGATACGATTGCAGCACTTTATCAAACGCATTTCCTGAGTTGGGATGAATAACATTTTGCTGTATTCTCATGCACACAAAAACATTTGATGGTTAAAATCAAAATGGCACAACTGCGTTTAAGGGTCGCTTGTGACTCTATTTTTTCATTCCGGGGAAATTTGTCGACTCACATTAAGCATCGTCTTTTCATCGAAATGACTTTGTCCGGCAGCAGCATGCGTCGTCCTGAATGGCCTTGGCTTTTTTGCATCCCTGCCTTTATAACCCATCTGGCAACAATGCGGGCTAAGTAATACACTTTTAAATGGGGACTCGGGGGACTAATTCCTGTGTCAGAACACTGAGCCAACATGGCTGATATTTTGCATTCGAATTTGGGTTTCAGCCATCTGTTATTAAACCAAGTATTTATTAAAATAAGGAGTTAATGATCTCAGCCCAGTCACCAATAGCTGCAAGAAAAAATAACTCGTTTTAAATTTATTTTTTTACTTAATTTGAGTTGTTTCAGCACTGTGAACACTCTTTGCAGGACAGATACAATTGGTGTTATTCGTATGGAACAGAGGGGAACATGATTCAGTGCTGTCATATCCCACAGATGTTCTCTGACGCGATGTGATGTTACACTCTTCGCTGTGAGAATTCAAAATATATTTAAATATATATATTAAAAAAATGGATTTTGTTAAAATGGCACCAAAGGCACAAAGGGATGAAAGTGGGGGAATTTGTTTCTATAATACATGATGTAATAAACACTATAATGGCAATCAATACGATATGAGTAAATGCAAATAATAGTGTATTAATGATTGAAAACCCTAACCCAAGCGATTACAAAGGCATTAGATGTTCTCTGAACTCTGAAGGACAGCTATTGTTCTACAATCCTACACCCTTAGGGTGGTTCGTCTGGTTTTAAATAGGACCACACAAAGATATTTTGATTCATTTAAGGACTGAATTTGATACTTCTCAAGATGTTGTACAAAATAGAAGGAAATGGAATGTTGTGGAAAGGAGGCATACCTATTGCCATTAATATCCTATAGAAAGCTGAGGCAGCAGAGGAGAAAGAGCAACCTCCCTCTGAGCAAGGGTTCAATCGGGGCTTCCACAGAAAGCCTTTGTGGAGCAGAGACCATGTGGGGGGGAGTAGAGTGAGACAAGAAGGGAGAAGTAGGAGAGTGCATGGATGGGAGTAGAGCGAGATGAGAGAGGTCGGAGAGTGTGTGGATGGGAGTAGAGTGAGAAGGGAGAGTGCATGGAGGGGAGTTTAATGAGATGACAGTGGAGAGGTTGGAAGGGGTGAGTCAATGGATTATTTTAAAATGATGAGTACAAGCCTGAAATTGACCTGTGATTGGATTGGGAAGCAGTGGAGGGATATGTGTATTTTTGGAGATGATTATAGTGAGAGAAAACTGAGGAATGTCAAGTGTAAGTCTTCTTAGGTTCTTTCGGTAAAGCCACGCAGAAAGTAAAATAAAATAAAAACAAAAATCACGACGTTTCGTGTAAGGTCGGGAGACAAGCAAAAGGAGAGGCAGACTCTGTTACCAGAATGCCATTCCTAATGTTCTTGACTATTTGAGAGTCATCAGAGATGGGTTATTCATACTGAGCAACTCAGTGGTGCAAGAAGAGATATTCAGGATGTCCATCACCCAGAGCAATCAGGACAGACTCGAAGACCAATTGGACCTTGTCAATGTTGACTATAAGATTTAATGTAAGTCTTCCAGATCTGATGGCGGAATTCAAGGCTGGATTTTTTTGCATTGTCTCTCAAGTCTCCGACCACTGATATGTGTATTGCTCTCAGAACGAACTTGTGCACCAAGGTGACAATACTCTTTCTCGAGGAGTTTTCACAGGGGTAGGTTCATTCACAGCAATATAGATTTCGGGGAATTGTAAAGCTCTAAAAGAAATGTTGATGTCCATTAAGCAGGAATTGGAGAGACAACATCAGAGTAGAGAAGTGAAGGAAACAGAAGTCTGCTGGTTGGTGGAAGTAGACCTGAGACTTGAAGAGAGGTGACATGCAATGGAAAAAACAGATGTTTACGGGTGGTGGTCACTAAAAGTAGCAGATTAAATGTTGGTGAAGGCATGGCGTTTGAGACGAGGCTCAAAATAAAACTGTTTCTGGTGTGGACCAATCAGGATCAAAGACAATGCATATATTATCAGTGTATGTTTTTTGTTTGCATTCTCACCACAAGTATTGTGGTTAATGGAGACATGATTCCTTGTTAAAAGGTTTCAGTTTTGTTGCCAGAAAAAAGGGGAAAACCCTATTCCTATATTTTGGTACTGGCAAAGGAGGTCTCATGAAGTGATGTTGAAATTACCAGTAAATATGAGCGAAGATGACGAGAGATCCAAGTTCAAGGTGAGCTCATAAAATCCAGACATCAAGTTTGCCTTGGGACGACGGTAGATTATGAAAAATTGAGTAGACGAGGGGTGGAGGTGAAGGGAGATCATCTCAAAAGAGATCATAGTTGGGGAGTTAATGGTAGAGAATGTAAAGTTCCGGTTGACTGTTGACTTTAAGATCACTGCCGAATTCAGCAGAAGAGGGTAAGATCTTTTAACAAGACCTCACATTTTGCCCTGGATAGGCCTTCAACCATTCAGTTCATACATACGGAGTGCTGGGCCGGTTATCGTGGTTATGTTGGTTGGTCCTGGAAAGGACCTTCAGGCCGGGAGGCCATTTTCTGGCAGTCAGTCGTCTTCTCCTCAATGACATGAACCGGCAAGTTCTCAGGGATGGGCACGCACAGGGAGACCACGCGTAGGTTACCATCGTCTCCCCAAATGGTGTCATCGTGGTGGCATGTGGTGGCATTATGAGTCATAGCTATGATTTCTATGATGGCCTCTCGGACATTGGCTTTGATCCTATCACAGCAATCCAATGATTAAACTGTGTCATTTATATGGGGAAAAAACTGTCCAAACCAAATGAATAGCACCTTCGATAAGGTGTCTTAGCAAAGCCCAAAGGATTGTTGAACAATAACATCCTCTCCAGCCAACGCAGAATCAGGAAGAAAATACTATTACAAGAGGCTGACGATCAGGAAATAAAATGCTTAATTTAAGTCTTAAACAAAAAAATAAACACTGCCAACAGTGGGAAATCCAACCAAGATGTCCTGTAATTGTTTAATTGAGCAAAGGCCTTAATTCAGTTAGCTGATACTTTTTTTATCACCACCAATAATAACATGATACTGTCGATCTGTTTTGTATATGGTATTACTTCTTTTTTGGCATATGACTGCGGCTATTGAAGCCATTAAAACATTATACATTACTAAATTAGAGATAGAAAGAGAAGCACACGGGCGAGAAAACATATGCAAGCTAATGACACTCTCCCAAAAGTACAAGGGGCTTGGGCAGGATACGTCACTAGAAGGGATGATAGCCAGTCAGTGATAACGAACAAAGACCAATTTCGATTTAAAGCTTTCGTGACTGCAGGGATTCATCTTCTTGGTTCTTTCGGTAAAGTCACGTAGAAGGGAAATAATAAAATAAAAAAAATAAAACATAATAATTATTTTATTATGTTTTAATAAAGGGAAATAATAAAATAACTATAATAAAACATAATAAAAACATAATAAAATTATTATGTTTTATTTTTATTATTTTATTATTTCCCTTCTACGTGACTTTACCGAAAGAACCAAGAAGAACAATGACCAAGTCTCAGCTAAGAGAAGGAATGCGTTCGAGATGACAACCACCATGGAGATGGAGCGATGGTGGCAGCTCGTGTCCAGGTACCAAGTGGATTACTGCATCGTGGTGGATTGATCAAGGCTGATAATGACAGTCCTTTGTCAATCCACTGCTGGATGAAGTTCTCCCCACACCATGTCGGTTATGTGGTTTGTTTGACCATACTTTACCAGAACTGTTCAGTTGGTAAAAGGAAAGGTCCAGGTTGGCTCTGGTATCACTCTCCACTCGTGTTAACTGTGTTCAGGACTTGCATTCAGGTCACTGGGTTTGTCGAGCAGTGTGCAAACCAATGCACCACCACTCCTTCTCCCCCCCCCCGCCCCAAAAAAGTAATTAAAATAATCCAGTATATTTTATTCAGTGAATACTTTAAACCTCTCCTTTGGGTAACATTGCCCACCCTACATATATGCTGTATACTACACATGTTTTGAAATCATATGACCTTTTATAAAATGTATTGCAACATGTTTAATTATTATTACATACAAGAAAAATGATGTAACTCATTACTGCGGTGTTCAGATTGTGATTACCTGTGCTGATTATATTCTAAATTGTAATGGAAATTCTACAATGCATGTGATTTTAATTCAGTTCCGCATATACAATTGTAATTCCGATATCAAATATTATCAACATTTAAAATGCACTTGAGTATATGGTTTTGATTTGGGATTTATATTTCATTTTCCATATAACTCATGATTGTGACATAAATTTGATTGAACAATGATCAGACGTAAAGTCAGTATTTAAGCATATTCTTTGGTTATTTCGGTAAAGTTACGTAGATAAAAAAAATATATATAAAAAAGTGAAAAATAATAAAATACAAATAATGAATAACAAAAAACACTAATGTAGACTGTAGCCTGGTTCTTAATCGGAGTGAGTGTACTGGCAGTCTATAATATAGACTGTAGCCGGGTTCTTAACCTCGGTGAGTGTATTGGCAGTCTATAATGTAGACTGTAGCAATGGTACTGGTAAGAACCTCCTGGTTACACCAGCCCATAGGGGATTATTGTGTCCGTCCATCCGTCGTGCAGGGAGGGGCTGGGTGGGGAGGTAGGGGCTGGGTGGGGAGGGAGGGGCTGGGTGGGGAGGGTGGGGAGGGGCTGGGTGGGGAGGGTGGGGCTGGTTGGGGAGGGGAGGGTGGGGAGGGGCTGGGTGGGGAGGGTGGGGAAGAGCTGGGTGGGGAGGGGCTGGGTGGGGAGGGTGGGGAGGGGCTGGGTGGGGAGGGTGGGGCTGGGTGGGGGGTGGGAGGAGTGGGGCTAGGTGGGGAGGGGCTGGTCACCCCGTGGTGCCCTTATACAACTCAACGTTTAACCTACTCACGCCGGCTTGTGCCCGCCCTCACAGTCTGGCATATTTGCGGAATACACCACGCCGCCGTTGACCCTGGCCATTGACCAAGCAACCCAATGTTCCTACCAGCTCCCTCCGCAGAAATGTGTTTATTAAACTGAGTGAGCATACTGGCAGTCTACAATGTAGACTTATTCTTGGTTATTTCAGTAATCTAATTTTTTTTATACCACGACGTTTTGATCGCAACACAAGCGGTCGTCATCAGGAAAAGGGGGGTTAGCCTCTGAAGGCAAACTGTTTATAAAGGTTTAAAGATGGGCGTAGCTCAAGTGTGTCAGCAGCATGGGCAGGGCAGCTCATGTTAATGTAGGAGAAAGCAACGCCAACGCAGTGGGTCTACACCAATCAAAGGGCCTCCAGGCTCTCATTTGCACCTCGCTCCACATACCCACACTGCTCACGGTGGAGGTTGACAAGAAAACACAAATCAAGTCATGACCCAAAGTGTAAGATGACATATTTTCAATGATTGCTGAGTTTATAACCATCCTCTCGGTTGAAATTGTGTCTGTGTCTGTATATATGGATGGCTTCATGAACGACTCTTTGTTGATAGCCAGTCGGCTTGCAAAGTACCATAGTCTTAGATAAATCAATTTCGTGTGAACCTTAACTTAAAACAAATCATCCAACTGTGATTCAATCATGTTTCCAAGTTCAGAGAGTTTGACGGTCTTAGCCCAGTCACCAATGCTTCGTAGTCTTCAGTTCAGTAAAGTTCAGCCCTAAAGCCTAAAATGTTTAAAAATAGAGAGACAGAAGTTTTGGATGCTGCTATGGTGTAATGTTTCGAAGACTTCCAATGCAGTTTGATCTCACCACACGGTTTTCCACCTGCTCTTCATATGAAAGTAATGTCCCATGCATGAGAGTTAAACTGATATCTTAATTCACAGAGCATGCAGAACCATGTTTAATGTGATGGGTTTTTTTGTGCACTTATTGATGACCAGGCTGAGAGCATTAACTCACAATACTTGAGGAGCAGAGGACACATTTTGTAGTTGCACATCTTAAAAAAACGAATATGTCAAAACTGTCCAAGAATCAACACATTCATGAACTCTGTTCGAAGGATGTGAAACATTTTGTAATGTTAAACAATCCCTGAGACATTGCCAAGGTTTTAAAAAGTTAAATACAACACTAAAATATTCATACTGACATAATGTTTGACTAAACTTCGTTAATTTTTGCATGAAATATGGATGTTAATAAAACCCTCTCATTTCATTCACAAGGATTTTCACATTGTTCACTCATTATGCCACTTTTTTTTTATCACAGTTGCTGACAATGGCGCGGATGCCCAAAAAACACCCAAGCAACCAGCAAAAAACAGCACGTACGTAAGAGTGAATACATTTCTACAGTTGAGCGAGGTTATAAGAATTAAACAATTTAAAAAAATAACTCTCCCAATAAATTAATCTTCCCCTGCCATAGGCACTTATAATGAGCAAGGTGGTACGCGCCTGTAATCTGTATCATCCATCTCCTTGTGAGATAAGTTGGATCACATAGAGATGATGACGTGTTTGAGACTGCGGGCCATCGAGGATAAAGGGTCGTCTGCGAATGGAAAGGAAGTAGGAAACTGATTGATGGACCTATGTTTCTTTTTTTACTTTTACATTTTAAATCTACATTTAAAAGTGCATCAACTTCTAATGCCGTATCTAAAAGTGCGCGATGCAGTGACCGTCTTTGTTCGATGGCTAGCCAAAAGCCGCTGCGAGGATAACCAGAGTTTGCATGATGGTTTGTGCTCCTTAACAGTGGTTAGCACACTGGACTATGAATCTAGCAACCTGAGTTTGTTTTCCGGAAATTGGTAATATCAGTGATGAGTGATATTTGAATCGAACGAGGGTCCTCCCCTTCACCATCCCATACTGACAAGCGTGGTGAAGTATGGTCAAACAACCCCCATGGCTGATATGGTGTGGAGAGGACTTAATCCTACGGTCACTTGATGAACGGCTGTAAATTAATACATCTGAAAATATTAATTGGGCATAGAGTAAAATAAACATTCATCCTGAGCAATTCCAATTTTATAAACTTTGAAGTGCAATTATTCAAATTTGTTTGTTCATAGAATTTCAAAGTGTTCCATTCGGAGCTTATTTCAGCAGACATTTCCACTAAGGTCATGGGAAACACAAGGCTAATAAAGTAAAACTAAACAAACATAAGCAGCACGGCATGTCATCATAAATTAGTATGTAAATAAATATGTTTTTATTGTTTTAATTTAAAAGTTGTTCAACAGTTAACTTATATCCTGCTCAAATAAGCATGCTGCTCTGCTTTTCTTCATCAGTGTCCATGAGCAAGTTTTAAGAAAAGTCACGTGAATACGGCAATAATTTATTTCGCAACCTCCCACTTGTGCTGTAACTATGGATCTGATCCAAACAGTAAACATGATTGGTATTGCAATTGCATGCACGCGTAACTCCTGGGGGAAGGTGTCTCTGCTGGAGGAGGCTCTAGAGAGTTCTTGATGGAGTTCTTGAAGGCGCTCTAAAGAGCTCTGTGCTGAGGGACTGATCGGAGGGTATTGTGTGACGTGGATGGTGATAAAGATATGCAAACAGTCTTCGGAAGAACACTTTGAAACAAAGCGTTGTCGTTTCACACATTTTTAGTGCTCATCTCTCGTGGAGTCGCCCACATCTTAGAACCTGTCCCCTCGTTGCAATCAAAGGAGAAGAGTGACAGGAAGGGCCGCTACAGACATCTTTAATAAAGCGGCAGTACCCACACTTTACCCCACGTGACCTGTCGTTCGACTAATTGTGGCGTACCCATCCATACTGTTGGGTGGACAGAGGTCGGGGGAGACTTACGAAACTCGCCCAATCGTTTCAACTGGAATTCCGAGAGACCGAACTGGCAACCTCTGGAGTGCAATTGCAGTCGAGTCCCCTACACCAGTGCAGCAAAACATATTAACTTGTATAAAAACAAACCCCAATCCGTGGTAGGATCTTGAAATGTTGACCACACAAATGATTTTCCAATTCTGATTATCACGTTTGAGGTTGTGATGGGTGGGGCACGTGTGTTGAATGGAGGACAGTTGACTGAAACAAATATTACAGTTGCACACATAAATCTGTAACCGTAGTGAATACCTCAAATTATATGTCAGAATACTAAAAGAGCTAGAGTTGACACAATATGGTGGTATATCGTACGATATATGGTTTATTTGTATTATTCGTTTTGCTAAATATTGTCATTACGATTATCATCCTCAAGAAAATATTCAAAAGTTATTCAAGCTAGCAATAATAATAATAATAACAACACATCTCAAGCAACATATTTTACCTGTATTTTTTCCAAGAAAAAGGGCCGTTGCCTAAAATGTCGTGACAACCCAAGTAAGAGCAGACATTGGTGGGCAGCTGTTGACTGAAAACTCACTTCTAAATCATCACTCTTGTAGCACAAGACCAGCGACTTGGTGCAATCTACTTGTCCTTATTGTACTGCCGTGTTTTATACGGAGTATTGACACCTACAGCTTGTTGTGATCTTGCAGTGAAAGGCGCCGCATGAAAAAGAAATGTGTTAATTCACAGGACAATAATTCCGGGAAGAACGCAATGGCAGGAAGTCTTGGTATCAACTGCAATAGCCAAGTCGACCTCTTGATCTTTTTTATGCAATATGAAGAAGGGCCATTGCCCGAACCGTTGCCTATTATAGACAGCAATGTCCCTGTTAAGGCCATACTTGTATTGACGAAAGGGTTGAGTATTTTGTTAGTCGTGCTCCTGCGTATGTTGTCAAAGCAGTATAAAAAAACATTTGTTTAATCCTAAATTTAGAAGGAAAAAAAATCAGGTAAATATCCAAATTCTTACTGCAGTGCATTGTAATGAAAAAACACTTCTAGTGTCATTAATACAGTGCATTATTGTTGTGAAGATAAGCACTGTGTGTGTTTTATGTATTTGTCTGTGTTTTATCTGAATGTCTCGATGCATTTGAGTAGACTGCAATTTGGTTAAATATAGCCTCATCGGTAGTGAAACAAAAATACAGTTGAGTATTATAATTACCATTTTTCCTCCATGATAATCTAATTTTTATAAACAAATTAAGAATGCCTGTTGGTATTTAAGAGGTATTTTTGGTGTAATTGTCTTAATGAGCTAAAACACTTTCAAAACATGCCAAGAGGCCATTTTGTTTAATCCACACACCAACAATCCAGTTATGAATCTGAAAACAAACTTTACACACAAAAATATACATTTTAATTGGAGAAATGTGTGTGAAACAAGTTCAACATACATACACTGGGCACAAAATAGTATTTTATATCATGAACTGTCCTTTATTTTGCCTGTGCATCGTTATCGTATTTATTGTAAAGTGTACGAGGGGTTGGTGGGGTTGTATCTTCCAAATTCAGTTGTGTTTTTTTTATCAATTGCGATACCATTTTCAGTTTTGCTTTCCCTGTGATACATGCCACACAAAGGCCTAATCTCGCAATGGCTGTCCCGATGAGCACCAATGTGGTCGCAGCAGGTGGCAGAGCAGATGCCTCTGGCCTTTGAATGTTGATACTTGTGGAGGATAAGCAACGCTTAAAGGCACGTAAGGGTGAGCAACCTGGAGGTTTGGAAGAAAGCAAGAAAAGCAAGTAAGCTCTATAGAGAGGTGATGTTGACCCTTAAATTCATCACCTTTAATTTCAGCCCTTGTCAATCCGCTGCTGGAGAAAGTCCTATCCACACCATATAGGGGGCTTGTTTATTCCCCATCATACTTAACCAAGCTGGTCATTGCAAGTTGTCGAAAGGAGCAAGCAGGATTAATTGTGGAAATCACTTGCCGTTGAAATTAGCTGTGGTTGGGGAATTTAACTCAGATGACCAGCTTCGTAGCCCAGTGCCATAACTACTGTCACCACTCCACCCTTCGAAATATAGTAACCGTTCTCGACTGCACTGCATTCTCACGTTACAGCAAGTCATCTTGCGGTTTGTTTTTATGAAACACCATTGCCACTTTGGAAAGTACTACGGACTGGCTATAAATGCCGTAGAAACGTGGAACCAATGTTGGCACGAGGCCATACCAAATTGCTTGTCATGGACATGTAAAAAGTTGACCATATTTTCAAATCTATCTACATGTTTGCATGTCCACTTTAAATAATTAACTATCATGGTTGGCTATGAAAGATGTTCAACATGCATGATCAATATACATATGTAGTGACTGACTTGGAGACACTAAGAGTTGGAGGCACTCTGTTTATTAACATGACCTACGAATTAACACTTCCAATAATCCAACTATAGCCGACTATGGTTCCCAGTCAAGACAGTTGGTAGACTGCCTGACTGACGACACCGAGATGGTGAAGACGGAGACGACGAGATAAGAACGGCGACATCTCCAGCAACACGTCGGGATCCCACTCCACACGACAGCCCTGGGTCCCCTCTCGGGGCCTCTCTTATACTGTCAGCATGGCCTGGCTCCGCCCCCAACCACGCCCTCTTTCTAGAACCTACCCGCAGGTTCTTGGTGTGTCCCTTCCGTGACCTTTCCCCTAGATCCCCCTCTGGTGAATCACGTGTTCTGCTGCTGTTAGGGCTGCTGTAAGCTGCAGATCCCCTTCCCCGCTAGCAGCCAGCGCTATACTATGTCACAGAATCACCCCCCCCCCCCCCCCGTTAAAAAAACAGCCATCCCGGCTGACATCAATCACTTTCATAACGGGGAGCTTCACAATGCAAGAATACACAATAACGAACCTGGACCCCAGGGATTTGAACAATGTCTGACGACTGCCAGCGTGCCACAGCCCGAGAGCATTAGGAAGGACCCCAGGTCAACCAGTAGTCACAGCCCAGCTCGCGTCTGTGGCCACCCACTAGACAGCGTAGGAACTAATTTGGTCAACAGAAAATGGGGCGGGTTGTCGAAAACTAACAGTTTTTGAGTGAGCCTTCGTCGCCGGGCCCCCAGGTTGGACGAGAATTGACTTCCTGGGGACCCCGGGGACAATGTTTAAATGACCTAATGGGTGCGGCCACCCCGGGAAAAAGAAGAAGATGGCAACCGTTCCGTCACCCACGGTCCATCCTCTGAAGGTACTGCCGGTCGGTCTGGAGGTGTCAGGCGCTGGAATCCTGCAGGCGATACAACAGAATCCTGCTGAGGTGCAACCTCCGTGCTTGCTCACCCTGACTCATCGGACACATCAGACACCCGGCACTCAGGAGGTGGGGATGAACTGTCACCACAGGGTGGAATATGGGGTTACAATCGTGACGGGTGCACAAACCAGTGCCTACGACTGACTTGGATGTGTACGTACTGCGGCCCCCTAACCTCAATCACCTCAACAGGGCCCTGCCACTGCCGGTGCAATTTGAGGGACGTGCCCAGGTGCACCTGGGGACAATGTAACCATGCCTTGTGCCCAGTGGTCCATGGGGTCCTGGACTCCCGTTGCCCCACAAGCTTTTCATTGGCAGCCTGCCGTTTAGTCGAATTTCCCTGAGATGCCACCATCGCCTCCGTCAGCTGCCTGATTGTGAGCTGCATGGGCATGGGCACCACGGCCTTCCTCTTGCCCAGGTCCATGCCTAACTGAGCCTCCATGGAGGGGTCACTTTCCCTCCCATACATGATGTAAAAGGGGGAGAATCCTGTTGAGGCGTGAGGGGCCATCCTATACCGTCTAGGACACCCAGTCCGACTGCCTCATTGACCTGTTGGCACAGCATGGACGTAAGAGTCCTGTGTAAGCGCTCTACCATCCCGTCTGTCTGGGGATGGTAGGGCGACATCCGGATTTTGTTCATACCCAGACCTGCTTCAACAATTTCGATGAAAGATTTCGCCCTTGGTCTGTAAGGGGATGTTCCGGGGCCCCCTTGTCCAAAACGTACCCATGTAAAAATCCGTCCGCAATGGACGTGGCCAACTGATCTGGCAGAGGCCATGCCACCGGCCACTGGGACAGGTATTCCACCCCAACAAGAAGGAATTTATTTCCCCTCTGAGTGGCGGGAAACGGGCCCAGAATGTCGAGGGCAACCACACAGGTGACACTGCTGGTTTACATTGGCCAGCACCCGGAAAACACGCGCAATGGTCCCTCGATGGTAAACGGGACAACGCATCTATGTTGCAGTGACATACACCCTTCCTGTAGGTGACCGTGAAGAAGTAGTCCTTCAAAATTTCTAACCAGTGGAAAAGTTGGCCGGAAGGCTGGTCAACCCGCAAGGCATATTTAAGAGCCACGTGGTCCGTACGCACGACAAATTTTATTCCGTAAAGGTACGGCCTGTACTGCTGCACAAAGTGCACAATGGCCAACAACTCTTGGTGCATCATGCAATAACGCTGCTTTGCAGGGGACAGCACATGGCTCTCACAACCCTCTCCACACCAATCACGAGCTGGGACAGTACAGAGCCGATTCCCATGTTGCCAGCATCCATATCCAACATAAAGGGCAGAGAGAAATCAGGGTATCCAAGGCGAGGCACATTGGCAAGGCCATCGCGTAGCCTCCTCCCCCCCCCCCCCCCCCCATCAAAATCTCTGGCCCTTAGCGGTGAGCTTGTGGAGCGGCTTAGCGATCGTCGCAAGCTTGGGGACGAACCGGTGATAGTACGACGTGAACTCGACAAAACTGCAGACTTCACCCACCGACGTGGGGGTTGGCCATGTGTGCACACACACAGTTTTGTCGGGATTCGTGGATATCCCGGACTCGCTATTTGTGGCCCAAATAGCAAACCGACGTTTGCAAGAGATGACACTTCTGTGGTTTGAATTTAAGGTTGGCCACCCGCACCCTGACAAACACCGACCACAACCGCTGCAGGTGCTCCTGGAACGTGCACCTGAAAATGATCACGTCGTCCAAATAAATGAGGCACAAGTCCCATTGAAGAGCTGCCAAGACCAGTTCCATAAGCCGCTGAAACGTGACCGGAACAGAGTGAAGACCTATCGGGAGACAGATAAATTGGAACAACCTATGTGGTGTCCGAAACGCGGCATTAGGTTTGGATCCTTCATCCAAGGGCAATTGCCAAAACCTTGACAGCAAGTCGAGGGTGGAGAAAAACTGCGCACCCGACAAGGCATCCAAGGAGTCGTCCATCCGGGGGAGCGGGTACGCGTCCGCCACGGAGACTTTATTTAATTTACGAAAATCGACGCAAAATCCAGGATGATAGGAGCCCCACACGGACTGGTGGAAGGGGAGATAATGTCGGCGGCCAACATTTCATCGACTGCCTGGCGAAAATGGTCATTTTCCTTGGGACTAAGCGTATACGAATTTTGACGTATTGGAGCAGTGTCACCTGTGTCGATACGGCGCTGCAATAGTGACGTGTGGCCAATATCGTATTTCCCTTCACCAAAAATATCTGAAAATTCACGGAGCAAGGCACGCAACTCGCCCCGCTGTTCTCCGGAGAGCTTACAATTTTCCCGACACAGCGCGTCCATCCAAGTCTCATTAAATTTGCCTCCCCGCTCCACCGCAGCAACGACCTCTGCGGCCCCCTCGTGGGCATGCTCACAGCGCGCGGCCGTCACGTCTGCCAAAACTGTACCTGCTTGGACCACCGGGGCTCCCAGCCCGATGTTTAACCGAGTCGCGGACTTAAAAAAGGCCAACCGCCGTCCCGACGGCAATTTAATACAACCTTGATCAACAAGGATCTTAAGGGGCATCCTTCTGAGAAAATAAGTGCCCAAGAGACAGGACACAGCCAATGTCTTATAAAGTAACACTGGTCCTGTCAACTCAATGTCCCCAACGCAGACTTTTACCAATATGTGGACTATAATACCCAAACTCCTGCCATTCGTGGCAACACACGTACTATTTACCGGGTTCAGACAACAGGACCTCGGCGCGCAAGGACTTAAAAATAAGCTCAAAAATCATATTAGCCGATGCTCCCGTATCGATCAGCGCCCTCAGTTGTACCCCCTGTACGAACCCGACCACCGCAGACGATCCCGCCGCCGCCATGACACGGTGTGCCAACGCGTTCCACTGCCCCGCGCCCCATGGCCACCTATTCCCCACCGCTCGCGTGCCGTGACCCGATGAGGGATGACGGTGTGCGAACCAGGCGCGCTCGACAAGGGAGATGCATGAATTTACATTAGCGGCCGGGTGTCTTATGTTCAACATACTCCATGTGAAAGATGTTCAATATACATACATGTTCAACATACATACATGTTCAACATACATACATACATACATGTTCAACATACATACATACATGTTCAACATACATACATACATGTTCAACATACATACATACATGTTCAACATACATACATACATGTTCAACATACATACATACATGTTCAACATACATACATACATGTTCAACATACATACATACATGTTCAACATACATACATACATGTTCAACATACATACATACATGTTCAACATACATACATACATGTTCAACATACATACATACATGTTCAACATACATACATACATGTTCAACATACATACATACATGTTCAACATACATACATACATGTTCAACATACATACATACATGTTCAACATACATACATACATGTTCAACATACATACATACATGTTCAACATACATACATACATGTTCAACATACATACATACATGTTCAACATACATACATACATGTTCAACATACATACATACATGTTCAACATACATACATACATGTTCAACATACATACATACATGTTCAACATACATACATACATACATGTTCAACATACATACATACATGTTCAACATACATACATACATGTTCAACATACATACATACATACATGTTCAACATACATACATACATGTTCAACATACATATGAAGTACCGGTGAAGACGCTGGACACCCAGGTTGAGGCACACGTATATTTATTTCAGCTTATCGGTACAGGACAACACTAGAGGGGGTAGCGGCCCCCTCACCCGGATAACTGGGGATACCCCCTAGCTAATCTCACCTATCCCCAAGTCCTCCTCTAACGAGCTAGGGGAGGCTAACTGGCCCGACACTGGTGAGTCGGGCTACGGTCTCCGGAGTCCCAGGGTCTAACCCTGGTTCACGGAACCACGCCTCTGGCTCGCTCCTCTGCAGCCCTGACAAGGGCGGCGTCGAGGGGAGTCCAGGGCTCTAGCTAGAGGATCTTCACTCTTCCTCCTTCGTTCCCAGACTGAGCCCCGAGCTCTCTTTGTCCTCCCCCTTTATACCCCCCATCAGGATCACAACCCCCCAGGCTGCCTGATGCGGACGTCGCTGCGGGCACCCCCCCCGTGTACTCCCGTAACTCCGCCCACTGTGTTTGTTACCCATTGGATCGTATGCACTTACAGCCCTCCCGTAACAGCCCTACATCACCCCCCCCATTACAGCTCGCAGCCGTCCCGGCTGCAACAATTCCAAATAAAGGAACAATTACCCCTCGACCCCGTGTGTGCCTCATTTTTTCAACAAAATGCAAATAGCAGAACAACAACAAGAACAACAACCATACCCCCGAAGGGAATGTCCGACGCACCCCCCCCCCCGCATAAATACGAAATCCGTAAGCACGTATGTACAACTAGCCAGGAACTCCCCCATCACACACAGCACACCCACGACACACAACGCACCCACAACACACACACCGCGCCCACACAACACAACACACTCAGTGTGCAAGGAGCACACCACCGACGCAGCATACAGTAACCATGACACGTGAAGGAAAATAAATAAGAAAAGTTTTTTTTTTTCTTTTTCTTCCTGCTGTATATTATAAGAGTCTGCGCATTTTAGCGCGCGTCCTTGCCGCAGGCCCGTCACACGGGGCAACCCCGGACGGCGGACCATCCGGTGGCGGCTGTCCCATTCGAGGTGAGGTCGCGATTGAAGTCGCGCGACTGTCGGCATCACCTGTGGGGGTTCCAGGGCGTGAGCCCGTCATTCCCGGTACACCTGTGGGTGGGACAGCCGGCAACACATCAGGCGAGAGCAGCGACGGACCCTCCGAGTCGGTCGACCCCCCACATGCTTGGCCTCGCGTGCGTGGCGTGGGCCCCCGCACCGCAACAAACGGCTTCAGCCTAGAGGGGTGTACAAACCACCGGCGCCTCCCCCATTGGATTCGAACGCACTGAGGCCTCAAAACCTCAATAACCTCGACGGGGCCCCGCCACGGGCGTACGAGTTTAGAGGAGGTCGCGAGTGGTACCTGGGGACAGTGCAGCCATGCCCTGTCCCCCGGCTTCCACTGCAGCACGTGCGCGCGAGCCAGTCTGAGGCGCTCGTTCGCCTTCTGACGCCTGTCAGAATTTAGCCTCGCCGCATCCCGCGCCTCAGTCAGTTTGTCAAGGTTAAATTTAACGTGATCGTCCAATTTAGATTTGCCCAGCGGCACGTGGATCTGCAACTGTGCCCGAACAGGTGGGTCGGGTTCGCGGCCATACATAAGAAAGAAAGGTGAAAACCCCGTCGCAGCATGGGGAGCCAATCTGTATGCCGCTAGAACCCCTTGAATTTGTAAGTCCCAATCAGCCTGTGAGTCCGAAACTTGCTGCGACAACATAGACGTGATGGTGCGATGCAGACGCTCGACCATCCCGTCCGTTTGCGGGTGATAGGGGGAGGTTCGAATTTTTTTCGTTCCCAGGAGATCACAGACTTGTTTTAGGAGTTTCCCCGAAAAATTTCTACCCTGGTCGGTCAACAACCGCTCCGGGGCACCTTTGTCCATGACATAACCTTGGACAAAGGCGTCGACGATGGCTGCTGCCGACTGATTCGCCAGGGGCCAGGCCATAGGCCAGCGCGTAAAATATTCGACCCCAGTAAGCAAATATTTATTTCCCCTGGAGGTGGCGGGGAATGGCCCCAGAATATCCAGTGCGACCAGTTCATTTATTCTGGAGACCTGGATGGATTGTAAGGGCGGGTTCGACTCCCGTGCCGGTGGTTTGCGCTGCGCACACTGAGGGCATGCCGCCAACAGATCAGTAACATCCCTTGTCATACCCGGCCAAAAAAAATTCAGCTGAAGCAAGGCGAGTGTTTTCTGGGTACCTAGGTGGAGGAGGCGCTCATGAGCAGCCCACACCACCTTACCTCGTAGGCCAGAAGGGACCACCAGCCGGTGACGCTGGGATTTCCCGTCCCAATGCATAAGCAAGCCCGCATGGGTTTCCCATGCGTCGGCATGACCCGTCACACGCCCCCTCTCCCCGGCGCGACGACGCAACGCGAGGAGGGAGGCATCCTCCAACTGGAGGCGCCCCCATTCATCAACGGGCAATCCAAGCAGGGAATCTCTCCCCTGTTCGGCGATATCAATGGGGACTACCGTTTCATCGTCGGCGGCCGCCGCCAGGACCGGAACCATCACGTCCCCCACTGGCTTGCAACGCCCCGACCCCAGGAGACATGCGCATTCGGAGGCGGTTGGCATCCGTGACAGAGCGTCAGCGTTGGTGTGGCGAACGCCCTTACGATAAGTGGTTTCAAAACTGAAATCCTGGAGGACCTCCAGCCATCGGGACAATTGTCCCGATGGCTGTTGAACCTTCAGGGCGTACTGCAGTGCCGCATGATCTGTGCGGACGGTGAAATGCCGACCGTACAGATATGGGCGATACTGTTGGATGAAATAGACAATTGCCAACAGTTCCCTACGGGTGACACAATATCTTTGCTCCGTTGGAGACAACACCCGACTGCCGTACGCGACCACCCGTTCCACGCCGTCAACCACCTGGGAAAGCACGCCTCCAATACCCGTGTTGCTCGCGTCGGTGTCGAGCAAAAACGGCCTCGAAAAATCTGGGTAAATCAAGGGAGGAGCCTTCACCAGCGCGTCCCGAAGGGAGCAGAAAGCAGCTTCCTCATCCTGACCCCAGTGGAACCGAACCCCTTTAGATGTTAACGCGTGTAGGGGTTTGGCAATTGTTGCAAAATTAGCGACGAAGCGTCGGTAATATGATGCGAAGCCAATAAAACTCCTGACCTCTCCCACCGAGGTGGGAGTCGGCCAGGAGCTGACACACTGCGTTTTGGCGGGATCGGTAGCAATACCCGAGCGCCCTACGATGTGCCCCAAATAACGCACCGACTCGCGTAACAAATGGCATTTTTGGGGCTTAAATTTCAAATTAGCAGCCCGCATCTTTAGGAAAACCGCCCGCAACCTCTGGAGATGTTCATCAAAAGTTTTACCAAAGACAATAACGTCATCCAAATAAATCAGGCACGATTCCCATTGCAATCCAGCCAAAACCAATTCCATCAATCGCTGGAAAGTTGCCGGCGCTGAGTGTAAGCCCATCGGCAACCGGTTGAATTGGAACAGGCCGTGCGGTGTACGGAAAGCAGTTTTAGGCTTAGAATCATCGTCCAGAGGAAGCTGCCAGAATCCCGAAAGTAAATCTAGTGTGGAGAAGAATCGCGCTCCCGCCAAAGCGTCCAGCGATTCGTCCATCCGTGGGAGCGGGTATGCGTCGGCAACCGAAATTTTATTAAGGCGCCGAAAATCCACGCAAAACCGCAACGAGCCGTCCTGCTTTTTAACCAGGACGATCGGCGCTCCCCACGGGCTGGTGGAGGGAGAAATGATGTCGGCGGCTAACATGTCATCAACAGCCGATTTGACATGGTCCTTTTCGGCGGGACTTAACCGAAACGGATTTTGGCGAATTGGCGCGCTGTCACCCGTGTCAATATGGTGACGCAGCAGGTGAGTGCAACCCAAATCATATTTATCACGACTGAAAACGTCGGAAAATTCCCTCAGTAGCGTTCTAAGCTGTTGGCGCTCTGAATTTGTCAGGTCCGTCGATCCCGCACAAAGCGCGTCGATCCACCCTTCATCGCTGTCCGAATGTGGGAGCATCCGGGAAGCAGTGCCAACATGGTTCGCGACAGGTTCCTCGCAGGGCATTGGCGTCGCGTGAGCGAGCACCGTCCCTTGAGGAACCACCACCGTCTGCGATCCCACATTTAGGACCGCGATGAAAGGGTCCCCGTCCCCTCTTACGACGGTCTGGGCCGGAATCAAATGAGGCCCATTAACCCCGGCCCTAGACGGTCCCAGCAAAACACCCTGATCCCCTATGCCCTTAGCGAAGGGCTTACGAAGTTTCAGAGGCACTAGCATTTGAGCTCCCGGCGGCACACGAACAGTTTCAACGACGAACGCCGGTACCGTCGCGAACGCCGACCGAGCCGCCGCAGGGGATGGCAGGAACGCCATGCGCCGCCCCGATGGAAGCTCAATGCATCCTTGGTCGATCAAAATACGAATGGGCATTTTACCTAAGAAATCCGTCCCCAGCAGGCACGGAACCGCCAGCGAGGAGGAAACGAAAATCGGCCCCGACAATTTGATGTCCCCAATAGAAATTTGCGCTCGAATCTGTCCCATGATGCCGAGAGAGCCCCCGTTAGCGGCATAGAATGGGACGTTAACCGGCAGTAAAGGCCGGCTTTGTACGGGCAGAATATTGTAAATTAATTCCGAAATGATTGTCGCCGATGCCCCCGTATCGACCAAGATGCGTACTTCTACCCCGTCAATGTGTCCGACTACGGCCGACGACCCTGACGACGCGGCTACCACGCGATGGGCCAACACGGACCACTGTTTGGGCTCGATTTGAGTCCCCGCAGTGATCCGCGTTGGCCCCTCGCAACGCGACATCGGCCCCCCGTTTGTTGTGGTGCGAGAGCGTGCAATGGGTAGGTGCTTTGGCCAAACATGTGTGGTGCCGCGACTCGCCGGGTCATGTTGCTGGAGCTTGGGAGGAGGAGGCCCGGCGTCCCGTCGAGCCGTCGTCCCGCGCTGTCGAGGAGAGCGGCACCCCGAGGCGACGTGGCCCCGGACGCCGCAGTTGAAACACCGCGGGAGCCCCGGTGGAGACGACGGGCGGTTGAAACGGCTTGACCCGTCCCGGGCCGACCGTACTTCTTGCGCCTGTTGCCGTCGATGGTCGACGGCGAAGAGCTCCTCCGTCGGAAGGGTGGCTGCAGCCACCGCACGCCCTGCCGATGCCCTGCTGGCTTTCCGCCGCAGGGACAGAAGGTTGGCGTGAAGGAGGCGCGCCGCCTGAAGAGAGGTCATCTCGGCGTCCTCCTGTGCGACGACAGCGATGTCCAGGTCGTCTGCCAGGAGGAGTATTTTCTCCGTGACCATCGCGTCCACGCCATCGTCGTCCATACGGGGAAAAGCCGTCTTAGCCAGCGCTAGGAGGCTCGTCCTGTATGCCAGGGGCGACTCCTTCTCACCCCGCTTGCGCTCGTAGAACCGCTCTCTGCATTCCGCTGAAGGTCCATAGACCCCGGCCAGCAGCTGTAGTGCCTTCGGCAGAGTAGACCGCTTCTCTTTCGGCGCCGATGTGAGGGCGGCGAGCGCGTCTGCGTCGAGGAGCGCCGGCAGCGCGCAGAGGGCTTCATCGTCGGACCACCTTGCCATTTCTTGGTGGGCGATGAAGCGTCGCTGGAAGCCGCCCCAGTCGCCCTCTGCACCAACAAATTCTTTCAGCGGAGGCAGCCGTTGTTGTAGCGCAGCGTTCGCCTTGGACGTCTGTAGGCTGCTATCCCCGGGACTCGGCTGTGCGTCGGCGCGAATGGCAGATGGAATCGCCTGTCGCGGATGTGATGACGCTCCCTCCGCTGGAGATGACGCAGCTGTCCCAGCGAGAGCGGTGTCGGACCCAAGGTTGAGCCCGGCCACGCCCTCCGCAGCTGCCGTGACGATGGCGGGAAATTCAAAGTTTGAGTTTTCAGAAATGGCGGGAAGGCGCTCAGGTTGACGACTCCCCTCGCCCCGTGGTGGACCACCAGCCCCCAGCCGCGTGATGTTTTCCAGCGTGGCGGCAGCGGCGTACAGTAGCTCCGCCAGTCTCTCGTGAGCCAGCCGTAGCGCGTCTGGCTGCGGCCCCTCTTCATGCCGATGCCCCGGTAGGAACGCGTCGGCCCCCGGCTGCGCCATGTCTTGGTGAGCCGCCTCGGGCTCAACGACTTCAGCAGTGTCCTCCTCCGGTACTCTGGCTCGAGCTGTCTGACGTGTTTCCATGTCCGTAGTACTTCTGACACCAGATGAAGTACCGGTGAAGACGCTGGACACCCAGGTTGAGGCACACGTATATTTATTTCAGCTTATCGGTACAGGACAACACTAGAGGGGGTAGCGGCCCCCTCACCCGGATAACTGGGGATACCCCCTAGCTAATCTCACCTATCCCCAAGTCCTCCTCTAACGAGCTAGGGGAGGCTAACTGGCCCGACACTGGTGAGTCGGGCTACGGTCTCCGGAGTCCCAGGGTCTAACCCTGGTTCACGGAACCACGCCTCTGGCTCGCTCCTCTGCAGCCCTGACAAGGGCGGCGTCGAGGGGAGTCCAGGGCTCTAGCTAGAGGATCTTCACTCTTCCTCCTTCGTTCCCAGACTGAGCCCCGAGCTCTCTTTGTCCTCCCCCTTTATACCCCCCATCAGGATCACAACCCCCCAGGCTGCCTGATGCGGACGTCGCTGCGGGCACCCCCCCCGTGTACTCCCGTAACTCCGCCCACTGTGTTTGTTACCCATTGGATCGTATGCACTTACAGCCCTCCCGTAACAGCCCTACACATACATACATGTTCAACATACATACATACATGTTCAACATACATACATATATGTTCAACATACATACATACATACATGCAAAATATGTTCAGCATACTCCATGTAAAAGATGTTCAACATATGTACATACGTGTTCAACATACATGCGAAAGATGTTCAACATACGTACACTTCAACATGCATACATGCGAACTGTGTCGTGTGCTGTATGCTTTGGCAACGCGAAATGAAGCCGATTCTGTTGCTATGTATAGGGTTTGTGTAATGTCCCCCTTCGACCCCTGCAATAGTTTATTTTTCCAAGCATCTATTATTTAGCGCCCTTTGTTCTTCGGCAATGTTCTCGCAGGCATGCGGCGATGTGATACACCATAGTATGCACAAAAAAAGGGGTTGGTGTGAGTAAGTCGTATTGTTGTCATTGTGGGCTGCACAAATATTCTGAGTAATCAAAACCTTTTCAAACAAATGGTACTGATCGTGTGAAATCTGAGTAATTTGTATTTCCCCCCCCTAAAGTAATCGGAGTAACTTTCCGTGTAGTTTTATTTGATTTGCAGGCATTCTCAGGGTATCATATTTTTCTTCTAATGTCAGTCTAGTTTCGTGAATTCGAAAGTGGTTTCTTCTATCCATTGAAATGTCGATTTTTATTTCTTCCACTCTTGGTTCATGGCCACCAATAGAGATGAGCACCGCATTAATGATAATTTTGAGCAGCATAATATGCAAAACATTCGTTTCACAGGAAATTGCATGTACTCTCGACATACATACATAAATGTATAAAATTATCAACTGTGCATACTCTGCATGAGAGCAAATGCATCGCACTCAGCACTTAATTCCTTTTTGTATGAAATCCTGGCACCTGCCAAGCAATACCCAACACCTCAACGTGCTTCTATTTTCTGGGTGCTCATGCCCACACCTCGTTAATGCACAAATATTCAGCCGTCGGATTGGACAGCACGGAGCTTTGCAGCCGAAATGTCTGGAAGCTGTCCTCCTTCAATTACTGCGGAGAAGAAAAAAACAACAACCGTGTGCTCGTAAAGGCATTGGAAATAAAAACGGTGAGATCTCTTGTGGCGCAGAAATTGCATCCATTAATTTAAAAAAACACAGTTACGGTGCTAAACTTCGCTGCATGGCTCACGATATAGCAAGCTGTCTTGTGCTTGATTTTTTTTTATTTAAGAACAATGACACGTCGGAAAAGGAGTACGGAGAGAATACGAATGCCATAAAATGTGGAATTTTCAATGTTGACTCGCTGGCCGTACCAAATGGCTCGTACGAACGTGGAAACACTTTGACCGGTTTTCTTTTTTCCTCCACATCTAACTTTGCCCGTCCATTTGGAAACTATTTCACCAGTTCTGTTGCTCGGGACATTACGTACAGAACATGCAGCGCGAGGCAGGTGGACGTTGTTGTATGTTTTTTTTTCAACCACAGTAATGGGGAGGGGATAGAATGCCCTCCTACAAGTTTAATATAAGATGTGGGCGGACAAGCATCACATGTGGCTATTTGCACGGTCAAACGAATTCTATCTAAACAATAACCTGACCAAGCTTCACAGTTGGTCAGAGCACCTTACTCGCACATCACAAGGGTTCGGTTGCAAACAACCAGTCTGATGTCAACTCGGCCTATCATCACTCGGCAGTCAATTAAAGAAATACCACCTTGAGGGGATTCAACAGTGGTCATCCTACAGAAAGACTGGCAACTGGCGTGGAAACTTGGAATTTTCATTGATGGCTCAGGTTCTCCCATAGAAATGGGCATTCCCATATTATTCGTTTGTATTTGGAGACACTCGGGTCTTTGAAATTACTTTGTTTTAACGACAATTATATTATTGGAACCTCATTTGCCAGTAAAAATATGATAATTGGTTTTTTACCCTCCAACCCATGTGAGACTAGGCTCTAAGGAAAGTTGTCTCGGGTGTGGACCAATCAACTTCAAGGACAGTGCACATTATCAGAGTTATGTTTTTTGTTTGCATTATGACTGCAGGTATTGTGGTCTATGTAAACATAACCCCTTGCAAAAAAGGTGTCAGTTTTGTTGCCAGATAGAAGGGTAAAAAACCAATTATGACAATTATATTTCTCCACGTACAGGGACCGGGAGAGTGATGTGTGATGAAACGGAGCTGATGACCCGTGATTGCGTTACTACCACTTAATACAAGTGGGCAGAGTACACAAATTAGAGAACAGGACCCAAGAAAAAGATCTGAAATAATCAGCGAAGTAATAGGGGTCACACATGATTGATGACTGACCCTAGAACTCTCAAATCTCGATATGATTGATGTACGTAGCTAATGCCTTGGCAGAAATGTGTTAAGTTTACATGGGTGAGACTTGTGCGATAAAATGTCTATCCTTCTAAGTATCTACGTATATATTTTTTTCAATCTAGCACAAACTACTTGCCGTTTATAATTTGGTATATTTGGTCAACATGTCAACAGCAACATTAGCTGGTTGGTGCTGTGGCGATTTAACGATGTGTTGCAATTCCAGAATCTTACTCGTACAGTATTTATCTTGAGAACCACTCTCTAGCCTCATTTACCGAGTTGTTCAGTCATTTCCTATATAATTCTTCTCCATTTTCTACAACGATGACGACGTTATCAACAAATTCTGAGATGTTTATAACTTCCCTCCTCGATCTTCACCGTTTTAGTTATCCAATATTAAGCAGACTTCTGCTCATATCGCTTCGAATAACTTTGGCAAGATTGCACATGTCCTCGCCTCACTCCGATACTAACACGGAGCTTGTTATTTATTTCAAGCAATGTCCAAATGCCTTCCCATGGCCCACAAAACGCTACGGAATAATGGTATTTCAAATTAGTTATTATATATATATTATCAGAGTGTAATTGATGTGTAGGAATAAAACCTTTCCAAAGTTTGGCTTGCTCACCTCGTTGATCGCCTCCACGTTGTCGAGTCTGAACACGTGACGTACACGTGACGAGACGCGACTGGGTCTGTCGTTTTTAAAGTCAGTGTTGTCTCCTTTTTCGTAGTATCATAACAACGATTGAGTGCCTCACTCCATGCTTGCGGTGTTGATCATTTGCACGCTCGCATTTAGCAAAGAGGTCTCGATTTAACAAACAGGTAATTTAGCCCATCGGTCGGTTCTGCTTCTCTTGATGATGTCCAACAGTTAGTCCATCCGGTCCAGGAGCTTTTCTCTCCATCATTGTGCGTTTCGACATTTCAGATAAATGTGGTCTCAATTTGCGTTTCAACCCCTCCTCCTCAACTCGTCCCCAACTCTCACTACACTATCAATTACAATCCTTGTCAATTCATTACGCAGTGACATCGCGGATGTCACTGCGTAATGCCGGCCCTAGAGAGGGACGGCGTGCGATGTATTGACATCGCGGACACCACGTATATGTGGGTGCAGTACCAGCCCTAGAGGGGCTCGGTGAGCGCTGACTGACAGTTCTGGTTGGCACCGCGCTCTGCGTGCAGTGCCTACCCCTACAGGATAGGGTGTGAGAGTGCCGGCTACAGGAATGGGGTTACTAGAAGCCGTGGCACTCTGGTTGACCCCAGAGGACACTTGACCGGTTACGTCTACGCAGAGCCCCCAAGTGGGGGCTAGGGGTGGTCACGTGTCAGGGTCGAGATCCTGCTTGAGGATTCTAGAAGGTGGGCGTGGCTAAGGGCGGAGCTAGCCACGCCACAGAGGATATAAGCCGGGTCCCCGAGAGGGACCAGCTGCTGTTGTTCATCCTGAAGAATCTACGTTCTACGTCCTACAGAGTCACCAACACGTGGACCTGGACCCAAGCTGGGGTCCGATCCTTTGTAGCAGGTTACGGTGTAATTAGTGCAGTTAGCCTGGTGGTCAACCACCATAGGTTGTTATCTTGCTAAGGGGCAGTTACCCCGTGTGTTGGTATGAATACATGTGTTGCCTCCAAGAAGTGCGTCTGCGACTCGCTACAATAAAATTTTGATTTAAAGTTTTCGTGACTGCAGGGATTCATATTCTTGGTTCTTTCGGTAAAGTCACGTAGAAGGGAAATAATACAATAATACAAATATAAAACGATAAAAATTCTCACGACGTTTCGACTGCAAATTTTCTTGCTGTGGATTTCACACCTGATTATGATTGCTTGTGTTGCAGTCGAAACGTCGTGAGAATTTGTATTGTTTTATATTTGTATTATTGTATTATTTCCCTTCTACGTGACATTACCCAAAGAACCAAGAATATCACTACAATTATTTAAAAGTGGTGACGTTCATTTCATCGTGTTGCTTCTCTAGGCACTTGAATCTCTTGCTTGCTGCATAGAACCACGACTGTAAACAAATGCGCCCATGAATCCATTATATACAACATATGTAAACAATTTAAGAAACACATTACATCTTACACATGCCTATTTCTATGCATGTCTCATAAATGAGCTGAAGTATCGATATTAATGGATGAATTTATTAATTGTTCTATATCATATCCCCCCATTAAATGATTGCTGTGAATTTTCAGCTAGTAAATGTATTATTATTTATGTGGGTGGATAGCATAGATGGCAATGCATTTATCCATGATCCAATTTGCAGAGGTTCTGCTTCTATTTTTATAAGTGCCCTGTAACTTTAGCAGGAAATCACACAAACACACTGTGCACTTTAGGAACACCTATTACACAATTTAAAAGTGCAGAGCTTTCTGTGCTCATGTTTATAAGCACAACAATTACAGGCGCAGAACCACATTGAATTCAAACTGAAGAACAACACACGCGGGCTAAATAATCCATATCTATCCAATTCAAATGATAAAATGAATAAACAAAAGACACATTAAATAGGCAACGTGTCTGTTCCTAAGAATGTTGTATCTCCCTAAATTTGTTTTATTTTAAAATGTTTTTTACCAGCTGTGTTTACCCATCAGTGGTTACACAGAGAGTGAAACACCATTCCATTAATCAGAACGTCCCACTGACCGTGGAATGAGATTGACAGAGAACATGTTAGAAACACAACACCGCAAGGCTTCTCCCCCGGTGTGCAATGCAAGATATACCCGTCACCTGCCCTTTAACGAGTAGCTCTTTGGCTGTGTAGGTGGGCGGATATATAGGTGTAGAGGAGTAAAATACGCGGTGCACACTGTTAATCGAGGGCAACTGAGGGCATGCAGGTGCGCGTGTGCAACATGGGGTTGCACGAACAAACCACCACCTAATTAAGGGGCTAAGCGGGTGCAAACCGGGTCGACCGTTGTGCATGCTGACACCGGAGGTGTTGCCAGGGAGACGGGAAATAAGGGTTGATTCATGGGCTGACAGGCGCCAGCCTGGCTAGCCTTAAAGAGACACACGAGAGCTCTCAGTTAATTGGCCGGAGGATAAAAGGACGTGTGTGTGTATGAGCGGAGCGAGAGAGTTGTTGCTGGGGACAAGAGGAAGACATCTCGCCGCTGCCGCTCCAACCCTCACCTTCGCCGGGCAGGTGATGGCTGATCCCCCCGCCCGGGACTGACGGGTGTTCGGGTCTGAGGGATTGTAGGTGAGGGCAGCGGTGGAGTTGGAGAAGCTGCTGTGTGCTGAGACGCTGTGTGCAGAGTCGCTGTGTGCGGAGTCGCTGTGTGCGAAGACGCTGTGTGCGAGGACGCTGTGTGCGGAGTCGCTGTGTGCGAAGACGCTGTGTGCGGAGTCGCTGTGTGCGAAGACGCTGTGTGCAGAGTCGCTGTGTGCGAAGACGCTGTGTGCGGAGCCGCTGTGTGCAAAGACGCTGTGTGCGAAGACGCTGTGTGCGGAGTCGCTGTGTGCGAAGACGCTGTGTGCGGAGTCGCTGTGTGCGAAGACGCTGTGTGCAGAGTCGCTGTGTGCGAAGACGCTGTGTGCAGAGTCGCTGTGTGCGAAGACGCTGTGTGCAGAGTCGCTGTGTGCGGAGTCGCTGTGTGCGAAGACGCTGTGTGCAGAGTCGCTGTGTGCGAAGACGCTGTGTGCAGAGTCGCTGTGTGCGAAGACGCTGTGTGCGGAGTCGCTGTGTGCGAAGACGCTGTGTGCAGAGTCGCTGTGTGCGAAGACGCTGTGTGCAGAGTCGCTGTGTGCGGAGTCACTGTGTGCAAAGACGCTGTGTGCGAGGATGCTGTGTGCGGAGTCGCTGAGAGCAGAGCTGCTGGGTGCAGGGTAAGTGAGGTACAGAATAGATAGAAATCGAGAGAAGTTGAGTAAACATGACCGTACAGATAGTTATCGGTGCCCCTACAACTGGTGCAAGAATAGGTGAATAAAGTGTACGCTGGCGACCTGTTACAACGTGTCAGTCTGAGTGATTTTACAAAACACTAGATAGGCACAAATGGACCACATTGAAATTCTGGCTCATAATAGGGGGGGGGGTGTGGAGGGGTCGACAGTGACCAGGGGGCTCTAGGTGCTAATATTATGTCGGCACCATCGTGCAGGCACCGTTGAGATCTTGGGTTTGATCCGAGGATTCAGCAATCCAGGATTAAAGCAGCTCCTTAGGTTTTTAACTGCAGTGAAATAATGGTGTCAGCCCAATCACCAAATGAATGCACCCACAAAAATTTTCAATTTGGATTATCGACTAATTTTACATCTTAGCTCAGAGGACAAAAACTATAGCCGTGCCGAAGCTGTGTCACCTTGTAGGGAGAAAAGGAACAGCTGTCTTCAGGGGTCCCCTCGGTAAAATAAAGTAAAATGAGAGTTGGGCATTGGAAATTATTGAGATAAGATGTGATGTAAGATGCTTTGACATGTTGGGGGAATTCATATGCCCGATAAATGCAAATCCGTAGTCTTAAAAGAAAGGTGTACCAACTATGCTACTAAATATGATGCGTATGGAGGTGTATTTAGAAATAATTCATGGATACCATTTTCCAGGGCAATTCCCTAATACGGGCTGAGGTTACACTGCTCACTGTGAGAGTTTTGAATGGAAATATGCATTGAGAGGTGCGTGCTTGGGATTGCACTGGGACACAAAAACGCATGGATTAGAGAACACACGCAAGTTAGAGACGATGTATTGACGACGAAGTATGTGGGCTTGGACAGGAAACATTACTAGGAAGGGCTGATGGCCGATGGTTTGAACCGGTGATGAAATGACAGCCAAATTGGGGAACACACCCAAGTGGACAACCGTAGGAGAGATTGAGCGATACGATTAGTTCGTGTGCAGAAGTGAGATGGACAGTGGCATTGTACGACCATGAAAGATGGTGACGACATGGGGAGGCCTTCATCCAATGGTGGATCGACCACGGCTGAGGATGATGAATGTGGAGGAAACCAGCATTGAAATTCGCACATTCCGACCCAGGTACCCACTTGCATGTAAGAAAACTATTTTTTGTAATGCCTCCTGCAGACAATTGTTGTTTAAACCCAGAAAAGAGAACCACAAGAGCTTAGGCTAGGCTCAGTGTTTCCACCGTAAGAGAATCGAAAAACTGGGTCTCATAATGAAGTGAGCAGGCTAATGGGAAATGTAGAGTGCGTCTCCGTGATTAAATGATGGTCGAGCAAGTCTGCTACACATCTATTGTGCCAACCATTGCCCAGTCCCCTGTGGTGATACAGTCATCCAGGAGTATTGTGTGCAACATTGCATTACGAGCCACCTAACCACACGTTTAACCATGTTAACTATCCCCCGTAAATCCTCACAGACGATTGGCGGCAAGCACTGTCAGGGAGCATCCAATATCTATTAAGTCGCATGGGGTCAAACAAGCGTGTCCTGTTTCTACCGCTGTCGTTCAGGCGTTGATATATATTCACATAGCATCGGAGTTTGCGGTTGTGTTTGTCAGGAAGCTCCTGGCACGTAGAGAGGGAACGTCAGACATCTTGCCCAACGAACACTCGGCGCAACCCCCTAAACACATCGGAGAGCTGTATCCCATGACAATTTTGGGCTGAGTCGATAGCGATTGCCACTGGTTATAGTGTAATGCATTAGTCAGGGATTGAACCTGGGTCACTGAGATTGAAGAGCATTGTGCGAACAAACCGAGTCACGGCACCTAATCCAATCCCACTGCATCTGTGCACACACTCAAACAGCGTGGTATTAAATTGTCTCCCTCCTGTTATGTCATATGCTGCCACTTCGGGTAAGGCTCATAGCGTGGCCATTAGAGCGTGATGTCTCTTCCACTTTAACGATGATAGTGAAAAATGCCAATGAGACCAACAGCAAAATCAGAATGCATCCTGAAAATCTGTCACATGGTCTATTGTGAGTGCATGTAATAAGTATGCATGTTGAACTTTTTCACACCGTACATAGCCAACCGTGCTAATCGGTGGTGCGGGGGAGGGACAACAATATGAATACAAAAAGCAGTTCCTAAGAAATTAGTTTTTAAATTAGTATCCATTATTTGGTCAATCAATTTGGCCGCAAGGTTGCTATGATGAGAACAATGATTGCGGTGATTTATAGCCTACGGTCAATACACTGCAGGATGACGGCCACCCCATGCCTTGGTAGTTGTTAAAACAGGTCAGTGAGGGTCGGTAAAGGGTCAGAGAGGGCCCAGTACTGGTTCAGGAAACATTCGCCACTGATTATTAACTTTGACCGGTAATTGAACTCTGATTTCCGGGTTCATTGCACAGTACCACTGTGCCACCGCTCAACGAAACATGGTTAAAATGTTTGTTTTCATTGCTCAGATGATCGCCAGTTCAAACCCCAGTTGAAAACTGACTCAGCCCATCATCCCAGCAGGATAGATACAATATGTACAGCCTCATCGAGAGTCAACCATCTTTTATATATAAAATCGCAAATCTGTCTGTCTGTCTGTCGCCGGACCATACGCAGTTTCATTGGACGGCGGTTGCCCCTGGCAACGGGTAGCGACGCATTCGCTGCCGGGTGGACGCCATTTTTAATTCCCGTTAAAAATATGCGCACGCATTTGTGGTATAAACTCGATATACCCAGCGTTGCCCGGGGGGAAAATACATCTAAAATCTTATGAAAACTTTCAAACATTACATACCAATGAAAAAACAACTGTGTAATTACTTTTAAAGCCGACGCGCCAAGAATCGATTCTCTGAATCGCGCAAAGGAATCGAAGGTTGTAGATTCCTTTAGATTCGGACGATTCCCGTTTACTATAAGTTGCTTAAGGTCGATATAAACTGCTACGAACGGGAAATATCCGGCGTTGACCGGGGCAAAAATGTAATTAAAAACTCATGAAAAAAGAAAAAAACAATGAAAATGAAACTCTATCATTCAAAATGTAAACCCCCAAAATGCCAGGAATCGATTCTTTTAATCGCACAAAGGACTAATCGAAGGTTGTAAATTACTTTACGATCGCGCTTCCTGTTTAATATAAGTTGCTTATAGAGTTGATATAAACTGCTACGAATGGGAAATATCCGGCGTTGACTGGGGCAAAAATATAATGGTGAGGGCGGTTGTGAGTGGCGATTGTGAGTGGTGATTAGTGAGTGGTGAGGGGAGGTTGAGTGGTGACGGTGAGTGGTGAGGGTGAGTGGTGAGGGTGAGTGTTGAGGGTGAGTGGTGAGTGGTGATTGGTGAGGGTGTGATTGGTGAGGATGAGTGGTGAGGGAGAGTGGTGAGGGAGAGTGGTGAGGGTGAATGGTGAGGGTGAGTGGTGAGTGGTGAGGGTGAGTGTTGAGGGTGAGTGGTGATTGGTGAAGGTGTGATTGGTGAGGATGAGTGGTGAGGGAGAGTGGTGAGGGAGAGTGGTGAGGGTGAATGGTGAGGGTGAGTGGTGAGTGGTGAGTGTTGAGGGTGAGTGGTGATTGGTGAGCGTGTCATTGGTGAGGATGAGTGGTGAGGGAGAGTGGTGAGGTGATGAGGGAGAGTGGTGAGGGTGAATGGTGAGGGTGAGTGGTGAGGGTGAGTGTTGAGGGTGAGTGGTGAGTGGTGATCGGTGAGGGTGTGATTGGTGAGGATGAGTGGTGAGGGAGAGTGGTGAGGGAGAGTGGTGAGGGAGAGTGGTGAGGGAGAGTGGTGAGGGTAAATGGTGAGGGTGAGTGGTGAGTGGTGAGGGTGAGTGTTTAGGGTGAGTGGTGAGTGGTGATTGGTGAGCGTGTCATTGGTGAGGATGAGTGGTGAGGGAGAGTGGTGAGGGAGAGTGGTGAGGGTGAATGGTGAGGGTGATTGGTGAGTGGTGAGGGTGAGTGTTGAGGGTGAGTGGTGAGTGGTGATTGGTGAGCGTGTCATTGGTGAGGATGAGTGGTGAGGGAGAGTGGTGAGGGTGAATGGTGAGGGTGAGTGGTGAGTGGTGAGGGTGAGTGTTGAGGGTGAGTGGTGAGGGTGAGTGGTGAGGGTGAGTGTTGAGGGTGAGTGGTGAGCGCGTGTATGTGTACCTATGGACGGGGGGCGCGTGTGTGGGGCGAGCGGTAGTGTAGTGGTTAGTGCGCTGCGCTATGAACTCGGCGACCCGAGTTCGATTCCCACTTACTACCACCACCTGTGACGATCATTTGAACGGTCCTGGGCCTCCCCTAGGTCGACTCAGCCTCAAACGAGTAACCGTGGTGTGAACATCGCCACTGGGGAGACAAAGACGGCCGGGCGTCGAGAATCCAAGTCCCGGGCGAAGCCGGGTAGTAAAGCTAGTAGGAATATAAAATACTGACCAAGGGCTCAAGATCAATAAAGATGAACAGTGTGAAAGGCTTGTTTGAATATTCTTAATGACAAAACCCACATTGAAAAATATATAACACGAATACATTGTCCTGCCTTCAACAGGAACGTCACCTTTTTGTCTTGGTTTCTGATGGAGTTATATCTGCCCCACAGTATCAAGAGGCCATCAAGGCCAATAGCTATTGAAGCAAAACATGTTCGCCAATTGCTTTCTTCCCATTGCCAAGTTACAACACCTGCTCAATTCCCCTCCATAGTCTGCTCTTGCACTTTCCCACCATCTGACTTTTAGTCTTCCATTTGTTACTCCACTGCCTGTCTCGGTAACCTGCTTTTCCTCTGTCCTGCACACACGTGACACCCATCACCATCTCCCCTATTTAATTAATTAGATCTGCCTTCCTGTCATGTTCAAATTATAATCTCAACTTGCAACGCCCCACATAGTATTCGCTCACTCTCGGGGACAGAGAACGACTCAGAGACACGAGGAACCAGAGACACGTGGAGAGGCATCCAGATGGTGTTGCCAGCAGCAACAATTTCCCAACCTCTGCAGTCCTCTATGTATTGAGATAGTTTTGGCCAATTAATGAGCGTTTACATTTGGGCGGAAACGGGAGCGACCGGAGAAAACCCACACGTGCGAGAGTGCGACACACTGCTCCATAGAGACGGAAGAGGTGGGGTCCACATTTGCTGTACCGCATTCTCCTGACAAGCCTGGGTATGGTAAATCTGTACCCATGGGAAAGGAGTTTCACAGCATTTGTATGATCCACCAACCCTCGCTTTCCACGGTGCTAGATTATACAATTCCAAATTGCTGACTATATCCTGACATGAAATTTCAGGCTAAGACTCCTTATTTATCCTGGACAAATCTGATGAGCTATGAAGCTCTTTTTCACAGATGTCCAGTAGGGGCCGGTCAGAAAGTTACAGCGACAAACAATGCAAAATATAGGAGTGCAAAGTAGAGGAAAGGTAAACACATCACACAAAAAATAGCCATGTAAAATAGATTAAGTGTATATGTTAAAATTCCCAAGCTAGGGCAAGGCAGCAAAACAACAGCAAAAACAGTCGCAGACAACGCACATTAACATGTTACTATCAATACCATGGGTAAGGATGAAAGTTACAAATCACATTTGCAAATGCAGCACTAATGTTCTGCTTCTGGATATTGTTTGAAGGAAGCTTTACGATGTTAAGGGAGGGAAACAAGGTGGTTCCAAATGTCCTACCTCGCGTCCACCACATGCACCAAAAACGGAGGCACCTTTACACCGACGCAAGGCGAGGCATATTTTCAGCATTAATTCGCCCGAACAGTGTCTGTGAATATAAAACGATCAATACACCGCTTTATATAAACACCAGGTGTGATCCGTGCCGAACATCTCTGCAACCAGAGAGCCTGGGTGAGTAACATTAATTGATTGTGCCGGTTCCCAAGAAACCAAAACAACTGTTTCCTCTCATATGATTGAGCAGCCACCAGAGTGCCTTGTGCAGTGAATGTGTGGATGCGTGGGTGTCAGTGTGTGTGTGTTTATTTAACCTGAGGGAGTAATCGCGAGCTTTTGGCATTGGAAGGAAGGTTTCCATGCCCTCCAACGTGCGTCGGGTTTTTTTTCACGCTTTCCAGACTAATCTATTACGCACTCCCAGAAGGCCACGTGGCTGATGGACAGATATGTGCAGGAGGCGTTCATTTGGTTACTTGTAGTCCGTACAGTGTATGCACGTTGATCTTATTTCGCAACGGACGTACCCACAACGTGCTAAACGGAGGTGCAAATAATTATCATTGTGATTCGTTTGTGTTATGTATTGCATAGCTTTGCGATGAACTGGGACTCATCTCTAACAGTTAGGATCCTTAATCTTTGGGTCTTTGGGTAAAGTCACGGAGATAGGTTCAAAGAAAATGACAAAAAACTACGACGTTTCGATCGCAACTCAAGCGGCCGTCATAAGCCTTTGAACCTATCTACGTGACTTTACCGAAAGACCCAAAGAATATGAATTCCTGCAGCCACGAAAGCTTTAAGTCAAGTTAGGATCCTTGCCTAGAAATGTATTGTGGTTCACCAGCATGGGTTCAAGCAAGCCTGATTCTGCTGATGAGATACTGGATTGCTGAAAGCGGTCCAGTGTCATTGTGTTGAACCAATGCTGTTGAAGTTATACTGGTAGGAACCTCCTGGTTACACCAGCCCACAGGGGATTATTGTGTCCGTCCGTCGTGCAGGGAGGGGCTGGGTAGGGAGGGTGGGGCTGGGTGGGGGGGGCTGGGTGGGGAGGGGCTGGTCACCCCGTGGTGCCCTTATAAAACTCAACGTTTAACCTACTCACGCCGGCTTGTGCCTGCCCTCACAGTCGGCCATATTTGCGGAATACACCACGCCGCCGTTGACCCTGGCCATTGACCGAGCAACCCAACGTTCCTACCAGCTCCCTCCGCAGGAATGTGTTGCACTCCCATAATTCCATGTGGCTGGTGGGTTGTGTAGAAAATACTATTATTTCTCATATGACAGATGTGTGAAGGAGGGGATATTGTCTGCTTATTAATTTTGCTACTTGTGATCTCCACGACGACACTCATTATTAATCTGGAGGAGGGATTGGTTGATCATTACGCATGGTAAGTCGCCCGCTTGCAGGACACTGATGTGGTATGTGGGAGGCGGGTACAGCAAGTAGGATGCTGGATCTGTCCAGATGATTGGGTGTCATCTTCTCAAGTGTGTGTGTGTGTGTTTCTGCTGGGCACTCCAGTGGCCTTCTCTATGCATAAACAAAAATAGTTTAAAATCTTGAAGTTGCAAAAAAAAAATTAATGCTTAAAAAAAGTCAGAAGGTTCACGATGACTTCTGCAAACAGTTTAGAGAATTTTGAGTCCATGGTGTTATTCATAATCAACGTTTTTGGGTTTAGATCGCGTTATTTATGAATGTGTCGTAACCCTCCACCACCCGACACGGCCAATCAGTAAAAAAGTGTCACGTTGACAAAAGACAAATAGTTCACTGCTTTAGCCCACCGGTGTGTTGAAGCGTGAAACCACAACATTTACAATTTGAGTACGACGTTTCGCTGGTAATTGCCATGGTGTGAACTAATTCTTATCTCAACAGTCTCCATACACAGCACAGCACTTCTACCAGCTAACGCACTCACACACACGGCCGCCATACTCGCACACAAACACACAGATCCCACACATAGCCTGAACAGACAGTGCTGTTAGTGAGCACCTATGAAGGTGGCGATGTTTTCACACCACACCAGGTACTCATTTGAGGCTGGGGCGACCTAGGAGAACCCCAGAACCGGTTTAGATAATCCTCACTGGTGTTGGCCATCATAGGGAATTGATCTCGGGTCACTGGGTTCTCAGCGCAGCGTGCTAATCGCTACCCTACTGCTCCCCACATACACTCACAAACATGGCCGCCATACTCACATACGCAGCACTTCTCCACAAACCCATTCACAACGCCCTGAATGTCCAGTGCAGCACAGACACGTCTCCACTTCGTCATCTCAATGGAATTATCCTTCAGCCAAAGTGCTGCTCCTTCAAGAGGGCCAAACACATGTATATCACTGGCAGCCAAATGTTCCACGTGTTCCGCAAACCGCCCTGGTGCTGTGTGTTGGGTCCTTTCACACATCAGGGTCAGGTGCTGCATTAATTTATTGTAGATGGCGCCGCCTACGCAGTCAAATACAAGAATCGCGGGGCAGTGCTCATCTCTTTTTTCAGTTCTGAGTCAGAGGTTGGAATTCCACATTCCAACGTTGTGGGTCGGGATCTCCATAGAAAACCCACGGTTGACTTTGAATGAAACGGTTCTTATTTGTATCGACCCTGAAAGAAGCATTGGCTGAACTTGATCCAAAAGTGCAATTTGGCCTCACAACCTCGACACCGTGAGCAAAGCACTCAGTTGCAGACGCACATTATCATACCTCTAAAATCAGGAATTTGGGTTGAAAAATAAACCCAGCGGCTCATCAACAAATCGCAATGACCAGCATGGTGAAGTATGGTTAAACGACTCACACGACCAACACGGTAATGTAATATAAATAGTTAATTAATCAAACACAAAATCATGCTAATAGTACCTCGAATGAGCATTGCCTTCAGGCCACACTGTGTTAATTGGATTAATTTTAAGGTCTCTGTTGAAGTGCTTGTTCTTGGGTTTGTCGGGTAAAGAATTTCAAGCGAATTCAAGCAAATCATGCCAGATCGACACAGCACCAACCTGGACCATTAAGCAGCATCGGTGCATTCTGTCACCATTTATTTCCCACGAACGTCTGTAAGTTATTATTATTCTTTGTTCAAATTTTAAAATGCAAATGTCAATTCCATTGGCTCTGAGCTCGTGACTAGTAGTGGTGGCTATTCCACATTACTATGATTGTATCACATCCGCGATACACTTACATGATTGATACTGCCCTTGATGATGATAGTGATAATGGCGGTGGTTCAAGTTCAAGTTAATTTATTAGGTATAGCCCTGTGAGCCATTCGGCTCTTGAATCGGGTGCAACCGCAACAAACAAAAGCATGAACAAGAAAACATCTTAAAGTGAATATGTGACTAAGTGCAAACAGAAAATCCAAGAAAAGACAGCAAAATATGGCGATGGTGATATTATTGCACAATCTCACACTTCAAAGCACTGCCGCTCAATCCACTGAGCCACTTACTAGCCCTTATCATTACCAATTAGTCGTGGCCAATCTTCACGTTTGTGGATCGCTATGTGCTGCCAGAAAGGCCAGTGCGTGCTCCAGTGAACGACGATGACCACGGGGTCCTTAGCACCCACTCCGCAAGTCGGACAGCACACTGCGGGTAATAACACCCCTTGCATAATTTTGCCAGGCAGCCGTGAAATCCGGAACCACTGACCCCAAACAAGTTTGCGAGAGCATCGACAGCGGCCTCTGTGATTCTCAAAATGTGCAGCCTATTGATTTACAGTGGGCGTGCAAGCTGTATTGTTGTTCTGTGTGCGTTTTTTCCCCCCTTTTAATCAGAGCTTGTATGTTTGGAATGCATCTGACAGTGACATTGAGGTCACTAAACCTTTCCTACACACAGCCTCTTGCACAGCCCTGTAGAGTAACAGATTGCAACCGATGCATAACATGTTAACATGTTACTATAATTTACCCAAGCACTGATTGATGTACAGCACGTTTTGTTACTCTACTGCTGGAGGAACGTCTCCCTATTTGTTGCACAGGTCATGGGGGGAGGGGTATTTGACCATACTTCACCATGCTGGTCAGTAGGGGTTGCTGAAGGGGAGAGCATAGGTGCGGGGCCATAGAAGTACAGCACAGCAATGGATTTTGCGGCACTGTTTGAATTCCAGCCACATTATGAAGCAGCAGTGGGTGATCATCTGGACCGATCCTTGGCCCTCCCACAGGTTTATTCAACCTTAAACGAGTACCTGGTATGGTGTGTAAACATCAGCACTGGGGAGACATGGACAGCCGAGCGTGGTTCTGTCCGGGCATGGTGCTGGCCAGACCACCTCCTCGTGCACCTCTGCTGCAGCCTTCACGAGTGTTCGCTAACAGCTGTTGCTCCAAACAATTCGTACGACTGTAGGGGGAGACCGTTGTGATGAGTAAATGATGCGTGTTCAAGTCATTGTACTCATTTATTCGTAGAATCAAAATATGAAACAATACAAATTAAAGCATAACAGAAATAATAAGGGATTACAATAAAATGTATTGCAGGGTCGCAACTGCTCACGTGCCGTTAACTTTCTGGTGACAGATGAGGCGTATTAACATGCCGTGTATGTGTTAAGTCGAAACTCGTATTCGTTCAAGTAATCAAGTCATTTTGTCTTTTTCATTTTCAAATTAATTTAAATATCATCCGTTTTATACAGGAGTACATTCTACATGTCTGAAACGCACGTAATCTGCAGTCATCCCATCATTCTCAGTGATGGTCAAACGGGTCACCAAGTTGTGGCAATTCAACGGTGATTGTCCTACAAAGAGACTGACCTCCAACCATGGGAAAGTGGCATGACCACGACTGGCACGTGAGCCACCGTGCAAGCGAGGCTGCCCCACATTTTTGCCTTTGAATCGTTATCAATCGGCAATCATTGGAGGTTTTGGAGGCACAACAATTCCACCCGCACACTTGCAGCCAATGCCAATACATTATCGTGATTCAGGATCAAAATTCAATACAAATGAAGCCTACTCATTTTGTTTATCATTGCTGTCAACGGAACAGCTACGATTGGCTGCAGGGGACATGCAAACCAATAACTGTACATTACAGTAATGGGCCCTACCAGCTGATATGAAGTCCGAGATTGAGTACTAGGGCCCCCGTCGACACAGCGGTATAAATTAGTTCACCGCAGTAAATCGGCCACTCGTAGGTGTATTCTTAGGTTTTTTCGGTAAAGTCACGTAGGTAAAACATTAAAATTAATAAAAGTAAAATAAAATAAAAATCACGACGTTTCGGAGGCAACGCAAGCTTCCGTCTTCAGGTGGAACCGTCACAGCCACGACAGCTGTATCAAGTACATGAGAGATTACAAGAGCTACCACTCCGTATATATAATGGTTGGAGAGGGGGGAAGGGCCAAGTACGGCACACTTTTTTATTAATATGGTAAGGTGAGGCTTAAGAGGCTGAGCCTTTGTTATGGAGAGGTACGGTTTGTGACTAAGCCTGGCCTACATAACAATAAAATCTAGAATCAGTCGTAGGTGCTTACACCTCTTTCAAGATGTCTAGCCAGCAGGCAGAAATACCTTCTGGAGGGGCTTGTTAGAGCTCCCTCTCGTGCGGGGCCTTATATCCCAGCAGCGGCTTGATCAAGCAATTGAAGATTTGCGCCTTTACCTTTACTTGTTAAATAAATATATAAATGCACCCAATCGCGTACATTTGATTGAATTGATCGATTGCGAGATTGAATCAATTGTGCTGACGCATCCATACAACTGCAGCGGTGACCGACAGCTGTTTACACTTCAACGGTAAGCCACCAACAAAGCCTGGCCAAGAAGCGAAGCCTTCAGGGAAGATGCTACACATTGCTCTCGTAAATTCTGGCAAAAATGTTGTACCACCAAGAAGGAAGTGATAGAAACACTTTGCTACCTTGTGATATCCACACCACTTAAAAAGCCATTTATCGGGTAATGCGTTACTCTGAATGCATCAATAGAGTACCCTGTTGTGCCATAAATTGCTAAATTGTGGCTCCCACCTGAAGTGGTTTTGTTCTCATCACAAGAGGATGTCAGTTTAAATGGATGACGTTTAAATGCTCATTGAGCCAGCCAATTTGGAGAGTGGTTAATCCCCGACCTTGTTTCAACATGGTAAAGACGGCACCGAGGCCATGGAATGTGTTACCCAGTTGATGGGTTTTTTTTCCCCTCGTACAGGAAAGGGTTGCAGAAAGATTGGATTGCTGGGTATGCGCGCAGTCATTTTGCTGCATGTTTTAAAATATTTAATCTCTTGCATCTATTGGCAATTTCCCGCAGGATGGTGCCATCGGCCAGTTGGAGCATGTGATATCCAGAATCTGAATGATATATGAATTCAAATCACGGTCGGGGAGTGACTCAACCTGTCATCCCGTGGAAGTCGATGAGAGATGTACAGTTGGAATGACCAGGTGACTCAAGAATCTGGGCAATGAACAAGCACTGCTTAGATCAGATCCTGGGATCCTGGTGATCTGATCTCTCGCTCGATCCTGGGCTCTGATCTCAGCAGTGCTCGGTGTCAGCTGCCCACGACGAAGTGAGAAAGTGCTCCTCCGGCTCTGTGGATAAGAGGTCACATTTGCTGGCCGACGGTGACGCACGTGGCCTGTTATTCAGTGCCACGGAGGCAGCGAGGGATGGTGGGTCACACAAATGTTGTGAACCTCCCTTCGCGTGTGCGTCGAGGAAGTACCAATCCCTGCCTTGACAGGAGAATGTGGCACCGCAAATGTGGACTCCGCCTGTTCCGTATATACTGAACAGAGCGTTTCCCCCCTCGCACGTGCGGGTTTTCTAAGGGTACTCCGCTTTCACCCCAAATGTAAACACCCATGAATTGTCTGATAATACCTGTATATGTAGAGGACCGTGGAGCTTGGGCGGGGAGGGGGGGAATTTAGCGCCGGCTCACGAAGTGGCCTCCCACGTGTCCTCTCTCTCTTCGAGAGTGAGCGAAAACTGCGGCAGCAGCACTTTGCAAGTTTACATTATTATTGTTCGAATCGATGTTTAGAAGCACGTCTTTTGAATCTATTTCCACAGGCTTTTTTTTTTACACACGAAGCAGGCACTGCTTTGGTTACTTTTCTTGTGACTTCGCGCCAATAGCACAGCTGGAATAGCAATGGAAAATGTACGTAAAAAAAGTTCATGTATAAATATTACTTCCTTTCAAATGACCACCCAACAGATGAACTGCACAGCTAAATCAAGAGAACAGTGAAATGAATAACAATTCATGGAGATTCTTAACTTACAGTTGTTTAATGTGTGAACTAGTTCAAGTCTGCCATTTACGCGACCTAACCCAAAACAACTATATTATGGATGATATTGGTCGCGAAAGCCTACGTGTCAGAGCAAGGAAGTGTAAACAGAGGTAATGGACCGGTCCACTGGGCACTTGCCCGGACTGCTGCCCTATGGCCAGTCCGAGCCTGACTGTGTCTGTAGATCAAAATCAAAGTCAAGTCAAAGTGTTTCTCTATTCACACAAGCATTAGAACAGCACTCGTCTCCATTGGTGGCACCGGGCCCATATGTGGAAAATATACGTTCTATTGGCTGGTGGCATGGGAGTTGTGGCACAGTGGTTAGCACATCATGCTCTCAATATCGTGATCTGAGTTTGATTCCTAGGCATCGCTTACATCACTGGAAATAGACGTCCGAACTTGTCCTGGGCAGGCTCCTTCACCAATCTCCACTGGCCAGTGTGGTGAAATATGGTCAAACAATCCACATGACCGACAGCAAGGGGAGCCCTTCAACCACTAGAATATTTACAAAGAGCTGTGGTTATTATTGCTAAGAGTACAATATTTTGCTTTGGTGGCCCTATCTCTTTAGAATAACTACCGCTAACTTCTCACAAAGTGGAACTAATTTTGACATAGGAATGGTGATGACCTGAGTAAACCCCACACCCAAACTTGGACAACTGACAACTTACAGGTTGTGTGTTGAGCCCTCAGCCACAGTGCCGCATGGATGAAGATTTAATAACTCTCTCAAAAGACGTAGCGATGTGCCCAAAGAAGAAAGTGTTTAAACCAATGTACACTATCTACTGTATGACATATGAGTTCAGAAACACGATCCTTAATAATATAAATATAAAAAACCCGGAAAAGTGCACAAAGAAGCAAGGCGATTTGCTCGTTCGGAATTACATTGAGAGAGACAGAAAGAGAAACACATGGTGTAGAGAACAGACGTAGATGTCTGACATCATCCAAACTATTAAGAAAAGTAAGTGGACTCGGGCAGCACACATCATGGCCAGAGGAGACTCTGGAAGATAGCCAAGAATAATAGCGGAGTGGCAGCCAAGGAATGGAACGCGTCTGTGGGTTACGTCTACTGAAGAGATTTAGCAATGATATCGGGTATTGTGCTTGTGCCGGATGGATTTCAGCAGCACACGAACGTGAGAGGTGGCGGTGGCATGAGTAGATATTCATTCAGCAGTGGATTACTCATAGCCGGTGATGATGAAAAAAGTGCAGCTATGGAAGCTCCATTGATTGTAGGGATCCCTGGAGAATCCACCTGTCACTGGTGTATTCCCTCTGTGCGTCTTGAGGGTTGATGCTGGATGCTCCATCTTAAGTAGATCTGATCTACTAATTGTTGCATGTAACTTAGGATATTTATTCGCATGGGAACAGCAATGTGTAATTATCTAGGCAATGCTAAGTTGCTTGCCGCTTGTAATATCTGCCATCTGAAGCATAAAATGTAATTTTCTCCAGTGTTAGCGGTCAAAATAAGCAATTAAAGCATGGCGATGCCGCTGCAGTAATCCTGCACCGTGGAAAATGGGGTTGGTGGATTGTCCAGGGATTTCCATCTGCATGAGACACCCACCAGCAGCTGTGGCTCGTAGGTGGCAGTACGGCAAGTAGGCTGCTGCCCAAAATGTTTGGATTTTTAAAGAGCAAGCATCTAGCAGGACCATGGGGGAAGATGTCCATGTGGGTACGGCCTTCAATTCAGCAATGGATATATCATGAATGATGATGATGATGGTGGTGGTCATGAAATTAATACTTATTTTAGCTGTCGTAAGACACAAACTTAGAACGTGAAAAGCAAAGCTAACACAAGCAGATGGGCTAGGGTGGGACACGTCGCCAGTAGGTGCATGGTCAAGGAATGGAACGTTTGCAAGAGCAACGTCCACTGATGAGATGGAGTGATGAAATAGGTGCGTGCGTGCGCATGTGCTTGTGGGGGATGGCAGAAGCTTGGGGACGCGTTCATCCAGCAGTGGATTTATCATGTCCGATGATGATGACACCCTTGACGGTAACTTTTAAACAAACTTCTGAAATTCCGAGCTGGATTGTCTATCCTGATGAAACGTCACCCTATTGTGCGAAAACCTCTTTGCCCGCAGGGAGTTGATATCTGTTTTGTGAAAAGCCTTACTCGGCAGTTTGACACAGGCTTAACAATTAGCCGATACACAAGGGCGGGGAGACACACAGAGGTCACGCCGCCATACGATGCAAAGCCCCAATTAAGGCTCGCGATATTGAGAAGGTGAGGCTGTTTTTTTCTTTCTTTCTACAGCCTCTGAATACCTACCCATCCATTAATTTAAATAGCAGTTTTCTATACACATATAAACACGAATCACTTCAGGAATGGTACAGATCAACCGCACTGAAGGAGAGGTCAAAAGTGGAGATCGAGTGGTTTTATTGGAGTTTGTTGTTTGAACAAATTGTGTGTGGGATGGGAAAAATATGCAGATGGGGCATCTACATATTTTTTACTTTCCCCGCACCGTCGATTAGCACAGTTGGCTACGTACGGTGCGAAAGGCGTTCAGCTTACGAACGTACATCACCATAGCGCGTGCTTGCGGGCACCATGAAAGCAAAGAAGGGTTGCTGACTCAGCCTAGGAGCAAAGTAACACGGTGTGAAAGCCTGCTGGCCACACGAGTCGGGTTTAGAGAGTCTGAAACCGGCATTGTCCGCTTCTTTAGCTCACAGAAGGAGGACGCTTCATCACCGTCGTGCATGCGGTAGTACATTGTGTACAAGGGTGTGCATTAGGGATACAGAATTGTGGTGCTGTGATTAGAACACTCGCGGTCACAAGGCTGAGCGTGACCTATCCCAGCCTGGGCATTGACCCATCATCCCTCTGGAGATAAATGAGTACCGCTTTGTGGGATGGTAACATTGCTTGTCCACTGGAGAGACTGTCCCCGATATAGGAATGTGGAAATTCCACCATTGGTTTGGGGCTGCCCCACATTTATACGAGCTTAATAACACATTTTTCTAATATTACTGCATAACTATAGTATACATATATATACACTCAATTGGTTATTCAATTAATAATGTGTAACCTACTAATATTTATTTTCTTTTTTTTATGTACAAAATTCAACAAACCACAAAGAGGTTTCAGAGGCCTGTAAAGGATACATTTTTAAAAACTTCAACAAAAGTCACAAAAACTTACGTAAGAAGCAACGCAGAATGTAATATATCAGTTGCGATACATATTAATGGTATCGCCTTCAAATGCTCATGGGTGTGATATGGAAACACAAGATTCGATAATTGGTTTTTTACCCTTTTATCTGGAAACAAAACTGACACCTTTTTTACAAGGAGTCATGTTTGCATTGACCACATGCGGTCAGAATGCAAACAAAAAACACAACTCTGATAATGTATGCACTGTCCTTGAAATTGATTGGTCCACACCCTAGACAGCTTTTCTTAGAGCCGAGTCTCACATGGTGTTGGACCAGATGACGCCAAAAGGCGCACAACTCAAAGACAATGCACCATCAGAGTATGAGAGCTCGGGGTAAGCATTAGACTTTTGCAAAAATATCGATCCAAGGTGAGTGGCGTTAATCGTCACCCCTTCCAGAGCGGGACGCGTCCGTTGCTTGTCTTTGAGTTTTCCAGAGTGGGAGACGAATTCCATGAATTCACTGTTCACAACCCTGCAGCGGTTCATGTCTTTTGGTGGCCCTGAGGCAGCGCTGTAACGTCCCCATCGACATGCCAGGGATCAACCTCGCCAAAGCAGCAGCACCATTTAGTCTACACAACAAAGGCTCATTCCTAGCAGCAGCCTCAGCTGCACCAACCTCACAATAATAATACAAAACTTCGATCCAGGTGCCTAACTTGGGTCCTCCCCCCCTCAACCAGTATATATACAAGGACGGGTCTCTTAGAATTTCTCTTTACTTGATACAGCAATCGTGCTGTGACGGTTCCACCTGAAGACGGAAGCTTGTGTTGCCTCCGAAACGTCGTAATTTTAATTTTACTTTTATTAATTTTAATTTTATTTTTTACCTACGTGACTTTACCGAAAAAACCTAAGAGTGAGCACCATTTACTTTTACACACACTTATCTAAACCGGGAATGTTAGCAGTCTGATATGCTCCACAACTGGGTTTTTAAACTCACAAAATTCTGATTGTGAAATGTGCAAAACGAGGGCATTATAAATTTGTCTACTTCTGCCGGATTAGAGCGACGTATGCAATTTTTCAACCCCCCCCCCCCCCACCGCTGTAGAGCTCTCAGTCCCTCGTTGCGGATTCTGTTTTCGCATTTACCACCCCCCAGCCCACACTCCTCTTTGTATTGTATTTTATTATTATTATATAATATTTTATTATGTTTTATTTTTATTATTTTATTATTTCCCTTCTACGTGACTTTACCGAAAGAACCAAGAAGACACACTCCTCTTGTCCATGCACTCCCCCAAAAATCCTCCCTCCCTTTCTCCCCCTCCTTCCCACGCAGACCGCGCCACGTGCTGGGATTTTTCACGCGGTGATGCCCCGCGCGCCAAGGTGCTCAATCTTGTGTCCCGGGCACATCACGCTACAGCGCCCCTCTGCTGAAACGGCCACGGGAATAAAATTGCCTAGCGAGACAAAATATACACCGGGTCCTTTTATGGACTGCCGCACCGTGGACACGAACGTGGGTGGAGTAATCGTGAGCGCTAAAAGAAATAGCAATGCTGTGTAATAGGGAGAGGGGGGGGGCAGTCGGAAAAAAAGTTTGAAAGATCTCACGGTTAAAATTAAGTTTATGTCCGAATGCGAAATCACGCCGGTGTCCACGTCCAATGTTTTGATGATCGACCATCCCCTTTGGTTAAGTTAACACCCACCAACCCCAATCTATCGGTGATCCACCAACCCCCACCAACAAATGTGGAACCCACTAGTTCCATATGCATGGGATAGAGTGTTGCCAAATCAAAAACGGGGGCTTTCTTGAGGTGCTCCGGTTTCCTCTCACGTGTAAACACTCATTGATTTTCCAGTACTACCTTAATATATATTGAACCGCAGATCTTGGGGGATACATTTCACACTGGTTCACTTCTCTGTCGTTCCTCGTGCCTCTGAATCGTTCTGTCTGCGAGAGTTGAACAAATACCGTGCGTGTTATAAGGTGGAATTGTCATCATTATGATCACCTTCGTCGTCATTTTTCTATGCGAGCGTGAATTCCTCTGCATCTGACTTCATTTCGTGAACTCGGAGATTCTCTGAATTTGTTATGGAAATTTGGCCACAAGTTTGCGGAATTCTGGTGGAAAACTCGCCACGCAAATTATACTCCAAGCGCTGGAGCAGAAGTCAGTAACACAGGAGGCGGTATAGCGTTAGTGATGCCAGTTTGTGCATATGACAAATTGAAGTAAATGTTAAGACAATTTACAAATTGATTAAAAAGGTTACTGTCTAATTAACTAGTGGCGACGTATAGATGTTGGTGCAATTGAAGTTTTGCCACCTCAGGCAGTACCAACAGGTAAAATAGTTGATTTGGGTCCATGGGCTCTATGGCAGAATGGGTTGCAGCACCCACTCTTAGTTTTATTCAGAGGCCACCCCACAAATACCAATCAATGCGATTCCACAATTGAGCCAAAGTTTCCACGTGGTTTCCCCCAAACGCCATCTTAATTGCACACGCATTTCGAACCGTTTCACAAGTACGGAATGAGAACCAGCAGAGTGAACTCTGTCATTCTTTTTGAAACAGTTGCTGAGCATAGCCACAAAGGCCTGAAACGTCATGCAGCAAGCAACAAACAGCACTATAAAAGTTGTAATACATAAGCGTTAACGACATTCCCTGAAATGATCAATGTTCAAGAGCTTTGGGAAATGAGACGATGATGAGAAGAGGGAATTCCAAAGTGGAGCAATGTGAGGCAAGTAGCAGAGAGATGTGTTTTGACCTGCAGTGTGATGAGTGGGTGGGTGAGTGGGTGAGTGAGGGATTCATTGGGTGAGTGAGTGACTAAGTAGTTGAGCGAGTGAGTGTGCTGTTGTGGTGCTTGAACAATGTGGATGAGATGCAAAACACAGTCTGCTAGACAGTCCTCAACATGGGTTGAAAAATCAATGAGCAGCATTTACAGGAACAGTAACCATGGTAGTAGCGATAGAATAGTGATAAGGATGCGACTGACTGTGGAATTGGTCCAACGTGGATTGAAAATTGTGAAATGGAGTCGAGACTTTTTTTCATTTTAAAATTTTTTTACCTGGATAATCCCTTGAGATTGATCATCTCCCTTGCAAGTATATCAAGCGGCACATACATAGCAAAGGGGCCGTCCATAAATGACGTCACGCACCTAGGGGGGGGGGGGTCAGACATTTGTGACGATGTGTGACGAGGGGGGGGGTGAGAAATGTGACGTCACATCAAAATGCGCAACTTTTAATAAATATAGACAACACGTTTTACTTAATTAAAGACACTTTTAAATAAATATTTTCTCCTACAACATCAGAGTGCAGCGCCTACATTAAATACGCACTACAATGACAATAGTTTAAAGCGATTTGAAGCATGTTTTGTTTTCAAAATGGAATTTCTTTTTTTTGGGGGGGGGGGGCAGAGCTTTGTGACGTCATATTTGAGGGGGGGTCTGACTTTCTGTGACGCCGTGTGACGATGGGGGGGGGGGGGGGTGTGTAAAAAATCGTCCAAAATCACGTGATGTCATTTATGGACGGCCCCAAACACGTTGCGACACATTCAGTATACACACATTCTAATATCTACAATTATCCAATATGCATGAATACAAAGTGAAGACATTTAGACAGAGTCAAGAATAGGGACAAGACAGCCAAGGCAGTGCACACGTGTAATGTTACGTGTTCATGCTGAACTTCTTTCGCACCGTATGTAGCCAACCATGCTGATCGGAGGTGCGTAATGCCACCTCGCTGTTTACCACTTACCTACGATAATCACCCACGCTCGTGACGTCACTCAACATCGACCAGCCCCCCTCATTAATGATCATTATAAGATGACGTCCTCCAAATGGACCCCCCCCGCCCCCATTCATAATAATTAGCGGCTAACGTCACTCCACATGGGGGGCAGAAACATAACATATGAAAAATAATGTTTAAAAATATGTTTAAATTTTTTAATGATAGAATATAGTCTTGTCATCAGTATGACATAAGTATACCAAGTTTGCCGTCGATATCACATTGGGAAGTGGGTTAAAATTGAGTTACAAGATTTGAGGATACGACAACAACAACAGAGTGAGTTAAATAAAAGCGTGTAAAATGAAATAGGTCTGTGTCACCGCGCCCTTACAAATTGCACACACGCATTAATGCAATGAATGTCACGTCGCGGTCTGCTTTTCGCTTGCAAGTTTCATATTGACTGCAATACACCCGTCCTTGGACGGGCAAAATGCTAGTATATATATAACGAGAGAGGACTCAGGCAACGTTGTACTTTTGAACCCAGATGGGTAAAATTATTTAATAAAGCAATACAATATACTATTCCACACTTTCTCGTGTGTCTACCTTCATTGTGACAACTTTACGTAGAGCTCTCATGAAACCCGGGCTAAACTATTGTTTAGTTTTACTGCTTTTCCACGACTTTTATCTGCCCTTCAATTCCCTCAGCTGTCTGTTCCCTATCCATTCTATGATCGGCGTTTTGTGCTCGGCTGGCATTGAATTGTAATAAAAACAATAACACACTGAACAAAAACTGCCCTTCAGCTGCCTTGAAGGCCCTTCAACTCCCTTAACTGCTTAAATCCCCTAACTGCCCTTCAACTGCCTTTAACTGACAGCCTCTTGGCTCTCCACTAATCACACCACACATGGACACCCACGGGCTGGTATTCACATTAAGCAGTTCGATTCGGGCGTCCATCGCTGTAGTTCCCAGTTGTGGTGCCACATCCATACCATACAGCCCATCAATTTCCCTTATACATGGGGTAATGTCTTCGGAAAGAGTGTGTTCCGCTACACGTGAATTCGGCCATCTGCTCTCATCTGACCAACAGCCATCGACTCTGACACTGGGCAACATTCACTCCAACCCCAATGTGCTCCGGAGCACATCAGATGAAAGTCAGGGTGTCAGAAATAATTTGTGTTTACATCGCGACTAATTACTGAAGGGACTCAAAGTGCCGTACAGCCAGAGGTCAAAGGCGACATTGCAGTGACTCTGCTCAAAAGCCCAATTATGCAATAGCAAATGACATAAGCGATGGCTAAATAAAGTACATTGTGAAAGTGTCCAGTGAATGGTTTGCAAGTCTTTAGTAGACTTTACTATATCGGCACATTGGATTTGATCTGTACAAATGAGAATTAAGTGATGCGAAAATCTACTTTGGCGGTCATATGCCAGTGGTACAAATGTCCACATTGCCATGGTTGTTTTCGTTGTATTATTGCATTTGTTTATCCAGGAAAGCCTCACTCAGTCTCAAGACTTTTTCAGGAACTTCCTGCGAAGTTTTTCGCAGGAGCGGTCGATGATTGCTATGCTTCTCAATTGAGCAATTTGCTAGTCATTTTTCAAATTGGGCACATTTTTAGCATGACGGGGGGCACACATGGCCTCTTCTATTTTAAATGACATCACGGGATGCACATCTTTTTTACGGTTAATACACCCACAGTCGCCATGTGCTCAGACTACAAACCTCGGCTACAAGCGGCAAACGGGCTATCTCTGAGCGATCTCATCGCCCCAGTCTCCCCACTGTTAACTTTCCAAAAATCGATACTTATTTTTATTAACTTCAGATGTATGATGGGATGAGTTGACCCCCTGCAGGGATTTGATCTTGCAACTTTTCGATTGTGAGCAGCACATTGCCACCTGACCATTATTTCTGACTGACAGAAGAGCACCTATCGAGACGGAGAAGGTGGTGGTGGTGGCAGAGGAGAAAATGTGACAACTTGATGAGATCTTGATTTGAAGCTTTCGTGATTGCAGGAATCCATACTCTTTGGTTCTTTCGGTAGAAAAATAAAATTGTTTATTTTGATTTTTCCACCTACGTGACTTTACCGAAAGAACCAAAGAGTATAACTTGATGAGAGAGAACAAATGTGCAATGGCAAAAAAGGCAGAGACTGCAGAAGTTAATTCGCAATTGGAAACACGAAGGGCCTGGATTCGATTCCCGACTGGGGCACCTTTTTCGGTGTGGAATTTGCATGTTCTCCCTGTTCGGCATGGGTTTCCTCCGGATTCTCCAGTGTTTTCCCAGATTTAATGATAAAAAAACGTACAATTTAACTGGTATTTTCCAAAACACCACAACGCTCAATTGGGATTACACATGGCAACATCACCCCCCTACTGCAAGAACCTGGCAGGGTCCTCCTGGAAAGGACTCTCGAGATTCAGTTGAGGATTTTCTAGGAAACAAGCGGCATGATACATTTCACAATAATTGCTCAAAGATGTGCTGACCAAGGATGTCCACTTGTATTACAAAGACTGGGGAGATGGTTTTCAGTGGATCGCACCTCCATAAATACAACCATGCGCATGAGATAACCACGTGTGGTGCAGCGTGAATTGCCTGTATATATAAAGGCAATACACCAAGTAGGTTTCAGGATTGACGATTATTCCCTCTTATGCATGGGTTTCCTCTAGCTACTCCAGGTTTCTTCCTCACTCGAAAAGCAATTTGTCAAACAAAACCCGGCGTTACCTCGCGAACAAAAATACATATTCTTGAGGCTGAGTGAAGATTTCCTGAGTAAAGTTGACATTAACATTTGATAATTAAATTTGGCACATAGCGCGAGACCATAGGGGACAACAACACGTGCGAGTGTGTTTTCTCGTTAATATGGCAATGCATAACACACGGACCAGGAGGCTGAAAAGTAATTACGTCTCTCAATAGTGTTTGGGATATTTGATCGGGTTGCACCGGAGCAGCCTGCTCAACTTACCCACGTGGATGCCTAACAACACATCATTCAGCTGGACTCAATTCAATTCAGGCTATAGTCTCTCTATGGCAAATAGAGTGCTACTTGAGAAGAAACCATCGATGGTCACTCCTGAAAATTAGACTCATCCTGGTGTCTTGAGTTCTCACCTGGTTATGCAAAATAAACTTACCTTGTGGAGATCCTGGCTCCCACCATAGAAATGAGGAATTTCCATCAGTGGTTCAGGAGCACGAATAGAGACGAGCACTGCTCAATGTTCATTTGAGCAGAAATTATATTGACAGGGCGATCTTACAAAAGTGCAGTCAAGTCCAATATCAAAATGGCCTGTAACCAACTACACGTGTGCATTTACGGAGGGGAATCGCAGCTTGGGACAGCAATCTAGATCCCCCCCCCCCCAATATTGCAGCTGTGTATCCAAGACTCAATCTAGCATCACGGTAATACAGCAATACAAAGGAAGGATATTTGCAATGGGCTGGCTTTAAATCGGTAGGCTTTCCAGGGGCACAGTTAAACATACTGATTGTGAGCCACACATGTTTCAGTGGCGCTGCTGTGATTTTTATTTTTTCTTATGCAGCAATGTAATATGGACGATATTACATTATTGGTTGCTATCCACTTTAACAAGGAGTCGTTTGGCATAAAATTTACTTTTTTGAGCAGTGTAGTCAAGTGTATCAGAAATAAATTCCTCACATTCAACTTGCATCTGAGGTGAGGTAAATACTGTATATAATTCGCTTAAGTTCCCATGATTGTCGAATGCTAACGCAATAATCAATGGGGATTGCGGGAGTAAGCACTTCGGGGATGTTTGATGTGAAGGAAGAGACTAAAGGTGACCTACATGAGTAGCGTAGGATCATTGTGTTTTTAGCGATCAGTGGTGACGTGCAAGTGAATCCAGGTGACGTGGGAAATGACATTGCGGCCGTGTGTGTGCGATGAATATTCAGCATTTCATAAGGAATGGCCAATGGTACTAATTAAGATGCAGTCCTGTCAGCATTAGTAATAAAGATGTGTACCGACACTTTCGGATTCGTCTGAAAAATCAGAAAACGCAGCACTTGATGAGAAGTTTCGTTTGCTCACGAATATTTTTTTTTGGGGGGGGGGGGGGGGGGTTTGATCTGATGATGTGGCATCACAGCAAGTTATGTCACTTCCATGCCGTCACTTCCTTGTGTTTGCTTTATCCTGCTATGAGGGCCATCGTGCAATGGCACTTTTACGAAGCGTCACGTCCTCTCGTCTTCGAGCAAGACGATTTACAGCGAATGGTTGGGATTGATGCAATGCTTCGTTTGATCCACGGTTTCATGGTAGTAGTCTCAAACGACGATCTGCAATGCATGCCGCATGTTCTACAAAAACCAAGAACTATGCCGTTGGTGTGGTGCCACGGCCTCGAAGCAACTCTGCAAGCGCCGCGCCTCCCTCGTGGCCCCCACACTGAGCACACACCCTGAGCACCCACACGCAGCGCACACACGTAGTGTCCTGGTGGAGGATTGCCTGGCACGACGGGTTTTAATCCGAAGGGCCCCGAAGAGGAAAGTCCCACGGTTTCCCGGTGCCAGGAGATTGGCCGACCCTTGCAGGACAGGTCACATTGCGGTGCCCCTGAGTTGGCTTAAAATTGTATGTTTCGATTTAAAGCTTTCGTGACTGCAGGGATTCATCTTCTTGGTTCTTTCGGTAAAGTCACGTAGAAGGGAAGTAATAAAAATAAAACATAATAAAACAATTCTCACGACGTTTCGGCCACAACGCAAGCAGCCGTCCTCAGGCGAAGAATGAGAACATTATCAAGCTAGGAGCTTATATAGGTGTAGCGAGGAGGAGCGCCTTAACAAAAGAATGTGCATATGAAGAGGAATTTAGCATACCAATGGGCAATGAGTAGGAGGTGGGCGGAGGGGTTTCAAAGTGCCATTATGCCCATGCATTATGCAGGATCAACAGCACCACGGGGGGGCGCAAGGAACAGCGTTAATAAAGGAAAGGAATGTTAATGATATGTAGCTGCATTTACCAAACAACCACGTAGAAAACCAAAGTAAAAACTACATAAAAAACTAAAATATAAACTGATACTTACTATACTCTACAATAAGCTGAGTTACTAACAACAAATAATAAATTACAATTCTACGTCGTAAGAAGTATATAATATACTTCCATCTAAACTTTATTCTCTTAGCATATACAGTACTATATACTGCCATAGATAAACCCAACATTAAATTATATACTGTATTGCTGTAAACCACCCTATACTTTATACATTTTAATATAACACTATGTATTATTCAACTCACCCTAATGTGTATCGAAATGGTTTATTAAGTCCTTCCAATGATTGCTAAGCCTGAATCCATCTTCTCGGTTAAAATTGTCTCTGTGTTTGTATATGTGGATCGCCTCATGAACGAATCTCTCATGATAGCTAGATGGCTTGCAGAGAACCTCCGTCTTGGAGAAGTTAATGTCATGTGAGCCCACTGAGTTGTAACAGTGGTCTGCCACGGCTGAGGTGTTTGTCCTACCGTGTTTTAGATCAGCTTTATGTTCACGAATGCGGTCTGAGACGTGTCGTTTGGTTTCCCCAATGTAACTGCTACCACAGAGGCAACTTAGTTTGTAGACGCCAGGGTACTGTATGTCTGGAATCACATCTTTTACAGACGGTACCAGATCACGGATTTTATGTACTGTGTTGAATCGGACCTGGATCTTGTGTTTAATCAGGATTTTGGAGATCTTTTTTGTGACCCCAGCAATGTAGGGTAAGGTGATGGTCTTGAAAGGCTCCTCAACAGGATCTTTCTTGATGGTTGGAGTGATGGCTTTGCGGATTGTGTAGTCGGAGTAACCATTAGCCTTAAGAGCTTGGCGTACGTGTTTGAGTTCACTGGAAATGTGTTCATGGTCGGAGATGCATTGGGCTCTATGATATAGAGTCTTGATGAGGGAATTCTTCTGGGATGGATGGTGGTGGGAATCCGGTTTTAGATAAGCATCCGTGTGGGTGGCTTTCCTGTAGACAGAGTGGCTCATTGAACCATCAGGTCTCCTTTTGATTAGGACATCCAAAAAGGGTAGCTTGCCATCATTTTCGACTTCCATGGTGAATCTGATGGCTGGGTGTATGGAATTGATGTGGCCGAGAAATTGGTCTAGAGCAGGCCGGCCATGTGGCCAGATGACAAAAGTGTCGTCTACGTACCTCTTCCATAAGGTCGGGCGTAGAGTGGCAGTCTGGATGGCGTCCGTCTCATATTTCTCCATGAAGATGTTGGCTACAACCGGAAATAGGGGGGAGCCCATTGGGGTGCCCTCAATTTGCTTGTAGAAGGTTCCATTCCAGGTGAAGTATGTATTGGTTAAGCAGTGTCTCACCATGGGGGGTACCCCAGCATTTAGTCCTTGATGAACCAAGTCTTCAATGATTGCGATGGTGTCAGGCACAGGCACCTTGGTGAACAAGGAAACCACATCAAAACTGACAAGCAGGTCGTCTGGGGACAGGGCAATCCCCTTGATTGTCGATACCAGGTCAGTAGAGTTTAGTACTGCAGAGGTGGTTTTTCCAGTGAAAGGCCGTAGGATTTCGGACAAAAAACGAGCCAGTTTGTAAGTGGGGGAGTTGATAGTAGAGACAATGGGACGAAGAGGTGTATCTTCTGTATGTATCTTTGGCAAGCCGTACAATCTTGGTGGCCTGGCTGCAGAAGGTTTCAACGAGAACTGTTTGGTCTGATCAATTAATGCGGTTGAAGCAGAAATGATGTTGTTGGTTTTGGAGACAAGGCTGTTGGTGGGGTCTCTTTTTATTTTTGTATAGCTGCCATCGTTGAGTAGTTCTTGAATTTTGTTGTTGTATTCTATTTTGTCCATGATGACAGTGGCATTGCCTTTGTCGGCTGAGAGGATGACAATGTCATCCCTCTTTTTTAATTGAGCTAATTCAAAACGCTCATCTTTGCTGATGTTGCTAGCTGGCATCTTAGCGTTTTTGAGGGTTACAGAGATTTCAGATCTTGCTACGTCTGCAGCGATGTGACTCAAGCCCTTGAGAGCTACATCTACTCGAGCAATTATATCATTAACTGGTATGTGTCTAGGTGTGACTGCAAAGTTTAGTCCTTTAGCTAAAACGGATTTCAAACCTTCAGAAATAGGACTGTTACTGCGATTAATTACGACTTTGTTAACATCTAGCTTTTCAATGTGTGGGTCCGGTTTCTTGTTTGAGAGGCGGTTGAATTTGGAAATCAAGTTGTCCTTACATTTAGTCGACATAGCATCAGCAAAGATCATCAGCAAAGATGAGCGTTTTGAATTAGCTCAATTAAAAAAGAGGGATGACATTGTCATCCTCTCAGCCGACAAAGGCAATGCCACTGTCATCATGGACAAAATAGAATACAACAACAAAATTCAAGAACTACTCAACGATGGCAGCTATACAAAAATAAAAAGAGACCCCACCAACAGCCTTGTCTCCAAAACCAACAACATCATTTCTGCTTCAACCGCATTAATTGATCAGACCAAACAGTTCTCGTTGAAACCTTCTGCAGCCAGGCCACCAAGATTGTACGGCTTGCCAAAGATACATAAAGAAGATAAACCTCTTCGTCCCATTGTCTCTACTATCAACTCCCCCACTTACAAACTGGCTCGTTTTTTGTCCGAAATCCTACGGCCTTTCACTGGAAAAACCACCTCTGCAGTACTAAACTCTACTGACCTGGTATCGACAATCAAGGGGATTGCCCTGTCCCCAGACGACCTGCTTGTCAGTTTTGATGTGGTTTCCTTGTTCACCAAGGTGCCTGTGCCTGACACCATCGCAATCATTGAAGACTTGGTTCATCAAGGACTAAATGCTGGGGTACCCCCCCTGGTGAGACACTGCTTAACCAATACATACTTCACCTGGAATGGAACCTTCTACAAGCAAATTGAGGGCACCCCAATGGGCTCCCCCCTATCTCCGGTTGTAGCCAACATCTTCATGGAGAAATTTGAGACGGACGCCATCCAGACTGCCACTCTACGCCCGACCTTATGGAAGAGGTACGTAGACGACACTTTTGTCATCTGGCCACATGGCCGGCCTGCTCTAGACCAATTTCTCGGCCACATCAATTCCATACACCCAGCCATCAGATTCACCATGGAAGTCGAAAATGATGGCAAGCTACCCTTTTTGGATATCCTAATCAAAAGGAGACCTGATGGTTCAATGAGCCACTCTGTCTACAGGAAAGCCACCCACACGGATGCTTATCTAAAACCGGATTCCCACCACCATCCATCCCAGAAGAATTCCCTCATCAAGACTCTATATCATAGAGCCCAATGCATCTCCGACCATGAACACATTTCCAGTGAACTCAAACACGTACGCCAAGCTCTTAAGGCTAATGGTTACTCCGACTACACAATCCGCAAAGCCATCACTCCAACCATCAAGAAAGATCCTGTTGAGGAGCCTTTCAAGACCATCACCTTACCCTACATTGCTGGGGTCACAAAAAAGATCTCCAAAATCCTGATTAAACACAAGATCCAGGTCCGATTCAACACAGTACATAAAATCCGTGATCTGGTACCGTCTGTAAAAGATGTGATTCCAGACATACAGTACCCTGGCGTCTACAAACTAAGTTGCCTCTGTGGTAGCAGTTACATTGGGGAAACCAAACGACACGTCTCAGACCGCATTCGTGAACATAAAGCTGATCTAAAACACGGTAGGACAAACACCTCAGCCGTGGCAGACCACTGTTACAACTCAGTGGGCTCACATGACATTGACTTCTCCAAGACGGAGGTTCTCTGCAAGCCATCTGGCTATCATGAGAGATTCGTTCATGAGGCGATCCACATATACAAACACAGAGACAATTTTAACCGAGAAGATGGATTCAGGCTTAGCAATCATTGGAAGGACTTAATAAACCATTTCGATACACATTAGGGTGAGTTGAATAATACATAGTGTTATATTAAAATGTATAAAGTATAGGGTGGTTTACAGCAATACAGTATATAATTTAATGTTGGGTTTATCTATGGCAGTATATAGTACTGTATATGCTAAGAGAATAAAGTTTAGATGGAAGTATATTATATACTTCTTACGACGTAGAATTGTAATTTATTATTTGTTGTTAGTAACTCAGCTTATTGTAGAGTATAGTAAGTATCAGTTTATATTTTAGTTTTTTATGTAGTTTTTACTTTGGTTTTCTACGTGGTTGTTTGGTAAATGCAGCTACATATCATTAACATTCCTTTCCTTTATTAACGCTGTTCCTTGCGCCCCCCCGTGGTGCTGTTGATCCTGCATAATGCATGGGCATAATGGGACTTTGAAACCCCTCTGCCCACCTCCTACTCATTGCCCATTGGTATGCTAAATTCCTCTTCATATGCACATTCTTTTGTTAAGGCGCTCCTCCTCGCTACACCTATATAAGCTCCTAGCTTGATAATGTTCTCATTCTTCGCCTGAGGACGGCTGCTTGCGTTGTGGCCGAAACGTCGTGAGAATTGTTTTATTATGTTTTATTTTTATTATTTTATTACTTCCCTTCTACGTGACTTTACCGAAAGAACCAAGAAGATAAAATTGTATGGGCGCAAAAAGTTTCACTGGGCCGGCCGCAATGAGTCATTCACGACATAGGGAGAGGCTGAGGGTGGAATATTAGGCAAGAAACGCAGACCAGGTCATAATTAATGAGCACTCCATGTAGAGGGTGCAAGTGGGCAACGACCACTATTGGCCGCGCGGTACGACGTCACCCCGAGCTTTGGAAGTTAAGGGAATAAAAAGTGGAGCCCCGGACCATTCAGGCTCTCTTGTCTTCAACCTCTGGGCCGCCAAGACCCACTCCCTACCGTCCTGCCTTCTCGAGCCGCTCGCAGCATCCGTGTGATGCCAGCGAGTGCTACTACGAGGCAGGGGTAGGTAACGTTTTCTCTCGTCCTCCTGCCTCAGACTCTCACAGCGTCCGTGCGACGCCGTGAGTACAGCCGCGAGGCACGTGATAGGGCGTGTGCGTATTTGGGGATTCATCTTCTTGGTTCTTTCGGTAAAGTCACGTAGAAGGGAAGTAATACAATAATAAAAATAAAACGTAATAAAATAATTTTCACGACATGTCGGCCACAACGCAAGGGCTGCATGTTTGCAAATTATCATTTTTTTGCGGACGGTTTGTGTCTCCAAGTTTTGGGCAACCCTTTGATCAATCTGTGCGGTTTGCAATAACACAAATCCCTCATAGCAAACAGAATGTTACGTTGAAACTGAATTCGCATTAGATGACGGTTGAGAGTTATCATCCATGGGCAATGGTGAGACAATGGGGCAGACTTAAGGCTCCCGTAGGCTTCAGTATTAATCACTGGTTCAGTATTAATCACTGAGGCTCGCAGAGCCAGTCTAAGGCACCCATCGGGTTTAGTGTAAATCACCGATACTCACAGAGCCAGACACAGGTTATCATCGGGTTCAGTGTTAATCACTGAGGCTCAAATAGACAGACTAAGGCTCACATAGGGTGCAGTGTTGACTGCTGAGGCTCACTGAGCCAGGGTAAGTTTCCCGATGCGTTAACACTTTTAACCTTAGTTGGAAAGCGTGACAAATGAGGTCAACGTGACAAAGTGAAATGTCTCATTACAGACTGGCAGAGGTGGGACAAAGTCATTGTTATGCAAGTCCAAGTCGAGTCGCAAGTCATCAAATTCATGACTCGAGTCTGACTCGAGTCCAAGTCACATGACTCGAGTCCACATCTCATAGGTGGGACAAAGTCATTGTTATGCAAGTCCAAGTCGAGTCGCAAGTCATCAAATTCATGACTCGAGTCTGACTCGAGTCCAAGTCACATGACTCGAGTCCACACCTCTGCAGACTGGCTAATGATTTTCTTTCTGGCCTGTCAGTGGAAAGATCAAAAACTATTTGTCAGCATGCAAAACCATAATTGTTCACGTATTTTTGTATAAGCCTCCCGGAAGCAGCATGAACATAATTACCAATCTGCACACAGTGAAGGGGAGTAATGCGTTATCAACAAAGGTCAAAGTGTTTTTTCCGCTCAATTGAGCAGAGATGCTCCCCCCGTTCCCTTTCACAGCCGTGAACCAGTGGCAAGACATCCTCATTCCTATGATAGGGGCGAGTCCTTCCATATGACGTCAGTTGTTGACTTATTTTTGGCCACAGAGGGTATTGGTATTCAAATTCACATCAAATGATCACGAATGCAATCTGACAATACAAAAAAGTAAAAACACAGCAAGAAGCACGGAGGTCAACGTCTCATGAAGAGTTCCTCTTCAAACACGCAGCGACCTCATGGTCCACATCGCTCGGTCTGGGGAGACCACCAGGGGAAACCCCCCCCCCCCCTTCACCTCCCCCCCATCACCCCCCGTGGGAGGAGCAGCCAGACAGAAGCAGCAGGCACGCGGCAGTGGTGGAAAGTTGTTAACTACCTCGCCTGGTATGCAGGAGGTTCGTGGGTTCAATCCCGACCCTAGCGTCTGCTGTGTATTTGGAGTTTGCATGTTCTCCCCGTTTTCACTTGGATTTTTTTTTCTCCGGTTTCTCCCCCCCCCCCCCCCCCGCATTTAGAAACATATACTTAGAGTATTTGGCTGCTATAAATTTCCACATAAGCCACATCGTCGAGCTTCTGAAAAATAGCTAGACAGCTCAGTGAGCCTTACTTGGTAAAATAAAAAAAGTTTCGTTTATTTTTTAAAGAAGAATAATCTGCTCTTCACCGAAGACGTAGTGCATGTTCAGGGCCTGGTCGAGATGGTCCCACTCCCTGCAGTTAGCTCTGCAGCGGCTTGGTGGGCCTTACCTGGTAAAATAAAACAAATTCTTTGGGTCTTTCGGTAAAATCACGTATATAGGTTCAAAGAAAATAACAATAATAACAAAACACTACGACGTTTCGATCGCAACGCAAGCGTTCGTCATCAGGAGGAAAAATAGTGGGGGAAAGCTGCTGAGGCAGACTGTTTCAAAGATTGAAAAATTAACCCGTAAAAACAAAGTTTTTCACTATAAATCCTTTATATGCGTGCCATCGGTTTTATTTTATTATTCATTTCTGTTTTTCTTGAGTAAGAGTTTCATTTTTATCACATTGGTATGTTAAATTAAATATGAAAAAAGAAAAATTCCTTAAAAGTGGAAAATTTTGGAAAAACATTTTCACGAAAATAAATTGTCACGCACAACGAGTCTGTGTGCAAAATGTCAGCTCGATTGGATCACGGGAAGTGGGTTAAAAAACGACCGAAAGATTTGCATGGTCATAAGCGCGCAAGCAAGTGAACTTAATATAAAGGATTTTAAAATGGGTGTAGCCCATGGGTCATAAACGAAGTGGGCGGGGCCAGTGATGTTAATGTGAGAGATTAGCATGTTAATGTGAGAGATTAGCATGTTAATGGGAGATCGCAGAGCAGCAACGTCGAGCCTGGCGAGCGAGGTGGCTGTGTTAGTGTGGGAAATGTAACCTGGTGATGTAAAATCAGAGAGCCGAAAATAACAACTAACATCGGAAGGTGGCAGGATGGGAACATCACAGCCAGTTATGACTTAAACTGGTTGATAACGTCCTTCCAATTATTGTTCAGTTTATACCCATCTTCTAGGTTAAAGTTGTGTTTGTGTCTGTGTAGTAGAGTTACCCACTCGATATTCACAAACTCGGAGAGCAAATCGTTAACAAGGTTTTCCCGCTCAAACTAACGGTCAGGGTCTCACAAGCTGTGAGAGCTGACCGTAAACAAGGTTTTCCCGCGCGACCAAACGGTCAGGGTCAGATAGGGTGAATTGGGATCGAAAAGCATATTGGGAACGACCAATCACAGGGTTCCACAAGGTGGCCGGGGATTGGACAACCCGGCCACGAGCAAGTATAAAGCCAGAGCGCTCAGAGCTCTCGGGGAGTTGAACCACACGAAGACCCAAGACAGCGGAAGAAGCTTAGGACCCTGGACCAAGCCCTCCAGCCCTTATCAGGGCTAGGGTTCAGTGTAACCAGTGGTCGGGAGACATCTCCCTAGGTCCAGTCAGAGGACACTGAAAGAGCGGGATATTGAGTAGCCTGTAGGGTACGGGGGCTTGTACGTTCTGAGTGTAACGGGTGAGGGGACCGTATATCCCTCAGTGCATAGGGACCGTGTTAATAAAAGTGTGTGCTACAAAAGACGTTGAAGAGTCCGTCTGTACAACACTACATCTGTATATGTGGATGGCTTCATGAACGAATCTTTGTTGATAGCCCACTGCATTAAAACAATGATCAGCCACGGCCGAGGTATTGGTACTACCGTGTTTCAGATCTGTCTTGTGTTTACGAACACGGTCCGAGACATGTCGCTTAGTTTCCCAAATGTAACTATTGCCACAGACACAGCTTAGTTTGTAGACGCCGGGGTATTGCATGTCAGGGATCACATCCCTCACAGATGGGATCAGATCACGAATTGTATGTACTGTGTTAAATCGAACCTGGATATTGTGTTTGCTCATGATTTTGTAGATCTTTTTGGTGATCCCTGCTATGTATGGCAAGGTGATGGTTTTGATTGGGTCCTCAGATGGTTCTTTCCCAACGGTTGGGGTGATAGCTTTACGGATTGTGTAGTCTGAATATCCATTCATCTTGAGAGCTTGGTGTACGTGTTCCAGTTCACTGGCTAGGTGATGATGATCGGAAAAACATCGAGCTCTATGGTGTAGAGTTTTGATGAAGGAATTCTTCTGGAAAGGATGTTGGTGGGAGGCAGGTTTTAGATATGCATCCGTATGCCTGGCTTTCCTGTAGACAGTGTCCCATTGAGCCATCTGGTCTCTTTTCGATTAAAACATCCAATGAAGGTAGCTTGCCATCCTTTTCCACCTGCATGGTGAATTTGATGACTGAGTGTATGGAATTGATGTGGTTGAGGAATTGGTTCAGAGCTTGTCGGCCATGTGGCCAGATGACAAACGTGTCATCTGCGTGCCTCTTCCACAAGGTAGGACGTAGAGTGGATGCTTGGATGGCATCTGTCTCAAATTTGTTTTGTTATTTTTGTTATTTTCTTTGAACCTATCTACGAAATTCCCAAAGCATATGAATTCCTGCAGTCACGAAAGCTTTAAGTCAAGATTTAAAATAAAACAAAGTTTAGTTGATTAGTGTATAAGTTAGCGTCCCCCCCCACTTTTCCACATCGGCACAGCAAGCTATCCTGGAGACCTCCCCCCCCCCCCCCCACAAAAGTGGCAGTTGGTCTGCTGAAGGGCTGAGTCAGTGAACCCCCAAATGAGATTTTAACTCGCAGCCTCCGATTTCGTGCCACATACTCTACTGCATCGCTGGCGAACAGACTACCAAAGGCAGGTGCTGGTATTAAAATAATGTGACTCAGTTTTTGAGGGTGTAAATACGTTTCGTGGCTTCTGAGCCAATACCCGTTAATTACTTTTTACGTTTACTTTCGTAAATAGAATACAGGGTAATTCCAATCGTTTGGCTTGGCTTAATGTGACGACAGAGGCACCCGAATCATACAAAGCATGGGTACGAAAGCTACAATCAACATTTCGTGCTGTGCTTTTTAAGGTATAATTACACCGACAATAAATGTTGTTATCTGCATAGAGGTGCAGCTCTAGAGAGCCCCTCAAGGGTGCTTTGGCCTACTTCCATGCAGCATATCATAAATTAAAGGATGTGATAATAACATTTCCAGATTTCAATATGTAAATTATATTTTTATGCTTTTAAATCTTGAGTAATCAGTAACCTGAAACAAGTTTCCTTGAAAAAATAAGCCTCCTAACACTGCCTTGACATGACTAAAACGTTGAAGGTCACCATAATATTGTTGTGGGCATTCACGGGAACAGAGCTGCAGGGCACAGCCCATCCTCCGACCACGAGTCTAAACATCAGTTTAAAAATAATCCGAGTAGACTTATCCTCCAGGGAGTGTATTATTTAACGTTGATTTAGATTTCTGCAATCGTTTCAACTCGTCACGTGGACAGTTCTAAGTTTGTATTTGCTTCTTTGCTGTACTTTATTGTATTCGTTTTATTTTTCGTCATTTTGGTGACCCAGGTAATTTTTGATAACGAGACTCTACTCTGCTCCCTTGAGTTCTCAACCTGGTCGAACACAACCGGCGTGCTGAAGGAGTAAACAATTGGCACGTTTTGTTTACGCGACAAACCTTACTAATTGGCCGTGTCGGGTGGTGGTGGGTGAGTGACACATTTATGTTTACGCGATTGAACCCAACAAAAAAAACTTTATTATGAATAACATTGGTCGCCAGTGCCTTTCACCCACATGTTGTCTGAGACAAATCAGTGTCATCTCTAACCTAGCTCTGTGATATCATCTTCCAGGGGCCGTTCTCTCACACGGAGGTGAACCACCGCTTCCTGCACAAGTGTCCCGAATGCAAACCCTTATCATATCGTGACACGATGCCAATGAACAACAACTGGGATAATAAATGGGGAAAAGACAGGGAGTTCTGGCCACAGAAGTACAACAAATACAAGGGGTGGATAGGCTTTGAATGGTTTCCCTCAAGATATATCTTTCACACACTGACTGGGTGATGGCGAATGTCCTGAACTCCTGAGACCATGCCTTATCTTCATTGCTGGCTCTGGCTCATACCCAAACACAATTGGGTTGGGGGTCTTCTGTCCCCATGCCCAATTTTAATGGTGGAGTTCTGCCCATTTGTGAGAAAGAGAGGGACTCTGTTATGCACAAGTAAACATGTGAACAAGCAGAGCTCTAGTTCTGTTGACTGTGGTGGAAACTACGCCTATCTGCAGAATATTTTCCATAATATTGCAGATAACAGGAATAATTTATATCTGGACTTCTCTTTGTCAAAAATGGAATAACAACAGCGACAACGTTGATGATATTCCTTTTGTTGTCACGCAGTGCATGTGTGTGTTCTTCACATTATTATCGCTGAATTTCGGGACAATAGGCAGAGACTATCCGCGGATAAGGATTGAATCACAGATCGCCTCCTTTCTGCAGATACCAGGCGTTGTGGTCTATACGTATTGTATAAGTCTGTTGTCGTCGCCTGACATCATATCCTCTTTTATATGCTTTGGAATCATTTGCAAGTTTTCAACAATAAAGTAACAATAAAAAACAATAAACCTGTTCATGCCAGTCGATGGTAAGGTAACGCTCAACAAAGTCAACGCGATTTCCTGCATAAATGAACATTGCGGTGGTGCTCATATCCTGTTAGTGTTAAAAATGCAACATTAGTGTGGCAGAGCTGAGTTTATCCATAGGACAAGCACTGTTGTCTTCCCCACAAATTGCTACTCATTTTATCGACCCCATAGGAATGATGGGCTGAGTCCACCCCCCAACTAGGAATTTAACGAGCAAACTTTCTGGTTGCGAGTCGCTCACTCTACTGCTGAGCCACCTGGCCGGATCAGGCGAAGGCGCAGCCCTGCAATTGCTTGCTTAGACCAATGCTGCTGCTGGAATGGGCACCAGGAGAGACATGTCTGCAGAGCTCCTCGAGATGGCATTCCTCCACGCTGGGCAGATATTGCACCCGATTCAAGAGCCGGATGGCTCACAGGGCTATACCAAATAAATTAAAACTGAAACTGAAATAGTTTGTAGGCGGTTGGAGTGCCCACACACTCTACCGCACCACGTGTGCCCTTTCTTCCAACTTCCGCGCCAGAAGATCGAATAGGAACTGGTGTCCTCTGAAATGCCAGTCCAGTATGCTAACCATTACACCATGGCAGCCTCCATAAAAATGGTTGTCTATCAAATACATTGATGGACTGAATGCTAAATGCATTGCTCCGCATGTCTTGGCAGGGCACCTAAATCTCAATGGCAAAAGAAAGTCACCACTAACGGTTTGACGCGTGGAGCGGAAAGCATTTTAGATTTGTTGATAAAAAAAAAATGTCCTATCCCATCAAGCAGCAGCCGACCAAGTTCATGCAATGTATTCAGAGATAGGAAAACAAAATAAACAGTATGGCCAATTGGTACCATGTAGAAGTATTGTCCATATGTGTTACCACAGGCCGCCAAGATGCCAAGAGTTCGTGAAGAATTGTAGAAAGGAATTAGGTGGTTCAATTACGCCATCGGAACATGAAGCCAAACCTTTTCAGGACCAATCAGGCTGCTTTTGCAGATGCAGACAAGTTCTACTATGTGGTTGTCAGCAGCAGAACTTGTACATTACAGCCAGTGATATACCACCGTTAGAGGATGTCTCTTCTGTGCGGCTTTTGGAAAGACATTGTCTGCATAACGATGTGGACAAAACAATCTCGCCCAAAAATACTCACGCATCTAACCATAAATAACAAAACAACTTAACGCATTTGTCAATAACACTTTGGCCTTGAAAGGAAGAAAATATAATCGGACACATTTTGGGCAATGATCCTTATTCATAGCAGATAAAGTCATCTGTCACCACATAATTTGATTCATCATTTACTTTTGGCTCAGATCATGTGAATAACATGTGTGTCGTACACCCTCTTCCACCCTGCACACAGTCAATTAATTTACGCGAGAACATGTGCCAATGTATTACCACTTCAGCACACTGGTGTGTCAGGGAGCGATGAAATTGGGTACGAGGTTTAAAATAATTTGTTTTATTAAGCAAGTAAGCAATGGCCAGACAGCGTGTATTTTTTCAGTATTCAGCTATGAATAATGATGGGGCATTTTAGACAAACAATTGTGCGACATATCAATTTGTATAATCTACATGACATCAAAATTAACCCATTAATTGCCCTCTGTCAGATTGATGGAAAATGCAATCCACAAAAACGTAGCTTCATCTTGTAGTAGCACCTTTGCCCTGCATCCCAATCTGTCTTGCATGAGTCTAAATATTTCTCGATGATAATAACAAAAGATGCTTACCATTTACGATCATGTGCATAATTATGGGACTCGAGTGACATCACTTAGTCACATATTCACTTTAAGATGTTTTCTTGTTCATGTTTTTTGTTTGTTGCGGTTGCACCCGATTCAAGAGCCGAATGGCTCACAGGGCTATACCTAGTGAATGAACTTGAACTTGATGTCACAGTAATACGATTAAATAGAAGATATATGCACAGACGTAGGGCCTTGACTGAGATTTTTAAGTGGATTTTCTTAGTGACAAATCTTCAAATTGTATTGCTTAAGCAGGTGTGAGACACCATTGAAACTTCCTTTGCCAGTAGCAAAATATGATCATTGGTTTTTTACCCTTTTATCTGGCAACAAAACTGACACCTTTTTTACAAGAAGTCATGTTTGCATTGACCACAATACCTGCGGTCGGAATGCAAACAAAAAACACAACTCTGATAATGTATGCACTGTCCTTGAAATTGATTGGTCCACACCAGAGACAGCTTTTTTTTTTAAACTGTCTCTGAGTGAGTATTATTTCCAAGAGGGAGCTGGGCCACGAAAATGACAATTGCAAAATAGATAGAGTACACACAAAAAGCAATGGAAGGAAATGGAAAATCAGAACAAAGACGACCACGCTACGGGTAGAAATCGAAATTATCGACACAAACATGAATTATATTCAGTAAAATAGATTTCCGTAGGGTAAGTTGGCTCAGACAAATCATGTTAAACCGTTCATAATACAATTAAGTAAAAGAAACATTAATATTGAACTTCTTGCACAAACAGTCTGGGACACAAAGGCTCGGCACGCATCTACAAGATGAGAGTGATATTGTTGTGCATTTATTGGATGGTTGAACAAGACTCTATACAAATCTTCTTGGCCATGAACTCAATTCAACTTTGTCTCCCTTGCATTTTGAGTCACCAAGGGCTATGTGTTGTTGTTGTTGCATTAGGTTCTCTACAAAGTGTGAGTCAATCTATTCATGTTTATTGTATGTGCCAATATCACCCTCACTAAAGTAGGCATCAGTGCACATTACATCAGAACGGGAACTGTACTGCCCCGGTACAGGAATGAAAAACCGTCACAACATCAGTGGCTAACACAGACTGGGCAGTGCTGGCTTTGTGTATGTATGTTGAACTTCAGGGCTATACCTAATAAATTAACTTGAACGTAGCCAGCAGTGGCAATCGGAGGTGCGGCGGAAAGATAACCAGCTAAACACAAAAATAAGTTCTAAAGAAATTAGTGTTCAATCTAGATGTAAAAGTGCACAGCTCCAGTGGCTTCCTAATATCGAAAGAAAGATCATTTCAGACGGCCGCAGAAGGGCATCTGAAAGTGTGCGATGCAGTGACCGTCTTTGTTCAATAGTTATCCAAAATCTGCTGGCCAGAGTTTGCGTGATGAAAATCAAGGTCGTAATCCCCCCCAATATTCAAATATGCAAAAAATGCCCCCCCCCCCAATATATTGATATAAAATAGATTTCTGTTTATATGATTGTGGTTATGGTTGTACTTTATTAATTCCTAATCTCTGCCATTACATACAATGAAACAAGAAAAGGTAAAAAAGAAATAAACAGAGCAATGTAATACAATACACTATTAGACATTATTGTAAAAAAAAGTCCATCCTGTGTGTTAGTGAATTTTTAGTATTTTAGGCAGGAAATTTGTTTTCAAATGTAGATTTTTTTTTCTGGTGGGGGGGGGGACCCCCAGACCCCCTGGAAGATTTGGTCCTCCCCAATGTTGACTCTATGGCTACGGCCTTGATGAAAATGATATGCAATTAACAGATCCTGTGCATAATAAGAATGCAAGCAGCCATTCTGGCCAATATCGCTGATTCCACTCGACTTCTTTCGCACCGTACATAGCCAACCGTGCTAATAGGTGTGGCAAGGACAACAAACTAAACGCACACACGCTCCCTTTTTTGATAGCTGCCTCAATCTTTTCACAGTCCAACACATGGCCTCCAAAGTTTCCGCTCTAACAGTATCCCACCATCTGGTTTTAGGTCTTCGGCTTGGTCACCAACCCCTGGGCGCCACCTCAATGTCTGTCTCGGTCAACCTGCCCCCCACCCCCTTTCCTGCACACGTTTCCCACGAGTCACAACTGGCTCATCCGTGTTACGTCCACAATGCGGCTCACTCCGTCCAGCACGCGACATTTCGTTCAACAAAATAGCATCTAAAAAAATCATTTTTACGTTATCTATTTTAAACAATGATCGTTTTTCTTGTCCAACTACCGTATTGATTCAATACACTGAAGCAGAGGCGTGTCCTTTGAATAAGCGCATTGACCGGGTGTCTCTTTGGGCAGCAGTTTGACACAAGCAGATCGCGACTAGGGGATTCTGGTTTATTTAGGAAAGTGGTCTCAAAACACACTTGGCTCATAATGTAACGGCGATTATGATTCAATAGACATTTGTGTAAAGCCACATGCGGCACACTTGCACTCTTTTTTCCTAACTTTGCATTGATTAGCTGTGGGTCGTGCCTTCCAGCTCCCCATGATAAGCCATGAGCTACTGCATTTGATCAATAGTCGAGATTTTTGCCACTTTGCAGCCAAGGCCACAGCCGTCATACACCCTTAAGTATACACACTACATAGGCAAGAATAATAGTTTAAAGAGGTAATGGTGCAGCCTTGCCACTGGTTGGTGGGTCTCCACTGGAGGGTAATTCTGCCTACTCTTCCACAACGGCCAGAGGTCTTGGAAGACGTTGGACTACTAACACTTGACCCCCATCCACGCGTGACCTTGCTGATCTTCTTGTGGTGACGCCATGTACTTTATACCGCTGGGTTGTCAGAGGCAGGGGGGGATGAGGGTTTGATACAACTTGCCCTTTGTATCAACTGCCGTCACGGGAGATCGAACACGTGACTCTTGGGATGCAAGTCCATTGTGCTCGATCTTTACCTAATGGCAGTAGTACCCTTAAAGGTACTGTAGATATGTGAATATCTGATAGGTATGTATATTTCTAGATTTTAAGTCACGTAGATGAAAAATAAAAATAATAATACAAATAATAAAATGAAAATAACTGAATTAAATCACGACGTTTCGGAGGCAACACAAGCTTCCGTCATCAGGTGGAACAGCCACAGCACGATCAATATTCAGTAATTTTGCTGTGATTGTTCCACCTGATGACGGACGCTTGTGTTGCCTCCGAAACGTCGTGATTTAATTTAGTTATTTTCATTTTATTATTTTTATTTTCATCAACGTGACTTTACCGAAAGAACCAAAGAGTAGGTATGTATATATATTATCGGTATATACATAGCTGATAGGTATGTATATCATAGTAATGTATGTATCTTTACAACCCTTTGACAATCCACTGCTGGATGAAGGCCTCGACAAGTTCACTTATCACTTGCCACTGACGTTAGGCATGGTTTGGAGTTAACGGCGCACAAGAGACGCTACCAGGTGTATGAATGAGACGTAAATCAATGTACATTTCGCAGTCGTGTTTTTATCCACCGATATTATGTTGGATTCGTATCTATCACCTGTTTGGCTGGTTTCCTACACGCCAATGCAGCGAATCGCTGTACTGAAGACAAATCCTGTATATAATATTAATTTTTAAAAATATAGTAAAATGCATTTAATGTTTGCTTTGGCACTGCAGTACAGACACACTGGTTTGTACAATGAATCGTATTTCCGTGCATAAAAAAAACAACTTTCAACCACCATCATTTAATGACCTATTTAAAGATTGCTTCTTGTGTGTGTTTTTTTTACAGCTGTGCACGTGTGTGTGCATGTATATATGTGGGGATCGGTCGTGTAACTCTATGAACCCGGCAACCCGAGTTCGATTCCCACTCATGGCCACCACCAGTGACGAGTATCTGAAACGGTCCTGGACCTCGCCTAGCATCAAATCAATACCTCGCCACGAGGGAGACAAAGGCGGCCGGGTGTGGTGTTGGTCACCCACCTCCTCGTGTACCGTTCCGGCCTTCATAGGTGCTCGGTAACAGCACTTGCCCCAACAGTCTGTTCGGGCTATACGGGGGATCTTTGTCGTTTTGTGCACATGTGGGGAGCGGTAATGCAGTGGTTAGCGCACTATGCTTCAAACATGGATATCTGTGTTCCATTCCGACTCACGATCAATATTCAGTGATGAATATCTGAACTGGTGGTGGGCCTCCCCTCGCTCGACTCAGCCTTAAATGAGTATCTGGTGTGGCGTGAAAACATCATCACTCGGGAGACAAAGGCGAATGGGCGCAGTGCTGGCCAAGTCTATTAGATGCCACATGGGGGGTTTGTGTCTTTACGATTAGCACGGTTGGCTACATACCGTGCGAAAGAAGTTCAAGGTACAATACATGGGGAGTGCTTGTACAGTGGTTTGCAAGCTGTGGTAAAATTCCAGCCACGTGGCTTCAATATAATAATAATAATAATCACCACAACAATACACATCAGTGGTATGATCATTTGCCCTAGGAAGGGCGGTGACGTGGGCCTAGCAGTAGCACGTTCGCCGCTTATGGCAGAGGTTGGAATCCAGCGGCCGACTTGATTAATACTGCAGGTATGATAACCAAATTAACGCGCCATAGGCTTCAGAGTGGATGCTGAAGATCCCGTGACATTGTTCACAAGAGTAGGCTATTGTGTGGTGGTGCCACAGGGTCCATATGTTGTTCAGTGCCGGATGAAGCTAATGCGGGGCCTGTAGCATATGTTTTAAAGGGGCCTTAACATTTTTTTTAAACACGTAAATATTAAAACACAAATGTATCACTTGCATAGTAAAGTAATTGTGTTTTGTCATTTGCTATACGGCCAGATAATACGACAAATCGCTAACCTTAAACACCCAGTTGTTCATAAAAGTTGAAGGCAGTTTTGTACTATAGTAATAGAGCATGTGCAGAATCACTGAACCAGAATTGATAGCTTGAAAGCATTAGCGCAGGGTCCTTGAAAGTACGGAGCCCGTAGCTACATCATGTGTAGCTGCTACACATGATGTAGCTACATATGTAGCAAATTTTGCTACGAGGATCATCCGGCACTGATGTTGTCGTCATACTATTTTGCCCTTCCCCCGCACCTCCGATAAGCACTGTTAGCTGCGTACGACGCGAAAGAAGTTCAACATACACACATATATTCCCCAAATTCGAAAATTACACGCAAATTGCTCAAATCGAATTAAGCATAGCTTTCATCACATTCTACTGGCAGACTAATGCCCCCGGGTGACTCTTTGTAAATTAGACTTTGCTGGTCTCTAAGGTAGTCTGACTTTAATAAGCCCTCCCTGAAGTCAACGGAGCCATAAACGTGTGCTTCCACACATGCCTACCAATGTCGCGTGTTCCCAGTGCAGCTTGTTCACCGCATTGGGGAGACAAAGGTGGTCACGTGTGGTGTTCGCCAAGGCCATAATTATAATATTCAAATATGCTCAAAATGTCCCCCCCAATATATTGCTATAAAATATATTTATGTTTATATGATTGTGGTTATGGTTGTACTTTATTAATCCCCAATCTCTGCCATTACATACAATGAAACAAGAAAAGGTAAACAAGAAAAAACAGAGCAATGTAATACAATACACTATTAGACATTATTGAAAAAAAAAATAATCCACCCTATTTAAGGCCACCCCACAGAGACGATCACCCCTCTCTGTCACCTGTGTTGCTCTCGCTATGTATGTATCTTGTGATATCTGTCTGCTAATATGTCTGTCTATAGTTTTCTGGTTAGATATTATGTCGCTATTTCATTATACCTGATGATGATTGCTTGTGTTGCAATCGAAACGTCGTATTCTATTATTTAATTTAATTTATTATTTTATCTTTAGACGTGACTTAACCGAAAGAACCAAATAATAATTCCTGCAGTCACGAAAGTTCTAAAATTAAGATCCACCCTGTGTGTTAGTGAAATGTTTTTATTTTAGGCAGGAAATGGCAGGACATGAGTTTTCAAATTTAGATTTTTTTTTTTTCTGGGATGGGGGGACCCCCAGACCCCCTGGAAGATTTGGTCCCCCCCAATGTTGACTCTATGGCTACGGCCTTGGTGTTCGCCATGCCTCGTGTGTCATGCCAGCCTTAGTCGGTGCTATACTCACTCGCAGCGCATCGTCATGGTGTCGTGGTTATTGCACGGCACTTAAAGCCGTGACATCCAGGGTTTGGCTCCTGACGCATTGATGTTAAACTTAACATTAATTGCCATTGCTATTTGAACTTAACCTGTCATCTCAGCCTAAAATAACTATCTGCTCCAAATGCGTGAACATCACTTATTGTATGGGAAGACAAATGCGGCTGAGCAGCACCTAAACCCCAATGTTGCTTTTCCATCCTTAATAGGTGCTCACTAACAGTTTTACTACGGCTCATTATGCCACTGCAGTTGATCATCGTTTGTGTACAGAGCGGTGTTGCAGTGGTTAGCACTCTGCGCTACAAAAACCTAAGCTTGATTCCGAGACGTGGAAGACATTAACGGCGAGGAATTTTCAACCAGATTCTCGCCTCCCCCTGTAGGTCAACTTTGTCTTGCATTACGAGCTGGTACACAGAGTGGTAAACAGTAGCACCGAGGAGACAAAGGTGGCCAGGCATGGTGCAAGCCACAACACTACCCTCGTGTGCATTCATGGGTGCTCACGAACGGCACGTGCCTCGACTCAACGGCCAGCATGGGCTGCACGGTGAATATTTGTCCGCGTGTGTAAATGTTATCAGGAAACTCACAGGGACAGCTGTGTTATTACACGCCTGGCTATTCTCCTGCATGTGTGTTCCACAACACGAGCACGCATGCGTGGTGTTGTGTCCACCTCTCGGGGACGGGGGGGGTGCAGGATATCGCAGGTGCGCTCGGAATCCATAGCACGCGAACCTTGGCGATAGTAACCCAACACACAGACGCAACGAAAAAAGAAAACACAAAGACCGACCGGACGATGCAAACTCGCCTAATCCATTAAACGTAATGACGTGTACGTTACAACCCACGTCCCTGTTGCGGTGTTTTATCATCTTTTATCGCCAAAACTGCTGCAATCGATGGTCCGCGACGGTAAAACTCCCCTCGTTGCCATCAACTCTTGCGCGCTGACCTCACGCCGTAGCGAACATCGCTCACTCGCATCGCCCCGGTTCGCACCCACCGCGCAACCGGCGGGCTACCGACTAAGACCACCGTCGCTGACCCCCAGCTCCTCCGTGACCATCGCTCAACGGTGTCTACTTGCGCCGCCCTCTTCACGCGCTCGCTTTTCCACTTTCCACCCCCCCCCTCCCACCGTGCTCGCTCGACCCGACTTGCGCATCAGCCCTCCTCGCCGTGAGGTCGCACTCGTGGCGCACAAAGGCGCTCGTCACGTAATGAACCACGACAAAGGCACCTTAGGCAGATCTCTCGTCAAGGGAGCGTGCAACCGTCGCGCGAACTCCACTCGCCGTCGCAGCAGCAGCAGCAGTTTTTTGTCTCGGCCATCGAACAAAGGCGGCGGTCAGCGGATCGCGCGCGGAGCTCTCAGATGCGCTTCTGCGGCCGTCTGGAACGCTCTTCGTTCGGATGTTAGGAAGGCACTGGAACTATGCACTTTTACATCTGGCTATAAAACTAATTTCTATGGAACTAAATTTGTGTTGAAAGTTTGTTGTCCTTCGCCCGCAGCTCCGATTAGCACGGTTGGCTAAGCACGGTTCAAAAGAAGTTCAACACAAGTATAGGTGGTGGCTCCTCCCAGAGATGCCAGTCTTCATATCGGTGCCGTCGTGTGCGCACTCCTATATGAATATTGAACTTCTTTCGCACCGTACGTAGCGAACCGTGCCCATCGAAGGTGCGTTAACACCCGCCTCCGTCTTGAGCCCTGCAAGCCAAACATCCCCTATGATAAGGTCATTTGCATATCCAGGGAGCGGAGATTCCCAACTCCTCTGCGGCTCTTCGACTCTTCAAACCGTGGGTCTCCTCCGTAGGATCTGACTCGCCAACATTTGGATGCTGGGAGTTTAACAAGAATGTTCACTGCTCCGGCCTTCACGCATCTCTCGCGCTTCAATTGCCTGCAGGACACCCTTGACCCCGCGTCCGCGGACCCGACCAAGCGCCGCACATCATTCCTGTGACCGCGTGCTCATATCCACACCATATTCGTCATCATCATCATCTCCAACATCATGACACCCCGCACCTCCGATTAGCACGGTTGGCTACGTACGGTGCGAAAGAAGTTCAACATACATAGATACACACCAATCACATCAGTCCTACAATTCAGTCACAGCATATTCATGCACGTGTGGCACCTAGCCCTGCAGTATAACACAAAATCCAAGTCTATGCAAACGATAGTGCTGCGATTCTACAACTATGCACAAAACGCAGAAGCATTCCGCTGTTTGGCCTACGTAGACTGCCAAGGTCACTTGCTCACCGTCAGCGGGCACCGAGTGTATTAAGGGCAGCATGGCAAGTCGACGTGTGTGTGGTGTGATTAACATCACGAGTCACAGCAGTGCTACTGTGGCCATGCAACCAAAACTGTGTACCGTTCACGTAAATCACTGCAGTCTGTGATCCGTCAATGGAAGAAGAGCAGAAACTACACGAACTCTCTCCTGAAGCCCTCTCGTGGCTAGCAGACCTCGACATTGGCATTTAGCTCCTGAACATATTGCTATCATACGCAAGAATAGACGAGAACGCCACGCTTGACTGCCTGCCTTTCTCTGCTCTGTCATTGTTGTTGTTGTTGTCCATTGTGAAACGCACCACGATATTTTGGGTTGAACAAGCCAAAGGGGAAGCTCAAGCCAGATTCAGATACCAATGGCCACGTGTGTTTCCCTGCTTTCTGAGATTGCATTGCAGTGCGCTAACCACTGACTGCTGCATTGTTCCCCACATTGCAAATTGAGGTCAGAGCCCAGAGCTGGCACTGCTGAGGGCCTGGGTTCAAATCCACGTTTAGCCGCCCATTATTATAAACTGGCTGTCATGTCTTAATTTCATGTATCGTGAGAAGATTATCTCAGTCTTATTAGCAATGACTGCACAAAATAACGATCATTACACTTGGATTTGCACTTAATTTAGCTACATTCCAGCTCTGAGCATTAAATATATATTGCTTTGCTGTCATGTGACCAACATTACTCTCTAGAGTGCATAATATGTCACTGGAAGAGATTTCAGAAGCAGTTAACTGACGTTTCCTTCAATGGCCCTTCTATAATATGGGGGGTAATGCAATGCTCTGTGAGTTCCAAATGGATTCTTCATCTCATGTAATGACCCGTTAGCACATTCGGGACACAATTCCGACGTGTGACTGCTGTTGACAACCTGAAGGTCGATATTTTTCAAGTTCGTCTGCTTAAACAAATGTTGCTGGAAATATATAGGTCCAGAAGGCCCAAAAGCAATTAGTCATAAAATATCTTAATTTATTTTTATGGGCCGAGACGGACTTCACATCTGTTCATTAAATTTCGTGACACGTTGCACGGGACGAGTTCGCTACAGGGGCTGGGAAGATGGCAGCGGCTCAGGGAGGCCCTCATACAGCAGATGGTTCACGATGTCAGATGATGATGATGATAATAATGTCCACAGGAGCCTGTAGTGCTGTGTTCTTCATCGCTCGGCCCCCTGGTGGCCTTTAGTGCGGGTACCCGACAATACACAAATGTGAAAACACTGCGGTGCCACGACCACGGAGCAACTCTGCAAGTGCCACGACTCGCCCCTGCCCCCCACCCTGAGCACACGCACGCACGCAGCACACACACACATGCAGCACACACACACGCACACACGCAGCACACACACACATGCAGCACACACACACGCACACACGTGGCACACACACACATGCAGCACACACACACGCACACACGCAGCACACGCACACACGCAGCACACACACACGCACACACGCACACACGCAGCACACACACACATGCAGCACACACACACGCACACACGCAGCACACACACACGCACACACACACACACATGCAGCACACGCACGTAGTGTCCCGGCGGGGGATCGCCTGGCACAACGGGTTTTCATCCGAAGGGCCCCTAAGAGGGAAGTCCCGCGGTTTCCCGGTGCCAGGAGATTGGCCGACCCTCACAAGACAAGTCACATTGCGGTGCCCCTAAATTGGCTTAAAATTGTATGGGCGCACAAAGGTTCGCTGGGCCAGCCGCAATGAGTCATGCACGACATCGGGCAGGGGGCTACGGTGAAATATTGAGTGAGCAGTGAAGACATTGAGGTCAGGGGATCCCAGCACCGCAGACCGAATGCACACTGGCAGGGTGTGTATTCGCCAGCCGGACGCCCTTCCAGATTAAACAGGCTGGGTCCGGAATTAATGAGTACAGGTGTATGAACAATAGGTCGAGAAATGTAAGGGAAGAAAAACTATTGAAAATCACAGGTGGGCAAACAATTGAAAATCACAGGTAGGAGCACGATTGGCTGCGCAGGATAACGTAACCCTGGATTTTTGAAGGGGCATAAAAGGAGGAGCTAAAAGCCGTTCAGTTGAGATCTGATCTTAAACCTCTGGGTCGCCAAGACCCCCCTCCCCCCTGCCGTCCTGCCTCCTGGAGCCGCTCGCAGCATCCGTGGGATGCCAGCGAATGCTGATACGAGGCAGTGATAGGCAAGGTTTTTCGTCATTCTCCCTCCGACTCTCACAGTGTCCGTGCGACGCCATGAGCACTGCTGCGAGGTACGTGATCGGGCGTGTGAGTGTTTGGGGACTTGGATAGCAGTCAGCTAGGCTCTGCTGGCAGAGCGTCGGTGCAGTGTCTGTGATTTGTTTGTGTGTGGACACGTGGTGAGAGTGAGGGCAGAGCCGCAGCACGAGCGCTCGTTGACATAATCGCCTGCAGGGGCGCGTGCGTGCTCGCCGCCGCCGTGTTAGCATTCGTGGTGGTGTGTACGCGTGTTAGAATAGAATCGCCCGCAGGAGCGCGCGCGTTCGCGCAGCCGCTTCAACGTTAACAGTGGTTCTAGAATTGAAGCTTTCGTGACTGCAAGGATTCATACTCTTAGGTTTTTTCGGTAAAGTCACGTAGGTAAAAAATAAAATTAAAATTAATAAAAGTAAAATAAAAATCACGAGGTTTCGGAGGCAACACAAGCTTCCGTCTTCAGGTGGAACCGTTACTTGATACAGCAATCGTGCTGTGACGGTTCCACCTGTAGACGGAAGCTTGTGTTGCCTCCGAAACGTCGTGATTTTTATTTTACTTTTATTAATTTTAATTTTATTTTTTACCTACGTGACTTTACCGAAAAAACCTAAGAGTATGTTAACAGTGGTGGTGTGTACGGGTGAGTGAGGGCTAACTCTGTACGGCGGTATACCAGTAGCTCAGTCATGTCCCTCAGAGAGGGCACTAGCTTGGGGGGGGGGGGGGCAATCACCCGGTCGGTGGGGGCCCGGCAGGAGCCGATCGACGCGGTGGAGGAGGGAGTGGAGGGGGCGGACGTCGCGCCCCACCTGCCCCGCGAGGGCGGTGGGGTGGGCGCCGTCCCCCAAAACACCCCATCGTCGTGCGGTCAAACCCAATGGTTTCAAATGTGTGGCGGCCCTCACACTGACGTCTTATCGGCAAAAGTGGCCCCCCTCTGAGAATTAGTGACGAACACTGCTGTAGTGTATGTAGGTAAGCACGTATAAACAATGATTCCCCATAGCGAGCTCCTATGAAGACCGGCACGACACACGAGGGGTGGGTGGCCAGCAACACGCACGACCACTTTTTCTCACTGGTGGCGATGTTTACACATCGCACCAGGTACTCATTTGAAGCTGAGTCGACTAGGGGAAGCCCAGGACCGGTTCAGATAATCGTCACTAGTGTTGGACCTGAGCAGGAATCGAACCCGGTTCGCCAGGTTCGTAGAGTAGCTCGCTAACCGCTACCTAAGCTGCTGCTCCCCACCTGTATAAACAAAAACACACACTGGCACTGTAAAATGTCATCTGCTACCAACGTAACATGTTGCTCGGTACACAGATGGTCTGCTGATGAAGGGTAGGTGTATAATGGAAGCCAGGGCAGTCTGTGGAGTTTGCAGTCACCACGCAAAGTAAATGAATATTGTCAACAATTCCTTGCGATGGAACACGTGGTTATTTTTTCTACGTGGCAGATGGCTTATAGATGCATGCGTCTTTGGCATTTCAGCACCTGTCATGTCCCATGAGAAAATCAGATGCGAGCCCATTAAGATTTGTTCCACAATGAACATTAAGTAATTGGCCAAACATACCAATACATAACCCTCATAAAAGAGTATTGTGAGGGTTTTTTTGCCCGTATTAATAATGAATTATGATCGTTTTCTGTTGTGGTTGGTCCATAAATCTGTCGATTTTCTTCTCCTAATGCTCTTCGTGAACATTGCGTGTACATGAATACGCGGCATAAAAAAAGGTCATAATTCTGGATATGTACGTTATAACATGGTTTTAGGAAAGGTTTGTTTTCTGTCATCGATCATGTAAAAAAGATGCAGCCCTGCAATTTCTTTTTTTATTGGATGCAATTGTGAACAATAGAAATATTAGACATTAGTTCATCTCATCGGCATCATTTTTGGTTGACTGCGGCTCAAAAACTCCGTCCCTACGAGGCGTGTGATGAAGTTGGGAGATGTCCATGTGCGCTCGCCATTTGAAGGCCTGAAGATCAGAATCGGTGATGCATTCAGGGAGGGCATTTCCATATCCAGACAGCAGAGTGACGAATGGAGCTTCTGTCCAGGCAGCAATGTTCTGGCAACCGGAGGGGGGCAAGGGCGTGGCTTGGCAGGGTTCTGCACCATTGGGTGGCACGGCGTCTTTCATGTGGAGGTGGAAGCGTGGCCTGAAGGCAGAGATCGCAAACGGGTTTTGATTCCTTACCCGTACCCGGCCGCACCAGGGTCGCAAACGGGTACCCGTACCCGGCCGTACACGTACCCTACCCTTACCCGGCCGGGTACGGGTAGGGTACGGATATCGGGTACCTGATTGCGACCTCTGGGATGAAGCCATGTTGCAGGCGCGGGTGCGTTGATTCTAGGAACTTGAAATGTGAGAAGAGACAAGACGTTGGGAAATGAGTGACAAACAGTTACTCACCAGTGACTCACGGCCTACCCGTACCCGGCCGGGTACGGGTAGCCGGGTATCGGGTAGGGTACGGGTATCGGCTACCCGATTGCGACCTCTGCCTGAAGGTCTGTGGGGCAGTGGTTGGTGTGCATTTTGTACCAGGGACTGCGACAGCAGCAACCTGTGACAGCAGCTTGCTCGCGCTGCTGCCGGCCCGACGGGTTACCACGTGGGAGAGCTTCTCGAGAGGGTGTACTTTGGCCCACTATCCCACGCTAGTTCGACGTATTGGAAGAAGGTGGAAGTACCCGCACACTTCGCCCTAACAAACAACACCTGCCGATCGATTGTACTGCTAGGTGGGCAGAAGTGGGTTGGATTTAGAAACTTGGTCGTTGTTTCAAATTAATAACCAAATTCAATTTTTAAAAAATAAAAACAATTAACACTAACAGGTGTTAAGATGTTCAAACACCAAATGGAAACATTTTGCGAGGAATCAAGTCTGTATTAACCACACGCACTTGTGGTGAACATGCAAATAAACGTGCTCTGATGACGTATGCATTGTCTTTGAAACTGATTGGCCTACACCGTCTTTAGTGCCTCGTCTCACCAGTGTCAGACCAGAGAACGCCAACAGGCGAACCTATTCTTATTTTTCATTCTCCGATACTGGCAAAAAAAGGTCCCATGATAGAACCCTAATTCTTTGTAGATTATGAAAGGGAATTTTACTCGATGAAAGTTGATGCAGTCTTCCAATAATTCACAAACAAATTATGAAACATAAACACGCATATTTATTAATAAATAAATCTAAATTAGTTTGCTAAGTTGAAACTGCTACTCGGAGATACATTTTAAGGACAGGAAAGTGTGAAAGATGAGATTACAGAAAGCAACAGGGCCAATTCTCTAATTGCTCACGCTGGAAAAACGCAATTATATTATTGTAATAACTCCGTCAGGCACTGCTGGTCTCCGCTTGTCTTTTATTCAGGTTCTTCTCCGCACCCCACTGGTCTCCTCCTCGGACCAGCGTCGTCTCGCGCGCGCCCCACGCACGCTCCCTCTCGCGTGCCACGCACGCTCCTCCGTTAGCTCCTCTACTCCCGATCTCCGCACACCGCTAGCCGACGGCGTGCTGAGGTCCTTCGGCCACGTGGCCGATGGCGCGGATCTCTCTCTCACCACCCAACGTGGCTCAGACTCTTAACTTCCCCGACTGCCCCGATCTCTTCCGGGCTCCCACTTATATACATTCCCCCCACGTGACCCTGACTCCTCCCCTTCCGGATCGTCAGATCCGGCCTTCCCATACTACCCCGATGGCTCCGCCCCCATTCACCTCACCTCCCATTGGAACCGAGGTGAACGGTGGCCCCTCCCACACGCCCCGCAGACCAGGCTCCGCCCCCCAATACCCCGGGCCGTGTGATTGGACCAGAGCCCAGCAACAACCCCATTTACGCTCGCATTACATTATGATGATTATCTGAAAAGTTTGACGCAGCACCTACGTGGGGGACTCACTAGTACAGGCAGGTTTCTTGGAAGATTTAGACACGAGGGGGTCAAACAGCTAACACACATATTTCTTGGGGTCTTTCGGTGAAGCCACGTAGATAGAAAACTTGTATCACGACGTTTCGATCGCAACACAAGTAATCGTCATCAGGTGAAAAAAATATAGCGGGAGAGCTGCTGAGGCAGGAAAATATTTTTCATGACGATTGCTTGTGTTGCGATCGAAACGTCGTGATATTGTTAATATTTTTTATTATTTTTTCTATCTACGTGGCTTTACCGGAAAAGCCCAAAGAATATGAATTCGTGCAGTCACGAAAAGTCAAGATTATAAACCAAATTTTTTAAAATGTGAAAGAATACAACGCTACATTCTACGTATATGTGTTTTATATATTGCCAAACAGCACTTGACTGTGTACAACACCCAAAGGCTATTGAACAAAGTAGAAGCTGGATATAAACACACTGTATACAAGCACAGTTCTGATATAAGCAGCACATCCTGACATTACACGTGTAGGGGCAAGCCCAGAATGCGAACTACAAATACAAGCACGCGACTTTGGACATGAGCACAACTCTGGACATGCCCCCAAGGAGTGTGATTATACACGGCGTCCACTGTCTTCTAACTGTGGTGAGTATCCAAGATCACGTGGTGGCGGCTTTTGAGAAAGTTATACAGGAATCCGTCAGCAGTCAGCTGTCAGAACGGCAACGAGGAGGCAGTGATTGATTGTATGACCTAGGCAGCCCACGGCGCGAGAATGGCTCTTGTCAAGTCCAACGGTGGAATTCCCATAGGTGGTCAAACAAAAAGCATAGTCATTATAGATAGGACGACAATACCATCCGGTTTGCAGGAAGTGCGTGTGCTATAAGAAGATGTGTTAGAAGCGGTAGTGTAGCGGTTAGCGCGCTGCGCTATAAACCTGGCAGAACCGGGTTCGATTCCTGCTCAGGGCCAACACCAGTGACGATGATCTGAACCGGTATTGGGCCTCTCCTAGGTCGACTCAGCCTTATCTGAGTACCTGGTACGGTGTGTAAACATCACCACTCGGGAGACAAAGGCGGCCGGGCGTGGTGCTAGTTACCCACCCCCTCCTGTGCCGTGCCGCCTGCTCCAACAGTCTGTTAAGGCTAAACGGGGGATCGTTGTACTTGTTAGAAAGAGTCAATACGGAGAGTGCAATGTGTCAATGCATCACAAGACGAATGGCAATGGCGTGGAGAGGCCTTCATACAGCAGTGGATAATAGATCGTGGCTGCCGATGTTGATGTTTGGTGTGAATCATCAGTAGATAGGTCTTGTGCATATGCAGAGAGATACACGGGTACGGATTTTATAACCAGATATTAACGACAGCCAAAGCATTTATCTGCTCGAAAAAACAAACATTGGGCGCTGCTAATCTCAGTCGGCAGCCCAGAGCATATTGTGGATATTCCATAGTGCTATGGCAAGAGCCAATCTGTCCACAGGGTAACTACTAACTTGATTTGAAGCTTTCATGACTGCAGGAATTACTCTTTGGTTTTTTCGGTAAAGTCACGTAGAAAGGAAATAAATTAAATAATAGAATACGACGTTTCGATTGCAACACAAGCAACCGTCATCAGGTAAGAATGAATGAATGAGAAAAAAACCTAGTAAACTTAGAAATACAATGCAATACAACACAGAGAGTCGGCTAACACAAGAGTCAACACCCTATTTGGTTGATTACGTTCTTCCAACGATTGCTAAATTTAAGAGACAAAACACAGACACGGAGACACATAGACAGACACACAGACAGAGAGAGACACACAGAGACACACGGAGAGAGACACACACATAGACACAGATAAACAACGCTTCTGCGTCGAGGCCTTAAATAGAGAGGGGAGGGGGGTTGGGTGTGTCTCTCTCTGTGTCTCCGTGTCTGTGTTTTGTCTCTCAAATTTAGCAAAGACAGACACACACATCGACTTACACACATTGACCCACACACACAAACACATCGACTTACACACACACACATGGACTCACACACACATTGACCTACACACACATATGGACTTACACACACACATCGACTAAGACAAACACACATGGACTTACACACACACATAGACCCACACACACACATCGACTTACACACAAACATCGACTCACACACATACATAGACTCATACGCACAACGCCCTACACATACAAACATATGGACTGACACACACAGATATCGACTTTAGATACACACACATGGAGTTACACACACATAGACTCACACACACACATAGACTTACACACACACACACATTGGGGGGGACATGAAACGTTGAAGAATTTACCTCAGCGTTTATTTGCATTATGAAGGCGAAAGAGAAATCTCGCCCTCCACCCATGATGCACGTGCATTGCCAGGGGCAACCCCCGGTCAACCGAGTGGTGTAATACATAAATAAATAAACGGAAACTGCACAAAATCGTCAATTAAAGTACTTTAAAGTTGACGGATGGGAAAAAGGAATAGCGCTTGCTCACCACGGGGCTTACGGCGTGGTACCTGGCTATTTTTTTACGTCAACCCCACCGTTTGAGAGCCAAATCTCTCGAAAGCCTGCGCACAAACACAGGCAGACAAAGAAAATCACATTTATAGGTAAGATGCATGATAGACAAATTATGGTTAGCACACTAAGCTTGCGATCCAGAAGTCACAGTGTTCGATCTGCCAGGATGGCAGTTGATACAATGGTGCAAGTTTCTTAAATGCCCCCTACCCCTCCACCTCTGTCTACCCAGCGGTATGCATGGGGACCCCCACAGTTAGTCTATCAGTAGGTCACACGCGGTGGGGTAAAGTGTAGGCACTGCCACCGTAATATAGTAGGCCGAAACACCCTCTGTATAAGTAGGCCAGAATGTCCCCCAGAGTGGCTCTCTAGAGCTCCCTCTCATGGAAGCTCATCCACCAGCATTGGCGTGAGCAAAGAGTTTCAGGGCTTTCGACTTTACCACAATTTTGACTCAAATGTTATACGGTTAAAGCGAATCTACTCATCATATGGGGCCCCTCGTCAATCCACAGCTGGATGAATGCCTTTCAGCAGGCATTGCCATCCTTTACGGACTCACAAAGCAACACTCCGTCTGGTTCCTGCACATTTACTACTATAATGAGCCAAGAATGTCTGAGTCCCACGCGTGACGTCACTCCACATGGACCTCATTAATACTCATGAACAGGTGACGTCCTCCACATGGACCCCCCCCCCTCATTAATAATCATGAGCGGGTGACATCACTCCACATGTAGCACCCCCCCCCCTCATTAATAATCATGAGCAGGTGATGTCACTCCAAATCAAACAGCCCCCCACATTAATGATCATGAAGAGGTACCCTCTATTAATATTTATTAGCGGGTGACGTCACTCCACATGGGGGCGGGGCGAGGCACTTCCTCCCCCCTTCTCGGCGTCAACTTACAACCGTCACTACAAAGGCAGAACCCTCACGTCACGTGATCTCCGTAACGCTCTTGAGACATAGAAGTAAAAAGGACGTCATGATGAAGAAGGGATTTTATAACCTTTAAATGAAATAAGTCTGTGTCACCGCGGCCTTACAAATTGCACACAAATTGATGCAATTAATATCACGTCGCAGTCTTCTTTTCGCTTGCAAGTTTCAGATTTATTGAAATACACCGGTCCTTGGACAGACAAAAGGCTAGTTAACTGATATTACCGCCCCATGTCCGCGGTAGCCATTCTCCTGGTTTGCCTGCCATTCTATTGCCAGTCTCATCCATCGACTGTCATCTTTTTGAGTGATGTGTCCTACCCAAACCCACTTACTTTTCTTACCAGACAATATAATGTCTCTAAATTAAAGTCTTCTCTCTACCATGTATTCGTGTTTCAGTCTCTCGGTGTAACTCCAAGCACGCCCCTATCCATGTTTCTTTGCACATTTTTCTACTTTTCTTCAACGTTATTTGCGCGTGGCCATCTTTTTGATCCAAATTATTATTGTGCTTGTTTATCCACGAAAGTCCCAATGAGTCGCATGGACTGGGCTTTAGGAGGGTGCTGCCATGTGTTGGCAAGGAGAGTTTCCCGCTCAAACCAATTCTTAAGGAAAGCATCGGCCCAGAAGGGCCACTCGACTGATGCATTTTTCAGAAACAATTTTTTTTTTCTTTACGTGCAAACATGAACTTATTGTAAAGTATTTTGTGACCCCCCCCCTCCTCCCCCTCGAACCTCTGTGAAAGTGCATAACGAGTGTGTTATCCACAGATGACTTTGCTCTTTCAAAAAGAGTTGTACAGTTGTAAAATGGGTACTTTAAGAGTCAATTATTCCAGAAGAACGAATCTACAATTCGGTCAGCAGTCTTTTCTTGGGCTTGGAAGAAACACGTCTGCAGTAAGGCCAAAAACATTGACATTTTTTTCACAAGATTAATTTACGGATTGTATTTCCAACTTAGTTTTTTACTTGTGCCCTTATCGTTAAGCGATTATAGACGTTACGGTATTAGGAGAGACCACAATAAATTATTTAGCCAATATTTCCCGTGAGTTTCTCTTAATGAGAATTTAAGCGCAAAACGTACATCTTTTTGCTCATTCAATTAGCATATTTTTATCGTGTTTGCACCACACACAATATAATGAGATGTATCTGTTTCCATAAAGGACATGGGACCAAATAGTTTAATCGAGCACGTAATAAGGCCAGCATGGTACATGTCTGGGTAGTGTAGCCTCCAACACTATGGTCAACTGCCAATGCTGACGTCCGCACACGGCATTAGCTCCTCGTTTGATGCCGAGTAAACCTAGGGGAAACCCAATATATAAGCGAGTGATGCTTTCCATGGCAAAGAATCAAAGGCAGTTATTTGGTGCCACCTTCCCTAGCTGCACTTAACACACAAAGACAAAGAACACCCCACATAGCCGTTTAAAAGGCTGTTCGGGAAAGTTCTGTTATCATAGACTTGTGAAGGTCGTCACATTTCACAAGTTGGTGGCCAGCCTTTGTCTCAGTGCTGATGTTTAAACCACCGCACCAAGTACTCATCTAATACCGAGTCGACCGAGTACAGACCGAGGACAGGTTCAGATATTCGCCACTGATTTTGGCCGTGAGTCGAAATCAAATACGGGCGGCTGGGTTCATCGCGTGGTGCACTAACCACTGCAATTATGATAAAATCAGGTTCTCAAGTGTAGCAATTTTGATGATTCCAGCACTGTCACGTACCACTGTCAACAGTGGTATGACATATTATGCAATTGACTGCAGATAACGTCTGCATTTAGACCTGTATTTTTAATTCATTTTAATGCACACATTTCTGTCAATCTCTACACTTTATATATTTTTTTAATATCGCCCGTCAGCCTATTATCTAATGAGACTCACAAATGTAGACACTTATCTCGAGTTTGCGTGTTTAAACCGATGCCGCTTCTGCGCACTGTTGATCTGGAAATGCCAGGACAGTCAACACTCGATTATCCAGGGTAAAGGAGGGGGGGGGCGGGAAGGGGTGCCCCAGATAAAACAAAACCACAGACACTGTAAATTAGGCTATTTGTTATCTCTGTGATGCTTACATATGTAAGATGAACCACGGCCAATTTGGCGATGCCTGAACCGCATTCGTAAAGGTGTCCGTCGCTGCTGCAGAGCGAACCGCAGGGAGTGAGGCCATCTCGACCAGGCCCTGAACATGAACTACGTCTTCGGCGAAGAGCAGATGACGCCTCTTTAACAAAAAACTGAAACTGTTTTTTTAAATTTGACCAGGTAAGGCCCACTGAGCTGTATAGTTCTTTTTCAGAAGCAACCTGGCCATAGATCATAGCCCAATGAAGTGGCTTATCAAGTGGAAATGTATAACAGACAAATACTATAAACGCATGTTTCTAAATGTGGGTGGGGGGGACTGAAAGACCCTGATAAAAATCCACACGACCATGGTGAGAACATGCAAACTCCAAATATATAGGCGTCAGGGTCCAGATTTAACCCATGACCTCCTGTATACCAGGCGAGCTAGTTAAAATCTCGTCACCATGGCGCCCAATATTTGCCCATCTCCTCTGAAGTCTGTTAGAGGATTCTAGATTTGAAGCTTTCGTGACTGCAAGGATTCTGCACAGCTGATGTATATCTGCACAGCTGATATATGTATGTTGAACTTCTTTCGCACCGCTGCCAACCGCCCAAATCGAAGGTGGGGGGGAAAGGACAACAAACTAAACACAAAAACAACAGCTCTAAAGACATGCGTTTTCAATCTAGATTTAAACGTGCATAGCTCCAGTGGCTTCCTAATATCTGAAGTAAGAGCGTTCCAGACGGATTCAGAAGCGCATCTAAAAGCGCGCGATGCAGTGACCGTCTTTGTTCGGTGGCCAGCCAAAATCCGCTGCTGCGAGGATGACCGGAGTTTGCGTGATGGTTTAGGCTCCTTGACGAGATCAGCAGGGTATTGTGGTTCATTTGTGGCAATCACGTTGTGTGCAGTGAGTGTCTGTCGTCTGTTAGAGGAGTCACGCACAGCTTATGGTACTGATCGTGCAACGAGCCCGTGTCCACCACAAATGGTCGTCATTGATCTAAATGACGTCACGCACCTAGAGGGGGGGGGGGTCAGACATTTGTAACGATGTGTGACGAGGGGGGGGGGGGGTTGGGAAATATGACGTCACATCAAAATGCGCAACTTTGAATAAATATAGACAACACGTTCTACTTAATTAAATAGACTTTTTTATACATATTTTCTCCTACAACATCAGAGTGCAGCGCCACATTAAATACGCACTACAATGACAATAGTTTAAAGAGATTTGAAGCCTGTTTTATTTTTTTTGGGGGGGGGGGCGGGGGCAGAGTTTTGTGACGTCATATTTGAGGGGGGGTCTGACTTTTTGGGACGCCGTGTGACGACGGGGGGGGGGGTAAAAAATCGTCCAAAATCGCGTGACGTCATTTATGGACGGCCCCTAGTTGATATAGTTGATCTGACTTCCGGCTAAGGTGATATAATGGACTGCATGAAGGAATGACGAATGTATAATGTGGCTGCAGTTGTACTGCACAATGTGTCCGTGTTGTTTACTCTCTGACGTGTGTCTGCGGTCAAGTGGGCACTGAGTCACTGACCTTCGACGAGTAGGAGCAGCTATTAATAGAATCAGCGTGCACGTAAAAATACGTGAATGCGCACAGTTAATCCGCAACTTTCCCACGGACGATGGTGCGTTAAGTGTATCCCAATGTAATATAAGACGCGGGGTTTTTGTTGTAGAAGTATGTGCATTTTATGTGATTACTGATAATGCTCGACAGTAGCATTTAATGTGTTGTAAATTGCACATTATAAATACGATTGTGGCAAACTTTAGCTCCAAAGCAGAAAATGAGTATTCCTAATTATAATAAAGATAGTGATATACGTGTGTGATTAACAGTTAAAGAAGAGAATATCCTGCACCCTTTCCTTTTGTAACCAGTATTGACATGCCCCGCGTGGCTATTTTGTAAACAATCTTTCATCATTAAAATTTGTTGTGGAAGAATGTAAATTTTATCACATTTAAGATGCAGTGTTGGGCCCACCATTTTTTTTATTTTAGTTGCATGACGAGTTCATAAAAAAAAACTCAGAAAATCATGATGGATAAATCCGGCCTAATTAGAAGTAAAAATAACCACAGTTAAAACTGGGACAAATATGTATAGTTCATGATTTTCTTTTACACATGTAATTCAGAAGCAATAAATAAGAACAAGTATAAATCACAATTCTGATTATGTAAGTGGGGTACTTTGTCTCTATTTTAATGTGTGCGTGTACTCGTGTTTGGAAATGTAAAGTCACATTGGGCAAAAATCCTGACATTGCATAACTCAAATTTTCACAATGCCTTCAGTCCCATGCAGAGTGCATGTATTAAAATTACAAACGATTGTTCACAATTCTTACATAATATATATAGAAACCTCCATTCGATATCTATAAATAATAATTACTTAAAAGCATATGCATTTGTTTTACAAACAGCCTATTGTCATTCCTGACTTATTTTCACCATTTGCACAACACGCCTCACAAACGTGGCTATGCTGCTGATGAGATCCCAAATATAAAATCCAGTCCAGAGCTGTGCTTGTTGAAACAAACGCTGATCTTTAACATACATCTGGACATTCAGAGTCATCATTTTTGGAACTCGGCTGTTAAAAGTTCTACGCTATATAATTGGCAGCATATTGGAAAGTTTTGCCAGTGTGATCAGCCCTGAGCCAGTAGGTATGGGCCCAAGGGTTCGACTCCCACCACAGACATGTAATGTCTAGAGAAGATAATGTTGTCTGTTGTATAGTGGTCATTAAAGACACCACTGATTTTTGGAAAATACAGACATAGTATGCTGCCATGGTGTAATGGATAGCACGCTGGACATGTAATCTCGAGATCACCGATCAGATCTTCCAGCACGGAAGCTTAACAAATATGGCAGGTTTATCAAATCCCCCACCTCTGTCGAGCGGTATAAACGGGTAAACCGCAGTTAGCCGACGGCAGGTCACGTGTGGTGGGGTAAAATGTGAAAAAATCTAGATTGAAAGTGTGAAAACTTTTACCTTTTCCAAGATGTCTAACCAGCATGGAAGAATAAATCTAAATATCTTCAAGAGCTCCCTCTAGCAGTGGAGTGAGCAAGAAACAGCAGGGTGCACCTTGCCATGTGTACCTTTTAGGTATTGTGAAATAATATCATACTCCCCCCCCCCCTCCACAAAAAAAAATTTGAAAATAAAAACTGTACCTTTGAAGTTGCATTTTACAGGGCGCTCGCATGGTTAAACAACGGACATAAAATAGACATTTGGTTTTGTTATGGAAAGTGTTGCCGCATCAGAAATCAAATGAAATTTAAGAGAAATGGGTCTCACCTTGCTGAGAAAATACAATATACAGTGAGGTTTTTTTTGGGGGGGGGGGGGGGTGCTGGCTGACCTTCCACAGAGAACATGTACTATGCACACTCAATGCGTCACATTCCATCCCAAGGTTACATGGTTTAAACACATTTTACCTGCACATATCATCGAGCTGAAACGAGGCATGCAGGCTTCTATATTAAACATTATTTGCCTACGCCCTTACCCACGTGTTGATTTGTTTTACAACGGCTCACTCATTGACGCATCACAAATAATTAGAGCATGTGTCGTGAACGGTACCAGTGGTCGTAGATTCCAGTGCAAAGGCGATGAATGTTGGCCATTCACACGGAGCTGAATGACGTCTGTGTGAAAGACGCCTCTCTTCGTTAGCAACGTCCACTAGGAGGCAGTAGAGCAAGTAGGTTCCTGACGTGCATGTCCTCTCCATCCCCATGAAGCCGTGGTGGTTTCTCTGGGTGCTCTCTATATATAGTTTGTTTTTGACCCAGGAAAACCTCACAGTCTCAATATTCGTTTTCACTAGCCTCCTGTCAAGTTTCGCAACAGGAGGCGATGTTGCTTTGTGTAATCCCGGCGATTTTGCAGTACGCACTGGGATGTCTTTTTTCTTCCGATACCGGTTTCATTGTATGTTCTTTTTTAATATAGTAGTCGTCGTGGATAAACTGGCTCCCAACATAGGAATGTGGTATTTACACCATTTGTTTTAGACCATGAACAAATGCTCATTTGCACGAGCATTGTACTGTACTGTCACCTAAATTTAGTATTGAACATGCATTACAAACAACCATGGTCATTTAGATATTATCCACATATAATATTCACTCAGCTTTTGGAATAAACTACAGATGCTGGTGTTTTGAGATAAAAAGTAGTTCGAATTCGATAGCAATGTAAAAACATGTTTTACAGTGTACCATGTTTAAAGCTCGGATAACAATTTACTGTACATCTTATTTTATCGTATAGATGCTTTTTTATGTGCCATTCAGTAATAAAGGACAAATGTTTTTTGTTTACTTATCAAAGTTAATTTATTTATTTTCGAATTGCGACCGTGCTCGGTTTACAATTGGCATCTTATTCTATAATAAGTCCGCTTCATTCAAAAATGTGTTCTTAAAAGGCGTACGGATAAGCTATAAATTTAATAAGGACAAAGTACACCTAATCAAAAATATATCCCATTCTAGAGCAGGACACATTCATATTGTGTATGCCTTCGAATGCAGCGAACAATAATCAGATTTAATTGTGCACATTACTTTTGCTTCTCAAATTACTACAGAAGGTTGCCAGGAACGGCGGACCCCACGTAAGTGGGACAAACGCGTGGAAGAAGAAGACGTCTTACAATTACTTACAGACGAAACAAATACTAATTAAATGATTACTAATCTATTATATGCACCTAATGGGTTCAGTGATGACGTCATGCTGCTGCTCTATTGAAGACCGGAAGCAGGTGGATGGCTTCACGATTCTGGCAAATCGCCCGATGATGCTGGTTCATGTAATTACCAGCGAAACGTCGTACTACTCAAATTGTAAATGTCGTGGATTTACTCTCCAACACACCGGTGGGCTGAAGGAGTAAACTGATTGGCGCGTTGTTTACGTGACAAACCTTCCTGGCTGTGTCGGGTGGTGGAGGGGGTAAGACACATTTATATTTACGCGATCTAACCCAAAAACATTTCGATTTATAGCTTTCGTGACTGCAGGGATTCATCTTCTTGGTTCTTTCGGTAAAGTCACGTAGAAGGGAAATAACAAAATAATAAAACAGGGCTGTCGGAAAGACAGCCCTGTTCTTCACCTGAGGACGGCTGCTTGCGTTGTGGCCGAAACGTCGTGAGAATTGTATTTTATTATGTTTTATTTTATTATTTTATTATTTCCCTTCTACGTGACTTTACCGAAAGAACAAAGAAGACCAAAAACCTTTATTATGAGCTTCATTCACGTTTAAACAAAATAAAACGTGGAAAATAGACTGGGTATTTTAAACGGAATTGTACGGTACCTTTTTTTTAATGGTCCCATACAAAACTACAGCCGAATATCCAATTATAATTGGCAACTCGCTGAATGCATTTTATTCGTGATTTGTTTTTTCTCTTCTCACTTACATTAGGCAGAGCAGCCAATCCCCCTGCCTTAATCCTTTCCTTACTCCCCCCCCCCTCTCTCTCTCTCAGCGCATGTCAACACTCACCCCCCCCCCCCCCAAAATCCCACCCACCCCGTTCAGAGCAGTCACTGCGGTGGGCAGCCCACAGTCACGGCCACCCCCAGCCCTGCCTCTTTCTGCCGAGCTCATAAATAAAATGCGCAGTCGCGGCAGAACATGAGCGGAAGCTCTCCCGCGTCCGAGGGTCTCAGGCGCACATGTTTAGCACAAAGGCAAAGTATTGCCATTGTACACGCATCTCTGCAGCCCTGCGCACTGCTCTGTCCATCATCAATGCCAGTCGAAGGTGTGAAGATTTCAGAAGAGCCGTGCGGAGAGAAGCCTTGAGGGAGATAAAGTTGCCTTCGCCTGCTGCTGCTGTGTATAGATGTGTTTATAACAAAAAAGGACACAAGGTGTGGTTTTTTTTGGAAGCAGGTAGCTATGTGGAGGAGCAAGTAGTTTCTGCACGGTGGTATTTGTATTTGAAGTGCGCGCGTGCTGTTTTGTAAAGGGGGGCTCCGTCCGATTGATTCCGTTGCTGCTGCAATAGCTCACGAGATTGTGGTGGGTCAGTGTCTGCTGCTACAGCATTGCTAACACGGGATCATTAATTGCGTTTGTACTGCAGCCGTCACGCTGTGTAGCTACGGATGATATTCGTGGCAATGTAATGTGCAACGTCATGTAATCTGCCTTTGAAACGTGTGCAACTTTACCGTTTAAGCGATCGAGAAATAGAATTGTCCTAAATTATGTTTGTCAATTGTGATACAGCACAAGTGTAGCGGGGCATAGCGCGTAGATATATGATCCAATAGTATAAGGCAAGCTTATGCTTTAATAGCCCGTGGCTTTGCGTATGATTCGACTATAAAGCGCTCATGATTGAAATGTTTCAGGAAAACGCGTGAGTCGTATTGTGCTTGCCACTGTGCAATAGTTACAGAAGAGTTTTCACATACTCGGGTTATATCTAATACGCGTGCATTTATTAACCAAACGTCTATGTCAGTACAATGTATGTGAACACTGTTATGAGCCTCGGGCAGTGGATAAAATCAGCCCACGAGCTCTAGGAGAGGTTGCTTACTTGCGAGCAGCACATAGCCGCACAGTGATCGCTGCCTGCTGTTTCGCACGGATATAGTCTTGCCTAGCCGCGAAGTCTATACACAGCTGGACAGATGTAGAGTATAATAGTCATCTGTTACATGCGTTGTTGGCTTATGTGTAAGCGTACTGGCTGTAAATTATTATTTCTGGCCCCTCGAGTAGGATTACTCCGCTGGGTTGTTTTATTGGAGTAATATACTGTCGATCAAACTTTAGCTATTGTAGTTCATATATTGTTAATAGGTCATAGATTCCGAACATATTGAGCAGAACGGACAGGCTACGTTGCACGTGCAACGCTACGTGACGCTGGACTGCCCAAAAATCCCGAGCAGCTAAAGAGGATAGGACTCATGATTGAGATTAGTGTACATCTGTGCGCACGCTATATACAGAAAAGTGCAATAGCGTAGCAGCCAAGCGGGTGAAATGTAGTGAAGAATTCTCAAACTCTTACAATCCATCAACCGATCACCATGGTGAAGATCGCGGCCATGGGGTGCCCCCCTGTCACCCGTGATGCCCGCACCGCGCAGGTGAGTTGAGATGCACTGTCACGGTTCTGTGTGTGTGTGGATGTGGACACCCTGGGGAGCGGTGGCATAGTGGTTTGCGTGCTGCGTTACGAAGTCTGCGATCCGAGTTCGATTCCCGCTCATGGCCACCACCAGTGACAAGTGTCTGAACCTGTCCTGGGCCTCCCATAGGTCGACTTGGCCACCTACCCACTTCATGTGCGGTGTCGGCCTTCATAGGTGCTCGCTAACAGCACTTGCCATAAAGGTATGTTAAGGGTAAAGGTGGGGGAGGATCTTTGCTGTGGTGGTGTTCTTTGGAGCATGCCCAACGAAAGCAAATGTTGAATTGGTCTCATTTTGCAATCGATTAAGCAATATCAAGTATGGTAAGTTAATTAAAAGTTGCATTGTGTACCTTTTTGAGCGACGTGAATTTAACTACTCTTCTCTATATCTCTTAAAGTGTCGTGGTTTCCCTTCCATGTAGCCCTGTCCATGATGTTTACTCAAGAGCTTTGCATTAGATACCCCTCCCGGTTGCATCCAATTGTTCAAATTGCTTCTGTACTTAACTCGGTGCCTTCCCCGGCTTCTTGTTCCTCTAATTTTCCCAGTCAAAGCATTGCATTCAGTCTCATTACATGTCGAAAAATCCTAATGTTTCTCTTGATATAATTGTTATTAATGTTCTTTTGTAGCTACTTTCCATAATACATTTACGTTCTCACCTTGTCTATCCGTGAATTATATATCAGCAGAGGTCAGTTAAATATCTCTCCACATGCAAATAAAATGCGTTTGTATGTTGAACTTCTTTCACAACACGCGTAGCCAACAGTGCTAATCGGAGGTGCGGGGGAAGGACAACAAACTAAGAGTTCTAAACAAAATTAGTTTTCAATCTAGACTTAAAAGTGCATGGCTTCAGGGGCTTCCTAATATCGGGAGAAAGGAGCTTTCCAGACGGCCCCAGAAGCGCATCTGAAAGCATGCGATGGATGCAGTGACCGTCTTTGTTTAAAAGCCCAGTCAAAGGCGTGCTTATATCAGTCCATCGGCCTATTGTCCTATCAGAACAATATCATCCAGCAGCATTTTTCTTAAGCGGGAAACTATGGACCGGTTTCGACATTCTGGGTCTCATCAGCAAGGCATAATGAAACTGTGTTGAGCATATCATGGGACCTTTTTGCCAGTATCAAAGTATAGGTTTTACCCTTTCTGGCGAAAAAATATCTTCAAACGCCACGTACCATCACTGTAGCCTGCATTGACCACACGTACCAGCACTGTGGTCTGCATTGGGCACACGTAATAGTACTGTGGTCGGCATTGGGCACACGTAATAGTGCGTACACCACGCGGTGTTTGAACATCTTAACACCTACATTTCGATTTAAAGCTTTCGTGACTGCAGGGATTCATCTTCTTGGTTCTTTCGGTAAAGTCACGTAGAAGGGAAATAATAAAATAATAAAAATCAAACATAATAAAATAATTCTCACGACGTTTTAACACCTGTTTCATTGCCAGGAAGGGTGAAACCCATTCTTTTAACGTGCTGAGCGTGCATGCATTCAGGCTTTGGTATCCCCCCACCCCAGGGGCAGTTTCTTCATTAGGGCGATTGGGCGACGCACCACCAATGTCATTCAACCACAGAGTCACGCTAGCCGTCACTGTCAGCCTCTGGATATAGTCCAATCAGCGTCATGTCACGTTCTGTGGAGTACCGCCTCTTTTTGGGCGATTTCACTATGACTGAGAATCGCCCCGAGTGGCCCCATAGACTTACATTCAAAGATGTTTTTTTTCGAACGGGGGCGCTACAATGCATTCTCTATGGCTTCCGAGAGGGCATGCACTAACGTGCTTACGTCATCATACGTGCTAACGTCATCATACGTAAGCACGTTTCATCCAACAATATAATTTATCGCCACCTAGTGGAATCTTTAATAAAATGAACTTGAGTGGTTTGTTTTAATAGTGAGTATATAAACAAACAAGATGTATTGTAAGAGTCACTTTATTTTTCATTAATATTAAAGAAGTGAAGTTGCCTTTACATGCTTAAGCTGTTAATTTATTCATTGCATGGGTGGACCTTATCAATCATCCAGACATTTGCCCCCCCTGAGAGATTTTGCAGGAGCCGCCACTGCCCCACCCCCACCATTCCCACTCGTCCACCCACATTCCCACTTGTAACGGTCACGCAGCGGGCGTTAGAACTTCAGCGGCCGTGAGCGGAGGGCCGCCACTTGTCCCCCTGCTGAACACGTTCCGCTACTACGCCAATCTCGCGCCCAGCGGTGACGGATCGAACTCACGCACGATTAAATGCCCCCTCCCCCCAACCGCCACAACCACCACCACCATCACAACCACCAAAAAAAAGTGAACGTATCTCGTTCAATAACTGTACCTTTTTTTGTTTGTTAAAGGGAGATATATATATATAGCAGGCGATGGTCCAATAATAGCGCGCATAAAGAAGGGTCGTTGACTGAAACGTCGCCTATTATATGTGTGTTCTTCCCTTTTTGACGTCACAGTTGTTGTTGCTGTGGATGAATGTGTCGAGTTTGTTGTTGTTATTTGTGCTAGTGCATCACTGCGAACGAACGCAGTGTCGCCATACAATGTGTGCTCACACGCAAATGTGACAGTTGTTTGTGATGCTATGCGATACAGTGCAATTTAACAGCATCGTATGTTACTGCATTTTGCCTATGTTTCACTCATTAATGAAATATACGTTGCAATTAAATTGTTTCGTGGGCGTATGAGTTTTACATACACGCACGCGCATACATTATGCACGTGAGTACACACCATGGTTGTTAAAATCGGTGCACGAAAAAAATAGCTAAACCGGTAACCCCGTGGAAGAAACGGTTACCGGTTTGCTATAGGTAGAGGAATGAGCACTTTTTGTTTTACTGAGAAACGAAGGGAGGCTGCTGCATACATGTCACGTTGCATGCATGCTGTATGTCCTACAGCACAAGTCAGTGTGCTTTACACACAACGTGTTTATATGTTCTGGCTTTAGTTTCAAGGGCAGTACAAGCATGCCATACTCTTTGTATACACGCCAGGCGCTGCCACAATGTTTTTTTTTTGTATTGAAACGCACTCAAATCAATCCTCTGCTTTAAGTTGAAGGTCTTCCTCCTACGGGGTTGTTTAAACCATACTTCACCACGCCGGTCTGTGCGGGTTGGTGAGGTGGCGCGTCCCTCGGACCTGTCCAGATGACCTTCACCACAGCCGTGGAATCAAACTCGTGTGTGTAACCGGGTTCACAGCGCAGCGTGCGCTAACCGCTGCGCCACCGCTCCTCCGCAATGTGGATTTTTTTTTTATAGCGTAATAGCATATGCTGACTGTGCTTGTACTCTTTATACCAAAAGAGACGGTGACACCAGGTCTAATGCTCGAGTAGTTTTCCACTATTGTGCCCGAATGGTGTCAGCGATAAGTGCATTGATGTTTGGAGTTAATGTGCTCAAAATGAATACGTGTGCATAGGCTATTGTGTTACATAGTACTCTCTGACTCTCAAACCAGCCGAGTGTATACATAATCGTGAAGTGTGTGTATATGTACACGTGCGCGCGAAGCGTACATCATATGACCGTGCACTGAAATAGGATATATTATGCACAGCGGTAAATATTTCATCGACGCGAACCTTACACGTGGCATGGAATGCACTCGTGAATGGTATCGGCCAAACCTTTCCAATTCAGGACCTTCCATACTGACAGTCTGCATAGTCGGCGAGGCTGTTATGAAGTGAACCTGGCCACCTGAGTTTGATTCCCCCCCCCACCCTCCTCAGCTATATAAACTCTTGTCATAGTCATCTCTTCGGCATACCTCGGCAACTGTTTTCGGTGTGGTGGTCCCCACCTGATGAAGGACGCTTGTGTTGCGCCCGAAACGTCGTGATTTAATTTAGTTTTCATTTTTTTATTTTTATTATTTTATTTTATTATTATTTTCATCTACGTGACTTTACCGAAATAACCAAATAGGATGGATCCTTGCAGTCACGAAAACTTGAAATCTAGAAGAAAAAAACACCTAACTTAGATTCCCCACTCCACAACTCGCCGCCCCCCCCCAACCACCACCACCCCTTCACCAACTCACACTGACCGGCGTGGTGAAGTATGGTCAAACTGACAATCGTCACACGAATGACACATTGAAGGGACGTATTCACCCTGCAGTGGATTGACCAAGAGCTGAAAATGATACATTACACATCGCATTGCTATTATATATAAGTTAAACGTTAAATATGCAAATGACACATATACATCATTAGTAAGTATAAGCGTGCATTTATGATATCCGTTAAATGTCCGTGCTTTGATTTAATATGCCCGTTACACTATTAAGTATAATTTGAGCTATAAATAGCTTTAGTTTCTTCCCTCTATCCTGGTCTAATCACTGCCATTACCAAATACTGTGAAGTGCTGTGCCATGCAGCACCCATGTCAGCTTTTAACTGTGACCCATCAAAACATATCTACAACATTCGTAAAGGGCACTAAATAGAAAACGCAGTATTATAGAGCCTGTGGATTGACGTAAAACCAATCCTCGATCGCTACAGCCATGGTTACTGTTTCTGCGAAATTCACGCATTGATTCCTCAAGCCAGACTGTGTTCAACCACCACCAGGTCACAACAACACATTCACTCACCCAACACCAATACCCACCATTCGCGGCGACGTCACAACGGCGCCCGTGCCAGGCCAGGTGCACTTTGAGGCCACGTGAAGTGTCGAAGGCTCGCTGACAGGAGGTCTCGGGACAGACCCAGGTGCCATGGGTCGGCTGGATGAGATCATTGGTAGATGCACCAGTTGTATCCCCTACTGTGCCAACTTGCTGTATTTTAGCCACCCGGTGCTCCGCTCGTTGTTGTGGGCGTCGCTACTCTTGCCCTCCGTTGTTGTTGGAGGGCGACTGCCTCCAACTGCCCAGTAGCGTCCTTCACGAGCCTCCTCCATAGAGGCCGATTTTGACCCCGCTGGTACCAGTCGTCGGCAAGTCCACTCAGCTCCACGTCCTCCCGTACCGCATCAGTCCATCTCTTCTCTAGCCCGTGCCGCGCCCGTTTAGCCCCCTCTATGAGTCCAAACCAAAGATGCTTGGGGATGCGGTGGCTGGGCAAGTGGGCTACATGACCCAGCCAACGCAGTCTTGTCTGCCGGAGGAGCTCATTGATAGGAATGTGTCTAGATCTTTCAAGGATTTGTGAGCTCTTCAAACAATCCAGCCTGGTTAAACCCAGTCACCCACTCACTCTCATCCACTTACTCGCCCATCGACTCAGCCACTCACTCTCACACACTCATGCACTCTCACCCACTCACTCTCACCCACTCACTCTCACACACACACTCATGCACTCTCACCCACTCACTCTCACCCACCCACTCACCCACTCACTACACTCCAGGACAAAACCGCTTATCTTTCTTTCCCCTCTCACACTGCTCCACTTCGGCATTCCCTCTCATTGTCTCTTTTTCCAAAAGTGTATTACAAACTCGCTCAATTCAAGAGACATATTACCTCTTTTCTATTACAACTTCAATAGTGCTTCTAGATTTGAAGCTTTCGTGACTGCAAGGATTCATATTCTTGGGTTTTTTTCGGTAAAGTCACGAAGGTAAAAAAATTAAAATTAATAAAAGCACTTGATACAGCTATCGTGCTGTGACGGTTCCATCTGAAGACGGAAGCTTGTGTTGCCTCCGAAACGTCGTGATTTTTATTTTATTTTTATTTTACTTTCATAAATTTTAATTTAACATTTTTACCTACGTGACTTTACCGACAAAACCCAAGAATTTTAATAGTGCTTTTTGTTGCTGGCCACTTGGCACCTTTGGCCTTCAGGCCTTTGCTCTGCAACTGCGATAAAATAAAACTCCATGGAAAGGCAGAAGTATATTTTGTATTTATCACTCATTGAGCTATAACATATTTATCTGCCTGGTCTTGGTATCAAATGCCACCTAACAACAAATTCTAGCAATAAACAGGCGCAATGAGCTCTAAATGAACATTACAGTGAATTTAATTAAATTGCACGTAATGTACCATAGCCCAGGCGTCTGGACAATGTAGTAGTCGAGAGCCCTAGTTTGCAAAGAGCTGGAAGTTTTAATTTGACCACTGTGCAATCATTTCTCTGTGGGATTACCAGAGAAGACCATCTGCTGTTGAGTGGACGTTGAAGACTCGGTGGAATCGTTTAACGGAGTGGGGCTGTTGCATGCCGTTATCTTAGACTCCATCTCAAATTTGAAAAGTAACTCTATCTGCAATAATAAACAATTCGTATATAGGTGTATATCTATTTTGTACATGCTTACCAGCTCTCAATGCACCCTTACTTACTGTAAGAGTCAAATCAAGTTGTGGCTCAGTGGTCAAATAAGAATTGTGTGCGTCTCATTGTCATTGCAAAGCCCAAAGCCAGTGGAGGAAGTTACTGATTCCTGTGGTGAGGGTCATCCTTTCCACATGAAGACCCGTGTTCGTTTGTGTTCAATAGCACTATTATATAATACATTATAATACTATCTGCCCTTTATTTATCAAGCCAGCCTCATTGATTCGCCACGGGTAAATCAGAACTCCTTGCCTTTCAGGAGGGTCCAAAATTGGGATGTTGGGTCACGTCATCCGTATGCAGTGTGTTCACGTGGGAGCAAAGCACCCCAAGAAAGCCAACATACAGAGTGGACTGCACTCACAAACTACAAATTCCACGCAAACAAAAATCAATCGTGGCATGTCGAGTGGGTATGGGTACATTTGTGGCCGGTTAAATAAGCAGCCAAAAATCCCAATGACACGGGTCAAAATTATCATTCTTGATTTATTCATTCCTCTGGATATTGCCATAGACCCTTTAATATTTTGATATTGTATTCGCAAAAATGTTATCTGCATGAGGCTCATTGAAAAATTAATGCAAGTTTCTCAAATACAAAAACCTGTTGCCTATGATTATTAAAATGCACTTACTGGAACAGCGGCATATGCAACAATCATCAGGTAAAGTGCAAAGAAAGCGTTAACAATCCATCGAGCATGTTATTTGTTTATGTCCGATTGTATTTCTTACCGAGGGCAGATTGCAGAGCCGGGGTCAGCTGCCGCCATAACTTACTCAAGGCTTCGGAAGCAAAAGAGCAACGCCATATTCACAAAGATTAAACGGCTTAAAAGAGATGTGAGAAATGCAAACAAATATGCCTCACATGATAAGTCATCTTTTAGCATTTATTTGACGTGTAAATGGACTATGGTTATGTGGAAATGTCTTAGTATTTCAATCATGCAGTTTAATAGGATAGTGGTCAATGCTTTTTATAATATTAATAGTAATTAATTGTTTTTTCTTAATCAACTACTGGATGAAGGTGGAGCAGCCATTTCGTTCAATTAGCGCGGTTGGCTACGTACGGTGCGAAAGAAGTTCAACATACATGCATACGTTTGAGCATAATTGACCGCACGGGTCAGTGAGGGTTTATGAAAGCAACACCCACAACTGGTTCAAATATCGTTTGCCACTGATGTTAGTCGTGGCATGGACTCTTAACTCCTGTTGCTTGCGCTACACAGCGCAGTGCGCTAACCATTGCATTGCGATGCCAACCAACTTAAATAATGACAAAAATTGTCATTTGAATACGATCTGGCCTTCAGAAAATGTAAGCAGCCCCAATGTAAAAAAAAGTCGTCAGACTATTCACTCCGTCGGTGTCAAACAACGATTGTCACACTGATCGTCTATGTTGTGAATGTTTAGCCCAGAGGTGAAAATTACCCACTTGTATGGCATTTACCAGTAAATAGGATTATTAATGTTGACTTCCAAATTAATTTAACGTATTTTATGGACCCCCAAAACGATGGTGGGCTGAATCTCACAATAATTGTTTTATTTGGAGAGACTGTCGCCTGTCATTGGAATGTGGAACTTCCACCATAGGCTCAGGGCCACCCATGGATGTGAGCGCTGCCAAACACTCATTTGCTTGGGCAGGGAGAGACACTTTGTGTTCAGCTTATGGACATTTTGGCAGCAACAGGAAATACTGCGAAAATGTTGGGAATTGCGTTTTTTCAATATATATATTTGGAACACTTAAACTTGGCTTTGTCAGCTGTTTGACATTTTTGCAAACGGGCGGTTGTGTAAAGAGAAAAAGGTAGCGGGCAAGGCCTGCTTGTCTGTTCGTGGCATTCTGTAAGTTCCCACCAATGTGGTTGCTGCTGCTGCTGTCTGCTTTGTCTCGACAACTGCCTGTTCCTGGAGGGACTGCCCATTGTTTTGCCTGAGATTCCTTTTCTCGTGACCCAAAATACACTATAAATGGCCATCGCCGCGGGGTAGGGGTGTGACGACCTGGCAGATTGCTCTGCAAAGAACAAACAAGATGTTGATGCTCAACCACACGAGGCCATTCGTGTCTTTGGCAGCTACGATAAATACGGATGCAGACGAGTAACTTAACGACATCGCATCGTGTTACTGAGATCTCAAACATGAGGAGATCTCAAACATGAGGATGGCCCGTACAGAAGTGTGCTCCATCGTGGCGAGGTCGCAGTGTCTCCACGTCAACTCGCGCGGGGCAGCATTTACCTCTATTGGAAGCTCTGAGCCAATGGTGGAATTTCTGTATTCTCTGTGGCAGAGGTCGCTACCTTTGTACGATACGTCTCAAAACGTGTATCATATTTTATGAATCCTAAAGTTTGAGATGGGAAAAATTGGGCAATTGACCCCTAGTGGAAATCCAAAGCACAATTACTGTTAGCTGTGGTCAAATTACCCACCATGTGTCTGATCATGTCAGATCTCAGAAACAAAGCAGGGATAGGGCCTGCATCGTGTTTGGGATGGACAACCAATCACACATTGTTGTAGTTTACACAGATGCAGAGCAGGTAAGCAAAATCCAGAATTATATTACACTTCTAAGGTCCTGCATCTATGCTCCTCCCCACCAACCTACACTGACCAATATGGTGAAGTATGGTCAAATAACCCTCCCCCCACTCATCCCAGCAGTGGATTTAATCAAGGTCTGTAGATGTACTTATTTATTATCATTATTATTATTGCACATGAGTGAAATCATAGAAGAGCATTTTTGCAGTCCACGGAAATGTACAGAACAACTTAACATTGCTATCCGGCTATTATTGTTTTGTCAGCATGTGGGATTTATGTTACATCTAGGTGAGTTGTGGCACACTTAATTTATCGTCTTAAAAAAAAGGAGTCTTTATAAGAACCCATTTGTAAAACGTCCTCAAATTGTGCCCTTGAATGTGATGTCAGCCTGAGTCTGGAACACCTGTACACACACAGACTACTGCTGTGTAAAGAATCGGGAAATGCCTTACACAGTTTTGACTTTCAGAACCGTATACCTTGCGACGTTGTAGTAACATTGTCATGAAAAACGCAGGACATGTTTTTGAAGCAGCTCTGTTGTTCTTTCCAAAGCGTTGCTATAGCAAATTCTCGTCTGAATGTACTTTTGCCTTCCCAGTGACAGGTAATTTGTAAACGTTTTTAAAAAAAAAAATCCTGTTTGTGTTCAGAAGCTTTGCAGTCGTTGTAACCAGATGAGAGCTCGCTAGGCAAAGTAAGCACCGTTGATATGTTGAGTGCTTACTTATACTGGTAGGAACCACCTGGTTCCACCAACCCACAGGGGATTATTGTGTCCGTCCGTCCGTTGTGAATCCAAAAATGGGAGGGGTGGGGCTGGGTGGAGAGGGGAGGGGCTGGGTGGGGAGGGGAGGGAGGGGCTTGGTGGGGAATGTAGGGAGGGGCTGGGTGGGGAGGTTGGGGCTGGGTGGGGGGTGGGAGGGGTGGGGCTGGGTGGGGAGGGGCTGGTCACCCCGTGGTGCCCTTATAAAACTGAACGTTTAACCTACTCACGCCGGCTTGTGCCCGCCCTCACAGTCGGGCATATTTGCGGAACACATCACGTCGCCGTTGCCCCTGGCCATTGACCGAGCAACCCAACGTTCCTACCAGCTCCCTCCGCAGGAATGTGTTAGATCTCAGGCCAGGTGGTCGAGTGAGCAGCTCGCAATCAGAAGTTGTGAGTTCAATCCCAGTCGGAGGGTTGACTCGGCCCATCATGCCTCCTGGGGTTGATAAAGCAGGTACCACTTTGTGGGTCCAGTATGAATCGTTTTGGGGTTTAGATCTGGTCAATATGTATCGTTAACCCACCACCGCCCGACACAGCCACAAAGTGGTGTTGTCCTATGGATAGACTAACCCCTGCCATATAAACATGGAATTTCCATAACTGGTTCAGGGCAGTAAATAGAAGATACGCACTGCCTCAATGCTCGTTTGAGCTGGAAGCCAGTGATTCATATATCGATTAATCTTGCTGAGTTCAAATCCAGGTCAGCAATCAAAATTTGTAGCTTATTATTGAGGAGTCCATGAAATGAGTACCATTTGGTCGTAAGTCATTGTGGATTGTGCTGTGGAAAGATTGGGCCTTCTCAGGTGAATGGCTTTCCACATCTACTGACTATGTACAGAATGTAGCCATTCCAGGTGCGTCTGTCAATCAGTCGGAAAGGGTAACAAAGCTCCTTTACTTTGATGTCACGAGTGTGGATCCTAGTTGAGGTCGACAGCTGAGGGGAACACTCACATTTATTTCGGTTTAACATGTCAACAACTTACTTCCTGTACTAAGTGATAGGGTATATAGGTGTGTGTTTCGCTACCAAAGAATTCAATAAAATAACACGTCCATTATCATTCGTAATTCATTTCTGCCAGAATTATGGCAACTGCCTAATGATGCCCGCTCTACTTATCAGTGAAACGTCAAACTACCCAATTGTTAAATATAGTGAAACAGTAATAAATTGGCACGTTTCTTCACCACGTGACAACATTTTTAAATGGCTGCTTTGGGTGGAGGCGGGTTTATGACACACATTTTACAGATGCAATATGACCCAAAAATCAATTACACTGGTCAACAAAAAAAAATTCTGCCCTGGACTTTTGCAGCTGTTCTAGACTAATTTCAGGGTGCTGATTCCAAATCTGATCTCAGATTTGTTCTATCATATCTCATTTTTATGCTATCGTCATACCCCATTTTCATTGATTTTACCCGAAATTAACTCTGTCACTTATGATTGCAAGTTGTTGCGAGTCAGTGACTGCTTTAGTGTTAAAATATGGTGCTGTATTTTTAGGATAGTGTGTTTATAATATCATTTTATGTAGATATCCTTATTTGTTTAATATTTTTCTTCTGCAGTTTTTATTGAAAATGCAATATTTGACATCTCAAAAACCTGAAGTGATCGACAAAAACTGATGCCAGATTTGGAATCAGCACCCCAATATTACCTTAAACCCGTTGGAATACCTTATGCTAGAAAAAGTGTGTTGACCAGTGTTATGGATCATAATATTGGTCACCAAAGTCTATGTGTTGAAGTCCATTATCCTTTGAACTTCCTGAGCAAATGTTTTCCTGCATCTTTTTAACCTTTTTACGACTTAAATTTCCAAACGAGGTCAGAGTTTGACTGCTTAAACAAATGAAGTTCAAGTTAATTTTGTTTAACCGGGTAAGAGATCAAGAGACCAGGATAGTCTCATTTGAAAGAGTGACCTGTGCCATTAGGTTGCCAGTAGGGAGAAAGTATTGTTACACATTATCCCATGTGAGTCATTTGTGCGTAATTTCAAATTTGACAAATTTGGACTCTGAAGTATGGTGCTGTGAAGTGTGGTTCAGAGGCACTCGGGTCTGATATATCTTAAGGGTTATTTTAGTTTTGGTGGTGTAACAGGCCATTGTCTCTTCGGTTATTCATGAGCTGTTACCCACAATGTCACCAGCACAGCAACAAATAAATTTGTAACATATTTGTTGTACAGCCTCCTGAAGGTCACGTGTAACTGGGAGTGGGTATAAATACTTCGAGGTAATGGTCTGAAGGTAAAATTTCTTCATCCAGCAGTGCACCGAGAACCACCAACAATTGATGATAACGATAGACCAACCCGTTTTTGCACTTTAATTACATTAACATAGCAATAGGGTGCAACTTACATTTCTGCGCTATAATTGGTTGGGAATTTTTTAATTAAACATTTAAAGCCAACAATAATGCGCTTGATTTTTCTGGGGCAATAATCTCTCTCCATGCACAGTTAAATATATACGCCCTTATTTTCGGTGCAATTAACTGAGATAATGCCCAAACATGGTAACCATCTTTGCCCACAATCTGCCCATTACACAAAAACCTCTCGAACCATTCTGGGAAGAAAAATAAATAACTCAAAAGAGTTCCCCCAAAGGTCATTAATTAGGAATTTAAATTGCATATCGACGGTCTTTTCAACCTTAATTATTTTCACGAAGTTTTGTAAGCAGAATTTCCCCTGCGAGCCCTATCACGTGTGTGGCTGTGCTAAGAACTCACCGAGCAACTTAATTGCCTTTGAAGGCGTGCGGCGGGCAAAGTGGGATGCAAGGCTCCCCCAAACACCGAGGGGCTTTTGAAATCGGAACTTACCGACAAAAAAAACAAAAAGAAGTGTTTATGCTACGCCGTGGCAGCTGTGTGTTGTCATCAGACTTGGGAATGAGAGAGCGTTGTGTTCCAAGTGGGAGTTATCAAATTCTCCGTGACAGGTGAACCCAAATGTGATTGAAAACTTCATTGCTTTTAACCTGTTCCTTCCCAACTTGCGCGACATGGGGAATTTTTGTTTACTTAATTATGGGGATTCGAACTCATAGTTGTAACTTTACAAAATCGTTCCAATGTTTATTTTTTAATTGGGTGAAAGCAAAATCGAAAGCAGAATTCTCTTCTATTTCGCCACGCAATTAATATTGTTTAGTCCATCATCCTATCGGATTTCCAGCCCGCAGTACTATCAAACGGCATTGGTTAAAGAAAAAACATTTCTGAACCGGCTTCAACTTTTATGGGTCTCATCAGCAGATCCAGACCCATTAGGACGCTGTCTTTCCGACAGCTCTGTTCTTCACCTGAGGACGGCTGCTTGTGTTGTGGCCGAAACGTCGTGAGAATGTTATTATGTTTTATTTTTATTATTTAATTGTTTCCCTTCTACGTGACTTTACCGAAAGATCCAAGAATATGAATCCCTGCAGTCACGAAAGCTTTAAATCGAAAAATAAAAGATCCAGGCTTGTTAAACAAATGGTGTTGAGTGCGTGTAATGTTTACTTTTGTTCCATTACGAAACGTTTCTCTTCTTGAGGGGGTGCAAGTGGGATATATATATAGCGCTGCTATATGCAACCATATCTCAAAAGACTGCACGAAATAGTTATAGGGTGTGCATCAGAGGGGAAAGGAAGCGTATATGAACTGTGTATACAGATGCGTGTGGGAGGTGAAGTAGTGTCTGGCATAGCTTGATGAGAGTAGAAAGATCTGGAGTCTGGACTTGAAGAAGGGCGAGGAGCTCTTTCAAAGGAAAAGAAACTCAATTTATAATCAAAGCCAAACATATAATGTCCAAATATTAACAGCCATGAGCGATCCACTGCTGTATGAAGGCCTCCGCAAAGCTTCCCCTGACGCCTGTATATTTGGAGTTGTCATGTTCTCCCCGTGGTCGCGTGGATTTTTTTTCTCCGGGTCCTCCGGTTTTTCCCGCCACAATTATAATCAACATGCGTTTCGAGTATTCGGCCGTTATAAATGTGTACGTGATAAGCCACTTCATTGATTTATCGCTTGTGGCCGGTTCGCTTCTGAAAAATAACTATATAGCTTAGTGGGACATACCTGGTCAAATAAACACAAAATCGTTTAGTTTTAAATTTATCCCAGGCAGCTTCCAATAAATCATTTACAGCCAATTTTCGCAGCTGGATTAAGGTCTCCTAATGCCATATAGGTCATGGGGCTTATTTGAGTATACTTCGCCATGCTGGCCAGTGCTGGCTGGAGATGAGGGAGCTCACAACTGGTTTTGATGTCACTCGTCACCACAGCCTGATGTTAGTTGAACTCGGGACACTGTTCATGGCACAGTTCACTTACATCGCCCTCACTTTCAGCGTGAAGCCCAAGACAATGTTCAGTTATTTCCTGACTTAAAGTTGTGACAGACATTTCATAATTTTGTTTACGTCAGGATTTTAATTTTACGCTTATAGCAAATAAAAATTGTCCTACCTGAACTAGATTTGACACACTAATGGTGTTGTTTTATCTTGCAAATAACCTTGTCCCACGAACGTAGGCAATGTTGAACCATAACCTACATATTCTTGGTTCTTTCGGTAAAGTCACGTAGAAGCGAAATAATCAAATAAGAAAAATATTTTTAAAAAATGTGTTTATATTTTTATGATTGTTTTATTATTTTATTATTTCCCTTCTACGTGACTTTACCAAAATAACCAAGAATATGAATCCCTGCAGTCACGAAAGATTTTAATCAAAACATAACCTACATTTCAACCTTTGACGACTGTTTGTGTCCTCTCCACTGAGGACACAGACACGTCTGGCAATGTGTGCTTTGTCCATAAGAATCAAGTTAGTACAAATTGTAATCTCTCGAATCTTCCTCTCATCTCTGCACCTCTTGGCTATATTTTCGTTAAAGTCTCTCATTCTGATGTTATTACTGTACGTGTTGTCCCTCAGAAGTCCATTACTTCATACATTTGGGTGCAATGCTAAATCTTCAGGGCTCATTGACTGAACACGTGTTTGAATTATCTTCAACTTGCCGTACTTCAAGAACCTTAACGTTACCTGGGCAACTCTATCTGAAGTGCTGTTGCTCATCTCATGGATAGACTGGTCCTGCCATATGAATGTGGATTTTTTTTTTACCACTGGCTAAGTGCTACCGATTATGGCCCATTCCTTATTTGGTTATTGTAGATTTTTTAAATGAAATAATTTCTTTCATAGTTATCGCTGTCCGGTCTGGATCCAAAAACACACCAGACTTGAGCACCTGGTATGGTCATGATTTCCCTTTAAAGGCAGAATTATTAACGAATGTGTTGATTCAGTTTTGTTTAATCGTTAATGGCTGCATGGCTTACAATGCAGGATCTCAGAAGTGCTGACTCAGTACTCTAACAGAGAGGCATTTGCTCACGGAGACAACTCATGTTCACTGTTATAAGTGTGGGCACACGTGCACCGACAGCATCGCTTCAGCAAACATCGCCATTGCCTCTTGATGATGCTCTGTGTAGCACGTTGGTGTATAGGGTGCTTCAAAAAAATGTTAACACTTCCGAAAATTTGTAAATGTGCCTCCGGGCTCTGGTGACGGGGTATTATCCGTCCTTTTCCACTAAAAACGAAAGTCCCATATAAGTGTCAAAACAAATGTTTAAGCTCCCTGTATTTTCCCATTAAACGGAGCAGAGATTCGATGACGCCAAGTGCATGCATATATAACATGGTAACATTGTATGTAAAAACCGAGATGCTTCAGAAGTGCCAAACACCACACCGCGTTGCATTAACGAGCACGCTCCAGGCGGGGCCAGTTTGTCCTGCCAGCCTCCGGAGTACAGGCGGATTAATATTATTTTATTTGACAGCAAGTTGCACAACTGAAGGACATTCTATACAATCAATGTGCTGCATGCGTTTTTGACAATGTTTTTAACATATATTTATTTATCCATTCCCTCCAAATGTATCCAAAATGTGTGATGTGCCATGGGCATTTTGCGCAGGTAGTGCACAGCAACTGGTCTATGTTGGACGAAGCACAACGCAATTTAACAGAGGAGGTGTTTGCGATGAGTAACATGAGCGTTCAATAATCGAATTCATGTATACAGACAAAAAATATATTAATTTATTCAGGAAAGCCTCGCTGAGTCTCAGGGCTATTTTTTTAACAGGGTCCTGCATTTGGGTGTTTGGCAGATCGCTTATTTAAATGAGTGGCTTGCTTGGGAAGAAAAAGCTGGACAAAATGTACGCGTTAAAATACCCCAAAAAAATCACTCAAAATCGACACCTCACAGGTCTACATTAAACTTGCTGTAGTGCCTTGTGGTCATCACACGGCCTCTGACGGCATTCGTGTGATTGTACCACACAATTGTACCGCAGAATCGTTTCTCGCTCGCCCCGTTTGGAATATACGCTTTTTCACTGCACTCGGCAACAGTCTGCGAACATCATCTTCATCACGAGAGGCTTTGTTCGTTCCTTTGTTACACAATGGGTGGCACAGCTCTGAAATGAGTGTTTGCACACACACACACACGGGTGTAAAACATCATCATAATTTGCGCGCATGCTGCCTTGTTGTTCGTTTCAAACTGAGAAGGGAGACCCGCATCTGCGTCCTTGCCTCCTGCCGATGCCAGTGTTGTGAGGAGGTGAGTGGGAAGGTTGTTGTCAATATGCATCGTTTAAGTCGAACTGAGAAATCGCAACCGAAGCTTTGCTCTTTTGCTTACGAACTGCCCCATGGGCGAAATGGAAATGCCAGCTTCAAAAATCTATTTGGCATTTATTCTTATATAATATATTGCTGTTATACCTATGTAGTGACTTGGTCGGAGACACGAAGAGTAGGATGCACTCTGTTTATTAACAGCCTTAACAGTTCACATAAAGTAACGACAGCTCCCAGTCAGGACAGCTGGCAGACCGCCTGACTGACGATGCCGAGATGGTGAAGACGGAGATGGCGGCAAAGACTCCAACAGCACGACGACGGGATCCCACTCCAGGCAACAGCCCCGAGCTCCCGCTTGGGGCCCCCTTTTATCCTCCCGGCGTGGCCTCGCTCCGCCCCGGCCACGCCCCCTTTCTAGAACCTACTAGCGGGTTCCCGGGCTTCACCCACGTGCCCCCTCTGTAACCTTTACCCTACATCCCTCTCTCTGGTCTATCACGTGACCTGCTGTTAGTCAGGGCTGCTGCAACTGCAGATCCCCTCCTCTGCCAGAAACAAGTGCTATGCTGCAAAGTGACTGATTCTATGTCACGACACAGATATGCCCTATTTCGCATTTGAATTCAAGCGTCGGCATTTTCCATTTGGGTAATTGTCTAGTGAACGCTGAAGTTTATTGCAAGCCGTTAAATTGGTTGTTCGTTTTGCTTTGTTAGTATCTACATGTTTATCTCAGTCACAAAGTTTGAAAAGGAAACAGTCATCTGATTTGCCGAATTACATTTTCTTCTTTAATACATTCCACTCTGCTCAGGAGCTCGCATTAAACTCGCATTCATTTGCCCAATGGGCCAAGACAGTGCCAATCTAAAGTGCATTCAGTTGAACCAGTGATTAATGTGTTGGCAGTTTCGCACGCAGAGTTAATTTGTTCAATTAAGCACATGCAGCCTTGGCTTTCGATATGTCTGCTTTTATTTGTGTCAGTGGTAGGCAAACTTAAGAATAGCATGAATACAATATGATTCGTTTTATTTCTTACGTGGGAAACAACGCTATATATATAAGCAGACCTCTATTCTGTGTCTCCACATATTTAAATATTGTTCAGCCTATTTGCCTCTTGGCTATCCAGGCAGATATCATTCAGAAACATTTATTTAATCACGAAAACAAATCTCTGGACTGGTTTTGATCTTCTGGATTTCATCAACAGTAAGGCTTGTTTAGTCCATCCATAGATGACGTGGTCTGCAAGAGCACTCCATGTCAACCGTCGCTCCAACACAAAAGTGAATATTGTACACAAACCCATTATGAATTTATGTGGAGCACTATGGGCAAGAACATGTACCTGTATAAGCAGAATTCCATTCTATCTCACCATATTAAAATATGTTTCAGTCCATCTGCTTATTGGCTTTCTAGACTAAACTTATCCAGTAGCATTTGTTTAATCAAGCAAACAATGCAGTACATGCATTTAATAATGAATACAGAATCGCCTGCGAGGCACAACAAGTACGAACATGCAAGTATAGCTTAAAAAGGCTGCACTGTGTGTCCTTTGCTTCATTTATTAGCGATACCAAGTGACAGAAAACCTCCTTGGATGCTTCATAAAAATGAACAAAATAGCAAAATTGTGCCTAAATCCGCACATTGTCGGCGATGCTGTGACATAGAAGTGAGTGATCACTTTGCTCACGCGACGAGCCCCGAGGCAGCATGCCCTTGAACAGCAGCAGGTGCTGCTCAATGAATCGATGTCTGTGTGGCCATATTCTCACCAGGAGGTCTGCACTTCTTTCACACAGTACGTAGCCAACCGTGCTAATTGGAGGTGTCGGGGGGGAGGACGACAAGCTAAACACAAAAAAATGGAATTATATTTTAGATGCAAAGGGTGTAAAGGGAATGATATTTTATCACTTGGCTTGGGTGGCCATGAAGCCTGATAGAGCCAGACTGAACACTTTGTCATATCCACACTTTCGACCACCAAAACTGCAGGTTAAAACACTACTCTGAAACTAAACAATTTTCTTATTCTACCAGGTAAGGCCCACGGAGCTATATAGATATTTTTCAGAAGCGACATGGCCAGAAATGAGAGCTCAAAGGAGTGGCTTATCGTGTGGACATTTATAGCAGCCAAATACATTTAAACGAATGTTTCTAAATGTGGAGGGGAAACCGGAGGACCTGGAGGAAAACCCATGCGAACACGCAGAGAGCATGCAAGTTCCAAATATACAGGCGTCAGGGTCGCGATCGACATCGAACCCACGACCTCCTGCGTACCAGGCAAAGGAGTTAACATCTCGCCATTGCTGCTTTCCACACACTGCTCGGTTTTGGAATTTCCTCCTCTCGTCTCTATTCACAAGTTATCATAATATTATGGTATTGTTTGTTGCTGGCTGATTGAAGTTTTAGGTATCTGGGCCTGTGACCAGCAAAGGTGATTAATAAATAAAAAAGTCACCCGGCTGGAAGTTGTTGTTAGTTAAATGGTTCAAGCGAGTGAGAGCACAGTGCCTATGTGCGTGTGTGTATGTGCGTGTGTGTATGTGCGTGTGTGTATGTGCGTGTGTGTATGTGCGTGTGTGTATGTGCGTGTGTGTATGTGCGTGTGTGTATGTGCGTGTGTGTATGTGCGTGTGTGTATGTGCGTGTGTGTATGTGCGTGTGTGTATGTGCGTGTGTGTATGTGCGTGTGTGTATGTGCGTGTGTGTATGTGCGTGTGTGTATGTGCGTGTGTGTATGTGCGTGTGTGTATGTGCGTGTGTGTGTATTGTGCGTGTGTGTGTATTGTGCGTGTGTGTGTATGTGCGTGTGTGTATGTGCGTGTGTGTATGTGCGTGTGTGTATGTGCGTGTGTGTATGTATGTGCGTGTGTGTATTGTGCGTGTGTGTATGTGCGTGTGTGTATGTGCGTATGTTCTTGTTTCAGTGTATGTGGGGAGTGATAGCGCAGTGGTTTGCACACTGCCCTACGCACCCAGGTAACCCGAGTTCGATTCCCGCTCACCACCAACATCTGTGACGAATATCTGAACCGGCCCTGGGACTCCCTTAAGTTGGCTGAGCCTTAATTGAGTACCTGGTGCAGTGTGTAAACAATAGAACTGGGGAGATGGCCAGGTGTGGTTCAGGCCACACCCTCCCCCCCTCGTACACTGTGCCGACCCTCATAGCTGCTCGCTACCAGCACTTGCCCCAACAGCCCGTCTCTGTGTGTGTTTGCACACCTTGTCAATGGTAACGTTCCAGGATGTGGATATCCTGTGTACGCACAGCACTTTCCTAGGGCTTAGGCAGTCTGTGTGCTTTACCTGACCAAAACTCAGGTGGGGGTGCATTTATTTTTCTCTCACTCAAAGTGAACAATCTGAAAATGATTGCCCACGTTGATGTTTTTGCAATAATTTCTACCCTGGGTTAAACATAAAAAAAGTAAACCCACTTGGAATAATATCTTAAGAGCTTGGTTTACCAATGGCAAGCGATGCAGGAGGGGCGTCGAGTCAAGGGTATGACGTGTGGGAAAAAGAAAGAGGAACGGGAAAGGGGAAGAGAGAGTTAGAGAAAGAATGGGAAACATGAGGTCAAGGATGCAAAAGGAAGAGAGAAACTTAAGCCACGGATCAGAAAAGATGAGGATATGGCGGAAGAGGCTGAATAAGGACCCTCGTGCATTGAGCGCTTTCACAGGGGCACAAAGAGAGGGGAGAGATTCAGAGTGGGGGTGGCCATACAGAAGTCATATGATTTACAGAAGCCTTGAGCTGATTTATATAGATAGACAGATAATATAACAGCATATCTAATTACAGACAAAAACAACATCTGTCTGCACGAAGACAAAAACAACTCTAGTTCAGGTGGGAGAATTTCGACTGATTCCAAGCGACAGATTGAAATCGCTCGCGGAGAATTACGCCAATGTGGATGGCACCACGACGGTCATTACATTAGCCATGATTGCAATGGATGTTTCGCTGAAATTTGAGGAGGCCTGAAAACAGAAAACGGTGAGCAAGTTGTCTGAAACCGCAGCGAGGGTGACGTCGACGAGGAAGGAAATGGACAGCGATGAAAATGTCACATCTTCTTGGTTCTTTCGGTAAAGTCACGTAGAAGGGAAATAATAAAATAATAAAAATAAAACATAATAAAATAATTCTCACGACGTGGCCCTGGTCTTCACCTGAGGACGGCTGCTTGCGTTGTATCCGAAACGTCGTGAGAATTATTTTATTATGTTTTACTTGTATTATTTTATTATTTCCCTTCTACGTGACTTTACCGAAAGAACCAATAAGATGAATCCCTGCAGTCACGAAAGCTTTACATCGAAAATGTCACACTCAAGGTGGAATGCAAAACAAACGATGAAAGTTTGTGAAGCCGTTTGGAAATAATTTTAATGAAAGTAAGAGAACACAAACGCGCAAAGGCGTTCCGACGATGGGCGATGGCAAATAGTGTGAGCAAGAAATTGGGTAAAAAAAACTAAACCAACGTTGAAATTGGATTGAGGAAATAAAGCACGGACATAAGTAGAGAGGACGTATTCACCATCTCTGATTTGTTAATGACAGTCATTTAATAACAACCGATGGAAATTAAATAAATGAAATGGTTGAAGGACTTAACAAAGAATCCTGCAAAGTTGGGCTCAATACAGTATAGGCAATTATCATGTATTTTGATTATAGTGTGCTGCTACTACTATGATTGTTATTTGTGATCTAACATCAAAATGGGATTTTTTTTTGCACATTTTTGTACGCAGCAAAAACAAATGGTGCTTTTTCTGGAAGATTTTATTGTTTTTGTAGGGGCTGTTTCAATTTGCGTAGTGTAAATTTTAAATGAATCTTGTAATTGTATTGTTTGTTGCGGTTGCACCCGAATCAAGAGCCGAATGGCTCGCAGGGTTATTCCAAATAAATGATATAAAAATAAAAGGTCGGGCTAAATATAATCAAAACAAAAGTTATATAGCAAGCTCATTGATAAAAACAATTGTTGGAGGGATGCAGTTGGAAAACACAACACAACATAATATATTTATTGAGGAGACTTTTGAAGGTATACAATGAACCAATTTGATTAAACAACGAGGTGAGAAAAGCTTGATGAAGTGTTTTTGGAAGATTATTCTGATAAGCAGCGTACAGTACCGGTGTGCCTAAAGGGGGACGTTTTAATCAGTGCAGATTGCCTGCTATGACATATGGATCAGAAACATGGACACTGGCAAGACATGGATTAAAAAGGCAAAGGGTGTGCATCCTGAGAATTACCCTGAGAGACAAAACGTAGATCAGGGAATAAACACAATTTAGACACATCGTGTTGACTGACGCGGATGCCTGATGCACAAATGGAAGATTTTTTTTTTCAACTATCCAGTGTGCAACTGTGGTCATACCGAACAGACCGTGCATCGTATAACGACGCAATGCCCCGATTCACAATTACGATGGGGCCATAACTGCGATGCACTCCATTGCTCTTGATCACCTGAAGTTGTTGCTCTGCATCTACATAGAGCCAAGATGTTAACTGCCTCGCCCGATATACAGGAGGTCGTGAGTTCGATTCCTAACCTGACCCCTGTTTATTTGGAGTTTGTATGTTCTCCCCCGGGTCGTGTGGATTTTTCTCCAGGTCCTCCGGTTTTTATTACACGCTTTTATTACACGCTTTTACTTAACTCACTCTGTTGTATCCTCAACTGTCTGTTGTCGTATCCTCAAATCTTGTAACTCAATTTTAACCCACTTCCCAATGTCGTATCGACTGCAAACTTGGTATACTTATGTCATACTGATGACAATACTATATTCTATCATTAAAAATGAAAAAAACAATTAAGCAATATTTTTTATATCTTATATATTTGGGTCTAATTGTCCACGCTCAACTGACGTTGGCTGTAAATCACCACGGTCCCTTACGTTATGGCAAGCTTCGGGGCCACTTCCTGGAGTCGTGGAGTTCTGCCATTACTCGTACGGTACATTTCATTAAAGCGTGTTTTAAAAAAAGTATTTTTTTAATTACTTATTCCGTCCACATTTAGAAACATGCGCTATTTTTTGTGGCCAGGTTGCTTCTTTAAAAGAGCTATATAGCTCAGTGGGCCTTACCTGGTAAAATAAAAAGATATATAGTTTTAAAAAAATGTATAAGAACATTCAAGTATTTGGCTAAACATATACTTGCAAACGCAACGTGTTGATGCTCCGTGAAGCTTTTCTCGGTAAAAGCATTATTAGTATTCGTAGTAATAATACATATGCGGCCATGCTCCCAGTTTAAATAGGCTATTTTGCTTATTTGTTGACACTACATTATAATTCTGTGATCTCTTTGAACCACGTGGCACTTGTAAAGTTGACTCTTTGCCTTCACGGGGCTGCCTCCACAATTATTTTTTGTTCTAATGTAGCAGAACATATAGATAAAATTCAAGCCGACTCATGCTGCAGGTTATAGCAAGCAACTAATAATTGGGAAATTGCAATTACCAATTTCCTGTCAGGAATTGACTGAGGGTTCGATACAATACGTTAAAAGTAAAGTTATTTATTGCTCAAATGAGCATTTAGGTGGTGCTCATCTCCTCTAAATAGCCCTGATCCAGCAGTGGAAATTGGACATTCTCATGGCAGAGGCGTGTTTCGATAAAACCAACTACTGTTGACTTCCTCACGTGGTGGTTCTCATCATATCAAAGCCAGAGGGAGTATCGGCTGAGCCAACCCCCCAATCAGGATTTGAACTCTCAACTTTCTGAGCGCGAGCCAATCGTTCTCCAGCTAAGCTACCTGGCCGGTTTTAAGAGCGCAGCTGTAGTTCTTGTTGACCCTTGGTTGTCCTTTCAAAGACCCTCGTCCCAGAGGTCGCTAACGGGTTTTGATTCCTTACCCGTACCCGGCCGCACCAGGGTCGCAAATGGGTACCCGTACCCGTACCCGGCCGGGTACGGGTACCCGTTCCCTACCCGTACCCGTACCCTACCCGAAATGAGTGACAAACGGTTACTCACCAGTGACCCACGGCCTACCCGTACTCGTACCCGGCCGCACCAGGGTCGCAAACGGGTACCCGTACCTGGCCGGGTACGGGTAGCCGGGTATCGGGTAGGGTACGGGTATCGGGTACCCGGTTGCGACCTCTGCCTCGTCCCCACTAAGGGAGTCTTTTTTAACGCTGGCTCGGGGCCTCCAACATCGATAAGCACCAGCAGCCAAGCTTGTGCAACCATAAAATGAGAAATGTTCACTTAAAATTGAAATTGTATAGCGGGGACTCAACAGTTGGCAGGCCGTTCTTTCGTTAACTTTGTGAATGCGTAATGTTATTCTCTTACAATGTGCCGTTTCATTAACGTCAAGCGATTACTCCGCAAAGCTTTTAGAATTTCAAATGCGATTTTAATATAGCACTGTATTTTTTTTTCCATTTGTTAAAGGAGGTTTGAAGTCATCTGTTGATGGCGAAGAAAAACAAGAACGAATCAGTATTTCCCAGCTCAAACAATATAGTTGCCATCCTGCACGTGGCATGTAATCCGGCACGGTAGGGATGGCGTGGCGGGTGGATCGCTGCACAGATTCTGCAAAATTCCCTTCCTGCGGGCTTGCCAGGGTATGGTACCCTGGCTTGCCAGGGTATGGTGGAACAGCAAAAATGTGGACTCGAATCCCCACCTCTGCCATCTGTATGGGATAGAGGAGTGTTCTTCACACATTTTCAGAGGGGGGGGGACACTTTCACCAATAAGACATCATCAGCGTGAGGGCTGCCACACCGCCTGCAAGGTCTGTTTTCACATTTGTGCATTGTCGGGGGGCCACACTCAAGGCCACCAGCGGCCGACAGTGGCCCACGGAGCCTTGCAGTGAAGAACAATGGGATAGAGCGTGGCCCCCTCGCACGCGTGGGGTTTTCTCCAGGCGCTCCAGTTTCCTCCCACATGTACAAGCACTCATTGATTGGCTGAAAACATTGTGACGTATTGAGGAACGCAGCAATCATTTGTAGTTGTCGGTAGTTATAGTAATAGGTTTTTACCCTTTCAACTGGTACAAAAACCGACACCTTTATACAAGGCATCATGTTTGCAATAACCACAACACAAGCAGTCAAAATGCTAACAAAAAGAAACAACTCTGATAATGATATGCACTGTCCTTGAAGGTGATTGGTCCACACCCGAGACAGCTTTTCTTAGAGCCTAGTCTCCATTGGTGTTGGACCAGATGACGCTAAAAGGCGGTAGTTGTTTACCTACGTAACTTTACCGAAAGAACCAAAGAGTATGGATTCCTGCAGTCACGAAAGCTTCAAATCAAGATTGAATGTAATATGTATATAAATATACATTAACCCCCCTCTGGTCTTCGCACCTGATCGGCTCACAGTGGTGACATCACCTTTACTCTATTTACAACCGAAACAGGAGGATTACTTCAAAATTATGACAAATCGCCTGATGAAGATGGTTGTAATCACCAGAGAAATGTCGTTCTCAAATTGTAACTCTTGTGGGTTTACGCTCCAACACACCATTGTGCTGAAGTAGTCACTGAGTCGCACTTTTTGTGAACGTGACACACCTTACTAATTGGCTGTGTTGGGTGGTGGTGGGTTAACGACCCATTCATATTGAGTCGATCCAACCCAAAATACATGTTTATTATGGATTATTAGAAAGCATTAACTTTGAACAAAAATGTATTACATCCTTGTTGCAGGAGCCGGTCGAAGCATAGGACAACCCACTCTTACATGAAGTTGTACTGATTCTTTCGACCTTGGATGGTAATCTAGTTAAGTTGATCCCTGGTCGGGATGTGAACTCCCTGCAATACTGACTGATATTCTAATTCCATAATTAGAAGCACCACCTGGCCCAATCGATAATGGTAGGTAGAGAACTTCTGTTTGTGTTTTGTTTGTTGTCCCCCCCCCACCTCCAATTAGCACGTTTGCTTAAGTGCGGCGTGAAAGAAGTTCAGCATGTGTAAACACAACATAACAATTCCACTGGCTCAGATGAGGTGCATTCATTATTTTGAGTCAATGCTTTATCGCAAGATCAATGAGGAACGCATTCCTCGCTGTGTCGGCATTTAAATACGTCCTGTGCGCTAATGTGTCCTTTCGCGTTTCATGCCGTGATTAGCTCATCGCGGGCACGTAAAAATAGCGTATATTTATTTATATCTTTTTATTTAGCGTGTCGGAATGAAACTTGGCAGCGCTCGTAATCTCTTGTGTCTGCCTTGAGGATTTGTGCGCGCACGATTTTGTGCTACCGCACACTGGAAATTTAAAGGCTGCGCCATTCACGTGTTGCAGTTCAAGCAGTGCTTGCTTTTGTTTTTGCAAAGCAGGAGCAGTGATGTTTGGGTCCCTGAGTCTGTCATCGCGTTCCCTCATTATATTGCAGCAGAGTTGCACCATATGGCCGTGTACGTACGTATATGTTGATCTTCTCTCGCACCGTACGTTAGCCAACCGTGCGAATCGGAGGAGCGGGGAAAGGACAACAAACGAAACACAAAAAGCTATTCTAAAGAAATGAGTGTTATACATATGCAGTGTCAACGATTCAGAGACAGAGTTTCTAGGAGGCACTTTCTTTATTAACAACTTTAACAGGTCTCGTCCGCACACTCTCCACAGTAGCTCAGCCTAGCCTGTACACAACACGAGCTGTCTAACACTGACGGTGCTGACTGAGATAGCCGACTGATATCCTTTGTAGCGCAACATCTAGCGGAGACATTAGCGACGACGGTGACGAGACGACAGCGACGATGAGACGAGTCCACTCCCAGAACCGGCAGCCTCGAGCTCCCGCTCTGGGCTCCTATTATGCTCCCAGCGCGGCCTGGCTCCGCCCTGACCGCGCCTCCCTTCTCGAACCCGCTAGCAGGTTCCAGGGGCCTCCAGATGGGGTCCTCCGTGACCCTTGCCCTAGTTCCTCCCCTTTGCCCACAGCCCGTGCACACCTACAACGGCGTGTCCACCTGCCAGCGCTATTACGCCACACATATAAGCACGGGCGGTGGTGGCTATGCACGCAGCCTGTAATCCGGCACTGTGGAGGCAGCGAGGGTCGGTGGATCGCGCTGGATTCCCACGGCAATCGATGTGCCATACCCTGGCTCGCCAGGAGAAGGCGGTGCACACATCATATATAGAGGACAGCAGAGCTTGGGCAATTGTTGGGGCCAAGTTAATTGCCCAGCTGCCTTCCAGTTCATCTATGGTTTCTAGGCAATTGTGGCAATTTGCATGAACGACGCAACAAAACCATAATAACGTTAATATTATAATCTGGCAAAGTTGTGCAGTGGTTTGAGTAACAAACCCCCTATCAGAAGGTTGTCAGGTCACGTTCTGTTGAACTTATTCTCAGACTACCATTCCTTCCTTTGTGGTCCGTAACATAAGTTCCCACTTTGTGAAGTCAGCCGTATTTGTCCAGCGAAGAAATTGGCCCCTTGATAACTCTGAATGGGAAATATCACCACTGCCTCACGGCCACCCAATGGAAAATAAACACATCCGCACACTTTGTTGCCTTTAAATGTGTACACAGGGAAATGTTAGGTACGGGACGAATTGTAGTTAACTCTCGATTATCCATGGCCGAAGTTATCTGTGCTGCGGATTAGCCGTACTCGTTCGCAACTGCTCCTGATACATGAAGGGCCCTTGACTCAGTGCCCATGCCAGTAAATTATGAATACGTATCGGCAGCCTTGTTTACATGCGTTGTTGTTGTTATCTGGGCCGCCACTGACCCCAGTGGCATCAAATTACCAAGAGGTGGCTGTAATAATAACAACGTTGATGATGATGGTGGTGGTGGTCTTTGTTTACGCGGGTGAGTCACTTGCATTGGGAACTTTGTGACCGATGCCATTCATGAGAGTCGGGGCGTGTGGGATGAAACTGGAGTGCCCAGACAAAAACGGACGCATGTGAGACAGTGACACGGTCAAATGTCCACTCAGGTATATTCAAGGGTCCATTGCCGCACTGCTGTCTCTGGTATTCCCTATGAATCTCCCATACAAGAACTAACCACGACCAACCCTGCTAGCTTTCCGCAATTGGAGGAGGGTGGGTACGTATCTGGGTTATTTGGTTTTCATGAAATTCTAACCCTGTACCTTGCAATGTACATAGAATGTCCTCGTTGTGTACATGTTGCTCCCCCCCCCCGCATTTAATTTAAAGGTAACTTATAACAAAATAAAACAAATATTAGTGGAAGGATACGAGTGGAACGTTCAACAGATCTGTGTTTATCGAGCGCAAATGTTGAGGCAAGCCTGGATCAAACCGAATAAATGAAAAGGTAAGCCAAAGCAGGTTGCAGTGCGTTTGAAAAACATTTTTTTTATAAGAAAACAAACATATGAGTGTCACTAAAAAGGAGACGTTTCAACAACGTGCTTATGACCCACTGGATCGTAAACACGTCCACTGACAAAGGACATAGAGCAAAAACTGAAAACTACGGAAGCGTGAAGAGATGCATGCTGGGAATTACACCGAGAGACAAGGATCACGTGATGTTGGCTTGCGGAGGACGCGGGGACACACCCAGGAATCGGACCTCCATAGAGATGGAGCAATGAGATCAGCTCATGTACAAGAGCAAGATGGATCATGGGATCGTAGCACCGTGAGCGATGGCGCAACCGTGGGGGACCCTTCACCCAACAGTGGATTGATCAAGGCTGTTGATGATGACGTATTCCAACACAATCCACAGCATTAACATTGGGACATGAGTGTGAATTCATCCAGTAGTTTACCAGTGCAAAGATGTCCTTCATTTGAGCCCTATGTTACATGAGAGTGTTCTATTAATAACTGCAATAAATACCTGTCAATCTGCAACCAGTCGCGGTAATGTATTCCACACTCATTGGCCTACTTCGTAGCCTTTTGCCTTAAACAAATTGACTGGACATTCATTAATTTACCCTGAAGAAATGCAAAGTTTCACATTGACTGGGAAAAGTTAGCTCACGTTAAACTGTGCTCAATGCATAATCCAGCACTTATGGAAAATAAAAAAAGCTCTGGAAACACATTGCGCTGATGAATTTTCCAATAAAAATAGGGTACGTGATGTTATTGCATGTCTGCTTCGTGTATATTAATTTGGTTGATTGGCCGGAGTAAGTGTGGTGTTGCTTCAGTCATTTAACCAATCGCAGAATGAGGTAGCTTGTTTGTGCTGTCTTTTTTACAGTACGATGTGTGAATTGCATATTTCACCAATTACATAAATTCATATTCTGCTCGGCCGTCAAAGTTAGTTCTTGCTAAAATCAGCATTGGGGCACGGCTCGCCTCCTGTTTACAGCCCTGAACCAGTGGTGGGAATTCCACGATCTTGTGGCGGGAATAAGTATCTCTATAGGACAAACACTGTTTATTTTGCCACTGGGTTGTATTTATTTCATCGACCCCAGTGGGATGATCGGCTGATTCAACTTCACACCGTCATTTGAACTTGCAACATTCTGATTGCGAACCACTTGCTCAGGTGTGATTACGCTCCTGTTATGTTGACAGAGTGGCCTATTCTGGTTATCAGTGGAATGTGTAGTAACAATCTTTAAGTTAAGGTTTTGGCAGTCGGCCCTCTTGTTTTAGAGCAGAGAGGAAGAAGGCAAAACGTTTTGACACGTTCTAAAATAAACCTTTAGATATAAATGTTTGACAAAGGAATGCGTGAGTAGCAAGACATTGGCCAAATATATTTTAAGTGCTATGGAATGTGAAATGACTGTTAATTAAAACTGAAATAAATGATCCAGCCTAGGTCAGTATGTCCATGATCCATCATGCCTCTGGTGCTCTTCACTGTCAGTGGCCCACAGCTCCTGGTAGAATTTGCACATTTTGATGGCTCGATTTAATATCTCCATGAAATAAGTTTGGGTGACAACATGTTGACTTAAGGCTATTAAAGTGGTAATGCACTTATGGCGGCACGGAAGATCAATTCTATCATCGTACCGTTTTGAGGTGTGGTATGAGTGGTATATTCCAAAGGCATTGGAAATCGTCCTGGGTTTGTTTACTTATTTCAGGGTAGTTCTCAATTTATTTTAATGAAAGAAATGCATTATTCACAATCTCACGCATACCGTGATAATCATCGTGTCCAGGTCAAAGTGTTACTCTGCTCCTCCCCTATACTTTGAATTCCGACTGCTGGTTGTGTTGTTTGTTTTTGTAACTTTCTGACCCGCCCCTACTGGATAGCTGTGAAAAGTGCTTCATAGCTCATCAGATTGCTCCAGGATTAATAGTGCTTTTGATTCTGAATATGCATTGGGCAGGGTTCTCTGCACTCCAGAGCGGCTGATGAATATCAGTCGCGTGAATTTTCAGTTTAAGTTGTGCCGCTGTACATCAGTGAAGATACTGTTAAATATATATCCTTGCCCAGACGACCATTTGAACGCACTCATCTCGCTTGATGGCACTGAGTCATTGGTAGAAATTCCACATGGCAAGGGACCACTATGTATGTCAATGACTGATGACTATCCAAAAAGTGATAATCATTTTAATTATCCCCACCCCCCCCTCCAGAGTGCTGCTGATAATGATTGGCTGAGTTCATCTACGCATTGATATTAAGAGTAATAATAATGTGTCCGAATGTTCAAAAAATTATTTTCTTTTAACATTTGGGATGTTTGAGCACATATGGAAAAAAAAAATACAGAGCTGGCTGCATCCAAATGATCCGCGGGTTGGATCGGGTGGCTCGTGGGGTAAAGGGAAGGCCGGAAGTCGAGACAGATTATCGTGTTAGGGATAATCAAACCCTCAGCAACTCTTCACTCGGTTAACAGTCGTTAACGTCCCTAGCTAGCGTAGGGGTGGAGCGGCTGGCGCAGTAATTACCGCGCTGCGTTCTAATAAACCCCGGCCATGGCTAGCATCAGTGACACGTGACATATGAACCGTTCCTCGGTGATCCTACCCACAAATCCACACTCACCAACACAGTGGATGAGTACGGCCAAACAACCTCAGCGATTGAAACGGAAATCAAGTGGCCCTTCTCCCAGCAGTCGATTGACGAAGGACTGTGTCAAATGACAATGTTTGTAGGTGTAAGGTCACTAGCACTGGGAAATCTTGTGTTTTCAAACAAGTTTGTTATGCGTTGCATGTATACACTACAAATATGTGTAGACCATAAACACACGGTATTATATTCTTTTCATTTCACACGTGTGTGTGTCTGTGTGTGTTATACGGACTTTGGGGAATGGTGACGTAGCACTTAGCACCATCCGCTACGAGCCCGGGTACCCGAGTTCGATTCCCGTTCATGGCCAACACCATTGATAATTATCTGAACCAGTTCCTGGGCCTCCCCTAGGTCGACGCAGCCTCAAATGAGTACCCATATCGGTGTGTAGTGAACATCGTCGCCGGGGGAGATGAAGGCGGCGGGCGGTGTTAGCCACCCACACTCCTCGTGTGCTGCGCCTGCCTTCATAGGTGCTCGGTAACAGCACTTGCCCCAACAGTCTTTCAAGGCTATACGGGGGATCTTTGTCTTTGTTTTTGTGTGGACTGCACTACATTCCGGGTGCACACCTGAGCGATCAGTAGCGCAACCGAATTCGCTTTGTCCACATCTGAGCGAGCAGTTGCACGACGGAGAGATTGCACGGCACGCGCCTCGGGATCCCGACAGCCAATCGTAGATCGCAAACGTGCGGCGCGCGATGAAATACGTTGCTACAAATCACCGAGCAGACGAGAGACGTTTGAAAGGGGGAGTCTGTCTGTGCTGCGAGCAACCGGTTGAACAGCTGATTGCAGCTGGTTGCGGAAACGTCACAATCTGAGTGATCCATAATACAGGTTTTACAGGTTAGATCGTGTAAATATATAAATGTATCGTTTAACCCGCCACCACCCGAAACAGACGAATTTTAAGGTTTGTCACGTAAACAAAACGTGCCAATTTGTTACTAAAACAGCACACCGGTGTGTTGGAGAGCCAAGCCACAACAATTACAATCTGAGTACGGCGTTTCGCCAGTCATTACAACCAGCTTCATCAGGCGACAGTCAGATTTGTGAAGTCTTCCTGTTTCGTTCCTTCGAGGGGTAGATGTGATGACGTCACTTGTGCGAAAGCCTACGTGTTCATCTGAGTGATGTCCATAAAGCTTCGCAACTGGCCACTGAGGTGTGGACCCAGACTAAAGCCTGTAAATGTAGAAGGCTCTACACGAGTATAATGCATCGATGAGGGATAGTCATGATTTTGGTAAGCACTTGACTCACAATCTGACGGTTTTGAATCCACACTTCCATCAGAGGTAATTATTTATCCAGAGGTCAACAAAGCGAATACCGTTTTGTGGGAAGTCATCCATGCTCTGACCCCTTCTATGAGAATGTGGAATTTCTACCCTCATCCAATTACGACCAGTGGCAATTTATTTGATTTACTGAAGCTGAGATTTTCATTTCTTTTGCATATTTCACCACACTGTGTAAGATGCAATTCGTCCATCGGCAGGTCACGTGTGGTGGGGTAAAGTGTGGGTACTCACACCTATTTTAATATGTCTGGCCAGTGTGGAAGAGTAGGCCAAATAATGTTTAAAGATATTTTCTAGAGTTCCCCCTCGTTTAGGCCCTTCTGCCAGCAGTAGCATGAGCAAGAAATTGCACATTCCCTTTGCAACGTACACTATATGGCCATATGGGTGTATGCGCTCTACTTAGATCGTGTTATTGAACTTTCAAGTGAAGGTGTCCACAAGCCCAACTCATCTCTGTTGCACTTCAAGGAGGTGCCATACCCTGACTTGCCAGGAGTAGGCGGTGCAGTAAATGTGGATTCCATCTGTTTGGGATAGTGTTGCCCCCTCGCACCCACGTGTTTCTCTGGGTGCTCCGATTTCCTCCCACATGTAAACACGTATTAATTGGCCACTAACACCTTAATATATAGAGGACCACAGAGCTTTGGGGGAATTTGGTGCCAGCTCCCGTTTGTCCATGGTCCCTCCTCGTGCATCTTGACTCATTCTCTCCCGTCGAGGGCGAGCGAATGCTGTGTGTATCAAAAACTTGAAATTGTGTGTTGCAGAGCAAAGTAACGACGTCGCCATGGGTGAGTGAGCAGTGAGTGCTGTGCCACCTCTGTTGGCGATTCTGAGCCAGTGGGATGGAATTCCACATTGTTCTAGTGGAGCGGGGGGGGGGTACAATCTGTGGTGGCGTTTGCCTAAGAAAACTCGGCAAAGGCTGAGGGCCCCGTGTAACTCAACGGGGTTGTGGCTCCATGAAAATAATATGGGTGCACCAAATATCAGCTCGATGTCAGATCCTAAGATAAAAACAAACATTACATTTCGTCATTCTAGTCGGTAAAGGCAGAGCCCATCTGCACTGGCCACACGTCTTGGAAGGGGTCGGAGTCCCCACACTTTTCCCCACCACACTCGACCAGCTGATCGAAAAACAGTCACTGTCATCATTCTAATGATACTATTATTCAAATAATTTTAATTGAAAGTCGCCTATTCACCTAATTACTTTGCTGCAACTGCGATACAGTCCAGTCGTGTATCTTTCTCATGATGTCACGTCTCTACTTTGGTCACGTGACGCACCCAACAATAATTCCTGCTTAAGGCCCTCCCAAAGGGCCCAGCACAGGGGTCGGTAACCAAAATAACAAGAAGTGACATTTCTGTCCGAATTCTGTGTAAAAAAAGAAAACTCTATTTCAAGAACCGCCAATGCACCGTGGTGAATACGCGACGGTGGTGGTCACTTAGTAAATAAAGTCGCGAAGCAGCGGTCCTTAAAGAACCGCGCGTGGTTCCTGAGTCGGCGGATTTGCCAACCCTTGGGCTAGCAACCAACCACCGCTGCCTTCACTCGGCTGCAATGTTTTTAGTTTTGAGCCGGATCTGGATGATGAAATACAACGAGATACCCGCAGCCCACTGGGTTATTAATCGCTTCCAATGCGATTCACAATAAATCATTTGACCCGCGCCTGCCAGCGTATCTCCACGAGCTCGGCACCGACTACATAATGAATTCGTCCACGGCGGCGCGCATGTGGAATGCAACTTATTTGTTTGCTACGCGCTGAACAATCTACAAGTGAACATTTAGGATTAAATTTCCGCCCCCACGTGCAAACAATGTTCTCTGCTTCCCTCCCCGCCCCTCCATTTCCCCCACCCCCCTGTTGTGTTACGTGATGGGAGGGGAGACACGAGGCATGGCGGTGTTGTTTTGACCTGCCCTCCGATGAATATTGTATGCGTTTGTAAGGGTACTTACTGTGCAGGTGTTACACGATTATCATCAACACGGTGTGTTGTTGCCAGTCATAAAACCCATTCAGATGCAATGTCTCAGAGCTATATGTTGTACACTTAACACTTATAGTGGTAAACGTGTGTTGGGTCGAGGGCACATTCGGGTTTTTTTTTCATGTTTATTGTTTGTTTGGAAATCATTTGTTACTCAAAGTCTATTTCTAGCGTCTCCGTGTGTTGAAATGAGCATTTGTGGCCAGCGATCATTTCCATTTATGGCCATCTGTGATTTTTTTTTGCACATCTCCGTGACAGGGAGAAATATATCCAGATAATGCTATTCATGTACTATTGTAAATGTTATAAATTTACCGTTTAAATTAAAATCGTATTTTCTTAATTACAAAAAAATATTTCAATTTAAGTTTAACTTTACCAAGATTGCGCTGCAATAGCAATTGTATGATCGGCACCTATTTTTGAGAAGATAACCATTACAGTAATTGGATTACTATCAGCCAATACTGACTGGTAATCTCAATATTAGTAATTTTGCTGAGTGATAAAATGTTCCCTTTACTCCGCATAATTCCGGTTGACCACAATGTTTTAACTTTCAATATTCACTTTCAAAAATTACAATAATTACCCCCGAAAACAATGAGGATTGGGCACGTTCGCAGCTTGGGTGACTGCATTATTTTCGAGCGTAAGTCTCACTCACCGAAACATTACGGTAACTACGTTTGTCTAATGATCCGTATTTGTTTTGGGATGGGGCCACGTGGTGGTAGTTTTATCGCAAAGTTATTTCCATTAACCCTCCACCACCTGACAGGATTGTCACGTCATACTCCAATTGAAATGTTTTGGCTTGGCTCTCCATTACACCGGTGTGCTGTACTAGTGACGAATCAGCATGTTCTGTTTACGTGACAACCCTTACTTGTTGGCTGTGACGGGTGGTGGTGGGTTTTAACGACACATTTTACGCGATCTAAACCCAAAAAACCTCTACGGATGATTGTCACGATCACAGTTATACTATTTATACGTGGCCAACGTGTTTAATAAATTGTGGCCAACAAAACTCCTCGTCGTCGATGGTTTAAGACTTATTTCTGTTGTCTTGAAGAATATGAAGGACAACACACTTGGGAAATAGATTAATTTGGCCTAATAAGAGCTCATCAACAAGCCATGCCCGCCTATGGGCTGCTATATTAACGCTCTGAGCGTTAGAGGTTCGGAGAACCACAACTGAGCCATGGCGCTTTTGTAAATTTCAGCGGCAGAATTGCGATTGGATTATGTTAATGGTTTATTAGACATTTGCATAACACGTGTTACCTTAATACGTTGAGCGTCACTGGCGTGATGGTCTAATGATTGCGAAAGGACTGCAATGGGGCATTTAGTGCACCGTCGCCGATGTGGCGTTCCAACTTGCAGGAGTGGTGCTTATGTTGGGGAGAGAAGAGTTGGCAGTGCAGGTCCAATGCGAGTTTCTTTTACATTGCGTATACCTATAGACCTATTGCTGACGTGAAAATAAAACTGCTTAGTCGAGTGGGAAAAGAGTTCTCTTCTTTTTTTAAACCAACTCGAGCTTTTGGCATGTTGCCGGCTGTGTTGAACAGATTATACACTCAGCTAATGGTAAGACAATAAAGCTAAACTGATGGGCGCCTGGATAAATTGAGGTACATTTAAGGTAATTATCATTCGCGAGCGTTGTCTGTTGTCTTGGCCAAGGCTACCCACTACCGTCCAATATTACTGCAACATTCCTTGTCTGATTAAGGAAGCGGGCTCTACACGTGTAATTTCCCCATATACTCCAGGACTGCCATTGTACATAAGCAGGGCCCAGTGTTAAATTGACCAACCGACCAGATCGGAAGGTTGCGAGTTCAAATAATTGTTGTAGATTGACAGCCCCCATCATCCCTCAGGGGGTCGTGAAAATGGATTCCACTTTTCTAAGGACGTCAACAGTGGCTTGACCCATCCCTGCAACAGGAATGTGGAATTGCAACCAATGGCTCAGGACAGTAAACGGAAGAAGAATCACCACCTTCAATGCTCATCTGAGCGAGAAACAAATTTAACTTTTGAATGCCCATTGAAGCAGGAGGCTGCTTAGCCTTGGCAACAGCAGGCACGGCATGCTCAACACGCCACCGATTTCCATAGCCCCGAGCCATAAAATATGACTCTGCACTCTCGCTAAACCCTAATCGAGGGGCCAACGTAGCAATCGATCCTGACTGAATCCGTGCCATGGCTCCCTGTGACTCGCCCCCATTCATTTGGTTATATATAGACCCTTTCGTAATCAAAAGGGTGTGTGCATCAGATTTAGCTCTGGCAAATCCCCACAAAACCAATGGCCGTTTCGGATAGAATACCTCAAGCAAATGCGCTCACCTACACCTATGAGAAATGGAGAGAGAGAGAGACCAAAATAACGCAGTTGTTTAATTTCGTTCATCTTTCCCCGTATAATGTGAATGAGATCTGCTCATATGCCGGCAGTGAGAACGGATTGAAGCTTTTCAGGACCACGAAGGATAATGCCGGTGTGGGGAGGCCTTCATTCAGCAGTTGAGAGAGTATGGCCAAATGATTATTGTGATGGATTGACCGTGATGCTTGGCGCACCTACGGTTAGCACGGTTGGCTAGGTGCGGTGCGAAAGAAGTCCGACGAACATACATGCGTCAAGCACTGCACCCACACTTTCTTCGACCAAGCCAGGCAAAGCCCATCTTAACCGGGAGGAATATAGGCGAGGTCAAAGATCGTGGGGCCTCACCAGAGGTTGCCCTGTGATGCTTCCATGGGAACACATTCCTGCTGCGGAGGGAGCTGGTAGGAACGTTGGGTGGCTCTGTCAATGGGCAGGGTCAACGGCGGCGTGGTGTATTCCGCAAATATGGGCGACTGTGAGGGCGGGCACAAGCCGGCGTGAGTAGGTTAAACGTTGAGTTTTATAAGGGCACCAGCCCCTTCCCACCCAGCCCCACCCCTCCCACCCCCCACCCAGCCCCTCCCCACCCACCCAGCCCCTCCCAGAGGTCGCAATCGGGTACCCGATACCCGTACCCTACCCGATACCCGTTTGCGACCCTGGTGCGGCCGTAACGGGTAAGGAATCAAACCCCGTTTGCGACCTCTGGCCCCTCCCCACCCTCCCCTCCCCACCCAGCCCCTCCCTTTCCACCCAGCCCCTCCACACCTTCTCCACCCAGCCCCACCCACCCCTCCCATATTTGGAATGCACGACGGACACAAGAATCCCCTGTGGGCTGGTGTAACCAGGAGGTTCCAACCAGTATATTCCACCTCTGGCTCAGAGGCTTTATCGGAGACGAACACCGCACCAAACCCGCCACAGCTCCAGACGTAACGGGAAATGCATGATAGCAAGCAGCGAGTGATTTAATTTCATATAGCGGCTATTCATGGCAACAGAATTCCACAACGCTGTAAATTAATAATATACAATGACCAAATCCCATGTGCGCTGTTGGATACGCACACACACCCACACAAAGCAAGCAAATGAAAACCCTACTTACCAAAGCGAAATCATAAAAAATGATGACGAGTTGTAGCGTGAGTCCACCCAAACGGGTATCTCACTTGTTAAATCCAGCGGTGGATTGATAATGGGCTGTGCATGTACACACCTGAGGACGGCTGCTTGCGTTGTGGCCGAAACGTCGTGAGAATTGTATTTTATTATGTTAATTTTTTTTCCCTTCTACGTGACTTTACCGAAAGAACCAAGAAGATGAATCCCTGCAGTCACGAAAGCTTTAAATCAAAATTTAACATGTACATATCGTTTACACCCTATGAGAATCTTGATTTGAAGCTTTCGTGACTGCAGGAATCCATATTCTTTGTTTCTTTCGGTAAAGTCACGTGGGTAGAAATAAAATAGAATGAATCACGACGTTTCGATCACAACACAAGCGACCGTCATCAGGCGGAACCGATACAGCAGGACAACTGCTGATTAAGATCTTTCTCCTAAATCAGCAGTTGTCCTGCTGTATCGGCTCCGCCTGATGACGGTCGTTTGTGTTACCCTATAAGAAGCTGATTTATTAATGCGGCGATAAATCCGCTGACCACCGGAGAAAACTCTAATTGTAAACAGTGTGGGTTCACTCTCCAACACACTGGTGCGCGTTTTGCTTACGTGACGAACCTTACTAATTGGCTGTGTCGAGTGGTGGCGGGTTTAACGACACATTTATATATTTACGCGATCTGACAAAAAAAACCTCTTATGTATAATACTGGTCGCGAAAGCCTAAACACCCTCCACTGCCCATTACTACCACGTGTTAAACACCCCCCACCCCCCATTACTACCACGTGTTAAACACCCTCTACTACCCCATTACTACCACGTGTTAAACACCCCCCACCCCCCATTACTACCACGTGTTAAACACCCTCCACTCCCCATTACTACCACGTGTTAAACACCCTCTACTACCCCATTACTACCACGTGTTAAACACCCCCCACCCCCCATTACTACCACGTGTTAAACACCCTCTACTACCCCATTACTACCACGTGTTAAACACCCTCTACTACCCCATTACTACCACGTGTTAAACACCCTCCACTGCCCATTACTACCACGTGTTAAACACCCTCTACTACCCCATTACTACCACGTGTTAAACACCCTCCACTCCCCATTACTACCACGTGTTAAACACCCTCTACTACCCCATTACTACCACGTGTTAAACACCCTCCACTCCCCATTACTACCACGTGTTAAACACCCTCTACTCCCCATTACTACCACGTGTTAAACACCCTCTACTCCCCATTACTACCACGTGTTAAACACCCTCTACTCCCCATTACTACCACGTGTTAAACACCCTCTACTCCCCATTACTACCACGTGTTAAACACCCTCTACTCCCCATTACTACCACGTGTTAAACACCCTCTACTCCCCATTACTACCACGTGTTAAACACCCTCTACTCCCCATTACTACCACGTGTTAAACACCCTCTACTCCCCATTACTACCACGTGTTAAACACCCTCTACTCCCCATTACTACCACGTGTTAAACACCCTCTACTCCCCATTACTACCACGTGTTAAACACCCTCCACTCCCCATTACTACCACGTGTTAAACACCCTCTACTCCCCATTACTACCACGTGTTAAACACCCTCTACTCCCCATTACTACCACGTGTTAAACACCCTCCACTCCCCATTACTACCACGTGTTAAACACCCTCCACTCCCCATTACTACCACGTGTTAAACACCCTCTACTCCCCATTACTACCACGTGTTAAACACCCTCCACTCCCCATTACTACAACGTGTTAAACACCCTCCACTCCCCATTACTACCACGTGTTAAACACCCTCCACTCTCCATTACTACCACGTGTTAAACACCCTCCACTCCCCATTACTACAACGTGTTAAACACCCTCCACTCCCCATTACTACCACGTGTTAAACACCCTCCACTCCCCATTACTACCACGTGTTAAACACCCTCCACTCCCCATTACTACAACGTGTTAAACACCCTCTACTCCCCATTACTACCACGTGTTAAACACCCTCCACTCCCCATTACTACAACGTGTTAAACACCCTCCACTCCCCATTACTACCACGTGTTAAACACCCTCCACTCCCCATTACTACCACGTGTTAAACACCCTCTACTCCCCATTACTACCACGTGTTAAACACCCTCCACTCCCCATTACTACCACGTGTTAAACACCCTCCACTCCCCATTACTACCACGTGTTAAACACCCTCTACTCCCCATTACTACCACGTGTTAAACACCCTCCACTCTCCATTACTACCACGTGTTAAACACCCTCTACTCCCCATTACTACCACGTGTTAAACACCCTCCACTCTCCATTACTACCACGTGTTAAACACCCTCTACTCCCCATTACTACCACGTGTTAAACACCCTCTACTCTCCATTACTACCACGTGTTAAACACCCTCTACTCCCCATTACTACCACGTGTTAAACACCCTCTACTCTCCATTACTACCACGTGTTAAACACCCTCTACTCCCCATTACTACCACGTGTTAAACACCCTCTACTCTCCATTACTACCACGTGTTAAACACCCTCTACTCCCCATTACTACCACGTGTTAAACACCCTCCACTCTCCATTACTACCACGTGTTAAACACCCTCTACTCCCCATTACTACCACGTGTTAAACACCCTCCACTCTCCATTACTACCACGTGTTAAACACCCTCTACTCCCCATTACTACCACGTGTTAAACACCCTCCACTCCCCATTACTACCACGTGTTAAACACCCTCCACTCTCCATTACTACCACGTGTTAAACACCCTCTACTCCCCATTACTACCACGTGTTAAACACCCTCTACTCCCCATTACTACCACGTGTTAAACACCCTCTACTCCCCATTACTACCACGTGTTAAACACCCTCCACTCTCCATTACTACCACGTGTTAAACACCCTCTACTCCCCATTACTACCACGTGTTAAACACCCCCCACTCCCCATTACTACAACGTGTTAAACACCCTCCACTCCCCATTACTACCACGTGTTAAACACCCTCCACTCCCCATTACTACCACGTGTTAAACACACTCTACTCCCCATTACTACCACGTGTTAAACACCCTCCACTCCCCATTACTACAACGTGTTAAACACCCTCCACTCCCCATTACTACAACGTGTTAAACACCCTCCACTCCCCATTACTACAACGTGTTAAACACCCTCCACTCCCCATTACTACCACGTGTTAAACACCCTCCACTCCCCATTACTACCACGTGTTAAACACACTCTACTCCCCATTACTACCACGTGTTAAACACCCTCCACTCCCCATTACTACCACGTGTTAAACACCCTCCACTCCCCATTACTACCACGTGTTAAACACCCTCCACTCCCCATTACTACCACGTGTTAAACACACTCTACTCCCCATTACTACCACGTGTTAAACACCCTCCACTCCCCATTACTACAACGTGTTAAACACCCTCCACTCCCCATTACTACAACGTGTTAAACACCCTCCACTCCCCATTACTACAACGTGTTAAACACCCTCCACTCCCCATTACTACCACGTGTTAAACACCCTCCACTCCCCATTACTACCACGTGTTAAACACACTCTACTCCCCATTACTACCACGTGTTAAACACCCTCCACTCCCCATTACTACAACGTGTTAAACACCCTCCACTCCCCATTACTACAACGTGTTAAACACCCTCCACTCCCCATTACTACAACGTGTTAAACACCCTCCACTCCCCATTACTACCACGTGTTAAACACCCTCCACTCCCCATTACTACCACGTGTTAAACACACTCTACTCCCCATTACTACCACGTGTTAAACACCCTCTACTCCCCATTACTACCACGTGGTAAACACCCTCCACTCCCCATTACTACCACGTGTTAAACACCCTCCACTCCTCATTACTACCACGTGTTAAACACCCTCCACTCTCCATTACTACCACGTGTTAAACACCCTCCACTCTCCATTACTACCACGTGTTAAACACCCTCTACTACCCCATTACTACCACGTGTTAAACACCCTCTACTCCCCATTACTACCACGTGTTAAACACCCTCCACTCCCCATTACTACCACGTGTTAAACACCCTCCACTCCCCATTACTACCACGTGTTAAACACCCTCCACTCCCCATTACTACCACGTGTTAAACACCCTCCACTCCCCATTACTACCACGTGTTAAACACCCTCCACTCCCCATTACTACCACGTGTTAAACACCCTCCACTCCCCATTACTACCACGTGTTAAACACACTCTACTCCCCATTACTACCACGTGTTAAACACCCTCCACTGCCCATTACTACCACGTGTTAAACACCCTCCACTCCCCATTACTACCACGTGTTAAACACCCTCCACTCCCCATTACTACCACGTGTTAAACACACTCTACTCCCCATTACTACCACGTGTTAAACACCCTCCACTCCCCATTACTACCACGTGTTAAACACCCTCCACTCCCCATTACTACCACGTGTTAAACACCCTCTACTCCCCATTACTACCACGTGGTAAACACCCTCTACTCCCCATTACTACCACGTGTTAAACACCCTCCACTCCCCATTACTACCACGTGTTAAACACCCTCCACTCCCCATTACTACCACGTGTTAAACACCCTCCACTCCCCATTACTACCACGTGTTAAACACCCTCCACTCCCCATTACTACCACGTGTTAAACACCCTCCACTCCCCATTACTACCACGTGTTAAACACACTCTACTCCCCATTACTACCACGTGTTAAACACCCTCCACTCTCCATTACTACCACGTGTTAAACACCCTCCACTCCCCATTACTACCACGTGTTAAACACCCTCCACTCCCCATTACTACCACGTGTTAAACACCCTCCACTCCCCATTACTACCACGTGTTAAACACCCTCCACTCCCCATTACTACCACGTGTTAAACACACTCTACTCCCCATTACTACCACGTGTTAAACACCCTCTACTCCCCATTACTACCACGTGTTAAACACCCTCCACTCCCCATTACTACCACGTGTTAAACACCCTCCACTCTCCATTACTACCACGTGTTAAACACCCTCCACTCCCCATTACTACCACGTGTTAAACACCCTCCACTCCCCATTACTACCACGTGTTAAACACCCTCCACTCTCCATTACTACCACGTGTTAAACACCCTCTACTACCCCATTACTACCACGTGTTAAACACCCTCTACTCCCCATTACTACCACGTGTTAAACACCCTCTACTCCCCATTACTACCACGTGTTAAACACCCTCCACTCCCCATTACTACCACGTGTTAAACACCCTCCACTCTCCATTACTACCACGTGTTAAACACCCTCCACTCTCCATTACTACCACGTGTTAAACACCCTCTACTACCCCATTACTACCACGTGTTAAACACCCTCCACTCCCCATTACTACCACGTGTTAAACACCCTCTACTCCCCATTACTACCACGTGTTAAACACCCTCCACTCTCCATTACTACCACGTGTTAAACACCCTCCACTCCCCATTACTACCACGTGTTAAACACCCTCCACTCCCCATTACTACCACGTGTTAAACACCCTCCACTCCCCATTACTACCACGTGTTAAACACCCTCTACTACCCCATTACTACCACGTGTTAAACACCCTCCACTCCCCATTACTACCACGTGTTAAACACCCTCTACTACCCCATTACTACCACGTGTTAAACACCCTCCACTCCCCATTACTACCACGTGTTAAACACCCTCCACTCCCCATTACTACCACGTGTTAAACACCCTCCACTCCCCATTACTACCACGTGTTAAACACCCTCCACTCCCCATTACTACCACGTGTTAAACACCCTCCACTCCCCATTACTACCACGTGTTAAACACCCTCTACTCCCCATTACTACCACGTGTTAAACACCCTCCACTCTCCATTACTACCACGTGTTAAACACCCTCCACTCCCCATTACTACCACGTGTTAAACACCCTCCACTCCCCATTACTACCACGTGTTAAACACCCTCCACTCCCCATTACTACCACGTGTTAAACACCCTCCACTCTCCATTACTACCACGTGTTAAACACCCTCCACTCCTCATTACTACCACGTGTTAAACACCCTCCACTCTCCATTACTACCACGTGTTAAACACCCTCCACTCCCCATTACTACCACGTGTTAAACACCCTCCACTCCCCATTACTACCACGTGTTAAACACCCTCTACTCCCCATTACTACCACGTGTTAAACACCCTCTACTACCCCATTACTACCACGTGTTAAACACCCTCTACTCCCCATTACTACCACGTGTTAAACACCCTCTACTCCCCATTACTACCACGTGTTAAACACCCTCTACTCCCCCATTGCCCCATTGTACAATTTCACCCAACACAAGTCGGGCCCAGGGCCAGATTAACGCAGCAGGGGCTATAGGGGCTTGACCCTTGAGCCCCCATCCCCCCCCCCAAAGCACCAACATATATACAGCACTGCTTTATAATGGTTGGAAGGCAATGCAGTAGCACTAATTCCACAGTAAAATTCGGTCGTTAAAGCAGCAGCATCACTATGCGTACCGCTGCCGGTCATGTTCCGACATGAAATTAGTTTTGTTCATTTTAATGTTGATCACGCTTTGCAATGCGTACATAACATAAAAAAACAGTGCTGAAGCAACCAAAACACTTAATCACATTCGTCTTAAAATGTAAAACGTAACAGTAGGTGACGTTTCAAACGATTCCTCTTCTTAATATCCAATTTGACACGGTATCATTTTATGGGGTTTTTTTGTTGTTTGCGCTTGTGAAATCGCTGCCAACTCAGTCACCAAATCATTCGTGAGGTAACCACGGCAAAATAACAATGGGGCATTTGGCATGGGTGGCGGTAAACTCCGAGTGGCTCGCAAACGGAAGGTTGCGAGTTCAAATCCTGGTTGGAGTTTGGCTTAGCCCATCATCCCTCCCTGAGTTGATACAATAACTGCGACTTTGTGGGGAAGTAAATTCACCACACCGTACCAAGTGCCATCATAACCAGGAGCTGAGCGCCGCCTCAGTGTTCATTGTACAAATTGGAGCCCCCAAAATTCTAATTTCCCTCCTCTAAGTAAATTTGACCCGAACCTCAGAACCGGTTAAGAGACTACGTGCTACTGATGTGAGCCCCTTTCAGATGCGCTTCTGCGGCCGTCTGGAACGCTCTTCCTTCAGATATCAGGAAGTCACTAGAGTTATGCACTTTTAAATAATCTAGGTTGAAAACGTATTTCTTTAGAATTGCTATTCGTGTTTAGTTTGTCCTTCCCGCCACACCGCCGATTAGCACGGCTGGCTATGTAAGGTTCGAAAGAGGTTCAACACACGTACAGGTCTTGGCTGCTCCCAGAGATGCCAGTCTTCATATCGATGCCGCCGTGTGCGCACTCCTGTATGAATGTTGCACTTCTTTCGCACCGTTCGTAGCCAACCGTGCCCATCGAAGGTGCGTTAACACCCACCTCCGTCTTGAGCCCTGCCAGCCAAACATCCCCTATGATACTGGTAGGAACCTCCTGGTTACACCAGCCCACAGGGGATTATTGTGGGGTTGGTTGGAGAGGGGAGGGTGGGGAGGGGCTGGGTGGGGAGGGTGGGGAGGGGCTGGGTGGGGAGGGTGGGGAGGGTGGGGCTGGGTGGGGGGTGGGAGGGGTGGGGCTGGGTGGAGATGGGCTGGTCACCCCGTGGTGCCCTTATAAAACTCAACGTTTAACCTACTCACGCCGGCTTGTGCCCGCCCTCACAGTCGGCCATATTTGCGGAATACACCACGCCGCCGTTGACCCTGGCCATTGACCGAGCAACCCAACGTTCCTACCAGCTCCCTCCGCAGGAATGTGTTAAGACCATTGGCATATCCAGGGAGTGGCAATTCCCAACGCCTCTGCTCTTTGAATTTAGATTGTTGTCCTTCCCCCGCACCCCCGATTATCACGCTTTGCTACGTACGGTGCGAAAGAAGTTCAACACACATGGTCAAGTGAACCCAGCTGACGCAACCTGTTTCCTGGGCGGCTAGATGCTGTTCGTGCTTCTGCTGGTCGCCTCGAGCACGGTGTGCTCAGAACGCCTGCTGTGCGACGGAGAGGAGCAAGCCAACTTCACAGGTGAGGGCCCAGCGAACAACACACACCTGATTCTAGATTTGAAGCTTTCGTGACTGCAAGGATTCATACTCTTAGTTCTTTCGGTAAAGTCACGTAGGTAAAAAATGAAATTAAAATTAATAAAAAATAAAAAAAAATTATAATAATCACGACGTTTCGGAGGCAACACACCTGATGACGGAGACCTGTGTTGCCTCCGAAACGTCGTGGTTTTTTATTTTTATTTTTTTATTGTTTTATTTTTATTAATTTTAATTTCATTTTTTACCTACGTGACTTTACCGAAAGAACTAAGAGTATGAACACACACCTGCGTCTTCCGCCGCCGCCGCTGCTCCTGCCCTATAAACTTTCCGTTTAGTGTTAAACGTACATGGCTCGCTGGACAAAACAAATGTTTCTAACACAGCTGCTGAGCGCAGGCCCAAAGCATCAAACGGTCAAGGCAACAAATAGCACCGTCACAGTTGTTTGTCGTAGATGAGAGAGTGTAACACGCCCCCTGCATTGGTGCAAGGTTATGAGAGCCTGGGAAAAGAGAAGACGGTTGGGGGAATTCCAAATTTGTTGGAGGAAAACTGTTGGGAAGAAAACAAAGGGAACAATGTGCGGATAACTACGGCGTTTGACGAAGGCGTATCTTGCGCTCATTGATTTGGCTATTGCTACAGTATTGTATGAATGTTGAACTTCTTTCGCACCGTACGCAGCCAAACCGTGCTCATCGGAGGTATTATCTCCCTAAGCCATCCAACCGCCTCGCACAGCATTGCAGTATGGTACTCTGCGTTCTATTGTTAGTTCTCTTTTACTTCGCTATGCCTTCCTGGGTAAATTGACGTTTGGCGGAGTCAGTGTGCATCAGAACGGCTTGTCTTGGTAAGTCGTTCCGATGCATTGACGCAATGTGCTCTCCCATTGTTGGTCTGTCAGGCTTTATACAAGGGGGATGTGCACACCGCAAGGGTAGCCGTGTAGCGCAATTGTCATTGCATTTGCCGCTGTGCCAACTCGTTCCAGCAAACATGGTTTAATTCGAGCTACCGCTGGCGGATAATATATTGTGTGTGTGTGTGAAAACTACTGAAAGCATTTCTGTGTATTCTAATTTCGATGCTCAACAATCTCGAACATCATTTGCAAGTGGAGGCTATTGTACGATCGTGACATTGTGAATCTGATAGTCTGAGCCAGGTCACCTATCGCCGCACAAAAACAAATCTGTTTTTCAACTTAATTCGATCAAGCCAAGGCCACGTGGATTAATTTGACAGATGTCAAAGTCAAAAGTGTCCCCCTGCTCAAATGAATATCCAGACGGTACATGCTTCTCATTCGGGCCCTAATCAATGTATCGACATTCCCAATTCCTGATGCCAGAGCTGGGCCATCCAAAATATAACCATTGTCATCGTAAAGTCACGTAGAAGGGAAATAATAAAATAATAAAATAATAAAATATAATAAACATTCTCACGACGTTTCGACTGCAACACAAGCAATCATCATCAGGTGTGAAATCCACAGCAAGAAAGTTTGAAAAAAGGAAAAACCGCCACTTTTTTCCAATTTTCTTGCTGTGGCTTTCACTCCTGATGATGATTGCTTGTGTTGCAGTCGAAACGTCGTGAGAATTTTATTGTTTTATATTTATATTATTTTATTATTTCCCTTCTACGTGACTTTACCGAAAGAACCAAGAAGATGCATCCCTGCAGTCACGAAAGCTTTAAATCGAAATTGAATTGTCATCGTAGTTTGTCCGTTGTGAATAGGAGTTCACTTCGAGCGCTGCATACAATGCAATGTCCATGCTATGGATTGACTCAGGGCTGGCATGTGAATTTGGAATTTGCAGCACTGCCTCAGGGTGGGTTAGCAAAGAGGTTGGCATAATCCCAAACACATCTGAGCAGAAATCCACTTTGACTTTCATCTAGCTTCTGTCATTTAATATGATGTATGGCTGTGTATTTAGAATCAAAATCCTATGTTATACTTATTTAAATTACTGCTCCAGCTGCCAATGCAATGTTGATCTGCATACAACGTTTTCCTTGTTGATGTTGGCTTGTTATCCATGCTTCAACAATACATGTTTTAGATAAACCAAGTTTTGGTCCGTTGAATATTAAAACACAGCTGCCAATTATGTGAACGCTTAATGCCGTAACAACGAATTAAAGCTTGCCATGCTCTGCTCATCGTTCTGCGTGCGTAATTTCAGCACGCAGAGAACTTGCTAAGTAGAAAATCTGTACCCGTGTGTATCCAAATTAAGCTGTGCACAGCACATTAAATAAGGTCACTTGTGTATTTTTGAGGGAACATTACTTATTGATTTCTGGCACTTAAATATTGGCCCCGATGCGAACGTACTGCGGCCTATTCCTTCTCAATGTCAAATGGACTCGAACATCGATGCGCAAATGGCGTCTGTTCAGATGGAAATGCGCGTAAAATATTGCATTGCCTTTATTCCTCCAATTTCCTTTCAAACATTAGACGCAATTCATCACGTTTACTTTGCGGCATCGATAAAACGAACTTTCCATTATTTAGTCGCCAAAGGATGACGTTATACAGCGTTGCATCCTGCAGAGCCGATGCATCGGGAGTTCGTTTTTTGCTGTGTGCCCTTCCATGCGAGCGGAGCTGACGAGACGACACTGTGTGTTGTTCGAGCTCTTTACTCGCGAGTTGAAGGTTGCAATTGCAAATCCTCGTTTAGGGTTGACTCGACAAATCGTCTTTCACATACTCAGCAGCGTGAGCGTCACACCTTAGAGGAAATGAACGGTGGTCGTCACCTGGAGAGACTTTCCCCTGCCGCAGAAATGTGGAAGTCCCATCGCTCACGCAAGGCTGTAAACAGGAGCTGAGCCCTGCCTCAATGGTGCTTTGAGCAAGAAATCACTTTGACGTTTGAGCAGAATATTAATTTACGTCATGATAAAAAAAAGTGTTTTCTAAAAAGAATGCTTTAAAAAGGGAAATATGCAATTCACACGTCGTACAATCAACATCCCCGCCACAGGAATGTGGAATTGCAACCAATGGCTCAGGACGATAAACAAGAGATGAGCACTGCCGACAATGCTCATTTGAGCAAAACACACTTTGACGTTTGAGCAGAAAAGCAATTCCTGTAACCATTGATCACAAAAAAAAATACCGCTTCATGGGAAGGTCAAAACTGCTTGACCTGTAGAAAAACTGTCCCCTGCCAAAGTGAATGTGGAATTTCTACCAAAGTTTCGATTTAAAGCTTTCGTGACTGCAGGGATTCATCTTCTTGGTTCTTTCGGTAAAGTCACGTAGAATGGAAATAATAAAATAATAAACATAAAACATATTAACGTCGTGAGAATTATTTTATTATGTTTTATTTTTATTATTTTATTATTTCCATTCTACGTGATTCTACCAAAGTCTCAAGGCCACCGGGAGCCACACGCAGGGCCCCCCCTGCTCCCGCCCAGAGGCTCGCTTGAGCGTGGAGGCACTTCGACCTCTTGAGCTGCTTTCATTAACGTCGATTTGTGCAATTAAGCGGTAATTGAGCGCCCATCGCGTAACGAGTACGTCTCGTCGGCGTCCAATCGGGAGAAAAAAACGGCGAGTGACCGGCGCGCGCTGATGGTGCAGCCTGAGCGATGGCGACGGGCGGGGGGGGAGACCCGGGAGCTCAGTTTCCCAGGGTGAGTCACTCTCCGGGCCCGCTTTGGGAACGGTGAGGATGATAAATCTCGGGTACGGGAGCTCTGCTCACCCGGTATCACCACCCCCCCCTTCCCCCCGGCGGGGAGCGTTGGCAGTGACACACGCGCAGGCCTTGATTCCCGAAAGGTCGTATGCGCGCCTCCCGCGAGGGTGCCATCGAGCAGCCGATACGCGATGGCGCAAGGCACCGTTCCCATTTTGGTGGGGTTTTAAAGGCAACTTCGCAAATCTTTTGCTTCCACTCACAACAGTGTTTCCAACCACAAAATGTCAACCAGGTCAGTTCTTGGCTGTAATTTGTACGGCGCTAAGGAATTAGAAGTATCAGTCGGTAAAGGAAAACGGTAGAGTTGCAGCCCTGCAATTTCTTACTCGTGCCACTGCTAGCGAAAGGGCTTCCACGAGAGAAAGCTCTCGAGAGGTGCGCATATTTATATTTTGGTCGACACTTTCATTCCAGCCAGACGTTTTGGAAGAAATCAGAGTGCCCACACTATACTCCACCATACGCGACCTTGCTGAGGTCGCATTATCAGTGTTCCCATGTACACCGCTAAGCGGACAGAGGCGGGGGGGGGGGGAGATAGGACATTGCCCAATGTTTCAACTGTTACAAATCAAACCAGGGACCTCAGGATTGCAAGTCCAGTGTGCTAACATTTACATCAGGCCGGCACCCCTGCAGTATCAAGAGCAGTGGTTGTGTTCGTGGCGACACTGGTTCCAGCTGCATGTCAGGTCCATGCCAAATAGTCTCTGTTTAACAAGCATGGTGCAGTGTTTCTCTTCATTGGCAGTCCTGGAAAATCCACTTTCCCATTGTGGGAACCATCAAAGTAATTCGAGTGCGTGACTCGCATTTGGAAGGTCTCAAATCCAAACTCATTAGCTGTCAAAAGATTGTAAAAAATAAGCATCACATTTTGGGAATATATTTCGCAATACACAAAGGTGTTCATTTCATGCAGAAAAGCTCATTGCCCTGTGCGTTATAAAATACCATCAGTTCGGAAGAACTGCATTGTGGTCATGTTTCTGTTTTTGATGGGTTTTCCCATCATTATCAGACTTTAACTCTTTGGGTAGTTGACAGGTGTATTCCTAATATGAGATTGGCTCCAGTCATATGAATGTAGAGCTGTCACCACTGGCCCAGGTCCACGAACAGATGTATACTACGTCATGCTCAATTCAATAGTGAATGCTTACATCTTTTACCTTCTTTAAATACTTCCTTATCTTATTCCCTATTGCATTCCAATTTGGCTCTCTTCGTCATGTCACGAGACAAATAGTCACCTCGGAATTTCCACAGAGCATTGAATCACTCCGCATTCGAGAATGATCCGCAGAAGATGAAATCACAGAACTACCCTGAGATTCCTTCAAGTGACAGGTTATCCACTGCAGGTGCGCTACGCTCTCTTGCAGGCCCTGCGATAGAGAGAGAGGTTTGTCACGTGTCAATCAAACTCATTTTACTTTCAAATCGAGCGGGATTTTCAGCAAATTAAGTGAAATAATAAATGCAATGAGATGAGCTATTAGCAACTGGATGTAGAATATTGCCTTGCTACACTGGAGAGCCCAGTTTGATCACAGATTACTGAAGCCCAGAGTTGATTCCAGGATATCAGCAGTACCGGATCAGTGCCTAACCCCCTAAGCCACCTCGTCTGTCGTTTTTTTTTTACCTTCTTAAAATTATACACTTGGACCAGAGGCTTCCAGTGCATGCTATCTGCTGTCCATTTAACACCCAGAAGTCACGCCTCAGCAAGAGCGTGTTGTCGCCCTTAGCATTTTCCGGGTTAAATAAGGGCACAAGCCGCCACTAGCTACAACATCCAGTGCCACGCGGTATGGAATCTGCGTGATTTTCGAGCATATCCCCATCTGTTGTTTGCACGAGCCATAACGTTTAGAGCCGCCGCATGCATATAGATTCTGCTCGTTCATTTCATTACGCTGAATGTACAGCTCACTTTGCGCATGCGGTGGCAAAACGGTCCGTCTTGTGTTTTGCATTGAAGCGCAATGATAATTACTTGACCGTGGCATAATAAACAAGGGAGAAAATTATGCACATGCATGGATTCCGTCATAGAACCACGTCCACCAACACCACCAACACTACCTCCACCACCACCTCCACCACCACCACCTCTACCAGCACCACCTCCACCACCACCACCACCAACACCACCACCTCCACCACCTCTACCGCCACCACCACCACCTCTACCACCACCAACACCTCTACCACCACCAACACCACCACCACTACCTCTACCACGTCCACCAACACCACCACCTCCACCACCACCTCCACCACCACCACTACCTCTACCAGCACCACCTCCACCAGCACCACCTCCACCACTACCACCACCAACACCACCTCCACCACTACCTCTACCGCCACCACCACCACCTCTACCACCACCAACACCACCACCTCTACCACTACCTCCACCACCACCTCTACCAGCACCACCTCCACCACCACCACCACCACCACCACCTCCACCACCTCCACCAGCACCACCTCCACCACTACCACCACCAACACCACCACCACCACTTCTACCACCACCACCACAAACACCACCACCACCTCTACTACCACCACAAACACCACCAATACCTCTACCACCTCCACCACGGTATACGAATACATATAACATGCCATGACGCACGGACCGGAAACACGGACATCCAACAAAGAAAATGAAAAGACGTGCAAAATATGTTTCAAAGAATCTTGCAGAAGGGTGTGCTTAGAATTACGTTGAGATACAGAATGAGGAGCACGTGGATCAGGGGGGGGAGCAGGGCAGGTCGCTAGATGTGGGACGATGGGGAAAATTGCGGCAACAGTCATCTCCTTCGGCTGGCTGCCCTAAGCCATTGATGGGAATTCCACATTATTTTGATTGATGATCCATTGACCCTGGCAGCAGTCTCATTATCGTCATCACGATCCGTGGGCAGATGGGCCGTAGGTGTCCACTGCACATTACGTCATTTGTTTCAACTTTCTTCTGTTTTGTACCAATATGCTCAAGTGGTGGCCACATCTTCCTGGCACCAATCCCTTTCTATACCCTTTGGTTCTTTCGGCAAAGTCACGTAGGTATAAAATAAAATAAATCACGACATTTCGGGCGCAACACAAGCATCCGTCATCAGGTGGGAAAGCATGGTCTGCTGCTGAGGCAGACTGTTTCAAAAGGTTTGAAATGGGTGTAGCCCAAGGGTCATAAAGAAGTGGCCGGGGCTAGTGATGTTAATGTGAGAAATTAGCATGTAACTGTAGAAAACAAGGAGAAGATCGGCCTCCTCCACGAGGGAGTGCAACCCAACGGGTGTAATCCGAACATCACGCTAATCTCTCACATTAACATAGCCACTTCCATGCCCTCTAGTTTCTCACATTAACATGGTGCTAATCCCTCACATTGACATAGCCACTTCCGTGCCCTCTAGTTTCTCACATTAACATCATGCTAATCTCTCACATTAACATCATGCTAATCTCTCACATTAACATCACTAGCCCCGGTCACTTCTTTATGACCCTTGGGCTACACCCATTTCAAACCTTTTAAAACAGTTTGCCTCAACAGCAGACCATGCTGTCCCACCTGATGATGGACGCTTGTGTTGCCCCCGAAACGTCGTGATTTATCTTATTTTATACCTACGTGACTTTACCGAAAAAAACCAAAGACTATGGATTCCTGCAGTGACGAAAGCTTCAAATCAATCTCTTTCTGTCGTCGTCGTTGTCAAGCCATTCTCTGAGCTCTTCCTCTCTTTCCGGTTCCTTCCATTTTTCCGAACAGCACACTTTTTGATTTTCCTGTTGTTGTCCATCCTACATACGTGTCCAAATATAGTGCCAGTTTCCTTCTCGCCACTGCCTGCATCATCAGGTCGTCGTCTTCTTCTGTGTGCAACCTTTTTCTTAACTCTACGTTGGTCACTCTTTGGGTGCAACAGTCTCTCTATTAGATCATATTTCCAATGACCCTACGTTTGAGCAGCAATTTGTGTATGTTTGCAAATGATGTCCATGAATCTCCATGCGTGTGCCCTTCTATAATCAATAAACCAGATTGCATTTGGAGTGCAATAAAAAAAGTTATAAAAGTCTTCTTAATGGGATATGTTTGTTAATATGTATGTGAATGTGTGCGTGTAATGTTAGCGTTTTGGCCAACGATGTGTTAGGGAATTTGGTGTGATTGCAGATAAAAGTCAGTGGGCGGTTGGTTTATGAATCGGTCTTGGGCTTCGTATGGATCTGCTTAGCAGAAAATATGCGTGCAGTGTAGTGCGTTAACCTTAGCTCCTTAGAGACAAAGTTGCCAAGCAATTGGTGTTACTATCTGGCCTCATGATGTACGGATGGTGCTGGCCTTAATAGATACTTGATAAAGTCATTTTCCCAGTCTCTATGGGTAAATGGAAGCCTCCACTTTTGTTTACGTGCGTGCATGTAGGTTCATAAATTGCCTCCTGTTGTGTCTCTCCTCTCCCAGCTGAAACCTACATTTTGAGAATCACAATACAGTATAATCTTACATTGTAAGTAGCATATGGGCAAAATCATTAATAATACTACAAAATAGGCGCATGTTTAATCTGGGAAATATGTAAACGTGTTTTTATGGGAATGTAACATACGTATTTCTTACAAAATAAACAAATATCACTCTGCAGGCCCACTGTTTACCGTTAACATGCTTGTCACTAAGAATAACTACGTGATATTTTCTATCTGATATTTTATTACGAAATTAATATCACTAAAATATCGTATTTTATGTTGTATTTACATTAAACATTGTGCTTTTGTAACAAACAAACAAAAAACTCACTCTAGAACGAATATAATGTAATATTATATGCTTAAAGAGCTGAAAAGTATAGTTCATGTATAATATGACGCAGGTAATCCATCTTTCAAGGACTGTCATGGGGAACATTGCAATGTTGGCCTTTGACATCCGCACCTTAGAAGGCAATCGCTGCCTAAATCATGCCGCTCGAATTTCCTATCGGTTTTCATCAAAGACTTTGAAAGATATCACGAGCGCGAACGGATGCAGGGTGCGTGAGGTGTGGGGAGGGGGGGGGGTAGCGGCTCGTCCTTGACCTTTAATCCTGTAAATCAATCTCTGGGGAGGCGACTTGGTCGTGAGCTGCCCTTGTAAATGTCATAAAACGTTAGACACCATTGCCCGCTCGCAAGGGGATGCCATTAGGACTCGGAGTGGATGCACACGGAGTGATGGGACGCTCACCCATGTCTTCGCACAGATGAGATCCGACACTCAATATCGGAGATTAGACATGTTAAGCTGCGATGTTCAAGTCAACGTGTCACATAAAACGTCGGTTTTCGGAGGCAATACAATGATCCATATTTGGGGGGGGAGGGTTGAGGAGGAGTAGGCTTAGAAAATATGGTTCCACGTGGCTCCATCCTCAAAGGAGCGCTGTACAGTAGTCATCTACTCTGCTGGACCTGGAGCCGGTGATGGGAATTCCGCATTTAATGTGCTGGAAGTCAGTCCCTCCACAAGGCCACCGCTGTTGACTTGCCACAAAGCTGCGTGCTTATTTTATTGGCCTTCAGAAGGATGATGAGCTGAGTGAAGCACCCCCCCCCCCCCAGCCAACATAGAGGTTTTAAATTTATATTTAAAGCTTTCGTGACTGGAGGGATTCATTTACTTGGTTCTTTCGGTAAAGTCACGTAGAAGGGAAATAATAAAAATAAAACATAATAAAATACAATTCTCACAACGTTTCGGCCACAACACAAGCAGCCGTCCTCAGGTTAAGAACAGGTCTGTAGGAAAGACAGCGTCTGAATAAACACCACCAAGCTTCATTCTAGATTTGAAGCTTTTGTGACTGCAAGGATTCATACTCTTAGTTCTTTCGGTAAAGTCACGTAGGTAAAAAATGAAATAAAAATTAATAAAAATAAAACAATAAAATGACGACGTTTCGGAGGCAACACAAGTCTCCGTCATCAGGTGGGACCGTCAATCTGGCTGTGACGGTCCCACCTGATGACGGAGACTTGTGTTGCCTCCGAAACGTCGTGATTTTATTTTTTATTTTTATTAATTTTTATTTCATTTTTTACCTACGTGACTTTACCGAAATAACTAAGAGTACCACCAAGCTTGGAAGCGTATATTTAAGCTGGGTTAGAGGAGGAGGGCGCCTAGACAAAAGAATTTGCAAAAAACATAGACGTGTTTTTGGTTAGATCGCGTAAATATATAAATGTGTCGTTAAACCCACCAACACCCGACACAGCCAATTAGTAAGGTTTGTCAGGTAAACAGAACATGCCAATTCGCTACGAGTACAGCACGCCGGTGTGTTGGAGAGTAAAGCCACAATATTTACAATCTGAGGACGACATTTACCGCCCCTCCCGCCCCTACTGATGAGGGCCTTCTGGTAGTGAACCGAGCGATCCTCCACTGTTCAACTCAGCAGGACACGTGTGCTCATGCGTGTAAAATAAGACTGGGTGGAGAGTGCACATATGTAACGTTACATTTGCTAACTTTAATCTAAATTGTCCTATGGTTGTTATTGTTTGACTTGCATCACACTGGGAGTTTTGTGCAGCGTTGTAATACGGTGGGTTTATTTTTTAATATTTGCTGGTTTATTCCAGGATGTTTCTGTTGCGTTTCGTCGCTTTAAGATGTTCTCTGTTCATATTTTGTTTGTTGCGGTTGCACCCGACTCAAGAGCCTCATGGCTCAAAGGGCTATACCTAATAAATGAAACTTGAAATATCCACTGAATTCGAAAAAAATTAACCCGTAAAAACAAAGTTTTTCACTATAAATACTTTATATGCGTGGCGTCTAGAGTCCTCTCGTCCTCTGGCTTGAGATGGCTGCTACCTATGGGTCAGATGATTGCCTGCCACCATTAAGCAATTGGTAATTAAATATTTTTAAAAAAATCCTAAACAGTGTAAAATTTTGGGAAAAAAATTTCACGAAAATACATTGTCATGCACAACGAGTCTGTGTGCAAAATGTCAGCTCGATTGGATCACGGGAAGTGGGTTAAAAAACGACCGAAAGATTTGCACGGTCGTAAGCAAGCAAGCAAGCACGCAAGCAAGCGAACTTAATATAAAGGATTTAATAAAGGATTTAAAAAAGGTAAAGGCGCAGCCCTGCAAACTGTTTGCTCACCACACTGCTGCCGGAAAGGCCTGCGCCTATGTACGTTGAACTTTTTTCGCACCGTACGTAGCCACCCATGCGAATCGGAGGCGCGGGAAGGTACAACAAAGGGAGGGAGCTCTGGGGAAGCCCTCTATAGGGTATTGTATATATGTATGCAATCATAACGGCATTGTTATATTAACGTGGCCTAGACCTACTCGAGGTCAACTCAGCCTCAAAAAAGTGAATGGCACAGTATGGTCAACATCTGTTCTGGGTTCCATGCACACATGGATCTCTTTGCGACCCACTAACCCCACCGCCGTAGCACGGGAGTGGTGACGCACGTCACAACCGCAGGCTAGTTTGAATTCGTCATCACTTGGGGACTAATTAATGCCGTGTGCTCGTACAAAAATATAGAGCAATAACGAATACACCTGTTTCGAGAGCCACATCTGGGTCCTACTGACAGATTCCACACTCGGGATCCAGAGACGCCGATGAACACATCTGCGTGAAATATCGGCACACAACGTGCGAACCGGACGCGCTTTGATCTTGACATTAACTGCGGTGGCAAGGATCGCTTGGGAGCTATCATTTCTAGTTTAACAAGGGGGGGAGGAGAGGGATAAGCTCCTGACAGGTGTAGTCATTCAGGTGCTTTCAGCTCCCTTTCTCCCACGGGGATAACACCGAGTTAAAACGAGTGTCTAATCTTTTTGTTGTTGTTTTATATGCTCCGATTATGTTCTGACTGCGTTTCAAGTCACGTACAAATAAAAGTCCGTGATATCGTTGTTCAAATGAGCATCGAGGCGGTGCTCGTCGCCTGTTCACAGCCCCTGGATAATCAGTGGTGGAAATTCTAGATTTGAAGCTTTCGTGACTGCAAGGATTCATACTCTTAGTTTTTTCGGTAAAGTCACGTAGATAAAAAATGAAATTAAAATTAATAAAAAATAAAATAATAATAAAAATCACGACGTTTCCCACCTGATGACGGAGACTTGTGTTGCCTCCGAAACGTCGTGATTTTTATTATTTTATTTTTATTAATTTAATTTAATTTTTAACCTACGTGACTTTACCGAAAAAACAAAGAGTATATAGTGGTGGAAATGTCTCATTCCTGTGGCAGGGGCGAGGCTTTTCATTGGACAACCACTACTGGCTTCCCCACAAAGTGGTCATTGTTTTATTGACCCCCATAGGGATGACGGGCTGAGTCGACCCACAACCAGAATCTGAACTTGCAGCCTTCCGACTGTGAGCCCCTCGCTGTACTACTGAGCCACCAGGCCGAGCCATGAGACTAAGAAGTTTACGTAAAAATCTCTTTCGGTGAGCAGCGTAGAACTGTGGATCAGAGAATGGGCCCCAGAAGATGACATCAAATAACTTCTTGAGAGGTCACTTCATTCGGCTTTTATTGAGACTACATGGCACATATTTTATATACTTCAACATTTTTTTTTTATCTAAATGCTCAGTTACAAATGCTTATCCAAATCAAAATGCAACCTTTTCAGAGCTAGAATATGCCCACTTTATATATGATGACGGATGGGGTAGTGTGGATTTTGTGCCATCGGTTGCAACTTTGTTGTTTCCATCAACGCGAAGAACCTGGTCTCGAGCATGCAAATTTTGCAGTACAACGCAATTGCCTGTTGTGGAATATTAGTCCCTGTGTACCACTTAAACAAATATAGCTGCGAGATTGATAGCGCTGTCTCAGCCCAGTCACCAGTGCTGTACACACACAACATTTAATGTTGCACTTCATGTAATCAATCCCCAACAGGGAGCATTAATTTAGTAGTTAAGCACCGAGTGAAAACTCAAATCATCCATTCTGCTGTGTAGAGAATAATCTAGTTGCCATGCGATAATGACCCTCTTTATGAATGTGAAACTACAGCCCATGCACTTTAATGTCATAACCGGGGTGTTCCGCGAATTGTCGTCATAGGGGAGCCTGTATTGTAAAACAAATATTTACACTGCCTTGTAGACGCTGTCACAATTGCGCTCAACTTCATTGCAGGTAGCACTTGTTAAACATTCATCATCAGCCATGGTTGATCCACTTCTGGACGAAAGCCTCCCGTGATGAGCGATGCAATGTACACGGTGACGTACCGATTTTTACAAATATTTTCCTACTCTCTTAAAATGGTGTCAGTGCATTCGTTCAAGGTTTCGAAAGGGTTTTTATTACATCTAAACATGCATGATTATTATTATTTAGATATTTGCACAGTTTACACAGGCTATTGGAACTCCACTAATCTATTCTAGAATTTGAGTGATCGATGTGGTCGATAGTTAGAGAAACCTTCCCTAAATCTTGCCTGCTCACTTGGTTGGTCCATCTTAAATTTTCATAACTGTTATCGATGATCCTCGTGAATAATCGATAGACGCGCAACAAGATGTAGTTCTTCTCATCAGTGTTATTACCATGTTTTTTTTTTAACAATTAATTGAGTCATCATTGCCTGATTGAGGTATTTGGATATCATGCATTTTAGTCGTAATATCCATTTAAAATCTAATATATAATCTACAGGGTAGACTGGTGGCGAAATCGTTAGCGCACTGTGCTATTAACCTGGCGAGTTCTGTTCCCACCCACAGCGAATGGTCAGCACCGAGTGATTTCAGAACCAGTCCCTATCCTCCCCTAGGTTAGCACAAGCTTTAAAAAAGTACCTGGTGAAGATTAGCAGTGGGGAGATAAAAGCATGTGCGTATGTCGAAAGTTGCATTCTCTTGCCTGTGTTTGTGTGTGTGCCCGTGCATTGGGGAAGCGGTAGTGTAGCGGTCAGCACGCTGCGCTACAAACCCGGCCACCCGAGTTCGATCCCCGCTCACGGTAAACACCAGGGACGATAATTATCTGACCCGGTCATGGGCCTCCCAAATGTCGACTCAGCATCAAATGAATATCTGATGCGGCGTAACAAAACATCGCCCCTGGCGCTGTACTAACATGGCTTACCATAGAGGTGCTCGCTAACAGCACTTGCCCCCAACCGTCTGTTAAGGCTACACGGGGGACCTTTGTCTTTGTGTGTGTGTGTGCGCGCGCGCGCGTGCGTACAGGCCCATTGTGCAACGCGACGCGCGACGAGATCGGCACGTGCTGGCCAGAGAGCGAGGCTGGTCGCACCGTGGCAACTCCCTGTCCCGAGCGCTTCAACGGCGTGCGCTACGACTCCTCCAGTAAGTGGCAGCACGGCGCCCGCTGAACAGGAGTTCACGGCGTTATCTCAGTCAGAAGGAGTTTCTGTTTCATCACCTGCAAAAGGGTTTTTTTCTGATTCTGTTGCAAATTTATTCTGCTTATTTTTTTTCGTTTTTCTCACGTTTATCTTGAAGCCATCTTTTCGGGGCTTCCTTGTTGGGTTTTTTGTTTGTTATCATTTAGTCATCGTTTAGTCTAGTTCACTCCCGTTGCGTATTTTAACTGCTACATCGTCAATAAATCTAAGATGATTAATGTTGTCTCCATTTAGATTTCTACTTTTCTTTGACAATCGACTTTCAGTGAACAGAAAAACTCAACACACCCATCAGTAACACTGTGTGAGTTTCACATAGAAAAATATGCATAATCTGTGACATTTCAATAAAAACAAATCTTTTTGAAAGTACAACAAATATTTTGTTTCATTGTGCTTTTGCACTAATGTCAACACAGAATTGCCAAATTATTTGTTCAAATTTCTATGAACATATTCTGCTATCGCTCTGAATAACCTTGGAGAAATGCTATCACATGGCCTGACTCCCCTGCTAATATCTATTTTGGGACTTTCTTCATGCCATATCAATGGAGCTGTCCCATTGTTTTATCGTTTTTATTTCATAAATGTTTTTTTTTTCCATGCCTCGGTTTGCGAGAACTTGAATGAATGCATCAATTTTCACTGAGTCCAATGCCTTTTCAGAGTCCCCAAAGGCCAGGTGATGCACAGCTGGCTGTGAGCATTCCGATGGGACATTTCTTCATCTCGTGGCAGGCCGCCGATTGCACAATTCGAATATAATTGGGATAAAAATAAGGAAAAGAAAAACTTCACGATTCTGTTTAATCCTCTCCGCAAGCCGCGTTAATGGGGAAATGAAGACTCAGCTATCACTCTACCATTAAGGTAGAATGAATATTATGAAGTAATCAGCGCAGCTCTTCATATACTAATATATATTACATGTTACCTTCCTTTTCCTCTTGAGGCCGAGTGTAACTGACCTAGGTAAAGTGCACTTTGCCAGGCATGAGTCTGGGTAAGGTTGATAGTGAGCGTGGTTAGTTGGTAAGAAAAGCAAACAACATTTTCAGGCACCCACGAGCTCTCTGTTAGCTTGTGTCTTATTTGAAAAGGGAAACGTGTGGAAAATACAGGGAGATCTACTCGGGCAAGGGTACAAAATGTGAATTTGCACAAAACTATTAAAAACAGCAAGCAAGCAATATATTCTATTATATATTTAAAACGTAGACATGTTTTAAATAAATGTCACGATGCAAATATACTTTTTTCTCTCTTAATAAATGCGTTTAGTTAATAATGATGATTTGCATCCCTTAATAACAATTCTTAATCCACTTCCAGACAAAGGTCTCTCAACTCCATATTAGTAGCAGGGTTTTTTATTATCATCCTGCACACACAAGGCCAGTGCAGGTTGGTGAAGGTGAAGAACATAGACGTGGGAGAATCCAAGTACAGTGCAACAGTGTGTGTTTTTCGATTTAAAGCTTTCGTGACTGCAGGGATTCATCTTCTTGGTTCTTTCGCTAAAGTCACGTAGAAGGAAAATAATAAAATAATAAAAAATAAAACATAATAAAATAATTATCACGACGTTTCGGCCACAACGCAAGCAGCTGTCTTCAGGTGGAGAACAGGTCTGTCGAGAAGGCAGAGTCTGAATTCAGACTCTGCCTTCTCGACAGACCTTCCCGACAGACCTGTTCTCCACCTGAAGACGGCTGCTTGCGTTGTGGCCGAAACGTCGTGAGAATTATTTTATTATGTTTTATTTTTATTATTTTTATTCTACGTGACTTTACCGAAAGAACCAAGAAGATGAGTGTATGTTTTAATGATTGTTCATAATGTAGGCCACACAACCTATGACACGTGTAGTAGGTTGTAATAGGGGTGCCGTGGTGACGAGATATTAACTAACTAGCCGAGTATACATGAGGTCATGGGTTCAATCCCGACCCTGATTTGGAGTTTGCATGTTCTCCCCGTGGTCACGTGCATATTTATCCGGATCCTCCGGTTTTTCCCTCCACATTTAGAAACATTCTTTGAAAGTATTTGGCTGCTATAAATGTCCACACGATAAGCCACTCCGTTGAGCTTTCATTTGTGGCCAGGTCGCTTCTGAAAAAGAACTATATAGCTCAGTGGGCCTTACCTGCTCAAATAATAAGAATCGTTTAGTTTATAGTTTTGCAAGTGCTGTTAGCAATCACCTATGATAGACACACGAGCACACACACAAGTACCCAAACACACGCAGCGTAAGCAAGTATGACACTTTAAATAGAAATGTAACAAGTGCAATGTAAACATTTAAGAGAATGTGATATTTGAGCCCAAATATACACTGCGACATGGAAAGACAAATGGCACGAGAATCACAAACAGAACAGAGCGACCTAATGGGAAGTGACAATGGAAAAACAAATAATAATAATAGAAAAGCACCTGTCATTGGAATGAGGATTAGGAACCCATTCCCATCACAAATTTGAAACTGCAGAGCAGTGTCTGATTTGCTGTGAAAACCTCTATGTTTGTGAATCATTCGAAGTGTCTTTATTTTGAGGTCAGCTCACAATACAATTTAGTTTCATGAACCAGGGCAGGGATGGCACATGCCTGGAATTCAGCACTGCCTAGGCGAGGGTTGGTGGTGTACACAGATGTTGTGAAACTCCCTTCCCATCGGCGTCAAGGTGCCATACCCGAGCTTGTCAGAAGGATACCGTGGAGGAAACGTGGACCCCCACCTGTTCCATCATCTGTATAGGTTTTCTCTGGGTAAACCGTGACAGGCGTGGCTATGCTCAGAGTGCCCTGGTTTCCTCCCAAATGCAAAATCACTCATTAATTAGCTGAGAAAAAATATATTCATATGTAGAGAACTGTAGAGCTTGGGCAATTGTTGGTGACAGTTCACTTCCTGGCTACCTTTCACCTTGTCTGTAGTTTCTCAGATATTGTGAGATACAATTTGAATGGCCGCCAATGCTATATACAATTTTAAATTATAAGTATTATTATTATATCCTGGGTGGTAGTGCCATGGTTAAAGCACATGGCTCACAGTCCTGTTTGAAGTTAAAATCCTGGTGAGGGATCGACTCAGCCCATCATCCATCTGGTTATTGTAAAATAAGTTTTTAAAAAGTTGTATTACATAGAGAGATTAAACAATTATGGGTTTGTGGTATTTAAACCCGACTGAGATGAGCACCACTCCTGAGGCAACATCCGCCGAAGAGAGATGGAGCGATGAATTGAGTGATGATGTCAGCGCGTGTGCAGGCGCTAAGGTGGATTATTAAATTTAGGATTGCGAAAAGATGGTGGGAGTTTGGGGAGGCCTTCATCCAGCAGAAAACTGACCATGGCTGATGAGGATAATGATGTGAGCTCCATGCCATTTGCTTGTTCGATCAGAGAAACACTTTTTCTCTGCTGTTGTCATAACTATACAGCTACCGGGGCTTAATCAATCTAACTAATGATTGTTCCCACCCGGATAAAATGGACATTGCTTTCTAAGCGTTACCCATCACCTCTCTTCCATTACCATTACAATGGCCTCCTTCAGCGCTGACATCTTACTGCAGGCTGTACATTGTGGGGAGGGGGGCACCTTGGTCTCACCACTGCTCGTGTAGGAAGGGCACTGTTCAGATGAGCGCCCTTGTTGCTCTATTACACATGCGTGTACGTGGATAACTGCATACTTGTCAACCCATATGGTTTACCCCGTATTCTTGTGCAGGTAAATTGAGTTTTTAGGTCCATACGGTATACAGCCGTTTCAATATGGGCGACACTTTGTAGGATGAACGTTGAGATTGATAAGGGGCAAGGGGTGATCAATAAGGTCTGAATTGGTCTGTAATAAGGTAGGGCACCGATAAGGGGTCGACAGGAATGTAACTGTGTCACAACGCCAGAATGAACCTTCACCAGGAGCAAGCGAGATATTAGAAGGCTGTAGAACATTTTCGTGGGCTGCCCGTGGTTCAATAGAGTCATCGTTGGTCACAAATCCAGACATTTGAATATTTGTTTTATATTTGTGAACACAATTGATGAACAAAAAACGGAGCACATTGTTCAATTGAGAACTCTGAGCTGAAAAAATTAGGGTGTTAAATTAAGGGCATTACATGCTTTCGAGCTGCTATAAAGCCATAGAATATGACTATTATACATCCAAGGATCAAGTGGATTTGATATATAATCAAGGCTATACTCTTTGGTTATTTCGGTAAAGTCACAGGAATGGCTCATTTCCACCAATTGGCTCGGAGCTCATAAGAGAGGTTTTTGGGTTGATCACATAAATATGCGTCGTTAAACCTGCCACCACCCGACACAACTCGAATTATAAATGTTGTGTGCTTACTCTCCAACACACCGGTGTGCTGTACTCATAGCGAATTACCACGTTTTGTTTACGTGACAAACCTTACTAATTGGATGTGTCCGGTGGTGGCTGGCTGAACGACGCATTCATATTTACGCGATCTCACCCAAAAACCTCTTGTGAATATTGGTCGCGAAAGCCTACTTCGTGTTAAACTGGCTCAGGGCTGTCAGTGCAGACGAATGCCACCATTTGCTCATTGGAACAAGGAGATGATTGAACCGCATCTGATCCACGACCAGGATTTGAATTCATGACCCTTCTAATTGTGAACTTGGCAACGTGCCTCAGCACCACCCGGCTTGTTAGGCTCCCAGAGAAAGTGTAAAAAGCGTAATTAACAAATAAACAACCGAACGTGCTGTACGCAGCTGCCAGCAGAATTTGCCCACCGCAGATCGAGCGCATTCCCGTAGTTTTTTTTTTATAGCAATCCATAATGTCCCAGCGATTAAAGTCATTACGTTCCCACGCAATCACGTGCAGGGAAGGTGCCTTCAAGCAACACTGGTGGCAACAATTTTACCAAGTTTAGAAACAAACTGAAATTATTCTAAATGCTCTTTGGCAGTTGCTTCTGAGACTGGTAATGCAAGTTGCGCAAGTGCATTCTGTAATTGTGTGTAACATTACATTAGTCTCCCACGAATGACAAACCGGAATGCTGTTGGGGCTTCTATTGCACTTTCACCCTTTTACAAGTCATTTTCGGCTAAATGTCTGGTGGGTGGAACCTTGGGGGAAGTTTATGGGCAGGTTCATGCCAGGGCACGTACATCTTGCAATTCAACGTAATTGCCAATTAAAGTTCACTTTTTCAAGGCCACACGGGCGTAACGTAGACTTGCTTTGTTGAACTTTAGAACGTATTAAGTGAATGTTACATGATCTGGCAGCCAATCAGGGACAGGGCGAAGCATCTGTGTGATGATGATGATGGTGATAACAATACTTACGGAAATTATTTATTTTGGATACAGCCTTTATGCCGGGGCGCCTCGGAGTGCTTTACACGTGATCTCAACATATTTGAAAGGGCACCCCTGGTGGCAACTGCCCCTGCGGGCACAACGTGACTCAGCGCCTAAACTGCCGTCAGCGATTATCCATAATACTGTTATTTTTTGGGTCAGATCGAGTAAATATATAAATGTACCATTAAACCCGCCGATACCCGAAACAGCCAATTAGTAAGGTGTGTCACGTAAACAGAACGTTCCAATTCGTCACTAGTACAGCACACCGGTGTGTTGGAGAGCCAATCCACAACATTTACAATCTGAGTACGACGTTTCACCAGTTATTACAACTAGCTTCATCAGGCGACAGCCAGATTCGTGGAGAAGTTCTCCTGTTTCGTCCCTTAAATAGAGGCGTAGATGTGGTGACATCACTTGTGTCCTCTTCTTGTGCCAAGTGGAGGGGGGGGGGATTAATGAATGCATATAAATGACTATGGGTATCCATTGCCGTTTAGGTTATTTATATAGTGCTCACCGTACATTATGCATGCACTTCTTGTCGATTGTGTGTACTTAAATAGCCCTACCAACGGTAATCCCTATTGAATTATATTGAAGTATAGGGACCTGTATAGGCATGCGTTAGTTGATGATTCGCTTCTAAGCCTGTAGTGATCTGAACGGTTACAATTATTTTTATTAGTCTTGGCCAGTAGTAACTAGTTTTGCACAAAACTTCAACATCATCAAAATCAATTGAATGTCCTTGTAGGCACGCGTGTTCTGCTGCTGTTGACAGTTCTATTTGGGAATATTTAATATTTCTCTGATGTTCTTTTATTTTCGTGCTGACCATTCGTTCTCTTTGCCCAAAATAGCATTTGCCACAAGTGAAATTAATCCGGTACACACCTTCTGTTGATAGCTTTGGTAATGCATCTTTTGGAGCAGATATTAATTTCTGTTTATGTACCGTGCCAAATCTGACTCGGATGTTTTTTTTCCAAACATCTGGCTAGTTTATTAATTACTAACGCAATGTACGGTATTCATAGTTTTAATTACTTGGTCAGTTTCAATGCTCGTGTTATTTGATTTTGTTTTGGCATCCAATGCCCTGTTGATTTGTGCATCATTGTAAACGATCAATTGCACCGCTGCTTTAAAATGTTTTATTTAACTACTCAGACTATCACCATCTGACACTTGTTTTAGCCTGATGTATGAGCGTCTTGATGATAGCGGATTTCTGTGCAGGGTGATGGTGTGACTCTGCATTCAGATAGGCGTCAGTATGCGTTTTCTTTCGGTAAACGCCGTGTTATTTTACCTTTTCGACCGTGTCCGAGCAGAATATCCAGAAATGGTAGAGTTCTGTCAGCTTCCACTTCCATGGTGAACTGGATGGGTCGGTTTTACGAGTTGAGATGATTTAGAAATTAATTAAGTGTATCGTTGCCATGTGGCCAGACCACCAATGTGTGATCCACACATATAAACCAAGCAGAGGGTTTTAGTGTTGTGCTTTAAGCATTTTGCTTTTGTTTAAGACATCTTCCAAGTACAAATTCGCCATCACATGAGACAAAGGAGAACCCATTGCTGCTTCTTCCTTTTGTTTTTTTTCAAGAAGTATTCTTTCCACAAGAATTGGGCGTTCGGATAGCTACAGACTTAGTGCTGCTTGGAAGCAACACAATCGATAGGAGGGTACAAGAACAACGGACTTGCATAATGCATAATGTACGTTGATTACCATATAAATAACCCAAACAGCAATGGATAGCCATAGTTATTTATATGCATTCATTAACCCCCCCCCTACCGCACTTCGCGCAAGGAGAGTGCACAATTGTTGTCGCCTGATGAAGCTAGTTGTAATTACTGGCGAAACGTCGTACTCAGATTGTAAATGTTGTGGCTTGGATCTCCCAACACACCGGTGTGCTGTACTAGTAACGAATTGGCATGTTCTGTTTATGTGACAAACCTTACTAATTGGATGTGCTGTGTCGGGTGGTGGCTGGTTTCACCACACATTTATATATTTACGCGATCTAACCCAAAAAACCTGTATTATGGATGATATTGGTCGCGAAAACCTACGATGGGAAGGCCATGGTGATATTCACCATGGCCTTCCCATCTTTAGAGCATGTAATGTTTATGAAAAAACCCTCTGACCTATTTCGTTCCATGAACAAACATGAAGCAAAACAAATTGTCCATGCCAGCATCCAGACAAATATATAATGGCTTTGTGTTTTATGAAAGGGCTTTTATTTTTGTTTTGCTAGTACATGCACCCTCATGGCCTATTTTTCCACTACAGCTGAAATATATATTTATTTAACCATTTAATGATGCCAAAATTGCGCGATTTTTAGTTTGACACGTAACTACACAAGCAAACGTTCAACTTATGTCATTATTAATAACGATCCTTGTAGGCTGTGCTAAAAAAAATGCCTAAAAATGTTCTGCTAGCCGCAAATGCAAGCCGTGCCGCTGTTGCGGAACCGTCACACAAACTCCACACAGAGGCTCCCCTTAATGTATTCCGAACGTACCGCTGGTTTAGACCAACCTACGGCTGCGCTGTGCGATTCCCAACCTTTCTACTCTAAGAGGGTTTCCAGTAGATGGCAGTACGGCAAGTAGGTTCGCTGATCATTCCATATGGACTTTTGAGCATTGTCTCTTCGTTTACAGGAGTTCTTTTCCAGAAATCCATCTGTCCCCCACATCCACGTGCAAGAAAACTCGCTAAGGATTCCGCATTGCTCTGCTGAAGCCCCCAAGGGAAAATAACCATTGAGCTTTAAAGAGGTTTAATCAACTTCAGTTTAAGCAAAGCCTGCCTCTATAGTCTTAGGTTTTTTCGGTAAAGTCACGTAGGTAAAACATTAAAATTAATAAAAGTAAAATAAAATAAAAATCACGACGTTTCGGAGGCAACACAAGCTTCCGTCTTCAGGTGGAACCGTCACAGCCACGACAGCTGTATCAAGTAAATGAGAGATTCCGTATATATATACGGAGTGGTAGCTCTTGCAATTTCTCATTTACTTGATACAGCTGTCGTGGCTGTGACGGTTCCACCTGAAGACGGAAGCTTGTGTTGCCTCCGAAACGTCGTGATTTGTATTTTTTTATTTTATTTTACTTTTATTAATTTTAATGTTTTACCTACGTGACTTTACCGAAAAAACCTAAGAATATGAATCCTTGCAGTCACGAAAGCTTCAAATCTAGAATTAAAGCCTGCCTCTAGTTGTGGAGTGGGAATACGTGTTATGACACCACAGATGCTTTTTTTTGTAGTTCCACGAAGCAAACATTGCAGATGTCAACATGTTTTCTAAAACATCCTCAAGAAGACTAGCTTACATTTTTTTCTCTACCACATTTGCACAATGCCAAAGAGCTGCACCCATTACAAAGCTGAAATGTTCCCGAGTGTACGAGTCTCTTTCATGACATTGGCAGCATCATTTGCATTCCGACTGAGCCTTAATGATCACCTCCATCATCATCATCATCATAAATCCATCGCCATCTCTCAGGATCCTGCAATGTAATAATCCATTTCACGGCTGCACACAAACTGGCTCCTCTCCCTGACGGGTGTCCTGTCAAATGCATTCCAATCCTTGGCTACCATTCCATCACTATTCATGACCATAGGCCACCGTCTCTTCAAGCAATATGTCCTGAGTACAGCCACTTATAGTTCCGAACAGTTTGAACAATGTGATTAACCTGCGTTTGTTGTGTGTCTCAAAGTAAGCATCTCTCTATGCTTATTTGTGCCCATTTCAGTTTAATTTTTCTGATACTGCTTTATACATTTTGGCCCTTCAAAACGTGACCAATATTCATGAAATTTTAACTTGATCTACGGTGGAATTGTTAGACTTTATTTTGCTGTTCTTTTGTAATCAACTGATAAACTTAGTACTGCCATTTAGAAAGCACATAAATATCTAGTATTTACTTTACAAGAGATGGATTTAAATGAATGGGATATGGATGGAAACAATGGTATATCTGATATTGTAACAAATCAGAAACCCAGGCAGGGCCATGTTAGATTCTGGGTACTTAATCTAATAATTCCTCTGTCATGGGAAACATTACAAACCCAGCAGCTTGAGTGTGATTCCTTGCTACAGCTAATATCAGCCATGAGTGATATCTGAATCAGTCCTGGGCTCCCCTTCACCAATATGCACTGACTAGCATGGTGAAGTATGGTCACTCTTATCTACTTCTGCCCCCTGCATCACAAAGCTTCAGTTTCAACTCCAGGTTACCACTCAGCCCACACCCCACCCCCACACTCACCATGGCCTCTCCCCCTCCCGCCTTCCCCCGCAACTATATAATTCCTCTTCACAGCCATCTCTTAGACACACTTAAGCGGTTGTGCTTTCGCTACGTTGTCCCCACCTGAAAAAGGACGCTTGTGTTGTGCCCGAAACGTCGTGATTTTATTTAGTTGTTTTCATTTTTAATTTATTTTATTTTTTACCTACGTGACTTCACCGAAAAAACAAAAGAGTATGGTCAATCTACCTCCATTGCCAACATGGTATAGAGAGGCTTTTGTACAGTGGATTGACAAAAGGCTGTTAAATGAAAAAAACATATTTTATTCAGTCTGGATTAACGGTCGTAAAAAAAAAGCCTTGCGAGTCGGCCTAAATTTATGGGAAAAGTAGCCATTGTCAAAATGTAACATGGAATCGTCAGTCAAGATATGGCCAATCATTTTTAAAAGTTTGATTTTCAATACCTGATACGGTCATATCAAGGATTTTAAAAGCGTGTGTTTAGGTATGTTTTCAACTCCGTATCTATGTTCAATTTATTTCGCACCATATGTAGCCAACCGTGCTAATCAGAGGTGCGATTAGCACCTGTTTAATTACATAGTTAATGTTGACATTTCGTGCACAGTACGTTATAAATGAAGACTATGTTGAAGGACAAGAGTACGTATTGAAAATGTCCAACAAGTTTCAATAACGAACACCAAATCGGTGACAGCCACTTAATATTCAGCTCATTTTATTACTGTCTTACTATATTTGTCACATTAAAACACACAAACCACCAGTGGCAGAATACTTAATTCATATGACAAAGGTCAGTCTCTCCGTAGAAAGAAAAGCAACACTGTTGGTATAGCACAACAGCATTTTGAAGTAGATAGCATATTCTATGATTTTAACGTATAACCTTATATTTCTAGTCGAAAGCTCAATCACAGCACCATGCAGACACCGCATTGCGACCTCACGTGTCAATGCCTACCTATCTCTTACATTGCCTCTCGGTCTGCATTCGCTACTGAAAAGGAAAATCAGCCCCGAATATGCCTACGACTGACTACTGGAATTCACCATGAATGGGCCCAATTCCACCAGATCTCAGATGCTAAGCGGGTTTGTGCCTGGTTAGCACTCGGATGGGAGACTGCCTGGGAATGCTCGATGCTGTGGCCTTGACCTGTGAGGTGGCCAGAAGGCAGCAGGGCGATATATTCTTGAATCGATCTGTGCGGAGATTTGTGTGTTACACGCTTAAATGCAGAGATGTTTGGGGCATCACGGTGGCGAGATGTTAACTACCTCGCCTGGTATGCAGGAGGTTGTGCGGTCGATCCCAAAGCCTGACGCCTGCTGTATATTCGGAGTTTGCATGTCTCCCTCCCCGTGGTCGTGTGATATTATTATTTGTGGTCAGGTCGCTTTTGAAAAAGAGCTACATCGCTCAGTGGGCCTTACCGGGTAAATACAAAAATAGTGTAATAGTGTTTAATCGTATGCACAGTGGATATTATTCTTTTTCTCAGATTTTTTTCCCCCACATTGAGTTAAACTATCCGTAACGGAATTGACTAAAACATCCTCAATTAAGGACCATTCTAAAAAAGAGTCTTGACAACTCAATGAGACTTTCCTGGGTAAATGAAGGCAATTTATCAATTGTTCTTTTGCTAATTTCTGCATTGCAGCCGAGGTTTGTTGGTGTGATGCTTTGTATTAATTTTTACAGTTGCATAATGAAGCCTCAGAAGTGTTTGTGTTTTAAACGTGCCTCCGGTCGGCATGATTAGACCTCACAGCGTGTGCTTATCTTCATGGAGTGTTGCTTCGCCAAATATAATGCCACGGTGACACCGTTCTTTTGTTCCATAATATATGCCACATTGTTAATTTGGAGTGGCACGGTGGTGCAGCGCTAACACTCGTGCCTCTCACAGCAGCTTAGATTCGATTCCCTATTTGTGTTCTCTCCCTGTTCCGCATGGGTTTCTGCCGGGTTCTCTAATGTCCTCCCAAGGCTTTGAAAATGCATACAATGTAATTGGCATTGGCCAAACATCCCAACGATGCTGAAAATGTACCTGCAAATTACTCAATTTGGATTTCACCCAGCATAATTGCCCCCTCCTCCGAAAACGTGGCAGGACCCTCGTGAAAAAATAGTCTTGAGACTTACTCTTTGGTTCTTTCGGTAAAGTCACGATTGCTATCGCGATTTTCACCTGAAGACGACCGCTTGTGTTGCGTTCGAAACGTCGTGATATATTTTATTTTATTTTTCTACCTACGTGACTTTACCGAAAGAACCAAAGAGCATGGATTCCTGCAGTCACGAAAGCTTCAAATCAGTCTTGAGACTTGGTGAATGTTTCCAGGGTAAACGATGTGTGGACTGATTAATTATATTCATTTCAGCAAATGTGCTGCGTAGTATAAAACACAACGATGTAAACGAGGATTCCCAATGTTCGACCCAAGCATTGGATGTTACTCATGTGTATCTGGGCTTCTGAGCCATGACATGCGAAAAAATTATATTTTCCAATGGCAGGTGGCAAATAACTGCAACCACTGTTCCCCTAAAAATAGGGAGGGGAATAACAACGTAGCATCGTGCTTTAAACTTGCAGACGTACATATATTTCGAAATCATTTGACGTAAAATAAACTTTGCTTGTGCTGCACAAAGCAAAAATTTGTAATACCGTTGTTAAACGCTTTCATGATTTAATATATAAAAAAACTGGCAAATGTCACAAGACAAGACACACTGGGTCAGAGTACATACCTCTATTGATGTTAACAAAATAATTTGCACACTTATTTTTAAATGTGTCCTAACAATTACTTAACCGACGTGAAGTAACATGTTATGATCGTGTTGACGTTCGAAGGGTCTGAACACAGACTGTTCAGGAATATGCCATATGTGTATTTACAGTATGTGTGTTGAACTTCTTTCGCACCGTACGTAGCCAACCGTGCTAGTCGGAGGTGCAGGGACAGACAACAAACTAAACACAAATATTGTCCCAATCGTAGATACAACCAGGCAGTGTTGTGGCAAGTACTAAATGGATGGTCAACTAAGCCCATCATCACTCTCCAGGGTCGATAAAATCCATGCCACTTTTGTGGGGACGTCAAGAGCACTCATATGGCGAGTGCTGCAGAGACACAGAGTTTGTACTCTTGACTCAGGGGCAACCTTTTGCCAGTGGGAAACTTTTCAATTGACTGGATAAGAAGTGAACATCAGAAAAAAAAACATTAATTGGCTGAAAACATCTTCAGAGCTTGGGCAATTGTTAAAACTCGCTCAATGCCTGGCTGCCTCCAAGCTTGTGTGCGGCTTCTCAGCGAAGGTGAAATGCTATTTTTCAGGAATGCCTAAGCTATGTAAATAACTAAACATCGGTATTACTTATTAGGTATAGCCCTTTGTCATTCCACTACCGGGTGAAGGTCTCCTCTCCATGCTGTGTCGGTCATTGGGGCTGTTTTACCATACTTCACGCTGCCTAGTTGGGATCAAAATATCAGGTTTGGTTCCGATATCACTCACCAGCGATGTTATCATCGGTTGGGAATCGAACTCAGGTTATCGGGTTCTTGCACAGCACGTAACATAAACCGCGGCACCACAATTTCTCCATAAACGTGCAACACCAACAAAAAACGGTTCATTATTATTAGTTTCAGCACATTACCAAAGTTATTACACCGCATTGACGAAATGAAACATTTTACGAGAAGAAACACTAAATACTTGCGTCCAATCCAAAAAGCACAACTTTCACCATAGTCGGAATCATTCCATTTGTGAATGCTCACATTGCGGTGGCGGTGGGGTGGCTTCCCAGGTTAATGCGCCATGTCCTGAAGCGTGCTGAGACAGCAACTCTTAAATCCTGCTTTTTCGAGCCCCGAGGCAAACGAGAAGAAAAATCAGCGAACATTGTCTTCTCGGTTTATGAAACTAAACAAAAGCTTCTCGGCACAGCGATTTTTATGGCGTGAGCACCCGCGACGAAATTCGCCGCGTGGAATGGACAACGCGAGTTGAAGCAAAATTAAATTTCGCACTTTCTTTTAGGCCGCACTCGGCGACTGGGAGTTACTATTGCATCGAAAGAAACCAATATTTGACAATTGATTAGCAAAATTAAGCGTGCGACCAAATTGAATGTGAGAGCGGTGGTGTTTTGTGTGTGTGCAGTCATTGACGACTGGGGTGTAACATTTTCCTCATTGCACCCGATAACGCAGATTAATCACCGGCGGTTGTCCGGATTTGAACCCAGGATATCCCAGCAGTGCCAGCTCAGCGCTCTGACCTCGGAGCCACCCAGCCACCTCAACAAAATCTGAATACTCTACTACTTCGAGGATTTCATTGTTTTTTGAAATTCTCGCATGAATCAAACGCCTGCTGACATCGTCATTCTTGCATTTTCATTTGCGTTATTATCCTTCAGAATAGTTTTAAGAGGCAATAATAGTAAAATGTTATGGCCTGGTAACTGCAGAGAACAAAACTGTGATTTGATATCGTGGACTTTTCTGCATTTATTGGTGACCAGTCTCGTTCTGAGGCCATTAACTCAGTATTCCTCGGAATCCAATTTGATCACGTATGACGATATCAGTGGTGCCAACTGAATGCTTTGACACGGCGATTATGAGCCCCCCCCCCCCCCCCCAAGACAAACATACATTTGTATCTGAGCATGCTGGATGTAATTTCAAGTCAAACGTCGTACCCATGGGCATGTTGTGAGATTCCTCTCCAACAACAACACAAACACTGATGTTGGTGGTGGTGGTGCAGCTGAAGCAGTAGCATATTTGGCCACATTTGATTCCCGTGACATTTGTATTAATTGTCTGCGCTAGGTGGAGGAGGGCTTACGGCACATTTTCACGCGACCAAAACCCAAAAGAAACCCAGTAACAATCGGATACATTTGTACTCATTATCCTTGCTGGCTCACGAAACCCACAACGCAATGCTCCTGTCGAATGTGTTCCGTCTCTCCCTCTGCACAGAGAGTGTGATCCGCGAGTGCCTGGCAAATGGCACGTGGGCACAGCGCTCCAACTACTCCCTGTGCAAGCCAATCATCGACACCAAGGTCAGTGTGTGCTCTGTCCCTCATTACACACTTTTCCAGCAATACTTTGTTTTTTTTTGCATTAAACAATAACAACAACGATATATACGGAGGGAAACCAGGGTCCGAGTACACAAAGCAGGATGTTAATTCTAGATTTGAAGCTTTCGTGACTGCAAGGATTCATATTCTTAGGTTTTTTCGGTAAAGTCACGTAGGTAATTTTTAATTTTTTACCTACGTGACTTTACCGCAAAAAACTAAGAATATGAAACAGCAGGATGGCTGGGATACACGTGTACATCGAAATGCGATCCTTATTCATTATTAATTAGCATCGTCGCCCATGGAAAGTATACCACCAGCCTGACACATTGAATTGGGTGCAAAGAGAGAGACGGTGTATGGTGGGGGGGGAATAGCACGAGAGAGAGGAGAAAGGGGGAAAAATGGAAAAGGGTGATGTGCAGTGAATGTATGGTGGGGTGAACTAACGTATAGGCCTTGAGGCTGAGCGGATCTGTGCACGATTCTGTGAAAGCAGTGCTGGGGTACTTCTGAAACGGTGTTAATTTTGAAGTTTCCGGCTGACTGCCAAATCGCTTTCACGGACACGTGCAACCAACACGACAGTCCGATCCAACGAGGATATATGAAAAACTGAAATTGTTGAAAACTGAACGTCGACAATGCTGTGTGGCCTTTAAAGGAAAACGATACACAAGTCGACGTTTCAGACAAAGGTCGTTCTATCGTTGCGGCATGTTGTTATTTGTGCACCACCGCCAATGCAGAATCACCAAATAAGTTATTAAATAGTCGAGTCTAGCAGGCTGTATCCGTGCATTGATTAACGTCAGCCCTTGCACTCATGATATGTACACATCGGATGAGGTGTTTAACAATTAATGTTTGACGTTTATACATAAAATGAGATGCCCCCAAATCACCACACTTGTTTAAAATGAATCTATTCTTGAACGGAACTCATCGCCCTGAATCATAACACATCATCACATTGGTGGGGGGCTGCGTGGAGGATGAATCGTTGTGTTTAGGCTGAAATTTAATTTAAATAAAATAAAAAGTCCAATCGCTTCACTTGATTACCACCTTTCACATGCATAGGTGCGTTGACATCGAGTGCAATTCAAGTCATTGAGTGTCATCTGTAGATATAATACGCAGGAGGTCTCTTCTCTTTCATAGACACCGCTTGGAACAATCACTGGCCGCCTTTGATGGGAATCCATCACTTCGATCACATTTCACTTTCATTACAGCTGCCTGTTAAAGTGATCGCCATTTACTTTAAATAGAGTTAATTAAATTGAACCCCACATTCGCGGTCATTCAAATCTCTTTACAGCGACCTATCGCTCACTGGCAAAGATAATTGTTTCATGGAATAGCCCCACCAATAATGAGTACGGCATATTCTCAGATTAACACGATCCATTGTAACTTACATTACTACGTTATCCCCGCACCTAATCGTCCCACAGTGATGACATCACCTTTACTCCCTCTATTTAAGACCGAAACAGGAGGCATTCTTCACAGTTCTGGCTATCGCCTGATGAAGCTGGTTGTAATCGCCAGCAAAACGTCGTTCTCGAATTGTAAACGTCGTGGATTCACTCTCCAACACGAGGGTGTGCTCAACTAGTAACTAATTGGCACGTACTGTGTACGTGACGAACCTGACTAATTGGCTGTGTCGAGTGTGGTGGGTTTAACGACACATTTATATTTACGTGATCTAACCCAAACAACCTTTATTATAGACTAGCTGTACTACCCTGCTTCGCCCGTGACTTGGATCCACCACGCCCGGCAGCCTTTGTCTCCCCAGTGGCGATGTTCACACACCACACTAGTTACTCGTTTGAGGCTGAGTCGACCTAGGGGAGGCCCAGGAACGGTTGAAATAATCGTTACCGGTGGTGGCCGTGAGCGGGAATCGAACTCGGGTCGCCGGGTTCATAGCGCAGCGCGCTACACTACACGACAACGCGTGACGCTACCACATGCGTGGGTCACGTGACAGATTTGACGTCACAGCTCACTTGCCGTGCAAAAAATGTTTGCATTATTGAGCTCTCCCCCCCCCCCCCCAAAAAAAATAGTTTATTTTTATAATTTTTGCATGGTGTACAGTCTGGAAAGTACCCACATGGCAAATTTCCAGTTTGTTGCATGTCGAGAAGTACGCTAAACATTTTGAACAGACATACATATTCACAACTTTGCCTTGTATACATATATGGAGATATAGTTTTAAAGTTACCTCGCAGATGGAGATTGCACAGACACTGATTTACTTTCATCGAGTGCTATTCGAGCTTCTCCAATAGGTATTGCACATCTCCTATCTGAGGTCCACATGTATTTTTGACCAAAGTCAAAGTTCAATTTGACCATCAAATATAATGTGGGGCCATGCACACACACACACATATTATCATTATTCCATAAAATAATTTTATCTGACCCCTACCTTTGGGTGTTCGAGGGAAGCCGGTTGGGTTAGATGATTTTATGTGGAAAATAAAGGGGAGAACGTTCGTAAAATTCTGGCGTATATGCTAATTAAAACATACTCTTTGGTTCTGTCGGTAAAGTCACGTAGTTATCAAATAAAATAAATCACGACATTTCGGGCGCAACACAAGCGTCCGTCATCAGGTGGGATAGCATGGTCTGCTGCTGAGGCCACGGACGCTTCTGTTGCGCCCGAAACGTCGTGATTTATTTTATTTTATTTGATACCTACGTGACTTTACCGAAAGAACCAAAGAGTATGGATTCCTGCAGTCACGAAAGCTTCAAATCAATAGTTAAAACATGTTTTGGTTTAACGAAATTCAAAGTTTTTCCCCTTCTTTTAATAACAGTGTCAGCTTTGCAAAGCAAAAAAAAAAGATTTCAAAGTCATCTTCATGCCCATTACTTGTTAATGCCGTGGAATGTGAGCTGAGTGTCTTTGAAATGATACGTGAATTAATTCCACCCGTCTCTTTCAATTTAGCCGAACAGCCAACACTACAAAATTGCACTCATCGTCAATTACCTAGGACACTGCATCTCGTTGGCAGCCCTCATCACCGCATTTGGATTCTTCTGGTGGCTCCGGTAAGGCTGTGCACAACATACGAGCTAGGAACTACTGTATATTGATAAAAAAAAATGCCTTCTATGACCTTGCAATAGCACCGTGAACGACAGAGTGGCGCTGTGGTTCATCACGCCACGCAATATTACACACCCGACTCGCTGGGGTGGACTCAAGTTTAGGTGGATACGTGAACATCTATCGAAAATTACACCCATGTTCGAAATACTGCAAGAGATGCGGGCGGTTAATTGGTCAGGGCGGATACGTGATGGTCGGATATGCGACGCTGTGCTTCAACTCTGTGTGCGGCAATGCTGTGTCTGCAATCGGAAGGTCGTGACTTCAAAGCACAGTTGGATGTTGACTCGCCACTATCATATTCTTTGGTTCTTTCGGTAAAGTCACGTAGATAGAAAATAATAAAATAAAAAAATAAAAAAACTCACGATGTTTCGATCGCAACACAAGCGGTCGTCATCATCACTCGGGATGATTAAATAAGTATCTCTTTGGTTTTCGGGAAAGTCAACAGTGATCATCGTTTGGAGAAACTCTCCCCCTACGTGGGCATGTGCAATTGTTTCCATTGGCTCAGGGCTGTCAATGGAGATGAGCACCATTCTATGGTCACTTGATCACGGGGACGCTTTTACTCGATTGGTGACTGGGCTGAGAGGATTACCTCCGTTGTTCTTAATAACGTCGGTTGATCACGGTTGACCGCCCGGATTTAAAAACAGGGCCTCGGCACGATCATCCCTGGTGTAAGCCCCTCCGACCTACCCAGTCACCTCTACTTGTGACACATTTACCACACGGTTTGGCCCAACAAGATTGATTGAAGCGAGGGCTTTTTTTCGTGGTAGACTTTTATTGGGACTCGCGGCGAAAGAACCATTAATTACTCCGCCTCGCGACACAAAAAGGTCGGCAGTTGGAAGCTGACGCTGCGTAAATTACTCCGGCATCACTTGCTCGTTAGCCTCGAAATATATTACATCCTGAAAGCACTCAAGGCATTATTTGGCTGTATAGGACATGCTAAAATATTCATCGAACATCATTGCTCACTGCTGTCGGGGGGGGGGGGGTGTTGGGGGCATCCCTTTTGATGCACGGCCGTGAACTCAAAAGCCTGTTTTGGTGTCTCGCTCTTTGCGAAGTCGCCCGTGCTGGCCATCGATGGTTGACTCTTTGGAGGACGATGTTAATGGCTTACGCGGATATGCACCCCCAATGAGCATGGTTGGCGACGCATGGTGCAAAATAAGTTTAACATCCATACGTACGTACATGTTACTACGTGCTTGATTCTCCAAACCTTCCGGGGCTGTGGGATGGCCAGTCGATGGAAATGAAAGGAGCGGTCGCCGGCCCACCCCGTTACCGATTGTTGATTGTTATTCCCATGTCACGCGTGGGGTTTCCCTACACACTCTCTTTCCCCCTCGTGGAATTGTCCAAACTCTCAAATTCATGGCCCTTTTTTAAAAGTGTTCAGACTCAGTGAGACTTTCATGACTAATACAATGATTATTATTACTGTCATCATATCATGCCAAAATGTGTATAGAAATTGGGCATATAATGAACCACCAAAATAGAGATGAAAATTGAGTCTCATGTCCATGAGACACCATTGAATCGCGCGTGCAAACAAGACGGACAAACGAGACAAAAACAAATCTACTACTCAATCAGATTGTGAGCACAACTTGTGAACGGAACATTTCCAAGGCAGGGCGGCGAATCATTGCCTGATGAATAGATACCACAGATTTAAAGAACGCAATCATCGGTTGTGGGAAGTCCGCAGTGGTTTTCGAATTGAGATACTGACCCGTGCCATAAGAATGCGGAATATCCACCACCAGCTCAGCAGGGCTTTCAGTGGTGATGCGTACCACCCAATGTTAATTTAAGAATCAGATATATCTCCACTTTTTCGATGACTCTCGTGTGTGGGTTGTAACTCAGAGCTTAATTTCAGCCGTCAGAGTCTGGCATGTTGTTCCGGGCATCATTTGGCACGCGTGTATGTACGTTGAACTTCTTTCGCAGCCAACCGTGCTAATCGGAGGCAGACTACATCCATCTCTCCTTATCTTGCCCTCATAGGATCATAGTTTCGGGTATAATAATGACATTGCTCTCCAGTGGGCGTGCCTCATGCCGATCAAAGTCCTTCTCCCTCCAAGCCAGCCGAGCAGTGTTGCAGAAAATGTCGAGTGAGAGATACTGATCTCCGGTCTCACCGCAGCAGGTCGTACCGGCCACACATGGAAGAGAATCTAACAAATGCTACAGCTTACTTAGCCCAGCATCTTCCCAACTTTTCTGGATCCGTGCAACCCGCTATCAACATTCAGAACAATCACCATGCAAGTGAACACAAAAAAAAGAAACCCTGGCATTTTGTGAACACAAACCGTGTCTGCAAGAAGTTATGCGGACCAATCCCACGGCCTTACGGGTCAATCAGTGGTCAGTGAACCACAGCATGGGAACCCGCTGCTTTGGTCCGCGCCCAGCTGCTGACAGCTTCACTGGGGCCACGATTGCCGAGGGTGTGCGGAGAGCGCGAGCTTCGTGCTGTGGCTGCGGGCGATGGCTTACTTGTCCCGTTTTGTGCGCGACCGTTCGTGGCGTTTCGAGCAGGAGCATCCGCTGTCTCCGTAATGCCATCCACTGGCACCTGGTGACCACGTTCATCCTGAGAAACGCCGCCTGGTTGCTCCTGCAGATCATCGACTTGAGCACGCAGGAGCGCAACGAGGTACGATAAAAGGCCCCGGCTGGCAATGCCCTCTCCCCTCCGCCCTCCGTACCCCCAGTCTCCCACAACGAACCAAGGGCACGGCCGACCAAATCGGGTTTTTTTTTTCGCACGCCTATCACACGGTTGTCCAAACTGATTGTGTTAGTGTGACTCTTACTGATCATTTGGAAGGAGACTATTACCGTGCTCAGCCACATTTCTCTAAAGGTATGAATACTGGTTGTATGAGACTGAGAGAAATACGCGGGTTGTAAAGCATCTCATTAATGTAGAATACATTTAGGTCGATCAATAAACAATCCTTCTGGACAGATATTTTGGTCTAGGTTCCAGGCAACCCAGCAGAAAATTTTTCTGAACAGGCCACACTCTGCTGTTGAAATTTTGAAAGGTGAAACCTGACCAGGATGCATATTTAAACGAATTACAAAAGGAAAACATGAGCCTTTTGACTAATGTGGTTTAAACGTGCAGCATTACGGTAATTATTTTGCTACTTGCTGCGGCGGCTCACAGCTCAAATCCAGCGGCCGTCTCGGATGTTAGCTCGAGTGAGTTCACCAGGGGAAATGTGCGCACCGTCGGCTTCGCAAGTGGATCTTACACATCCTGTGCGCATAGTTCCCAAGAGTAGGTCATGTCGCGTGCCAGCGTCATGGAAACACATACGCTGGATTTTAAAAAGAAATCGCTCGCAAATTGCATGAATTCGAATCTGAATAGCAACCGTCGCCCCAGGCCGCACATTTGGCAGGAGCCCTTAAAAAGTTAGACACTCGGTGAGGCTGTCCCCGGGTAAACGAGCGCAATCATAAAATAATAATGTTTGGCTTTTTTAATGTTTAAACACACCAGTGTTTGAGAATAAGTTTTCCCCTTTTTTCTGGCAACAAAACAGGTGTTAAGATGTTAAAACACCAAACTGAAACCTTGTATCAGGAATCATGTCTGCATTAACCACAATATTTATGGTCAGAATGCAAACAAAAAAACATACTCTGATAATATATGCATTAATCTTGATTTGAAGCTTTCGTGACTGCAGGAATCCATACTCTTTGGTTCTTTCGGTAAAGTCTGCCGTGTTTGTTTCACACCTGATGACGGTTGCGTGTGTTGCGATCGAAACGTCGTGATCTATTATTTTTTCTACCTACGTGACATTACCGAAAGAAGCAAAGAGTAATATATGCATTGTCTTTGAATCTGATTGGTCCACTCCAGAGACAGCTTTCAGTTTGGTGTTTTAACATCTAACACCTGTTTTGTTGCCAGAAAAAAGGGGAAAACCTATTATCATATTTTGGTACTGGCAAAGGAGGTCCCATGATGAAACCAGTGTTTGTATATGTATTATTATTCTAGCTCAGTGCATCTGTTTGTATTTAATCAGCAGAGGCCTATGCGATATGATTGTTTTTTAGAGGCCTGAGCATTTTCAACTTAAATGCAATGACGAAAAATAATCAAATGGCATCTTCAGATGCCTGCACCTACATTCGCACATTGCCAAACCTGGTCTGTTCAGGTCGTGTGCTAACGAACTCGGGTCTTTGAAATTGCTGTCGGCATCCAGCCAAGGTGAAACATTCCTGTTTCCTTTCTGGCACTCTTCAACAGCGCAGCAATGTTCCGCGCTTTGGAATGACCTCGACGTAACGTCGCAGTCCACACCCTGACATCAATCAAGCAGCTTATCTTATCACAGCGGTGCAGATACGCGTGCCATTTGCTCCGTGTGCCTACTCCGCGACGAATAACTCCTCGGAGCTGCGCTACGTTGCCAAATTAAGCACGTGGGCCAATTTATTTAATGGTTTTCTTATGCGCGTCCTCGGTGGCTGGCCTGCGACTATTAACAATCGCTTCATTTGAGAAGCTGAAACGATCTCGGCAAGCTGTCACACTGGTCTGAAACCATATTTGCCAAATATCTCAAATTGAATTGGTGTGGTCATTGGAGGTCAAGCTGTGTGGCTGGAAGGTGGGGGGGGTGTTTGCCCCCCTCACTTGACAGTCTGGAAGGTGACAGTAATACATCTTAACGCAACAGCATCACCTTTAACAGCAATGCAGACTACTTAAAGGTTTCCATTCCTCACGTTATCTCAATTATTTGATCAATAATAATAATAATATCCAGCCCCCCCCCCCAAGTAAATTCACTGCGAAATAAAGGCCACCCCATTCTTGTTGGTCATGGAGGTTGTTTGACCATACTTCACCATTCTGGTCATGTGGATTGGTGGGGGCATCCGTGACTGGTACATATGCCACTCGTCACTGATGCAAACTGTGGCCGGGAATCGAACTCGTGCTCACGGGATTCATAAGACGCAGTGCACTAACCACTACACAGTATTCCCCCTGTATTTACGACCTTGCTATCCGCAAATCGAATCTGGAACTCTACATTACTGCATCGAGAGAGAGAAAGAAAGTGACGAGAGATAAAGTGATGTGATAAAGAGATGAGAGCAATAGAGAGATAACCTCTCGCAGCTTAATAAGCATCTGCAGACGTTGCTCATACGATATTTGTAAGCCAATATCATTACCCGTGAAATGTTCTATTCACGATCATCTCCAGAACGTATCCCTCGCGAACAACGAGGGAACGCTGTACCACCGCTCCCTCCCACATCCAACGACAATACGCTGTCGAAAGCAAACCGACGAGTGAATGAATGAGAGCCCCGTTGAGATGGGCCGTCATCCCTAACCTCTCGCTAACGCCTTCCGTCCCCACGCAGCCATGGTGCCGTGTGGTCATCACGGTGTTCAACTACTTCCAAGTGACCAACTTCTTCTGGATGTTCGTCGAGGGCTGCTACCTGCACACGGCCATCGTCATGACGTACTCGACGGACAAGCTGCGCAAGTCCATCTTCGTGTGCATCGGCTGGTGTGAGTGTTACGCACCGCATACCCACCCTCCCTCCCTCGCTCCCTCAGCTCCGCTCACAGTCGCACGAGGGGCCGGCGGTCGGGCGGTGGTGGTGGCGGCTATGCGCGTGGCCTATAAATTTGTATTTTTTTTAGGTAATTGACATCGACCAGGGAACTCGGTGGAAAACTCGCGCAGAACAGGCGACGAAAATTCAAATGCCACGCAAAGAAGCGTTCGGGTCGGGGAATCAAACCCGGTCGTTTCTTGCTGTATTGTTTAACTTCTTTCGCACCGTACATAGTCAACCGTGCTGATCAGAGGTGCGGGGGAGGGACGACAAAGTAAAAAAACAAAAAGCAGTTCTAAAGAAATTAGTTTCAAATTTTGATGTAAAAGTGCATAGCTCCAATGGCTTCCAGTGGCTTCCCTGATATCGGAAGGAAAAGCATTCGGAGACGGCCACAGAAGCGCATGTGAAAGCAGCTCGCATCAGTGGCACGTAATCTCTTAACCGTTGCTGAGCCCCACCTTCAACAACCTGCACCCACCAGCGTGGTGATGTACGCTCATGCTCCATGAATCACACGGTGTGGGGAGGCCTTCATCCAGCAGTGGATTGACAAATCCATCAACGTAGTCTACACAGGCCATGTGACACTCTGATTAGAACACCCGACTCAGTTGGAGGTTTGCGAATGTAATATCTGGTCAAACATCCACTCCGCCAATCACTCCTCTGTATGCAATAACAAGTATAACCCGTAAAAACAAAGTTTTTCACTATAAATCCTTTATATGCGTGGCGGCTAGAGTCCTCTCGTCCTCTGGCTTGAGATGGCTGCCACCTATGGGTCAGATGATTGCATTGCACCATTAAGCAATTGGTAATTAAATATAATATTTTTGTCCTAAAAAGTGTAAAATTTTGGAAAAAAAATTTCACGAACATTAATTGTCACGCACAACGAGTCTGTGTGGAAAATGTCAGCTCGATTGGATCACGGGAAGTGGGTTGAAAAACGACCTAAAGATTTGCACGGTCCTAAGCAAGCAAGCAAGTGAACTTAATATAAAGGATTTAAAAATGAGCCCCACTTTGTGGAAAATCGATAGTGGAGAGATTGGTCCTTGCCCTGGGCATGTCGAATTTCCACCACTGGCTCAAGACGAGTGCTGCCCCATGTCATCGTAAGCAGGGAGACACCTTGATGAATGGTTACAAAATGTGAAATGAAAATGGTAACTTTAATTTTTCTCAAACTTCTCATTTGTCTAACTCCAGGCATCCCTGCACCCATCATCACAGTCTGGGCTATGGTGAAGCTATTTTACGAAGATGAAAAGTGAGTACAATCCGACATAAAACGTAATTATCCTTAAGCCATGCATGCATGACGTAATTGTAATGGCTCATTGGGATATAACATCCAGGCATTAGCGTAGCAGAGCGCTTGAATAAAACTCAGAATGTCATAAGTTCGTATCTTCGTTTAAGTTTATTCAGCCGTTTATCCCCTTTTGGGTCAACAAGATGATTGCCACTTTGTGGGCGATACAAAATCCATGCAGAGACCGGCTGCTGCCATATAAATGTGCAATTTGCGATTGACATCCCTGGCTCATTCAAATACAGAAACCTGATGACGCTTCACTTTTTGTAAAACTAATCAGTATTTGTCGACAATGCATACGACTATAAATATATAAAACACATATGAGCCGCATTTTGTTTGAGTAAGTAGATTGGATTTACATCTGGCCACCAGCATTTCAAAACTGGTCCCCAGTGTTGAGACGTTATAAAGTCCCCTTGGATAAATAAATTATGTCATTATTACGATTCGTAGAAGACGTGATAAAGCCACAGCCACAACTGTTGCCGTGGTGTGTGTTTACATTGCCCTGCAGATGCTGGTTTGGGAAAACGGAAGGGAAATACATCGACTACATTTATCAAGGACCCATTATACTTGTTCTGCTGGTAATGAATTCTGTGCGTGTGTCAGTTGCGCTACCTTCCCGATTGTGTTGCATGTTTGGGGTTTTTTCCGCAGCACAGAGATCAGTGCTGAAAGTGGGTTACTTTTGAGACGAAATCAGTCTCTGATTGCTCGTCATTTCAGATGTAACAATGCTCCCCTGTATTTTGTTTTCGTTGTAACGAGCCTTAATCCGAGAACTTGACAGTGGTGGTTACAATCGCACAGGCAATAATTTCATCAGGTACAAACTAATCATATAATCACTTCCAAAACGTCTATTGTAAAAACACAGACTCAAACAACACAAAGACAGAGATTCAGCCCGGCAACCTTATAACCCGTTGTGGAAAGTGCTGTTTGTAAGCGTTTGTTATTTTGCCAGGATCATTCCTGCGCATATTTGTCCCCACCAACACGTGATATTTTAGCTACAGACCAGATACTTGATCTGAAAGAACACAGGCTGAGAAAACCGTTGCCACGAATGGCTGGGAATCAAACTCAGGTCACCGTGATCGTAGCATAATGTATAATAGCTACTCCGCATATTCCTGGGTCTTTCAGTAAAGCCACGTAGATAGATTCAATCATAAAAAAATAACAATATTTTAATTATTTTTACCAAGGACCCGTTATACTTGTTCTGCACTGTTTTCCCGATTGTGTTGTATCTTTGTGTTTTTTCCGCAGCACAGAGATCAGTGCTGAAAGTGGGTTACTTTTATAAACAAAATCAGTCTCTGATTGCTCGTCAAATCAGATGTAACAAATGCTCCCCTGGTTTTTTGTGTTTTTTTTGGGAACGAGCTTTAATCCGAGAACTTGACAGCGGTGGTTATGCTCTGCTGATACATACATACGTACAAATGCACATGGAAAGACAAAAATAAGACAAATATCTCGCTGTAGCCTCAAGAGGCTGTTGAGCATGGAGACTGGAATGGCTCGGATTGCGTTCGTTCCCCCACCTTTGTCTCCCCAGCGCTGATGTTTACACACTGCACCAGGTACTCATGTAAGGGTGTCGACCTGGAGAGGAGGCCTGTTATCATTTCAGATATTCATCACTGATGCTGGCCCTAAGTTTGAATCGAACATGGGTCACTGATTCCCGGCGCATAGCACTCAGCACTGTACTACTGCTCCCCATAACACTTGTACACACACACACATATGCACACTCGGGTGTTGTTGAAACTAGATCTCTGTGAGTTTGAAAACCATAATTAATTCATAAGCACATGAATTGTAAATCCTGTTGCCTTATTTATTTTAGACATATGACCTTGCGATGTAAAATGACTCATGGTTGTTAATTTACGTGTCATTTGTTTGACTAAATTAATTGCTGTATTTTTTATGAATAAACTTAAAAAAACACATCCACACATTCACTTACAAACAACTCACACATACACATATATGCTAACAAAGACGAAGATTTCCCCCCCTCCCCCCATGTAGCCTTAATAGACTGTTAGCATTTCGATTTAAAGCTTTCGTGACTACAGGGATTCATATTCTTGGTTCTTTCGGTAAAGTCAGGTAGAAGGGAAATAATAAAATAATAAAAATAAAACAATACAATTATCACGACGTTTTGATTGCAACACAAGCAATCATCTTCAGGTGTGAAAACCACAGCAAGAATTTTTTTTTTTAAATGTATTGCTTGGGTTTTTACACCTGATGACGATTGCTTGTGTTGCAATCGAAACGTCGTGAGAATTTTATTGTTTTATTTTTATTAATTTCCCTTCTATGTGACTTTACCGAAAGAACCAAGAAGACTGTTAGCAAGCACCTATGAAGGCCGGCACAGCACACGAAGGGGGTGGGTGGGTGGCCAGCAACGTGCTGATGTTTACACATTGCACCAGGTAGTCATTTGAGCCCGAGTCGACCTAGAGGAGGCCCGGGACCAGTTCAGATTATTTTCACTGGTGTTGGCCATGAGCGGGAATTGAACTCTGGTCACTGGGCTTGTAGCAGAGTGCACGAACCGCTGCACCACCGCTTCCCACAATTATTAACATAGAAGTCAGTATCAGAATCTTAATTTTTACTTGGAAGAATCCGATGAGCTGTGAAGCTCTTTTTCACAGATGTCCAGTATTTTGCAGGTGTGTATGTAAGTACACACCTGTAAATACATACACATATATCCAGCCACACAAATTGGCACACCACACGTGCACACGCATGCACACCCTTAACATGCCTTTGTACCATCCTCTCTACAGGTCAATTTCATTTTTCTTTTCAACATCGTGCGTATTTTGATGACCAAGCTTAGAGCCTCCACAACTTCTGAAACCATCCAGTACAGGTATGCATACACAAAAGGTGTTTTGGGAGGGGAAATCGATGGATAATCAGTATTTTGCAGCAGCACCAGTAGTGCACATTGCCATCATAATCATTTAAATGTATCGTTAAAATCATCCACTTTTAACATCAAGATCATCATCATTAAACCTCCTTTGCCAGTACCAAAATATAATAATAAGGTTTTTCCACTTTTTTTTGGCAACAAAACTGAAACCATTTTTTTACAAGGAATCATGTGTGCATTAATCACAATACTTGTGGTCAAAATGCAAACGAAAAACACACTGATAATATATGCTTTGTCCTTGAAACTGATTGGTCCACACCATCAAGATCATCTTTAACGCAACACGTGACAACAGCCATTATTAGGATTCATAATTGAGTTTTGGGTGAGGCCGCCGCGTCATTATGTGGCCAAATCTAAGGGCTTAAACGAGAATAATTGGCTCGTTAAATGTTTGTGCAGTCCACGGGACGATTGCATGTGTATGGCCGCGTCGGTTGGTGGAGGGTTCCTCATGATAAAAGATTTGGTCAGATCATTATGTGGCCCATTCAAAAAATAAATTATGAATGTCATCTTTATTTAGCATCAAAATCGCCGTCATCTTTTTTCATATCATCCTCACCGTCATGAAAAAAGTTCAACGTACATCATAATTGACGGTCACTGCATCGCGTGCTTTCAGATGCACTTCTGCGGCCGTCTGGAACGCTCTTCACTCTGATATTAGGAAGCCACTGGAGCTACGCAATTTTCAATCTAGATTGAAAACTCATTTCTTTTTTGTGTTCCGTTTGTTGTTCTTCTCCACACGTGCGATTAGCACGGTTTGCTATGTACAGTGCGAAAGAACTTCAACATACATGCATTGCTTTTAAGTCACGCTCAACCGCCTCTTCCTTCTTGCTTCAATTCCTCAACTTGGGGCAGAGAACAAGTAACTATTGCTGCTGCTGGCATTGTGGCGAGATGTTAACTACCTCGTCTGGTATACAGGAGGACCTGGGTTCTGTCCCAACCCTGACACCTGCTGTATATTTGGAGTTTGCATGCCTCTCTTCCTGTGGTTGCGTGGATTTTTCTTCCGGTCCTACCGTTTTTTCCTCCACATTTTATAAACGTGAGTTTAGAGTATTCGGCTGCTATAAATTTCCACTTGATAAGCCACTTTGTTGAGCTATCATTTGTGGCCAGTTCGCTTCTGAAAATGAGCAATATAGCCCAGTGGGCCTTACCTGGTAAATAAAAAAACTGTGTAATAGTTTTTAATCGTATGCATAGTGGATATTATCCCGTTTCTTTGATTTCCTCCCACATTCAGTTAAACTCTCCGTAACGAAATTGGCCAAACATCCTCAATTCAGGACCATCCTAAAAAGGAGTCTTGACAACTCAATGAGACTTTGCGGGGTAAATGAAGGCAATTACCGCATGTTATTTTTGCTCGTTTCTGCACTGCATCCGAGGTACGTTGGTATGATGCTTTGCATGATGGTATGACACCTCTGAAAAAATCTGCATAGCTCAGTGGGTAGAATAAAACTTTAAAAAGTTTTAATTTAGTTTAGTGCTGCCGTTGTGGCCCCCCTAAAGGTTTCCCCGCCCGTGTTGCTTGGAGCAGGAAGGCGGTGAAGGCCACGCTGGTGCTGCTGCCGCTGCTGGGAATCACCTACATGCTGTTCTTCGTGAACCCCGGGGAAGACCCCGTCTCCCAGGTCATCTTCATCTACGTCAACTCCTTCCTCATGTCCTTCCAGGTAAAAAGAGCGACCCTATCCATAATATAGTTTTTTTTTGGGGGGGGGGGGGGATGGGGGGGGGGTTAGATCGCGTAAATTTAGATATGTCGCTAAACCCGCCGTCACCACCCGACACAGATAATTAGTAAAGTCTTGGTCACAGAAACAATTTGTGCCAATTAGTTACTACTTAGGCACACACCGGTGTGTTGGAGAGTGAACCCATAACATTTACAATTCGAGTAATGATTGCAACCAGCTTCATCAGGCGATAGCCAGATTTGTGAAGAAGTCCTCCTGTTTCGGTCTGAAATAAGGGAGTAAATGTGATGTCATCACTCTGTGAGCCTATCAGGTTGAAGACCAGAGGGGGGATTAATGTAATCATATAAGTTACAATGCATCATATTAATCTGAGAATATGCAGTGCCTATTATTAGTTGGGTTATTCAGAGTTCATCAACCCTAGCTGAGCCCTCTGCGAGTACACCTCTTACCCACCCAGGCCACCCTCACCTCTTTGTTTTTGTCGTATTTGTACGACGACGCCGTGGTTGTAGAGCTTGACTCGTAATCATCAGGCTGGTAAACATCCCGGTTGAAACCCAGTCGGTGAGTTGAGATTATTTCGGAGCTAGAAATGTCCAAATGACGGGCCACTTTGTTGAGCTATCATTTGTGGCCAGGTCGCTTCTGAAGAATAAGTGAACACCGCAGTCAGTAGGCTTTTCCTAGTAGAATGGG